>NC_080193.1:87055430-88290930 GCF_030028045.1 Hippopotamus amphibius kiboko | reverse complement strand
GTAGTGGTATCAACTTTTGATCTTTGTCAATGTTATAGGTGAAAAAACTACATCAGAAAGATGTAGTTCTTATTTTTCTTTCTTTTCTTGCAAGTAAAGTTGAACATTTTTGCATGTGCTAAAGAGCCATTTACGGTTCCTCTTCTATGAATTACCATTTGCTATGTTTTAATTTTTATTTCATTTCATTTATTTACTTTTAAACTTTCATTCAAATTAAAAAAATAATTTTTGCTATTTAAAGATTCTCTTGTTAGGTAAGAAAAATTCCAGCTACAAGGTATTTATGAGAGATACTTCTAAATCAAAATAATCTAGAATGACTGAAAAATAAGAGGGATGAATATAAGATACATCAAACAAATGCATAAAAAATAAAGTAGGAGTAACAATATTAAAGCCAAACAAACTAAATCCAAAGCAATTTAACATTTCAGATTTATAAAAGGTGCTATGTAAGAATATATAATTGTCAAGAATATATAATATCTAATAGCCATGAACCTAACAGCAGATCTTCAAAATATAAAACAAAAGCTGTTAGACACACACAAAAAATTGACAAATCCAAAAATCCATAATATTTTGGGGATACTTGAGCATGCCTCTCTCAGAAATTAACAAATCAAGTAGACAAAAGGGTTTAAAAAACAAAATTAATGAGTTAATAAACAGAAAATACATTTCAAAAATACATGTACATTCACAAAAAAAAGTACTAGACCATCAAAAACATTTTAATAATTCTAAAAAGCAGATCATAAACACTCTTACCATAATGTAATAACATTATAAGTTAATAACAAGAGAATGGTCCCTTTCAAAACAAAAAACAAAACTACAACTATTTACAAGTAAATAAAAACACCTTCCTGCATGACTCTTAGATTAAAAAGAAAATCAAAATGGAAATTACAAACTACTGGGAAATGAATGACAGTAGGAATTGTGTATTGAACCCTATTGGATATGGCCAAAATAGTGTCATGTGAAAATGTGTAGCATTAAGTCCACTTATTAGGAAATAAAATTTTACTAAGCAGCCATTTAAAAAAAACAAAAGGTTAAAATATCATGAAAATGAACCCAGATGGGGAAAAAAGAATTGATAAAGATAAAAGCGTAAATTGGATTTCCACTTCTGTTAATACTGGACTCAATTCTCTTTCAAAGGATAACTTGAAAAGCTGAATAAAATAAGACCAGCATTTACTTGAAGGCATCAGCATCAGAGAACAAACAAGGTAATAAAGAATTATCAGGCAAGAACCAGGAGAAGACAGAGGTATATTAGGCATTAGGTACCACTCTCCTATTAGTAGTATTTCCCATTTTCAGAAGAGGAAGCTGAGAAGCTGAGTGGTTCAGCCCCAGGGCTAAACAAGGTTGTGTGAAGAATAGTAATCTCTTAAATCCAGACTTTGGGTTGGGACCCAAAAGGATATAGGACTGGAAATAGGCTAGCCTTCTAAAGGACTGCAGTTCAGCTTCAAAGCATCTCAGTCCCTGAAACTGAATTATGATGATTCTGGATTGCAGGTGCCTTCAGGCAATGTCAGAAACAAAAGTAAATCTTCCATGGGGGAAATGAAATCATCCCAAGCTTCAAATTAATTTCACCAGAAACTTAAAGAATACATTTTCTGCCACACAATCAAAAGAAACAAGGCCCAGAAAGAAGCATGGCAATATGCACAAAACCACCAGAAATAATGGACAATAGAAATTGTCCCGCATAGATTCCAGGTATTGGAGTTATTGGTCATAATCCTTAAAACAACTATGCTTACAAAATTAAGGGGTATAATAAAAAATGTTAAGAATTTTGGCATAAAACTAGAAATATTTTTAAAAGGAAATAGATTTGGAAAAAACTAATCAAAATTGAAAACTGAGAAACACAATAGGAATTTAAAATTCAATGGACAGATTTAACAACAGACAGCTGAATAGAGAATTAATGAGCTAGAAGAGACAAAATAATAGAACAATACAGAAGAGAGGGTAAGAGGGAGTATGCAGTCAGAAAGTCTAATGGATATATAATTTGAAGTCCTAGGAAAGAAGAAAAATAAATGGGGTAGAAGGAATGTTTGAATATCTGAAAACTTCCAAAACTAATGAAAGATATTCAGTCACAGAGTCAAGAAACTCTGTGACCCCTAAGGGGATAAATAAAAAGAAATCCACTCCTTGCTACATCAGCTGTCAGTCTAATTGTTGCCCCTTGAACTTATACCCTTTTGGCCTCTGGCTGCCTGTAAATAACCAGTTCTTCAAATGCTCTTAGAACAAGCTTTATCATCCTGCTGGTTCTATCTCTACTGGGTTGAATAATCTTCGATCCCATATTTATTTTATATGTGTATGAGTCATGTTTTTAACTTTTTGAAACTTGTAGTTTGAATCTACATATATGAAACAAAGAATTCATGAAATAATAGTTTTCCTTCTTGCAATATTTTCTGTACTATTTTATTCTTTTCCATCTTATTAAAAGATAATTTTGGTCACATTCACTACATCTGGTCTCAACCTGCAGTTTGAAAAATCCTGCCTCAGCAGACCAGAGAGTATGTGGGTGGCGGGAAGGGAGAGGGGTAGCACTGCATTTTTTAAAAGCCCTAATATTTAAATTTATTCGTTTGGCTTCCTCCCTCCAGGAATCAGATGACCCTGGAGAGAGGGTCGGTTTTTTTGTTTTTGGTTCTGGTTCGGGGGATTTTTTGCTCTTTTCTCGCTCAGCGCTCACACCCCGGGATCGGCCCTGGGGCTTATCAGGAAAAGCCGGCGGCCCGTTTAATCTCAACAGCCGGCTGCTGGTCCCTCCGGGAAGCAAGGACAGCTGAGACGCTGGCACTCTGGGGTAGCGAACCCGCAAGTCAGGCGAGGGCGGGTCTCCCTGGGTGGGGCCTCCCGGCCTTGGAATGCTCCCGGGCTGCGGACAACTTTGCCGCACTCCCTCCGGCAACTGAGACCAAGCGAACTTCAAGTTCGCCTTGGGAGTTCGCGGAAGTGCGAGGTGGGGAGTCGCGGAACAGGCGGCCATCATCAGAGCTCCGTGGGTCTCCCCTAAGTGCCCCCTGTATCTTCTGCCTTGGCGTTGTCCGGCCCCTGCCCGAGCCAGGAGGCTTACAGTTGGAAAGGGGGACTTCTGTGAGTCCCTCAGGTCCCATTTGGAGGGACTGAAGACCGCGAGGAAGAGTGAGCAGTAAGGGGCCTGGTCAGCCGTCGTCCGGCCCGCCCTGGGCTACCCGTACACTTGAACCCGCCCCTACCGTTTTGCCTCTGGGCAAGTTCCAGGCGCTCTGCACTCGCGGTCCAAAGGCGTGGCGGCGCGAGCCATGAATCGTGTGGGTGCGCTGGGCTGCGCGAGGCTGCGGTGGGCGCTGCTGGGGACGCGGGTGGCCCTTCCTGGCTTCGGCTCACACGGGGCTAGAGCCAAGGCCGCGATCCCCACCTCCCTCCCTGCGGCCCAGGCAGCCGAGGCTCCCGGAACCGGGCCTGGCGATCGGAAGCTGCGGGACCTGAAGGAGCTTTCAGGGCCAGGGCAGCTGCGCCTCTTATTCCAGCTGTTAGTGCAAGGCTACGTTCTGCACTTGCACAAGCTCCAGGTAACCGAGCGGGGGGCCTGGGGACCAGGGGATGTGGTGTGCACCCGGAGGGAGAAGGTGGGGATGGGGAGACGTTGGGCAAAAAGTGAAGGACACGGGAACTTAGCTTGGGACCGACTGGGGCTGTGGTCATACACTGGAAGTCTGTAGGGGTTATGAACTGAAATGAACAGGTAGATGAGTAGTATGAAGCAGGAGAGCACTGGGCTGGAGGTAATTTGGGAGGCTGAGTTTAAAGTGGTCAGAGGTTGAGATTCAATCTCATCTCCTTGACTCCTCTTTTCACACTGGGTGCTCCACCCATTCTAAACTTCTTCCAATTCCTTAAACCTACGAAGTTCCCCACTTAAGAGTCTCCGAGGTTCCCTCTGACTGAACTGTTCTCTCCTCCCTTCTATTTAAACACTTATCTTTTTGTCTCTGTGATTTCCCTGGGCTGGGTTAGACACCTGTTATGTGCTCTTGTAAAGCACCATCTTCTTTCTCTGTCACTTCCTCTGTGTTATTTATATGTTTAGAAGGAATATAAACATTTCTTTAATATTGCCCTCCTGCAAGAATGTAAACTCTGTGAGAGCAGGGATCCTCCTGTTTGGCCTGTATCTCCAATGCCTGGCACTTGTAGGTGCTCAAACATTTGTTAAATGAATGAAAAGTCCATATTTTAATTGTATCCTCAGGCCACATCATTTTAAAATGAAGTGATTAATTATATGATCTAATACAACTATCAAATGCTCTCTTAATAAATTTAGTATTTCAAACATTAAAAAAATAAAGTGTACAGAGGTTGAGAGAGAAGGAAACAGTCTTGGTAATGGAATAGCAGATGTAAGTGTATAAGCTGCCAGATGTTATAGAACCATTATTTATTTCTGTGGTGATACTGGCTACCACAGACTTCTTCAAGAGGAAATGGCTTCTGGAGGATTTCAGAGGTTTGGCAATTTGCAGGGTAAATTTCCTTTTAGCGGAAAAAAAGATGTCATTGCTCAGAGAGTGAAAGCAAATTCATAGACATTAAGGAAAAGGTACTTTTTGTTATTAAGAAATCAGTGTCCAGTAAGAAGTGTTTATCTAGTGGAACACTGATATGAGGCAGGGATGGATGGATCGCCCACTGTCGATGGACAGACACTGGAAAACCCAGTGCTGGTTAATTTGGAGAGGTTTTAGGAAGTGAACCAAAGAGATTCGCCTGGGATTTGTCTTCCAGATGACTGTTAACAAATATTAACGCACCCACTCTGGCCCAGGCATTTTTCCAAGAGCTGAGCTTCAGTGAGATATGGCCACACCCACATGGGGGTTAAATGCTCCTTTGGGGAAGATGGGGGGGCAAGGGAGTAAACAAATCAATAAAGAGCTAATTTCAGAAAGAGAACTTGAATGCCCTGGGAGGAGAAGCCAGTCCAGGGCTGGGGGAAGAGGGGGACTTTTGATTCCACTGTGCCATCCAGGCACATGTGTGGTTGTCAGTGATTGACAAGAGGAGTAGACAGGCTTTGGGCAGGGCTAATGAACAGGCTGGTCACCAGGTGGCTGTGCTGGGCAGTAGTTAAAAATGAGGAGGGACTACCTAGGTGGCGCAGTGGTTAAGAATCCGCCTGCCAATGCAGGGGACCCGGGTTTGAGCCCTACTCTGGGAAGAGTCCACATGCCACGGAGCAACCAATCCCGTGCACCGGAGCCCGTGCACCACTATGAAGAGCGGCCGCCGCTCGCAGCAACTAGAGAAAGTCCGTATGCAGCAACAAAGATCCAACGCAGCCAATAAAATAAGTAAATGAATAAATAAATAAATTTATTTAAAAAAAAGAAATGAGGAGGAGCTGTGGGGACTTGGGATATGACAGGCCTTTGAGGAGGATCTTGAACGCCAGACTAACGGCCCTGGTTCCTCCAAAGGGCCATGGTGGGCTCTTGAGCAGGCGTGGGGGAAGATGGCCTCCAAGGGACACTGTCCAGGTTATGGTGTGTGCAGTAGGATGGACTGGACAGGAGAGAGGGCCTTGGGTGACAAAGGGTATGACATTATCTGAGCCACCCCCCAGGGAAAGCTGGACTGGGAGTTAACGATGAGGGAGAAAATGACTGGGAAGGTTTGATGGTCCAAACTGAACACAGTTTCTCTGCACCTGTCTGGGCTGCTGCCACTTCCCCTGGGGTCTTCTCTGTTGGGTTCATGTTTCCGAGGCATGGTGGGCAGGTGACAAAACACTCAGAGATGGTTTAAAAAAACATTATTCCCTGTGTGCTCAGCTCCAGGAAACCAAGTAAGCCAAGAAACCAGAGTCCTGAAAGCTTCCCCTGCTTGATTTAACCTCTAGAAATATGAGCAGGCCAGTGAATGCCCCAAGAGTGAGGACTAAGGATTTCTCACCATTTTTTAGGAAAAGTTTACTGGGAAGTTTTGCTCAGGATTATCTCTACAGCAGTAACTACCAAAGAAATTCTTACCTGCCCTAGGAAGTGGAGGAGGAAGCCTGAGAAAGACAGGAATGTATGGCCTTTTTAATTTTTTTTTAAATATTTATTTATTTATTTGGGTGTGCCAGGTCTTAGTTGCCACATGCAGGCTCTTTGTTATGCAGGCTCTTACTTGCAGGCAGTGGCCTGTGAGATCTAGTTCCCTGACCAAGGATCAACCCGGGCCCCCTGCATTGGGAGTGCAGAGTCTTAACCACTAGACCACCAGGGAAGTCCCTGTGTGGCCTTTTCAAGGAGAGGCCAGGACTGGAATTTTGCAGAGCCTCCTGGCTCCAGCCTTTGTATCCCAAAGATCTGGAGTCATATGAACCTGGGCTGCTCCATGGAAAATGTATTAGTCCTTCCCACTACATGTCGCTGGTGTGAGTTAGTAAACAGCAGAGTGCTGCACATCTATAAAAGCCAGTTAATACCCCTGTTGAGAAAGAGGATGCTTCCAGTGACTCGCTTTGTATGAGTTCAGATCCGTTTGGTTGCCACTCTCATCAGCTTAAATTATAAAGCAGCTCTATTGGTTCCTATAATAGAAAAGTCTGGGGATTTTCCTGCTGACGCCGTGGTTAAGAATCCACCTGCCAATGTAGGGGACACAGGTTCAATCCGTGGCCCGGGAAGATGCCACATCCCACAAGCCTAGAGCCCTTGCTCTGCGACAAGAGAAGCCACCGCAATGAGAAGCCCGTGCATCACAGCAAAGAGTAGCCCCTGCTCACCACAACTAGCAAAAACCCACAAGCAGCAATGAAGACCCAATTTGGCCCAAAATAAATAAATTAATAAAATAAAATAAAATAAAATGGCTTATCAGACAATAGGTTTTTAAAATATATATTAAAAATAT
Source organism: Hippopotamus amphibius kiboko (assembly GCF_030028045.1). Classification (NCBI taxonomy): domain Eukaryota; kingdom Metazoa; phylum Chordata; class Mammalia; order Artiodactyla; family Hippopotamidae; genus Hippopotamus; species Hippopotamus amphibius. Next base: position 88,283,985 of record NC_080193.1, on the reverse strand, counting down.
TCTAATAGTTGGGTGCCCTTCAGGTATAGTTTGCTTTAGTGATTCATGACACCATCAAAGCCACAGTTTTGTTCTTCTGCAGTTCTCTTGGCTCTGCTGTTTCGCAGAACTTAATTGACTGGCCTGGGTTAATTGCCCATTCTTGAACCCATCACAGTGGTCATAGGCATACTCTAGCTTAGACTCATGAAGGCTCACTCCTAAAGCTGGGGTTGGGGTCCCTGCCACCTAAACAGGTGGGTGCCGCACAAGGAAGAGGACTGGAATTGATATAAGGGTGGCTGACCATAGTGTCTTCTGCACCCTAACTTGTCAAAAACTGCATATCACACGTAAAATTAATAAAATCAGTGTAGGGAAGCATTGTAGGACTTTAAAGCGTTGAGGTGGAAATTGGGACATGTGAAAGCCTTGCTAGTCCGTAAATGCCAGTTCCTTTCTCTTTCCCAACTAAAATCATGACAGGAGAGCCTGAAAAAGTAAAATGTGAACATATGTTAAATTTATATACAAATTTATAACAAACTGATATCTTTCAAAGATGTTGACTCTGAGCACGATGAGATCAGCTATCTATTCTGTAGCTCTCATTGGGAACTACCTGAGTTGGTGACCCCTCCTGTGTTTCCCTAATGCTTCCTGTACAAATTTGTCATTTCATGTATCATGTTTCTTTTTTTAATATATAGTTACAAAAATTTTTTTCTTATGTTGAGAACTGTTAAGATTTACTCTCTTAGCATGGAAGCAACCTAAGTGTCCATCGATGGATGGTTCTTCCAAATACACAATACAGTGTTGTTATAGTCACCATGCTGTGCATTGCATCCCAGGATGTAATCCTGTAACCCTCACTTATTTATTTTATAACTGGAAGTTTGTACTTTTTGACCACCTTCACACATTTTGCCCTCCTCCTATCCCCATCTCTGGCAACCATCAATCACTTCTCCGTATGTATGAGTTTTGTTTTGGTTTGTTTTGTTTTTAGATTCCACATGTACATTAGATCATTCAATATTTGTTTTTCTCTTTCTGACTTATTTCACTTAGCATAATTCCCTCAAGGTCCATCCACGTTGTTGTATATGGCAGGATTTTCTTCTTTTTTATAGGTGAATAATATTGCAGTGTGTGTGCGCGCGTGCGCACACGCGCGCGCACCACATTTTCTTTATCCATTCATCCATCGATGGACACTCAGGTTGCTTCTATGCTTCTGTATTTTGGCTATTGTAAATACTGCTGCAACAAACGTGGGGGTGCATTTATCTTTTTGAGTTTAGTGTTTTCCTTTTCTTTGGATAAATACCCAGAAGTGGGACTGTGGGATCATATGGTAGTTCTATTTTTGAGAAACCTCCATACTATTTTCCATAGTAGCTGCACCAATTTGCATTCCCACCAACAGTGCACGAGGGTTCCCTTTTCTCCACATCCTTGCCAACTCTTATTTTTTGTCTTTTAGCCATTCTAACAGTTGCAACGTGATATCTCATTGTAGTTTTGATTTGCATTTCCCTGATGATTAGTGATATTCAGTACCTTTTCATTTACCTGTTGGCCATCTGTATGTCTTCTCTGGAAAAATGTCAGTTCAGATCCTCTGCCTGTATTGTATTTTATTTAAAAAAATTTTTATTTAGGGATTTCCCTGGTGGCAAAGTGTTTGGGAGTCCACCTGCCAATGCAGGGGACATGGGTTTGATACCTGGTCCAGGAGGATCCCACGTGCTGTGGAGCAGCTGAGCCCGTGCACCACAACTGCTGAGGCCCGTGCTCCTAGAGCCCGTGCTTTGCAACAAGAGAGGCCACTGCACTGAGAAGCCTGCGCACTGCAGCGGGGAGTGGCCCCTGCTCGCCACAACTAGGGAAAGCCTGCCTATAGCAACAGAGACCCCACCCAAGCCAATAAATAAATAAATTTAAAATATTTATTTATTTATTTATTTAGGCTGGGCCGGGTCTTAATTGCAGCATGTAGGCTTCTTAGTTGCAGCATGCACATGGGATCTTGTTCCCCAACCATTGGGAGTACGGAATCTTACCCACTGGACCACCAGGGAAGTCCTGTCTGCCTGTATTTTACTTGAATTTTGTTTGCTTGTTTTGCTATTGAGTTATATGAGTTCTTCATATATTTTGGATAATAACCCTTATCAAATGTATGATTTGTAAGTATTTTCTCCCATTTGGTAGGTTGTCTTTTCATTTTGTTGATGGTCTCCTTTGCTGTGCAGAAGCTATTTAGTTTAATATAGTCCTGCTTTTTTATTTTTGCTTTTCTTACCTTTGCTTTTGGTGTCAAATTCAAAAAATCATCATCAAGGCTGATGTCAAGGAGTTTACCACCTATGTTTTCTTCTGAGGTTTTTATGGTTTGGGGTGTTATGTTCAAGTCTTTAATCCATTTTGAGTTGATTTTTGTGTATAGTGTGAGATAGTAATCCAATTTCATTCTTTTGCATGTGGCTATCCAGTTTTCCCAACACCATTTATTGAAGAGACTGTCCTTTCTCCATTATATATTCTTTGTTCCTTTGTCATAAATTAATTTACCATGTATGTGTGGGTTTATTTCTGGGCTTTCTGTTCTGTTCCACTGATCTGTGTGTGTTTATGCCCATACCATACTGTTTTGATTACTATAGCTTTGTAATATAGTTTGAAATCAGGACACATGATGCCTCCCTTTGTTCTTCTTTCTCAAGATTGCTTTGGCTATTTGGGGTCATTTGTAGTTCCATACTAATTTTGGGATTGTATATTAGTGGGTATGTGAAAAATGCCACTGGAATTTTAGTAGGAATTGCATTGAATCTGTAGATTGCTTTGGATAGTATGGACATTTTAACAATATTACTTCTTCCAATACACAAGGTGGAGCATCTTCCCATTTATTTGTGTCTTTAATTTCTTTCTTCAATGTCATAGTTTTCAGAGTACAGATCTTTCACCTCTTTGGTTAAATTTATTTCTGGGCCTTTTATTCTTTTTGATACAGTTGTAAATGGGAGTGTTTTCTTAATTTCCCTTTCTGATAGTTTGTTATTAGTGTATAGAATTGCAACTGATTTTTTGTGTTTTGATTTTGTATCCTGCAACTTTACTGAATTCATTTATTAGTCCTAACAGTTGTTTTGGTGGAGTCTTTAGGGTTTTCTATATATAGTATCATATCATCTGCAAATAGTGATAGTTTTACTACTTCCTTTTTGATTTGGGTACCTTTTTTTTTCCTGCCTAATTGCTCTGTCTAGGACTTCCAATACTATGTTGAATAAAATTGGCAAGAGTGGGCATCCTTGTCTTGTTCCTGATCTTACAGGAAAAGCCTTCAGCTTTCACCATTGACTGTGATATTAGCTATGGGCTTGTCATATGTGGCCTTTATTATGTTAAGGTTCATTCTCTCTATACACAGTTTTATGAGAGTTTTTATCATAAATGGATATGAAATTTTGTCAGATGCTTTTTCTGCATCTGTTGAGATGATCTTATGATTTTTATCTTTCATTTTGTTAATGTGTTGTATTACATTGATTGATTTGCATTTGTTGAAACATCCTTTCATCCCTGGAATGAATCCCTTTTCATCATAGTGAGTTTTTGTTTTAATGTATTGTTGAATCTGGTTTGCTAATATTTTGTTGAAGATTTTTTTCATTTTTGTTCATCAGGGATTTTGGCCTGTATTTTCTTTTCTTGTCTGGTTTTTTTATTAGGGAAATTCCAGCCTCATAAAATGAGTTTGGAATTGTTCCCTCCCTTCTTATTTTTTTTGGAAGAGTTTGAGAAAGTTTGGTATTAATTCTTTAAATGATTGGTAGAATTCACCAGTGAAGCCATCTGGTCTTTGCCTTTTGTTTGTTAGGTGGTTTTTTGTTTTTTTTTTAATTTAATTTTATTTATTTATTTATTATTTTTTGGGGGGTACACCAAGTTCAATCTGTTAGGTGGTTTTGATGACTGATTCCATCTTTTTACTAGTAATTGATCTGTTCAGATTTTCTGTTCCTTCATGCTTCAGTCTTGGTACAATATATGTTTCTAGGAACTTATCCAATTCTTCTAGGTTGTTCAGTTTGTTGGCATAAAATTGTTCACAATACTCTCTTGTGATCCTTTGTGTTTCTGTGGTATCAGTTGTAACGTCTCCTCGTTCATTTCTAATTTCGGAGTCCTCTTCTTTTCTTGGTGAGTCTAGCTAAAGTTTTGCTTATTTTGTTCAGCTTTTTAAAAAGCCATCTCTTAGTTGCAGTGATCTTTTCTGTTGTCTTTTTAGTCTCCAATTTATTTCTGCTCAGATCTTTGTTATTTCCTTCCTTCTACTAATTTTTCAAATTATTTTTTATTGGAGTATAGTTGTTTTACAACGCTGTGTTAGTTTCTGCTGTGCAGCAAAGTGAATCAGCCATGCATATACATATATCCCCTCTTTTTTGGATTTCCTTCCCATTTAGGTCACCAAGAGCATTGAGTAGAGTTCCCTGTGCTAAACAGTATGTTCTCATTAGTTATCTATTTTATACATAATATCAGTAGTGTATATTTGTCAATCCCAATCTCCCAATTCATCCCCTCCCTTCTCCCTTGGTTTCCATACATTTGTTCTGTACCTTTATGTCTCTATTTCTGCTTTGCAAATAAGATCATCTATACCATTTTTCTAGATTCCACATATATGCATTAATATAGGATATTTGTTTTTCTCTTTCTGACTTACTTCATTCTGTATGACAGTCTCTAGGTCCATCCACATATCTGCAAATGACCCAATTTTGTTCCTTTTTATGGCTGAGTAATATTCTATTGTATATATGTACCACATTTTGTTTATCCATTCCTCTGTTGATGGACATTTAGGTTGCTTCCATGACCAGGCTATTGTAAATAGTGTTGCAATGAACATTGGGGTGCACATGCCTTTTTGAATTACAGTTTTCTCTGGGTATATGCCCAGGATTGGGATTGCTGGGTCATATGGTAGTTCTATTTTTAGGTTTTTTTTTTTTTTTAATAAAAGCTAATTTTCATAAACTTGCTGGAAGGCTATACAAGAAGCTAATAGTGGTTACATCTGTGGAGCTAAAGGAATGAGAGCAGAGAAAGAACATTCCCTTTTCGTTCAACTTGTCCTTGAGTTGTTCTACTATGAACATCTGCTATTTTCATAACATAGTTTTTAATACCCTAAAAAACAAACTAATCAACTGGATTTAGTGCTAAAGGGAATTTATCTTATCCCTCAGGTGGGTTGGGGCAGAAAAGTTGAAACACACTTGTTTATGTCAAAGGAATTCCAAGGTGGATCAACGACTCAACCAGACACAGCTTAACAGAGCCTCGGTTAGGACCCGGGACTTCAATGGGGACCCAAGGTGGGGAGTCCCTTCTAACTTCTCCTTGCTTCAGAGAGAATAAATATTATGTAAAGATAAGTCTCATCATCTTTGAATATTTATAGATCCTTACACTAACATGAAGCCCAGGATAAAATATCATGTGGAGAGGCCCAGATCAGCAAATAACTGCCCAGTCACGTCGCTGTTGCTGAAAACGACTAATTTTAAAGTGTCTTATTATGGGACAAAATAACTGATACAACCTAAACTTTAAAAAAAAGAAAAAAGAAAATATCGTTGCCCCATAACTATCCGGAGGCCATCACTCTATTACAATCCTGCTTTCTGATGTGGTTAAAAAGTTTTCCTTTTAAATATTGAAATGTTAAAAGAAAAAAGAACAACAAGCTAAACTGAGTATTTAATACATTTGTAGGAATAGAAGGAATGTGACAAGGATTAGAATTTTATAATATACATTAGACATTTATGCAAAAGATATTCCATTTTTCAGAGAGGTCTCCCCTATTTCCCTGTCTTTCTATCTTCCTCAAAGCAATAAACAGTGATTACTCCTTTCATAGATAAGCTGCTCCACTGAGTTGGACAGGTGATTACATCTTTATGCTTCAAGTCACTATCATCTCCAAAAACTACCTTTTATTTCACTGCAGTGTCACTGCACTGTTCACGGTAAAATTATACTCCTCAAATTTGAAGAGTGTGAATAGAAGCTAGATGCCTGAGGATTTTTAGGTACTGATTTAGTAACAGTGTCTACTGGCACAAACCTTCTATTTATTCATAGTTTTAAAACTGCAATAAAAGAAATGAAAGCTACTTTAATGAAAAAGGAGCTCAGGAACGAGGTCATTAAATATCTAGCTATAGGGCTTCCTAGGTGGCGCAGTGGTTAAGAATCCGCCTGCCAATACAGAGGTCACGGGTTCGATCCCAGCTCCAGGAAGATCCCACATGCCGCGGAGCAACTAAGCCCGTGTGCCAAAAAAAAAAAAAAAAAAATATCTAGCTATATTTTAAATACAAATACCAGGTTATTTCCTGATTAGTGTCAGGTAAATATCTAAACTATCTAACCCAAATTCTGGTCTCAGGGAAAAAGATCAGAGACAATTACAAAGAAGGTGCTTCATATTATCAGATCCATATTTAAAACAATGAGATCCTTTGGGACAATCACTTTAGTCTTTCTTTTTATCAGAGATTTCTGTTGATCCTCTTGTTGGTAATCCATTTATGTCTGCACCCTTATAGTCTGCTTTGCCTTTGTTTTTATCATTGGATTCTCCTATAGTTTCCTAGGCCACATACGGCTAACAAAGGGGGATATCAGAGGGTATATATATATGGCTGCAGGAACTTTTTGTAGACCCAGAGCAGAACTGGAATGACGATGCGGGGAATGCACACCTGGGCTCCTGAACTGCTGCAACCACCAAGCCCGAGTGGCAACATGCCTGCTTTTGGAGGGAGGGTCGCGGGCTATTTTTAGTTTTTGAAGGAACCTCCATACTGTTCTCCATAGTGGCTGTATCAATTTACATTCCCACCAACAGTGCAAGAGGGTTCCCTTTTCTCCACACCCTCTCCAGCATTTGTTGTTTGTAGATTTTTTGATGATGGCCATTCTGACAGGTGTGAGGTGATACCTCATGGTAGTTTTGATGTGCATTTCTCTAATAGTTAGTGATGATGAGCAGCTTTCCATGTGTTGGTTGGCCATCTGTATGTCTTCTTTGGAGAAATGCCTATTTAGGTTTTCTGCCCATCTTTTGATTGGGTTGTTTGTTTTTTGATATTGAGCTACATGAGCTGTTTGCATTCTTTGGCGATTAATGCTTTGTCAGTTGCTTCGTTTGCAAATATTTTCTCCCATTCTGAGGGTTGTCTTTTCGTCTTGTTTATGATTCTTTCTACTAACTTTGAGGTTAATTCGTCCTTCTTTTTCTAGTTCCTTGAGGTATAAAGTTTGGTTATTTGAGACCTTTCTTTCTCTCTTCCTTCCTTCCCTGTTTCTCTCTCTTCCCACCCCCCCTTTCCCTCTCCCTCCTGCTTTCTTTCTTTCTTTCTTTTCAAAAACTCTTTCTTGTTTCTTAATGTAGACATTTATTGCTGTGAATTTCCTTCTTGGAACTGTTTTGCCACTTCCCATAAGTTTTGGCTTTTACCACTCTTTATATTCTTTGCCTGAAGCCTCTGTTTCCACCCTCCACTGGACATCAGCATCAAAGGGCAGATGATCCATGACCTTCTGGACCTAGCAGGCTCTGTTCTGCCCAATGCAGACGATAACGTTTCCAGTTCCAGCAGCTCCAGTATCTCCAACAGCTCCACCACCAGGTCAGCCTCCTTGCTTATCTGCAGTTCAGCTGGCAGCATGAGGAGACCCATAGAGACTCTGGGAAGGGATGGTGTCTGGGTGTTCCCTCCTGCTTGATCTCCCTTACTGCTCGATCTGCCCCTGCAATCTACCCATGCACCACTGACATGTCAGTGCCCCTAAAAGCATGTTAGATTAATTGCTCCCCTGCTCAGGAATTCCTACAGGGCCTGGGGAATCAGCTTTAATTTCCTCAGACATTTGAGGCCCAGCCTCCTTTTCCCAGGAACCCCTCCCTTTAAATTTCGGTATGTGTGTTTTCCATTCTCATTCATGTCTTTTTTTTTAAGAACTTTTATTGAAATATAATTTACATACAATAAACTGCATATATTTAAAGTGTACAATTTGATATTTTTTTTCTTATTAGTAATGTGTATATGGCAATCCCAATCTCCCAATACATCCCACCTCAACACCCACACCCCCACCCACACCCCCCCTCCCCACTTTCCCCACTTGGTGTCCATATGTTTGTTTTCTACATCTTTGTCTCTATTTCTGCCTTGCAAACTTGTTGATCTGTACCATTTTTCTATATTCCGTATATATGTGTTAATATATGATATTTAATTTTCTCTTTCTGACTTACTTCACTCCGTATGACAGTCTCTGGGTCCATCCATGTCTCTGCAAATGTCCCAATTTTGTTCCTTTTTATGGCTGAGTGATATTCTATTGTATATATGTACCACATCTTTTTTTTTCCCCTGACTTTCCTAGGCTTTTTTTTTTTTAAGAACTTTTATTGAGATACAGTTAACAGACAATAAACTGCATATATTTAGACTGTGCAATTTGGTATCCCAATCTCCCAATTCGTTCCCCCCCAACCCTCCCTGCTTTCCCCACTTGGTGTCCATATGTTTGTTCTCTGCATCTGGGTCTCTATTTCTGCCTTGCAAACCAGTTGATTTGTACCATTTTTCTATATTCTGCATATATGTGTTAATATACGATATTTGTTTTTCTCTTTCTGACTCAGTTCACTCTGTATGACGGTCTCTAGGTCCATCCATGTCTCTACAAATGTCCCGGTTTCATTGCTTTTTACAGCTGAGTAATATTCCATTGTATATATGTACCACATCTTCTTTATGCATTCATCTGTTGATGGACATTTACGTTGCTTCCATGTCCTGGCTATTGTAAATAGTGCTGCAAAGAACATTGGAGTGCATGTGTCTTTTTGAATTATGGTGTTCTCTGGGTATATGCCCAGCAGAGGGATTGCTGGGTCATATGGTAACTCTATTTTTGGTTTTGCAAGGAACCTCTATACTGTTCTCCATAGTGGCTGTATCAATTTACATTCCCACCAGCAGTGCAAGAGTGTTCCCTTTTCTCCACACCCTCTCCAGCATTTACTGTGTGTGGATTTTCTGATGATGCCCATTCTAACCGGTGTGAGGTGATACCTCATTGTAGTTTTGATTTTCATTTCTCTAAGAATTAGTGATGTTGAGCAGCTTTTCATGTGCCTCTTGGCCATCCATATGTCTTCTTTGGAGAAATGTCTGTTTAGGTCTTCTGCCCATTTTTGGATTGGGTTGTTTGTTTTTTTGATATTGAGCTGGATGAACTGTTTATATATTTTGGAGATTAATCCTCTGTCTGTTGGTTCGTTTGCAAATATTTTCTCCCATTCTGAGGGTTGTCTTTTCATCTTGCTTATAGTTTCCTTTGCTGTGCAGAAGCTTTGAAGTTTCATTAGGTCCCATTTATTTATTTTTGCTTTTATTTCCATTATTCTAGGGGGTGGATCAGAAAAGATCTTGCTGTTATTTACGTCGAAGAGTGTTCTTCCTGTGTTTTCCTCTAGGAGTTTTATAGTGTCTGGCCTTACATTTAGGTCTTTAATCCATTTGGAGTTTATTTTTGTGTATGGTGTTACAGAGTATTCTAATTTCATTCTTTTACATGTAGCTGTCCAGTTTTCCCAGCCCCTCTTACTGAAGAGGTTGCCTTTTCTCCATTGTATATCCTTGGCTCCTTTGTCTTAGATTAGTTGACCATAGTTTATCTCTGGGCTTTCTATCCTGTTCCATTGATCTGTATTTCTGTGTTTGTGCCAGTACCATACTGTCTTGATCACTGTAGCCTTGTAGTATAGCCTGAAGTCAGGAAGCCTGATTCCACCAACTCCATCTTTCCTTCTCAAGAGTGCTTTGGCTATTCGGGGTCTTTTGCGTTTCCATACAAATCATAAAATTTCTTGTTCTAGTTGTGTGAAAAATGCTGTAGGTAATTTGATCGGGATTGCATTGAATCTGTAAATTGCTTTGGGTAGTATAGTCATTTTCACCATGTTGATTCTTCCCATCCAAGAACATGGTATGTCCCTCCATCTGTTTGTGTCATGTTTGATTTCTTTGATTAGTGTCTTATAGTTTTCTGAGTACAGGTCTTTTACCTCCTTAGTTAGGTTTATTCCTAGGTATTTGATTCTTTTTGTTGCAATGGTGAATGGGATTGTTTCCTTCATTTCTCTTTCTGAACTTTCATTGGTAGTGTATAGAAATGCAAGAGATTTCTGTGTGTTAATTTTATATCCTGCAACTTTACCAAATTCATTGATTAGCTCAAATGGTTTTCTGGTGGCATCTTTAGGATTTTGTATGTATAATATCATGTCATCTGTGAACAGTGACAGTTTTACTTCTTCTTTTCCAATTTGGATTCCTTTTATTTCTTTTTCTTCTCTGATTGCTGTGGCAAGGACTTCCAAAACTATTGTTGAATGGTGGTGGTGAGAGTGGACATCCTTGTCTTGTTCCTGATCTTAGAGGCAATGCTTTCAGTTTTTCGCCATTGAGAATGATGTTTGCTGTGGGTTTGTCATATATGGCCTTTATTATGTTGAGGTAGGTTGCCCCTATGCCCACCTTCTGAAGAGTTTTTCTCATAAATGGCTGCTGAATTTTGTCAAAAGCTTTTTCTGCATCTGTTGAGATGATCACGTGGATTTTATCCTTCAATTTATTAATATGGTGTATCACATTGATTGATGTGCGTATATTGAAGAATCTTTGCATTCCAGGATAAACCCCACTTGATCATGGTGTGTGATCCTTTTAACACATTGTTGGATTCTGTTGGCTAGTATTTTGTTAAGGATTTTTGCATCTGCATTCATCAGTGATATTGGTCTGTAATTTTCTTTTTTTGTAGTATCTTTGTCTGGTTTTGGTATCAGGGTGATGGTGGCCTCATAAAATTAGTTTGGGAGTGTTCCTTCCTCTGCAATTTTTTGGAAGAGGTTGAGAAAGATGGGTGTTAGCTCTTCTCTAAATGTTTGATAAAATTGACCTGTGAATCCATCTGGTCCTGGACTTTTGTTTGTTGGGAGATTTTTAATCCCAGTTTCAATTTCATTACTTGTGATTGGTCTGTTCATATTTTCTATTTCTTTCTGATTCAGTCTTGGAAGGTTATACCTTTCTAAGAATCTGTCCATTTCTTCCAGGTTTTCCATTTTATTGGCATACAGTTGCTTGTAGTAATCTCTTATGGTGCTTTTTATTTCTGCGGTGTCCATTGTAACTTCTCCTGTTTCCTTTCTGATTTTATTGATTTGAGTCCTCTACCTTTTTCTTGATGAGTCTTGCTAGGGGTTTATCAATTTTATTTATCTTCTCAAAGAACCAGCTTTTAGTTTTATTGATTTTTGCTATTATTTTCTTTGTTTCTGTTTCATTTATTTCTGCTGTTTATAATTTCTCTCCATCTACTAACTTTGGGTTTTGTTTGCTCCTTTCTCAAGTTTCTTTAGGTGTAAGGTTAGATTGTTTATTTGGGATGTTTCTTGTTTCTTGAGGTAGGATTGTATTGCTATAAACTTCCCTCTTAGAACTGCCTTTGCTGCATTCCACAGGTTTTGGATCATTGTGTTTTCATTATCATTTGTCTCTAGGTACTTTTTGCTTTCCTCTTTGATTTCTTCAGTGATCTCTTGGTTATTTAGTAGCGTATTGTGTAGCCTCCACGTGTTTGTGTTTTTAACAGTTTTTTTCCTGTGATTGATTTCTAATCTCATAGTGTTGTGGTCAGAAAAGATGCTTGATACGATTTCAATTTCCTTGAATTTACCAAGGCTTGATTTATGACCCAAAATGTGATCTATCCTGGAGAATGTTCCATGTGCACTTGAGAAGAACGTGTAATCTGCTGTTTTTGGATGTAATGTTCTATAGATATCTATTAAATCAAGCTGAATTGTTGTGTCATTTAAAGCTTGTGTTTCCTTATTAATTTTCTATGTGGATGATCTGTCCATTGGTGTAAGTGGGGTGTTAAAGTCCCCCACTATTATTGTGTTACTGTCGATTTCCTCTTTCATAGTTGTTAGCATTTGCTTTATGTATTGAGATGCTCCTATATTGGATGCATATATATTTATAATTGTTATCTCTTCTTCTTGGATTGATCCCTTGATCTTTATGTAGTGTCCTTTCTTGTCTCTTGTAACATTTTTTATTTTAAAGTCTATTTTATCTGATATGAGTATCGCTACTCCAGCTTTCTTTTGATTTCCATTTGCATGGAATATCTTTTTCCATCCCCTCCCTTTCATTCTGTATGTGTCCCTAGGTCTGAAGTGGGTCTCTTGTAGACAGCATATATATGGGTCTTGTTTTTGTATCCATTCAGCCAGTTTGTGTCTTTTGGTTGGTGCATTTAGCCCATTTACATTCAAGGTGATTATCAATATGTATGTTCCTATTACCATTTTCTTAATTGTTTTGTTTATGTTTTTGTAGGTCCTTTTCTTCTCTTATGTTTCCCACTTAGAGAAGTTCCTTTAGCATTTGTTGTAGGGCTGGTTTGGTGGTGCTGAATTCTCAGCTGTTGCTTGTCTGTAAAACTTTTGATTTCTCCTTTGAATCTGAATGAGATCCTTGCTGGGTAGAGTATTCTTGGTTGTAGGTTCTTCCCTTTCATCACTTGAAGTATATCATGCCACTCCCTTCTGGCTTGCATAGTTTCTGCGGAGAAATCAGCTGTTAACCTTATGGGAGTTCCCTTGTATGTTATTTGTCATTTTTCCCTTGTTGCTTTTAATAATTTGTCTTTCATTTTTGTGAATTTGACTACTATGTGTCTTGGTGTGTTTCTCCTTGGGTTTATCCTGCCTGGGACTCTCTGCACTTCCTGGACTTGGGTGGCTATTTCCTTTCTCATGTTAGGGAAGTTTTCGACTACTATAATCTCTTCCAATATTTTCTTTGGTCCTTTCTCTCTCTCTTCTCCTTCTGGGACCCCTATAATGAGAATGTTGGTGCGTTTAATGTTGTCCCAGAGGTCTCTTAGGCTGTCTTCATTTCTTTGTTTTTTTCTTTATTCTTTTCTGCATCAGTCATTTTCACCATTTTGTCTTCCAGGTCACTTATCCATTCTTCTGCCTCAGTTATTCTGCTATTGGTTCCTTCTAGTGTATTTTTCATTTCAGTTATTGTATCGCTTATCTCTGTTTGTTTGTTCTTTAATACTTCTAGGTCTTTGTTAAACTTTTCTTGCATCTTTTCAATCTTTGCATCCAGTCTTTTTTCAAAGTCCTGAGTCATCTTCACTATCATTATTCTGAATTCTTTTTCTGGAAGCTTGCCTATCTCCATTTTATTTAGTTGTTTTTCTGGGGTTTTGTCTTGTTCCTTCATCTGGTACAAAGCCCTCTAACTTTTCATTTTCTCTATCTTTCTGTGGCTGTGGTTTTCAGTTCCACAGAATGAAATACTGCTGATACTGCTTGATACTGCCATCTGCCCTCTTGTGGAGGAGGCTATCTAAGAGGCTTGTGTGCACTTCCTGATGGGTGGGACTGGTGGTGGGTAGGGCTGGGTGTTGCTTTGGTGGGTGAAGCTCAGTAAAACTTTAATCAGCTTGTCTGCCAATGGGTGGGGCTGCACCCTGTTGGTTGTTTGGCCTGAGGTGACCCAGATCTGGAGCTTACAGGCTCTTTGGCAGGGCTAGTGGAGGACTCTGAGAGGGCTCAAGCCAATGAGCACTTACCAGAACCCCCACTGCCAGTGTCCCCATCCCTGTGGTGAGCCACAGCCACCCCCCACCTCTGCAGGTGATCCTCCAACACCAGCAGGTGCATCTCCTATGGGGTCACTGCTCCTTCCCCCTGGGTCATGGTGTGCACGTTACTTTTTGTGTGCCCTCCAAGAGTGGAGTCTGTTTCCGCCAGTCCTGTGGAAGCCGTACAGTCAAATCTTGCTGGCCTTCAAAGTCTGATTCTCTGGGAATTACTCCTCCCATTGCCAGACCCCCAGGTTGGGAAGCCTGACATGGGGCTCAGAACCCTCACTCCAGTGGGTAGACTTCTGTGGTATAGCTATTCTGCAGTTTGTGAGTTGCCCACCCAGCAGTTATGGGATTTGATTTTATCGTGATTGCACCCCTCCTACCGTCTCACTGTGGCTTCTCCTTTGTCTCTGAATGCGGGGTGTCTTTTTCAGTGAGTTCCAGTGTCTTCCTGTCAATGATTGTTCAGCAGTTAGTTGTGATTCTGGTGCTCTTGCAAGAGGGAGTGAGCACACGTCCTTCTACGCTGCCATTTTGAACCATCTATCTTCATTCATCTTTAGTTACTTTTTCTTTTTTTATAAATTTATTTATTTATTTATTTATTTTATTGGCTGTGTTGGGTCTTTCTTTGCTGTGCATGGGCTTTCTTTTTAGTTGCGGTGAATGGGGGCTACTCTTCCTTGTGGTGCGCGGGCTCCTCATTGCCGTGGCTTCTCTTGTTGCAGAGCACAGGCTCCAGGCACATGGGCTCAATAGTTGTGGCTCATGGGCTCTAAAGCGCAGGCTCAGTAGCTGTGGCTCACGGGCTTAGTTGCTCCGTGGCATGTGGGATCTTCCTGGAGCGGGGATCGAACCCATGTCCCCTACATTGACAGGCGGATTCTCAACCACTGCGCCACCTAGGAAGCCCCATCTTTAGTTACTTTTTAATTTCTCTTTTGATTTCTTCTTTGACCTAGTGGTTGTTCAGTAGCATGTTGTTTAATCTCCACATATTTGTGAATTTTCCAGATTTCTTCTTGCAGTTGATTTCTGGTTTCATACAATTATGTGGGAAAAGGTGCCTAATTGGACTTCAGTCTTCTTAAATTTATTAAGATTTGTTTTATGCCTAACATTTGATCTGTCCTGGAGAATTTTCCACGTGTGCTTGAAAGGAATGTGTATTTTGTTGCTTTTGGGTAGAATATTCTATATATGTCTGTTAAGTTCATCTGGTGTAATGTGTCACTTAAGGCCAATGTTTCTGTATTGATTTTCAGTCTGGATGATGAAGTGGGGTATTAACGTCTCCTACTATTATTAGATTGCTGTCTATTTCTCCCTTTAAGTCTGTCACATATTTAAGTGCATGTGTTTCTTATCATTACCTGTGTATACAGCTTAGAGATTGGGCTGTGAAGCTCTGAGGGCTGGCCCTGTGTCTTTCCCAGCTCTGTGTCCCCAGTCACCAGGCATAGTTCTGGGTATGGGGGAGGTTCTTGGTTATGTTTGATGAGTGAATACATTCTATGTACCAGTCAAAGGGCTATGAGTGGTACTGAGCAGTAGCTACATCTGGTGGTAAAATTCTTTGTGAGACTCTTTTCAGCTCCCTGATCTGAGTTGTTTGGCAAGATAGGGTGAAAAAGAGACAGTGAGGGAGGTGGACAGATTGATCAACCCTGGCTCTTCAGGTCTTAGCTTTTCAGGTTCAGGAACTAAATTTTGTCACTTCATTCAGCATGGGTAGACTATTGGGGACTGACCCACACTGCCCAAACCCACAGAAACAAATTGTGGATTGGAGTATTTATTTACAAAAGTTAGCCCTCCCAGGGATCTTATACCCCATCACATACAGGACCCTTATTGTAATTATTCTTACCTAACACACTATCTCAAAACATAGTGGCTTAAAATAACATTTTGTTATACTCCTGATTTTATGGGTCAGGGATTTGGGCAGTGCACATCAGAAATGGCTTATCTCTGCTTCACAGTGGGGTTGGGCTTTAATTTGAATGGCTGAAGATGGCTGGGATGGCTCGAGTGGGGCCGTGTGTTTGGGCCTCAGGTCTGGTTTTTGGCTGGCTTCCTTAGCTTTTTTCCAGGTCACATCTGCTGGGGCTGGAATTTCCAAGATGGCTTCTTCAATTGCATGTTAGGTGCCTGGGCTGGTTTGGCCAGCATGGCTGAGTATCTCTCTCTCCACATGGCTAGCCTAGGCTTCCTCACAGCATGGGGGTCTCTGCATAGTCACACCTCTTACATGGTGCTGATTTCCCCCAGAGTGAATATCCCAAGAGACAGAAAGTGGAAGTTGCCGGTTTCTTAAGGCCTGGGTCTGAAAACTGGCATAGCATCATCTCTGCTGTATTCTACCCATTAAAGCAGTTACAGAGCCTACCCAGAGTCTAGAGAAGATACAGATCTGACCTCTTATTGGGAAAGATGTCAAACAATATGTGACCCTTTTTAATATACCTAACCTCTTCCTCAAATCCAGGTACCTAGGGAGAGAATTTAGTAACTACATTAGTGGACTGCTTGGTTGTGGAGGGACCCCAGAACTAAAGCAGTAGAACTGTATGGAAAAAAAATTCAACTAGGCCTTGGAGAAACCTGGTTGAATGTGCCTCTTTGGTGCCTGTCCATTAAATTAAGTATCTCTCTCTTCAGAGATAAGTGCTGTCTATTTTTGGTGTTTGGCTCCTTCTGGGTTTTGTAATGGCCACTCCCATCCTGTTAACACATTCTTTCTTCAGTTTGGCTAATACCTTTGATTAGATGGATTTTCTTTCCCAGTACTCATGTTACCATCAAGCCTTCCAGAGATTATCCTCCAGTTACCTTGACTTGGCTTGAGTGTTTTTCGGTCTCATCTGGCAGACATTTACAGATTGTCCTTGAGACTCTGGAGGAATTGAATATATCACTTTAAAGCCTCAGGGATAGGAAATTTGAAACCAGGTATTAAGTTATAAAGTGTGAGGCATAACAACTTAGCAAATGCACTGCCAGAATTTCTATCTTACAGATAAAATTTGCTGTCAAAGAAATATTCCAGACTATTCAAGATAGCAATATTTCTGACTGGGAAATGTTAGAATGACTTACATGTCCCAGTAGGGAACTAATTAAATTAATTATAGTACATTCATACAATGGAATTTTATGCAACCATTAACAATAATAGGGGCATATCTATGTTTATTAACATGAATTGCTTGCTAAGAGATGGGAAGAAAGTAAAGTGCAAAACTATACAATATACCATCATTTGTGGATAAAAAGTGTGCGTGATATATATTATATATATGTATATGTGCACAAAATATCCCTGGGAGGACACACAAGAGATTGGTAATGATGGTAGCCTCTCTGTGTAGGGGTCTTGGAGTCTGGAGATGAGAGTTAGGAAGATTTACTTTTTATTGCAGGACTGCTGTGGATCTCCACCAGAATTTCCTCTGGCTTCATCCTTCAGGCATAGCTCACCATCTTTTGGGTGTTTTTGTACCTTTTGTACTGTTTGCATTTTAACAGTGTGTATATATATATATTACCTTTTACAATTTTCAAAAACAGCAACAGAAGAATGGAGAGCAAGAGATAAAAGGATGGCTGACCTAGTGCTTCTTGGTCCAGCATAATATTTTGAGGTCTTCTGATGGCGCTTCCTCTTGTACCACTGTTTGGCTCTGGGTCCTTACTTTTGATGTCCACTTCTGTGTCTGCGTCCTCTTTTTAGCTCAGTGTCCATTGCTGGTCATCTGCTCCTTGGTCTTGGAATACTCTCATTGTTCTACTCCAGATCAGCCTAGCTTGCAGGCAAAAGTGTGCACAGCATACTGAGGTTTGCCTCTGGGTGTGTGAGGGGTGGGAGTTGGGGGCTGGAAATTGCTTCTGTTTTCCTAACAACCTTTCTGAGGGCGTCCCAGGCAATGCCTTTTCTTGGATCACCCTTAGATCTACTCTTAGCCTATTGTTTCTCTATAGTACAAAATCAGAGGGAAATTCTTACCATCCACCTATCCCGTACATATCTTTGTAACCTTATGACAGTGCTCTGTCTTGCATAAAAGCAGACTTTTTTATGATTATTGAAGTAATGGCGGCACACATGCACAAAAATTTTTTTGCAGCTTTGTTGTAAAATCAAAAATTCAGAAACATGTTAAATGCCCATTGGCAGGATAAATAGATCGTGATACGTTCACACAATGGAACACTGTGCAGTAGTCACATGAATACACAAGCTTTTTATATATCATATAGAACTCAGCAGGGGGGGGATAAATTAGGAGTTTGGGATTAAGATGCACACTACTATATATAAAATAAACAGCAAGGACCTACTGTATAGCACAGGGAACTATATTCAATATCTTGTAATAACCTATAATGGAAAAGAATGTGAAAAAGAATATATATATATATATATATATATATATATATGAAACTGAATCACGTTGCTGTACACCAGAAATTAACACAATGTTGTAGATTAACTATACTTCAATTAAAAAAAAAATAGAACTCAGAACCAAGGTTGAGTATAGAATGATATGTACCATAGAATACTATTTCTATGAATTGAAAACCACACAAAAATAATATGGGCTATCATTGTGTGTGTTTGTGTATATATTATATAGTAAAATTATATAAATATTGACAGAAAGAGCACATTTCAAATTCAAGATAGTGATTGCTCTTGGGAGGGAGGGCAAAGGGAAAGATAAGAAGAGGACTTATTTGAAGCGAATATGACAAATATTAACAGTTCTTAATTCTAGAGGGAGGGTACCTGGGTGTTTGTAATGTTATTTTGTTTAATTATCCACATTAAAATATTCATAATGAAAAATACAAGTAATCCTGCTCAGCATGAGTCCAGATGGTACCGCTGGCTTGGTCTGATCTTGGAAAAGAGCATTCAAGGCAAGTTTCAGAGCAAGGAGAACCCGGGAATGCTGTTAATTATTTAGCACCTCTGTCACTCGGAAATGTGAATTCCTCTTGTGTGAGGGGGTTGGGGCTAAACGTTTGATGACACTTGGACAGCACTGAGTCATGGCTGTCCCAGCTGGACTCCTCTTCACCTTTGACCCCGAATGATGCCTTCTTTCTGGCATCTGTCAGTGTAGGTGAAAGAGAGTGGCCTGTGCCTGAAGCTATATCTCTCCTTGTGTTTGTCCACCTGATGGCTGCCAGCTTTTTGGGCCAGGTTTGTCAACCCTGGCAAAACAGTACTTGGTGTTTGTGAGTTCAGTGTTGTTCTCAGGACTGTTTACTTGCCGTTTTAGTGTTATTTTTCTGTGCTGAGAGCCTCGGTAAGGAACCCACTATTAGTAAATCAAATAGGCCAATAAGTAGGAGAATAGAACATCACAATGCAGTGTCAATTTATTTTTGAGGGGAGATTTTAGGTGATTTTAATTTTTTTCTTGTAACAGCTTTATTGAGATATAATCACATACCATACAACTCACCTATTGAACAATTAAGTGGCTTTTAGTATATTCAAGGAGTTGTGCAACCATCACCACATCAATTTTAGAATATTTTCATCACTCTGGAAAGAAACCTTATACTCTTTGGCAGGAACTCCCTGCCCCACCCCACCCCCCACCCCCATCAGTCCCTGGCAACCACTAATCTACTTTCTGTCTCTATGAATTTGCCTGTTAGGGATATTTCATATAAATGGAGTCATTCAATATGTAATCTGTTGTGAAAGGCTTCTTTTACTTAGTATGCTGCTTTCAAGGTTCATCCATATTGTACGTGTGTCAGTACTTTATGCCTTTCTAATGGCTGAATAATATTCGATCGTAGGGATACACCCACTTTGTTCTTCCATCCATCTGTTGATCATATTTGCATTGTTCCCATTTTCTTGGTTCAGTATTATCTTTTGCATTTTCAAGGTCGACACAGTTGTCAAAGTTGGCCATTAGTTGGGCATTAGTTAAAGTGGTGAAAACAGATTTTATTCAGGAACTACTGACAGTAGGGGAAAGCGATGACTCCTTTCCGGTTTGTACAGAGGTGACTGGCATTTTAAAGGGAGAGTGAGGGAGAGGGGAGTGGGATGGTAGGGGCTTGAACAGAGTCAGGGAAGTGAAAAATTACAAAAAGCAGGGATGGGGGGAGATGTGAAACTCACTTGGGTTTGCTAACTGGTGCTTATCTTATTGAAGTTAGGCTCCTACCCTCCCATGGAGACTGGGCGATAGGGCCCCTGTCTTCAGATGCTGGCTGGAACAAACAGGACATTCTTTGGCAGCCTTGAGTTTTCTCAGGCAGGCACTTTAAGGAGGGCTTCTTCCTCGGGATGAAGGTCATCCTAGGATATGACTTTGAGCTGTTAGAAACTGTATTAATGTATTCAAGTCTTTAAAGGCCAACGTTGGGACTTAGTTGAGAAGAGGGCTGAGAGGAGCCTGACTAGAACTTAGTTAAGGAGAAAAATCTTTATCATAACCTAAAGCTGGGTTTGCTAAATTTGTTTAAGTCCCCAACCCTTTGAAAATCTGAAGCTATGGCCTTCTCTACAGAAAACGTATGAGTTTCTGCACAGCATGTGGCATAGGATTTCAGCTCTCCCACCCCTCCACCCCCAGCCTGTCTGCACACCTAGGTCACCACCCCTTGCCCTGGAGGTGGATTAGTGTGTTCTAGGCACTATACCTAGAATTTGGGTACTGGTTGCCAGAAGCTGCCTTTGGTTATCGACCTTAACATGTAGGCTAGCCACAGTGCACCTTTGGAATCAACTAGTAGTTGTTTAACTGATGAGAAGGGAACGTCAAGCTCACACAAGACAAAGCAAGGCTGAGGGTTGACTGATTCAATCAGGAAAGCTACAACAAGCCACTTTTAGAGTTAAACATTTTATTGCTTACATAGCAAAAGGATGGGAAAGGCAAAGGTACCAGCTCCCCTGGATGCTGTCCCACACCCTCCAAGGACCACCCTGAAACTCTTCCAGTCGGATGACTGCGTTGCGAGTTGCAGGGTACCGGGTTGCTAAGGAGACCCTCCTAGACAGTAGCTAAGAGTTTTATATTCCACAGCTCTTTTCTGTGTGGGGGTGGGCAGAAAGCCCATATTTCTTCAGAACCCGGGAAGTGATAAGAAACTATCTCCTGACAGCCTCACAGATGAGCGAGGGAGGTGAGTGGGGATGGCCTCGGAGCAGCTCCTTGTAAGGAGGCGTGCAGGCCCTCCAGCCTCTCATGTTCCAGGAGGGTCACAAAGTCTTCTGCCCAAATGCACAAGTTTTGAGCTCTTGAGTGTGGCTTCCCTGGTTTCTCAAGTCTTTGAGTGTGTGGATATGCGTGCAAGGTTGCCCCGCAGCTCCAACCCCGACCTTTCAAGGATCCAAATAAGAATTCTCAGGGGCAGAGATCACCTCATCAGATAGACGTTCTAATTTTACTACAGGAGCTCATACCAAATGGGTTCTGTTTGTCTTAGGCAACATCAGACGGGAGTCACCACAGTTATGATTCTCTGTAGTTTGACTAGGCGTATTTGGAGTGTAGACGGCACCCAGGCTCCCCGTTCGGAGGGGAGCTAGAGGAGTCAGCAAGCACACCTACCCCACCTCAGCCAGCTGCGCAAGTCCTGGGCCATGTGATTGTCGACTGCCACCCACGCTGAAGAGTTTAGTACCACCCGTGACCGATGAACAAACAAGAGAGGCCAGCAGTGACGGGATGAGGCAAAAGAGACTGAATCAGTGTCCAGGAAGTTAATCTCGCTCTGTCATCTTTCGTGGAGACTGGTCCTTTCAGAGGTCAACAGATCTTGGGACATTTCTGAGAGTTTTTAGATTCAGATTCTCTTCTGCCAGTGTTGAGGGTGATGGCAGCAGTCTGAGTTAAACTGGTGAGATGTCTGTAGACCAGAGTTGAAAGAGAGAGATTAATAGTCCCTCCCTCCACCCCCAGCCTCCCAGGGTTGATCTCGGATGTCCCACAAGCAGGGGTGTTCCTCTCATTTCCACAGCCACATGACCAGTGTGACTAATCCCTGCAGCAATCACTCTGTTCTTTGTCGCAATCTTCCCTGTGTCTTACCCTCACGTGATCCCTGGTTTCTCCCGAGCTGCCTCAGTTGTTGCTTTCTTATGTACCTTGTTCCATTCTAGATCAGCTCCCACCTCCTGACATGTGAGCCACATCAAGACCACCTTAGGAGCTGTCACCTCTTATCATGGTCATTAGCATCAATACCGCTGATGGCACAAGAGTGGCGAGCATGGCTGGTGGCAGAAGAAGCACCAAGTTAGAATGGTTCACTCCCTGACTCTTCCTGCTATTTGCAAATTCCAGTGGCCTGGTTTCCCAGGGAGTAGGTGTGGGAAGGATAGTGGTAGAATGAGAAGAGGGAATTATATGGTTTGGGTCTCATGTAGCCTATCAGGACCTCTTTCCACCTTCCCCATCTCATAATGAAAAATTGCTTAAATGGGAGTTACCCTTCTAGTGAATTGCCACATTTATAGTTCAAACTGACTTTCTTAAGTGTGTGATCCAGTGGGAGCTGAGCCTTGGTTGTCCAGTTATCATTTTCAGTTTCTCCTTTAAGCATCCATTCCCTCTTTCAATGGCACCTGCTGCCGGGGGATGGTATGAGGCATGAAAGGTCCAGTGAATACCCCAAGTAGCTGCCCACGGCTAGACACTTTTTACTACAGAGGTGGTGCCACTGTCTGACTCGATGCTGTTGGGAATGCAAATATGTAGTACAGTGCACCTGAGAGCCTTTGAATAGCGTGTCCACTTCACCCCCATCTGCTGTGTGGATGCAGATGGCAGTGCCACACCTTGAAAGGTGTCTACTGCAGTCAATTCCCAATGCTACCCTTAAGAGGCTGGCAGGGGACCTATACAGTCTATTTTCCAGGCCAGACCAGGTCCAGAACCTCTCTGCTATGTGCGCCAAAGTTTCCTTTACCACTGGACTGTGTAGCTGGCAGTCTGGGTATATCTGCCAGGCTTTCTTGGCTTCATGTGCTCAAGTCACTTGTTGTGGGGCTTAGTCTTGAATTAGTCTTGATAGTTTAACATGCCTTGTGCAATGGTCTTTTAATGTGGCTGTGGCCCTTACATGGGCATCACAGATCTTATCAGTTTGCTGATTCCATTGATATTTATCCAAGACCTTTTCCATAGACATCACCTGGGTCACAAACAGGGAGTGTGGATCTTGTGTGATCTGCTGCCGTGATGTTATCAGCAAAAAGGCTGAGACGTGACCATCCAGGCATCCTGCTGCCAGGCACCAGCCCACACTGCCATGAATCTGTGAAAATGCAACAGGGTATATCTTGGGAGGTCTTTTCCAGGGCAAGTACCATAGCTCACAACTCTGCCCAATGAGCAGAGTTCTCTTTTCCATGAATAGTTTTTTGTTTTGGTTTGGTTTTGGTTTTGGTTTTGGCCTTTTGGCCATACGGTGCAGCGTACAGGATCATAGTTCCCGACCAGGGATTGAACCCATGGCCCCTGCATTGGGAGTGTGGAGTCTTAACCAGTGGACTGCCAGGGAAGTCCTTTCCATGCATAGTTTTAAACATTTTTCTTTGGGTTGCACAGCAGCAGCAGACCAGTACACCCTGCAGCCCTCAACTTAGCTGATCCATCCATGAACCAGGCCTGGTCATTGTCAAGAACTTCAGTTTATTGAAACCCACAAGAAACCCAAGGTTTTAGTGTCTACCCAGCATCTGAATCAACACATCTGGAGAGTGACTAACCACTTAATGCTAAGTTTGCTTCTCTCCTGGATATAGTTGCGTTTTCTGGTTTTTGATTTTTGGGTTTGTTTTTTTTTTTTTTTTTTTTTGCCTCCCTGCATGGTTTGATGGGTTGCAGGATCTTAGTTCCCCAGTCAGGACTGAACCTGGGCCACAGTAGTGAAAGTGTCAAGTCCTAACCTCTGGACCGCCAGGGAATTCCCCTCATCTTCTCATTTCTGACCCATCTCATGAAAAGCACATCAGGGTACAGCCACACTTTGCTTTGTCAGCCTCTCAGTGTCCACCAGAACTCAAAAACAAGCTGGGAAGTATCTCTCAAATGGGGTGTTCTGGGTGGTGATGTCAGGCAAGCGCCATGTCCAAAGCCCTAGAGAGCCAGTGCCCGGTGGCCACATAATTTTGCCAGAGGCTCCAGTCTGCATAACTGTTAGTCACTGACACAGGCCGTATAGATGACTCATCATGTTCATATGACATTCTCCCTGTATGCAAGTGCGTCTGAGTCCAAATTTCCCCTTTTTATGGGGAACCCAGTCATACTGGATTCAGGCCCACCCTAATGACCTCATTTTAACTGGATTACTTCTGTAAAGACCTCATCTTAAAATAAGGTCACATTCGGAGGTGCTAGGCGTTAGGACTTCAACAGATAAATTTGCGGGTGGGACCCTGTTCAACCTATGGCACCTCTTAGTCTCAAGGGCATTTATCTCGGTCCGTGTGTAGGCTTCCATTTGGGAAAATTGATTGCCTAGGAGTAAATAATTTTCCAGCATCTTATCTTTGGGGTGCAAGAGAAGATTTAACTGTCTCTCAAAGATTGATGGGACCCACTGAACAAACTGCTCTGCCTAACCCTGAGTGACTGTTTCATCATCTGGGAACTCATGATTTCCACTATAAATCCAGGCCTGAGTTACAGTGGCTCTACTGGAAGTTACAGTTTCCCCTCTTGTCATCCATGGGTGCTTGTGAGATGATGGTTTCGTGTGGATGTAAAGACCCACTACTGCCACAAGCCCTGGTTAGTCTTTACCTGTTCTTCTTCCACGCTCATGTCATCAGTAAGGTGTTCATGGCCAGGGTGGCTAGGATCATAGGGTCAGTCATTAGGTAATGAATTGATTTCCACTCCTTCTCAACCAGCAGAACTGGTGTGACTTTTGCATCTGCTACTGGTGCAACCAAACTTCTGGAGTCTCATTAGACTTTTAGCCAAATCTATCTCTAGTTTCCCCTTTCCCGCTCCTTGTAAGAAGGGACCTCCGTCTGTCTCTGAGGAACTGACTGCCCTTAATGACTAGGGAGTGTTTTATCTATGGTTACAGCCACCTGGCCTAGCCAAGCAGTTTCGCTTTCCTGGTGATACAGAAGAGAAAGGAGCAACCACGGAACGTTTTTTAAACACTGTATGGGGCCCTTTCCCCTTTTACTCTAAACACCATCACAACTCATTAGGGCTTTCAGGAACAATGGTCAAGGACCCTTGTCCCCTTGTCACTAAACACACCAGCAACCAGGTCCTGCCACTGCCGGCTGAGATCCTATTCCATACTGTGTGAATTGGCCTGCTGGGGTCTCACTGTCTTTTTTCTAAAAGGATGTTATGACTTTATCAACTTCGGGCAGGAGAAGGTTCAAAACCCCACGTAGTCAACCTGTCAGGAGCAGTGGGGCAGCACCCCTGAAACGTGGGTCCTTTTGCAGGTGCAATGTTTATATCAGGAGCATACTGTTTTTTAGTTGGTAAAAGAGAGCAGTTTTTCTTTGACTGCCAGACAAGATTCTGTGTTGTCACTCCACCAACACTATTTCCAGAAACCACTAAGACCAGCTGACTCCAAACCTTGTTGGGGCTTCGCAGTCACTCCTGCTGAGACCTTTAACTTGCTAATCGAAACTTCTTTACACATTTAAAACTTTGGATGTCAGAGGAAGTTTCCTAACATTTTGGGAACCCACACAATTAAACATTTCAATGCTGGTTTCACATTTCTTGCCACAGCAGGTAGGAGGAATGGCCTCAGGCTTTTCACACGCAGAATCACTTTCCCTTTTGTTCTCTCTTCACAGTATTTCCCCCCTCAAACTATTAGTTGCTTTTTACAGAAGCCCAGACCAAGGAGTTTAACACAGGCCCTTCAGGAATTCCGCAGTGGCTGGAAGCTCAGGGGATCTATGGGTGGGGGAGGGGGAGGGGCAGCGCAGGCAGGCAATCCCACCCCCACTGGAAAGCACAGTTTTGCACTTACTTTCAGTTTTCAGTGGCCAGTTATTGACAGAATAGATAGGACTGTGGGAAGACCCCTTACTCCTCTGCAGGGCCGGTCTTCTGTCTCCTAACCTGGCCACACAATCCCCTAGTGGGAGGCCCTTCCCCTGCCACCCTTCTCCACCCCTCACTCAAGAAAGGACAGCCTGAAACAAAAGAGGCCAATGACTGAAAGGACAGCCTGAAACAAAAGAGGCCAGTGACTGTGATGCTGAGTTGCCAGGTACCAGGTTGTTGAGGAGCCCCTTCTAGGGTGCAGGGAAGAGGTTTTATATTCTGCAGCTCTTTTCTAAGGAGGGGTGGACAGAACGGCCACACGGGTCAGAACCCAGAGGCGATGGAACACTGTCTCAGGCAGGACGCAGGGACTTATGCCCATCAGGGGACTTAGGGAGGGAGGTAGCCCGGTGGCAGATCTGAGTAGGCCTCTAGTCCTGTGCCGAGGGGATCAAAGGGCGTTCAGCCTTGAAGACTCAGGGGAGGCTGGTGGACGAAAAATGTCGCCTGCCATATCAGTAGACACAGGATGTTGTGGTCATCAAGCCATCTGCCACTGGAGCTGCGAGGGGATTCAGGATGGAAAAGAACAGAATACTGGCCCTAGATAGCTAAGGTGCATATCAAACCAGACTCTGCATACATAGAAAAGCACTAAAGTCATTAACTTAAGATGTCTGGTTTTCATTAATTAACAGTAATCTTTTGATGTTCTGACTACCTGGTTTTTGTTGCAAAAACTGCTGTATATCCTGGCTCCCCCTTACCTCTTCAGAGCAGTCCTTCAGAGCTATCTGAGAGGCTGCCTCCCGGGCTTAAGTCCTCAGAAAGTTCACCAAATAAAACATAATTCTCAACTTTTAGATTGTGCTTTTTTTTTTTTTTTCAATTGACACTGGGCTCAAGCCTTTGTGTCTATGGATACACGCAAGGTCGGGAGGGTGTAACCGCCAAGCTGTTATCCAACAGAGTGACAGAACCCCTTGTGCTGGGGCTGGAACTAGGAAAAAATCTCCTGCCAGGTAGTCCCTGAGCCCTCAGCCGAAACCGCCAGCTGTGGATGACTGACTTGAGGTAAAAACCCATGACAGAGATCAACTCGATGATGGGTGATGCCTTAGAGGGCCAGGACAGGGAGAGTAGTGGGGGGGGGGGGGGGAGTCGCGGGAGGGAGGGGATATGGGGATATATGTATAAATACAGCTGATTCACTTTGGTGTACCTCAAAAGCTGGTACAAGAGTGTAAAACAATTATATTCCAATAAAGAGCTTAAAAAAAAACAAAAACAAAACCCATGACAACCCATCACGAGACATTTTTTTTTCCTGTAAAAATGACACTTATTCTAAAAAAAATCACAGAAATATGAGTTGTGTGCTAATTTTTTGTGATTACATAACACATTTAAGAGACAAAGTCATTTCGACTTCGTTGAAATAATTTGCAGAAGTAATATGTGTTTATTTGGAGAAATCAGAAAATATAAAGACACAAAAAGAAGAAAATCCAAATTTTCCACAATCCCAACTCTCTGTACATGTTACAGTGCCTCGCACACATAGATGTTAATAAGTACTGGTGAAATGAATACCTAAGTACACACTTGGTCTTGGGGGTAAGTAAGCCTCATCCCTGCTTGCTTGTCCTTGGTGAATAGGCTTCCACACTTTCCCCATGTGTCATCCACGTATGTATTTTTAAAATGCTAAAATGAAAGCATGCCATATACTCTTTTATAATCTGCCTTTTACTAAAAGATGAATATGGATATCTTTCTACATCAACAGTCACTTCAGTAACAGTTTTTAATGGCCAAATAGTGTTCCATTGTATGGCTACACCAGAATGTACTGAAGCTTAATGTTTATACGTTTAGACTTTTTTATGTATGAAGATTTGACAAATATATCTATCACTAAATGTCATGTGCATCCTGAATTACTTCCTTAAAATAAATCTCTTAAAATGGAATTTTTGCGGTAAAAGATTTTGTTCGGGCCTTTGATATGTATTGGTTGCCAAATTCTCCTCCAGAAAAGTTACAAGGGCAGCAGTTTTGTGCCACAGAGGGCATTCTCATTTCTAAAAAAAGGGAGACTCTGCCTCATGTTCTTCCCAGAGCAAATAAACAAATGAGTAAACACCCCTTACAGCTTGATCTTTAATCCTGGGTTAGAAGCTGGCAAGGCAAAGGAAGGGTTGGTCTGGTCCTCTTTTCTTCTTGATCTACAAGAGAGGAAGAACCATAGAAGAACCAACTTAGGGGAACCTCTCTCACTCCCTTTCTGTTCTCTTTTTGCTGAAGGGGCCATCTTTTGTTCACAGCAGGGTTCTTGCCGAGGCTCTGGAGGTTTTAAATATCACAAACTTCTCGTAGGCTTTTTTTAGGGAAAATTCACAAACTATAATACAGTGAACGATTTTATTTTATTTATTTATTTTTTTGGCCACACTGAGTGGCATGCAGGATCTCAGTTCCCGGACCAGGGACTGAACCTGTGCCCCCTGCAGTGGAAGCACATAGCCCTAATCACTGGACCGCCACGGGATTCCCTCAATGAACCATTTTAAACTGCACAATTCAGCAGCATTTAGTGTTTTCTTAATGTTATAAAACTGCTACCTCTCTCTAGTTTCAAAACTTTTTCAATACCCCAGAAAAACACCCTGTGATTAGTTACTCCTCATTCCTCTCTGCTGCTACCCCTTGGTCATCATTAATCTGCTTTCCGTCTTTGTGGATTTGCCTATTCAGATGTATAAGTGGAATCATACAATATGTGACCTTTTATGTCTGGCTTCTTTCATTTACTATATGTTTTCAAGGTTCATCCAAGTTTTAGCATGTATCATACTTTGTTCCTTTTTATGGCTGAATACTATTCCATTGTATGTATATACCCCAATTTGCTTATCCATTCATCAGTTGATGCCATTTGGGTTGTTTCAACCTTTTTACAACTGCTGCTCTAATATAATGCTGCTCTAAACATTCCTGTACAAGTCTCTGTGTGGCATATGTTTTCATTTCTCTTGGGTATATACATAGGAGTGGAATTGCTGAATCATATGGTAAGTCTGTGTTTAACTTTTTGGGAATTTGCCAAATGGTTTTCCGCAGAAGCTGCACTTTCTACTTTCCCATCAGCAACACACAAGGGATTCAATTTCTCCACATGCTTGCCAACAAGTTGTTATTTTCAGGTTTTTGGATTTAAGTCTTTCTAGTGGGTGTGAAATTTTATCCTATTGTGGTTTTGATTTTCATTCCTTAATGACCAATGACAATGAACATCTTTTCATGTGCTTATTGGCTATTTATATATCTGGAGAAATGTCAAGTCATTTGATCATTTGAAAATTGGATTGTCTTCTTGTTCAGTATTTAAAGAGTTCTTTGTATATTCTGGATGTTAAGTGCTCATCAGATGTATGAATTGCCGATATTTTCTCTCATTCTGTAGATTGTCTATTCACATTCTTTATAATGTCCTTTGATGTGCAAAAGTTTTAAGTTTTTATGAAGTCCAATTTATCTTTTTCTTTTCCTTTTTTTCTTTTATTGCTCGTACATTACTGTTTAAATCTAACAATCCCATTGCCAAATCCAAGGTTATAAAGATTTACCCCCATGTTTTATTCTAAGAGTTTTATAGTTTTAGCTCTTATATTTAGGTTGTTGGTCCATTTTGAGTTAATTTTTGTTTTTTGTTTTGGCCACGCTGGTGGCTTGTAGGATCTTAGTTCCCCAGCCAGGGATTGAACCCGAGCCACAGCAGTGAAAGTGTTGAGTCCTAACCACTGGGGGTTAGGGGATTCCCTTGAGTTAATTTTTGTATATGAAGTGAGGTAGGGGTCCAACTTCACTCTTTTGCACTTGGTTATCCAGTTGTCCTAACACCATTTGTTGATGAGACTGTTCTTTTCTCACTGAATGATTTTGGCACTCTTGTCAAGAATCAACTGACCATAGATATTTGGGTTTATTACTCGATTCTAGTCCATGGGTCCATATATGTATCCTTATGCTACTGCCACACTGTTTTGATTGCTGTAGCTTTGTAGTAAGTTTTAAAATCAGGATGTATGAGTCTTCCGTCTTTGTTTTTCTCTTTAAATATTGTTTCGGCTATTCAGGGCCTCTTGCAATTCCATATAAATTTGAGGATTGATTTCTGCAGCAAAGGCTGTCAGAATTTTTTTTTTTTTTTTGGCTTAGTTGCTCCGTGACATGTGGGATCTTCCTGGAGCAGGGATCGAACCTGTGTCCTCTGCATTGGCAGGTGGATTCTCAACCACTGCACCACCTAGGAAGCCCCTGTCAGAATTTTGATGGAGATTGCATTGACTCTGTAGGTCACTTTGGGGAATGGCATCATTGTAACAATATTAAGTCTCCCAATCCATGAGCATAGGATATCTTTCCATTTATTTGGATCTTTAATTTCTTTCAGCAATGCTTTGTAGTTTTCAGTGTACAAGTGTTTCATCTCCTTGGTTAATAAATATTTCATTCTTTTGGATGCTGTGTATTAGTCTACTCTGGCTACCATAACAAAATACCACAAACTGGGTGTCTTAAACAGTAAAAATTTATTTTCTCACTGTTCTGGAGGCTGGCAGTCCAAGATAAGGGTGCCAGCATGGTTGGTTTCTGGTGAGAGCCGTTTTGTAATAGGGGTGGAGCAAGCACATGTTCATTAGCCTGAGACCATTAGAGCGAGACCCTTAGCACGGCAGTTAGAGGTCTTGCTCTACCAACAGGCAGTCTCGAAGTGGTCCTTGTGGCAATGAGTTTGGTGAGAGGCAGATTGTGGCCTTCCCCCTGGGGCCCTTCAGGCCTTCCAGCCTCAGGGCTGGTGGGTGAGCTGAGGGGTCTGGGGACAGGCTGAGGGCTGTGTCCTGCACAGCCCCAGAGCCTTCGCCATGGCCACCCACTGGCCAGGCCCAGGCCCTAAAGCAGCAGTGAGCCTCTCCCCCAGTTCCACCCCTGCGACTTAATGGCAGTGGCAGTCTCCATGGGTCACAGTCCATAGAGGCTTCGCAACTGGAGTATATGAACACTGCCATTAAGGTAACAGCTTCAACCAGCTTCAGTCTTTCCATTCAAGTTTCAAAAATTGGTACAGCTTAGATCAGTTGTCTACCCCAAGGAGGTGGCCAGAGGTCAGGGTTAAGTTGCAAGGACATTGCACATCATTATTGCAGGTCCACCTCTGTGGTTGGGGCTATTCTCAAAGGAGGGCCATTGTTGTGAGCTGAGAATTAACCTGATTGGTATTTGCTACAGCATGTATTCTTATTGATCTTATACAAATGATTCTCTCCAGTTTAAATGAGAGTCCTGGGTCCTAGGTGCCTGGCTCTCTCGGTGATGATGGCTGGGCAGAGTCTGGGGACCTGGCTCTGAGGGTGCCGCCATCTGAGATCTGCCTCTTCATTTGGGCCTGGGCACTGGCGGAAGGAGCCAGACTGGGTGCTGGACAAACGTTCCCGAGTAGGGTAACTGGCTCGCACAGGAACCCCCTCCTCTTAGCCCAGGCCTGGACCTCAGAAGGTGAAAGTTGAGCCTTGGGACCTTGCCCTTTCTTGTCAGAACAGAGAATAACATTTGTTTTGGTGGAGGTTTACAGGAACATCATGACCTAACCATGACCCCACCTCAGGAACAAAGGATCTGACACCAAGGAATTTGCAACAACTAACCACACTCCCCTTTCCTATAAAAGGGCTTTGCTGAAAGCTTTTGGGGAGTTTGAAATTTTTAGGGCATGAGCTACCCATCTCCTTGCATGGCCTTGAAATAAACATTTCTCTGCTCCAGACTCGGATGTTTTGGTATTGTTTGGCCTCACTGTGCATTGGGCACATGGACTTGTGTTCAGTTACAATTTTCCTGGCTTGTAGACAGCCACCACCTCCCTGTATCCTTAAATGGTCTTTCCTTGGTGTATGTGTGTGCATGTGTGTGCATGTGTTCACACACAGAGAACTCTCTGATATCTCTTGTTATGAGGATACTAATCCTGTGGGATGAGGGCCCCACTCCAGTCTTAATTACTTTCTTAGGTGCCTCCTCGCTAAATACAGTCACACTGAAAGTTAGGGCTTCAACACATGAATTTTGGGGAGATGCAAACATTCAGTCCATAAAAGATGCTATTGTAATTATGTATTAGAATTATTCTCTTAATTTCCTTTTCAGATTATCCTTCCAGGCTTTTAAAATTAATGCCTACCTCAGTGGAGCCACTGTTACCACTTTCCTATGTATCCTCTTCCCTGCTTCCTGTCTCTGTCTCATAATCTTTGTATTTTCTACAACTTGTTTTTCTTCCACTTGATTCACTGGCAACTGCTAAATATTTATTGAGTGTCTATAATGTGTTTAGCAGTGTGTCAAACAGTATGGGAGGTATAAAGAAGTACAACATGGTTCCTGCCCTTAAAGATTTTCAATCTAGTTGAAGAGACAGGACAGCTACAAAATAATTAGGGACCAGTTTATAAGCATATGTAATCCAGTTCTCTACTGTGTGGCTTATGCCCTAGGATGTAAATAAACTAAGAGTAGGTCACAGCAGTATCCCCAGCCCCTAGATCAGTACAGGAGGAATAGCTCAATAAATGAATGCTGGATGAATTTAACACTGTCCATCTTTGGAATCTCACCTGGGAGAGGCTAACCCTCCCATTCATCCTGGAAAATTATCCCTAGGGGACTCTGTTCTGCAAACGGGCACTTAGACAGGACATATCTGAGAACCTTGGGGCTCTCTAACTGGTTCAGGTTACGGCCTAATGGTAGGCTCACAGACATAGCACACATCTCTCAGCAAGTATTCTGGTGTCTTTCTAAAATAAGTTCTTACATAAATAGATCCTTGTTGAGTTCCACCGAGTAAACTAACTGAGAAGAGGAGTATGAAGGAAGAGGGAAGAAAGCATGGCCTAGGCATGGGGTGAAATGTCCCAGAAACCTCCAAACTGACAGCCAGGAAGTGGTGCCAGAGGCTTTGGCTTCCAGGCAGGAAGCTGGTGCTCAAGGAAATGTTATTGATCTAGTCCTTTAAAACATTATTCTTTTCCCCCTGATTCCGAGATCAAGGTAGAAAACTTGAACAACAAATCACAGTATAAAGAAGAAAGTAAACTATTTATAAACCATGCTCAGAGATAACCATTGTTTGTATCATTATAAAAACATTACATGTAATTTTACTTAAGCTTAACAGAAGGAAAAGAAACCAAACTTAAGATAAATATTTCTTCAAAATGAGATATTTCTCAAAAAGAATCTTCTAAAATTAAAGAATTGAGACATATTAAGAGGTTGGGGTTACTGCAGAAGTCCTCAACCTGAGGTGATTTTTGCCCCCACCCCCGAGGACATTTTGGTGATGTCTAGAGACGTTTTTGGTTATCACAAGTTGGTGGGGGGGCTGGTTGGATACAGTCTAAGGGTACTGCTAAACCTTCTATGATGCACATGGGACAGTCTGCCACAACAAAGAATTATCCATCCCCATATGTCAACAATGCCGTGAGAAACCCTGGGTTACTGCATAGTTTTGGTGATTTTAAGTGGCACATATTCTTTTTTTTTTTTAATAAATTTATTTATTTTATTTATTTATTGGCTGCGTTGGGTCTTTGTTGCTGCACACGGGCTTTCTCTAGCTGCTGCGAGCGGGGGCTACTCTTCATTGTGGTGCGCGGGCTCCTCATTGTAGTGGCTTCTCTTGTGGAGCACGGGCCCTAGGCGTGTGGGCTTCAGTAGTTGCGGCACATGGGCTCAGTAGTTGTGGCTCACGGGCTCTAGAGCACAGGCTCAATAGTTGTGACACACGGGCTTAGTTGCTCTGTGGCATGTGGGATCTTCCCAGGGCAGGGCTTGAACCCGTGTCCCCTGCATTGGCAGGCGGATTCTTTACCACTGCATTAAGTGGCACATATTCTTAAAGGGTCTAAGTTTGTTTCCAGTTAGTAAGGCACAGTCAGCATTCTCAGGGATCAGCAAAGTAAGCAGTTGAGAGCATGGCCTCCAACCAGGTGGTCTGAGTTTGAACCCTGACTCTGCCACTTGCCAGCAGAGTGACCTTGGGCAACCTCTTTGGGCCTCAGTTTCCTCATCTGCAAAATTGTGGTACTCTTACACCTACCTCATATAGCTGTGGTGAGGGCTGAATGAGCTAACATAAGCAAAGGGCTTGGAGCAGTGTTTGGTTTATTCTAAGCTCCAAAGGATGATGATGATGTTGTTAGTATCTTAAAACCAAACTAGAAACACAAATTAAGCTTAATGTTTAGGATAATTCTCCTAAGGAATTTAGTAGGGAAAAATAGACATACAAGTATTCTTTTCTAATGAAACCTTTGAGAAAAATAAAATGAATGTGGCTAGGGCCGAATTATAAATCTAAGGAGTCTATACATACATGACTTCAGAGGTTCAGAAAGTCTCTCCTGCTTTCTGGAATTACTTGATCAATGGTAGGTGACTTATTGTTTCAGAAAACACTTTTATTTCCCTTTAGATTAAAGAATTTGAATGCATTCCTATAGTTCAAAACTCAAAACAGTATAGCAGTATAACATCTCACAGTCTCACTCCCACCACTGTCCCTCCCCACCTCCCCCCGCCCCCCATAGGTAACCACTTTAATTTGTTTCTGATGTATCAATCCAGCGTTTCTCTATGAAGGCAAATGCAAATGCTATACATTCTTATTTATCTCCCCACTCTTTTCCATTTAACCATCTATCTTGGTTACCTATCTTTCTTTCCATATTACAATCTGTCTTTCCAAGTTAGTACACAAGGAGCTACTTCATCCTCTTTTTTTCTTTTTTTAATATTTATTTATTTATTTGTCTGTGCCGGGTCTTAGTTGCGGCATGCTGGCTCTTAGTTGTGGCATGCAGGACCTAGTTCCCTGACGAGGGATCAAACCTGGGCCCCCTGCATCGGGAGCACAGAGTCTTAATCACTGGACCACCAGAGAAGTCCCTCATCCTCTTTTAAGGTGATGTAGTATTCCTTGTAGATGACCCACACTTTGTTTATAAATGCTTTATAGTTTTTAATAAATATTAACAAATTGTCCCCTGTGTAGGGTTGTGTCATGTTAGGCTCCCACTGGTTATGTATGAATATGCTTATTTTCCTCCAGGTATCACTGTAGTTTTCAGACAATTAACTGTTCAAAACTGTACCACACTGGCAGGTATTACTGGGAGGTGGAAGTGGGAAACAAAACTAAATGGACACTGGGGGGTTGTCAAGTCTGTCTTCCTGGGAACTGGCAGAATCATCCATCGGTTCAGGGTGGATTCTGGGCAGTTGGGTGATATATGAAGGGTAATCAGGTTGCATTGGTCCAGGGAGAAACCAGTACTTAATACCAATAGTAAGACCCAGTAAAATTGGTGTTTTTCTGGACTATGAATTCTATAATTTGAATAATAGATCTCTTCTCCATAATTTTAATGTTTCTTTTATAGAAGCCCTTTGGCCTAATTTTGATACTGGAACAGATCTGATCCTCTTAAAACTTATTCAGTGGCAGATTATGAAAGATGTACTTGGGAAACCACTACGTTTCATTTTCTTTCAGTTTGTAGTTATAATTTAGCCAGTAAACTTAATCTTAGTATTTCTGGATTCATTTTAAGTTTTACTCCCACAAAAACCCCAAATATATTATTTCTCCCTCATTTTTAGCAACTATAAAAACATTGTTTCATTGTCAATTTCATAGATCCTATGGGTCTCAGTTGTCATGTGCTTTAGAAATTCTAAGGTAAAATATTTGAGAATTGTATTCCTTAACATAGCTAATGAATTTTTATTTATTTATTTATTTACTTATTTGTTTATTTATTTTTATTTTATTATTATTATTATTTTGCTAATGAATTTTTTATTTAAGAAATTCATACCACATAGTTTACCTCATATTTACATCTTGACTCTCTCATTCAGCTTCTTGTTTTTCCTGAAGTTTCTAATTGTGTTTCTTTTTTTCTTGTTGGTTACATGAGATCCTTATCTTCATCTCTTTGACAGCAAGCTGCAGAAAATTTAAATGCTTCTATGAAGGAGCCATAGACATTCTACATACCTCACTAAAGGACTCAGTTTCCTGAAAACCCTGGACCCCAAATGTCTATACCCCAACATACCCAAGTTTGCCACATATCCCATTTTTCCAAAATCTCATTCCTCCAAGACCTCTATTTCCCTGGTTTCACTAGATACTCATTGCTCTCAGTATTCTAACTCCTCTGTAACCATTTCTCCCCTCA
This sequence comes from Hippopotamus amphibius kiboko, assembly GCF_030028045.1. Classification (NCBI taxonomy): domain Eukaryota; kingdom Metazoa; phylum Chordata; class Mammalia; order Artiodactyla; family Hippopotamidae; genus Hippopotamus; species Hippopotamus amphibius. The sequence continues at coordinate 88,247,873 of NC_080193.1, read as the reverse complement.
CTGTTCTCCTTTCATGACTACAGGCCACCCCAGCACCAACCTCCTACACAATATGCTTTTGCCCAGCCCACCTGCTCTGGTGTGGCCATCAGACCCTCCCCTATCCTGCCTCCTCTCTAGGAAGTGCCTGCCTGGCTAGGCCATGGTTATTCAGCTTTGGTTGAACTCCACAGGTGCTGAACAAGGCCAAGTATGGTCCAATGTGGATAAACCGCGTAGGGACTCAGATTCATGTGCACCTGGCCAGTGCCCCACTCCTGGAGCAAGTGATGCGCCAAGAGGGCAAGTACCCAGTACGGGATGACATGGAACTATGGAAGGAGCACCGGGACCAGCAGGGCCTGACCTATGGGCCCTTCACCACGTGAGCTGGGGTCTGAGGGACTGGAACAGGGCCCCAGAGAGTCAGGCCCAAGGACAGAGGCACTGGGCAGCCAGTGGGTAAAGGGCAGAGCAGGATCTCCCTGTGTCCTCTGAGCCTGTTACTCAGTCTAGAAAGCGGTGGTTGGGTTGGGCTGAAGCGCTCGGACCATTCATTGTCTTTTCCACTAACATATCGTATGATTATGAACAAATGAATGATTTCCCCTTCCTTGGGCTTATGTTTCTCATGTGTAAAATGGGAAGCTTGGATTAGAGTATCTCCAAGATATCTCTAAGACCTTTCAAGCTCCATTATTCTATATTACGGTTGAAAATATACCAACTCAAATCATAATGGGACATATTTACTTAGAGTTGAAAAAAACATCATCACCATATTAGGGCTCAATTTAGTTTTTAACATATTTTCCAAATTATGTATTATATGCTTGTTGTTGGTTATAACTTTCATGGATACTCTCCACATACAGAGATAGATGTAGGTTTTAGCCTTACAGTTATACTTAGAAAAATTAAGATTATTTTGGCAGTGACAAATTGAAAGATGGGCTGAGTATATTATATACACATATACCAACTAAGGTAAATAATTGAGAATCATTGGTGATGAACCATTCCCAGTGCCGTAGCTTGTAATTGGACATATTACAGGATTACTATAGTATGTTAAAAGAGCTCCAAAAACAATGAATGCCTTTTTATTTTCTTTACTTGCTTGACATCCATGTTTTTAAAGTCATTTTCTAAGGGATTAAAGTTGATCCTGGTGGTGGAAGTAGTAGCAGCAACACTGAAAATGACTAAGTATATGTTTATGACATGCTATAGGCATCAGGCTAGTCTCTTTACATTTATTATTTCATTTTATCCTCACAACAAGCCCATGAAGTAGATAGTATTATTATCCCCATTTTATAGATGAAGAGACTGAGGCCTAGAAGGGTTTTTGCACCACTTGTCAGAAGTGACACAACTAGTGAGTAGTGGAATAGATCTCTCTGCAAGGATTTACTGCCTTGACACTTTTGGAAAGGAAACAGACTGGTTGGAAGGTTCATTTTATCTGTCTTTGATGCCTATACGTGCATCTGTCATTGCATGTCTTTCTTTTTTCCTGGCTCCTTCATAGGTGTGTGATTTCAGAACTTAATTCCTGGGCCCTTTTCTCAAAGTTTTGGGAAGAGAATAGAGAATGTTTTTCAAGATCTCTTTAATCTGATGTTTGACCCTGAGGGCAAGATTTGGGTCTCAAGTATGCTCTGTGATAGTTGAGACCCAAATCTTGCCAAGAGAGTAAATCCTGAAAGTTAATTTTTTATGGTGATGGACGGTAACTAGTCTTATTGTGGTGATCATTTCGCAACGTATACAGATATCAAATCATTATATTGTACACCTGAAACCAATATAATGTTATATGTCAGTTATACCTCAATAATAACAATGAAAACAGATATGGCTTTCAGTTTTTCACCAGGTCAGGCCATCACTGGGCTTGATGGTTCAGATTTAGAACTGGAGGTAAACATGATATATACCCCTTGTGAGCTATTTATATCTGTTTACTCTAAAGCCAGTTTCCTAAATGTTATACCATATATATATTTAAAAGCTATTTTGCTAACCTATGATAATTTGTTTTGGTTTTAACATATATATTTTTAAAATCTTGCTTTTCGAAACATTGTTTCCCCAAGAAATATATTAACAACCACAGAAAGGTTTTCATTTAAGTTCTGCAAATCTGATCCCTACTGTTGGAGCGTTTTACTCTTGGAGAAGCGACTAAAACCAATAAATGGATCTATTCTGGTTTTCATTTCTTTTCCAGCGACACTTTTAGCTTATCTTTTTGCAGCTTTCCCCCAACACAATAAAGAAAATTTCTGGGGTTTGAGGTTCTCATTAATTTACTTATTTAGTTTGTTTTTTGAGCTTCATTTAAAATTTTTTTTTAAATTTATTGAAGTATAGTTGACTTACAATATCTCAAAATAAAAAACCTGATTCTTGCCTTAAGACTTTTCAATGTTTTCCTTTTTAAAATACCTTATTGGTTTTAAAAATTCAAAAGTAATACTTATTGTAAAAATTCCAGTAATAAAATATTATCTCCCTGCCCCTTAGTCCCATCCCATCTTTCTAAGTAATCCTGACAGTTTGGTGTATATCCTTCCCTACTTTATGTCAAAACATGCAAATGTGCATGTAGATATGTAGGATTTCCTCTCTTTCTCTTAAAATTGTACCATATTATACTTACTCTATGCAACTAGCTTTCAAAAAATTGACCCATACCCAGCTTGCTTCGGAAAGGTAACAGGTTTGGGGGACAGCTGAGGGTGGGGCAGTCCCTGAACATTAAGCCCCTGTATGGGAGGTGTGTTTCTACCCATGTGAGCATCCCTGCCTAACCAGGGTGAGGACCCAACCACCTACTGGATGCTGTGGCAAGAGGGCCTGGAGCATCAGCCTGGTGACTCTCTCTGTCTGCTTGGCCCACTGAGCCAAGCAGAGCACAAAGGTCCAGAATCTGAGCACCCCAAGAACAGAAATTTGCTTCAATTTTATTCCATACAGAGGGACTGGAACCACCGTAGCGCCATACCTCATTTCACATACAGAAAATTCTGGAGTTGTATCATCCTAAGATAATCACAGTCAACATTCATTAAGCATTCACCGTTTGCAAGGCACTGATCTAAGCACATTAATTATCCTACTAAGATAAGCATTCTTATTATTCCCATTTTACAGAAGGGGAAACTGAAGCACAGAGGAGTTAAGTCACCTGCCCAAGGTCAGTCAGTCAGTCATCATCACCTGTAATTTGACCCTAGACAGACTGGTTCCAGATGCCCACCTTAACTACTTCCTTCATGCTGTTAGTGAGATTCTGAAGTTTTGTGATTTGAAGATTCTGTTATTTGAAAGTTTTTGATTCCTTAGTTCTAGGTCTAGGAGTCTGAGATTTTCCTTGACTCCGTAGGGGTCTCAGGGTGGGAAGATACCATCTAACCAGATACTTATGTTGGTATCCTTCCTCCATTCTCTACAGGGAAGGACATCAGTGGTACCAGCTGCGCCAGGCTCTGAACCAGCGGATGCTGAAGCCAGCTGAGGCTGCGCTCTACACAGATGCTCTGAATGAGGTTGTTGAGGACTTCATGGCTCGACTGAACCAGCTGCGGGCAGAGAGTGCCTCGGGGGACCATGTGCCCGACATCGCTCACCATTTCTACTTCTTTGCCTTGGAAGGTACCCTTGTGGGGAGAGGGACTGGGTGGGCATGGGTCAGGGGTAGGTTGGGCTCTCCTCCTTGAAGCCCCCTGGACTGTGTGTGCCGTGGCCATGCCTCCTGTGACGGCCCCGTGCACCACCAGCTATTTGCTACATCCTGTTTGAGAAACGTATTGGTTGCCTGGAGCGCTCCATCCCCCAGGACACCGAGATCTTCGTCAGATCTGTTGGGCTCATGTTCCGGAACTCACTCTACGCCACCTTCTTCCCCAAGTGGACTCGTTCCCTGCTGCCCTTCTGGAGGCGATATCTGGACGGCTGGAACACCATCTTCTCTTTTGGTGAGGAGTCCAGGGAAAGAAGTTGAGGTGTGGGTCCCAGGGTCTTTGCGTTAACAGCCCCGTCATAACCCTCCTCTGGGACCTTCTCTCTTGGTCCTTGGAGAACATGACTTTTGACCTCATCCTTCCCTGTTCTCCGTTTTCCCGGTAGGGAAGAAGCTGATTGATCAGAAATTTGAGGAGATAGAGGCCCAACTGCAGACAGGGGGCCCAGAGAAGCCCCAGGTATCTGGTTACCTGCACTTCCTGCTGACCAGCGGACAACTCAGTCCTCGTGAGGCCGAGGGCAGCCTGCCCGAGCTGCTCATGGCTGGAGTAGACACGGTGCGTGAGAGGGGCAGGCGAGGAGACCAGGGCCTCCCAGCTCCCATCCTGAGCCAATTCCCCACTGTTCCCCACCTGAGCCTGACCTTCGTCCCTCCAGGTACCCGCTTCTCTTTCCGTAATGTGAATGTAGAGCTGAAAGGAAAACAGGGGGGTCATTCAGCCTGGTGGAGGCAGGCAGGGAGTGGTCCTTGTGTAAGAGGGATTCCCTCACCCCTTGGAGACTCTCTCAGAGAGCTGGGAAGTTTCATCTTACGTCTAACCCACTCCCTCATGCTGTCATCTACGCGGAGAGTTGTCCAGGGCACCTTCTTAGTAGGACCTCTTTCCTGTCCTTTCGTCATGTTGGATTTCTCTGTCACAGTCTCCTCTGCTGTGACAGTGTGATTCTGCATCGTATTGGTCCTCACCCCACTGTGAAGTCACGTTGAGCATGGAGGGAGGGCCGCATGAACCCCCGAGTCTAATCCTGACATACTCGTGGCAAATTAATTTTTCTCCCACATGTTGCATGCACACACTCACATACCCTCCCACCACCTAACTGGCCTCTTTCCTAGAAATCCCTCCTCACTTCATCTCTTACTCTACCTCCCAGACGTCCAACACGCTGACGTGGGCCCTGTACCATCTTTCAAAGAACCCGGAGATCCAGGCGGCCCTGCATGAGGAAGTGGTGGGCGTGGTGCCTGTCGGGCAGGTGCCCCAGCACAAGGACTTTGCCCGCATGCCCCTGCTCAAGGCTGTGCTTAAGGAGACCCTGCGGTAGGATGCTGTCCCCGGGAGCGAGGCTCTGTGTGTAGAGGAGGACGCAGAGACAAGAGTGGGAGTGGGGGCTGGTGGGCTGTGACCAGGGCCAGGGATGAGATGGGAAGAGGGGCCTGGGGGACGAGAAGGATGTGGCCTAGGGGGTGGGCACTCTGCCCCTCCTTGGATCCAGAGGCAGACCTGCACATCCTTTTCCCTGCAGCCTCTACCCTGTGGTCCCCGTGAACTCCCGGCTCATCACAGAAAAGGAAATTGAAGTTGGTGGCTACCTCTTCCCCAAGAATGTGAGTGGGGCTAGAGAACCAGGGTTCCTGGGGGACCTTGCAGTCCTACGCTGACGTGCTGCCCGTTCTTCATCTGCAGACCCAGTTTGTGTTCTGCCACTATGTGGTGTCCCGGGACCCTACCATCTTCCCTGAGCCGGACAGCTTCCAGCCCCAGCGTTGGCTGAGGAAGAACCAGCCTGATGCCCTCAGAACCCAACACCCATTTGGCTCTGTGCCCTTTGGTTACGGGGTACGGGCTTGCCTGGGCCGCAGGATTGCAGAGCTGGAGATGCAGCTGCTGCTAACAAGGGTGAGTGGGGAGAGACAGGTGGGGTGTGCGGGCCAGGGGGGCTGAAGGAGGAGGGCGGCCCGGGGGGAGCATGCAGAGGAGGGCGGTGGTTGCAGGGCACCGACTCTAACCGCCCGTGTGCCTTTCACCTCAGCTGATCCAGCAGTACGAGGTGGCCCTGGCCCCTGAGACGGGGAAGGTGACGAGTGTGGCCCGCGTCGTGCTCGTTCCCAATAAAAAGGTGGGCCTGCGTTTCCTGCAGAGACAGAGCTGAGCTCGGCTCTTGCCTTCCTGGGGCAGCCCCCTTCCGTCCCTCCCTGGCACTCAAAGAAGGAGAGAAAGGTGCTGCCAGGCACCAGAGGCTGGAGAAACTCAGTGTACTTCCTGTAGCACCCTCAGCTTTTGCCACTTTTATCATTTTGAGCATCTCCCACTCAGATAAAAGGCCACCTCCATGGCGCATTACTAACCTTGGGGAAAATATAGAATAAAGGAGTTTTTATTCATAATTGGAGACCTTTGTCGTTCTTTTTGACAACCCAGCATCTGAACCTCCTTCTGCGTTTGGGGAACACCCTCTCCCCACTTAAGAAGTTTGGTGGGAGGCAGAGCCCCCTCCCTCCATGGAAGCTGAGAACACCATGTGCTTTCCCAGACCTCACAGAGCTTAGCCTCACCTGGCATTGGCTGAGGCCCTGCCCAAGCAGAAGCTGCAGAGCAATTCGCGGGGCACTGAGAGGACACCCTCCTTGAATAGAAAGTGCTTAGATACAGGCTGTGAGGTGCTGTAAAAATGGTTGGAAGAGCTCTAGGCCAGGCATAGAGGAATGACTCTAGGGACACCACCGGGGGCCTGATCCGTCTGGGCAGCCCCGTGTTGGCCACACTCAGGAGGATGAAAGTTAGGAAACTCTCACTACAACTACTGGCCCCAAATCTACCCCACGTCCCCCAGTTCTATGCTGACAAAAGAAAAAAAGAAAAGATGCCCCCTCCTCGCGACTACCCTTGACAACAGAAAGAGCAGGAGCCGCAGAGGGTGGTGTCTGCCTGATGACCACCTTCCAGATCTTTCACACACAACTGAGGGGCGCAGCCCAAGTCCCGCCTGGAACTCTAGCTTCAAGAGGGTCTCAGGACTGTAGTTTTTAACTTTTCCAGCCTCTTCAGTACAGGAAGCCAACCACAAGGAAAGTGGGTTGGCATCGAGATCCAATGTACCATAACACAAGCCTGAGACGTCAACAAATTCCAGTCTCAAGGAGGCCCAGCCCCAGTGGGAAATTTCTGCTGAGTCATTGAAAACTGAAGTAGAATTTCTTCTGTCCGTGGGGATTTGAGTTTGAGCCTATTAAAAAAATCACGTCATCACCCCAATTAAAATCCATCCATGGTTCCCCTGGGTCCTGAGGCCAGGTCTGAAGCCCATACTGTGGCTTAGAAGACTCGTGTCCTGGCACCCTGCCCTCCACACTCCCCCACCCCCTCCACCCTTTCCACAGCTGAGCCCGAATTCTTTGTACTTCCCTGAGCACATTATGCTCTTTCCAGCCTCAATACTTTGTACTTAATGTCCCCTCTCTTTGGAACACCCTCTTCAACAACTGGCATCTCAGAGAGCTTGCTCTTCCTCAGGACTCAGCTCAAATGTCACCACCTCTGCAAAGCCTTCCCTGACCTCTCTGGGTGAGGGTGAGCACTTCCTCTTGTGTTGTCCCCATCCACACCCTAGAACTGAGCACTCAGGGTGTTCACCGTGTTGTAGGCCCGACTTTCTCCCCAGCCAGCTGGAGACCCCAAGGAAGGCACAATCCCAGTGTCTAGCACAGAGGTAACCAAGGTAATGCATAAATGTTTGTTGAACGAGAAGAGACTGGAATAGGAGGAAGGGAAGGGAAGGAGAGAGGAGGCTACAGGGCTTTCCATATTGAGAAAGCTGGAGAGAATTAGGTGGGATGCCTGATTATAAGGCCATGGCTCTCAAACCCACTTGTGCAGGCATTCACCTTCAAGAGCTCCATAAATGCAGACAATGGGGGCTGGGCACTGAGGGTACCAGGATCTCTGTCATAATGTCAACCAGAGCAGACTGCTGCCTTTCCCAGTGTGCTGCTCCTTCAGACACCAAGGGTGCACTGCCCAAGCCACGTGAACACCTCTATGCTGCCACTGTGGGTGGGGGGAAGTCTGTGTGATGTGGCTTGGGACTGAGGCTTTGTAGCAGCTGTCCAAGAGTGTCAGTGTTCATGGTCTGCAGCTCAGTTAATGAATTTATAGGCTAATATCACATCAAAATCTATGAAGATCTTATATATCCAAAGGCTGGACTATTATTCAGCCATAAAAAAAAGGAGTGAAGCACTGATTCATGCTACATCAGGGATGAACCTTGAGAACATTGTGTTCATGAAAGAAACCAGACACAAAAGACCACATCTTGTATGATTCCATTGACATGAAATGTCCAGAACAGGCAACTCCATAGAGACAGAAAGGAAGTTAGTGGTTGCCGAGAGAATGGGGAGTGATTGTTAACAGGTATGGAGTTTCTTTGGGGTGATGAGCGTGTTCTGGAGTTAGATAGTGGTAATGGTTGCAGAACTTTGTGAATATACTAAATGCCACTGAATTGTACACATTGAAAGAGTGAAGTTAATGGCATGTGCATTATATCTCAATTTTTAAAAATCAGTGAAGATCAGTTTGGTAAGATTATTATAGAAATAGCTGCCAATGGAAGCCATATCTGCAGAGGCACCACGGGAAACTGTGAGGCAGCAGTTCCCTGCTGTGCATCCATAGGGGCTAACATCCAGCCTCTAACCAAAATCACAAATGCAGAACCAAAACAGGAGCTCAGAGGATTGGTGAACTAATGATGTCCTTGTGAGGATTAATCAAAGAGCAGGCTATTTCCCCTTACATTTTGATGAGGCACAGCCTCAGAGGCTGCCCCCAGAAGTGACAAGTGACATGTTGTGCTCTAAAAGATACGAGCTGAAGAGCTATTAACGCAGCAATGAAACCTTGCCCAGAGGTTGCTACTGGAAAGCCCACAGACACGGCTCTGGGAAGAAAAGAGTCAAAGACTCTGACTCAAACAGAGAAAAACAAAATATAGCATAGTCAAAGAGGTTTTCTCTTTATACCTGAGGTTCTTTAAAAAAAATCTTTCTTAAAGATGCTTATTGAAATACAGTGTACCTACAGAAAAATGAATATGCCATAAGTGTACATGAAGTTCTTTTGCTTATCTTGGGAGCTGAAAATAGCCTCTATCAGTTTATATTCCATCACATTGCTGGGACAGGACTTTATTTATTTACTTATTTTTTGCTGCATTGGGTCTTCATTGTTGCGCACGGGCTTTCTCTAGTTGTGGCGAGCAGGGACACTACTCTTCATTGCAGTGCGTGGGCTTCTCATTGCGGTGGCTTCTCTTGTTGCAGAGCATGTGCTCTAGGCGCACGCGTGTCCTCAGTAGTTGTGGTGCACGGGCTTAGTTGCTTCAAGGCATGTGGGATCTTCCTGGACCAGGGATCAAACCTGTGTCCCCTGCATTGGCAGGAGGGTTCTCAATCACTGCACCACCAGGGAAGTCCTGGACAGGACATTTAATGTAAATGGAAAAATTACTTTCTTTGGCAATGATTCATTCAAATACATATAATAGCTATAGGATACAATATTATAAATCAGCTATGCTTTAATTTAAAAGCCCAAGATTTAGAAAACACACACACACACACACACACACACACACACACAAATAGCTATAGGATGGATGTGATATAATACATGGGCTCTTTCCCTTGCAACCTTCTCTCTGGAGAGTGAAAGCATCAGCCCTGGTTTGAGGGCTGGCACAAAGGCCATCCGTGGCCAGTGATGGGGCACATTTCCAGGGCCTGGGGGCTCAGGTACTCTGTAAGTCACAGTGCAGGGATGTCTCATTGAGGCTCCCTGATAACCCACCTGACTTTATAAGGAAAGAAGACTAGGACTTAGGATAATTGCAAAAGCGTAGACATTAATTCAGCACAGCGGCGATATCTTTGACTGAAAAGAATATACACATCTTGCTACTCTTATTCCTACTAATCTGAATTTGTTGGCCAAATTAGGCTCCATATTTTTAGGTATGACTTTGAGAAAACGGCTTGTTTTCTTAAACAACTAGGCGGCACTCCTAGGAATAAAAATAGAGTATCCAGCATTTTCTGGCTATTCATATAAATGCTTATGTATTATAAAAGTTTTAGCCCTGAATGTATGTAGGCTTGGGAATATGAGTTTATTTTCAGGTCATTATTTATGATTCCGCTCTTAGTATGCATGTCCAATAAAAACTTGCACAATTTTCTTCATGGAATGGACCATAAATGACATTGTACTGAATTATTCTGCATTTAAGGATGTTTGAAAGAAGAGTGGTGAGAATACTAACAAATTGTATATCTTTTATGTTGTGCCAATGCTCTTAGCTGGTGCTTCTTACAGATCTTAGTCATAACAAATAATAGATAGATCCAATAACGTGACAAATGATTTTACTAATCACGAGAATGAGGCATTCTTATTTCTCAGCACGCTGTCCTGCTCATCGTGTTATTAATCATAAATCTCTAATTTCTACAGAAAATAAATACAGTTGCCCAGGTCCCACCCCCAAGTCAGGAAACTAGTATTTCTAGGAACCAGGGGCCCTGGAATTTGTATTTTATAAAGCTGCGCAGGCGATCCTGTTGCACATCCAGGGTTGAGCACGACGGAGAAGCAGGGAGAGGAGAGATGGGTGATGCTGTGGAAGCTATGGGAGTCTAACCCGAAGGCCACGGAACCTCGGAGGGACCTCAGAGCCCAGGGGAGGAGCTGGAGGCATGATGCCTGGAGAATTTGATCAGCACAGGTTCACGTGCGTGAGCAGACGGGACTCATGGGATGGCGGGGGCGGGGGAGGGGGGGGGCGGGGTTCACGCATTCTGAGCTTGGGTGGGAGTGGTTGCAGTTCCCTGGCAACTCTTGGCTTCTCTTCTAGCAGCCATGGCCAGAGGGCTGGGCAGGAGCTAAGGGCTGGGCTGTGGTCAGAGCAGGGGGTCTGAGACAGGGGGGTGGTACGGTCCCTCACAGAAGGGCCTGAGGGGGTCAACTGCTGGGTCTTCTGGATGGGGGGGTCCAGGAGGGTGGATATTTATCTGTTTTCAAGGGGAGCAGAAAGGGGAAAGAGTGCCTTCCTCAGGCTGCCCTTTCCACCCACAGCCTGTGCTGTGGCCGCCGAAGTTCCGTTCACACAGAGCCCCCCCGGGCACCGCCTCGAAGACTGACCCTACCACACCTTGCTTAGGGGTGGTGGAGACAGCCCTGAGGGCACCCCCATCCCATCCTTTCACTTGAACCCAAGACCCAGGACCTTCCCAGGTAGGGCCAGAGCAGAGCCAGCACTGACCCACGGGTTATGGCAAAACTGGAAACAGAAGTTGAGTGTCCGTGAGAAAATGCCCTCCCTTACTGCCCGACTCATCAAGCACAGGTGGCCCCACTGTTGCGCTGTGAGGTAAATGGGGTGGGATCATATTTTAGAAATATGAACCTACCCTCTCCCCCCGGATGGCGGACCTGCAGTGTCCATTATCACAGGGGAGGGAGTGACACAGCAAAGCCCAGTCTTGGCTTTGGAATTTCAAAAGCCTGACTCAACAGGGTAGGTGGCAAGAACCCAAGACGCATACAGTGGAAGAATATGTGATGGGTTGGAGAAAAAGGCCCCCTCTTTCCCCACTGTGTAAAGATTCCACAGGCTGGTGGGCATTGGGGAAGTAAACAGACTGTAGGTATTTGGGAGGGCGCTGAGAAAAGGTCCTGACAAGGGAGCCGTGTCTGAAGTGAGAGGGGAGTGTGATAAACACCCCAGAGAGGGTTGGAGATGAGGGTAGAAGAGCCCTGGGCTCCATGTTTCCTGGGTAGAGGCTGGGACAATAGCAAAACGCAGGGTAACCAGATCACTTGCTGTCCGTCTCAGAAGACGGGCTTGGGAGAGCCCAGAGGGGTGCAGGGCCAGGACCTAGAATGTCCTTATGCCCCAGGAGCAGGCGGGTCCAAAGAGGCTTTGTGGCAGGGAGTGGGGGAGCACCTAGCAGGGGCCATGTCCACTGGTGACCGACCAAGCGACGACCACATGGGGATGGGGCTGTTTCAGCAGGTGCTGGCATAGATGGATGATGATGGCTGAGGAACAAAGCCTTGTACCACCTAAAGCCCCCCCATCACTGAACTGAACCCCAAGAAAAAGCGGGAGCAGAACTCCAAATTGACTGAGATTAATTTCTACCACCTGGTGAAACGGAGCTGATAAAATAGAAAGTACATTCACTGTTAGAAAAATTATGTTTCTTACAGATTCGAGATTATGGACTGAGTTGTACTCAGTATGTAAGTAGCATTTTCTTTATAGTTTTGTTATAAATAAAAGTTGAAAAAGACATTTCAGTGGAATAACACTCCACAAGCAAAAGAAATGCCACTTGCATCATTTGTCAATTACAGATTTTCCTTTGGGTGTTTTTGAATCCAGAAAGGACGGGGATCTTGCCACAAGTTCAGATCAAATGACCATAGTAATTTCCAAGTGAAACTTATAAAATCTAAGTTCACGGGTTGTTCTTTTTCTTTCTGTTTTCTCAGTGGGTCATCCTTAGTGACAGGCCTTCCCAGGGGACTGAGAATACAGCTCTCTGGCGAGAGCTAAGGATGAGAAAGGAGGGGGGACCCCACTCCAACAGGCCGCTCTACAAAACTGCTGCTCCGTGGGGACCCGCAGGCAGCCCTGAAACGCAGTGCTGGGGGAGCAGGAGGGCAGTGGCAAAGTTGTAAGGAACCACTAGGGCAGTTTCCATGGGGGAAGCACAGCTGGGACTCCCAGGAGCTGGGGGCGCTGGTGCCAGGTAGTCCAGAAGCCGAGGACTCCAGAGCCCCTGCCTGAACCCATGGACTGGGGGCTCCCCACCCCACCGGGGCCAGGTACAGGAGAACGGTGTGGGTGGCACGGAGCAGTTAGCCCTGGGGTAGTCCTAGTGCCTCTGGTTCTGAGAGCTTCAGGCTTGACTCAGCTGTTCTCCTTAATGTCATCATCTGCAGTGCACCGGGCATTCCTGAGGACTTCTGGGAGCACAAGCAGGGCAAGGGCAACTGGGGAGGGCTGGAGAAGCCTGTGAGAGAAAGAAAGAGGAAGATTAAACGGGGAGGGGGAGGTAGCCTTTCCCATAGGGGAACCTCAGTCTTGCCATCCTCTGCCAAGCAGGGGGAATCTGTGCCCCCGCCCTCTGCAAACTCCTAGCAAATGTGCTACCAGGAAAGAGTCTGAGATCATGTAAAATTGACTGCGATGAGTACTTAGAGAAAAGCTCTCTCCTTTCAGCCTTAGTTCTCACCAAGTGTGGAAAACCCATTCAGCCCAGGTTTAGTAACTGGCTTCCTTCCAGTGGAAGTCGGTCCAAGCAGGCGGGAAGTGAATTGTGAAAGGACAGGTTAATCTCCCAGGAGCCCCTGAAGTCACATCACTGCCCTTGCTTTGACTCCAGTGCCTGTGCACCCCTCTTATGAGGGCCTCCATCACCTCAGCTGAGAGTGGGACAAAGCAGTGGCCCTGCAGTGAGTCCTGACACTTGTAGTTTTCACGAGGTTGCTCAGTTCTGAGCTGGGGCACTCCCATCCTCAGGGAGCCCCAATCTGAGATCTGGGTGCCCAGGGAGACTGAGGGGCTGGTGCTGAGGTCAATGGCCCGGGGCAGAGCCTACCTGAACAAGAGCCAAACCAGCAAATGGGGGTGGGGGGAGGTGAAGGCCGAGTCCCCGGCTCCCTTCACTGGCTCCCGGGTGTGGCGGGTGGCCTGAGAGTGAAGACTCCAATGTTCTCAGGACCCGAGGGCGTCAATGCCAGCAGGGCTGAGCACCAGGGCCTGAAGGAGGTCAGAGAGGGACACCACGCCCAGGAGGTGCTGGGTCTCGTCCACGAGCACCAGCCGGTGCACCTGTGGGTCCACAGAGGCTCAGTGAGGGGGCAGCGCCATGTGGCTATGGCAGCCATGAGGCTGGCCCTGAGAATCAGGGGCAACAACTTAACATAACTGGGGAAGCAAGAGAGTGTCTTTTAGAAACCAGTTAGCAGTGGCTCTGCCTGCCCTGGGGTGGTCAGCCGGCTGCAGCCCTTGGCCCGGGGGCCCCAACGACAGGACCAGTCACCAGCCAGCGTGGACACCAAGAGCTTGGCCATGAGATGGGAGGACAGGGCAGGTGCTGATGGATAGGGCTAGCTGGAGCTGCTCATGAGAAAGACTGGGCCCCATGTGTTGGGAGCATGTACAAAGGGATCTGGGGTACCTGCTCCCGGGCAATCCGGTCAATGACTTCCCCCAAGGTCTCGTGGGGCTGGCAGGAAAGGACTCCCTCCAGACACAGTGTCCTCTGCCTCAGTGCTTCTCCCACACTCATGTCCAGGTGGTTGTACGTTTGTTGGGCCGCCAGGTGCTGGGCAGGGAGGGAGAACCGCTCTTAGTCAGCCCTCGGCCAGGCTGCAGCCCCACAGATGTCTCCCCCTACATACTTGTAAAGGCCCCGCTGGTCCACAGATACTGCCCCCCATCGATCCTCACACCACAGCCTCCCGTGACACCCCCAGCTCCCCTCCACCCCCCTAGACACTTACAATCACATCAAAGCGGGAATAGAGGCCCACGACCTGTCCTGCAAGGGTTTGGGGGGAGCAGGGAGGAAGGTGACAGAAAGACAGGGGAGACAGGTCAGGACCAGGATGCTGTGCAAGGTCCTGGGGCAGGCTTTCAGAATGAACTCCTCCACATCCTCCCTACTCCCAGGTCGCTGGCTTTATAAGGAGGCCTCAGGCTGCCACCACCCTGAACCCATAGATCAAACAGCTTAGCCGAGAGAGCCACTTGACACCATGCCTCTTGACGTGACAAGACATAAGTACATGGCATTGCCTCTGAAGTAGTCTAGTCTCAAATGTATAGCCTGAATCTGATGGAGCCTTTATATCTAATTTCCAGTTTACAGGAAACACAGGAGTAGAGGAACAGTGTAAAGGCCACCTGCAGAAAGCAAACAGACAAATCTCTGGAAGTGGGACATTCTGCAGGACAATGGACCCAGGCTTCTCATCATCAACGTCACGAAAATTAAGGGGGGGAAAGAACTGTTCTAGATTAAAAGAGACTTGAGGGACAAAAGAAGCAAATGCAAAGCATAGACCTTAATTTGATTCTGACTTGAACAAATCAACTAAAAAAATATTTGGGAAAATATGGGGAAATAAGGCTAAGGATTGGATATTAGATAACATTAATAAATTATTCATAATTTTGTTAGGTGATATAGGAAATATACTTATTTTAAGGGATGCAGATGACGTGTTAAGGGTTAAATGACATGATTCTATAATATAAGTTACTTTAAATTACTTCAGTTAAAAAAAAAACAACTGATTATGGCAACCTGTTAACCGTAGTTAATCCTGGTGGATACGTGGGGTTTGTCATACAGTTTTTTCCTACCATTTTTATACATTTGAAATTTTTTATAATCAAAAATAAATTAAAACACTTCTTGATTTCCAGCTTCATTATGGTGATTTTTAACTGTGAAGCGGTTTACAGCCGTGGCTCCTTTAACCCTTTTTCAGAGCAAGACCTTGCGGTCCAGCTCAGAGAGGCTAAGCAACGGATCCAAGGCTCAAAGCAGGCAGAGGCTTCAAGCCGTGACTCCCTCTTGGGCCGCGAGCTGATGTCACACAGACTCCCGCTCCCCACAGTCCCACCCCAGCCAGAGCCCCCATCTTGGGTGTAGGTACCAGCTTCGTTGACTACAGGCAGCGCAGACACGCGCCGGTCCACAAAGATGTCCAGTGCCGTCAGGATGGGTGCCGTTTCTAGCACCACGGCCAAGTCTCGGAATGTGCCAATGCCCAGATCTTGGATGGTGCGGGAGAGGAAGGAGGGCCGGGGCAGCAGGGTGCCCTGCTTAGGTTGGGGACGGGTAGGGATCAGGGTGGAGTAGCCCCCAGAGGGCTCCCGGCTGCTCCCTCCCCAATCCCTAGGGCTGAAGACTTCTCCGCCCCTCGGGTTGTCCCCGAGGCTGCACCCAGGCTCACAAAGATGTGCAGGAACTTGAGCAGCCGCTTGTGTGTGAGAATGTGGAGCACGGCGCCTGAGACTGGGTCCAGGACTGGCAGGCGGTGGATCCGGTTCTTGATGAGGGTGTAGACGGCTTCGAACAGGCTGCAGAAGTGGGAGCAGTGAGCCTAGGGCAACCTGGGGAGAGATGCCCTTCATCCCAGCTCCCAGAAAGGAGGACAGTGTGCCAAGGCTGCTTTGTCTGCAGTCCGCTGAGGGTGAGCCCGTGAGTTGAGAACTGAGGAGCTGGGGAAGGGGTCTGTGCAGGGCCAGGAGGCTCAAGTGGGTGGCTGGGGAAGCTTACCTGTCACTGGGAGAGATGGCGACCAGAGGCTTGAAGCATCCTTGAAGGTAGATCTCTGCAGGAAAAGCCAGAGTCAGGGCAAGGGAGCTGGCCATCCTGCCTCACCCAGCAGCCCCCAGAATATCTCCCCTCTCTCGGGACCCCTGGGTTCCCTCTCACCTTTCCCCTTCTCCCTCCAGGAAATCCCCAGTGCCCATCCTCTACTTGAGTTCCTTGGCCCCATCCTCACCCACACACCCTCAGCCCCTTTCCAGGCCCCCACTCACCCCTCCAGGTCTCAATCTTATGTTCTTCAATCTCATATATCTGGACCTAGAACATCAACAGAACTCTCGAAGTCAGATGAGGGCCCCCTGAACTCCCTCCACCCCAGCCCAGACAGGTGCCGCCAGGACCCCCAGCCCACGCCTCACCAGGGGGGACCTGTAATAGCGGTGCAGCACCAAGATGAAGTCTGTGATGGTGAGCATCCCTGCGGGGTGGGAGGGGGAGGAACGGGGTCAGCCTGGGCCTTGTGGCAGGAGGCAGGTTGAGGGCTCAGTCCCCCTCCCCCACCCTGCCAGTGTCCTCGGACTGAGATAAAAGTGGGGTTTTGGAAAGAAGAGAGTAGGGCAGCTCCTCCCGTGCCTGAGAAATGGGGTTCTCCCTTTTACCCTTCCCCTGTAATATCTTTCCTTCCCGCCCCATCTTTTCTATTCTCCACGTTTCTTCCTCTTCCTGTCCTCTTTTCCTACTTAGCACCTACGACATGGGACCACGGGGTAGTGGAGCTGGAGGGGGCAGCTGGTCACAGCTGTCCCACACATGGGGCCTCCCCGCCAGCACCACGAGACCAGGATCGGCCGTTGCCGCCTCTCTGGGCCCTGCTCTGCTCAAGCCTGCGGTGCGTCAGAGCTCGGCCCCAGAACCGCCCCACAAACTCCCCGCTTTGCCTTCCCCACCCCTCCGCCTCTATCTCCCCAGCCCCTCCTCACCCACAAAGCTCTGCTTCTTGCTGTCCCACAGAGGTGCCGCCCGGACGCCATTGGCCACCAGGGCGAAGAAGGCCTTCTTGATCTGAGCGCCGGAAAGAACAGTTGAGGGTGAGTTGCTCACTGCCCCTCAGGGTCCCCTGTCCCAACCAGGGTCCTTCCACGGGGCCTTCTCCTGGGACCCCGCTACATGAGCCTGCCTGGCCCTCGACATGACCCTTGTCTGCACATTTGCTACAGAAATAAGGCTGCTGGCGGCCAGAGGCGCTGCGGTGACCCCTTACCAGGCATACCAGGGTGTGGGAAACTAACTCAGTGTTTCTACGCCAAAGTCATATGTGTACAGAAACACGCAGGATAGTTTTTGCTAATCTAAGTACTAGAGGTGTCATTATTCACATGATAATTACAAAACATTTTTCTCTAAATCAATTTTACATTGCCTCATTTTGGCCTCATCCTAAACAGTACTATCTATACATGCTGGTTGTATTTTTCTAATCATATCACAATAAATACAAAGCTACTAAATTAAATGTATTTGTCCATATACCGCTAGAATCAAAGAGTGAACTGTGGACCGTACGTACACCCTGCTTCTACTCTACACTACACACTGCTCCCCTATGCATGGCGAGGAGAAAGGGATCAGGCGTTTAGCAGCTTAGCCTAATGGATGAGTGGGGACCAGAGCTCATGTTATTTTTTTCTTATCAAGAGCCCCCTGCTCTTTGTCCTAAGCCACCCTGCACTGTTTTTCATACAATTCAGGGTGTGCAAATGCTCCCCACTCATCCTGGGTTGGCCCAGGAGTCCTCTGAAACTTGTAGGGTAAAGCAGGCCTTTCTGTTCCCATTTTAGAGATGAGGGAAGTAAAAAGACCAAATCCATATCCTACAGATACAGAGTTGCAGAGCTGGGATGACAACTAGGGGGTGTACACAGAGAGCAAAAGTCTCCGTGGTACTAAGAAGGAATTCTGGAAGGGGCTTGCAGCAGGGCAGGGCTGGCAGGGCAACCCGGGGGGCTGTGAGGATGGAGGTGGGGCAGAGCTGCGGCCTCACCTGCAGCGTGGTGTCGAAGATGACTAGCTTGGAGCTGGTTGCCATGGCATCGTAGCAGGTGTGCTCCTGCATGAAGTGCATGTAGACCTGGGCCCCCGGCTTCCGCAGCTCGTCATCCCAGCCCAGCCTGGGGAACGGCACCTGCGGGGACGGGCATGGGGCCGGCCTCTCTTCCACCAGGCCGAGCTCAGCCCCCCAGGCTGCCGTGGCTGAGAACGCTATGCCCAGATCCAGATCGTCTGCGCTAGAGCCGGAGGCTGAGGCTGCACTGTCAGGGGGGAGGATGTCCCGCTCTGCTGTGGGGGTGCCCACCCCGGCCAAGGGAGCAGCCTGGGCCAAGGATGTGGCCTTGGGGAATGCGGCCTCCAGCCCGGTGGCAGCAGCTGGCCTGGACTGGGGACCTGTTTGGGGGGGGAGAGGACAGTAACTCCATCTTCCAAAGCACTTTCTCATCTGTGAGGATGTCTCTGTTGCCGCTCACAGCAGCCTTGGGAAGCCTGGATGCCGAGGCCGCCATTTCGCAAGTGAGAGAGCTGAGTCTCAGAGACGCACACCAGACTGTGGCTCGGTCCTGAGCTGGCCGTGCTGGGCCCCTGGACCAGCAACGCAGTCGTCCTCTTCCATGTGGGGAGACTGAGGCCACGCGTGAGTGTCTGTGTTATGGAGGGCAGAGCCTGGCCCCAGGTTCGGGGACGTCCCACTGCCCCCAGTCCCACCTCCCCAGAACTGGCCTTGGTCTTACCTTCCCCCAGGCCTGGCAGCTCCCCTTCCTCTACATCCTCCTGCTTTGTCCATCTCGAGACCTTGGTGCCCTGTTCCCCATGACTTCTTCCTGAGCTGGTGGTCATGGCTGGTGATGGCCATGAAGTGCTATCTCCTTGCTCTAAGAAGCTCATCTCTGGAAGGGGGAATGGGGCCTGTTTGGTTAACGCAGAGTAACACAGCAAGTCAATTACAGTGTTATGAACAACACTAATTAATATTCGCAAGCTTCCAAAGGCTTTTTCCTCTAACATGTTTCTCATTCACACCTCATTGCAATCTTATAAGGGAGGCATCACTGTCACCCAACAAGGGACCTGAGAGTAGAGAGGTTAAGCAGTTTGCCACAAATCACACAGCTGGTAAGTGGTAAAGTCAGGGAGGTCCAAGTCTTCAGACTCTAGATCCCCGCTTCCTTCTTCGGAAAGAGGAAGGAGGAGGTGAGGGAAAAGAAAGAGGAAACAAAGAGGAACAGAGAAGGAAAAGGAGAGGGCGACAAAAGCCAGGCTAGTGGAGTGGGGGAGACTGGAGGCCTAGAGACATGGGAGAAAAGGAAGAGGGAGGAGAGGCTGGGCCCATAAGGAGGGCAGCCCCACCTACCTGGATGCTCCGGTCCCCCGAGGCGGCTCCAGGTGGGGCGCTGTGTGGAGAAGAATGGCTGAAGTAGTGGGGAAAACGCCCTACACTCTGAACCACAGGGAACTCCCCTTCCCATCACACATACACACACACACACACACACACACCCCACAAACACATAAACACACACAACCTACCCAAACACGTATACACGCTCAGAAACCCACATATTCAAGCCTTCCCAGACACGCACAGAACCACATAGACGCGCACAAAGAATATCCACATGCAGACACCCTCATGCTCGTATACACAGAAAATCCTGGCCAAACACACCCCCACGCACGCACACGCGCACACATCCGCGCGGTGGTGTGCGCTTGGCCCTCTGGCCTCCGCTGCTCCAGCTCCCGGCCCCCCTGGACCCGGGTACCCTGCGCGGCGCGTGCTCCAGCTCCGCCGGCTCCATGAGCAAGTGCGCAACACTGTATCTGGGCAGCACTATTCTGGGCCCGGCTCCTGGCACCCTGCCCTCACGGATCGGGTTCTCTCTGATTGGGTGTCGGGCAGCGGGGAGGAAGGGGTCCACCCGTCCAGCTGCTCCAGCCCGGCAGCCTGGGCGCCGGTGGGGAGGGGAGGGGTGCACATGGCATCTTGATGCCTGGTCCTGCGCTGCCTCCTGGGTCTCCAAGGGCAGGAGAGGAGGACCCCGCTGCGAGGGAAGTGGCTGGGAGCATTTCAGGGGCCCTGGGGTGGGAGGAGGTGGGCTCTCAGAGTCCTGGGTTTTTATTCTCTGAGGGCCTCTCTCATCTTTGTCAGGGGCCAAAGGAGGAAAAACAGGCCGGTTGAGCTTAACTCTCTTCCTTGTACAAACTTCGGTGGTGGGTGGGGTGGTGGGTGGTGCTGGAGTTAGAAAGTTGCAGCCAGCTGGGAGGCTGGGGATAAGGGGTTTGTGGTGGTCCCGAAAGAGTGGCCAATGTGTGTCCAGATGTCTCCAGCTGAGTCCCAGGAGCCTGTCCCTCTCTTTGGTAGAGGAGTTGGAACTGGATGGTGTGGGCAGGTGGGGAGTTGTGAGAATGGCCTTGAAGGCGTGCCGTGGGCTTGCGTTTGTCTACAGTGTGAGAAACACCTATTTCTTCCTGTGACGGTAGATCCAGGTGTGCAGAAGCCCCAGTCCCCCCATCCTGCTGTGTGTGCTCTCCCCACATCTCCTGGTGCCAGCAGGATCCCAGCTGGCTCTGGTGGCTGCCCACCCCCCTTCCTTGGCATTCCTGGGGCCTGAGTCAATGTCCACATCGGGAATGCTGACCCAGCTGCTCTAGCTCCCCTCTCTGCCCCTCCCTTCCTCTCCTCCTTCCAGCCTCTTCCACCCAGTCTCACCACGGAGCAAACAGACACTCGGTAGTGGGTTACTGGATTTCTCGTTGATTTAATGAACACATTTCCCATTATCCCTCAAAACCCCTGTACTGCTTATGGGGACAGTGAAGGAGAACAGAGCAGGCAAGGGGCTTGCCTTTTATGTGTGTCTTGGATAGTACCAGATGCGGGTGCAGCTCTCCTTCCTCAGGGTCTCTGTGGCCTGTTCCTGTCTGGTCCCAGATGATGGAATATCAAAGGCGCAGCCAATGGGACACTTAACATGGGGGAAAAATCAAGTGGCCCACCCCTGGAGACACGTGGTACCTCGGACCCGAAAAGCCCCACCCTCTTATACTCCGGACCACCTTCACAGCCAAGCCAGAAGCAGAACAGGCCCAGCTCATACCACGGTCTTCTCCTGCAGTACCCCATTCTCGCTGCCACCTCAGACATGTTCCACCTACAGGACCAGAAGCAGGGGCTCCGCTTTAAATAAAGTCCCCCTTGATTTCATCCCCCTCATTGCACTGACCTCGTTATAGCCACGTTCTGTGTGCATATTTCAGTGTACACTGAGCTGGCACCCACATAACTATTCATGTGTGAATGCCTTTTATCTCTTAGTAAACAGTGGGCACCTTGATGACCAAACGATATTGGCTGGATGTGATGGAAAATCTGTTTTGGGGTCGGAATGACCTGATTAAGATCCGTGCTCTGCCATTTCACCTTGGAAAGCAGTGCTTGTTTTTTCTGAGCCTGTTTCCACGAATGTAAAGTGAGGATAAAAACAGTCTGTGCCAGAGACTGCCAGTTGCCTCCCAATATCTATTTCTCTCTTCTTCTTTTAGTAATAGAATCATTTGAATTTTAGCTAGAATGGCTACCTATATTAAAGACCTAAATTCCCAACCCTTGTAGTTAAATATGGCCTTGTGACTTAATGTGGTCAATGTGAGTGGTAGTGATGTGAAAAACTTCTAGGTCAGGTCTTGAAAGAAAGAGGCATGAGTTCACCTCTTCCTTTTCCCCTTCTGATGGCTGGAATGCTGATGTGATGGCAGGAGCTAGAGCAGCTATCTCATAGCCAAGATGGAAAATGCTTGTTAAAGGTTTCAGAGTCAGCCTACCAGGTTTAGATTGTCTATAGACTGTTACACGAGAGAAATAAACGTCCCTGTTTAAGTCATTCTTAACTTTGCTGAGTCTTTGTTACAGCAATCAAACACGTATCCTAACTAATGCAAAATTTGGTATCTGGAAGCGGCACTGCTTTAAAAGCCTAAAACAAGTGACATTGGTTTGGAAATTGGACTGCAAGTAGCAAACTATTGTACACTGGTAATCTGGGGACCATTGCTATGTTACAGCAAAGCATGTGACATATCTGTCATCTATGATGCCTTGAAATGTCATCATACACTAACAGAGCCTGTAACTCATGGAAACTCATCTGTATTGGCTTCTGCTTGCTGCTACCAGCAAAGTCCCACAAGAGAAATGCACTCGGGCAGTGAGTTATAAGTGGTGGTTTGGAAGAGGCAACCTTAGCAAGGGCTGTACCTGTGGGCCCAAACCTTTCTCAAGCACACCCAGTTCTGTAGACAGTGGAAGCCAGCCCAGTGGGCAGAATAGGGACGTTCTCTTCACAGCCAAGCATATTTTTTCGGATGACCTCAAGGTAACCACCAGCAGTTTGAGAGAGAACAGGAAGAACTCCAAGTCCAGAGTACTCAAGCATAAAATTGGTGAGACCATTGTCTGTGTTTACACAAATATGAAATCGATCAGATGCCTTGGGAGATTTTGAGGGAGTTACATTGGCAAAGAAACTATAAACCTGGTCAGCAAAGATTGGTTTGACCCCCCCCCATTTATCCCTAGCCCCCCAAATCTGCACCAGCAGAAAGAGGGCTGTGTTAGCTGTAAGGTCTGCAACGACGGTCGTGGTCTCAAGGGCGGCCAAGGGGATGTCGGATGAGAAGTAACTTCCCAGGAGGCAATGCCGGAGGCCGCAAAGGAGAGTAGAAAGTTTCCCTCCCAGAGAGCAGGACCAGGGGCGGCTGGATGAGCTGCCCCAGAACGTAGTCCACTGTGGGGAAGCCGCATTGCAATTCCTGTCCAACTGGATTTAGTGACTGCTAAATGTCAGGTAACTGCCAGGTGTTTGCCATTCCTTCCTGCTCTGAAGTGTATCCTGTTCCTGCTCCACTGTTATCTCAGGGAGGCAGAGGGCCAGATTGCCTGCCTTTCGGTTCACAGGGCTCTAGACTCGGAGGATCCCATCCATACCCAGGCCCGCAGAGGTCCTGGGCCCTGAGCTGGAGCTGTGTCCTGATGGAGCTCTGCCTCCCCTTCCTTCGAGGGGTGCTAGAGTGTGCTCTTTGTGAGCGTGGCCAGGCGGCGGGCTCTGGCAGAGCAGCATCTGTCCTCCCCTTCTGCCTCTGCTAGTAATTCCCCACAATTTTAACGAAGTACAGGATTATATTTCCCAGTGTCCTTTGCAGGCAGCATGACCATGTGACTAGGCTCTGCCAATGGGATCTGCGCAGCAATGTTCTATGCAAACTTTAAGGGTGCCCTTAGGAGGAAAGGGCAGATTCTCCTCCTCCTCCTGACTGGAATTACGATATGGTGGTGGGAGTTGGGTCAGCCATTTGAACCCAATGATGGAAGATGCAGGTTGAAAATAATAGAATCTCCTCCATTCCCCATCTCTGAACTGTCATTTTATAAAGAGAAATAAACTTCTATCTTGTGTAAGATAATCAAAGCTTTGCTATAGCAGCCAAGCCTCTCTCTGACTGATGCATTTACATTGCGGGATCAGGGTAGAGTTAGAAATTACAAGTGTATATAAGGATGCGTCACATTTATGCAGAGCTGAGTATCGACTAGACACTGCAAAACACATTGTGTTCAGTATCCCATGTAATCCCTCACAACCCTATGTGGTAAATTCTTTTATGATTGTGATTCTACAGATCAGAAGATCAGGGCACAAAGGGATTAAGTAACTTGATCAAAATCTCAGAGCTAGTGAGATGAAGCCCAGGGTCAAACCCAGTGTTTCTGCACGAGCACCACTCTCTCAGCCACTAAGCTCAATGTAAATGAAGCACAGGCCTGGCAGGTAATATATGCTCAGTAAGTGGTTACTATAATGATTACCTCGCCACCTGCTTCCAGTCCCCCTAGACTTCCAACTACAAGATTCTGAAAGCAGGAAGGCTGGGGGCTGGGGTGGGACGGGGGCTCTGACTCTCCAGTAGTCACTTCACGGCGACATCAAGGTTGGGATGGAGGAGGGCTCAGCTGGGGCAGACGCCCGCGCTGTCTCAATCACCACTAAAATCATAGCGATTTTCCCGTTGTGAAAAAGGAGCTCCCACACCTGCTCTTGTGGCCAGCCCAGCTCCACCCATCCTCTTCTGCAGCGCGAATCAACAGAAGGTACTGGCTTTGGTTGGGAAATGAATACTCCTTGGGTGTTAGAATTTTGATTCTGGTCATGGTATCAAATTTCTTGAAACTCCACTTCTCAGCTTGCTCTCAAAACTGGGTATAATAAGGACACTGCCCTCTGACCCTAGAGTGAATTTGGATGCCATCTCTGGGTAGCTGATTTGTCTGGGACGTGGGGTTGGGATCCTGTTTGTGTTATTTTTATATCAGAAGGAGTAAAGCAGCTTGAGGAGGCCAAGAGAGTAGCCTCGATGAGACCATAACCGATAAATCACAAAGGGGGTCCCCCATGCCAGAGTGGTTGGGAGGCTGTGAGATCTCCAGCTCCTGTCCTGTCTGTGTGTGGCTGAAACCTAGTAGCATCTATGCCAAGTGTCCCAAGGAGCTGGACAGAACCAGCATGTTGTTACTGCCGTCTAGTCTGCCCCACAGACCCCATTACGGAGCCTTTTTCTGTCAGCTGTTGGAGATTGAAGTGGACAGATGGTGCTTCTGTCTACCCAGGATCCATTTCACCCATCTTTTGGCAACCCCCAAATGTTCCTTCAGGGAACCACATCTCCTCCAATCTCAGAGCACCTGATTTTCAGAGGAGATTAACCATGGGTTCCAGGAAGTATACATCTGACTCAAACTTAGCCAATGAGCACATCAAATTCCCCTGGCCACAGTGAGGGGGGCATTGACCAAATTAGCCCAATAGGGGTGAACCCTGGAACTTTTGCTGAAGATAATAGGAACTCTTTCCCACTGAATTTGGAGCTGTGAGGATGTAAGTATAGAGATTCTGCTACCATGCAGAGTGGAGCTGCTTGAGAATGAAGACAAAACAGAGGGCAAAAGAACCACGACATGATGAGAAAGACCAGGTCCCCCTGACATTCATTGAGCCCCTGGATCAAACTGTACCTGAAGACCTTCCACTGGGTTTTTTCTGTTACATTAACCAATAGAACCTTTTTTGTTGTTGAGTGCAGTTTGAATTGAGTCTTCTGTCACGTGCAGCTGAAAAAGCTCTAATACCAGAATTAACAAAGAAACAAGACCTAGAAACTTGCAAAATCTTTTGGGGGTAATGTTCATTCACTGCACCTTCCCAAGAAAAAGTGCACATTTGAAAATGCTATTAGAGTAATTAACAGGGTGTCAGGGGATAGGAGGTAACAAGGTACTTTGATAAAATACAGTAAAAGAAGAATTGGAATGGGACAAATTTAGTGAACGAAGGTCTCCTAAAGAAGGTGAGTTTGGATATGGAAATAATCATGACAACAGCAACTATTTGTTGAACCCTAGCTATGCACTAGACACCAGGTTAAGCAGTTTACATATGTGGTGGGATAATATTTTGAAATAATATCCAAATTGAGGGGTACTTCTTTCTACCCTATAGCCCTTTTCTCATTCAAGTTAGAGCTTCCTTGTTTATTGTCTCAAGGAAGAAATGATACAATCTAAAGAAGAGCATCTTCTGGCTTTTGAGTTTCAAAAGTGAGGTCTTCTGGGAGGAAAGGGAATACTTTTGGCTTAAACAAAAGATTTGAGCACTTTGGCAGGCTAGGTTATTCAGAAAACATATTCCACTAAAAACAATTAAAAATGGTGAATAAGATGTAAGGAGTATCTACTGAAAAGACAAGCTAGTAAAGACCAGGACCAACTGAAAGGAAAATAGGCACACAGTGAAGTCAGTGAGAAAAGAAGTGGCTTTGCTCTAGGGCATCTGCCAGTTATCGCAAGAGCCATATGGGGCTAGGGAGGCCAAGGACCTATACAAGTTGAGAGTATGATAGGAGATCCCATCTATAAAAAACTGGAATCTCAAAGGACCACATCCTCAGAGTAAATGTAATCCAGAAGCAAACTAGCTTTTACATAGATTTACAGTCAAGGTTTTCCTCATCTGAATGATTCAGAGAGTATCAAAGTTCGAACTTGGTTAAAGGTGTTAGTTCAAGTAATGACCCCAGGGCCTGGCAGAAGCAAACCACAAATGTTCACTGGAAAAAGTTACCTCTTCCAAAGGCACAAAGTATTCCAGTGACATCCAGCACATAGTTGAAGATAATTAGATACGCAAGGAAACTAGGAATTGTGAACAAGAGCCGGCAGAAAATACACGTAGCATGAATAAGCCCATAGGAATTTGAGAAACTGAAACTATCAGACACTTTATTTATAACAAATGCTTCTTACATTTAATAAAATAGGAGACAAGTTTGCAAAAGCATGGAGCAAATGGGAAACTATAAAAAGCAGCAGAACACATTTTTTAAAAAAGCAAATAGAACTTCTAGAAATGAATGAAAAACACAGAAGTGAAAGCAAAAACTTAACAACAGATGAAACACAGCTGAAGAGAAAACTGAATGTTAGCTTAGAAGTTACCCAGAGTGTAATACAGAAAGTTTAAAAATATGCAAAAATACATATGAAAGAGAATGAGAGACATGAAGGTTAAGTAGAAAAGCCCAAAACATATTTAAATAGAGTCTCAGAAGGAGAGCAGGGAGAGAATGGGGTAGAAGTGCTCTTTGAAGAGATTAGTTGATATTTTCTGGGACTGATAATAACAATTCCTAGATTCAAAAAGCCTACGAGTCCCCAGGAGGATAAATGAAAGAAACCCACACGTAGAAACATCATAGTAAATGGCAGAAAACCAAAGACAGAACAAAATTGAAAGAATCTGAGGAAAAAAGGTCACTTTCAAAGAAATGACAGACTAATAGCTGACTTCTCAGTAGAAAATGGAAACCCAGAACTTAGTATTTTCAGAGTGCTGAAAGAAACTTCTGACTTACAATTTTATAAACAGAAAAAATTTACAAGGAAGATTAAAAAAATTTATTTTATGACAAACAAAAACAGAGAGTTCACCTCAGTAAAGGTAATTTCTAAAAAATATGCTTCAGAGAAAAAGAGAGTGATCCTACATGTTAGATCTGAGAACTAACAAGGAATAAAAAGAAAGTGGTAAAAATGTAGATACATCTAAATGAATCATAACTGCAAAAAAAAAAAAAACACATTAAGAATTATAATGTCCTGTAAAGGTTAGAATTAAAATACCGCCAACCATAACATACAAGTCAGAGGTGGTGAAAAAATGGAGTATTTGAAAATCCTTGTGTTATCTGGGAAGAGGAAAAAGTTTTGATTAACTTTAGATGTTGATATATTAATCATGCATGCTGTAATATGTAGAAGAAGCCCTGAAAGAGTAGAAACAGAGTCAGTAAATAGAAGGAGGCAGATATGAGAGAGAAAGAAACAACAGAACACATGGGACAAACAGAAAGCACAAAAGATTCAGAGAATAAATATGAAACAGAGTGAGACCTGTCTAGCCCCAAGAGGAGAGAAAGATCTGTTGGTTTGGCAGGAAGAGAAGAGTTAGATGGGAAGCAAGAGTAAGCAGATGTGGGTCCCTGAGGAGGGAGAACCTGTCCCCTGCCTCCTCCCCCTGGCTGATTCGTTTGGTATCTGAGAGCAGAGGTAGCCTGAGTCTCAGTTCCTGGGTAAAATTCAAAGCAGAAAGTGTTACATGGTGTATGTGGGGAGATAGGCCCTCAGGTCACTTTACAGAATTTCCCCAAACCCCACATGATAAGAGCAGCATCCCTTGGATTGCTTGAATCTTAGCATCCAATATCCATGCAGCAGGAGACCAAGCCTTTGAAAGTCACATGACGTTTCCTTTGACCTAGCCTAGCACCCACACAGCGAGAATGTTTACTGTGTGCCCAAGAGTGGGACAGAATTGGAGAGATAGAGAGAGAGGATGAGGATGAGGGACAGCACGACAGCAACATGTGTGGCCCATCAGCTAAGGACCAGATGGTGTGATGGATGCCTCAGTGGATGCCAGGGTGGACAAATGATGACTTAGAACCAATACCTACTCTCACACCCCAACCTCAGCCTCACACGAGTACTCAGGAACTTAGACACAACCCCAGGGGAGTCGTGGAGACCCTGAATTCACTGAGATTAAATTTCTCAGAAGGCAGGCTGTATCAGTAAGTATCAGGCACAAGTAACAAAAAACTCAATTCAAATTGGTTTAAACAAGATGAAGATTTATTGGTTCACCTAACAGGGCATCCAGGGGCAGGCTGGACTTCCAGTTACTTTGATCCAGTGCCTCTGTTATGCTTTCCCTTGACTGTCTTAGCTCTGCTTTCCTCCATTGTCAGCTTCAAGTACTGAGGTGGCAGCAGCAGTTCTGGACTCCTTATCGATGCCCAGCAACATCCAGAAGAAAAGAAACCATCTTTTCCTGTACTTTCTTTTGAGAGAAGGAAACACTTTCCAACAGCCCTCAGCAAACTTCTCTTTGTATCTCATTAGCCCAAACTGAGCCACGTACTCATTCCAGAACCAATTCCCGTCACCAGGAGAACACGTCTGACTTAAGACTAATCAGGGCTGGGCTTCCCTGGTGGCACAGTGGTTAAGAATCTGCCTGCTAGAAACAAAAACACTGGTATAGAGAACAAACATATGGACGCCAAGTGGGGAAAACGTGAGGTGGGGGTGGGGGGCATGAACTGGGAGATTGAGGTTGCCATATATACATTACTAATAAGAAAAAAAGTATCAAATTGTACACTTTAAATATGTGCAGTTTATTATTGTATGTCAATTGTATCTCAATAAAAGTTCTTAAAGAAAAAAAAAAGCAGCAGCTAGCCTCAGAAGGGGCAGTCCCTCCTCAAGCAGCACACTTCTTAAGAGGTCATAAAATCAAGCATTATAAAAAGAGGAGCTTGGACTTCCTAGGTGGCGCAGTGGTTAAGAATCCGCCTGCCAATGCAAGGAATGTGGGTTTGAGCCCTGCTCTGGGAAGATTCCACATGCCACAGAGCAACTAAGCCCATGAACCACAACTATTGAGCCCATGTGCCACAACTATTGAAGCCCAGGCACCTAGAGCCCATGCTTCACAACAAGAGAAGCCACTACAATGAGGAGCCCGCGCACCGCAATGAAGAGTAGCCCCCACTCGCAGCAACTAGAGAAAGCCCGTGTACAGCAACAAAGACCCAATGCAGCCAATAAAATAAATAAATTAATTAATTAATTATTTTTTAAAAAGAGGTTTTATAAAAAAGACCTCACACCAGTTAGAATGGGCATCATCAGAAAATCCACACACAGTAAATGCTGGAGAGGGTGTGGAGAAAAGGGAACACTCTTGCACTGTTGCTGGGAATGTAAATTGATACAGCCACTATGGAGAACAGTGTGGAGGTTCCTTGAAAAACTAAAAATAGAACTACCATGTGACCCAGCAATCCCATCGCTGGGCATATTCCAGAGAACACCATCATTCAAAAAGACACATGCACTCCAGTGTTCATTGCAGCACTATTTACTATAGCCAGGACATGGAAGCAACGTAAATGTCCATCAACAGATGAATGGATAAGGAAGATGTGATACATATATACAATGGAATATTACTCAGCTGTAAAAAGCAATGAAACTGGGACATTTGTAGAGACATGGATGGACCTAGAGACTGTCATACAGAGTGAAGTGAGCCAGAAAAAGAAAAACAAATATTATATATTAACACATATATGTGGAATATAGAAAAATGGTAGAAATCAACCAGTTTGCAAGGTAGAAATAGAGACCCAGATGTAGAGAACAAACATATGGACACCAAGTGGGGAAAGCAGGAAGGGTTGGGGGAAAATGAACTGGGAGATTGGGATACCAAATTGTACACTCTAAATATATGCAGTTTATTGTAAGCTAAAAAAGAAAAAAAAAGAGCCCAGGATGCAGAGGTAGGGGTTGGGGATCAGAGTGCAGAAAAATAAACACATTTCAGGAAAAAAAATTATATGTTAAAATATTAAATACAAAAATAAATAAATAAATAAAAAATAAAAAACACGATTAATGCATTTCACAGTCCTCTGCCAAAAAATAAATATGAAAATCTTATTCTTTGAGCCAAGTTCATAAGTAATGAAAGAAAAATGCTGATGTTTATGCACAACATTTGAATTACATTTTAATACAGCTTGCAACATTGGACACTGTATGAGGGTGATCACAGCTTGATTAATCAGAAAATAGGAAAATACGTATATAAATAAAATCTATTGAAAGACATTAAAAAAAAAAAAAGAATCTGCCTGCCAATGCAGGGCACATGGGTTCAAGCCCTGGTCCGGGAAGATCCATCATGCTGCAGAGCAACTAAGCCTGTGTGCCACAACTACTGAGCCTGTGTGCTACAACTACTGAAGCCTGTGCACTGAAACAAAGAGTAGCCCTCGTTCTCTGTAACTAGAGAAGCCCACCTGCAGCAACCAAAACCCAATGCCACCAATTAATCAATTAATTAATTAAAAAAAACTAATCAGAGCTCATCCTTGACTGCGGTCAATTCTCCCAGTGGCATGACTGCTACAAAATGAGGAGGAACGAAATGGATATCGCAGAACAACCACAAGCACAGTCCTCCCCTTTATTTGCCCAATATTCACACATACCCTCTGTGCTGTGTTACACACAACTTCAGAAATGCCCATGCTTAACAAAATGCACTCACGTCCTTCTAAAAAAAAGTACCACCCAAACTTCATCCCATTATGTATCCAGGTGCAAACCCAGCACCTCTGGGAGAGGTGCAGGCCTCTCCATCAAGTCAGTTTCATGTGCACGCGGATTTAAAAGAAACCAAGTGGGGGAATGATGTGATAGTTTCTTGTTGTGTGGCCTTTGGAAAACTCTAAGCCTCAGTGTCCTCAGGTATTAAATGAGAATAATACTGTCTGCTATGCAGGCCGTGTTACTGATTTAAACTAAATAATGACAAAAGTAAACCAACACGAGCTGTGTGTATTCATTTCTCACCTGCTCATCATCATAAATGTGCCACATTTGCAGCTGATATGCCAAAATCACGGAGCTCAAAATGATGCCCTTTGATTTGCAAAAGACCAGTTATTTTCCCCTGGTATTAACCCCCTCCCCCTAACTCCTTCTTGGAGTTGGAGTCTGTTTCACACACAGTCAGCTCTTTCATGCTGGGCTACAGTCCCACCACCCTACTGCCCTCCATACTTGCCATCCTCTCCACTGGCTGAGGCCACCCCACTGTCCACATCGCTGCCTGTGCCATTTCCTTATTCCTCTGACCACAGACCTCTGAGGCTTCTGTCTCTCTCTTTGGCCAACAGAAACTTTCCATCTACTTCAGATCAGCTGTTTCAAAATGGGTTCCCATAGTTGATTCCCTTGTATCAGAGCCTTCTCCTTCCCAGAGTCTCAGGCTGTGGAGTGCAGACTAGATTATGGTCAAGTATAGCCTCACTTCCAAGCTGGATTCACAGCATCCTCCAGCATCCCGGCCCTGCTGTCCAGTACAGCCTCCTCTACCAGATTTCTTTCACACGCTGTGACTTTGCCTCAGGGGCTCATGAGCTCTATCGCTTTCCCCACGGACCCTTTCCCAGTCTACCTTCTTCAGGAAATCCCAGCCCACCAGCTGCACATGTTTAAATGCCAATGACAGGTCAAATTCTCTCCTGCAGAGCCCCTTGGTAGCATGCAAACTCAAGGGATATCTGTCCTAAGCAGCCCTCGTTTACCTAGAGGCACAGAGGACCTCTGAGAAAAGTCTGGACCTCAACAGAGCTTCTGCTCTGCCCAGCCAAAAGTGTCACACTGTGTAATTTTCAGCAAATCACTTACATTCTTTGAGCCTTGATTTCTACATCCCTAAAATGGCTCAAGTAGTACTGAGAGGGAAATCTATAGCACTAAACACCTACATTAGAAAAAGGGTGGAGGAGAGGACCTGCAGCTGCTAGCTCCCAACCCAGCTTCCCTGGCCAGCGGCGTGACGGGCTGCAGGAACTCCGCTGCCACCAGCGTGGGCATGGGCCAAGGCTCTGCAGGAGCAGCTCAAGATAGAACAGAAGAATCGATGACAAAAGATGAGAAGAGGAGAAACTATGGAGGGGTGTATACTGGTCTACCATCTGAACCTGTCAATTTGGTGTCCAATCAAAGACGATACACAAAATTAGAAGAAAATAATACCATGACTCAATAATCGAGAGCCTGCTCATCAAGATCTGGATGGCATTTTTACTGGGTGGGATGTTATAAAGTGCACAGACATTTCCAAGGAAATTCTAAACAGTGGCCCCGCCCCCCCACCCCGCCAAATTCTTAGTTTATAGTTAAAACCATGGGTACATATAGGATGTTGTGGTACTAGAAACAAAGTAGTTAAACAATACACTCATGTATGGAACTTTCTGTGGTCCACCTGCGGAAGACAAGCTTACAAACAGCGCTTGCCCAGCCAGCCACTGTGTCCCAGCTGCATTCTCACCCTGGCCAGCCCCACAGCGCGTGAAGATTGTGTCTTTTCACTGATACGCTTTTCATAGTTTTTATATGACAAAATCCTTAATCTTTTTATAACTGAAAATAATAAGGCACTATCAATGAATTACCCAAAGTCATATATTGTCTGTTCCCTTTCCCTATTTCAAGTTTTTAACTACTTCATGTTAATTTTTAGCTGTAAAATTGTTGAATTGACTCTTACTGTTACCTCTGTCCCTTTTTTACTATTTGGTTTTCAGCTTTATTTAAATGTCAGAGGAGTTTATTAGGAACAAAGTATTACATGGCAATACTTAAACTGCTGAGCTTTGAATGCCATATGGATATTTCGATTAACTTCCTATTTTCTTTAGTCAAAGGCTTACTTAACCACAAATACTTCATAGCCATTGAGTCTCCCATTCTACCTATGTATGATCAGAGCATCTCATCATGTTAATTCTACACTAATTTCAAGGACTTGTCACTGATGGTTAGTGGGATATTTGGAAAGTTCTTAATTTGATAACAATCGTGTATCCACTTAGCACTGCAATGGAAACACCCCAACCTACCACTATATTTCAACAATTAAAACATTTCTCTCTTAAAGCAAAGAAGGGCTTCCCTGGTGGCGGTGTGGTTAAGATTCCCTCTGCCAGTGCGGGGGATGCGAATTTGAGCCCTGCTCCAGAAGGATCCCACATGCTGCGGAGCAACTGAGCCCGTGTGCCACCATTACTGAGCCTGCGCTCTAGAGCCCTCGAGCCACAACTACTGAGCCCATGTGCTGCCACTGCTGAAGCCCGTGAGCCTAGAGCCCGTGCTCTGCAACAAGAGGAGCCACCGCAATGAGAAGCCCATGCACTGCAACAAAGAGTAGCCCCCCTCACCTCAACTAGAGAAAGCCTGGGTGCAGCAACAAAGACCCAACACAGACCCTCCCCCAAAAAAAAGTGGGGAGGAAGAAGATGGAAAAGATATTTTTAGTGATACAGAAAGATATTCAGGACACACTGTTAAATGGAAAAAACAAGATGCAGAGTGGTGTACATCGTATGCTAGCTGCCTTTGTATACGAAAGGGAGATTGGAATATACATTTTTATTTCTTGATTGTGCACAGAGAAGCTCTGATAGGATACATGAAACAATAAAAGTGGTTGCCCATGGGATTTGGCAGACTATGGGCTGGGGAATATGGAGGAAAGAAAGTGGGGTAGATGGGAACAAAGTGGAAGGAAGATCTCCATGCATATTTTGTAGAACGGCCCTGATTTTTTGAAACTTATAATGTGGTACTCATTCAAAAGAACAAGACATTTTTGTTTTTAAAAATGTAAAGCATAGGGCTTCCCCGGTGGCATAGTGGTTAAGAATCCCCCTGCCAATGTAGGGGACACAGGTTCGAGCCCTGATCCGGGAAGATCTTACATGCCGTGGAGCAACTAAGCCTGTGCGCCACAACTACTGAGCCCACGCACAGCAACTACTGAAGCCCACGTGACTGGAGCCTGTGCTCCACAACAAGAGAAGCCACTGCAATAAGAAGCCCATGTACTGCAATGAAGAGTAGCCCCTGCTCTCTGCAACTACAGAAAGCTCATGAGCAGCAAGGAAGACCCTACGCAGCCAATAAATTAAAATAAATGAATAAAAATTTTTTAAAAAGTAAAGCATAAAGATAAAAACAAACAAAACCATAATCTCCCCACCAGATAATCCCTGATGACATTAAAAAACAATAATATACACACATTGTTAGAAAATTCCCAAGCAGTATACAGAGGTATAAAATTGAAAAGTAAATCTCCATTTCCCATTGCCCCAAAGGTAGTGCCTGTTAACAGTTTCTTGCTTTTTCTTCCAGAAATTTACCCATTTATAGCATTTATCCTGGTGCACTGTTCTTGTTTTCTTCGTGAACATTATGTCTTGACCCCATCAGTACATGTAGAGATCTTATATTTTATGGTAGTATT
This sequence comes from Hippopotamus amphibius kiboko, assembly GCF_030028045.1. Classification (NCBI taxonomy): domain Eukaryota; kingdom Metazoa; phylum Chordata; class Mammalia; order Artiodactyla; family Hippopotamidae; genus Hippopotamus; species Hippopotamus amphibius. The sequence continues at coordinate 88,213,226 of NC_080193.1, read as the reverse complement.
TGCTATAATATAGGTAATTGTTTCCCCATTGATATTTAGATTGTTTACAGCTTTTTAAAACACCATTACCAGTAACATACTAATGAGCTGTCTTATTTAAACAGCTTAAAATTTTAATATTTATAATTTGAGCTCATATGAAGTAAAAAGGATGCATTTGAGTCTTCTGTGGAACATGATAATTTTCCATGATGCTGCATTTCTTTTCCTCAAGTACTTAAAACTATTTTTGTGAGGGGCAGGGGACAGACAGAGAGAGAGACAGAGACAGAGACAGAGACTAATTTTCAACACCCACTCAATAATGGAGGCTCCTAAAGGAAGGCAGTGCTGGAATGGAATGCTGCTTTTGAATACCCACTGGTTGGTCTTTAATTGCTATTAGCCCAGAGAGATAAAGTGCCCTGCCCAGAGTCAGGCTGGGACACCGCCTGCCCTGCACCCACCCAGAGCTCTTTCTCCTGAGCAGCCCTGCCCCTCCAGTCAGTCCCTCGGTTACCGCATCTCTGTTGGCAGCTGTCACTCTTCCTGTGCCACTGTGGCTCTCTCCGCCCTTTACTAGGTGGGTTGAAGGGTGCCTCGAATCTGCTCCTTAGGGTCTGGCGCCCTCTGCTGGCGTTGAGGATTCAGCACAATCGTTAAAGCCCCGCCCCACCTGCTCTGAACTTAGAGCTCATTCATTCCCACCCCCAAAGTCATAAGAGGAAACAGGCAGCAAGTGGGAAGTGATTCGCTCCAGAAAGCAAAGCAAATACACTTCTCCAACCAGAACTTAGGCCTTCTGACCCTTCTTCCAGCACTATTTCCAGCACACCATCGTTGGAAGGAATGAAGACGTAGGAGTTGGCCGACTGGACTCCCAGGCTGGGAAAGTCCGGCTTACACACATGTCCTCAGGAGCTCCCCAGGCGAGCCGAGGCAGGGGAGCTCTGGATCGGAAGGACTGAATGTTGAGCTGGACTTGTCCACTGCTGTACTCTAGAGCAGTGGCCCTACTGCCCTCTCTGGGATGCCTCATTTCTCCCAGCAGAGTGTGGATGGGTTTAATAATGCCCTAGGCATCATTTGCAGCTTCCTTCACAGATTTTGTCATATCCATGTGCCACTCAGACTATAATTTACTTAATACTTTTTTTTTAAATTCCATGATTCTGAACATTTTTAATAAGGTAGTAATCAATTTTTAATTTTAATTTTTTATTATTATTTTGGCAGCGTCAGGTCTTAGTTGTGGCATGCAGGATCTTTCACTGCGGTGCACAGGCTCTTCGTCAGGGTGAGCAGACTTCTCTCTAGTTGTGGCCTGCGGGTTTTCTCTTCTCTAGCTGTCGCGCGGGGGCTCTGTAGTTTGCGGCATGAGGGCTCCCTAGTTGACGAGCTCGAACTCAGTAGTTGTGGCACGCGGGCTTAGTTGCCCTGCAGCATGTGGGATCTTAGTTCCCTGACCAGGGATTGAACCCGCATCCTCTGAATTGGAAGGCGGAGTCTTTACCACTGGACCACAAGGGAAGTCCCAATATTTTCTTTAAATTGTCTCATTTTAAACTTAAAAGTCTGAGGAGATGCATCATCTTCCCCTCGGTGATGACCCATAGATGCATCTGATTCCCTAGGAATTGTCTCTCAGTCCTTATTGTCTTCATTTAGTGCAAGAAGACTTGATCCTCACCCTGAATTCTGAACTCAAAAAAAAACCATTACTAGGAAATGAGAACCTGGTATCTTTCAGGTACTGACCTTGCTCTGAGTCTTCACTATGTTATTTAATCCTCATTACAGCTCTGTGAGGGATAGCTATTATCCTCATGGGAGATCAAGGCACAGACAGGCTAGTTACTTGCCCAAGGTCTCACAGCTGGGAAACAGTTGAGCTGAATTTGATTATACTCTACTTCCAAAGCCAATTGATGTAAACTTACTTGTCTTTTGAAATTGAAAGTAAAATGACGCAGGGACTTCCCTTGTGGTCCAGTGGTAAAGAATCCATATTCCAATGCAGCGGACACAGTTTCTATCCCAGGTTGGGGAACTAAGATCCCACATGCCTCGGAGACAAGTAAGCCCACATACCACAACTACTGAGTTCACGTGCCTCATTGAGAGATCCAGCATGCGCAAACTACAGAGCCCCGCGCCCTGGAGCTCACACGCCACAACTAGAGAGAAGCCCACGTGGCTCAATGAAGATCCCGCCTGCCGCACTACGACCCGATGCAGCCGAAGAAAATAAATACATAAATAAATATTTTTTAAAAAGTAAAATGTTGCAAAACTATAGTTAAGAGGTAATGACCAAGGCAACATCTGTACTATGGTGGGACTCACTGTGCAGGCGAAAGGCAGACAGCAGATATATGAGTACAGTGGGGTAGGCCATGTGTGACAGAGGCACGGGCAAGGTGCAAATCCCGGCATGTAGGAGTATAGGAAGATCAGAGAAGGCGTGGGCCATAGGTCCCAGCAGTGGCAGCAGAGGGGGGAGATGGATTGGGTGAGAGGAGCATGCCAGGACCTGCTTTTCTGATGCCGTGGGGAATGTCACTGACACTACTGAGTACTCTGGGGCCCCTTCTGATCCCTTACAGGGCATCCAGTAACATTTATCCATGGGAGCTCTTCTCGAGGGGGTGGAACTGCCTGGGGCCTTCTCCTGGGGTAGCGCCAGGTCACTATGGGATAGGCAATCAGGACGGGGGTAAGGGTGCAGACAGAAGCACAAGCTGGACTCATAGTTCTACAGCTTGATGACTATGACCTTGGCCTCAGTTTCCTCATTTGCCCAATGTCCCATAGTAAACACAGAGATGCGCTGTGTCTCCCTTTCATGGACCAACTTGCTGCCCATCTGTGGGGAGCGGGGTCAGCCATCTCCAGCCGTCGGCTCCTCGAGGGTCCGCTGCAGAGAGCCCACTCTCCCCTTCTCGGGGCTGGCCATATGTCTGATGGCTGAGTGAAGTAGGGGTGGAGAGGCCCAGCCATTCTAACCCGGTGAGGGACACTCTGGTGGGCGAAACTCGCTCCAGGGCTGCTCAAGGCTCCCGCGTCAACGGAGGCTTTGCGGAGCCTGCGTCACAGTTCCACTTCTGCCTCTGCCCAATACTGTCTCCGTCTCCTCTCTTTCACAGGGGTTGATTCCAAATAAGACCTTTGCACCCCATACTCCATCTCAGAATCTGCTTCTGCAGAGCCATATCTATTTTACATACCCAGGGCCAAGGAGGCAGGCCACCAGTTTTGATGAAAAGAGGCTGGATGTGAATCCAAATGTGAGAATTGTCCAGCTCATTGGGACATCCCTTCTGACCAGTCCAAGAGTCATTATTTGGTGGAGTCACTGAAGGCAGCAGGAAGGTCAGGCAGCAGGGTTCGGTGACAGCCTCGCTGCATGATCTGGCCCTCATAGAACCAGGGCAAATCACTTGAAGACATAAGGTCTGAGGGGCAACTGAAGGAGGCTGCTTGAGAGAGAATTGTGCTGAGGAAGATGGCTGATATTTCCAGCACTGCATCACCTTAGGAGCTCCACAGACATTTACTGAACACGTGTGAGAGCTTGTGCCAGGAGGTGAAAAATTTTGGAGAAAAGCCTCAGGGAATGCCTCTAACCCTGACTGTCCCCAAGAGCTGTTCCCCAGCCCCATGGGCTTTGGACATTTTCCAAATCAGTTCTCTCCTTATTTGATTTCTTTTCACTGAATAGCTGAAGCGTCTATAATAAAAACGAGCTTCAGCCAAAGGGCAAATAAATAAACAAAAAACTCAAAATGCTTCTTCACTATTGAATAACATCGACTACTTCTCAGATTTGTTAAATCCTCTTCTGATCTTTATTGCTGCACCCACTGTTTCTACTGCATAGTCTTTATTATGAAAACAGCATTTTGGGTGCTCTTTTTGTCACTTGGCATCATTCTATAGACACTGTTCTTTGTTTCAATACAATGAACGTATTTGCCATTTTAATGCCTACACAATATTCTATTTTATGATCAGATCATAATTAAACTACACCCTATTGCTAGCTAAGTACTGCATAAGCTTCTAGATCTTCACCGACATAGAAAAAAGTATTTCTAATTACATTTGCATGCATAGAGTAAGCTCCTTTTTCCCTCTTAGGTAACTTCCACTGGATATCACCCCAGAGGTAAAATCACGCAGGTATATGATCCGTTCCGTCAGCATGCCCTCTGGAAAGCATGGTCAAACTTATAGTGTCACCAGCAAAACACAAGAGTTTTCGCCACACCTCTGCCAGTTTTGAGTTTTACTCCTTCTAAAATTTTGTTTTTATTTTAACAGGTTGATGTTCTTCTTGGTTCTAACTTTTAATTTGCATTTCTGTTTATAGAGACCTTTCAGAAAGTGTTTTCTCTCAAGGAACAGTGTCCCATCTTGCCAGGAGATGGCGCTGTGACTCTGTGCTTAGGCTTCTTTAGCCACCCTGTGCTGTTCTGGGTGGGCTGTGTATATGCAACAGGAGAGGGGATGTTAAGAAAACCTCTGGTTCCCCCTGGGGCCCCAAGTTCCCACCTGAGTTCAGAAGACCTGGTTTTGGTGAGGAGGTGACACCCCACCTGCTAAGTCTGAGTTGTCCTGCCCTGCAGAGTATCTATCACCCTCTCAAAGTTCAACAGAACTCAAGTTCATGAAGTATCCACTGCAGGCCAGACATAGATCACACCCTAAAACTCACAAGAGAGTGGAGGACAAACTCAATTCTAAATGCTGTACTTCCTATAAAACAGCTGCAAAGTGCTCCCTGTGATTGGGAATTGAAAAGATGGCATCCAATTACAGGTTTTTGGAATCTCGGAGGACATGGGGGCTGAGCTGGGCCAGCTGGGGCAGGAGCCAGCTGAGCAGAGAGTAGAGAGGAGGGAGTGATGGCCAGGGATTGGGGGCCTGACCAAGAGCCTCTGTCATCCTGGAGCTCTGGTGGAGACCACCAGGAAGATGAGGCTGGGGAGACCCCCAAAGTGCTGAACTGTGGTGGGGCCTGAATGCCATGCCAAGAAGCATAGACTTAGTTTTGTAAGAGGTGTGCTCATGGAAGTGTCACAGCAAGAAAACGGCAGGGTCATCCACATGCTTTAGCAAAAGCAGCCTGAGGTCTAACTGATTCGGTGGTCTTCCTCGTGTGTTCTGTGGACACATCGTCGTCCTCCTCCTCCTCTGACTGACTCCCAGGAGTGGTTGCTATGGTTGCCCGCTGCCCCCTCCTGGACGTGCTGTCTTTCCCTGGCCTCTGTGAAAGCACAATGCTCTGCCTCTGTGGCTCCTCCTCGGCCTTCTTTGCAGCTTCTTCTCCTTCATTCAGCCACGAAACACATGAAGGCTGCTCTCACTCTGCACTCTCCCCTGGGCGATCATGGCCTGCTCTTGGCTTAATTACACCCTATCCCAGGATGACTCAGCCCCAGCCTCCCCTTTGAGCTCCAGACGCATATATCCAACTGCCTCCCCGACAGTTCCTTATGAATCTTATGAAAGCATCTTTAATCCCAAACTCTCCCACTCAACCTCGCCTCATGATGGTCCTCTCCCAGCCATCCTTGAGTGGACACACCACTGTTCATCCTGGTGGACGAGTTAAAAATCTCAGAGGCATCCTGGCCACCTTCCTCTTCTTCACCCTATTTCCAATCTTTCCCCAAGTCCATTGACCCTACTTCCTCCACAGCGGTCAGTGCTGTCTGCTTCTTTCCTCACCTCTGCCATTCACACAGGAGGAAGCTACAGAGGCTTTTCCAGGCCACTTAGAGACACTGCTGAGTCTCCTAACTGATATTCCTGCTTCCACTCTGGCTCCTCTTCTACCTCTTCTTCACACTGTGGCCAGAGCCATCTTTTCAAAATGTGGAACTGACCATGTCACCCACTGTCTCAGTGAAATCTCTACTGTTTCCCATTTCTTAAAAAAATTTTTTTAATTAAGATAATACAGAAAAGAACATAGAACAAATGTACAGTTGACCACTCTTGAAACCAATTGCCATGAAAGGAGGCAGAACCTTGCCAGCCATCCCACTCCATGTGCCCTCAAAAGAGAACTACCCCCTTCCTCCACCCCCAGAGCAACTACTAACCTGACTTTCACAGTAAGCATCCACTGATGTTTCTTTATCATCCAAGCATGCATCCCTAAATACTAGAGTTCCCGAAATACTTTGCCTGTTTGCTTTTTTAATTTATTCTCCTGTAATCTAGACATTCCCTTCCATCTTTCTTTCTCCCTTTTAGAAAAGTATTTGTCTTATAAATTCCCATTGCTTTTTTTTTATAAATTTATTTATTTATTGTCTGCATTGGGTCTTCATTGCTGCACACGAGCTCTCTCTAGTTGCAGCAAGCAGGGGCTACTCTTCATTGTGTTGTGGAGCACAGGCTCTAGGTGTGTGGGCTTCAGTAATTGTGGCACCTGGGCTCAACAGTTGTGGCTCAACTGGTACAAGAGTGTAAAGCAATTATATTCCAATACAAAACAAATAGTTGTGGCTTGTGGGCTCTAGAGCATGGGTTCTATAGTTGTGGCACATGGGCTTAGTTGCTCCATGGCATATGGTATCTTCCTGGGGCAGGAACCGAACCTGTGTTCTCCTGCATTGGCAGGTAGATTCTTAACCACTGTTCCACCAGGGAAGTCCCCCCATTGCTTTTTACATTCCTACAAGGTTTTGCTTGGTCTGATCACACCCCCCCCACACCCCTACTCCCAGTCCCTCCAGCCTCACCTCCCACTAGGCTGCTTTCTATTCTCTTGTCAACCCCAAGCCAACATGATTGGGTGTTCCCCATCCCCACCCTCGCGCCTTCTCTATATCCCTGCAGGGCTTTTACAAGGCTGTTCCCTCTGCTAGAAATGCTCTTCCTTCCCTCTATCTCCCAGTTAAACCCCAACTTATTTTTGTATCTCACTTGGAGGGTTCCCTCCTCGGGCCTTCTCCACCTTCCCTGACTTGATCAAGCCTCCTACCTGAGCCTCTTACAACCCTCTCTCTTCTCCTCCACAGCATAGGTCAAGGTTGTGATTTTTCCACTTGTTTGTGAGATGATATGATGAACAACCACGGGCTCGATGAGGGTGAGGGTTATGTGTGCTTTTGTTCACCATTGTCTCTCCACTATCTAGCTGGGTGCCTGGCACACAGTACGTGTTGGATGGACATTTTGCTGACTGCTGTCCAGGGAGAGATAGCCAGCAGACACCAACATGATTAGGAGAAAGCCTGGGTCTGGAGACCCAGATGGAGGAGGCCTGACTCCCTGAGAGGTGAGGGCTGAAACAGTGGGGATAGGTGGTGTGACCTGGAGAAGAACAATGCAGTGAGAATAGGATGGGGGCTTGTCTCCAGAACCCCCGTGGCTATGCCAGGGTTCTTCTGCCCACCCCACACCTCTAATGCAGGATCCAGGCCTGGACGGGGATGGATGGAGGGGGTCCTGGGCCCAGCCACTCCCACTCGGGGCCACTGGGGCTGAGCTAAGTGGAAACAAATGTTCCCTGGCTTCCCCCCAACCCAGTCCTGGTGGGCGAGCAGCAGCCCCTCCCTCTCAGGCCCTGCTCCACACACCCCCCCCCCCGCCCCCTCATTTCATCTCCCCTGGGTTCTTTCTCCCTTTGACTGATGGAGTGATCGGAGGGCTGGGGGCGTGGATGGGGTTGAGAGATGTGAGGCAGGTGGGCTGTGTGGGGAACCAGGGCCTGGGGTGGGGACAAAGGCCCAGAGGGAGTCTCAGGGAAACTTGACCAGCAAGGCAGGGAAAGACTGGTTAAAGCTGGGAGCTAGGCATTCAAGTTCCCACTCTGGGCTGGAAAGGCGCATTGTCATGAATTCAGGTGGGCTGGGAAAAGCTGGAGCAGAGCATCTGGGATTCAGAAGGGCGAGGAAAGTGATTCTCTCTTTTTTCTATCATCTTTTTCCTTCCCTCTGTCTCTCTAGTGGGCTGCCTTTCCTCTCTCTGTTCTCTTGGGACCCAGAGACCCAGGGCCCTGAGGAATTCTCAAGTCCAGTCACCACCCTAAAGGAATGAGAATTAGGTCCCATTGCTGGGGAAGGAGAGAGGGAGGATGGGGGTGGGGGAGGAAGGAGAGAGAGAGGGAGGGGATTGGGAGGGGAAGGGTCACAGGCCCGAATTCCTGGGCTCCTGCAGCTTCAGTCATTCTGAGAAACAAAGAAACAGAGAAAGTGATTTAGAGACTGACACAGAGACCGAATTATGGAGATGGGAGAGACGCGAAACGACACACAGAAAGACAGTGAGAAAGAGAATCCAACAGACAGAGGGCTCTGCTTTCCCCTGCAGCGATTCTGATGTTATCTACCTCCAGCTGCCTCTCTCCCCCTCCACAGTCCCCACCTCTGCCCCTCCTTGCTCTCCAACCCCTGTCTTCCCAGACACCCCTATCTCTCCTTCTCTGCCTCTCTTTTGCTACGAGGCCTAGACCTAAAGCAGAGAGATGGGGGAAGACGTGGAATGGGCCCAGAGGACAGAGAGGGATCAGAGTGGCACCACCCCATTCATGCTGCAGAGGTGGTGTGTGTGTGTGTGGGTGTGGGTGTGGGTGTGGGTGTGCGCGTGCGTGTGCATGCCTGTGATCTCCAGGGAAGCAGGCATGTGTCTCAGCCTGAGCCAGCCCACCTGTGTGTCCATCCATAACTATGGGTGAAAGTTATCCAGCACTATCTAGGAGAGGTGAGGGCGTCCTGTGGTTTCCGTGGGGTTATCTGGAAGCCTGCGCCCAGCTGTGGGGGGTGTAAGTGTACATGCGTGTGCATGCCTCTTGATCTGTCTTTGTGTGCCCCTGTCTCCATCTCCTAATTTCCCAGCCCTGCTTGTGGAGGGTCTTCTAAGGTGACAGTGATGGACTGAAGCCTCAGGAACATCTGAACTCATCTGTCTGAAGGTTTGAGGGCTTAAGGGCAAAGTCATTGCTCTAGCTCTGACCAGATGCCAGCCAAACCCTAGATGGGGGTACAGAGAAGGCAGAAGGCAGTGGGCAGAGGCAAGGTTGCCCTTGGAACAGAGGCCCTGGGAATTGGGGCTTCAGGAGGCCTGCCCATCACAGACTGCAGCCCATCCCTCCCCTGCCCCCGTGCTTCTGCAGGCACTGTTGGGCCAGCTGACTCTGGAATGGGATTCTGGGGTGCTTTGGTTGGGGGAGGATGAGGGCTTGGGGTGTCCAGGGATGGCTAAATATTCTGCAAGGTCTGGCCAGAGAGAGTACTGCAGGAGGGGTGGGGCCTTCTGTGTGTGTTTGTAGGAAAGGTGGGGGGTGGGGGCAGAAAGGCCGCCTGCGGGGGAGAAGGCTTCTTGGCAAACGCCCCAGTTTCCTGAGCTGATCCCTGCTCCCTGCCACTGCTCCCAATTCTGTTGTTTCAATAACATCATTTTTATCCACCCCACAGAGAGACTGTGTCTTCGGAGGGGGAGGTGAGGGGCAGGGCTAGGGCATGAGGGGGGTGGTGATGGAGAGAGGCTGGGGTCTAGAGGCAGCAGGGGCTAGATTTGGGGCGCTCCCTCCTCAGGCAGAGGCAGGGCGGTCCCAGAGCCCTGGTCCCCTGATGACAAAGACAAATACATTAAAATTCTTGCCTCAGAGAAGAATGCAGGATAGGGAGAGCGTTTCATAATCTGCAATAACAGTAGCAGGCTGGGGGCGAAGGGGGGCGGGGGTTTGGAACCCAGGCAGTGGTTCCCAAGGGGTTGGTCATTGGCCACCTGCAGCCTCCAGGGACCCCCCCCTCCCCAGAGCCCTCCAGCCGCCTGTTCAGCACCATCTGGCCTGAGTGTGTGCCCAACCTGGGTATGTCATTGAGTGTGCAGAGTCTAGAGTTGGCACTGCCCTGCAGAAACAGCAACTGTGTACAAAATTGAGAGGTGCAGGGGCTGTGCCGGGCATCTGGATGCTATTAAAGGCTAAAACGGGAGGGGCTGCACTTGGGCCACGCCCCCCTGGCTAGCTCCCTCAGCCACTAGCCCCCTTCTCTAGAGCGCTCCAGCACCCTCACCAGAACTGTCCGTACCCAGTACAAGGAATTAGACTGACTCAAACTGAACCCCAGGGCCCTGGGGCGGGGCTCCCAGTAAACCCAGGGGCTTCCCTATGTGCCTAGGCCAAGGTTTCTCCACTTCTTTTCTCTTCTCCACTTGCTCATCCTTCCTTTCCCAGATCTGCCTGCTCCCCTGGGAGAGGCATCTGTGGTCTTTCATTGCATCCCCAGCCCATCTTGATCCACTTGTTCCCACACTCAGAATCTTGCTTTCTTTCAGCTCACCAGGGTGTTTCTTTCTCTTATCTCTCTCGGCCGTGGCCTCATTCCCCAAGTTCAGGTGCTACCCCCTGCCCCAGGAGACCAGGAGCTTTCCTCTAGGTGCCTGAAGTTTCTGCCACACGGCTTGAGGTCCTCCATCTGTCCTCTCCACCCAGGAGCAGCTTGATGGCTGCTCTGGATATTGGTGGTAGAGAGACTGGTCCTTGCTGCGGAATGTCCTGCACCACCTGTCCCTCGGCACCCCTGGGGCACACGGGGCCAGAGGGAGGAGCAGGGACTACAGCTCCCTGCCAGCCTGCTTGGTGTGATGAATGGAGCTGTCCTTCCTCCCCACGGGGCCTTTGATCTCCCCCCCCCCCGTGGGGAGGGGGCCAGGGGCATCAAAGACATTTTTGTGGCATTAGAGAATCAGATAAACGCCATCTCACCTGCAGCTGGCCCTCCTACCCCCTCTGGCCCCGGCCAAGTTGGGGGAGCAGCGGTGAGGCAGGGATCCACGGACCCACGAGGCCTGGCTGCAGCGAGTTCTGACCCTTCACACTCCTGAAAGACTGCAACCTCCACTTTGTCACTCGCTTACACGTGCCACCGCTGGATCGCAGGCCATAAAGAGGTTCCTCTTGCCGTCTGATCTCCCCTCAGCACCTCCTCCCCTGAACGCTGGCCTGATGAGGCGGGTGCTGGGGAGCAGAGCGGAGGCCGAGGGCTTCCTCCCGTGCGCGCAAGGAAAGCCTGAACGGGGGGCGTGCGGCGCGGAGGCGGGGTCTGGTAAGAGGTGACCCCTCCGGGGTGTGCCCATCGAGCCACGAGTTCGACACCCCTACCCGGAGCACCCAGCGCCCGGGGCCGACTTCCTCTCCTGGCCCCCGCTCCAGCATCCCACTCCGCACCGCCCCCCAACCCAAACTCCCTCATTCCTGGGAAGTTTTCTCTCTTTACAGTCAACAAACCTGTCAAACGTCTCCCTTCCAGCCCGTCCCCCATTCCTCAGCTCCTCTTCCTTCCCCCTCTTACCCTTCTCCACCCTACTTCCCCGCCCCTCCTGCCCCCGACTCCGGGCGGCGGCAGGGGGCTCCCAGGCCGTGAGAGGCGAGGTGAGGGGGCGAGGCAGGCGGGTCCCCCAGCCACGAGCGCGCTCGGGCCCCGCCCCGGGACCTCGCTCCCGCCCTCCGCGGAGCTCCGCGCCCGCCGCCCCGGGGCGCTCGGCTCCCTCCCGAGAGTCCCGCCGCCTGACTGTCGCAACTGCCACCCCACGGCCCCCCTGCCCCCCGCCCCCGCCCCGGCCCCGCTCCCCTCCCACCCCCGCCCCCGGCTCTGATTTCTTCTCCCGAGCGAGCTCGGCAGGAGACACAGGCGCTGGCTGCCCTGTCCGCTCTCCGCCTCCGCCGCGCCCTCCTCGCCCGGGATGGGCCCCCCCGCCGCCGCCGCCGCCGCCGCAGCCGCCGGAGCCATCGCCTCCCGGCCGCCGCCGCCGTCACCGCGCTCGCCCTGAAGCCCGGGCCCCCGCGTGCACCGGCTGGCCCCGCAGCCTCGCCCCCTGCCCGCACCGGCCGGCGGTAGAGCTGTCACGATGCAGCCGCCGGCGCCCTCCCGCCTGGGGCTGCTGCTGCTGCTGCTCCTGTGTCCGGCGCACGTCGGCGGACTGTGGTGGTGAGTGCTGCGTCTGGCTGTCCCCGCGGGGCTCCTGGAGCTCGAAGGTGGGGACCTCGGGACCGACAGTGGGGCTCCGAATCGCACTCCTGCTGCCTCTCGGCTCTACCTGTGCGCAGAGCCCAGCCCCCCAGCAGCTGGAGACGCGAGAGGGAGGTGCGTGCCGCTCCTGCCAGCCTCCTCCAGGGGCATTTCTCAACTGCCACTTAGACGTGCCCACACACCCCCTCTCCCCCCTTACATCCTATTGTATTTACTTCTCCTGTGCCCCACCCTCCCACTCCAGGTTATGCGCTCCATCCAGGTCACCAAGGAATTGGCAGATGGGTAGGAAAGATATCGGGGAGATGGGCGAGATTTGTAGTCTGAGATCCGAATAAAAGAGTGTGTGAGGAGGGCTTTGGATTTAGGGGACGAGGGGCTGGATTTGGGGGAAAGAGAGGAACAAGGTGGGTAGCCACTGGCAGGGAGAGCCAAACAGCTGCTTCTTCCCCGCCCCACTTCGCCCCCAAACCCACCAGCTTCTCTCTGGGCTCCTGAGTGGGAGGTAGGGGCGGGAAAGGGAGCGTAAAGGGGAAACTGAGTCAGAACCTTGGCTTTCTCTACTTCCTCCTCCCCGAGCAAAGAGAAGGAAAGGCAGGAAGGGGGACCCAAGCGCCTGGCCCTTCCATATGCAGGGGCCATAGATGAGAAAATGTGCAGTTCGGGACGTACTGGGAACCGTGAAGGGTCCTGGTGGAAGGGAGGGAGGCCTGGCCAGCCAAGGGATGGGGACGTCTTCCCAGACCCAGCCTCTCGACTTGGTCCTAGCTAGAGCAGACGCCTAGGCAGCTAAGGTTGCAGTAACTTCGAGTCTTGCGAGGTAGATAAAGGCTGGGGAGGTGGGTGCCCTGCCGGGACCGCTCAGAGATCCGGATCCCGCAGACTTTTTTCCTTCTCGGTCTCAGGAGCAGCAAAGACCCGCCCGAAATAGTTGTGTTTAGGGAGGAAGGACTTGGACAATACCGCTGGTGCAGCAGCCAATCCTAAGAAGCCAAGGTCTTGTCTATTTGCATATCGCCAGGTCATTGGCTGGATTCTCTACCCTCCGCTCCTCTCCCACCCCCGGATTTGGAAGAAGGGGTGGGGCAGGCAGATCCCTCTCTTCTAAGATAGCTGGATGCCCACACAGGGAGCTGCTGGCCACGATCCCACTTCTATGATGCGGGAGAGAAGTCCCTCAGGGTGTCAGTGAGGGGGCAAATCGAGGAAAACCTAGGTCCCGGCTAGGGAACACGCGTCCTTCGATTCTGACTTAGAATAATGTAGTAGCAGCTTTGAAATAGACAGACCTGAGATCTAATCTCCCCCATTTGTTAAGCCTGTGACCTTGGGCAGGTCACTTCTTCTTAACTGTAAAATAGGGAGTTAGTCCCCCTAACTGGCAGGCTTCATAGGAGGATTAGGTGGGATGACCTGCAACATAATCTGACATTGGGAGGTGCCCTTAAATGTAAGTCCCCTCCTCAGCACCCCAGGTTCTGCCCAGAGTCCCCATGAGTGAAAAGGGGGATTAATTTAAGTTTAGAATCCAGGGTCCCCAGCAAAATTTTGTAAAGGGATCTCTATCTCTTGTTCCCCATACACACCTTGCCTAACTTTGCCCTTTCTCAGGGTCTGGGGACAGGGCTCTCTCCCTGATGGCTGTTGCCTACATGTGCCACCCTCATCCAGTTAGTCCCAATTTTCTCATCCTTCCAGTTAAAAATACCACTTCCTCCATGAAGCTGTCCCTCTGTCTTCCCTCCCTTATCTTCTCTGTGCTCCCACTGCACTCCACGAATTGGGCAACTATACCAGTTATGCATTTTACTGACAACTCTCTCCTCTTGGGTCTCTTTTCCCTACTCCTGGAAGGCCGAGCCTTTGTCTTTAGGGACCTAAAGACTAAAGACGCTGGGGAAAGTTTTTTCTTTTTTTTTTTTCTTTTCTTTTCTTTCTTTCTTTCTTTCTTTCTTTCTTTCTTTCTTTCTTTCTTTCTTTCTTTCTTTCTTTATTATTTTGGGGGGGGGGTACACCAAGTTCAATCATACAATAAACTGCATATATGTAGAGTGTACAATTTGGTATCCCAATCTCCCAATTCATTCCCCCCTGGGGAAAGTTTTATGGAGTGTTGCTGAGTTCATCTCTCCGGGGCTTGTATCCATGGGGGTTCCTTTGTTTTGGAGGTGCTGCTGGGTGGGAGCCACGCCAGAGGGAGAGAGACCTGGTCCCTTGGAGACCAACCCTGAAGCTGGAAAGCAGGGAGTGGGGGAGGAGGTGAGGAGGGCAGGTGTGGGAGAACACAGAGGCCTTCATGACCACAGCTGCAGGGCGAGCGGGGTGAAGAGTGAGGGGTTGGGGTGATAAGGTGTCTGGTGACTGCCTCACTCAGATGCTTCTGAGAGACTCCTGTCACTCCTTGCCCTCACCCCTGAGGCTTCACCTTAAGTAAGAGCTTCTTCAGCAGCTTCCAGGCTGCTCCCTGATGTCTAGGACTGGTTTGCTGGACCTCTTCTCTCTGCTTCTCAGAGAAGCCAGGCCAGAGCTCCAGCAGTGGACAGGAAACCAGCTGGCTTCACAGCAGCCCACTGAAGTCCACACTGACATTCTAGCAGCAGCCAGGCTGGAAGGAGACAGGACCTCAGGAACTCTGAGCGACTGGACTGTCCTGGTTAGGAAACAAGGATCCTGGAGGGGAGTGGCCCAGGTCCTGGAATAGGCTCAGGGACCTGCTCCAGGTCCCAGAGAAGTTTCTCTTCCACTTTCTTTCCCCCTCCCCCATCTCCTGCGATGCAATGCATGCTTTCTAAACTCTGCCTCTGGCCTCTGTCTGTCTCTCTCCCATCTGTAACCATATCTTTGTGAATCGCAGAATCCCAGATTCCAGGACACTGGCCAGGCTCTCTTGAGGTCATCTTGTCCAGCTTACTGCCTCCAGGCCATCCAGCCTATGCTCTGGCCCCGACAGATCCTGTTCTAGTCATCAGCTCCCACCCCTCCCATCCTGCTCCCTGCCCCCCTTCCATCCTCCCCCAGGAAGTTCTTCTCAACGTCTGACCCATCTTTATTTATACCTTCAATCAGTGGATGCAGAAAATAGCTCACTCTCACAGAATAGCCAAATCAATCTCCCTTCTCCCTTCCTCTTTCCTTTTTCTGTTTTATATTTTCTATGAAAGAAACTAACCTCCCCTTGTTCCACTAGGAAAAGCACCACTCAGTTTCACTCCCTTCCCCCATCTCATCTTGCCTTTCGGTGGCCTTCCCTATGGAAACAGGAACCAGACACCCAGGACGGCCTTATTTCTGGTCCCTCAGGGAGACAGGGAATGGACCCAGGCTTCTTCCCGACACCCCGGTTTTCCAGTTGTGACCCCCACCACCCTTTCCTATCCTCTCTTTCTCCGGGCCTCTGACCTTTCGTAGGCACTCCTGTTATTGGCCCCCATGGGCTCAGGATGGGATGGGGGTGGGGTGGCCATCCAGTCCCCCCCCCCGCCCCCCTCCCCCCCAGCCTCCCGCCTTGGCAGCTTCCCCTGGAGGGAGACAATGGGGCTGTGAGCAGAAAAGGGCAGGGGCAAAAGGAGGCCGACTCTATCCAGGCCAGAGCATGCCCTGAGCCCACCAGAGTCCTGGCACTGTGACATTTCCTGGGGGGTGCAGCCCCCTCCTGCCCCATTCTCATCGGAAGCCAGGAGTTGGTGGGGGGAGGTCAGTGGGAGGCTTGATCACCAGGGCCCAGCAAGGGGGATTCCAGAATGTGTACTTTGATGGAGAAATGCAGCTGTGGAGGGCATAAGGCGAGGGAGGGGTGGGCAGCCAGGCTGCGGTCAGGCTGGCAGTAGGGCTCCCAGCCAGCCAGAGCAGGAGGCACTGGGGAACAGAGAAGCTTGTCCCTGGGGACTGGAGAGAGCGCCCTCTAGCCTGTGCCCTCTAGCCTGAGCCATCCTTCCTGCAGGGGGCGCCAGGCGGGGTAAGATTTTGGGTGCTTCCCCTGGACTTCCTAGGGAGGAGCTCAGGGAGGGAAAGGTCGCTGGGAGGGTTCTTCACCCGCTTTCCACCTGGCCTCTTTGGCTGGTTCCTCCAGCTCGGAGCCCTCTGTTTAATCCAGAAATTAGATCTAGAAAGGACTTAGAGATCATCTGGTTCAATCTTCTCACTTACAGTGAGAAGTCTAACAAAATTCAGGGACAGGAGGTGACTTGCCCAAGGCCACCCAGAATGCAGGGAGCTGAGGGTTGGGACCAGGAGTCCACCTCCCTCATCCTTGTGTGCAGTGGGGGTGGGGGTCAGGAAAGGGGTATGGGGCCTTCTACAGGCCCCTTCTGCTCCCCCATCCCCATCCTCACATGGTGCTCCCCATCTCAGTGTGGGAGAACAGAAGGCACATGATGGATTCTCCAGAGGCTATTCCATGGATGGCCACTGTGTCCCTGCCTTTGCCTCTCACAGTCCTGACAAGTAGGAAGCCCTGTTGTATGGTGAAATCATTCAGGGCAGGGAAAGCCCCTGCCTCTCCCAAGAGCAATGAGAAGGGGAGAAATGTGAGGAGGTGGGAAGGCCAGCACCCAGGACAGGGCAGAGAGACCCAAATTGAGCTGGGGTGGTGGAGTGCGGTGGAATGGGGTGGCTGGTGGGCGGTGGGGAGGCAGGGGTTAATGGAACTGGGGCATCACTGGCTTTGATGTGGTGGTTGGGGTGGGGGTAGGGACTGGGGGAGGGGGAGCAGTAATTACCCAGTTAGACAGAGCAGGACAGGACAGGCGGGCCGGGCACAGGCCCGGGCCTAGCCGCTTCAGCAGCCGTCAGGCAACATTTTTCTGCCCCTTCTCCACCACCCGCCTCCCCCATCCCTGTGCAGCCCCCACCCACGGCCCCAGGGCTCAGGGCTCCCTCTGCTGGCTCTTGGGAGGTGAGGGTCAGACTAGAGTGTGGGGAATGAGCGTGGGGAACTAGTGGGGGCTGGCTGTGAGACCCTTCCGCCGAGCAGACGCCAAAGCATCTGTGATCCTCTTGGCCTCAAGAATCCACCGACCAAGGGGCGCTCGATGGGGAAGGGGAGGGGTCCTGGAGGGTGTTCCTGGTCCATGGGCTGGGCTGACAGGGGTGGAGGAGACACTGGGACCCAGGCTGAGTATGACAGAGTTGGAGAAAAGCGTGTTCTCAGGAATTTACAAACGCTGCCTGATTGCCGTGCACTGTGCAGGCCCAGGAGATGATCAAGGGTGTGCATGGGAAGATAACACACTTGTGGAAGCCCGCTCTCTGGACAGGCTCTTTTCACATGTAACCTGGGAAGTAGGCAGATATTATTATTTATTTCCACTTTACAGCTGAGGACACTGGGGCTCAGAAGGTTAAGTTTCATCATCCATTTGACAAGTGATAAGTGCCAGCTTCCCCTGCTAGAGACTTGCTAAGGTCACAGAATCAGCAAATGGCAGATGCTAGATCCAAACCCACGTCCAATGGCTCTTCAGACCCCTGAGTGTGTTCTGCTAATGACATTATACTTCTTCCTGAGATCTTTGTTTTGAATGAGTTTACATCTAACTGGAGAGATAAGACAAGAAAACATGACAACATAATTATGCCACTGGCAGGATAACAAGCACCCCCCGAATGAGTGACACCTGGAGTGATGCGGGGGTGAGGTCAGTGAGGGCTGGGGCCCAGGGGAGCCTCCTTAGAGCAGGTGGGATCTGAGGTGAGTTTGGAGAGATGCTGGATGAGATTTTGATCACTTAAGGGTGGGGAGGGGGTGGCTCTGAGTCTGGAAATTTAGTGGTGTAATCTGGGATGGATGCAGAGTTAGCCAACCTGCTCAGAGTGAGGGCTGTGTGGAGGATGGTATGCGAGGCCACGCGAGGTACCAGGAGACCTCAGGTGGTTGTTTCCTCCAGTGCCTTTGGTTTTTGAAATATTCACCTAAATTTCTTGCAGCGGGGATCCCTCCATTGAGTGGCCGTGATCAGTCACCTCTCCTCTCATCTTGCTTACCTGTACAATAAGGGTGAAGTGGGTGGAGTTGGACTAGATAATCTCTGACATTCTCTCCTGCCCTCTGAATCCAGGGATGGAAAGGTAAGTTAGGCCAGAAACACATCCAGAGCTTAGATCTACAGATGTTGCCAGTAGGAACTGGCTGGCCCCTGATGGCACCTCACTTGGCTATTTATTCTACCAACCAAGGTCCCTGGGAGGGAGATCTTGGCACAGGCCAAGCCAGCTAGAATGGCCAAACCCAGGCTTGTCCCTTCTTGTCTACATCCTGATTTCTTTTAGGGCTAGCCTTGTTTTTTTACGCCCAGGAGTGGCTATTTGTTTAGGATCTCAGATCCTACATATTATATAATATGTATTTCCTACCACCACTGTGCTCCAGCCACCCCCTACCCCTACCACCAAACATGCAGATGCTCCCAAATGGGCGCATCCTCTCTGGGCTGATCTCAGGCCAGTGCTAACTCAGAGGCCCCTGCAGTAGAGTTCATTCCCCGAGGAAGCCGAAGGGAAGGAAGGAGGGTAAAGGAAGAAGGGAGATGGAGGAGTTACTTCTTGATGCAGATGGTGTTAAAGTTAGAGGGGATATTCAAGCCTCTCTTGCCAACTCATTTTTCTGAAGCCCAAAGAGGGAAACGACTTGCCCAGAGGGGCTCAGCTCATCCAGGGCTGACAGAGACCAGGGTACAAAAGCGGGTTCTGGTGTTTTGCCCAATGTTCCCCTGCCAGTCCCCTTCAAAGTTTCCTTTCCTGTGACTTGAAGATGGGAGTGAGGACAGGAGGGCAGGGAACAAGCTGGTCCCTTGGGATTCTAGCTGCTACTATTGCCCATCCCTCCTCTGAGCGGCTTGTAAACAAGTCTAGTTCCCAGGCAGCCAGCCAGCCTGGGGAGCAAGACCCGGACCAGAAACTGACTCTGGGGCAGCCCCTCAACCCTGTGCAGAGCCAGCCCCACCTCCTGGAGGGCCCTACCCTCCATGCTCCTCCTGATTCCTCTCCTATCTCAAGCTCCTGGGAAAAAGACAAGGTCAAGAGGTTTTTCCCTTTCTTGCTTGTGTACCCCGACCCTCTCCTACTTTCCTAGCACAGCAGAAGGGAGGGGAGAGGGATGGGGCAGAGTAACCTTGGGAAGATAAGGCCAGTCAGCCTTGGGAAAGTACAGAGTTATCAGAGGGCAGGATTGAGGAGGGGAGAGTGGGGAACATAGCAGCCTGGGGGTGGGGTGGAGAAGATGGGTTTGCAGACTCCCAGGTGGAGTTCTGGACATGCAGGTGGCAGAAAAGGAGCTGGACAGCTGAGGAGAGGCCCGCTTCCCTGTCTCTGATCCCGTTAGGGAAAAAGAAAATGTTTCAGGAAGCTAATTAGGAGTCATGAAACCATATGTGGACAGGGGTCTGGGCTCAGTGAGGACCTTCTCCTTAGATGACTCATTCATCCATTCAAAAACTTGTATTAAATGGTATTCATTGTAATCATGCATAACATGCAAATTTTCATTAAAAAGTTGGCGGGAAATACAAATTTAAGCAGTTAAAAATCTGCCATTGGAGACAAAAGAAAATGACAGTCTTAACTCTCAAGGTGCTTGCTCCATAGTCTTATCTACTGACCTTGTACAACCATGTTGGAAGCTTCCCCCAATCCTTTTTGTAATGAAGTGGGATAAGTAGGTAGAAAGGGGAAGGATAGACAGATGATTGATAGATAGATAGATAGATAGATAGATAGATAGATAGATAGATAGATAGAAAGAAAGAAAATAGATAGATAGATAGAGAGATAGAGAGAGAGAGAGATAGAGAGATAGATGACAGATAGATTACAGATAGAGACTGATCAACTTCTGAAAGTCACTGGGCCACTGGCAGCCAGCTTAGGTTTTCCTACCCTTGGCCCACTGCCCCCCTACCCCATCTATCACTTCTCCAGCGATGGGAAAGGTTTGGGGCTGGACCTTCCCAGGCTACAGTTGGAACACAGTGATGGGCTGGTCCTCAGCATGGAGGAAGGAAGGTCTGGACTATAGGTCTCTCCACTGAGGAGAGAACTTGGCTCCTGGACTACTTGGGTAGGGGTGATGACAACGACCTGATAGGGCAGTGTGTGTGTGTATGTGTGTGCATGTGTGTGTGTGTGCGTGTGTGGGGGGTGGGGGGTAGGAGTCCTTTAAGGGCTGAACTTACACATCTTCCTGCAACCACATCTTGAAGCATCTCACTCCTCAGTGTTGAGAAGTTCTACCTTAAGACCTAAATTCCTGCTGCTATTTAAGCCCATTACATCTCATTGTTGTGGGGCCAGAACATGCCTGGGCAGCCCATACTTGTGGAGCAAATGGGGACAGTGGGGCAGGTGTGCACTAAAGCTAAGTTGAAAAGTAGGCCACCTTGACCTTTGGCACCTATCTACCAACATTTTCCTCCATGTTTTCTATCTCTTGGTGCTGCTTTTTCCCACCTAAAATCTTATTCTGCCCTTTGCTAAAGGATTTTTGAGTAGTTTCAAATTACCCTCAGCCCCCAAGTGCTCTACCCACTCATTCCTACAAGACAGGGATCTCAGCTAAGTGTTCAAATAAGAGCAATCCAATGAAAGTGGTTCCACCTAGGTGTGAATACCTAGCCAACTTACCCTTCAGGGGTATGGTGTATGGCAACCAAATGGCCACACTCTCCTCAGATGGAACAAAGGCTGAGAATGGAGGGATTTCTGAAAGTGTGTGGAACTTCCCATGAGGTCTTTACCCACCAAGCCAAACAGTATCCCCTTCCCCAATCAGTTATGTTACGCAAGCTTGGCTTGCTGCTATCCTGCTCTGGGAAGGTCACAGACCCTGGAGCAGGAGAAGGGTCACTGTCACCTACTTCACAACAATGCTTCAGAGACTCAGACCCCAGTTCCTTCCTCTTGCTCTCTTATTCAGGGAAACAGGGCATATCGGGGTGGGAGGGCCCACTTTAGAGATCAAAGCCTAACCTTGCTATTTTACAGAAGGAGAAATTTGGGCTAGAGAGAGGGTGTGACTTTCCTCCTAGGCTCCATTCCCAAGCCACTCTAACATCCTGTGGCTTTCCATATCTCTGGAATCACCCCTACCTTTCTAGCATCAGGGCTGATCAGCTGATACACATCCAGCTTGTGGTCCACTAAGACCAGAGTCTTCTCTCGCACTGCCTACTTTTCTTTGGTATCTCTCTACGATATATACTTTCTTTTCTTTGACAGCTTTCTTGATATTCCTTCGGTTAATTTCCTCCTTGTCTCCCTTTTTGGGCCTGGCCTGTTGAATTTTAACTTTGGTCTACCTCATGCCAGATGCCTTCACCTTAAGTCAAATTCCTATAAGGATTTATTAATGAAGATATACACAGAAGGATAATACTGAATCTTTGATCTATAGCAATTTCAGTCTAGAATCTAGTTAAGGGGGGACACACACGTGGAATTGTAAGAGAACCATACAGGACAATCTCATTCTCAGTTGGGGGGTGCTGCTGGGGGCAGAGGCATGTCACAGCTTCTGGTTGTGGGCTGGGCAGGGCAGGTCTCCCTCCCCCCTCAGCCAAGCTCTTTGAGTTACGACCCTGATCTGCTGTTCTTTGCTTCCCAGGGCCGTGGGCAGCCCCTTGGTCATGGACCCTACCAGCATCTGCAGGAAGGCACGGCGGCTGGCAGGGCGGCAGGCTGAGTTGTGCCAGGCAGAGCCAGAAGTGGTGGCCGAGCTAGCGCGGGGCGCCCGGCTAGGGGTTCGAGAATGCCAGTTCCAGTTCCGCTTCCGCCGCTGGAACTGCTCCAGCCACAGCAAGGCCTTTGGGCGCATCCTGCAACAGGGTCAGTGTGGGGAGGAGACCAGGAGGGGGCTTCTTTCTCCGCGCTGAGGGATCAGAGGAGAGGGTGGGAGTCTGGGGAGGCTGCCTGAGCCCCACTTCTCCCACGGGCCAAGGGCACCCTGCCCTGATCCTGTCTCCCAGCCCCCCCACCCTCCGCCACACTACCTGGCCCACCGCATTCCCCCAGGACCCACCTTGGGTCCTGCTGTCTGACTGCCCCTCCCCGCCCCCGCAGACATCCGGGAGACGGCCTTCGTGTTTGCTATCACGGCTGCGGGCGCCAGCCACGCGGTCACTCAGGCCTGCTCCATGGGCGAGCTGCTGCAGTGCGGCTGCCAGGCGCCCCGCGGCCGTGCCCCGCCCCGCCCCCCCGGCCTGCCAGGCACCCCCGGGCCCCCCGGCCCCGTGGGCTCCCCTGATGGCAGCGCCGCCTGGGAGTGGGGCGGCTGCGGCGACGACGTGGACTTCGGGGACGAGAAGTCGAGGCTCTTCATGGACGCGCAGCACAAGCGGGGACGCGGAGACATCCGTGCGTTGGTGCAACTTCACAACAACGAGGCCGGCCGGCTGGTAAGTCTGGGCAGCGATGTATAAGGCTGTGTGTGTGTGTGTGTGTGTGTGTGTGTGTGTGTGTGTAAATATGCGTGAGTAGCTTTCAAAGGATGTGGGAGAGTGTGATCTGTGTGGAGCACTGAGTTTGTGGAAGTTGTGGGGAAGTGAGGGTGTGAGTGAGGGTATGCAGTGTGGGAGTTTGTAAATGTGTGGGGGGGAGCCAGTGTGGCCGTGGTGGGGGCAACTTGGGGAGACTGGCTAGGGGCCTGGATGGGCATGTGGGGGGTGAGGTGGCCAGACAAGAAGAGGGAGTTACTTGGCGGGCCTGGGAGGGCCTGGGGCTAATGCCAAGTGGGCAGGGTAGAGCGGGATCACTCAGGGAAGAGGCCCCCAGGGTTTAGGGACTTCAGGTAGGGAGGACATACCTCTAAGATAGGACAGGTGGGGCAAAGCTTGGGGTGGGTGGGGAGCTGGCTGCTAGGGCAGGGGCAGAGGAGGGAGACAAAGACTGGGGATGAAAGGAAGGATAGAAGCGAGGTAAAGGTATGGGGTCTGGAGACAGGGGAGCCAGGAGAAGTGAGGGAGGCCTGGAAACCGACTAAACAGGCCCAAGGGACAATGGGCTTGGAAAGGAGTGAAGGACAAGGAGTAGATCCTGATGGTAGGAGGGGGTCAGGCAGAGGCCAGGAAAGCTGTGATTGAATCTGGGCACTTAACTGGCTGCCAGGCAATCCCATACCAGTCCCTGTCCAGAGCCCTGGCAGCCTCTCCCTTTCCCTCTCTGATGAGGAGGGCCCCAGGAGCTCCTGTTTAGGGACAAGAAGCAGTCTGAATCAGATGTTTCCTGGAGGGGGTGGGGGGAAAGCGAAGGGGCCTGGGAAGGGAAGAGAGATGTACAAGTCTGCAGATCAGGTTGGCCCCTGGACTCTGAGCTTCCGGAAATGATCTTCCTGGGGCATCTGACTCCATAAATCTCTAGTGGGGTCTTCAACCCCAGCTTCAGATATAAATAGTAAATTTATATTATAACCTAGGACTCCTAGGTTCCAGGTCTCAGTAGTACATTCACAGTGGGCCCTCCCACGCTCTATGCCTCAGTTCTAGGGTGTGCTAGGGATCCCCCCCCCCCGCCCCCCACCCCCAACATCCAATATCTTCTAGGGTTTTGGCCTGAGGCGTTGGGCAGGGGGGTAAGAGGGGGACCAGAGAGGAATGTCCAGACAGGCCCACATACCTGTCGGAGAGGGTTGGGGAGGGGTGGTGGAGACAGAGCCCAGGCGGCCTGCTCTGCCTGGGGCCCTAAGGAGCAGGAATGAGGGGGCTGGCCTGGCAGGAGGAATAGGGTGCGACAGCTGCCACCTTCCCCCTCCCTCCAAGGAGAATCTCACCCCTGCTGTCCATTCTGCTTTCTCCCCCATTCCCTGGCTTTGGATCCTGGAATCTCTAGGCTGCATACTGTCCCCCACTCCCCACTTCTACTTCGCCATCATTTTTCCTCCTCCTCTCCGGGCTGTCGGGCCTTTGATTTCCTCCTCCCCACTTTGTGCTCTCCTGTTTTTTATTTTTTGTTGTTTTTTGGTCTGCTCTTTTTTTTCATCCGCCATCCTCCCCATCTTATTTTCTGTCGGTCTTCTGGGCCTTTCCGCGCCCCCCCTTCTGGATGTGTCCCCATCCGCCGGCTCCTCTGCTCCCCGCAGGCCGTGCGGAGCCACACGCGGACCGAATGCAAGTGCCACGGGCTGTCGGGCTCGTGCGCCCTGCGCACCTGCTGGCAGAAGCTGCCCCCGTTCCGCGAGGTGGGCGCGCGGCTGCTCGAGCGCTTCCACGGCGCCTCGCGTGTCATGGGCACCAATGACGGCAAGGCTTTGCTGCCCGCCGTCCGCACGCTCAAGCCGCCGGGCCGCGCTGACCTACTCTACGCCGCTGACTCGCCCGACTTCTGCGCCCCCAACCGGCGCACCGGTTCGCCGGGTACGCGCGGCCGCGCCTGCAACAGCAGTGCCCCAGACCTCAGCGGCTGCGACCTGCTGTGCTGCGGCCGCGGGCACCGCCAGGAGAGCGTGCAGCTCGAGGAGAACTGCCTGTGCCGCTTCCACTGGTGCTGCGTAGTGCAGTGCCACCGCTGCCGCGTACGCAAGGAACTCAGCCTCTGCCTCTGACCCGCCGCCCGGCTCCCCAGAGTGCGCGCAGAGCCGCCTCTCGCCACCTGCGGGACCTCTGGGCGCCAGCAGGGGGCGTTGCCTCGCTCCAGCTTCCCGTGAGAAAGTCCATCTCCCAGGCCACTGGAAACTGTGAGCGGTGGAGCTTGAGATGTACGCCCGCTCACTGAGGCCCAGGGGCACCGGAGGAACCCCCAAGAGGCACTCCCGGGGGCTTCTGGGGGAGTCTATACAGACCTTCTCTCTCCTCAGCCCCCAGATAGAAACCAAAGAGCCGGTTTCTAGGCCTCTGGAGGCGAGGCTCCTCGGAACTGCTGGCCATGGGGTGGGTGGGTGCGTTTAGTATCAATAAAAATATTTAAACCAATAGGACTGGGCCCGCGGTTTGGGAGGGGGGCTGGTCTCCTGCGGGCTGCCATGGGGATGGGCTCTGAAAGGAATGAGTAAAGGGAGATGATTTTGATAGAACTAGCCTCTCAGAGGTCAGCACCCTGGGTCCCTATCTTTCCCCTACCGGACTGGGCTCTCCTGGCAACAGTAGTGAAGAGTACCATATGTCTCCCTTGGCATTCTTCTTGTTCACTCTAGTACACATCTAGGGCCTGGATCTGCAAGCTGGGGGAGAACTAGGATCCCTCTTTAAAGGAGCAGACTGGGAGGGTCTAGGGAAAGAGGACCAGAAGCCTCTGGTGGCGTACTCAGTTCTCAGGTTAGCCCTTGTCCTAATTCTGGAGGGGTGGTACACCTTTATCTGTCTTTCTGTTTCTGTGGCCCCCTGTGGAATTCGAGGGTAGACTTTTAGGGCCACCTAAACTCATAGGATTAAAGCACTGTATAAACTGTAGAATGTGATGAAAATGTTATGAGTAACAGCAGACTTTGTTACCATCAAAACTAACTTCACCCCCATTAGCATTGAAAAAGCTGCCCAGAATGGCATTTCCAGTCACACTTAGAGGAAGATGAAGCAAAGTTGTCCCAAGGTTTCTCTCAGCATCCAACCACATTTCCTTCTTTCTGATTCCTCTCAGAAAGCTGATGGTGAAGGTAAAGGGATAGAGGAAGGATTTGGGGTTCTGGGTTCTCCAGACACAAGACACAGAACCAGCCAAAATTCAAGGGAAGAGGAAACAGACTCTACCTCTCAATGGGACAGTGTCAAAGAATATACCCTCACTATAATCTATCCACATCCTAACAGAATTCTGGGGAGGATTTTTTTGAGATATGCAAAGCACTTAGCATTTGACACAATAATATATGTCAAATTTGTGTTTACTAAATGGTCGTTACTGTGAGAAAGGGGATAAATAGCTGATGCTTTGCAGGCATCAGGCAGGCCCTGATTGCAAATGAAGATACCCAACTGAAACTAGCTTAGGTCAAAGGGAATTAATTAATGGCTCTTATACCTGGGAAGTCCAGGGGTAAGTCTGAATTTAGGCACAGCTGAACCCAGGGGCCCAAATTATTGATGTCATTGAACTCTTTCTCTCTCTCATCTCCTTCCCTAACCCCCATCACCATGTCTATTGTTTCTGCTTCTCTCTGTCTCTCTTTTCATACTGTCCTTATTCTCTCCTGCTGCAGATAGACTTCCTCTATATGGCAGACTTATGTCTACATTCTTGGTGTTGCCAATCCAAAAAAGAATGGCCTTCCCAGCAGAAGTCCTAAGGAAGCTGGGATCAAGTCAGCCTGGCTCACTTGCCTATCCCTGAACTAATAACAGTGTCCAGGAAAATGTACCACCATGACTGGGGTTGGCAGCCCCGCTAGGAGCACAGGGAATGGGGGCACAGGGAGAAGAGCAGAGTTCCTCCAATGAAACAAGGGGAGGGGAACTCATTCTGGATGTGACAGACTCTAACCATGGTTTCCATTGCATCTGCCTTCCCCTGACAAAGGCCCAGCATCCACCTGTATGACTTAGCCTGGTTCAGCCCTCAAAAATCACATGGGGGCCCCAGAGTGAAGCCTGTATGGGGAGGGGGTATCAGACTGCAGTTCAGCGGGAAGGCATCTGAGGCCTTCCCTTCCTGTCCCGTCCCTTCCCTTCCCTTCCCTTCCCTTCCCTTCCCTTCCCTTCCCTTCCCTTCCTTCCCTTCCTGTCCCTCTTCCTCCTGGCTCCCTCAAGTCAAATACCTGGGCTTCAGGGAAGTGTCATGGAGAATCTGGACTCAGAGTCTCTTGAACCAAGGGGGCTTGGCTAACTTACCAAGTTTGGGGGAGTGGAGAGTGGAACCAGAATTGTGGGCCACATGGTGGAAAAATGAAGCACTATAAGAATAGGGTTTTTATTCAAAGCTCTGCCTTCCTCACAGCTCCCTGGCTGGGTACAATACTTAGTTTTTTAAAAGTCTCCTGCACTTCTCTCAGAGGCCACCAGAGGGTGCACAGAGCCCAGCTTCCCTATCAACAGGGTCCACAGATAGGACCTGCAGGGCCTCAGGGAAACTCACAGAGAGTTGTGGGCAGGAGAGGGTAGGATGGAAAGAAAGTAAGGAGACCCACGGACAGCTTGGGTCAAGCTGCTAGGGTTCCAGACTGTCTGAAACCTCTGGGCTGACCCAGATTTAGGGCTGGGATGCCTGCCTCTGTCTCTACTGGCAGGTTCTGGGTGAGGGGGTGGTGGTGGTGGTGATATTGGGTGTGTAATGCTGGATATCCTCCTCCATGATGCTAGAGATGGAAACTGAGGCAGTTGGCAGAGACTGACACCACCCCAAGCAGGTTAAAAGAATGCAATGGAAGTAGCACGATACAGTGAAAAAAGGCCCAGTTTGCTAGGTTGACCTGGGTCGAGTCAGTTAACCTCTCTAAGCCTCAGTTTCCCCAGCATGAAATGAGGGTGCCTGATAGCACACTGTAAGAGTGCTTGCAGTCTTTAAACTGGCACTCATGTGTTAGTGTCCATCTTCTGTGACCAGTAGAGTCTGGGAACTCCAGCAGGAGTCTGGGAGCTGTGTTCTGTGAAAGATGAGAGTGATGGCCTGGAAGGCACCATTTTGACCATTATCCTGGTCCTCTTTAAGCTTAGAGATGGCTCTGCACTCTTGCACTGCTGCCTGGGAGGGGGGCTGGAAGCAGAGCTCAGAAATGCCCCATCACCACAACAACCCCCTTTGCTCACCCAGCTGCTCAGCCCCAGGCACAGTCTGAGCCATCGAGGTCCCCCACTGGCTGAGTGGTGGGGGACATGTGTAACTGGGAAGGTGGGGGAAGAGCACAGAGGCACTCCAGATGTGTGCGTGACCACATCAGGAACAGCTGGAACACAGGCAGATGGGTGGGGAGGCTGGGAGGAAGGCCCAGGGTCAGCCCAAGGCTGAGGGCTCAGGAAGCATTTCCCCTTCCTTTCAATGACCTAACACATAGGAGTCTGGGAGACTGGAGCTGCAGGATCTTCCCCTTTACCTTGCTGAGGGGCTGTGGTCCCTGAGGCCTGGACGGTAGGAGAAAGAGCTCCCTTATAAGTCTGGGGCTCCTTCCCTCTCTTCTTCACGGAGACAGCCTTCTCCAGCAGAGCAACAGGACCAAGCCCTGATGCCGAGTTGGGCTCAGCTGGGGTGGTGAGGGTCCCACCTGTTCTCACCCTGGTACCGCCCTAGCCCTCCCTTCCCTGCAACCTCCTACAGAGCCGCCACAGCTGGAACCATTCTCTGCGCTGCCTTTCATCCCTGGTGCTCCCCCACCCCCAGTGGCCCCTGTAATTGTGGTCTCAGGCAGCGGCTGCGGGGGCTGGGGCTGGGCTGAAGGCCAGAGCCCAGGGCAGGGCCAGGGCGGGGCCTGGGGTGTGCTGATGGGGGCTTGCCCATGGCATGGGTCCTACAGGGCTGGGGCTCCAGCTGCAGACCCTCTTTCTGGGCTTCATCTTCACACATGCCAAGGCCATGTGCCTACATATGCCCTCACCTCCCTGGGCTGAGGAGAAGCACTCCTCATGACATCAGGCCAGTACCATGCTTGAGTGCAAGCAAGGCTTGGGGATTGTTTGCTTCCTGGGGTTTTCAAGGAAAGGGTCTCTCCCTCTCCCATATACTTCTGTATTTCATGAACAGTGGAGGGTAGAGGGGCAAAGAGGCCATCCCTCATCTGATGGAGGCCGAAGGGGGAAAAAAAAATCAGCCACTCAACCAGGTCAGTAGTATTTCCCAGATGTGGTCCTCATGAAAATCACTTGGGACATTGGTTAGAAATGCAGACCCCGGGGTCTTGCCCCTGGAAAGGCTGATTCAGCTGCAGGGGGCCCAGAGTCAGAATTTCCCACAACGGCCTACCCCAGGGGATACATACGATGTATCACACATGGGAAATGTGGAGCACTGGATGCGGAGTAAGGAGGTCTGCAGCCTGGATTATGAACCCATTCCCTTATCACATGGGGCCTGTTCCTAAGCCTTTCTGGGCCTCAGTTTCCCCAACAGCCAATGGAAGTATGATTCCCCACTCTGGCTTGTCCCTTCTGGTGCCCTCTCCCACTCTGGGCTCATGCCTCTTTCCCAGGTTGAAACTGGTCCTGCCCTGACCCTCCCCAAACTCTAGATGGAAGCTGTCCCAGTCCCTGCAGCATGGTGGGGGAGAGTGGGGAGGGCAGGGGTCAAACAAGGCTCTGGCTGAGGCAGACTGCTTCTTGCCCCTGGCTGTTTTCCTGCTGTCCAGCCAGACTGCTCCCCCCACTGCCCTACCCCCACCCCCAGCAGCCTCAAGCCCTTAATTCCTGACAGCTGCAGTGGCTGCTGGCAGAGATGGGGGAAAGGAGGGGGAGTATGCCGTCAGCCTGCTGTTGCTCAGGCTGCCCCCACCACCTGACAGTCTGGGGACAGGGAAGGCCCCACCCCTCTCCTTCAGTTCCCCAGGGATGGGCAATTCCAGGAATGGGCCCCTTTTGTCTCAGAGCCCAGAGGCTCTGGTAGTTTATCCTTAAACCAGGAGGGGCTCTCTTCAGAGAGAGGGAGTCATGAGGCTGGGAGGGAGGTGTATGTATAGAGTGGGAGGTTTGTGCCCATTTTACAGAGGAGGATGTCAAGGCCACAGTGGGAGTAGGTTTCACTATCAGGGCCCAGGTTAGAACCAGAAACAGAAGTTGGAGCCTCTGTCCCCAACCCTCTGGCTCTCAGGCCCTTACCTAAGTGAGCCCAGTGTTCAGCTGGGGTGTGAGTACAGAAAGGGATCCCAGAGAGGAGTGGGCCTGAGCCAGGAGGCTGGTGTTGGGGAGCTCCTAGAGGACCAAGTACAGCTGGCAGGGCCAAGGTAAGACCTGGAGCATCTGCAGGCAGGGTCTGGGCAAAAGTACTCCGTGTTGGGGCCGTTTCTGCTGTGTTCAACTGGGTTTGGTTCCAGCTCTTCCACTAACTTGCTCTGTGACCTTGAGTAAGTCATGACCCTCTCTGAGCCTCAGTATCTTCTTGTGAAATAAAAGGGGACAAAATAAGATGACCTCAAAGCACACTTTTAGGATTAAAAGGCGCTCTAATCCCTCCTCCTAGGGTGTGCCACCCTAGGGTGCTCTGCTCCCAGACAAGCATTCACTGGCGTCCCAGTACTTTTACCTTCATTGGCTCCTTGACTAGATGAGGTTGGGCCCCATTAACCTCATTTCACAGAGGCAGAGGGTGGCCCAGTGTCCAGGAGGCACCTGTTGAAGGTCACACAGCGAGCAGGAGCAAGCTTCAGAGGCTGCCCAGCCGCTCCGCAGGACCCCACACCACCTCAGCAGCCACGCCCGGGAAGTCCCTCCTGCAGGTGGGGAGGCGAGCAGAGGGCCGGCCCCTCCTCTCCAGCCCCTGCAGGTGTGTATATGGGGCGGGGGGGGGGGGGGGCGCGGAATGGCTCCCCGGCAGCTGCGGCTCAGCCAGGCGCACACACCTCGCAGCAGCAACACACACCTTCCCACACAATCCAGCGAACCGGCTCGCTGGCACCGCCCTGCGCCTGATCGCACAGACCCCAACACCTCTCCTTCCCCCCACCCTCCGCACCACGGCGCCCACCCCGAATCCCGAGCGGACACAGCGGCCTCGAGACGAGTACACGCCTCTACCCCCTCCCCCGTCGTTGTGACGTCACGTGGGGTAGAGCCCTGAGACACGCTGGGGGTGGGGGGGGGGAGGAAAGGGGAGGCGGTGGAGCTCCCCGAGTCGGGACAGTCACTCACTCTCTAGGCGGTGGGGCCGGGCACAGACAGCGCCGCCCCCCCACACCACACCACACCCTCGCCCGCCTCGCACGCCCTCGGAAGCGCAGGCTCACCGCGCTGTGCTGGGGGGCTCCCCGGGCACCCCAGCCTCT
Organism: Hippopotamus amphibius kiboko; assembly: GCF_030028045.1. NCBI lineage: Eukaryota > Metazoa > Chordata > Mammalia > Artiodactyla > Hippopotamidae > Hippopotamus > Hippopotamus amphibius. Next base: position 88,182,440 of record NC_080193.1, on the reverse strand, counting down.
CGTCCCTAGCCCACAGCACCTCCGGGCCCCCCTTACCCTCGAGAGGCACCGGGAGTTGTTGCAGGGGGGCATTGGGAAATTCCCCGAACCCCTGTGCCAGGAGGTGCCCGGTGCGCCCGCCCGCCCCCCCCCCCCGAGGGCGGTGCCCGGGGGCGCTGCCCCATGGAGCGGGGAGGCGGGCACCGTCTGCTCTCGGAGCCGTGACCCGAGTCGGAGCTGTGTGTCGCAGCCGCCCCGACCCCCGCGGATCATGCGCCGTCGCCCCTGGCTCGCCGGTCCCACCGGGCTGTGAGCCCCCCATTCCTGGCCCATCACGGCCCGCGCGCGATGGGCAGCACCCACCCTTGCCCCTGGCTGCGGCTCCGACCTCGGCCCCAGCCGCGGCCCGCGCTCTGCGCGCTCCTCTTCTTCCTACTGCTGCTGGCTGCCGCCGTGCCCAGGTGAGCCTTCACCTTATGCCCCGCCCTCCTGGAGAGCTGGGACCCCCAGCCACAGGGGCCTGTGCGCTTCTGCTGGGGCAGGGGACCCTGGAAGGAGGGAGGGACGGTGTTGCAGAAAAGTGCTGGTGACCAATGAAAGAGTACTTTCACAGGAGGGGGTTGAACTGGTGACAAAATAAGGGCAGTCCAGGGAGACAGGGCAGTGCCCTGGAGAGTGATGGCTGCTAGATGGGGAGATGTGTGTATAGGGGAGCACGTGCCAACCTGGAGTCCCTGCTATGCTGGAGGAATGCACCCCAGCCCCATCCCCGGCCCCAGGAGTAAGCTCAACTGCCTTACTCCAGCTTGGAGATCGCCCCCAGGCAGGGGCAGGGGTTGAGGGCCAAAAGAGGGTAGCCCAGGTGAGGTCAATGAGAGATGGCAGGGAGAAGGGTTCTCAGGGTGTGTGTGTGTCTGTCTGTCTGTGACCGAGTGAGCCCAGAAAGCTGTGTTGTAAACAGCAGTCTGTGTGCCGTGTGTGCACGTGTGTGAATGTGAGGGCTCATGGATGAATATATGTTAAGATGAACATGTGTGTGTACTTGTGAGTGTCTGTGTGTATGTATATAACTATGTCTGATGAAGTGTGCATGTGGGTAAGTGTTCCTGCATCTGTGCGTCCGCCTCAATGTGTGCAGAAGTGTGTCTGCATGAATGTGACTGTCTGAAACATGCCGTTGGGAGTGGTCCCTGGGAGAACGCTGCGTATGAGAGCATCTATGCCTGGGGATGTACTTATGAAACACTGTGTGCGCAGGCATACGGGATATGTGTGCATCTGCATGTGTTAATCTATGTGGGTGTGCAGCTGGGGGGGTTGTGTTGGAGCGGATGTTGGTGAGAAGGTTGAGGAAAGGAGAATGCTTTAGGGGTATACTGATGGGCTCAACCTGCGAAAGCAGGGGTTGGAACAGAGGAATTATGGCCTTTGGGACAGAGTGTGTATAGTTAGATGGAGCCCTCCCAGCCCCCCAAAACACTCACCTACCCCCACCCCACATGCCTACAGGTCTGCACCCAACGATATTCTGGGCCTCCGCCTCCCGCAGGAGCCTGTGCTCAACGCCAACACAGTGTGCCTGACATTGCCGGGCCTGAGCAAGCGGCAGATGGAGGTGTGTGTGCGCCACCCTGACGTGGCTGCCTCAGCCATCCAGGGCATCCAGATCGCCATCCACGAGTGCCAGCACCAGTTCCGGGACCAGCGCTGGAACTGTTCTAGTCTCGAGACTCGAAACAAAATCCCATATGAGAGTCCCATCTTCAGCAGAGGTAGCTGCCCCTTACCCTTGACCTCTGCCCACACCATCCAGCACCTCCACTCCAGAACCCATCTGCCAGCTGTCCCCTAACCCACTCCCTCAAGCTGGCAACCTCCCCAGGTGCTCATCTGCCAGCAGTGCTGCTCTCCTGCCTCTTCGTGCTCTGGGAAAGTCCATGAGGGTCGAACAGATGGGGTAGATGTGGCTCCAGGCTGGGCTGTGTGGGATGAGGGTGGCAGGTGTCACACCTGAGAATCGAACTCCTGAGTTATCCTGCCCTGAGACTGACACCGCATATCTCAGGCCCAGGAAATATCCACATCTGTCACCTGCCTTAATTTACCCTCTACCTAGTAAACAGCATTTAGGATGGAGAGCCTCTGGCAAAGTACCCAGAATCAACATGAAGAGGGGTCAGGGACTTTTGCCAAATGGTGTAGTTGAGGGAAGCCTAGGCAGGTAAAACTGTACTTCTGCAGAAGCTCTTCCCGGTGGGGTACACCACCAGCCTCTGTGTCATCCTTGATGCCCCCCCAAAACCCTCCCTGAATCAGAGGCACTAGGTGTGTGCCTGCCTCCTGCTCAGCAGGCCTGACAGCCTTGTAATTCCTCTTCCCCTCACAGCTCAGAGAAGCTGCAGCCCATTATCTGTCCCTCTCTATGGACTTCTGGGTGACCCAGGGCCCACTCTGACAGTCTCTAGAGTGGCTTGAGCTGGAGATGGCAGGAGGTTTTGTCTTTCATTTCCACTCACACCCGCCTCCTGCCCTGGTATCTTAGGCTTTGACTCAGGTCTTTTGGGAAAGATGGGGGTCCTGCCTCCTGGATGGGCCTAGCTGGATGTCTCTCTCTCTTCTGCTCAGCTGCTTGGGACAGTGTGGGGACCTGGCTCCTTGGGACTTCTACAGTTCTCAGGTGACAGTAGAGGAGGAGGGTCACCCCTGTATCCTGTGGCCTCGGGGACCAGAAGCTTCTGGGAGAGTTAGACTCTAATGTATCCAAACTTCAGAAAGAACTCAGAGTCAGGGGCCTTTCCCTTTCCACCAGGACCCTTCCTTGCATCCCCGGAGCCCCCAAGTCAGGGGCCACCCCAGCTTCCCCCAGCCCAGCCCCCGGCCGCCCGCCCCGCCCCCGCGCGCTCTCCCTCCTCCCTCCTCCGCGCGCCCGGGGCGCTGTTTCTCCCCGGCCGAGCCCAGCCCGACGCGTGTGGCGGCATGCAGCCGCGAACTAATCCCCGCGGGCCGCGGCAGACGACTCCGGGCCCCAGCCGCGCGCCTCTCAAAGAGGGCGCCCCCCCCCCGCCCCCCCGCCTCGTCCCGCGGTCCCGCCTCGCCCGCCCCGCTGCCTCCGAGCCCCTCCAGCCGTCTGCCCAGAGATGCTCCCCGCGACCACCAGCGGATCGGCCAGCTCAGCTCCGGCCCGGCGCCCCGCCCCGGCCGCCCCCGCTGCCGCCTAGCTCGCGGACACGAAGTGACAGGCCCCTGCATCTCTCCTGCCCCGGCCGGGCCAGGCCGGCGCTCGCCGCCGCCGCGCGCCCGAGCCGGCTCCGGGATTCTAGGTCACCCGCGCTCCCTGAAGTCCGGTTCTCTCTCTAGCGCTCGGGCGCCGGGCGTGCTCCGGGTTCCGCTGGCAGGGGGCTCGGGCAGGCGTTGAGGTTCTCACCCCTGCCGCTTCGGGTGAGGCGAGGTGAGCTCTTCATTCCTCTTCCCGGCCTGGGTGTCCCGTCTTTCCCTCTGGTCCTCCTGTCCCCTCTAGACTGAGTGAACCCAGGTGTCCCGATTGCTTCGCCCGGATGAGGCCCGTTCGGGCTGGTGGAGGTCACGGGGGCTTTGAAGCTTGAGGGCGAGTTAGGAGCGATGGAACCCCGGGGGGTTGGCATGGTGCCAGGCGCACCCGGGTTCACCTGCAGTTTAATAAGCGGGAGGTGAGCTGGGGGGACGGGTAGGGGGAGAGGTGAGGTGTGGATGGGGGAGACTTGCCGGGGCTAGCCGGCGCGGGGCGGCGCCCTGCGCGGGGAGGGGGCGGGACAGCGGCTCCTGGGCTCCCGCAGGGAGGCAGGGCTGCTTCCTTTGGCCTCAGAACACCGTCCTGCCTCTGTGGCTTCTGCCCGCCCCGCCCCTGCAACACCTCAGTTCTACCTCTCGCTCCTCGAAGGGGCCTCTGGGCTTCTGGAAAGAAATTTCTGCCCCTGCCCCAGGGCCACTGTTGCCGTGGCCTCCCTCACTCCACACTCTTGTGGGATCATTTTCTTGGTCCGTCTTGGCCCATCACCTCAAGGACTAGCTAAGTTTGAATCCCACAGAGCCAGTCTTGGTGGTAACCAGCCCCTGGACTGGATCCTTCCCCCCATCTGCCTTCTTTTCAAGCCATAGGTTGTCCATCATGGGGTCAGGTGACACCAGTTCCCCCCACAGTGGAATATCAGGATGTTGACCCCTCTTCTGATCCAAGCTGCCAGTGGGGCTCTCTTTAAGGTGCACTCTGCCATGTTTAAAATTCAGAGACTGGGACTGCCCTGGTGGCCCAGTGGGTAAGACGCCACACTCTCAATGCAGGCTGCCTGGGTTCGATCCCTGGTTGGGGAACTAGATCCCACATGCATGCTGCAACTTTAAAAAAAAGATCCTACATGCTGCAGCTAAGACCCAGCACAGCCTAAATAAATAAAATTCAGAGACTGCTGGGGGGAGGTGGTCCCCTAGGTCCTGAGATGGGTTAGGCTGAAGGGATGACATTCTAATGTAGGAGGGAGAGGGAAGGGTGGTTGAGCACCTGGAGTGGGTGCTTGGGAAGCAGGATATACAATAGGGCTTTACCCAACCAAGGAGAGGGATGTGGGGTGCTGGAACCTCGGAGTTGGGGGACAGGGAGAGGGGCCTCTAGGGGGCTAGGAAGAGTCCTAAATAAGCTGTGAGAGGGCCCCCAGCCCAGGGGCAGTTATGACAAGTGCTGAGGGCACTGGTATCCCCAGCTTTCTGTTCTGGGGACCCATAGGGTGGGTGCCTAAATGGGTGAGATGCTGGACAAACATTGGCTAGAGGGGGTCTCTTCATTGTGAGGACTAGAGAGCCCCTCCATCTCTTACTCAGGATGCAGGGACCAGAGGGAGATTTGAGGTAGGGGCTGCTTTGGGCTGGACTTGGTCACTGGAGTGAGAGGGGATAAGAGGACAGGGAGAGGCTTGGAGGAAGGGAGTGAGTAGATTCACACAGTAGATACTGGAGCATTCATGCAGTTTAGGTACTGCCCTCCCTAAGGTCAAGACCCATTCGGAATGGATGGAAAGAGGGGGTGTGAGGCTCTGCAGTAAGCCAGGCTCCCAGCCCAGGGCAACCCAGTAATTTGAGAGTCCATCGTCTGCTCTCCAAGGCCCTGGCACTTTGTCTTCCACCTCCCTTTTTTACATTCATCCTTAGGAAATCTTGGTTTTTCGCCTAGATCTCCAGGCTTGGGGTATGTGGTAGTATTCAGATGGGGAGACTGAGGCACAGGCAATCATATCCCAGAATCACCTATGGTCCTCTTATTCTAGTGGCACCCAAATTAGCCAAAACACATTAAGTACTTGCTATGTGCTGGGCACCGTTCTAAAGCACTTTATCTGTACTTTAGGATCCTCAAACAATCCCCAGGCAGTAGGTCCTATCATTATCCTCACTTTACAAATGAAGCTAAGAGAGGTTGGGTAATTTGCCATTAGTCACACAGCTTGTACGTTAGCTGTAGAGCCAAGGCAGGCCAGCTGTCTTTAGAGATTGCACTCAACCGCTTGCATACTGCCTCCCAAGCTACAAGGCCACCATGATCTCCAGCCATCTACCCAGAGGTGAACTGGCATAATGGCAGAATAATCCAAGAAGTGGAACTGACATGACATGCGCATGCGTGCACACACACACACACACACCTATCCATATTTGTGCAAATATGCAGCTACATCTAGTGTCACCCCTAAGTGTTCCCACATGTACACACCCTCTCTGTCTCCCTTCTCTGTCTCAACCTCTCTGTCTCCTCTGTCTCCCTCCTCTATCTCTCTCTCTCCCAGGCACATGAGCACACATAGATTATATGTGCACAGATTATTTGCACCAAGGGAATGGAGACCAGACCTCTCCCCTTTCCTCCCTCTTTGACTTGACTGGGCAGGGCTCAAGCTTCTCTAACCCCTCCTGATTCCCACTGGCTCCTGAATCATCTCTCCTCCACACTTCCCTACCCTCCAAACCTCCTCCCCCAGCCCCTTCCTGGCCGTTGGCTGCGTCCTGTAGCAGCAGCTGACTCCACTTAGATGCTGGCAGTCCCTGTCCCAGATCAAAGGCAGGGCGGCTAATTGTGCGTCTTAACAAGCCCCCCACCCCCAATGCTCCGGGCAGCCCAGCTGGCCAAGGTCCCACCCCTCTCCCCCTCCAGCTGGCCAGATGGCACAGTGCCTGCGTCTGCCCCAGACAGTTGGGGCCAGGACCGAAACTGGGGCCCTAAATGGGAGCTGGGGGAAGACCCAATAGGCTGGACTTCTCTGAGGCCTGAATGCTTGGATCAGAGGGTGACCACACACCCCCTTCCTGGTCACTCCTACAGTGGCTGCAACACGTGCCAGAGGCCATGGGATGGTGTCTTTAGCTGCATGGGGAAGGTAGGGGTGTTCTCTGTGGTCTGTGGGCTACATTTCTCCAGAGTCCTAGTCTAGGCCTGCCCCTGAATGTAACAGAGCCTGGAAGATGGTGTTTGGGTTGACCCAGTACATACCCCTGACTGACATCTTGCTCTTTCCTGGTGCCATGCATAGACAGGCCCATAGGACTGGGAACTGAACTACCTGAGTTTCTTGCTCAGCAGCAGGTCTTCCCCAGAGCCAAATGTCCTTCAGGAGAAGGTGGCCAGGCCTGCTGGCAGAGCTGGGGCTGGGCCCAGCTCAATAATCCCTGCGACCTTGGGCATCTCCCTTTTGCACAGTGTGTGTGTGTGTGTGTGTGTGTGTGTGTGTGTGTGTGTGTGTGTTGGGAGGGGTGCTTTCTGAGGTCTGGGCTGCCTCTGGAGGTCTCAATATGGCCATTTGTCCTAGCAGCAGACTGATGACTCCCCCAGCAATAAGTACTCAGGGTTTCACAGATAAAAGGCAAGGGATAAATACAGGGTGTGTGCCTCAGCTTGAGTCTGCCTTCCTTTCCCTTGGGCCCCACCTACCAGAGCATTGTCTACTCTTCTGCAGCTCTCACCGATTCTAAGCACCCCCTTTGAAGGCTGCTGCCCAATCCCTGTTCCTTCCTTTCTGCTCATAGCTGGGCTTTTTATGGAAAAGGTCCTAAGATGTCATGAGCTGGAATGAGAAGCTAGAGAGGGACAGTCTGCTTCATGGGCTTCTGGTAGCCCAAGTAATTTATTCTCAAATGGGCCATGAGCTGCTGGGCTCTGGTTCTGACCAGGGAAACAAGAACAAGGAGCAATAGCCTGAAATTGCAGCAGTAGTGGGTGAGGTCGGACAGCAGGAAGAACTTCTCAATAATATCAAGTGTTTATGTAGCCCTTATTAGGAGTAAGGTATTATCCTAAGCATTTTAAATTTACTAACTCATTTAATTCTTGGAACAACGAGACAGATAATAATAACCCTGTTTTACAGATGAGAAAATTGAGGCACAAAGAGGTCAAGTCACTTGGCCAAGGTCATATAGCTATTAACAGGTAGTAAGTGGAAGAGCCAAGATCAAAACCCAGGCAATTGGACTTCCTAGGTGGCACAGCGGTTAAGAATCTGCCTGCCAATGCAGGGGACACGGGTTCGAGCCCTGCTCTGGGAAGATTCCACATGCCATGGAGCAACTAAGCCTGTGCGCCACAACTATTGAGCCTGTGCTCTAGAGCCCGTGAGCCACAACTATTGAGCCCATGTGCCACAACTATTGAAGCCCATGTGCCTAGGGCCTGTGCTCCACAACAAGAGAAGCCATTGCAATGAGGAGCCTGCACACCACAATGAAGAGTAGCCCCCACTCACAGCAACTAGAGAAAGCCTGTGTGCAGCAACGAAGACCCAATGCAGCCAATAAATAAATTAAATAAATAAATAAATTTATTTTTAAAAAAACAAAACAAAAAAACCCAGGCAATCTGGCTCCAGAGTTCATACTTTGAACTACTACACATCTTTTTTTTTTTTTTTTTTAGGCTAGACAGGGAGAGGAGGACATGGCCTTGTGTTGCAGAGGGAGAGCATTAGGGGTGGGACTAGGTTAGGGTCTCTGTCCAGTTCTGGTTGGCTGGGGTCAGTGAGGCCTCTATGTCCTCCCAGTCTTTGATACTGATGTAGAAGGACCCAGTTTTTTCTTCTGAATCTCTGGTCTCTCCCAAGACGTCAACCTCCAGCTGGGTTCTGGGCTTCCCCCACAGGTGTCTATGACACGGTGGATTCTCTTCCTTGTGTGGGAGCTGTTATTGCCACTGCTCGAACTCTCTCAGGTTCAGAGGCTGGCCAGTGACCTGTAACAGAACCTGCCCCTTGCTGTTCCTTTCTCAGATGCAGAATAAGGAAGAAGCAGCTTGCAGGTCCAGGAGCCTGACCCTCCTCTGCAAGTAGGCCGCCCCCTGCCACAGGCCCAGAGGATGACTCAGGCTGGGAATGCCAAGGAGGAAAGCAGTGTAGACAAGTCCTAGATTCCTGAGAGTGGCTCATCAGGGAGTCTTTGCACCCCTGAGCATCTCAGGAAGATATCTACCTTAGCTAACCATTCCTTCTCAGTGCTCAACACCACTATGTGCTTAACCCCCAGCAGCCACTGGGCTCACCTCCAGCATCCCTCTAACGACCTCTTTGGCTGACCTAGACCGACCACAGGCAGGGTGCTGGGTGATGCCCTCTTTTGAGCAGACTTTCTGGGATGTCCAGACAGGGAAAGAGAAAATTCTGCTGGCTCTTTTCTCGCACTCTTGGCTCGACTCTCGCACCTGACCATCAGAGAGTGTTCTGTGATGGGCGTAAGGGGGTGACTGCAGGCAAGAAATCTTGGGGCGGGAACTTTAGGAGGACACCATCTCCTCTTTTTGCCCATTAACATCTTCTGGGGCCGCGAATTCCATCACTGGTAATTTATTTTTCTTGGGTTAAAATTTGCCTCTTTTCTGCAGGATTATCGTAAAATTGCAAATATCATATGAGAGGTAACAGCTTAAGTCCCTGTCCAACAGGAGAGATGTAAACACAAATTCTGAGCTTGTTAACGGTGAAGCAAGGGAAACGAGTTCAAAATGGAGAGCTTGGGGCTTCCTAGGTGGCGCAGTGGTTAAGAATCCGCCTGCCAATGCAGAGGTCACGGGTTCGATCCCAGCTCCAGGAAAATCCCACATGCCGCGGAGCAACTAAGCCCGTGTGCCAAAAAAAAAAAAAACGGAGAGCTGTGGGGGAGACGTCCCCCATCCCGTGAAGCGTGCGGAACTTCCGGTGTGATTTTTGCCCCCTCTTTGAGTCTATGCCCTTGTACCAGATTTTCCCACAACACTGGACCTCTGCTTCCCCTCAGTGTGGTGAGACGGTTGGGCAGAGGGATGGGATGTGGAGGCTCCTCAAAGGCTGTTTTCTGCATCTCTACGCGCAGGTTTTCGAGAGAGTGCCTTCGCCTACGCCATCTCAGCCGCCGGCGTGGTGCATGCGGTATCCAATGCCTGCGCCCTGGGCAAACTGAGGGCGTGCGGCTGCGATGCGTCCCGACGCGGGGACGAGGAGGCCTTCCGTCGGAAGTTGCACCGCCTGCAACTGGAAGCGCTGCAGCGCGGTAAGGGTCTGAGCCACGGAGTTCCCGAGCACCCTGCCCTGCCCCCTGCCAGCCCCGGCCTGCAGGACTCCTGGGAGTGGGGCGGCTGCAGCCCCGACGTGGGCTTCGGAGAACGCTTCTCTAAAGACTTTCTGGACTCCCGGGAACCTCACAGAGACATCCATGCGCGCATGAGGCTCCACAACAACCGAGTGGGGAGGCAGGTGAGAACCCCATCCCCTGGGCCTGCTCCAGACCCCTCTGCCAAGGGTCCCTCCCTTCCCCCAGCCTTATGTCTCCTCTGCGGACCACACGGCTCTCTCTAACTCAGCAACTTTCTTATTGCCCCTTCCCAACCCAGTTGTCAAATGTGTATTGGAGAGCTATTGTGTGCCAGGCATTGGGCTAGGCCTGGGGATGTGGTGACAAAACAGCCCCTGTCCTGGAGTAGCTCCGCCCCTGCAGAGCAGCCTGCTCCTCCCATTTCCTGCTGTGAGTAGTGGAGAGAGCTCTAGACTGCAGTCAGGGACCTGAGTCTAGGCCTACCTCTGCCACTCTGTCTCTTCCCCTGTAAAGTGAGAAGGTTACACTGGATCATTCATAAGTCTCCCCAGCACAGATGTTCCATGATTCTGTTTTCCTATGCTGAGACCCCCCTCCTCTCCCAGGCTTTCTATGCAAAAAAAGGGATTCCTGCAAAGGGAGATCCCTAGGGGCCACTGTAGTATTATGTTGTCATCCTCTTTTCTCCGCCCTAACCACCACCCCCCACCTTGAATGTTCATACTGCCTTAAAAACTGTTCATTTGTGGGGGGTGGGGGGGAGTGTGGAGAATAAGAAGAAGGAGAAAGAGGAGGAGGAGAGGGAGGGAGGGAAGAAAGGGAAAGTCATAATAGCCTGCATTTAATTTATTGAGCACTCCAGAGTCTGGAGCATTTTCCTACATATTAGTCTAATTCATCCTTACACCTACCTATGAGGGTTTTGTTATTAGCCTCATGTTCAGATATGGAAAGTGAGGCACAGTTAGACTAAGTAGCTTGACTAAAGGTGATGCAACTAGTGAGAAAGTGGCAGAGGCAGGATTCATCCCCAGGCTGCTGAGCCTTGAGCCCTTTTGTTCTATAGTGTAGTCTACACTAAGATGCCTCTCTGGCCCTCATGGTGGCTCTGCACCCTCTTTTCCTGTCTACTCTGCCCCATCCCTTCTCTCGGCCCTGCCCAGCCTGCTCAGGCCTTGTTTCTGGCTTCCCCTCACTCTGGCTGGCACTTTCTCCATCTCACTCCCCTTTCTACTGGCTTCTCAGCCCAGGCCAGTTCACTTTCTTCTTCCAGAAAGACTGGAGCTGATTCAGCTCTTCTTCATGACTTAGAGGTGAGGTAAACTGAGGCATACCCACCCTCAGGTCACATCCAGCTCCCACCCAGTCCTGCCCTGTCCATGCAGCTCTTTTCCCAAGCTTCGATACTATCCCAGCCCATACCAACAGTGCCTCCTCCTCCTCCTCATTAAACTGGTTAATTAATGGCTGCTGCCTGTGGGAAGCAGATGTTCTGGAGCTGTTGGCCAGGGAAGGCACTGGGCTGCTTTCCACGTGGTGCTGACGCCACAGGCTGCACATACAAGCTGAAGAGCCCTTTAAGACTTGGAGGAATGGTGTCCCCTCTCTTATGTCCCTACTGCCCAGGCTTGGGGGACCCAGATCATTGCTTTGTGTGTTTGAAGTGAACTGGAGGGGGGAGGTGAGCAGGGCAGTGGGGAGGAGGATGTGGCCAATTTCCTGTGGGGTCTCTGGTGAGGATAATGTGAAGGGGCTCTTTGGGGGGAGACTCAGACTCAGGAGGGCAGGCTGAGAGCCGGGCAGGGGGTGGGTAGGTTGTATTCCTGTAACTAACTCCCTTGGAGGCCTGAGAATCTCTCTCCACTTTCGTTGCCCTGGGGGTCTGGCTCTTTGGGTTCCCTTTGGTTCTGTATTCAGGTAGAGCTTTTGGCCCCTGTTTGTGCTGTTTGCTAGGAGGAATGGTGGCACTCAGCATTGGGCAGAATAAGTGCCAGGCACTATAATGGGGGGAGGGGAAGGGGAGTCTTCCCAGCCCCTGGCCCTCTCCTTAGGCTCCCTGCAAAGTGCTGCAGGGCCCAGAGGCGGAAAGGGGCTTTCTCAGACTCCCCACAGCCTCCGCTTACAGCCTGGAGTGAGGCCAGAGGCTTTGGGGCTGGGATGTAGTGGGGCCAGCACACCCCTGCTCCTGGTCCCCAGTGAGGGTTGGAAGGAGAGGGAATTTCCCTGAGGATCTGGGATCCCCCCTCAGGAAGTAAGAGCCTCCAGCCCCAAGAGCCCCCTGCAGCTGCTGGGAAAGGTGGTGGTGGGGGGGGGGAGCAGGAAGGAGGGAATTCCCCCAGGGTCTGCCCGGGTGGGAGGTGGATGCCAGAGCAACAGAAGAGTAGGCAGAACTGTTCTCCTGACTGCCTGGTTTAGGAGCTGTGCCACCCACCCACCCACTTCGGGCCTCAGCTTTTGCCTCTGTTCAATGGGAGTTGGTTTCCAAAGCCTCTGAGATTCTCACAGTCCAGTGTCTGCGTCGGGAGGAGGGCAGTGGGGCTGGCGGCGGGCGTCACCCCTCCCCGTGCCTCCCTCTGCAGGCGGTGATGGAGAACATGCGGCGGAAGTGCAAGTGCCATGGCACGTCAGGCAGCTGCCAGCTCAAGACGTGCTGGCAGGTGACGCCCGAGTTCCGCGCGGTGGGGGCGCTGCTGCGCAGCCGCTTCCACCGGGCCACGCTCATCCGGCCGCACAACCGCAACGGCGGCCAGCTGGAGCCGGGCCCCCCGGGGGCACCCTCGCCAGCCCCGGGCGTTCAGGGGTCACGGCGCCGCGCCAGCCCCGCCGACCTGGTCTACTTCGAGAAGTCGCCCGACTTCTGCGAGCGCGAGCCGCGCCTGGACTCGGCGGGCACCGTGGGCCGCCTGTGCAACAAGAGCAGTGCGGGCCCCGACGGCTGCGGCAGCATGTGCTGTGGCCGTGGCCATAACATCCTACGCCAGACGCGCAGCGAGCGCTGTCACTGCCGCTTCCACTGGTGCTGCTTTGTGGTCTGCGAGGAGTGTCGCATCACCGAGTGGGTCAGCGTCTGCAAGTGAGCGGACGGCTCCCCTCCCTGAGCCTGGTCCTCTGCGGCTTACGATCTTGGCGGGAAAGCGTCACCTTGGTTCTTGGGAGTGGAGGTTGGACCACAATATCTTATAGGAACCTCCCAGCTCTGAGATTGTCAAGGCTGCAATCATGGGACAGTTCAGGCCTGCCTGGACCCCCACTCACTTCTGTGGGCTCCAGGACCGATTTGCCTCCCGGCTCTCTGCCCCAAGCTCAGACAGCTCCATTGGGCTGAGGGTTGCCCCAGATTCTAGGGCAGTGTCAGCCAGGCATCCTCTGGGCCTGCCTCCTTTTGTCTCTTCACCGCTTCCCCTGGAGTGGGAGAGAATGAGTGGAAGCTGATGAGTAGGGGGAGGGGAAATGGACATCACTGAGCTGAAGTGATTCTGCAGAGGCCTCAGACACCCTCCCCCACCGGCCTCTGCCCCTCATCTTTCATTTAGCACATATTTATTTTGCACTCTTTGTGGCCTGGCACTCTGGGGGGAATGAGAGGTGCTGGGGATACAGATGTGAATAGGAGACACAGCACCTGCCCTCTTGGAGTTTACATTCTGGCTGGGGAAGATGGACAATAAACAAGCAAATACACAAACAAGGTCATTTCAGACAATGCTATGTGCCGCGAAGAAAATAAAACAAGGCGCTGGATGTAGAGTGATCTGTGGGGAGTGGGGCCCCTTTAGATAAAGCTACTGGTCGGAGGGAGACCTCATGCTGAGACTGCATGATTAGGAGAGCCATGTACAGGTTGAGGGTAAGGGCTTTCCAGGCAGAGGCCATGTGAATGCAAAAGCTCTGAGGTCAGAAAGATCTCAGGAGGAACAGCAAAGAGGCCAGTCCGATTGGAGTGAAGAAATCAAGGGATAGATTAGCAGGAGAGGAGCTATGGGGGGTGGGGGGAGGGAATGATCACATGATGTGTCCTTCTAGGCCAAGGTAAGAAGTTGGGATTTTATGTAGGAGAAATGGGAACCTTCAGAGGGTCTTAGGCAGGCAAGTGTCATGGTCTGATTCCCACGTGGACTGCTGTCAGGGGAACTGAATGACCAGGGACAAGTTGACAGCAGGGGGCCAGTTAGGAAACTACAGCCATCTTCTAAACCAGAGACAAGGCCTGGACTCGATGGAGGCAGTGGGGAAGCTGGCAAGCAGCTGGATCAGGAGCCCTGGATGCCAGAGCTCTAGCTGTCCACCTTGTTCCTGAGCCCTGTGCCACAAGCCAGGACGAGTGTCGGCCAGCAGCACCCGTCAGCAGAGACAGGAGGCACTCTGAGAGGAGTAATCCTGGGCAAGACCCAGCTCAACCCAGCCAGCCCAGCGCCCCAGGGAGCAGGTGGGGCTAGGAGGTGTGGCTGGGAGAAGGGTGGCGGGGGAGGGCTGGGAGACTCACTGTCTGGATTCTGGTCTCTCTGAGTCCAGGCAGGGGAGGCAGGGTATGTAAGTAAGGCTGGGGGTGGGGGGACATCCTTCCTGGGCCTCTTGTGCCCCCAGATCCCCAGCTCAGGGTGCCCCTTGGTGGGTCAGTCAGCCTCCCACCCATACTGCCATAAGAACACTGCTGAGCTGGCAGCCTGGGTCCAGCGTTACACTCTCCTTGGCTCTCAGATCTGATGTTTTTCTGGAACAGACCCTCAAGGAGGAGGTAGTGGAGAGGGAGCTGGGGTCAGGATCTCAGGGAAAGAACACTTCATCAACTTCATCCAGGCCTCCTGCTGCTCACAGCTGAGAGTTCTGCTGCCTGCCTCAGTTTACCCCAGAATGGCACTCTTCTGGATGAACCAACCAAGGATGAAGTCTTGTTCCTTTTCCCAGCTGCCAGCCTACATGCATCCCCATACTTCCCTGGCCCTGACTCATGTTCCCCTACCCCTGGGTAGGGGTGAGAAGGAAGGAGGCTCTCATGGTGATGCACCCCTGTAGGCCCACCACCTGGGAGATCTGCCCCCACTCGCTTGCCCTCAGCTCCCTTCCCTCCAATCTCCTGCATCCCAGAAGCTCCCAGACATGCCTAAGGCAGCAGGGCATTTTGCATGCTCAGCTCTGCTGCCTCTGTAGAGGACAGGGTTTCTCTCCCCATCCCCCCAAAGACAGCCCCACAGGCAGGAGGGTGAGAGTCCCCCTGGAGGAGGGGTGGGCAGGAGCAGCCAGACACACCTGCCTCATTCCTTTCCTCTTGTTCACCCAGGAGAGAGCTGTGGGGGCTGGGTTCCCTGCCTCCTCCCTTCCTCCCATTCAGGGTAGGAGGGAAGGGAGGGGCAATGAAGGCCTTGAGGGGGGCACTCCCACCCCCCAGCCCCCAGCAGTGTCCACTACGGCATTAGCTGTGGCTTCAGCCTCCTCTGCCTTCCAGGCTTTAGGAGGACAGATTGAAGATGAGAGATACAGGATGAGGGTTGGGATAATGAGGTAGGAGCTGTAACACTGCAGAGTGTGCTGCCTCTCTAGAGGGAGAGGTGGGCCGTGGGGTGGGGCAAGGGACTGGACACCAGGTTGTGGGGGACATATCCCAGTCAAGTCAAGTCATGCTGATGCGTTATATGCTAGCTTTACCTGTAAAGGAAGAGAGGAAAAGTTGGAGAAAGAACAAATAGGGTGTTGCCCACCTGCCATCCTCTCTCTGGACCTGAAGCTGACTAGAGTTGGAACCAAAGCTGAACCCCACATTGAAAAGGGGTGTGTGTGACTTGGTTAACCCTAAAGGGAGATGTGGAGGTGATAAGGGGTGGGAAAATGGGGCCCAAGAGGCACTGGGCTTATGCGCTCTGGCTGAAGAGTGAGGCAGAAATCAATGTGCTGATAGGAAATAGGGGAAATTGGGCTGAAATAAAGTGGGATGGTGGAAGTAAATGGGAGGAAGAACTTGCCAACAGCTAGGAGAGGACCAAGGTTCAGATTTGGAAATAAGAACAGAAGGTGGACCAGAGTTCATTCAGAGGGGGAGAAAGCCATCCCCACCCCCAACACATTTCACCTTGATGGACATTGGGCCAATTCCTTGCAGGAGATAAAAATAGCATGGAGCCTGGCTGGTCCCAAAGGGAAGAAGGGAGGGAAGTAAGAGAGAATGAGGTGGTGGATAGATGAGCAGGCAGTGGTGGGGTTAAGGATCAGGGAGAGGCAGCCAGACTGGGGTGGGGATCAGAACCCAGGTATCCTGCTTTTCTGTCACCCAAGGTCCCAGGGTCGGAAAAAAGAGGAAGGGAGAGGCAAAGGTACAGGCCTGGCAGCTGTAGGAGGGCCAGGTAGGTGAGAAGCAAGGTGAGGGGCATCCGGGCCCTCCCTCGCCTACCTCCGAATTCATGCGCCCCCAGCTAGCCCCCGGCAGGGGGCCTTCCACGTTGGAGCTTGGCCAGGCCCTAGTCGCGGTCTCCCTCCTCCGCTCCCACCCCCCCCTTCTCATGTGGTTGCCCGCAGCTGCCTGCGGTCGCCCCAACCCCTGCACTCAAGGCACGGGGACTTTCCAACAGGGGAAAAAATGACTTAATGAGAGTGGGAGCCGGGGGCGGGAGGGACAGGTCCCTGTAATCACCGCTCTGCTGTGGGGCCTGCGCGCCTCCGGGCCCTTCCCTGGCTTCCTGCTGCCAGCGCCCCCCTCGGGCTCTGCTGGGGGAGGGGTCCGGACTGGCGCAGGGGGATCCCTTTTCAAGTTCCAGGCTTTTGGGGGCCCTCCGGCTGCCTTTGCTCTTTAGGCTTGCCCTGCGTGGAATCTGGGACGCCCCATGATCCCTCTCTGGACTTTGTCCTTGAAGTTGGGTGGTGACAGTCTTTCCCAGGAGCCAGGGTCCTCTGCTGGTGGATTAGAGGGGTGCGGGATCACGGGGAGAACCCTTTGCCGCTTCGCAGCTGCGCACTTCCAAACGTCCCCGGTTGCTGTGGCAACCAGGGCAGTTGAGGTGTGTCCGCGGGGCTGGGAGGCGCCCACCCCCCCTTTTCTCTCGGCCCTCCGGGCCAGGCCGGGCCGCTGCTGTGAGCGGGGGTGGGGGTGTGCCGTTACCATGGCAAGGGTGCGCTAGGAGGGCACATTCTTCCCCAGGGTGGGAGCGCCCTAGGGATATGGGGGGGGGGGGTGACGGGGGCGGCCGAAAGGGGAGGGGAGAGGGTCAGAGCAAGGGAGGAGTCTCGGACAAGACGCTCCAGGACTTCTGGGGTTGGGATGGGGAGTTTGGAATCTGGCCTCCTAACCCCAGCTCTCCGGAGACGTCCCGCTCCTCTCGCCTCCCTCTCGCTAGGGTTCAAGCCCCTAAACCCCGTTTCCAGGGAAGGGATCCGAACTACCAACCCCGAAGGTCTTTTGGCTTCCTCCGAGGTCGGGCTCGCCGAGCTAAGTGTCCATCCATCCCCCTGCCCCGCAGAGGACGTGCAGCCCAGACTGCGACCCGAAGCCCTGCAATTAAGCCCCTCGCCCTTCCCTGCGCCGCCCGCCGGTCCTCTGCCAGGCAGGGCCTGCACTGCCAATTACAGCATGCACGCAGCAGCTGATTACTCCGGAGTCCGGGAAGCGGCCGGGGGTGGGGACCTTAGGCAGGTCACGGGGGCGGGGTCCCTGGGGTAGTCCCCGGTCAGGGGTCCTTAACTGGAGCTTCGGGCTGCGGCCCTCCAGCCCAACTTCTCCGCTCCAGCCAATATGGGGAGGAGGGTCTACTCGGTGCTCAGTCCTGCTCTGCCTCAATTTCTGCCTCCTCAAATGCACACTGCACCCAGGACAGAAAGAGCGCAGGGAGGGTGTGTGTGTGTGAATACGCAAGAGCTCAAGCCCTCAAGGCAGTCTCTCTTTCCCTCCGCAGACGGTTGCGTGGGTCTCTCCTGGCCCGACGTCCCGCCCGAGTGGACCCGGCTCTGTCCTGCTGAGCTAGCCCCAGGGCCGCTGACAGCCGGTACCGCACTTTTCTGGGAATCGAAAAACGGCGCCCCCTCTGGGCGGGAGGCTTCCGCACTTCTATCCCACAACGCAAGGCAGTCTGGGAGCCTGCAGGGCAGTGACGTGGGGTATTCTGCCACCACCTTTGCCTCTCTGCCATCCCGTCTTCCCTCTTCCCTCGCCTGCGGGTCTGCAGGGGTTAGGGTAGAGCTCGTCTCCCGTGGTCCAGCTTCCCACATCTGGCCGGCAGCTGGGACCCGCTCACTTCGAACCGCTGTGGACCCGGCGCCCTCTGTTGGTGCGGACCGCGGCGCACGAACTTTCGGGCCTGGACCTCTCGCTGCTGCCGCCCGCTTGGGGTCTCCCTCCAGTTCCAAGGATTTCGGGTTCCACCCATTTGGCGCCCCTTGCCCTTGGGTAGACCCCACCCTGTGCCTCACGTCGCTCCCAAATCCAACTCCTTAGGCCCTTTTCTGTCCGCCTGCCGTGGCCTCACTGACTTTCTTTCCTCGGTCCCTGCGTGCTTAAAACCTTGTCCGGAGACCTAGCTGTCCCCTAACCTCCCATCTTCCCTAGTCGTCCAGGCCTCCACCGCAAGTACTGCGGTTCGATCTCTCGGCGCCCAACATAAGAGTCCGCAAATAGGAACGTAATTACGTAAATCGCCGCCCATCTGTTCAACAGAATTCCTCTCAGTGCCCTTAGAAATGAGGTGGTTTGAAGTATATTTAGGGACTGAGACTGAGCGTTTGCTCTTTATCTGGGGGAGGGGGTATGCAAGATACAAAATAGCACAGGGAAGGATCCCTTCTTTATTACAACAAAAAATTATAGATGTGATTTGCATTTTAAAGTCTGAAATAGGCAGCAAAATGCTAACAAATTATTTTTGGATGATGGAATTATAGGTGGTTTAAAGTTTGTCTCTATTTTATCTACCTTTTTCATTTATCTATAATGAACATACATTACTTGGGCACAATAATAATTTCATATCCAGAATATTTTTGCCCAAAATGTGAGCATCGATTTACATCATTAGAATATATTAAATTTTAAAAAGAACCCTTTTAAAACTAGGAATTAGGGAGACCTCCTGACAAGAGCTAATATGATTATGTCATTGGGATTTTCTTCTTAAAATCATAATGCTTTGTAGGGAGAGCAGGCTTCCAACCTCTAAATTTCAGGGCCTAGGGAACTGAGAAGTTGTTAGAAGGGTCCACAAATCCACACGCATATCTGCTATTGTGAATGGAATAGCTGATTTATTTTCCATTGTACTGCATATGTATAAAGATGCTGTCGTTATTAACAATATAGAAAATAATTGTAACACCTTTGCTCAGTCTTGATCCTCTTTGATCTCTTTGCAACACTGCACATCATTAAATGTCCTCCCCTTAGATATATTAAAGCCTTTGGTTCATGTGTTTGATGTTGCACTGCCTAGTCCTCCTCCCATTCTCCACTACCTCAGAGTTTCCATTCACTCTTTCCTTGTCTTTTTTCTTTTTATTTGGTGTAACAGAGAAGTTACAGCAATAGGACAAAGAACTTTCCCCTCCCCTGAACCACTTGAGAATAAGTTGCCTACACAATGCCTCACCCTAATACTTTAGTTTATACACTTTAGTGTATAGTCTCCTATGTAACCTAATACACTACTCACAGTCAGGAAATCAACATTGATACATTAACACTAACTCCCAGACCTTACTGAACTTTAATCAATTGGCCTAATGATGAAAGGATCCAGTCCAGAATTATTCATTGCATTTAGTTGTCATGTCTTTCCAGTCTCCTTCAGTCTGAGACAGTTCTTAAGGTTTCCTTTATTTTTATGACCAGGATGATTTAGAAGACCACAGACGTATTATATTACAGAATGTCCCTCAACTTGGGTTTATCTGTTGTTTTCTCATGATTAGATTCGGGCTACACAGCTTTATGCAGCAATATTACAGATGTGAGTGTTTTACTCATTGCTTCACTATTTTGATGCTTCGAATTTCCCAGACTCGGCCAGCTGCCAGGCTGGCTTCTGTCACCACAATTCTTTGAGTACTTCCTTACTTTCTGGCACAACAAGATGTTCCAGGCTCATCTTGTACTTTCTCTGCTCAAGTTCTGTAATCAGCCATTTCTCCAAGGGACCTTTGTTTCCTTTAATGGAGAATGATATTCAGAAATCAAGATGTGGGTGCCAGGTGTGCTCATTGTTCTTGGGATATCAGTGCTTCCGGGCCTCTTATGGAGAGCGCTAGGAAATTTGTGTATGATTAAACACACACACATTATCTATCTATCTATCTATCCAGCTATCTATCTACCTATCATCTATTATCTATCTATCATTCATCAATGTATGTAGAAAACCATGTGTTCACACAATACCTTGAATTCCCATCCAACACTACAGGCTTTATTCTAATTTTCTCCCTTTTTATTTGTGCAACTTCCTTCTCCCTTCTTGTTGGATTAATCCCTTTGTAAGTAACCTATTCCTGGCTGCTGCTGCCACCCTATCCACTCCCCTTGCAGACATCCTCTTCTCCCATCTTGGCCTTGATAACCTATGCCAGCCAAATGTCCACCCTGCCCCTACATGGATGCTTCACTTTGGTTGGCCCCACTTCATGGCTTTTCGGCCACATTACTCAGAAAGGCGGGCAGGCAGGAAGGCTGGAGACAATTTTGCTCTCTTTTTAAAGTTTGGATATAATTCTTAATCCTTCCTATTCAGTAAATGCCAACTGATCTTCCTGTCAAAAACTCTGGAGGCATTGGACTCCTTTATTTCTCTGACACCTCACATCCAACCCATCAGCAGATCTTGCTGGTTCTCCTTCAGTTTATACCTAGAGTTTGGCCACGTGTCACCTCCTCCATCATTACCATCGTGGTGCAAGACACCATGGTCTCTTCCTTGAATGCTGCAGTTGTCTCTTAGTTGATCTCCCTGCTTCTGCCCTTACAATCTCCCAGTATATTCTATACACAGCAGACAGAGTGATCCTTTTAAAGTATTAATCATGCAGTGCACCTCTTCTGCTCAAAAGTCTCAAGTCTTCCTAACTCACTTCCTAACTCAGAACAAGAGCCAGAGTACTTACGATGACTTGCAGGGCCCTACAAGATCTGGCTCCCTACCACCTTCACCTCACCTCTTTCTCCTCTGCCCTTATCCATCTTTTTAAGCCATACTGACCTTCTGGAAGTTCTTTGAACAAAACAAATTGTCCAACCTCAGGGCCTTTGCACTCATTATTCTCTTTGCCTGAAATATGTTTCTGCTAGAAAACCACATGGATATTGCCTCTCTGCATTCAGGACTTCACTCAAATATCTCTTTCCAAGAGGGGTCTTTACAGAGCATTCTAGCTAAAAGAGCAGACCTTCTCTTACCTTTACCTTGCTTTATTTTTCTTCGGTGTATACATCACATACTTGATGTATTTGTGTATTTGTTTACCGTCTACCTCTGTGCTCTATAATGGAAACTCTGTGAGAGCTGAGCCTCTCTCTCTCTCTCTTTCTCTCTTGCTGTATGTATTTCTATGGCAAGAATGGTACTGAGTACATAGTAGGTACTCCATCAGTGTAAGTGAATGTATGAATGAATGTCTTTGGGAATGACTACTGATCTGTCTTTAGGACCAGCCTTCCTTTTAGAATCTTTCTTGAAGTTCTGGTAGCCAGCTAAACATGAACTGCTGTGTGTCTGTGGCACCACAAACTAGAGTTTTATTAAGGCAGTTTCATGATATCATGTATGTGTTTGTTAATATAAGGAATGAGGTTTTGTTTTCTTCACTGCTCTCTTTTTTTTTTTTTTTTTTTTGGCTCTTTATTGGAATATAATTGCTTTACACTCTTGTACCAGCTTTTGAGGTACACCAAAGTCAATCAGCTGTATTTATACACATATCCCCATATTCCCTCCTTCCCTCGACTCCCCCCCACCTTCCCCATCCTGGCCATCTAAGGCATCACCCATCATCAAGTTGATCTCCCTTTGTTATACAGCAACTTCCCACTAGCTATCTATTTTACAGTTGGTAGTGTATATATGTCTATGCTACTCTCACTTCGTCCCAGCTTCCCCTTTGCCCCCCACCCCCCCAACATCGTGTCCTCCAGTCCATTCACTGCATCTGCATCCTTATTTTTGTTCTGTCACTGGATTCATCAGTACCTTTTTTTTTTTTTTTTTTTAGATTCCGTATATATGAGTTAGCATACAATATTTGTTTTTCTCTTTCTGGCTTACTTCACTCTGTATGACAGACTCTAGGCCTATCCACCTAACTACATGTAGCTCCATTTCATTCCTTTTTATAGCTGAGTAATATTCCATTGTATATATATATGCCACATCTTCTTTATCCATTCATTTGTTGATGGGCATTTAGGTTGCTTCCATGTCCTGGCTATTGTCAACAGTGCTGCAATAAACATTATGGTACATGTTTCTTTTTGGATTATGGTTTTCTCTGGGTATATGCCCAGTAGTGGGATTACTGGATAATATGGTAGTTCTGTTTTTAGTTTTGCAAGGAACCTCCAAACTGTTTTCCATAGGGGCTGTACCAACTTACAATCCCACCAACAGTGCAGGAGAGTTCCCTTTTCTCCACACCCTATCCAACATTTGTTGTTTCTAGATTTTTTGATGATGGCCATTCTGACCGGTGTGAGGTAATACCTCATTGTGGCTTTGACTTGCATTTCTCTGATGATTAGTGATGTTGCACTGCTCTCTTCTTAATGCCTAGAACAGTGTCTGGCATACAGCAGGCACTTAGTGTTTGTTGAATGAATGAATGAATGAATGAATGAATGAACGATTTCCACCTCAAACTAGTTCTCCCTGGCTTGCTTTTTCTCTCTGTAACATTATCGTTTTCCTAGTTCCTAAGGCTCAAAACTCCTGTCAACTTGGACTTCTCCCTCTCCTTTCTTTTCCATATTCCATGAGTGGCCAAAACCTGCCCATTCACTTGCTCCATCGGCACTGTCAATATTACAGTTCATCACACACCTCAAACATCACAACAGCCTCCCGACTGGCCTCTTCAATCCATCTCTATCAGATTTTTCTATTTTTCTTTTCCATAAAGTGTTCTGATCATGTCGTTTCCTCTGGCTGAAGCTTTCAATGCATCTTTGTACCAATTAGGGCTCTTAATTGCAAACAGTAGAAATGGACTCTGGTTCACTTAAGTAGAAGAGGAACTTACTGGAATGATATCGGGCAGCTCAGAGAATTGACAGGAAGCCTCAAGAATCAGGCTCGGGAAATAGGTAGGAATCAAGAGAAGCTAGGCAGCTGGAAGCTCATTCAGGTCTTGCTCAGGAGCAGCCTGATTAGGGGGCTGCTTCCCCTGGGCTCTTGGCTGCCTCTCACACAGCCACCACCACCCTGCGAACTGACTGGTGCTATCTCTAGGATGAATCATAAACAGTCATTTGCTTCCTTGGGTAACTTGCTGAAGAGTCAGTGTCCTGAGTAGGATCACCGATTTGGCACACTGTTGAGGTCATAGTTCTGTGACCTTTCTGCCAGAGGTCAAGGGAGTGAGTATCTGACTTCTCATTAAGACATCCACTAAGGAGGATACTCCAACACAGGAAGAAGGTTTAGATGTTGGGCAGCCTAAGAACCCTCTGTGTACCCACATACAGGTTCCTGAGTGTGTCACTGAAGCCCTCCACCATCTGCCACAAGACATCACCTCTAGTTTTTTCTCCCTTGAACACCATGTTCCACTGAAGCAGGACTACATGCAGTCCCTTGAGCTGATCCTTCCTGCCTCAGCCCCTTGCAGCAACTGATCTCCAAATATGGTCCCTATTGAACCACACTTCCTGATATTCATGCCTAAGCATTATCTCTTCCCCTTGAATTTGGGCTGGCCCTGTGATTCATCTTCACAGACAGCATGCTGTGAAAGTGACACGGCATGACTCCCAAAGACAGGGCATAAGAAGTCTTGCAGCTTCTGCCTCAGCCTTTTGGAATGTATACTCTAGAGGAAGCCAGTCACCATGTATGAGGTCTGTCTACTCTGAGACAACCATGCTATGAGGAAATCTAAGCAAGGCACATACAAAGGCTGTGTGGTGAGAGAGGAATTCCTGGCTAGTCCCCATCTGTTTCAGCTAATTCAGATGAGATGCCAGACATGTGATTTTTAAAAAGCCACCTTGGATATCAAGCCCAATTGAGCCTTCGGATGA
Organism: Hippopotamus amphibius kiboko; assembly: GCF_030028045.1. NCBI lineage: Eukaryota > Metazoa > Chordata > Mammalia > Artiodactyla > Hippopotamidae > Hippopotamus > Hippopotamus amphibius. The sequence continues at coordinate 88,158,694 of NC_080193.1, read as the reverse complement.
CTCTAGCCCCAATCTGCATCTGACTGCAATTGCATAAGAGACCCCAAGTGAGAACTGCCCAGCTGAGTGTCCCATAGGACTGTGAAGATAATAAATTGTTATTTTATACCACTAAAATTGGGGATGGTTTGTTCTACAATAATAGAGAATCAAAACAGCCCCTTTGTGGTACGTGTTTTGCTTTCTCTGGAATGTTCCCACACTCTCCTATCCTACCCATGTAATACTCATATCTCATTTCTGCATTTGTCAAAATCCTTCTGCCTAGTATGGCTCAGGGTAGAGGAAAGAGCCAGGCTTTGGGAGCCAATCTATGCATCAAGAGGGGTTGACTCTTAGTCTCACTGTCCCTGTGACCTTAGACAAGATAATTTCTCTGGACCTCAATTTCTGCATCTGCCATATGGAAATAAAAACACCTGTCTCCTGGAGTTCTTTTGAGTACTAGACAGAAAATATGTAAAATATCTATGCAACATGTCCATTTTAGTCTCATTGAATAGAGGCCTTCAGGAGATACCCAGCTTTCTAGACCTGCATCAAATGGCACTCCCAAAGTCTAATTCTTGTCACTTACAAACTATACGGTTTTGGACAAATCCTTTAAACTTGTTTGAGCCTTACCCTCCTCATTTGTAACCCAGGTTTGATGATAATATCTGTGTAATGGGGCTTTTTGCCTAGGCTAGGGACTGGGCTGTCTCATGGCATTAGGCAACACTGCCCCCTTGAGACAGAACACCCAGAACCCTTAAGCCATATCCCTTAACCTCTATGACATAGGAATCCTTTGGAAGAGAACGAAACCATGCCCACAATTGGGGTTTGGGCATGAACAGACATGTCTAGTGGGCCAGGGATTGTGGTGGACACCAGACCACAGGAAAGAACAGCAGAGGCTCCGAGAGCTCATCACCCTGAGGGAGAAAGGGGTTTCGATGGAGGGGGGAAGTGGTGTATTGAACAGATCAGTGGAAATAGTGTTATTTGGAATGGTGTGAGGCTGGACACGACCATCTTGTGGCTCAGCCCATCCCCATCTCCCACTCTCCCAGGGCCTTCCTGGTGGAGAAGGTAAGATCTGGGGTATAATGGCAAAGACAGGGGTTACCAGAGGCACACATATCTCTACCATGGGAAACCCTTATGAGAAGCAGCAGCAGCAGCAGATGTTTTTCTACCTCAGAGAGGGAAAGCTGTGCCAGGAGGCCATGGGCACAGGGGCCAACTATATAATTCCAGTTGCATCCTGTGCAAAAACAGGAAAAACTAATTTATGCTGTTGGAAGGCAGAATAGTGGTTACCCCTGCAAAGAAGGAGTGACTAGAAGGAAACATGAGGGGGATTCTGAGAGCTGGTTCATTTTATAAAAACTTGAGTGCGCTAAAGTTTGTGTGCTTTTCTGTATCTTACTTCAATAACAAGTTAAAACACACACGCACACATCCCTGTGTGGAAGATAAGCAGTCATTTCCCACTTCAAGCCCTTTGACGTGTAGCCACATCAGATAAGAGGGTAAGAGATTCGTGAGCTGGAGGCAAGGACCACCTAGTATCTGGCCAGACATTTCATTTCTCCTTCCATTCATTCACTTTTTCACTTATGGTTTATTAAGCATCTCCTAAACATTGAACACTGTACAACATGTAGGGGGACAAAAAATTATTAATAGCAGTAGCTTCCATTTATTGAGTCCTTTTTGGAGTAGGTCCTGAACATACAGACAACTCACAATAATCCCATGAAGTATCATTATCCACATCTATCAGCGAAAGAGTCTCAGAAAGATTTAAGCAAATTGCTCAAGGTCACACAGCAATGAAGTGTCTGGATTTTCATATGAACCTGAGTCTGTGTGAACCCAAAGCTGGGACACTTTTCACTGAGCTACGCTCTCCTCTAGGAATCTAGGGGAAGGAGGGATCTGTTCACAAATTGTTCTACCACGGTAACCGAAGCTTTAGAGCTGGAGTCAGACTGGCTGGGTTCAAACTTTGGTCGCATCCTTTTCTGTGACCTTCAGCAGATTCCTTCACTTTTGAGCCTGTTTCCCCATCTGTATAATGAGGATAAAAAACCACGTTCTAGTGAACGCCTAGAAGAGGCAATAATTAATATTTCTGCAAAACTCGACCAGGGCCACAGTCAGGTATGGGCACGGGGTGGAAGGCAAGTCCCTGCTGCTCAGCTCCTGATCTGAACCATGAGGGCCCAGTGGACCTTTACAGCCCCGTTCGTGCTGATTGAAAACCGCCCGAGCGAAGAGCCTGCGTCCCAAAAGACACCCAAAAGGGCCATCGCCGCAGACCCCCCAGCGGGACTAAACAGGTTCACTCGGCAGGCGAGAAGACGTGATATCGCGAGACCTGGCGGGACCAACGGGTTTCCAGGCCGGAAGTGAAAGGGGCGGGCCCGAGGGCGCGCGCTCCTTTTGAAACCTGCGGAAGGAAAAAGTGGGCTGGAGGTCGCTGTCTTTTCTGGGAATTGGTCGAGCGCCACAGAAAGGGAAGTTGGGTCAGTAGAGACCTCGACGTGGGGTTAGGCCGGGAGCGGCCACAGCTTCATTCATTGGGCAGCTACCTGGGGCCGGCAACGCACCGTGAGCCGCTGTGACAGAAGCCCCTCCTGGTCTCCCCAGAACTCAGCCCGGGCTGCTGCACCTCCCTCCAAACGTGAATAAAGTTCCCTCCCTTTGGCTCAGCCTTTTAAGGAGCCTTTGTGGCCGCGCAGGTGGTTTGTTCCGACACTAACCACACTTCGCTTCCTGGACGCCCACTTACCCAGGCCCCGTCTATGGCCATGGAAGGGATCTTAGCAACGTGTTTACACGATCATGTTTTTATAAAATTAGCAAAACTAAGATATTTTAACCCACGTCTGTTAAGACAGCTGTCTCTTTCCACTGGGACTCTCCTGTCCCGGAGCATTGAAGTAACTAGGGCATCTTGGGGCAATTTTAAGTAGGGTCTTCTTGTGACTAGGGTTTGAGTGTGTCTACTTGGCCTGCCTTTGGGTTCTGGGTTGTACAGAGTCCAGATGAGAGGCCCAGTAAAGATAAAAAGGACAAAGTTGTGTTTCTGAAGTGCCTCCAAATCTCGGATGATGGTAGCCTCTTCTTTGTCCTCCCATCCACCCCTCCCAGTGATGACAGAAGGCAAGAGAGAACCATCAGAAGAACTGCAGCCGTGGGTCCGTCCTCTGTGTCAGGGTAAGTGTGGAATCCTTGAACAGAAACAGAATCAGCTGGTGAACCGGCTGTGAGTGAATATGCATGCAAACATGTCTTTGTTGTTTCTAAGCCAAGTGTATTTTTGGTCTGTTTCCCTGGAGACTGGAATAAGGAGAGGCTTTACCAAGTGTAATACCAGGATAAGTCAAAAATCACCTGCACTCTGGCTGTAGAATTTATTTTAATTAACTTTTAGAGAAGACAAATACATCATTTTTTGACATAATCTCCTTGCTTTTCAAGCCACTTTGTCCATCTGTCAACAAGCTTTCATATTCCCTCATTAAAAAATGTTTTATGCTGAGCTGTGAGCCACGAATGCACCGCTGTCTTCACTTCATCAGAAGCGAATCTTCGTCCTCGTAGGGCTGCTTTCAGGGGGCCAAACAAGTGAAAGTTCGATGGAGCAACATCAGGACTATAGGATGCTTTAGCATCTCCAAACGAAGTTTTTGCAGAGTGTCGACAGTGTGGGCAGAAGTGTGTGGACGTGCATTGTCATGCAAGATCACAACGCTCTTGGATAGCAGTCCTCTGTGTTTAATCCGAAGTTTAGGCTTCAGCTCTTCAATAAGCATCTCACTGTAACGAGCACTGTTGATTGTTGAACCTTTTCCCTGATAATGTTCCAATACTGGCCTTTGAGAATCCCAGCAAACTGTAAGCATCAATTTTCCAGCTGATGGTTGACTTTTGAACTTCTTCTTGGTTGGTGATTGAGGATGTTTCCATTCCATACTCTGCCGTTTACTCTCAGGCTTGTACTGATGGATCCATGTCTCATCACCAGTAATGATTCTCTTTAAGAAACTTTCACCTTCCTTAGAGTATTGGTCCAAATTTTGTTTGCAGATATCCAAATGCTTCTGTTTATGCTCTTCTGTGAGTTGTTTCGGTACTCATCTCACACAAACTTTTCAAAACCTGCGTCTGTCATGGATTACTTTGTTTTGAGGTGTTAAAGCATCCTCCCTATAGTCCTGATCTTGCTCCATCAGACTTTTACCTGTTTGGTCCCCTGAAAGCAGCCCTACAAAGATGAAGAAGAGAAGACAGCAGTGCATTTGTGGCTCGCAGCTCAACCTAAAACATTTTTTAATGAGGGAATACAAAAGCTTATTGACAGATGGACAAAGTGGATTGAAAAGCAAGGAGATTATGTTGAAAAATGGTGTATCTTTTCTAAAAGTTAATTAAATTCTACAGCTACAGTGCAGATAATTTTTGACTCGCCCTCTTATGATTTTGCTGACTCCAATTCCTTTACAATTCCCCAAATTAGTCATCCTGTCTCTTCACCTGAACTGATTTTGTCCAAGGTCACTAACTTCTTTGTTGCTAAACCTAACTTTTCAGTCCTAATCCTAACAGACTCTCCTTTGGTACCCATGCTCTTTTCAAATGAAAATCCTATCCACTTCTACTTAAAATCTTTCAGTGGCTCCCCTTTGCTTTTAGGATTAAGATCCAATTCTCCAACCTGCATGGTCAGACCTAGACCTTTCCAGTGTCATCCCAGTCACACACACACTGATCTTTCATTTCTCCAATGGGCCATCCTCGTTTCCTGATACAAAGCTTTTACATATGTTCCTTCACCCATTTTATATATGCCTCAGTTTATCTGTTAACACCTCAAAACTGTAGGACAGTAAATTTCTGTTACTTAAGCCACTCAATTTATGGTACTTTGTTATGGCAGCTTTAGGAAACTAATACACTTACCAACACTTGTTATTTTCCATTTTAAAAATTATTATATTGGACTTCCTAGGTGGCGCAGTGGTAAAGAATCTGCCTGCTAATGCAGGGGACACGGGTTCGAGCCCTGCCCTGGGAAGATTCCACATGCCACAGAGCAACTAAGCCCATGCGCCACAACTATTGAGCCTGTGCTCTGAGCCCGTGAGCCACAACTGTTGAGCCCATGTGCCACAACTATTGAAACCCATGTGCCTAGGGCCCCTGCTCCACAAGAGAAGCCACTGCAATGAGGAGCCTGTGCACCACGATGAAGAGTAGCCCCCACTTGCAGCAACTAGAGAAAGCCCGTGTGCAGCAACGAAGACCCAATGCAGCCAATAAATAAAACAAATAAATAAATAAATAAATTTATATAAAAAAATTATTATTATAACCATCCTTTAAGGTGTGAAGTGGTATCTCATTATGGTTTTGGTTTGCATTTCCTTATGCAAGTGATCTTAAACTTACTTTCACTTGCTTATTATCCATTTGTATATCTTCTTTGGATAAGTGTCTGTTCAAATCCTCTGTTCATTTTTGAGTTGGATTATTTGTCTTTTTATTATTGAGTTTTAGGTGTTCTTATATATCTAGAAAGAAGTCCTTTATACATTTTGCAAACATTTTCTCTGCGCAGGGCGTCTTTTCACTTTCTTGATGGTGTTCTTTGAAGCACAAAAGTTTTTAATTTTGATGAAGTCCAATTTATCTATTTTTTCTTTTGTTGCTGTGCTTTCAGTGTTTTATCTAGTACCATTCCGTCTTGATCTAGCTCAAATGTTTCTTCCACAGGAAAAATAGCATTCCTCTGATGTATGCTCTCACAAAATCTTCTTTGTAATTGCAAATTTATTGGAGAGATTGATTTTCTTTCCCTCTAGACTGTGAACTCCAGGAGAGTAGGGTCTGAGTCTGCTTTCTGTCTTCCGATTGTGACCCCAGCAGAGTGCCTGCTATGTAGCAGGTGCTCAGAGTTGAATGAATAAATGCGGACTTGACTCTATGGACCATTCCCTGCGTGAAACACTCTTCGTGTGGTCTTGATAACATCCACACTTCTGCTTCTCCTACTTCTTGGCTGCTCCTTGGGCTGCTCTGCTGGTTCCTCTTCCTTTACCCATCCTGTGGTCATAGGCCCTCCTCTCTTCTCACCTTCCACACTCTCTTTGGCTCTGCTCCCAAGACTAATTACAAGTTCAGAGCTAATGATCTCAAGTCTGTTTCCTACCTAGATGGTTCTCCTCAGCTGTAGACCTTCATGTCCCACTGAAAAAAAAGTGTATGCTTTTTGCTGAGTGGAGTGTCCTATAAATGTCAATTAGGGTCAGGTTGGTTGAGAGTGCTATTCATATCTTCTATATCCTGAGGAATTTCTGTTAACTTGTTTTGTAAATTATTGACAAAGGGGTATTGAAATCTGAATATAACTGTGGATTACTCCTTACAGTTCTATCAGTTTTTGCATCGTGAATCTTGGAGCTCTGTTTTTAGGTACATAAACACTTAGGATTGTTTTGTTCTTTTTTTTTTTTAAGAGAATTTTATTTTATTTATTATCTTTTGGCTGCGTTGGGTCTTTGTTGCCATGCATGGGCTTTCTCTAGTTGTGGTGAGCAGGGGCTATTCTTTGTTGTGGTGCACGGGCTTCTCATTTCGGTGACTTCTCTTGTTGCGGAGCACAGGCTTTAGGAACTTGGATTTCAGAAGTTGCAGCACACAGGCTTAGTACTTTGGCTCATGGGCTCTGGAGCTCAGGCTCAGTAGTTGTGGTGCATGGGCTTAGTTGCTCCACAGCATGTGGGATCTTTGCCAACCAGGGCTCGAACCTGTGTCCCCTGCATTGGCAGGCGGATTCTTAACCACTGTGCCACCAGGGAAGTCCCCATTATGTTCTTTTGATGAAGTGACCCTATTATCATTGTAAATTACCTTCTTTATTCTTGGTTATATTTTTTCTCTGAAATCTTCTTTGATATTATTATAGCCACTCTTTCTTTTAGCCACTCTTTCTTTAGCCACTCTTCTTTCTTTATTTACATCTTTATATTTAAAGTGTATTTATTTTAGGAGGCACATAGTTGGGTCTTTTTTTTTTTTTATCCAAACTGACAATCTCTGTCATTTAATTACTTCCGTTACATTTAATGTGACTTTGATATTGTTAGGTTGGTTATCACCTTGCTTGCTATTGTTTTCTATTTGTCCTATGTGTTCTTTGTTCCCGTTTCCTCCTTTTCTGCCATCTTTCAGATTGAGTACTTTTTAAGATTATTCCACTTTATTTGCTTCATTGGCTTGTTAGCTATAATTCTTTGTTTTTTAGTGGCTGTGTAGGGTTTATAGTATATGTCTTAAACTTATCACACTCTATGTCTTCAAGTTCACTAATCTTTTCTTCTGCTGTCTAACCTGTCACTAATTCCTTTCGGTGTATTTGTCATCTCATACATTGTAGTTTCATCTCTAGATGATTGGTTTAGTTCTTTTAAAAACTGTCTTCCATGTGTGTACTTCTGAACATATGGAATATAGCTATAATACCTGTTTTAATGTCCTTGTCTGCTAATCCTAACATCTGACTCAGTTGTGGGTTCGTTGGATTGATTTTTCTCCTCCTACAGGTGTTATTTTTCTGCTTCTTTTTAAGTTAGCTAGTCTTTGATTCCGTGCCAAACATTGTGAATTTTACTTTGTTAGGTACTGACTTATTTTCTATTCATTTAATTGTGTTTGAACTTTGTTCTGGGATGCAGTTAAGTTACTTGGAAACAATTTGATTCTTTTAATTCTTGTTTTAAATTGGGCCATAACGGAAATCTCAGCAAATTTTAGAGGATTGAAATCTCTGCAGATTAGGCTAGAAGTCCATAATAAAAAATAACAAATTCCAGTTTCTGGGCTTAGAAGTCACCACTCTGTCCTAACAACAAATAAAAAGCTGAAAAAAACTGAAAAGTCAACAACTCTTCTTAGAGTTGTAAGAGAAGTGAGGTCACAGGGCAAACCGCTGCCCCCCAAATTGGAGGGACTAACAGGCCAGTGCAGAGAATCACAGTTCACTGTAGCAGAAGGCTACGAGCTGAGACCTCTGCAGGAACCAGTGCTGGGGTAGGAAACCTGAACTATAATTGATGAATTGCTGGAGGCTCAGTATGGACAATTCTGAGAGTTAAAAACTCCAAGAGGACTCAGTCATTGAGAGGCCTCCACCCTTTTATGAGTTTTACCTCCTGCAGTTCTACCAGGTTCTCACAGTGGATCCCCATGTGCTTCTGGCAGGGGAGAGGGAAAAGGAACCATTTTGGAAAATACCAGAACATTCTGTTCTTTTTAACAAGGTCTGTCCTCAGGAGAAACTAACCAGAGCCTAGCCTGCTGGGATTTTATCAAAGCTTAACTGACCTGAGGAATGGAAATATCTAAACCCAGCTGGCTCTAGCCTTCCCATTGGGAGAAAGGAAATACTGAACTCCAGCCGCCCTCTAGCCATTCAGTCCCACCTAAGGGGGGTAAAGGAGAATGAGAAGCATGTGTGAAGTTCACAGTCCAGAGTCGTAGACTCACTAAAGGATTGAGACCTAGTCATAGGACTGTAACATGCTTTCCCTCCCCCTATACCTTACACCATATTACTAAAGCCTATTTACAACAGTTTCTTTTACCCAGTACATCATGCCTGACAACCGAGAAAAGATATCACAAGGCATATTAGAAGACAAAAAACACAGTTTGAAGACACAGAGCAAGCATCAGAACTAGACTCAGATGTGGCAGGGATGCTGGAATTATTAGACTGGGAATTAAAAACAGCTATGATTAATATGCTAAGAGCTCTAATGGATAAAATAGACAGCATGAAAGAACAGATGGACAATGTAAGCACTGATGGAAATTCTAAGGAAAAAAAACAAAAGAAATGCTAGACATTTCAATAAAAACAAAACAAAACAAAACAGTTCTATGGAAATAAAGAATGCTTTTGATGGGCTTGTAAGTAGATTGGACATGACTGAGGAACAACTCTCTGGCCTTGAGGATATCTCAATAGAAACCTCCCAAACTGAAAAGCAAAGAGAAAAAAGAGTGAAAAACACAGACTACCCAAGAAATGTAGGATGACTACAAAGGGCATAACATACACATAATGGGAATGCTAGAGAAGAAAGATAAAATGGAACAGAAGAAATATTTGAAGCAACAATGACTGAGAATTTCCCCACGTTAATGTCAGACATCAAACCATTAGATCCAGTAAGCTCAAAGAACACCAAGTAGTATAAATGCCCCCCCAAAATCCCACTACACTACTCTTATTTTAAAACTACATAAATCAAGATAAAGAAAAAAATCCTGAAAGAAACCAGAGGGAAAAACACCTTACTTATAGAGGAGCAAAGATAAGAATTATATCCAACTTCTCCACAGAAACCATGCAAGCCAGAGGAAAGTGGACTGAAATATTTAAAGTATTGAGAAAAAAAACTATCAACCTAGAATTCTGTACCCTGCAAAATTATCCTTCAAAAGTGAAGGAGAAACAAAGGCTCTCTTAGACAAAAAAAAAAACTGAAGGAATTCGTTGCCAATAGATTTGACTTGCAAGAAATGTTAGAAGTTCTTTAGAGAGAAGGAAAATGACAAACCAGAAACTTGGATCTACATAAAGAAAGGAAGAACACTGAAGAAGGAATAAGGATAAGTAAAATAAAAACTTTTATTTTTTTAATTCTCAATTGATCTAACAGATAATTTATTTAAAATAATAGCAACAATGTGTTGACTATATGTATATTCTTATGCATGCTTATAAAAAAGTAAAATGAATGTAAGCAATGATAAAGGGATCAGAGGGAGGAATTAGGGTTATTTTGTTATTATACAGTATTCACACTACCTGCGAAGTAGTTTAATGTTATTTGAAAGTGGTCCTGAATTAGCTATAATGTATATTATAAACTCTAGGGCAACCTCTAAAAAAAAAAAGTTAAAAAAAAGTATAATTGATATACTAAGAAAGGAGAGAAAATGGAATCATAAAATACTGAAAATCACAAAAGCAAAAAAATAGTGGAAGACAAAAAATAGGGACGAAGAATAAGGGTGACTAGAAAACGGTAACATGTGATAAATATTAACCCAACTATATCAGTAGTAATCATTTTGGACATCAAAGCTCTAAATGCACCAATTAAAAACCAGATGGTCAGAGTGGATAAAAAAACAAGACCCAACTATATGTTGTCTATGAGAAACACACTTTAAATATAAAGACACATATAAATTAAAAGTAAATGGTTGGGGTGGGGGGGACTCGAGGTGGGGGAGTCAAGAAAGGGAGGGAATATGGGGATATGTGTATAAAAACAGATGATTGAACCTGGTGTACCCCCCCCCCCAAAAAAAATAAAAATAAAAATAAAAAATTAAAAAAAAAAAAAAAGAAAGAAAGAAAAAGTAAATGGTTGGAGAAAGATTTACCATGCTAACAATAACCAAAAGAAAGTAGGAGTAGCTATATTAATTTCCAATAGAGCAGACTTCAGAGCAGAGAAGGTTATCAGGGATAAAGAGGGGTATTAAAAAAAAGAGGGGTATTACATAATGATAAAGGGATCAATTGTCTAAGAAAACATAAAAATCCTTAACGTGTATGCACCTAACAACAGTGTCAAACTACATGAGGCAAAAACTAATAGAACTGCAAAGAGAAGTAGATAAATCTACTATTATGGTTAGAGACTTCAGTACCCCTCTATTAGAAATGGATAGATCAAGCAGGCAGAAAAATCAGTAAGGATACAATTGAACTCAACAACACCATCAAATAACTGAATATGATGGACATCTTATGGACTTCATCCAACAACAGCAGAGTGCATATTCTTCTCAAGCTCACATGGAACATTCACTAAGATAGACCACATTCTGGGCCATAAAATACATCTTAACAAATTTAAAAGAATAGAAATCTCACAGTGGAATTAAATTAGAAGTCAATAACAAAAAGATAGTTGGAAAATCCCCAAATACTTGAAGATTAAACAACACACTTAAATAACACATGGGTCAAAAAAGAAATCTCAGAATAGCCAACACAATCTTGAAGAGAGAAGTTGGAGGACTGACTGACACTACCAGCTTCAAGATCTACTGTAAAGCTACAGCAATCAAGACTGTGGTAGCAGTGACAGAACAGACAAATAGATCATGGAACAGAATAGACAAGCCTGATATAGATCCACATAAATGTAGTCAACTGATCTTTTTTTTTTCTTTTCTTTTTAAGATTTTTTTTTTGATGTGGACCATTTTTAAAGTTTTTATTGAATTTGTTACAATATTGCTTCTGTTTTATGTTTTGGTTTTTTGGCCGTGAGGCATATGGGATCTTAGCTCCCTGACCAGGGATCGAACCCACACCCCCTGCATTGGAAGGAGAAGTCTTAACCAGCCAAGGAAGTTTCCATCTGATCCTTGACAAAAGCACAAGGGCAATACGATGGAGAAAGATAGTCTTTCAACAAATGGTGCTGGAACAACTGGACAAACCATGTGCTAAAAAAGAGTCTAGACACAGACCTTCCACCCTCACAAAAGTTAGCTGAAAATGGGTCACAGACTATTTTTTGTTTCTTTTTATCTTTTTCTTGCTTTCTTTTGTATTGATCAATATTTTTTATTCTGTTTCCCTCATAAGTTACACATTTATTATTATTATTATTTTGTTACCCTAGATATTACAGCATACATCCTTGACTTAACAAGGTCTCCTTTATTTTTTAATTTTTAAAATAAATTTAATTAATTAATTTATTGGCTGCATTGGGTCTACATTGCTGCTCCTGGGTTTTCACTAGTTGTGGTGAGCCGGGGCTACTCTTCACTGTAATGCGCGGGCTTCTCATTGCGGTGGCTTCTCTTGTTGAGCACAGGATAGGCTCATGGGCTTCAGTAATTGTGGCACATGGGCTCAGTAGCTGTGGCTCACAGACTCTAGAGCACAGGCTCAGTAGTTCTGGGACACAGGCTTAATTGCTCCTCTGCATGTGGGATCTTCCCGGCCCAGGGATGGAACCCGTGTCCTCTGCATTGACAGGTGGATTCTTAACCACTGCACCACCAGGGAAGACCCAAAGTCTCCTTTAAATTAATACTTTTACCTCTCTCTAGGCAATTCAAGAAACTTACAACACTTTAATTCTGTTTAGCACCCTCCTGGCTTTCATACTATTGTTTATTCTAATATAAACCTCACAATAGATCACATTTATTTTTCTGAACAGTCATTATTCAATGAAATTTACCTACAAATTTACCCTTTCTGCTGCTTTTCATTCTTTCTACATTGCCCATCTCTCTGGGAACTTGGTTCTGCAGGTCCTGGTTGCCTTGGTTGTTCTTTGATGTCATCAAACAGCTATAGTTTGTGTTTTATCTAGCTGTAATATTTGTTTTCAGTGAGAAAGTTATTCTGATACTAGCTACTTCATCGTAGCCTGAAACAGAGTTTCTTTTCTGGGTTCTTAATCTTTCCCTCAATTCTGGCTCTTTCTGCCTAGTGTGAAAAATCATGTATTCACAATTCCCTAAACTTAACCAGCCGTTTCAGATCTCTGTGCCTTTATTTATGCTGTTTCTTCTGCCTCTTGTCAACATCCTCCTTGTTTTTATGGCTAAGAGTCCCCTTAAGTCTCACCTCATATTGACTCCTCTGACAAGTTTTTTGGAAGCTCACCTCCACCCTTGCATCTTGGGTGAACCTCTGTTCTATCAGTTATCGCATTGTGCTATAACTGTTTTCCTTCCTCTACACCAGACTTGCAGAGGCTACTATAGGGATTCCCACACTTAGTACAGTGCTTAGTACGGTACAAGACATTTTTTGAATGAATGAATGAAAAGTACATCCTGCAGATAATCCTTCTCAAATCTTGTACTAGTTCAGCTCCTCTGATTGCAAGGGATGGAGACACCCTCCCCACATAGATTTATTCTGATGGGATCAGTTTATTCTGATACCACCATTTACATCATCTACATATGGCAAGACAATAAATATTTTACAGGAAACCAAGAACAGTTAATCCTTATGTAGCCTGGGACATAATTTGCCAACTAGAAGGTGATTTAGGACCTTAAGTAAAGCTTGTGACTGGGTCCTGTTAGCATGCCCACAACATCAGAAATGCTTCAGTTCCCTGCCATCAGGGGGACTCCGCTTGTTTCTTCCTTTGATTCGTCTGTGCTTTCTGCTGGCAGCCAGTCTCTTCAACCTGTTCTCTGAATATCATTTGCTTGTTCGTTGATTTTGCTTACTCATGGCTTCTGCTTCTTTGTAGCCTGAAAAACCTCTGCAACCTGCCCCCACTTTTTGTGTTCACTCGGTTTCTCAACCTGTCATCAGCTTCCAACTTCTGCATCTCCATTTCAGCTCCTTAAGAGAGTGAATCTGATTGGTTCATTTAGACATGGTCAATTCTCTTGGCAAAACTCTTGTGCCAGGTTACATCATGGTCATCATTCATTCGTTTGTTTGCCTGTTTAACAAATATGCACAGGCCTCTGGCTCACTTCTAGATAATCTATCATAAGGTAGGTGCCCAATTGTGGGCTAATAGCTGTGGTTAGGGTAGAGTGGAGGACGAAGTCATAAAGTGGTAACAGTGTGGAGATCTATATGTAATAAACAGTCTCAGGAAGGGGCTGTGGTCATACCATGCATTACAAGCCTTGGCCAGTTCAGGAAACAAATTCCGGCAAGCCTTTTGGCAGAAATCACCAAAAATAATTCAAAATTGAGAACCCTGGTGCTGAGGGAGTGCTATTTTATGTTACTGGTGAGTAAGAGTGTCTTTTGTTTGAGACATGAGTACTGAAGGTGACAGAGTTAATTTGGGGGAGGAAACAGTTTATTTTAAGATGAAAACTAAAGAATTGACTTGTATTTTGGCCTGATGAATGGTTGTCCCACCTTTGCTGCAGAAGCACCTATAAGGTCAAGATTCCCTAAGAAATTCTGTCCTCTAAAACCATGAGATACATCTTGATCTGGAAGATGTTCTGAGGGAAGAAACTTAGAATGTTTGATTTTGAACGTGGATTAACTGCACAGTTCAAAAATTTTAATGAACTGATCTACAGAGTAGTTGTTGAAATGATCTTCCTGGGTGCTGAATAATCTCAGCCCCAAATGGGGATTTGACATTGACATGTTCTTTCCTATAAACAGATCCAGCTTACTTCCTCCTACCTTTCCTTCCTCCCTCCCTCCTTTCTTTCCTTCCTTCCTCTTTCAAAATGTTTCTCTTTTTTCAAAAAAATCAAGAAATACATCACATACACTTAAATGTATTACATGAATATGTATAGTTTAAAGATTAATCATCCACTGAACATTCACGTACCCACTATTTAGGTTAAGAAACAGAATATTATGAGGATTCCATATGCTCCCTGTGGGCCCTTCCGCAATTGCATCCCCCTCTCTCCTCCACAGAGACAACCTCTGCCTGTCTTCTGTGTGAGTTATCTTCTAGTCTCTATAATTTTTTAAAAATATTTCTCCCAGGACTTCCTAGGTGACGCAGTGGTTAAGAATCCACCTGCCAATGCAGGGGACACAGGTTTGATCCCTGCTCCAGGAAGATACCACATGCCGTGGAGCAACTAAGCCTGTGTGCCACAACTATTGAGCCTGTGTGCCACAACTACTGAAGCCCGCACACCTAAAGCCCGTGCTCTGCAACAAGATAAGTGACTGCAATGAGGAGCCCGTGCACCACAATGAAGAGGAGCCCCCACTCTCCACAACTAGAGAAAGCCCATGTGCAGCAACAAAGACCCAACGCAGCCAATAAATATATTAATTAATTAATTAATTAATTTTTAAAAAGTGCAAAAAGAAAAACAATTTAAAAAAAAGTTTTAAAAAAAAATTTCTCCCAAAGCCACATACTTTTTTTTTTTTTAAGAATTTTATTTATTTATATATTATATTATCTGTGTTGGGTCTTCCTTGCTGCACAAGGGCTTTCTCTAGTTGTGGCTAGCAGGGGCTACTCTTTATTGCAGTGCACAGGCTTAGGTGTGTGGGCTTCAGTAGTTGTAGCTCATGGAGTCAGTAGTTGTGGCTCGAAGGCTCTAGAGCACAGGCTCAGTAGTTGTGGCGCACGGGCTTTGTTGCTCCACAGTATGTGGGATCTTCCCGGACCAGGGATCAAACCTGTGTCCCCTGTGTTGGCAGGCGGGGGATTCTTAACCACTGTGCCACCAGGGAAGCCCCAAATCTCTATAATTATCCTTATCATTTCTAATACCTCGGTATTCCTTTACCATATATTGTTTTGTTTCATAACACAGGTACATGCACAAAACTGGATTAGTAAGGACAGTATATCGTTGCCTCTTTAGATAAAGGTCCTCAGGAGAAGGTGAAATGATGGTCTCTGGGTCACAGGTAACCTCATGTTCACTGAAAGTTTACAGGACAAAGTCACACATTAGTCTATGGGAAATAGGACTCATCAAAATTGACCTACATGGCAGGGTGAAGTGTGAGCCAAA
The DNA here is from genome assembly GCF_030028045.1 of Hippopotamus amphibius kiboko. Classification (NCBI taxonomy): domain Eukaryota; kingdom Metazoa; phylum Chordata; class Mammalia; order Artiodactyla; family Hippopotamidae; genus Hippopotamus; species Hippopotamus amphibius. Next base: position 88,143,154 of record NC_080193.1, on the reverse strand, counting down.
TACTGGACATCAGGTAGGGATGTAGTCAGGAAGAGTGGGCAGCTCTGTGTTTTGTGATCTGAAGTTCCTATGGCCTGCTTCCAGCTCTAGGAGTGGGTCAGAGCAAAACATTTCTGTGAGAGTGAAATAAATATCTTCAAATAATGCAGGCAGGAGGGCATCAAGGGAAGAGCAGGAACTTCATCCACATGTGGTCAAGACAAGCCTCCTGGTGATGCTCCAAACACCAGAACCAACTAAAGGTTTATAGTCAACCAGAAGGGCTGTGGGAATAAGCCCCTCAAAAAGAAAAGGCGAAAAGCCTTCAGCATCTGTGACGATGATGGTGATGATGGTAGCTGAATGCTTACTCTGAGCCCTGCATGGTGCTAAGCAGTGTCCATGATTGTCTCATTTAATCTTTATAACAATCCAGAGAAGTAGATATTAATATAATGCTCATTGTCCAAATGAAGAGATTGAGCCTCTGAGAGTTTCTTAATTAAGAAACTGGCCCATTGTCACACAGGTGGTAGATTGCTTCAGATATTTTCCAGGGATCAAGGCCACATTATTTGCTGGGAGAGAGGTGAAGAGACCAGCACAGTTGGTGAACTGATAGGCACATGCTTGTGCTAGTGGCAATAATAATAAAAATAGGGGAATTCCTTAGTGGTTCAGTGGTTAGGACTCGGTGCTTTCACTGCCAAGGGCCCGGGTCCAATCCCTGGTCGGGGAACTAAGATCCCACAAGCTGCTCGGCCAAACAAACAAGCAAACAAACCAGTCAGCATTTACTGAATGTGCGCCAAGTACCTGACATAGTTCTAAACACTTCTACATGCATTAATTTGAGATGAAATAAAACCCAAATATACAGAACTGGCACACGAGGGACCAAGCTTGAGACTTTTGGAAGACTTAGAAATACCCTCTGGCCACATCAAATAGGCAAAAAACAAAAACAAAAAAAAACCTAGCTGTACTGTAGATGTTTCTTCTGATCAGAGATATCCATCTATTCAAAATTTATTTATGAAATCCCTCTTGTCTCCCAGGTACTGTTTTAGGTACTGAGGACATAGCAGAGAACAGAACAGGCTCAAGGAGAAGAGGAAAGTTCAGAAACATAAAAAGAAATAAAGAAATATTCAGAAGCATCTGAATTTTTGACCCTCTGATCACCAGAAAAGGAAAAAGGGAAGTACTATTACATTTGCTACTGATACTATAAAACTGCCCTTGCCTAATTTCATTTCAGCAAGCCTTTCCTGTGAACCGGTAATGTGCCAGGCACCATGTGCAGGGGCACTGGCCCAAAAGTGAAGAAGATGAGGTTTCTCTCCTTGAGAAGTGCAGTGTGGGAGACAGAAAGGTAAGTGGATAATTATATTACAGATGATTCGTGCTGTGACTGAGATGTGAACAAAATTCTATAGGAGCAGAGAAGAGTGACTAATCTTGCCTGGGGGTGTCAGATAATGTTAAATGGAGGAGAGGACATTTTAACTGGGTCTAAAGGAGGCTAGGAGTTGGCCAAGTGGAGATGGAGAGAAAAGACATCTAGGGAGGAGTCATCTGTGGATAGAATGACCAAGTTACAGTGCTAAATTCTGAAATATGGACTGCGCATGTATGGCCTGGACCCCTCAGACCGTGGTGGGGTAGGGTAGTCCACAGGGATAATGATTTATTGAAAAGGAGAGTTGAGGCTTGTGTTGCTACTGGCTAAAATGACTGAGTTGATAAGCAACCCACTGACAGTTTCTCTATGCAGAAACCATTCAGGCATCCGCCAGTTTTTCCACTCTATGTTTAAGCTAAAGTATCAAGAAGACTTAAAGCACTGCTGTACCTATTTGGGGAGGGCAGTGTAAACTGGTACAGCCCACATGAAAAGCAGATTGGCAATAGCTATAAAATTACAAATGCTGCATGTATCTTCTGACCAAGCAGTTTTACTTCTAGGAATTTATCTTCAGTTGCACTCACTCACACATGAAATAACTTATGCACAAGTACTCATCACATCCTTGTTTGTTAAAGCAAAAGATTGGATACAAATTGAATGTTCACCAAGAGGAGAGTGGTCAAATAAATTATGGTATCTCTTTAAAATGGGATACTATTCAGTTTAAAAAGAAAACAAAGAATAAGGTAGCTCTTTATAGTCCTGTTTGGCATGAAACATTGTCAAATGAAAAAAGCAAGGGGCAGACCATTTGTATAAAATGACGATGGAGAGAATTCAAGTCTTCCATGGAGTGTTCCAACGGTTAAATTAAAGAATCCTGGGCTGCCCTGCCTCCAGACTCCTTGCAATATGTGACAAGAAAGGTCAGCTGAGAAGGAGTCTTCTGTGACTTGTAGCCAAAAGCATCCAGACACAACTCTGAGGTCTGTGGATACCTTTGTGTTTGAACCAGGAATAATGCAGAAGAGGGAGTTAAATCTTTGACTTGCAGAAATTCTCCAGTTGGCTCCATTTTAACTCCAGTGGGCATCCCCAAGTGCTTCCTCCCTCTGGGTATTCTGAGCTCTGGATCTCAGAGCAGCCAGTCATTCACATGATGCAGCTGTGGGGGTTTCTGTGCAGAGATGCAATCTGGCAGAATTCAACCTGCCTTCTTTTAAAATACAACCTCATCAAAGCAAAGACACTGAAAGCCTGATAGAATCTATTTGTAGGTGGGGGCAAGAGGGCAATGCACTGGATGCTAGAATCAAACCTTATAATGAGGAATTCAAACAAGCCCTTCTCTGCCCGCAGGAGGACCCAGATGATCCTGACTTGCCATAGTGACTGTAGAGCTGAGAAGTCTCTGGATCAAGCCACGTGGTCTGAGAACTTGTCCACACAGCTGAAATTATCCTGTCAGTATCATCCAGACAATTTTGAGGACTCACTGTCACTCACTTATTCTTTCAAGAAAGTTATCTCTCCCTGGCACTCTGCTAGGTGCTAGAGATACAATGGTGAGGAAACTGACATGGCCTTGCCTTTACTAACTTACAGTCTAGAGGAGGAGATGGCAGTTAGTTGAATAATTATCAAATAGGTGTACAATGACAACTGAGCTTAGCATTGTAAAGGAAATGTTTGTGGTGGGTGAGAGCGGTTAAGAAAGATACCTATATTAGAATAGGATCAGGGAAGGCCTACCTGAGGAAATGACACTTGAGCTGACATCTGAAGGATGAGTGAGAGTTAATTAGGTGGTATGGGAGAAGAGCATTCCAGCAGAAGGAATAGTTCCTGCAAAGGCTCTAGGGTTAGGGGTAGCATAGAACACTCAAGGAATTGGAAGAAGTCCAGCATGGTTGGAGGGCAGAGAGTGAGGGGGGTGTGCTGGGAGATGAGGCTAAAGCCTGGAAAGGCAAAACCAAGGGACGTGTAAAGTATTTTTATAATAGCAACGGGAAACCATTTATCATACAGAGTGTTAGTTGTTCCCCAATATCCACTTTCCCCTCCGTTCTTTTAGTATTCAAGCCCTAGAGTTTTGGCTCAGTACGTTCAACTCTCAGAGTTTTGGCCACCCAGTTAAAGACTGTTTTCCAGACTCCTTTGCATATAGATTTGCCCATGTGACCAAGTTCTGACCAATGGATTGTGAGCTGAAGGACAGGCTTCCCTTTCCTCTTATCTTCTCACTGGCTAGAATGCACACATGATGGTGGCAGCTGGAGGAGTCGTCCTTGACCATGAGATGGAAGTCATATGCTGAGGATGCCAAAGCAACCAGATAGAGGGAAACTGGATCCCCACCAGTGTGGAACAGCTGTAGCAGCCCCAGACTGTTAAACTCAGACTATATGTGACAAGTTGATCAATTTCTAACCTATTTAAACTACATTTTTTTTGGTCTTTATCATAGAAGGTACACCTGTATTCTTAGTAACTGTTCCAGACTGAATGTTTGTGTCCCCTCAAAGTTCATATGGTGAAATCCTAATACCCAGTGGTATTAGGAGGTGGGACCTTTGGGAGGTGATGAGGTCATGAGGGTGGCGCTCTCATGAATGGGATTAGTGTCTTTATAAAAGAGGCTCCAGAGAGCTCTCTTGCCCCTTCTATCATGTGAGGACCCAGTGAGAAGACAGTCATCTTTGAACTAAGAAGGGGGCTATCACCAGACACTGAATCTGCCAGCACCTTGATCTTGGACTTTCCAGCCTCCAGAACTGTGAGAAATAAATGTCTGTTATTTAAGCCACCAGCCTGTGGTATTTTTGTTATGGCAGCCTGAAAGGACTAAGACAGTGACGCACCACTGAAGTGTTCTAGGTGACAGAATCAGATTTCTGTCTTGAAGTGATCACTCTGGCTGCTGTGTGGGAGGTAAAGGCAGAACACTCAGAAGCCTTTGCAACCCCCATCAAGGAGGATGGTGTCTTGGATCTGCAAAATAGCTATGAAAATCGGACTGGACTCCATTAGAACACCTTTCACCTGGTGTAGTGGAGAGCATGGACTGTGGCCTCAGGGAGAGCTAAATTCTGCTCCTGGATCCACTATTCTGTAGCTGTGACCTTGGACGAGTTACTTAGCATCTCTGAGTCTTACCTGTAAATTCAAATTGAGGTTCTTTTTAGGGGCTGTATGGTTTATTTTAAGATGGCCTTCAGACTTGAACTGCAACATCAGCTCTTCCCTGGGTCTCCAGCCTGCCGACCTACCCCTGAAGACTCTGGACTTGCCAACCTCCATAATCACTCTTTCCTTAAGATAAATCCCCTTGCCAACTGTCTGTCTATCTGTCTATCTATCATCTATCTATATCTATCTATCATCTATCTATCTATCTATCATCTATCTATCTATCTATCTATCTATCTATCTATCTATCTATCTATCTATCTATCCATCCTATTCATTTTGTTTCTCTGAAGAACCCTGACTGACACAAGGGTAAACTTTCTATTGGTTTATAATATACCTACAGCAAAGTGCACAAAGATGAAGGGCACAGCTCAATGAATTTGTGCAAAGTGAACACACTTCACCACCATCCACAAGAAGATATAAAACACTGAAATTCTGTGAAGATAGCTGTGGCAGAGGCATAGAGTTTCACTCTAAATCCTTGTGTAAAAACAGACATAACAATTAGATACAAAACAAAAAACCCATGGATGACATTTACAACAAAACTAGATGGCAAGGTATCCCCACGAAGCCCCAGATACAAGTGGGCGAGGACAAGGCAACAAGACAGAATTGACATCTATGCAAAAGAAAGCAGAGAGAAGTAGTGAGCTTCGGATGAAACTGAGAAGAGGAGGGACGTAAAAATAACCAGTAGGTGTTCATGGGTCACTTTAAGAAAGCAGCAGAACCTGGGAGGTGTTTTACCTAGTTCAGTAGTGGGTGAGTGCAAGCAGTCTGCAGGAAGGTGTGAAATAGATGGGGCACTCTAGCCCTAGTGAACTCTCAGGACAGCCAGCCATCAGGGCTCTGCCAGGACAGGAGCCCACGCTGAGAAGAAAGTACTTGGAGAAGAATCAAAAGTGGGCAGGATAGGTACAACAAAGATAAAGACGAGACAAGGCTCAGACAAGAATTGGGAGGGGAGCAGAGCCAAGAAATCATAGAAAGCATGCTGCCACATTTCTTATTACTACATGAAAATAGCTGGAAAGGGAACTCTGTGAATTTAGATGACTCATTCTGACCCATCTTTCCCTCTAAAAGTTTAGGATAATTAATTTCATGTAGAAATAAATGGAAAAGCATTGAGGCCAAATCAGTTACAAGGTTATAAGAAAATAAGCAGAACCATAATAATAAGCATAACCTACAGGCAAAGAAAGCATGCCAGAAAGACATACCCACAGGGCAGATAAAAACTGTGACCTTAACTATTTAGAAAGAAGATAAAAGATGTTTAATAATAAAAATATGTTTAAAAGACATAAAAGGACATGATAAATCAAAGTTAGAGACAGCCTGAAATGAGGTGACAAAACTCAGAAAAGAATTAGAAATGAATGAAAAAGTAATTTCAGAAGGAAAAGCTAAATTGCAAAAACACTAGAGTGAATTAACACAGCAGATAATGCCTTAAGCAAAATAGAAGGTAAAAAGGAAGAAAACATTAGAAATTGAAATTTTAAGAAATGAAAAGGATTCAAAGAAAAAGAGAAAACTCCGAATATTGAAAATAGGCAAGTAAGACTTAACACACAGTAAATAGAAATCTCTGAGGAAGAAAATCAAGGCAAGGGAACAGAATGGATGCCATGGGAAGGCCAGCCCTCAGGAAAGAACTGAGACTTCCTGCGAACAGCCACATGAATGAGCTTGGGTGTGGGTCTTCCAGCCCCAGTCAATGACTGCAGTCCCCTCTTTGTAAACCTTCATTATAATCTCAGAACCATCCAGCTAAGGCTCTCCTAAATTCCTGACCTCAGAGGCTGGGCGATAATGTGTCATTTCAAGTTGCTACATTTTGGAGTGATTCATTTTTTATTTTTTTTTATGCAGCAATGGGTAACTAATAGAATGGGCATTAGGAAAGTGTCTGGTATGGGGCTATTTCAATATATCTGCTAAGTGCATCCTAATATATGCCTTACAGTGAACATATATGCATTTTTGTAGGTTATATACCTAGGAGTGAAAATGCTGGGTCATGGGATAGACATATATTTAGCTTTAGTAGGTACTGCAAAAGTGTTTTCCACAGTGCTCATATCAATTTACATTCTCACCAGCAGTGTTTAAGAGTCCCTGTTGCTCATATCTTACTACCACTTGATATTTTCTGTCTGTTTCATTTTAGCCATTTTGATGGGTGGTAGTGGAAACTCACTGTGCTTTTAATTTACATTTTCTTGGTGTCTAATGGGGTTTAGCATCTTTTCGAAAGCTTAATGGCCATTTAGACTTTCCATTTATAAGACAGCTGTTCAAGTCTTTTACCCATTTAAAAAATTAAGTTGTCTATCTTTTCCTGATTGATTTATTCTTTTTATAATTCTGGGATTCATTTTATATTCTGTAACCAGTGCTTTGGCAGATATATAATATTTCTTTTCCCACTCTTAGGGTTTTTTTTCACTCTCTCAGTGATGACTTGATAAACAGAAGTTCTTAATTTTAGTGTAGTCCAGTTTATCAATCATTTTTTCATATGGTTAGTTATTTTAAATTTTATGTCCTATTAGTGAAATCTTTGCCTACTCTAAGTCATGAAAGTATTTTCTTAAGTTATCATATAGAAGCTCTATTTCAGGAATTCCCTGGTGGTCCAGTGGTTAGGATTCTGAGCTGTCACTGCTGAGGGCCTGGGTTCAATCCCTGGTTGGGGAACTGAGATCCCACAAGCTGTGCAGCCAAGAAAAATTTTTTTTAATTTCATAAGGAAGCTCTATTCAGTCTATCATTCATTTAGAATTGATTTTTGTGTATGGTGTGAGGTAGAGATTAAGACTTACAATTGCTCTGGTACCATTTATTGAAAAAAAAATCTTCCTTTCCCCAGGGTATGAGAACTTTATCATAAATCAAGTGACCATAAATTTGAGGATCTGTACATGGAGTTTGCTCCATTTGTCTATCCTTGCACCAATACTATGTTGTTTTAGTTATTATAGACTTATAATAAGTTTTGATATCTGGTTACCTGGTAGATAAGCTTTCCAACTTATTTTTCTTCCATATTGTCTGCTATTTTGGCTATTTTATTTCCATATAAATTTTAGAGTCAGCCTGTCAATTTCCACTGAAACATCTACTGAGATTTTGATTGGGATTGCATTTAATCTATTGATAAATTTGGGGGAAATGGACACACTATTGAGTTTTACAGTCCATTAGTAAGTTTTTTTCTCTATTTAGGTTTTCTTTAATTTTTCTCAGTAATGTTTCCTAGTTTTGTATGTAGAATCGTGAATATTTTTCATTAGGTTTATTCCTAGGTATTTGATGCTTTTTGTTGCTATGATAAATGACATCATTTTTAAAATTTCAATTCTAATTGCTATTGCTTATATATAGAAATACAATTGATTTTTAAATATTGACCCTTATATCTAGTGACCTTGATAAACTCTTTTGTTAGTTTTGTACATTCTTCTTTTTTACTTTCTTCATGCACAATCTTGCGGTCTCTAAATAAAGTTTTCTTTCCATCTTTATACCTTTTATTTCTTTTCAGTTCAGATCTCCAGTGTAATGTTGAATAGAAGTAATGATAGTGACATTCTTGTCTTGGTCTTAATATCAGGAGGAAATCTTATAATATTGCACTAGTAATTATAATACCTGATGTGGTAGTGGCCCTGCACAGGTGTCTGATCCTGTGAGGAGGGTATCTGCATGAGAGAGTGACCTGGCCTGGGGCCTAGGAGCCTGAATAGGGTGAGAAGGACATCCCAGTAGAAGGGTGGTACCATACAGGGTGTCAGAGCCGAGGAAGACTAAGGAGGGCATCTACATGTTAGGCAGCTTGGTGTGGTGTGCTGGTGCCCCAACACAGGGAGGGAAACATCCATGTGTGGTAAGAGGTATTAGACCCCGGGAGGGCTAGGGAGAGCTTTTACATAAGGGATGGCCTGGCACAGGGTGTCAGAACCCAAGTGGAGTTAGAAGGACATTTATGGAAGATTTGCAGAGGAGGGAAAGTGGAGGTGACAGGAGATTGGTAACTTATACAGAGATGGATACAGTCAGGAAATATATTGAGGAAAATGGGAACCAGGTTTCTTACTGCTAGAGAAAGAAGTTACAAATATGAAAAGAAGTACAACTAGAATGAATACTGGAATGTAAGATTAGAATTGGAATTCTAATTAATTAATTATAATTTAATTTAATTGGCGGTGTGAATTTAAAATTTTCAATATATACAGATTGATATAGGTCTGTGTGTGTGTATACACATGCATATATTTCTTAGCTCTGTCCATTAAGATGATCTAGCAGTAGCCACACCCCAATAGCAATGAGCATATCTAGGATCCAGATCTTGGTTTCTATGCCTTTCTTCTGCTAAAAGGAACCAGAACTCCTTGGAGAAATGGTTGTTTCCAGTCCTGAGGCAGGAAAAGTACAAGATGTGCCTAGAATTTCCTATTGTACTAGAAAATAAAGAGGTGTTCAAATAATAATATCCATTCTGTCAAAGGAACATAGAAAATAGCTGGGAGGGGCTCCCACTGGCCAAATCTGGGACAATTTGGACATTGAAATAAATGACAGTTATAACACATTGAATGAAATAGGAATCCACGAATTCATATGGCATAAATTAATTAATTCAAAATTTCATGACAAATGGGATATTTACATAGTCCCAAAGTCCCTTGCCAAGGGCATAAGAGTAACTTTATAGTTGTGATGCTGGCAGATATACTGGGTGGGCCAAAACCCCAAATGAACTTTTTGGCCCACCCAATACCATCGTAATCAATGACCAAGATTAAAATAACAGTAAAGAGACATGTGGAGTCCTGAGTTGGTTTCTGAAACTGAAAAAGGACCTTAGTGGGACAATTGGTGAGATCTGAATAGGATGTGTAGATTATTTATTAGTAATGTATCAATGTTAATACTCTAATTTTGATGGTTGCATTGCAGCTGGGAAATATACATTAAAATATTCGTGGGTGATGGGGCATTGTATTTGTAACTTACTCTCAAACAGGAGAAGAAAAAATATTCTTTGCAATGTGGAAAAAGAAAAAAGGGAGCTACAGTTATTCTGGACTCAGGAGAATGTTTATCTGGAGTCCTGATACATGAAGTAGGAAGGGCAACACCATTCCAGGAGGAGTAAAATCTTACCCAGAATGAGTGCTTTTATTGTAATCTATACAGGTTCCAGCTGTGAATTCCTTGAGGGTGGAGCCTGTGTCTTATTTAAAGGGGTAAGGGTAGATATTGTGGGGCCTGAAGGTTATGTAATCTCAGAGCCTGTCTTAAGAAAAAGATTATAAAACTATGAGTATAACATTAGGCAAGAATGTGAATATTTATTTAGAATGAGAATATAAATCATAACATTATAAATTCTAATAACTGACAAATACCACAGATATCACAAAATCCAGAAAAGTATAACATAATTTCTTTGTTAGTTAACTGCTTGACATATCCCTCTATAATACTTTTGTACCACATTTCTTGGCTGCATAGTCTGTGATCACATCTTTATATGACAACAGTTTTATAATATCTGAGTCTAAGAAAGAATGGAAAGATAATTTAGTCTTTCCTCTAGCATGGGCAATCAAATCACTTAAAAAAATTATTCATAGCTTTAAAAAGTTTACTTTGGCTTCAAAACTCATTGATAATGTCATGTCAGTTTCTACAATTTTTACCTAATTTGGAGAAACTGCTACCTAGTTTCTTTCATATGTGAGTTGTAGGATTTTAGGGCATAACCAAATATATTCCTGACAAGAAAGAACTTCCATTTTTGTGTCTGTGAGGACTGAATTCTCCATGTACAATTTTACACATCTGATAATTGGAAGAATCTTCCACAGACAAGCTTCTGGCTCCCTACATTTTGAACTTGGTTTATCTTCCTTACTCACTCACTTCTGGTGCCAAGTGCTGTAGGACATGTCCGTTCTGCAATATGACCTCTGATCTCACATTGCATCATGATGCCGGGTCCATTGGCATGATGTGTGGGCACTAATCATAGTTCTGAAAGACACTCTCACACCAGGATGTGAGATAGTTAATAATTAGTTAAGCATAGAAACACCTGCAGATTACAACTATAGTCCACTATATGGGTTGAGTGACCCTTCTCCCCCGTCCCCTTTCCCCAAAGGTATATCCATGTCCTAACCTATAGAACCTGCAAATGTGACCTTGTTTCATAAAAGGGCCTTTGTGAATATAATTAAGGATCTCAAGATGGAATCATCCTGGATTTTGAATGCCTAAATCCAATGGCAGGTGTCCTTCTAAGAGAAAGGCAGAGGGAGACTTGAGAGACACAAAGGAGAAGGTGATGTGAAGATAGAAGCAGAGATTGGAGTGATGTGTCTACAAGCCAAGGAACGCCAAGGATTAACACAGCCATCAGAAGCTTAGGAGAGGGGCATGGAGCGGATTCTCCCTCAGAGCCGTCAGAAGGAACCAAACCTGCCAACACCTGGATTCTGGACTATGAGAGAGAAATTTCTATTGTTTTAAGCCACCAAGTTTGTGGTGAAATTAACACAGCCACTAAATCCAAACTAAGCTTGATCCCAGAAACTGTCATTTCAACACCCTCTGCATAAGGGAACAGGTAACAGAGGGGAAGTTGGAGTGGAAACAGCAGTTTTAACGGATTTTGATTAAAATATCAGTTTTTCAAATTTTAGAAAGATCGTATAACTCTCTGAATACATTAATAGGGTCCCTCCCAGGACGTTGAAAGGGGTCTGGCCAAGTAAAAGTCCCTGAAATTTACAACTGATAAGTTTTACAGAATAGCTACCTCTGTGTAGGAGGCAATGTAGTGTTCTAAAGACAAGCACTGGAGCCAGGCAGCCTGGGTTCAAATCCCAATTTCGCAACTGTGTGGCTATTGACTTCAGACAAGTTAGTTAAACTTTCTGTGCCCCATTTTCTTCCTCTGTAAAATATGAATGATAAAAGCAATATCTAGGATATCCCTCATGGTCCAGTGGTTAAGACTCTGGCTCACAATGCAGGGGGCCCAGTTTCGATCCCTGATCAGGGAACTGGATCCTGCATGGTACAGCTAAGACCCGGTGCAGCCAAATAAACAAATACTTAAAAAAAAAAAAAAAGAAAAGAAAGCAAACAGCAATATCTACCTCATAAGGTTATTGACCCGGTTAAGAGATATAATGTATATAAAGTGCATGATACACGTAACAAACATAGAAAAGTACACACCCCATGGTAAGTACTCAGTACACGTTAAGCCATTTTATGATTTAGTAGGCAAGCCATTATACTAGACATTGGGGTGTAAAGACAAATAAGAAGTGGCCCTTGCCTCCAAGAAGCTCACCACCTATAGGGGAAAGAGATTATAAAACGATTGTAATACAATGCTTTAAGTGCAATGAAATGGATGCTATGTACCAGACATATGGGAGCACAGAGGAGAATCTCTGTTGGCAGATAGGGGTCGTTCCAGGAAGGTTTCCTGGAGAGGGTGACATCTGAGTTGAGTCTCTCCATGTGTTTGTATGACAGAATGATTTATTGAGCTATTAATTTTTATATTGTTTTTCCTGAATTCATTCATTGATTCAAATACTTACTGAACACCTGCTATTTGCCAGGCACTTTTAGAGGCACTGGAAATACTGTAATGAGTAAACATACTAAAAAGCACGGAAATTATTTAGAAGTGTATTAAAAAATAAGTTGGATAGAGGAATAATATGTGATAAAGCAAATATAATAATAGGTTAATTATAGTCTCTAGGTAGCAGATATATGGGTTTGCACTATACAGTTCTTTCAGCTTTTCTGTATATTAGAAAAGTTTTATAATGAACTGTTGGTAAAACAAATAAATATCTGTACAATTAAACACTGTACATCCATTAAAAATGTTTTGGTAAAATATTCATTCCAACAGAAAGATAAATATTATTTATTATAAACTGAAAAAAGTAGGGTTCAAAACCATAACTGTAGTTCCATCCAGCTTTCTTTGTGTGTATATGAAGAATGTACACTAGGAACAGCACATATAAAGGTCCTAGGCAAAAGCTTTGCTGGAGAGTTTGAGGAGGTGCAAAGAAGGAACTAGGTTTAGAGAGAAATAAGGGAGCAGAAAGGTAGTAGAGGAGCTGATAAAGATAATGGGAGGGGCAAGGTTTGTTGAGCTGTTGTGGGTAAGCTGTTCTGCATAAGATATTATCTCAAATTTGGTGGCTTGAAACAACAACCATCTTGTCATAGCTCACGACTATTTGGTTGTGAATTTGGACAGAATTACTTGGTCTGAATTTGACCAGAATTATTTGGTTAAGACAGGACACAACTGGGTGATCTTTCTGCTCTGTGTGGCATTAACTGAAGTCACTCGGTGGCGTTCTGCTGGCAGATGGGTTGGTCTGTAGGGTCCAAAATGGTTTCATTCTCATGTCCACTGCCTTGGTGGGGATGACTGGACTCATCAAGGCTGGGCTCCACTGGGACCCTTTGTCTCTCCATATAGTCTCAGGGCTTTTCCATGTAGTCTCTCCAACAGGGTAGTTGGATTTCTTACATAGTAGCTCAAAGCTCCAAGATCAAATGTTTCAAGAGACAGGAAATAGAACTTGCTAGTCTTTTTAGGCCTGGCTCCAAAAATGGGCACAGTGGCATTTCTGCTATATTCTCTTGGTCAAAGTAGTCATGGAGCCCACCCAGATTTAAGGGGTAGGGGAACAGACACCATACACCTCTTAATAAGAAAAGTGTCAAAGAGTCGTGGCCATCTTCAGTCTACCATATAGGCCCTTGTAGGTCATAATAAGGATTTCGGTTTTTATTCTGAATGAGAAAGGAGCCATTGAAGTGTTTTGAACAGAGGAGTGACATGATCTGGCCTCCATTTTAACAGGGCCACTGTAACTGCCATTCGGAGGAAGGCAGGAAGTAGGAAAACCAGTTAGTGGGCTACCGCAATAAACCAAGCAAAAGATGATGGTAGCTTGGGCCAGGGTAGTGGTGAGAAGTAGTTGAATTCTGGATGTATTTTGAGGGAAGAATGATCAAGATTTGCTGGTTGATTAGATGTAGGTGTGAAATAAAAAGAGGAGTCAAAGATAACTCCAAAGCTTTTGGCCTGAGCAAACAGTAGACTAGAATTTCTGTTAACAGAGATGAGGATGACAGCATGAGTTGGTTTTTAACATGTTGAGATGCCTATACATCCAAGTGGAGAGCTCAAGTAGGTCTGGTGCTTAAGGGATCAATCTAGACTGGAGCTATAAATATGAATGTCATCAGCATATGGGTGCATTTCACCTAGAGACTGAATGGAGAGAGAGAAGATGTCCAAGGACTGAGCCTGGAGCTTCCAACTCCCTCTTTTTCTTCCTTCAATCCTGCATGGCATCCCAGGCCTCCAAAAAGTTGATGGTTCAGATGTTGCCTCCAGGTCACCTCTCTTACAGTTTTTTGTGAAAGCCTAAACTCATTTAGAAGATTGTGCTGGGGAAGTGACAGCTGTAGCGGTTTTGAGGAGAGAGAGACAGAAGCTGGGTGAGGAGAGGGGGTGATGTCTTCTGCCAGTGTCCTTATATAACAACAGAGAGAGTGGAAAGAGAGGGAGAGAGAAAAGCTTTCTGTTGTCTCTTCTTACAAGGGTATTCATCCCATCATGAGGGCCTTACCCTCATGACCTCATCCAAACCTAGTTTTTACCCAAAGGCCCCATCTCCAAATACCATCATATTGGGGGCTAGGGCTTAACATGTGTATTTGGGGTGGGAGGGACACAATTCAGTCCATAGCAGCCTAGTTATGGTAGACCTCATTAAGACAATGGCTTTTGACCAAATACTAAATAAGATGAGGAAGTAAACCCACTCTATCACTAGGAGAATGTTCCAAGAAGAGAAAAACAACCAGTGCAGAGCCAAAAGTAGGAGGCCAGTGTAGTGAGGGCAAAGTAAGGGGTGAAGTTGAAGAGGTAAGGGCAAAGGGAAGATTATGTGGGGTCTCATAAGCCACTTTCATACCTTTCCCATGGGATGAAAATTCTATAGGACAAGGACTTTGTCTATTTTGTTCACTGTCTGAAATGTAGTGCCACTTGATAAGTGTTTATTTGTTGAATAAATAAAATTCATATGTTATTACAATGAGTTATTTCACATAATCTGACAAGATTGCAAATTGGTGAGAATGTGAAGCAATAGGAACTTGCATACATTGGGGGGTGTAAATTGGTACAGGCCCTTAGAAGAACAACTTAGCAATATCTAGCAAAGTTGAAAAAGTGCATGCTCAATAACCCAGCAATTCCTCTCCTGGGCATATTCCTAGGGAAATGATTGCATATGTGTATCAGAGACATCTAAACTAATATTTATAACAACATTGTTTGTAATCATAAACAATTGAAAATAACCTATACATCAGTCACCGGGAGGGGAAATAAATAAAATTTACTACACTCATACAGTAAAATATTATGCAGTAACAAAAATCAACATCAACAAGGATAAATCTTTTTTTTAAAATAAATTTATTTATTTGTTTATTTATTTATTTATATATTTATTGGCTGTGTTGGGTCTTTGTTGCTACACACGGGCTTTCTCTAGTTGTGGTGAGCAGGGGCTACTCTTCATTGTGGTGCACAGACTTCTCATTGTGGTGGCTTCTCTTGTTGCGGATCACGGGCTCTAGGTACATAGGCTTCAGTAGTTGCAGCACCCGGGCTCAATAGTTATGGCTCACGGGCTTAGTTGCTCCCCAGCATGTGGGATCTTCCTGGCCCAGGGATCGAACTCATGTCCTCTGCATTGGCAGGCAGATTCTTAACCACTGCTCCACCTAGGAAGTCCCAACAAGGATAAACCTTACAAATTTAATGTAAAGCAAAAAAAGAGAGAGAGTGAGAGAGAAAGCAAATTTCAGATTAATATAGTATGGTTTCACTTACATAAAGTTAAAATATCTGAATAGATAAATAGAAAAATAAGTATAGTGATAGGATTCTAAGATGGTCTCCATGTTCCCTCTTCCCTAAGTTACTCCCATAATTATATTACATTATATGACAAAGGGGATTTTTGCAGATGTACTTGAAGCTACTACTTAGTTGACCTCAAAATAGGGAGATTATCTGGGTGAGCTTAACTAACATAATCATATGAAACCTTTAAAAGCAAGAAGTTTTCTCCAACTGGTCACAGAAATGGGAATAAGAGACATTCCAAGTGTGAGAAGGATTCCATGCACAATTACTGACTTATGGGTGGCCTCCAGGAGCCAAGAGCAGTCCCTAGCTGACAGCCCACAAGGTAACAAGGACCTCAGTCCCACAACCACAAGGAACTTCTAATAACCTAAATGAGCCTGGAAGCAGACTCTTCCCCAGAGCCCCCAGATAGGATCCCTGCCTTTGATTTCAGCCTTGTGAAATTCTAAGCAGAGAACCAGCCAAGCCCACCTGACATACAGAAGCGAGCTAATAAGTGGATATTGTTTTAAGCCTCCAAATGTGTGAGTTTGTGGTAGTTGTTATGTAGCAATAAAACATACACACATAAACACACATTTGCTTAATCAGGATCTATATATGTAGTAAGAATAAAGAAATATGAAAAGATAAACACCAAATCTGGAATATTGGTTATTCTGTTGGGCAGTTGGTGATAGGGAAGAGAAGGCTATTGGGGAGAAGATAAGAAAATTAAACTGTAGACAATATTTTATTATTTAAACCGGGTATATTGTTTCACTTTTTATATCTTTTTGTATTTTTCACATAGTGCATAACAATGTTAAAGATTCCTGACCCTAAATCACAGCCTAGAAACAGTAGAGATGCTAGACTTTGAGGGCCCTTTAGGCTTGGACAATGAGTTGCCCCACAGGTCTGTGCTAGAGACCTTCTTCTGTTTTCTGGAAATATCGTGTAACCTTTGGGAGGAGGATAGAGTCCCCATGACAGCTGAGATTGAATTTCCCTCCACCTCAATCGAATCAGACTAGGAGTCAGATTTAATTTAACACCCCACCTCCACCCCACCCTCCCAAAAAAGAAGAAAGAAAAAAAGAAAAGAAAATGTCTTGTTCACCAAATTTGTGTTGAGTGAACAAATGAATGAATGGAAAGATGAATGGATGTCCAAGTACTCACAAAATCACTATCAAGATTGTGTATTTGGACCATAGAGTAGGATAGGAAAATATTGTCCTGTTGCAGAATAATCCATAACTACTTGAAAGAAAACAGCCTCAGAGTTGAGAGAGAGAGAGAGATGTAAACCATGCTGTAACCGAAAACTGTGGTTTCGTTGGAGCGCCAGCCACTCTCCTGAGAGAACTCCCCAAGGGCAGGCCAGAGAGAAATCCTGGAAGAGAATGTTGGGGCAGCTAAAGCTCAAACCCACCCTCATCCCTTCCCCTCGGAGACACTGTGCTAATGGCCCTGATGATAACAAATGGTTCTGTGTGGCCACAGCTGCCTCTTACACTGGTTGGGGGCAAACTTGATTCAGAAGCATGATGGAGGGTGAAGCATCAAATTTCTTATTTAGCAAGAAGCTGATATCCAAGGAATGCAGCCTGGCAGCCACCTAGAAAGAAGACTTGACAATTGTGCAGCCTGTAGGAAAATGGCTTTCTTGTCCCAAGGCTTTTATTTTGAGGAAGGGTTACTGGCACTTGATGAAGAACACCAGTCATCAGCAATAATTTAGACAGGGAGGTCTGAGGGAGCCAGCAGGAAATAAGCCTTGGGGTCAGAATGCAGGTTGTGGTCAACAGTGTCTCATCCAGGTTCAGTCCTTCACTGACAACCAGATGCAAGAGACCACCCTCCTCAGTCATCAAGACCAAAGTTACCAACTCTGAACTTACCAACAAATTTCCAGAAGGAAAATTTCCAGGCAGGAAGTTCTATTCATTGGATTTTTTTTTCCTTGCAAATGTTAGGTTTGCTACTCAAATTATCTTAAGATCAGAAAAGAAGTGGGAAGGAGGGGTATTTAGTGGGTCATAGAGCTGCATCAGGCCCAGCTGAATCCAGGCGCTAAAACTACATCTGTCCCTCCATCTGTTGACTCTGTATTAATTCAGCTGACCTCTCTCCATGTGGGGGCAAGAGACTCACCGACATCTCAATGCTTCCATCCCACTAGCGTGGCAACCTCAGAGGAAGGAAAGCATCTCATTCTCAATAGTTCTAGTAAAACTCCAAGAACTGAATCTCATTAAGATTGGCTTTGGTTACCAGCCCATCCCTGATCCATTATGACTGGGAAGGTAGATGGTCAGGTACATAATTATTAAAGAGACTGTTGGAAGTATCAGGTAAAATCATGTCTATGGATGTGCTTTGTAAGCTGTAAAGCACAGTACACAGTACAGATGGTCCTGAGTCTGGCCCTTCAGGTACATGGAAAAGACATGCCCATTGCCCCATGTAAACCACATGAATTGAGAATGTGGGAGGGACTTCCCTGGTGGCGCATTGGTTACGAATCTGCCTGCCAATGCAGTGGACATGTGTTCGATCCCTGGTCCAGGAAGATCCCACAAGCCGCGGAGCAACTAAGCCCCTGCGCCACAACTACTGAGCCTGCGTGCTGCAATTACTGAGGCCTGTGCGCCTAGAGCCTAAGCTCTGCAACAAGAGAAGCCACTGCAATAACAAGCCCGAGCACCGCCACTAAGAGTAGCCCTCACTCTCCACAGCTAGAGAAAGCCCGTGCACAGCAACGAAGACCCAACACAGCCAAAAATTAATTAATTAGTTAATTTAAAAAAAAGAGAAAGAGTGTGGGAGAAGTGGTTTCCCAAAAGCAAATTAGGGTATTCTTACTACAGGGAAGCTGAATTCTCTGGCAGCAATAGCAGTGGCGCTCAACAGAAGAGACAGGTGGGCCCCAGCCATCTCCCTGAGTTTTCCTCTTTCTCTTAATTTTTTTATACAGTGATACCACCTTAAGACCACCCCCAAGAAATGATGATTCCATTGGTCTGAGGTAGGTCCCAGAAATTGTATTTTTCCAAAATTCCTTTAGGTGGTTCTGCTAGGCAGAGTAGTTTAGAAGCTATCGATTAATCTAGCAGACAACCTTACTACACTTCTTTGCTCCCTACCCAAAATCAAAAGTGAGTATATGTGGGGCCCTAGGTGATAAAATCAGGATTGCCCTTTTACTTAAAGGAGATAAATATAAAGGATTGACCTTATATTTTGAGATCACGGAGAGGAAAGTATAAATTAATGAATCTGTTACAAACCCCATCCCCCACCAGCCCCTAATCCTGGACAAATAGGAGGTGAACAGAAGTGCGTCCCATCTGACAAGATATTGGGCCGTAAGCAGACCCACCAGGGCTCTTCCCACAAGCAGTTACTCATTAACCCTCATGCTCAGAGTGCAGAATCTGTCATTGTGAGCGGTTGATGGCCGAGGTCCGGCTCTGGCTTGGGAAAGGTGCTTGGCATCATCACAGCTTGGGGTCGGACAGGAAAGGCCATGGACTGGAGAGGACACAATACCAGATGGAGGAAGTGGACCTCAGTTAGAAATTGATTTTAACTCCTTGCCAGGGGTTGCTTAGCTGTGAGAATTCAGGATAAGCTGGAGTTAGATTAGTTGGAAAGGTAGAAGGGGGAGGGGGAGGGTCAGGATCAGTCAGGTTGTCCAGTTCCATTCTCTGTAACTGATCATAGGACACTGATCCACTTACTACTATTTTTTTTTATTTCCCGTATCTCTATAATTTCTGTTTTATGATCTTTCAAGTCTGGAGACCCACCTCATCTTGTTTCCTATTCCCAGCACCTAGCCCAGTACCTTATAGGTGACAGTTTCTCAAATAGTATTTGCTAATATGGATTTCATAATTTTGCAGAATATTTTCTCAAAGCTCTTAAAAAGTACCGACCCTACATGGAGCCTCTGGAGCTTTGGAGAGACAGCAGGGTGTAGGATGAATAGCCAGAGGAGGCCCTCTGAAAAGTGCAGTCAGAATGCAGGGCCAGCATGGTGCCTGGCACATAGCAGGTACACAGAGATTCACAAAATTAATGAGGCCTACCATGGACCAGAGAAGAGGACCAGTGCCTGATATGCTGTCAGGTCTCTGTGACCTCAGGAATCAAATCAAACAACCCCCAGGAACAGTCTGAGTAGCAACAGCTGCCAGCACGATTGCCCAGAAGAAAAGACAGCTCTAAATTCAGATCTCAAAAGCCAAACAAAAAGAAATGATAGTACAACCCTGGCCCTTTAATGAAGAATGTTCTAATAAGAAAAAACAACAACAACAACAACAACAACAACATGCTAATGGTAGAGGTCAAACTGTTCCTGCTTTGTAAAAATAATGACAGTCTAATTTTGTAATAACTCACATTTTTTGAACACCAAGCACATGTCATATACAAGCATTGTGGAGCATTGTGAGATTAAATAAAATCTTACAGCAACCCTATGATGGTCCAACTTTATAGACCTCAGGAGAATTAAGAAACTTGAC
The DNA here is from genome assembly GCF_030028045.1 of Hippopotamus amphibius kiboko. Classification (NCBI taxonomy): domain Eukaryota; kingdom Metazoa; phylum Chordata; class Mammalia; order Artiodactyla; family Hippopotamidae; genus Hippopotamus; species Hippopotamus amphibius. Next base: position 88,123,020 of record NC_080193.1, on the reverse strand, counting down.
TAAAATCCCTCAGCTCAGAAGTGGAGAGGCTAAATTTGAACCCAGACCTGCGTGACTCTAGGACCCACATAGGAACCCCCATACTGTCTTTTTTTTTAGGTGGCGAATATTTTCTGTGCTATTTGTCAATGAGTCAGATCTCTTCCTGGCCCCTCCCTCTGCTAACAAAGGAATCTGGGCCAGTGAGCCCCTTGTTCAGTCCCAAAGGAGGACTGTACCCCAGGGCTCAGCCTCTCTCAGGAGGTAGCTCCCAAACTCCAGGACCCCTGAGTGATTCCTGTAAGTCAAGATAATAAAGGTTCTCACGGTCATGGCTAGAGTTTAGGGACCAAGTACCATGCAGGGGTTGCTGGGGCTGATGAAAGCAGGGCAGAGACAAAGGTTGTGTGGGGATCCAGGGAATATCTGAGCTAGAGTTCTTGAAGGCTATTCTTTTCTCCCAAGAGCCTCCAAGACAGGGTTTTCAAACCTCACTGGGGCCAGGCTAGGGCAGAGGGAACACCTCCCCCATCCCAGGACACAGAGATGGGAAGGCAGGACTCACAGAGTGGAATTGAGATAGAGGAGGACAGAGACAGGGAAAGAGACATACATGAAGACCCAGTCACAGCAGCAGCTTTCCTGCAGCCACCTGCCTGGTTGAGATGGAAACGCTGATTCTAGCTCCAGCCCCCAGACAGACTAAGAATATCCTAGAAAAGCAACAGCCACCACCCCCGCCCTTCTTGATTTGCTCCTACATCTGGAGTGCTATGCTGGGCTCCATCAGGGGCAGGGAAGAGACAGAGATGCTTGTGGTTTGGGGTTGGGGGTGAAAGGGAGGAGGGAAAAAGGGGGCTTGATGGGGGCAGGAGAAGATGAACTGAGAAAATAAAGTTATTGGATAGTGTGTGTATATATTGAGAAATAAAGCTGGAAGGATTGGGCAGAGAGAATGGTTCTTAGGGGGCAACAAAGGGGGGTGAAAACAGAAACCAGAGATCTGGGGAGAAAATATACAGGTATGAGGATGTGGGAGGGCTGGCATCAGTAACCCAGAAGGGAGACCAAGGCTTTATTAAGGAAGCAGAGCCTGGGGCAAGGAGAAGGAGCCTCAGGCTCACCCTTGCACCAGGCTCTTAATCCTGGGCCCCCCAGCCTCTCAGTACTGGTCCCTTCTCTCCCTGTTAAAGAGCACCACTTCCCCAACTGTGTTTATCAACCCTATTTTCTGTTCTATATTTGGGCTCCTCAATTAAGTCCTCCTAGCAAGGGGCCTGCTGGAAAGGGAAAGGTGTGAGAACATGGGGTATTCCTCCTGGCAGCTAGCAGTACCTCCTTTGTCAAGTTCACCTCTTCTCTCTGCTCAGCCCCTTCTCCACTCCCCACTGTCGCCTGGGGAGGGGTTCTACTCCCTCCACTGCCTCCCCACCCCAGCTCCCCTGGGTAAGGTCCTCTGGAGAGGAAGGGAGGACTGGTGCATATCCTCTCCCTTTGCACACCTCAGGAGCTGAGACCATGGGGTGGGAGTATTGAATCAGGGAATGGGGGCAGCAGGATCCAGGCATTCAGATGCCTAGGCTGAGTCTCTACCCTGGCTATTTTAAGAACCTACATTGTCATCAGCCCTTTCATAGGGGCCCCTTGGAGACATGGGATGCAATGACCTTGAGTTCTAGGACCTCCGGCCTTGATATTTGCTGGGGAGACCCTGGAACTTGGCCTTCTTGGCATCCTGTCCTTTGTCTCACCACCTTTCAGGGGCCCCTGTAAAGCTTGGAGGGACCTAGGAAGGTTTATATTGCTGAGAGCCTGAGCACCCCTCCCCTTCATCTCCTGCAGAAGGGCAGGCCTCACATGGATGCTGTGCACACAAGATTGAGCCCATCAGGCAGAAACAGATTAGGGAGAACAGACAAGACTGGAGCTAGAAAGTGAAACAGATTCATAGGGTAGATTTTATTTAGAATCAGAATTGTAGAACTGGAAAAGGCTTTAGGAATAATTTTTAAGTTCATCCCAAGATATTATCTTATTTCTTCAGTATTCTTTTTTTTTTTTTGTCTGATAATAAAAATATGTAAAATTCCCGCATTTTAGTATGAAGAAAGGGAGGCCCAGAGAACTGAAATGACTTCCCCAAGTCATACAATTTATAAGCTATGGACTAAAACCTATGGTCTCCTAGGCTGTGACCTCTCAGAAAAAAAGATAAAAACAGCCAAAGGGCAGAAAAGTCTGAGCAGCATTGCCTGGGGATGTCCCTGAGGCTGGGGGCTCATCTAGGGAATTCCCTGGCGGTCCACTCTCCTTCCATAAAGTCCACTTTCTCATGAAGCCTTTCTGGTTTCACTGTGCTTATCCCCCTCGGTCTCCTCCCTGTAGAGACATAACCTCCCTCTCTCCTCCCTTAATGCTGCCAGCCTTTTTTATAAAAGAAATACCATCACTCTTTATGGATTTGTTTTTATTATTTTGTCTGCTTGTCCTTTAAAATTCCATCCATATTCATCTCACACATCTTGGACTGGGAACTCAGAGCCCAGACCTTAACCAAGTTGTTATATAGCAGCTGCTGCTGGCGGGGAAGAGGTTAGAAAGATTGATGTTAGAAAGGCCATCAGGTCCCTCTTGATCAGTCCAAAAATGCTTCTTGGAGGAGATGGAATTTCAAGAACTTGACAAAGGCAGGTTGGTGGTCTGAGGGAGGGTCCTAGCACAGTGATAGGAGCTCAGAGATTCAAGAGGGATAACCAGACTAGGAGGGTGGTGAGCATGTGAGCCAAAGAGAGGGGGTCTGAGGCAGGGCAAGATGAAGAGTAAGAAGGGGGAGTAAGATCTTTTAAGGCATCTGGTTTGGGGACCCTGAAGCAGAGGAGGGAACTCTCAATTCTAAGAGGGCAACAGCAGGTCACCGCTGGTCCTGGAGTGGGGATAGCCATCTATGGGTGCTGCACAGACTCTTGTCCTAAATGACACCAGCGATAGGCCTTACATCAATGAGGGACTCCTGGGAGCAGAGTTGGGAGGACCCACATGCCATTCAGATCCACGTGCCTGGTGTCTCTGCCAGTGCAATTCAATCTCTGTGGGGCCTGTCCTTAACTACTGGTGAACCGACTGTTCCTTGGGTGTCAGATAAAGGCTGACTCAGAAAGCCTTGTAGGAGGAAGTAGGACCAATTACAGAAATTGAAAAGAGGGAACATTTTTCTGTAACTATGGGGAGAATGAGAGGTTGTGCAGGTCAGCTTGAGCTGTGACAGAATAAAGATCAGATCAAAGGGAGCAGGCAAGACCCCACTGAGAAAGTACAAATGTGCGCTGAGTCAGGGAGGGGTACAAGTTAGCCTGTGTATGGTGGTGTATGGTGGTAAAGAGGTGCGGAATCAATACAGTAGACCACGGTGGGCAGCCCCTGGGACAGCTGAGAAAAACTGGTGCCTCTGATGGCAGCCCAAGGGGATTCTGGGATAGCCTCTCTGGAATGAACTAGGCACATGTGTGCATATGTTCCACCCCTGACAGCAGTAGATCCTTGGAGCTGTGTTGGTGGTCTCTGACGAGCATGGAGGTGACTACAGGGCCAATTCTGAGAATTCTGCTGAATCCATAGGCAAAAGCTTCTCTCCCTCATGAAACCCACACCTACTTCCAAAGCCCACTTAAGAAATCAGAAGACTGCTGTGTTGTGGAGCCAGAGAGCAGGCCAGGAGAAGGGTGGACACAGTCCTACAAGGCAGATAGAACAGCCCAGAACAAGCTGGGCTCAGGACCTGCAGGTAAGGCCCAGAGAGTACCAAATCCAGGACAAAGGCCTTGTGGGTGCTGAGGAGGGAACAGAAAGACTCAGAGAGAAATGGGCAGGATCCAGCCTAATAGTGTGTAGCTGCGAACGGGGACCACTAGGACCTGAATGGCAGGGAGCATGTAACAATGAAAACTCATCTTAGCCTGGACCCAGGACTGCGCTGGAGGTGGGACCAACCCTGCTGTGCCTCCCTCTGCACAGAAGGCCTGTCTGGTATCTGAGCCTGGGCAGACCAATTTCCAGACTTTCCCCAGGGACTCACCACCCATCATCCACCCAAATGTGGAATCAGGGGGTGGGAGGGGGGGTGGCGAAGAGCACAAGAGCAGTCACCCAGGGACAAGAGCTCAGGGCCTCTCATCACAGACTCAGCAGCAGAGAATCAGGACGGCAAACGGTGGCCTCAGGGACAGATCTGAGCATCTTGCCCCCCCAGCGTAAGGGCCCCTAAGGAGGCGGGTTGCGACCTTCAGGAAGGCCAGCCAGCACCTCATCACAAGCAGAGAAAGAACGCGCCTGCTGCCGCCCTCCCTGGTGGCCTTGTAGGGGTAAGGGAAGGGAGGAGAGCAGAGCTAAGAGGGAATCGGCCGACTGTTAGATTGGAGGAGCCGTTGCAGTGCGACCCAGCTGGGCCGGGGCGCCTTGATGAAGGCACTCACTGCCTATGCTGCCCCCAACATCTAATCAAAAGGGGTTAGAGGCTGTTCCCATGGCATCTCTGCTATCGCGATCCAGTACGTCAAAACGAGTTGACTCAGGGCCCTAGGATCTGGAGGGGTAGCTGGGAGCAGCCGCCCCGCCCCCGGCTCTGACCCTGAGGAGGCCCTCTAACCAGCCACCTCCTTCTCCTTTCCCCTTTCTAGTGAAGGGAAAGGACCAGAGACAGAGGTGGGGGAGGGGCGGGACTTGAGATTGGCATGCGCGATTCTATTGGTCAGCGGAGCTGCCCGTTAGGAGGGCAGCTCTGGCGAAGATTGGCTGCGTGAGGCGGGGCGCGGCGCGGCGAAGACGCGGCCCAAGGGGTGGGGCTGACGCTGCAGCTGGCGCAGCTCAGGCTGAGCAGCCGGCGCCTAGCAGCCAAGCAGCCACCTTCGACTACCGGTTCCCGCGCCCGGGCCGGGGCTAGGCCCCCACCGCCGGGTCCCCGGGGGCTGCAGCAGCGGCGGCGGCAGCGGGCAGCGGCGCTGCCCGCGGTTCCCGCCGGGGCCCGGGCGCCGGCCCCGCTCTGCAGGATGGGCACGGTGCTGTCTCTTTCCCCCGCCTCCTCGGCCAAGGGCCGGAGGCCCGGCGGGCTGCCCGAGGAGAAGAAGAAGGCGCCGCCCGCGGGAGACGAGGCGCTGGGGGGCTACGGGGCGCCGCCAGTAGGCAAGGGCGGCAAAGGCGAGAGCCGGCTCAAGCGGCCGTCCGTGCTCATCTCGGCGCTCACCTGGAAGCGCCTGGTGGCTGCGTCTGCCAAGAAGAAGAAAGGCAGCAAGAAGGTGACGCCCAAGCCGGCGTCCACCGGCCCCGACCCCCTGGTCCAGCAACGCAACCGCGAGAACCTTCTCCGCAAGGGTCGGGACCCCCCCGACGGCGGCGGCGCCGTCAAGCCCCTGGCGGTGCCCGTGCCCACCGTGCCCGCGGCCGCCGCCACCTGCGAGCCGCCGTCGGGGGGCAGCGCCGTCGCCCCGCCGCCGGGCTCAGGCGGAGGGAAACCGCCGCCGCCGCCCCCAGCCCCGCAGGCGGCGCCGCCGGTACCTGGCGGCTCGCCGCGGCGGGTCATCGTGCAGGCGTCTACCGGCGAGCTGCTGCGCTGCCTGGGCGACTTTGTGTGCCGACGCTGCTACCGTCTCAAGGAGCTGAGCCCCGGCGAGCTGGTGGGCTGGTTCCGCGGAGTGGACCGCTCGCTGCTGCTGCAGGGCTGGCAAGACCAGGCCTTCATTACGCCCGCCAACCTGGTGTTCGTGTACCTGCTGTGCCGCGAGTCGTTGCGCGGGGATGAGCTGGCGTCGGCCGCCGAGCTGCAGGCTGCCTTCCTCACCTGCCTCTACCTCGCCTACTCCTACATGGGCAATGAGATCTCCTACCCGCTCAAGCCCTTCCTCGTGGAGCCCGACAAGGAGCGCTTCTGGCAACGCTGCCTGCGCCTCATCCAGCGGCTCAGCCCGCAGATGCTGCGGCTCAACGCCGATCCCCACTTCTTCACGCAGGTCTTCCAAGACCTCAAAAACGAGGGCGAGGCCGCTGCCGGCGCTGGGGGTCCACCCAGCGGGGGAGCGCCCGCGGCCCCCTCCTCCTCTTCCTCGGCCGCCAGGGACAGCTGCGCGACTGGAGCCAAGCACTGGACTATGAACCTGGACCGCTAGGGATACCCAAGGGCCGCACCCGCCCCCCGCCCCAGCCCCTGACACATACTCGGAGCCCCCGGGATCATCAAGCCGCCGCCGCTGTTACCGCAGCTCCGCGCCGTGGCCGGAGGAGGAGCCGCCCCTGTCCCGCAGGGGAAGGTGGAGGCCAGGATGCCAGAGGCCGCGGCGTCTGGATTTGCTGGGCGCAAGGTGGGGGTGGGGGGTGAGCGCCGTAGAGGAACCCCCAACCTCACCCTTTCTGTCTGCGCCCCCCATCTCTCCAGTTCTGCCCGGGTCTTCCCCTTCCCTTCTCTGTGTGTCAGTAAGTCTATCTCCCTCGGATTTGTCCATTTCTTCATCTCCTTCCTGTATCTTCACTTTCCCTCCTTCCTTCATCTTCTGCCTTCCCATCTTCCTCCTTGCCTTTCCATTTTCCGTTCCTTGGGTGTGTATTTCCGTCTCCATCTTACCCCCTACCTGACTATCTTTCATTGCCCTGTTTCTCTTTCTGCACCTGTGTTCCCATCTCCCCTTCTCTTTTTCCTGGCATGTGTCATCATCATCCCTCCTGTCTGCCTTCCCCTCTCCGCCTGTGTTAGCTTGCATTTCTTCCCCCGACTGAGCCCCTGTACTCTCCTCCCCAGACCAAAGGGAACATTAGTTCTTAATTTGGATCTGCTGAGGTACAGCGAGAAACTGCAGCCCCAGGAGCCCAGACAACCACCAGGATGGTCCTTCTCCCCGCCCCCCCCCCACCTCACCCTACCTTTTCCAACGTGTTGCATGCCGGGAGTTGGGGGGAGGGGAATGCCAGCTTCAGGAGGCTGAGGTTTGGGAGCAAAATCAAGGAGGAGATCACCCCGGCGGCGGCGGCGCCTCAGCGGAAGGGTGGGAGGAGACAGAAAACTCCTCTTACTCTGAGGGAGGGGCACCCCTCTTCCTTATCCTTAGGTGTTTTTGTCGCCCCCCCCCCCCACCTTTAATTTATTTGGTTGTTTCCGGAGGGAGGGGGGAGGGGTGGGTTGGGCCGGGAGCTGTCTGAGGTGCTGATCTGAGGCCGGACCAGAATTCTCCCGGAAGGGTACCAGGAACTGGGTTGGGCCTAGTGCCGTGTCCAAGGTGCCAATGATGCGGGCCGACGGTGCGGGCCGCCTTGTCTGTCTGTCCGTCTGTCCGGGAGAGAACTATAAAGCGCTGGAAGCGCCTGTAGATGTTTTTGCGCTAGCATTTTTTTGGGGGCCCTGGGAGGGAGGGAGCGGGAGTGGAACTGTCACAGGCAGAGCAGGAGGGACCCCATGGGTCTAGTGGGGAAGGTCGAGCCCCTGAGAACTGTCTCTGTTTTTTGCCACCCCTCCCCTCACTGGCTTCCATTTTACAGAGAGTAAAGTGAGGGAGCCAAAGGATGAGACCTGGTGGTAAAACTGAATTCCTGCCCCTCGCTCCCCCCTTCATATTGTCTGACCTACCTAGTCTTTAATGCCCAGGCCATTTAGGGAATAAGTGATGAGGACAGAGAAGTTGTTCCCCTTTGTAGAGAGTGGCTCACTGAGGCAGCACCAGCTAGTTATTGTTGCTGCTTTTCTTTTCCTTCTCTATCTCTCCCTGCCGTTCATCCTGTCAGGAATCCAATCAAGCCTGACTAAGTATGTCTTCACCACTCTCAGGTGGGACCTGAATGCCACACTTAGTCCTATGCTTCCCCCCACTCATGGGGCTGCATCAAGGTTGTTTCAGTCACACACCCACCCAGGGCAGCTTTGGGAGGTCCATCGCTGTTTGAGATTCAGACCTGGCCCTTAATCCCTAGGGAGGCTAGTACCCAGGCAGCCTGGAAGACAGGAGACATTCTTTGGGGTTGAAGAAAAGAAAAATAAGCTATTTAGCCTGAGATTCCTCTTTGGTCCCCATTGCCTTCCTAACCACGTAACTAAGCGCCCCATTCTCTATTTCACAGGCCCAAGGAGGCCTGGCTCCAATGGAGCGGTGGCGTCTCTGACCCTGGTCTCCACGGAGACCTCCGGAGGATTCCGAGAGAGCGCCTGCCTTAAAAAAAAGGCCCTGGTTCGCTGTCCGTGGTCCTGACGAGCGCGCTCGAGCAGAGAGAGGACTTGCAGGGGCAGGAGTTTCAGACTCGGCCTCAATTAAGTTTTCCGGATAATTTGGGAGTAGCGTGTGATCCGTTCTGGTGGCAGGTTACAGAAGTCTGGCCCAAGAACCCAGGAATGCCGGCTTCTACTTGCTCTCCTAGGAGGACAGATCTCGACTCTCCCCCGGCCTCGGCCCAGCGCCCTTTCACCCGGCCTGAAGCCGGAAATCCCCAGTCCAGATTTGTGAATCGAGTTCCCGGGGAGGGGGGAGGGGGGGAGAGCTGGCGGAAGGGAAGGCGGGAGCAGCCGCCCATTGGCTGGAATTTGGCGCAGTCAGCGCGGTGCCGTCATCTCTCTAGGTTTGGGAGGAGCACTTGGGTCACCCCGCGGCTGTCGCCATAGTAACCAGACTGAGCGGGCGGGGCCCCCTTTCCACACTCTCACCTCTGGCAAGGCGGTTGGGGAAAACAACCCTGGTCAGCCTTATTTGGAACTAATTAGCGAGACTCTTTGATTGGGATTTATGTGTTAGAAGAGCCTCATGGGGATGGGAAAGAGACCCGAGAACCTACAGAGACCCCCAAACATCCTGCCCTTGGGGAGAGGGGGTCTAAATACTGCCCCTGCACGCACAGACACAGCACCCTTCTCTTACTACACTCGCTGGCGAGTACACGGACACACACACGCACACGCTTCCAAGAACCTGTGGCCTGGCACTTGGAGACCTAGAGTGAGAAAAAAGCCTCAGTGCGTGGTGTCAAATGAAAGCTCACTTTCCTTGCCACGCCCGAAAGCATAAGACACTGCCACAATCCGATTAACTGGTGAGGGACTGGAGGAGGATCAGCGTGAATACACGGAAGAATTAGCCTCCTGGGTCAAACTTGGTCAGACTCTTGTTTTCTCAGGGAGAAGGCGGTCATAAGCAGAAGGGCTCAGAGCAGTCTTCTGAGAAGGCAAAGTGAGAAGGGAATAAATGCAGAAAGAGTGAAGTGCCTTCTCTTTATTGCCCAGAAGTGAACCTCTGGGAAAGTGAGTCCAGGTGTAGGAGGGAGGTGGTAAAGAGGGCCCAGAGCTCTAGAGAGAGTCCAGCGGGGATGAGGGAGGGATGGACTGAGGAAAGAATGGAGATGGAGGATAGAAGACAGAAACCCAGCTGGAGCCATGACTCAGCACTTCCCCTCAGCAAAGGGCGGGGGTGACTCTCCCAGCACTGGGGCAGCAGAGAGGCGAGGGGAGCAGGAAAGCAAATGGGTACATAAATAGTGATCTGACCATTTGGGTGATGCATGCTGATACATACACTGATACTACAACACATTTTAACACAGAAGCGGATATATATGCATTTATACTGGTGAAGTTTCAATCATTATATACACAACTCAACTTTCCTTCCCTTCCTCCCCTCCCCCTTCCTGGAGCAGAGGACATCCTGTCCTGAGAGCTATGTTTGCCTGTCCCTGGAATACCTTGGCACTTAATGGGAAAGGAGAAATACAAAAAAATTGCAGACATTTGTGGGGGGGGGGGGGCGGGTATGTGTGTGGAGTGGTTGTCATGGTAACTACTTTGCCTGCCAGGCAGGGTGCCCAGCAACCAGAGCATCTGGCAGTATCCAAGGGGACATCCTGTGGCCTCTACCCACTGGGACTCTGTCTCAGGCACCCAGATGGGCACCTCCAAAAGATTTCTACTGCAGAGGCTGCCAAAGCAGCCCCTTCGACCATACCACCATGACCAGGAACATCTGGCAGCCAGGCTTCAGGGCCTGACCTTCTTCATGTGTCCCACTTTAAGTGCTACTCCTGACCCCTTTATACATTGGAAACAATACTTGCCATGAGGCCTCAAGACAGCAGAGATTAGCACTTTAAAGACCTTTATTAAGACCGTTACCTTCCCTCTCAGCACTTTGCCAGACATCCAACAAGAAGGTTATCTATACTCACACAGGTTAGGTGTGTAAATGAGAGATAGAAACATTGTTTTAGTTCAGTGTGATATAAGATTGGGTATAAGATAGATAAACCGCAGGGCACAGTCTCAGGATTCAAGTTACTTTGACCTGAGTTTAATACATTGATGAGATTTTTAGAAGCAATCTCTCTTTCTGACTTGCAGGCTGGCTGACTTTTTACTCCAGCACCCCACCTTCCTTTTTTTTTCTAGGCATTCAGGTTTAACTTCTTAGTTTCAGGCTTAAAATTCTTCCAGTCCAGTTTGGGCTTTCAGGAGGTTTCTTTTCCCCCGGATTTATTTCTTTAGCAAGTAGCTGCTCCCAAGTCTTACTACTTGGCAAAATTGCCCACAGTAGTTACTTCCCTTTTACGACTTCCCACCCCATCCCCCCACCCCCATGTCTTTACATCCCTTGATCATATTCTCCTATGACTGAGATTTAGCTTCAAGCCCATAAATCATAAAATTAGTCTCCCATGTGCGTTTTTATATAGGACAACCTAAAAGGAAGGAGGGGTGATGATTAACAATGTAAATAGGGAAAAAGGTATTTCTTTATAAGCTTTCTACATTTTACTCCTTTTAAAAAATAATTTACATAGTATCCCAGAAAAACACAGAATATCAAGAAAAGCATAAGAAAGAAGCGTAATGATGGAAGGCTTGTCCTACCAGATATTAAAATTTACTATAGAGCTAAGGTAACTAAAACGTAAGGCACTGATACAGGAATAGACATATCAATAGAGCAGAATAGCTAACCCAAAACTAAACTCCAGCATATGTGGGAATTTAATACATAATAAGGGCACCATTTCAAATCCACTGGGAAAAGATGGATTAGTCAATCAATGGTTTTGGTACACCAGATAGTCATTTATATGAAGAAAAAAGGTTGATCCTTCCTCATTCTTTACCCCCAAATAAGTTCCAAATTGATTTTAAAAATTTAAAGGAAAAAAAATCTATAAAAACCTTAGAAAACAATTTGAAAGTATCTATTAGAAATTTAAATACACACACTTTTCTACTCTGGAATTCCAATTTCTAGTATTGACCCTAGAGAAATACTTAAACATATAAAGAGTCATGATAAAGATTTTTTATTGTATTATTGTTTAGAGAGAGAGAAATTGAAATCAACCTAAATGTCCACCAGTAGTTTAGAAATTTAAAAAATTTGATACATTCAAGTTACAAAATACTACAGTATTCAGTTTGAAAGAGTGGATTGGACTGTATGTACTGACATGAAAGGTCTCCAAAACATGTGGTATCATTAAAAGTTGCATAACAACACACAGTACAATGTCACTTATGCAAAAGCAAAACAAATCAAGCTATAATTTGTGTGTGTGTGTATGGATAATAGAAGCTTAAGAAAGATACACATCACTCTTAATAAGTGACTTCTGGGAAGGAAATGGGATTGGTGTTGTCTAGGGGATTTTTGTCTTATCTGTGGAGTTTAATTTTTTACAGTAAAAATGTATTAGTATATTATTTGCATAATTAGAAAATAGTAATTAATGTGTGACAGTAGTCAAATATGAAATAAAAATACTTGAAGAATATATTATTATTATTATTATTATTATTATTATTATTATTATTACTGCATCTTGGGTTGGGTGGAGAACATCTTTTTAGAGTTAGAGAGATTATCAAGAAAAAGATTGATTCATCTGATTCCATTTAAGCTTTTGAATGTTAGAGAAATAGAGAGAGGACAAGAACAGCCATAAACAAGATTGAAAAACAAGTGACAAGATGAGAGAACACATTTGCAACATGATATATATATAATAGAAAAATAATTAAAACTGTGAATAGGTAGATAATCAATAAACACATAAAAATAGCTGACTTCATTATTGACCAAAGAAATTCAAGTCAAAACAGTAGTGGGATATTGCATCTCTTATACTGACAAGGATTATAAAAATGGAAAATCCTAACCATTATAAAAACATGGGGGAATGTGCACTTTCTCGCACTGTTGTAGACATATATGTTAGTTGAGTCTTTTTGGAGAGGTACTCGGCTATGGGTCAAAACGTGAAAGGCACTATGCTCTTTGTCCCAACGACCACATTTCGAGAAATTTGCCCCAAGGAGATACTTGGGAAAAGACCTGAAGCAAGGATTCTTATCATAGCATTGTTTATAATAATAAAAAATCAGATATATCAGTAGGAGATTAAGTAAATTGTGACAAAACAATATTTATTAGGCTATTATGGACCATTAAAAATGATACACAAATCTATATTAAAAATGACACGACAGTGAAAATAGCAGGTTGAAACAATATGATGTGGTCCCATTTGTGTAAGAAGAGAGAGGGTCTTTAAATAGCTGTCCTCTTCCTGTCATTCAGATTTCGATTTAACAGCCACCTCTTCCTGATGAATTCATCTCAGCCTGCCCCGTAGTCACCCTTTATCACATACCCCTGATTGATTTCTTTACGACATTTGTCCCTGCCTGATAATTTGTTATTTATTTTGTGTCCTGTCAATAAAAGGCCTATCTTGTTCACTGCTAGATTCCCTGCACCTGGCAGTAAGCAGTCACTAGATATATACTAAATCAGTGTGTGTGTGTGTGCAGCAAAACAAACTTTTAGGATGTTTACTACAATGTTAATGGTTGTTCTCACTAAATGGTGGGATTTTAAACGATCACTTTTACTCTCAATACTTTTCTGAGCTTTTTAGTTAATTACAGTAAATTAAACTATTGTCATTACCTTAAAAAAAGAACAATCATAAAGAAAGAAAAAGAGATAAAGAGAAAGAAAGGGAAAAAAAAAATGAAAGGAAGGGGGAATTCCCTGGCTGTCCAGTGGTTAGGACTCTGCACTTTCACTGCCATGGGCTGGGATTTAATCCCTGCTCAGGGAACTAAGATCCTGCAATCCTGCAAGCTGTGCAGTGCAGCCAAAAAAAAAAAAAAAAAAAGGAAGAAAGTGAAGCTGGGCAGTGTCTGGAAAAGCTGGGAAAGGAGCAACACACATCTACAGCCCTCCCCTCCTCTCTCACACGTCTCCAAAGTCTCTTTATTCCCTTCCCCCTCCTCAAGCTATTTCCAGATCCCTAGGATTTAAGAAGGTCCCATACTGGACAAGGGAAGTGAGACACCTATCTATCCCAGCAGGCTTGTGTGTGTACACACACAGCACACATATAGTACATGCACACACACAGACCATGGGCACACACATGTATACACTCTTACAAGGATCCATCCAAGACCGTTTAAAAAACACTTTATCTTTTGCATAACTGCCAAAGAAGAACATTGTCCCTTATTCAAGCAATAAAGCTAGAGGAAATTTTCCTTTTCACACTAACTTATTCATATCTTTTCTTTAAACAATGAGAATTAGCACAGTGCCTGACACTTAGTAGATCTCAATAAATGGGAAATGGATAAAAGAACTAAAATAGTGACAGTTTCCATGTTTGCCTTTGGTTGTCAATAAGTATACAAGTAAATATGTATCTTTAGGACACAACTGTGGTAGCTAACTCCTCCCAGACATTCGATAGTTCTCTTTCTGAATGTTCTTGTTTTACGCTGGGTTTGGAGATTAGGATTTGTTTTGGGTTTGAATTTTACTCTGGTATTTTTATGTCTTTAATTCATTCTTTAATTCATTTTGGAATTTATTTTTGTATGTAGTGAAAATTTGAGATATAACTATTTTCCCCAAATGAGTAGCAGTTTGCACCAGCTTTTGAACAGTCTTCCTTTTCTTCCAGTGAATGCCATCTCTATCTTTTATGAAATTGCCACATATACATGGGTCTTTTTCAAGGCTCTACTGGGTTCCATTGGTCTACTTGACTATTGCTGTGCCAAACCACACCTTTAGTAACTGTAGCTCTGTTGTATGCTCATTGTTCTTTAGCTAAAAACTGCCTTGGCTATTCTTAAACACACAGTCCAAAAGAACTTTAGAGCCAAGCCTGTCAGTTTCCATAACATTTTTGGATTGGGACTGTATCACTTTATAGATCAATTTGGACAGACCTGACATTTTGCAATATTGAGTCATTCCATGCAGGAACATGCTAAGTGTTCCATTTATTCAGGTCTTCTTTTATGTTCCTCAGTGAAGATTTATAGCTCTTTTTCTGTTTAGATATTTCCCATGTTTTTCATTAGGTTTACCTGGGAGTATATTTTTATTGCTCTTGTAAATCTATCATTCCCAATTCTTTTCCTTGTTTCTACACAGTTATGGAAAAACCATAAGTTTCTGTCTGTTAACTTTGTGTGTTAGTTAACTTTCTATGTGTTAACATTAGAATCATTATTTCTAATTGATTTCCAGTTGAATCTCTTGGATTTTCTATGTAGGCAGACATATTGTCTGCAAACTAGGACATTTTGACATCTTCCTTTTCAATATTTGCATGAAACAGATAACTTTTCTTGTCCCATTGTGTTGTCTAGGACCTCCAGTAGAATGTTTGGTGGTAGTAATGATGACAAGGTTAGAAAGGATAAAGAAGACATCCTTGCCTTTTCCCTGACTTATGGGAGTGCTTCTCATATTTCACCAATTGCTTTTTTGTCTTTTAAAGCTGAATATTCTGTTTTGTGTATACTGCTGTACATCATCTCAAATCATTTTTTGGAAGTTGATAAAACTTTAATCAAAATAATTGTTCAAATTTATGTTCTGGGACTTCCCTGGTGACACAGTGGTTAAGAATCCGTCTGCCAATGCAGGGGACATGGGTTCAATCCCTGGTCCGGGACTATCCCACATGCCGTGGAGCAACTAAACCTGTGTGCCACAACTACTGAGCCCCTGTGCTGCAACTACTGAAGCCCACATGCCTAGAGCCTGTGTTCTGCAACGAGAAGCCACTGCAGTGAGAAGCACGCGTGCCACAACGAAAAGTAGTCCCCTACTCGCCTCAACTAGAGAAAGGCTATGTGCAGCAATGAAAACCCAACACAGCCAAATAAATAAATAAATAAATAAATACATTTAGTTTTTTAAAAAATTGTGTGTTTTATGTAGAACACCAGCTGAGCCATATGGCCTACATGGTCCTGGGCATGTGCAATTTGGGGATAGAGGATAGGGTGGCTGAATGTCCCTCTGGGACGCCTTTCTCCTCTCTGAATTTTTTTTTTTTTTTACAGATTTTTTGTGTATGAGCATAAATCTTTTTATTTTTTTATTTTTTTAATTTTTATTTTTTTAAAGAACTTTTATTGAGATACAGTTAACAGACAATGAACAGCATATATTTAGAGTGTATAATTTGGTATCCCAATCTCCCAATACATTCCCCCGCAACCTTCCCTGCTTTCCTCACTTGGTGTCCATATGTTTGTTCTCTACATCTGTGTCTCTATTTCTGACTTGCATTCCCTCTTTCATAGTTGTTAGCATTTGCCTTATGTATTGAGGTGCTCCTATATTGGGTGCATATATATTTATAATTGTTATCTCCTCTTCTTGGATGGATCCCTTGATCTTTATGTAATGTCCTTTCTTGTCTTTTGTAACATTTTTTATTTTAAAGTCTATTTTTTCAGATATGAGTATTGCTACTCCAGCTTTCTTTTGATTTTCATTTGCATGGAATATCTTTTTCCATCCCCTCACTTTCAGTCTGTATGTGTCCCTAGGTCTGAAGTGGGTCTCTTGGAGACAGCATATACATGGGTCTTGTTTTTGTATCCATTCAGCCAGTCTGGGTCTTTTGGTTGGTACATTTGGTACATTTAGTCCATTTAGATTCAAGGTAATTATTGATATGTATGTTCCTATTACCATTTTCTTAATTTTTTTTTTGTAGGTCCTTTTTTTCTCTTACATTTCCCACTTAAAGAAGTTCCTTTAGCATTTGTTGTAGGGCTGGTTTGGTGGTGCTGAATTCTCTTAGCTGTTGCTTGTCTGTAAAGCTTTTGATTTCTCCATCGAATCTGAATGAGATCCTTGCTGGGTAGAGTATTCTTGGTCGTAGATTCTTCCGTTTCATCACTTGAAATATATCATGCCACTCCCTTCTGGCTTGCAGAGTTTCTGCTGAGAAATCAGCCGTTAACCTTATGGGAGTTCCCTTGTATGTTATTTGTCATTTTTCTCTTGTTGCTTTTAATAAATTTTCTCTGTCTTCAATTTTTGTCAGTTTGACGACTATATGTCTTGGCATGTTTCTCCTTGGATTTATCCTTCCTGGGACTCTGTGCTTCCTGGACTTGGGTACCTATTTCCTTTCCCATGTGAGGGAAGTTTTCAACTATAATCTCTTCCAATATTTTCTTGGGTCCTTTCTCTCTCTCTTCTCCTTCTGGGACCCCTATAATGCAAATGTTGGTGCGTTTAATATTGTCCCAGAGGTATCTTAGGCTGTCTTCAGTTCTTTTCATTCTTTTTTCTTTATTCTTTTCCACATCAGTGATTATCACCATTCTGTCTTCCAGGTCACTTATTCGCCCTGCTGCCTCAGTTAATCTGTAATTGGTTCCTTCTAGTGTATTTTTCATTTTAGTTAATGTGTTGCATATCTCTGTTTGTTTGCTCTTTAATTCTTCTAGGTCTTTGGTAAACTTTTCGATCTTTGCATCCAGTCTTTTTTCAAAGTCCTGGATCATCTTCACCATCATTATTCTGAATTCTTTTTCTGGAAGGGTGCCTATCTCCTCTTCATTGAGTTGTTTTTCTGGGGTTTTATCCTGTCCCTTCATCTGCTACAAAGTCCTCTGCTTTTTCATTTTCTCTATCTTTCTGTGGTTGTGGTTTTCAGTTCCACAGGACGAAATACTGCTGATACTGCTTGATACTGCTGTCTGCCCTCTTGTGGAGGAAGCTATCTAGGAGGCTGTAGCGTGCTTCCTGATGGGAGGGACTCCCCCTGACATTTAAAGGCAGTGTGAGGTGAGGTACAGAACAAAAGACTAGGAGTCAGAGCTTTGAGTCCCTACTCTACATTTACTAGATGTCGATCTAAGATAGTTAGTCAGCCTCTCTGAATTTCAGTTTTCTCATCTATCAGTTGGAAACAAGAATCTCAGATTTGTGGTGTCTTATCAAATGGCTATAATAAGAAGGACAATATTATTGTTGTTGGGTAACAACAATTGCCCTGGTATTCAGCACTATTAATAAATTTTGACAGAGAGATTGAGGGACCAAGACAGAGTCCAGAATGGGGCCCTGAGCTGATCTGACCCCTGAGGCAGTAGGGAGTCCTAGAGGCCTGGGTATCCCATGAGCAATCTGTGACCCAGCTTGTACGTGTTTACTCCTTGCTGCAAGGCCTCAGCCCCAGTGGGACCCACATGCCTCTCTCTGGAATGCCAGCCAGGGGACTTGCTTCAGCTGCTGGTGTGTACATGCTTGTGCCAGCCTGGCCCAGCACAGCAGCATGCCTGAGTCCAGGCATTTAGGCCAGGAGACCAGGCCTCTCTTGGGACTCCCCACTCCAGGGATCCCCCTGTCCCAGCAGGGAAGAACAGCTGACCTGCTGTGGGATGAAGGGTGGGGAAAGGTGTATCTTGGGGGCACCTTAGGACACTAGGCATGAAGAATCTTCTAACTGTGAGAACATGGAATAGCAGGTATTGCTGTGTCCCAATGCCTGTACTAACATCCATGCTACAATATGTAGTAGAAATATGCTGAGATTTGCAGCAAATCTGGGCCCTGCTATTTCCTCAGGGTGGGACCTTCAGACTTTTTTCCCTCATCTGTCATACAGGAATTAAAGAAGCTGTTGTATCTGGTGAAATCACATATATGGATGTGCTTTGTAAACTGTAAAGCACAGTACACATATAAGGTGGTCCTGAATCTGGCCCTTAGACACATGGTTACAGACATGGCCAATGGACAGATGTGTGTACAGGATGGACCCTAGAACTTGTCTCCCTGCCTCTGTGTGTCAAAGGTAGAAAACCAAGGGGAAAGAGCTGAAGAATTGGGAATGTGATCATAGGAAAGGAGAATGAGGCCCAGAAGTTACCATCAGAACCTGGGACCCTTCCTACTTTCCTCACCTATCTCCCCATCTAGTGTCACCCAAGATCTCTCCATGTTGCAGGACAATAAAGGATAGCTCTGCCTGGAGCCTCCCTGACAACTTTCTGCTTTGTAACTAAGCAACTTGGCCTCCTCCCCCAGAAAAAGGAACCCAGGGTCTGGCCTTCCAGCCTCCCTCATCTACTTCCTCCTCCCCCAACCTCACAGAAACTCAAGGAAGAAGCTTCTCTGACTCATGGAAGGAGAAGTGGGATGCAGTGTTGGGGGATTAGACGGGTGGAGGTGGTTTAAGCCCCCAGGGCAGGTCTCTGTTCTGGGCTGGTCAGTGCGGGGGGGATGGCAGTTATGGAGTGGTACTCCATGCTGGAATCTTTAGGCACATGCTCTGCCCTTGCAGCAAACCAACAAGGTGGATATAATCAGCATTTCCATTTTACAGATGAGGCCACTGAGGCTCAGAGAGAGTAAGTAGCCTTCTTATTCCCACTGGGAGTAGGCAGAGGTGGGGTTTAAATCCATGTCCCTCTGGGCTCCCTTTACTCCATCATGCCATTTGAGATAAATGCAAGGGTCACATTGGCCAGAAGACTTCTAAAATGTATTTCTCACTCTGTTATTTGTCTGGAACCCAGGTGAGTACTGGAATTGGGAACCTAGCCTGGGGTTGGGCTGAGATTTGGGAAAATAGTCCTGTCACTTCCTGGGCTCCTCAGAATCTCAGACTCTGCTCATTCCTCCATGAAAGATGATCAAGGGAATAAAGGATGGGGAAGGGAGTGAAAACTGGGCTGCTGGGGTTGAATCACCTTGCTACTATTTAGCAGCACCGTGATTCCAAGCAACTTATTTAATATTTTGTGCCTCAGTTTTCCTCATCCATAGAATGGGAATAATACTAGACCCAACTCCAAAAGGTTGTGAGGATTAAATGAATGTAAGTCTCTTTAAATAGTGCCTGACATGTAAGTGTTCAACAAGTATTAGCCCTTATTATTACTACTTCTAGGACACTTTAATGTATAAAGCTCTTTCACATTCTTAGTGGTTAAGGGAACTCACTGCCTTTGAAATCAGACTCAGTTCAGATTCAGCTCTGCCCTTTCTCACCATAGGGCTTTAGACTTAACCTCTCAGTACCTCAGTTTTCTCATCATAAAATGAGGGAAATCATGGCGTACTTCAGAGGATTGTTGTAAGGATTAAATGCGATTTGAGTATTAGCTATGGTAATGTTAGTTGCTACAACAAGAAAGCCTCCAAATTAAATGCAGTAGTCCAGCACATGTGCATGAGTGATTTCTCCCTATGTGATGGATTCTTTCATAATGGAGCTCTGCCATCTCTTAGGAGCTAGTCGTCCTCTAAATCCAGGTGGCAGAGAGAGAATAAGAGAGTATAAAGAAGGTACATCTACTTC
The DNA here is from genome assembly GCF_030028045.1 of Hippopotamus amphibius kiboko. Classification (NCBI taxonomy): domain Eukaryota; kingdom Metazoa; phylum Chordata; class Mammalia; order Artiodactyla; family Hippopotamidae; genus Hippopotamus; species Hippopotamus amphibius. The sequence continues at coordinate 88,103,421 of NC_080193.1, read as the reverse complement.
TAAATGTCTTGGCCTGGGAGCAATCTATAGTATCATTTCCATTCATATTCTGTTGGCAAAAACAAGGCACATGGCTCCCACCAAGATGCAGGAAGGGCTAGAAAATTAGTCCCTGGCCGGGCAATCACTTTCCAATGACAACTCCGCTACATGAAGTGAGGAGCATGCAACTTGGGGGCAGGGGGTTGAGCTAGCTGTGTCTGCCACATCGAGAGAAAAATTAGGATATTATTAAATGTGTCATAAAGTGTGAGAATTATATTAAGTGCTGTTGCTAGTATTATTTTTATTTAATCCACATGCTAACCCTGGGAAGTAAGCATTACAATTATTCACATTTTAAAGGAGAAAACTGTCTCTGAGTGGTGTGACCATATTCCCAAAGTCACACAGCTGGTAACTATCTGAGATCCTACCATCTTAAATTCAGTACATGGGCTTCCCTGGTGGCACAGTGGTTAAGAATCTGCCTGCCAATGCAGGGGACATGAGTTCAAGCCCTGGGCTGGGAAGATCCCACATGCCATGGAGCAACTAAGCTTATGAGCCACAACTACTGAGCCTGTGCTCTAGAGCCTGTGAGTCACAACTGCTGAGCCCATGTGCCACAACTACTGAAGCCTGAGCACCTAGAGCCTGTGCTTCACAGCAAGAGAAGCCACAGTAATGAGAAGCCTGTGCGCTGCAACAAAGAGTAGCTCCCACTTTGCCACAACTAAAGAGAACCCGCACACAGCAACAAAGACCCAACATAGCCAATAAATTAATTAATTAATTAATTTAAAAAATTAGATTCAGTATGTTCTTCAGTATATTCTCCAGTTACCCCATAAAGAAATGGAGGATACACTGAGTATAGGAGGCTGGCCCATGTGATGGTTGTGGCCACATAACCAGTCAAGAGGCTGGTTCTTGGTGAAGCACACCAGGCGGGTGACTGGCCTAGAAAAATAGGTGTAGCCACTCAAGTTCCTTCCTAGGGCACGTGGAGGACATCTGATTGGGGCTAGATGGGAAGAGGCAGGTGCTTGCTTTGTTTGGGGTTGTTTTATTTGTTTGTTTAGTAATAGAAAATGCTAATATGTGTACAAAGATACTTATATAATAATTTATTCTTTCAACCCTATGAGGTAGGTTCTATTATTATCATATCCATTTTACAGATGGAGTAATTGAGGAACAAAGAAGTAAGGTAACTTGCTTGAGGTCGCAGAGCTAGTAAGTGACAGAGCCAGCACTTGAACCTAGGACGTCCAGCCCCAGAGCCCTTGCACTTAACTATCATGCTATGTCATCTTTTGTTTAAAAAGGAAGGAAAAGAGGAAATAGCAAAGAAGATCCAGTGGGAGAAAAGTCTCAGAAATAGAAAAAGCCACAATCAATGGGACATTGGGTCACTTTCCTCTAGACCCACCATCCCAGGAAAGAGGAGGGTCAGGGGAAAATCTTGCTGACCAAAGTGATGTAGGAATTGTCACCAAAATCAAGTTGCAGTCAGACCCTCAGCCCCTCCCTAGAGTACAGTGATCTCCTCAAAGTTTGTAGGAACACAGATAGGAAAGTGAAGGTTTGCAGAAGACAATAGGGCAAGAAAATAGTCTGATGTGTGTGTGTGTGCATGTGTGTTTTAATCAGACAGAGACCCTAACTAAAGACATTCGTAAGATGTCATCAATTTGTCCATTATAACCAATCATCTTCTGCTATGACTAGACAATTAGGTGGAGTACACCTGCAATGGGCAGACTGCAGGTCACATCCACACGAAGAGGCTTTCCAGGAAGGGGATCTGGCGTGATGGGTGAGGACTTGAGCTCTGGGATCACAGGCTGAGTCAGTCACTTATCTTCTCCAAGCTTCAGTTTCCTCATCTGAAAGTAGAGGTAACCATCCCCACCTGGTAAGGTGTGACCAGGTCAAAGGAGAGACCACAGGGAAAGCATTAGCATAGGGCAGAGTCTGCCACAGAGTCAGAGTCAATGAATGGTAGGGAACATTTTTATTATCAGCAGGTCTACTTGATGTGAATTATAAAACAGGCTAAGGAACAAGCTAAAGTTAAGCGCATTTAAAAGACATGTTGAAGGGAAAATGAAGGCCAGAAAAGCAGAAGGCTCTGAGAAAAGTACGTCGCAGGAACCCATGTCTGTCTATGGTCACATAGGCTAATGTATAAGTTCCTTTGTAAGCCTCGGTGCCCTAGGTGGTATCATTGCTCTGTGGCTGTGAGGGTCTATAGCAGCGTGGGGCATAGATGTCCTCATGCAGCATGCTGGTTGGACTTCTGATTCCATCTGCAAGTGGAACTTGGTCACAAGGAGTACACATTACTGGTGGAGACACGGGGGTCTGTGTAATCCCGGGAGGGTGGGAGAGTGATATTACAAACATGGTGGCCAAGGCCACTTCGGACTATGGAGAAACCACTCAGAGCACTGGGAAAAGGCCTGGTGAGGAACCAGAAGACACAGGTCCTAGAGCAAACCCTGAGACTTTGGCTAAGTTTCTTAACATCCTGGGCCTTGGTTTACTTATCCTCCAAGTAGATAAAGCAATCTCTACCCTGTCTTCCTCCCTGACCCTGGAGGGGACCAATAAAACAATGGATGTGAAAGTGTTTTGTAAACTCTGTAGTGCAAGTACCTGGCAGGGGGTGGGTGAGTGAGCCATATTTTCACCAGTGACATGAGTGAAGGGATAGAGAAAAGCCTCAGACCTTCAGGGAATGAGAGAGGGGCTCGACCCTGGATTGGGAGAGAGAAGCAATGGTGGGATCAATACCTTGGAGAGCCCAGGACCAAGGGGTTAAGGGTCAATGAGGACAGGCCTGGATCATCAGGAAGCTGAATGTGGTGGGAGTGTGGCTTCATCAGGGTTTGGGTGGAGTAAAGTCAATCCAAGACCACAGTAAATGGAATCCCAGAAGAATTATCTGAAGGTTAGATAGCAAGTCAGTTGCCAATCTGGGACCAGAACTCAGGTTTTCCAATGCCCAGTCATATATTAGCTTCCCAACCGGGCTCTGTGTGCAGGAACGAACAGAGGGGCAGGGTGAACTTTAAGGATGTGATATCATAGATAAGAAGACCCCCCCCCAATCTAACAACACCCACCAGCTTCCCAACGATGTCTAAATCCCTCCTTTACCAACTTACTCACAGGAGGTTGAAGTCATCTTGTCCACCTCCCCTCTCAACTTCTCAAGGAAGGGTCTGTTGAACACTCCAGTGACAAAGCAGTCCTCGTTATGGTCCATGGCAGAAGGTTCCTCATTAGAGCATGTGGACATATTTGCCTCACTGTAGCTTTCTGCCATGTGTCCCAGCAGCGCATCCAGGTGCCCTGCCACAGGATAGCTCTTTGAATGTTTGAGGACAGCTCCCACACCTCTTTCCCCACTGTGATTTTCCAGACCACATCTCCAAGCACGGTTGGTTTTCCAGCATTCTTCCTCTTCACTTCCTGGGTCCACTACTCTGTCTGTTCTCCATTTGGTCATCTCCTGAAAGTGTCATCTAACACGTGTACAATATGCTGGGGGCACAGTCATTATAGCAAGTGGGTCATTTCCGTCATCCTAGGGTGCCATAGCTGCATCACTGTGTCCTCAGATCACAACGGTTATTCTGCGTTTACCCTACAGGCTCCCATGTAACACTGTGTTAACTATGACACCACTCATTTACACAGAGGCTCTACTGCGCCCCACCCTCACACGTCTCATACTCTGGCCTTTAGAGATCTAAGTACGGGACCTCACGCTCCTTGCCAGGACATTTCACCTTTTTACATTCAACCCACAATTCTTAGCAGCCCAGATCTTTCTGGAACCTGGTTCTATCTCCCCAGTGCCTTCTTTTTCCCTCCCAGCTTCTACCCTCTGCAAAGAGGCTGGTTGCCTCTCCCTCTAAGTCACTGAGGCCCTCACCGGGCTGGATTCCTCCCCTGGCCATCTGCTCCCTGGAATACATGATGCCACCTTCTTACCCCAGGAGGTCTAGAGAGCATAACGCCATGGAATATGCGGATGCCAGAATGTTAAGGGTCGAAAGCAAGGTACCATTTGATTCCAAAGGACGTAGAGAAAAAGAAGGAGATTATGTTATAAACAGTGGGCTCTGTGTAATGAGACTGTAGGTGACTTTTCCCCAAGTTTCATTACATGCTTCATTCAACTAATATTTAATGTTTATTTTCCAAAGTTTTATGCATTCAGGCCCTCCCTGCACTTAGTTATCGTGCCTTCCCCCTGGATTTTCCCTTCCTGCCCACAAGGCACAGGGGAATCTCCTCAACTGTCTTGTGGGAGCCCAAACATTCTTCTACCAACCAGCGTGGAACCTTTGGTCCAGGAAGAGATGTGGCCCCTGGGAAAAAAACACTAGGACCATGGAGAAGGGGGAGCAAAGGGCTTGCCTTGGTGTGCAGCTCAGAGTTCTGGCTATCACTTCAGGTACCTTCCCCAGTGTTGTTTCTATCTAAGGGAACACCTAAGGTAGTTTTCCTGCCAACAGGTTTTGTAAAAGGAGCAGAGAAAGCATAAAAGCTATAGCCCCGGTGGGCACAGTACTCAGAAGGGCCTCAGGTAGTGAAGAAAATGGCCCAGCCAGGAGGATGACCCACTTATCAGACTTCTCGAGGCTGGTCCTGGGGTGCAGGACTAGGGTTCCCCCCATTTCGCCCTCCTCTCCAAAGGCCAATTTGGCCTGAAGTGTCGGGTCCTCAGCTGCAAAACCTGGCCCTGGCTTACCCCCCTCAGACCAGCAGAGGGCGCGCGCCACCCGCGAGAAGGAGGTTGCAGGCGCAAGCCGGGAGGGGAGCGGCGGGCGCCGAAGGGGAGATTCCCTCCTTCTGAAAATGAGGAGGCAGATGCAGAGAAAAGATAGCGTTGGAGACTGGGGGGCAGGGTGCGGGGCTTGTGAATGGGAATGAGAGAAAGTCTGAGTGAGGGTAGGATGGGGAGGAGAAGGAACGTGGAGAAGGGGATGAAGTGGAGGGACTGAGGAAAGATTGAGATGGTGTGAAGATGTGAGAAAAGGCAGGGAGGAGGTTGGGATGAGGTGAGGAACTTATGGAAGGATGGGTGAGATGGGGGGAGGTGGGATGCCGATGCGCGTTGGGAGGGAAGTTGAGATGGGTAGGGGGAAGGGGCAAGAGGAAGGCGGGATGAGGCAGGCTGGGGTCGACTACCAGGTGGGAGGGGCGCTGCAGCAGGAGCCCACGCACCAGCGGCTCCACGCTCTCCTCCAGTAGCACCCAAACCCTCATTCTCTCGAGCTTTTCCTTGGCAGGCCTTTCTGCTCAGGCGTGTGCTGGGAATCTTATTACCTTCCTTCCCCCTCCACCCCACCCCACCCCCTGCCAAGGTGCTGGTGCAGCTAAGAACAGAGAGAGGAGGCAGTGGGGAGCTGGGGAGCTTTAATAGGTCTGGAAGGGAATAGAAACACACGGCCGTCCTACGGGAGGGTGGGGGAGGGAGGAAGGGGGACGGGAAGCTATCTAGAAGTGTCAAGGGGGACAGCGGCCCTTACCAAGCCTGTTGCTGTTCTAGGGGAGGAGAAGGTGGACTGTGCTGGGCCTTGGCCATACTGGGATCGGGGCAGCTCCGTGGGGGTCAGAAAAAAAAATGAGAAAAGATTTGGAATTCGAAAGAGAGGGGTCATAATGGAGGGGCTTCCAGGAGCCAGAGGGAAGGACAGATGGAGACGAGGAAAAATCAGGGGAGACCCGGGAACCGCTTTCAGGGATCTGGGGTCTAGAAGAAGGTTAGAGGAAGTGGGGGCACAGTCACCCTCCCTCGGGGTTGCGGGATGAGGCGGGGACAAATCCAGTGGTAAAGGAAGATTGAGGCGACTTCAGGCCCCTTCCCCAGGGGCTGGGTGAAGCGGGCGGCGTAAAATCTGAGGTTGAAGCATCGGCGAGGGAGGAGGCTCCGGTCCCCTCTCCGGGATGTGGGTGGGATTGAGCGAGGCTCCGCGCATCTGGGAGAGGCCACGGGGCACTCGGCCGCCCCGTCTAGTGGTAATGGCCGCCCAGGTGCGAGGCGGCGGCCACCGCGCCGAAGGGCCCGGGCGGGGGCTGCAAGCCGGGACTAGGGTAGAGCGCAGCGGTGGCGGCGGCGGTGGCGGCGGGCCCCGGGCCCGGCCAGTAGGAGAAGCCGGCGGGCGCGACGCCGGCCGAGGCGGCCATGAGGTTGAGTTTGGAGAGGCCGGGGAAGGGCAGCGGGGCCAGGCCGGCGGGCAGCTTGTAGAGCGCGCCGTCCTGGGCGGCGGCGGCGGCGGCGGCTGCGGCGGCGGCGGCGTGGGCGTGCGCGGGGGGCGGCTGGCAGGCCTGCGCCAGGCCCTGGAAGTCGAAGCGGTAGGCGTAGCGCTTGCCGTGCACCTTGCTCATGATGTTCTTGTCGTAGTAGTAGCGCAGCGCGCGGCTCAGCTTGTCGTAGTTCATGTTGGGCTTGCTCTTGCGCTCGCCCCAGCGCCGCGCCACCTCGTCTGGGTCCGTGAGCTTGAACTCGCCGTGGCCACCCTCCCACGCGATGCAGCCTGCGTTCGCGCGGTCAGCCAGCAGCTCCAGCAGAAACTGCCACAGCTGGATCTGGCCGCTGCCTGTGGGGAAGGGGCAGTCAGCCACAGGCGGGATGAAGGAGGCTAGCGGCGGGGGGAAGAGGGGAGGTGGGAGACCCCTCCACCCCAGTCGGGGGTGGGGACCGATGTCAGGGAGGAAAAGGGCACGTCCAGCTGTGTAACTGGACGCAGCTGGAGCGGCTGGCCAGGGAGGGGCTGATCAGCAAAGTCGTCCCTAGCCGGTATCGCGCGCTTTTGCACAATGGAAACGTGTCTCCCGCTTAGGAGGACGCAACCCCGCGAGCGCGCAGCTTTGTGAGAAATGGGGGGAGTGGGGGCAGTATCACCTCCTCCGCGTAGAGGCAGTGGCGCTCCAAGGCACACGGCTCTCGGAGGTGAGCAAAGGCGGGATGTCAGCCCCTCGGCTGAGTGCCCTCACTCGGTTCACAGCCTGCATAGCCGCACAGGGTAGCCTACATAGGTGGTTAGACTGCGACATCCCAGCTGCACCACATCCAGAGATCCAGAGGGAAGAAGCAGGCCTGCAGCAGGATCAATCCAGCCGCTGGACAAGGCATACAGTTGGACCCCCTGCCTTAGGTGGAGAAGAGGTGGTGGCTGGCTTCCTTGTGGTACCATGTCAGACAAGAATGGGGACAGTGGTTCCCTAATGTGAGAGGAATGGCAGCCTCTGAAGGCTCCGCACCCTTGCCAGCACCTGGTGCTTGGGCTACTCCAGTTCCGCCTCTTTTTTCGGAACAGGCGGGATTCCTCGGGTACCAGGGTGTCATACTTCCCTGGGGGCATGATGCACAGCTCTGAGGAGAGGAGAACAGGAAGCCTCTGTGCTTGGCTCCCTGCCTCCTCCCATCTTTGGCCAATCTCCAGACTCTTCTGCCCCATCAGGATTTGGGGGTTGCTAGAAACGGCCAGGAGGTTTTCCCAGATACATGGGTAGTGAGAGAGAACTCCTGCTACTCTGTCTTGGAGCCTCAATCAGACAGGTGGAGAAAAATCTTGACAGAATTACCCTCCTCTCACCCCCATACATACTTTTTCATAATAAAATGGATTTGCCTGGAAGTTGTCTGATTATTGTTTTAAATTGAGCCTGGTGAAACTCTCTTCTTTTTTCAACAACTTGCTCAGAACCCAGATGCTGCCCTCCAGCATAATTTCAATCCCAATCCCTCCACACCAGCCCAGTGAGGAGCTGCCTGGCTCCAGGTCAGGAGCATTGAATTTTAGGATCAGAAGCACGGGAAGGTTTGGGTAAAAATGTGCATCTGGTGCTGAGGGACGTAGAGGCTTGGAAACACATTCCTGTTGGGTGTTGTGTTCCCTTTTGGATAAAGTAGTTGCCAACCTTGTTTTTCTGGTTACAGTAACTTGGTGAGACCTAGGGTACCGACTGGGTGGGGACCTGTTGAGAGGCTTTGCATGGAAGGCCAGCCAGGTTCAGCTGCCAAGGTGGCAAAGCTGAGGATAATTAAGCGACCGGGTGGAGAGCGGGTTGTGAACTTAGGAATCAGCTGCAACAGCCCAGAGGACTTGGCTCACAGAGCCTGGCTGGCGGTGGGCCAGGGAGGCAGGGGGGTGCTGGCCCTGGTGCTAATGGCGACTCCCTGGAGTGGCCAGGGAGTCATTCTCCGGGTCACCTTGCTGGGTGGTGCTGAGGCCTTGCGCTGCCGCTGCCAGTAGGGAAATGACACCAAGCACCGCCCCAGCCCCAGCCCAACAGCCAGAAAAAGATTCCCAGCTGAAAAGGGGGTGGGGGCAGGATCTTTGTCTGCCCTGGCCTTCAGAAGGTCTCAGAAGGTGCAGAGCCAAAGGCCAAATGAATGTTCCCCACTCCCAGTCTTCCCACAACCATACGCGGACCCTCTGCTTCGCAAAGCCCCGCGTTGCATATCGCTTCCACCCTCTGTTCCGGTTGGTGGCAGTGGCGCCTGTCCTTACGGGGTGGGTGCCCCAGGCCCTATCCACTGTCCTCGCCTCCGACCGTCCACTCCGCCGGCCAGCTCACCTTTTTGTACCGCGGGGCTCAGCGGCCCCCACCCCGGGCTCTTTCCTTCCTTGAAGAGACCGTCTCCGACGGGATCTGTGGCAGCAGGAAAAAACAGTCAGGCGGATCCAGGCGGATGTTGCCGACTTGACCGAAAGGGCCCCGGGCCAAGGCTCGAGTGGGAAGGGGGGGAGGGTGCCTTGGTTCCCGGGCGCGAGGCTGGGGGCCTGATCCGTCCGGCTCCTCCTCCCGCAGCCTGGCCCAGACGCACGCGGTGCGGAGCCCCTCCATAACGCCCAAGTCAGGAAACGCGTCCAGGAAAAAGGAAATCCGCTTTCCGAACGGGCCGGCGGGAGCCTTATAAAGCCGAGCGGGCTTTGCTTCAGCCGAGCCGGAGCGCGCAGAGCCCACCGGAGAGAAGAGGGCGCCTGGAAGGCTGGGCTGGTGGGAACGCTTGGAGCACGTAGGTGAGGAGCCGCGAGGGCGCACGGGCGACGCCCGGCTGACCACGACCTCCCAACATGGCACGCGCATTGAGTCCCTTGCAACACTGAAGACCCCTGCTCCCCCTACCAGGCTCTTTCAGCCCCTGAGCTGGCACTCTTGGCTTCCCAAGCTCCCAAACTGCTCACTTCAAGTCCTCTAGACCTCACACTAAAACCCCAAAGCGCTTCATCTGCTTTTAAGGTCTTCCAATGCCCTAGATTGCTCAGTTCTCCCAGCGATCCGATTCTCCGGACTGCGCCCCCTTCCCTTGGACCCCAGCATCCCTTCCCAAGCCCCAACCCAGTCTTCCCGCCCTGGGTCCTGGTGCCTCCAGTCCCCGGCTGGTCCCTGGTACCTGGCAGGTACATGTTGATCAGCAGGGGCTGGGAGGCGCCGCTCTGTCTCATCGCCGCCAGGGACTGGGCGGTGGGAGGGGGGGTGGGGGGCGTGGGAGAGGGGAATCGCGTCAGGCTTTGCGCTCCGGGGCACCGATCCCCGCTCGAGGCGACCGCGGGTGACAGGGAGAAGAAGACGGCGCTGGGTCCAGCAGGGCCTGGCAGGAGGGGGCTGCCCGGGTGTGGCGGGGGATGGAGGGGGTCCTGGAGCTAATGCTCCCAGCTACCAAGCTGCTCGGAACCCTCCGGCCCCCCTCGCGGGCAGGGGCCGCAATTTCCGTTTTAATTAAAGCGCTGCCGCCTCGGCCCCCCGGACCCCGCCCCCGCCTGTCTTATCGCCCCATCGCAATAAAGTCTCCAACGCGCCGCGCGGCAGCCAAGCGCACCCGGCAGCCCCCTGCACCCCGCAACCCGGGAGAGGCGCGGGGGATGGGCCTGGGCGTTGCGCCCTGATAGGGGTCAGGAGCCCATTTCTTTTCCGCCTCCCTGACTCTGAGCAAACAACAATGGGGCGGGGGACCCGGCCCCACCTCGGACCCCCGGAGCCACAACGGGGAGGGGGGCTCACTCCTTCTCATCCATTTCCCCCGCTCACCGCCCCACTCTCCTCCCCTTCCTCCCTCCCCCCCCCCCACCCCCGCCACCCGGGTTCCCGTCTCCAGGCTGCGTTATCTGCATCTTCACTTTTAAATTTCCGCTTCCCTCCCTCTCGGCTGTCGCTGAGCTCCGGGTCGGCAGCCGGTGCTCCCTTTATCTACCCCCCTTCCTCCATCCCCGCTACTTCTCCCTCCTCCTCCTTTCCCACTCTCTGCTCTTTCCTGGAGACCCGATCTCCTTTGCTATCTCCCTCTCGTTTTCCCCTATTTCCTGCCTTTCCAGGGCTCCCAGGCCTCTGCGCCAACGCTGGGGCGTCTCCCCCACAACTTTTAGTGGGGTGCCCTTGCTTCCCCTTTCTAGATCTCTCCTTCTTCTTCCATCTAGTCCCTCCTCCTCCCATCTCCCCTTCTGTCTCCTCTCTACCTCTCCGTGTCATCTCTCTCTTTCCCTTCCTTTTCTCATTTGTTTGTTCCCGCTAGTTGGTGGCACATGGTAGGCTCTTGATCCCCCTTCCACTCCCCTCCACAACCATTTCTCTCCTGTCTTTCTCCATCCCTTATCATCCTAGCTTACCATCTACCCTCACAACTACTCCCATCCCGATTACCCCTGAACTAGGCTGCAGCTGGCACCTTGCTCTAGCAGGACTAGAGGAGTTAAAACAGGTGCACTGTACAAGGTCCCCAACTCAGGGGGACTGGAAGTAAATCCACTCCAAGAAAGGGGCAAAGGACAGTATTAGCAAAGCTGATGTGGTTCCCAGGTGGCCTGGAGTCTCTGGTTACCTGTGGGGCTTCCTGGCTCTGGAGAGGCACACTAAGGAGGGATGCTGGCTGAAGATGAGGCTCTGGGGCCAGGAGCCCACCTGTAGCCATGCAGCACCTGGTGACTCCAGTCAGAATTGGTAATCTCAAGGCCTTTCTTGCCCACTGCTTGGCTCCAGGAGGTGAGGAGGCCTGGGATTTCAGGGCACTTGGATTGAAGTGGGCAGGTTTCCTGCAGGATCCCTGGTCCTGGGATGCCTGACTGGGGATGGCTGGGAAGTCCAGCTGGGGAAAGGGTTTTTGTGGGGCCCCTGTGCATTCTTCACTTGCTATAACTGCTGGGGTGTTCCTTCTTACTGGTGGAGGATAAAAAAGTCAGAAGGAATCAAGGAGGAGTGTGGGGGCTGAGTCTAGGGGAAAATGGAGGGATCCCAGGACCCTAGAGGGTCCTAAAGGGACAGGGATGGAGGCTTCAGGATGTGGAGGTGGCATCTGGTGAGAGAAAGACGAGAGGTTGGAATGCTTCCTGGGGACAAAACTCAGGGCTTTGAATGAGTGGAGGGTCTTGAGGATGGGGCCCCGAGGTCCCGCTTCCTCTCCTTCATGCCTTCTTATCACTTCCCCACATAGAAAATGGGGAGCAGGAGTTGCAAGAGTGGGGAGGCAGCAAGTTTCACCCACTTAATGCTCTCAGCGAGGCAGAAGGGAGAGGGTGCTTAGAGTGGGGTCTATCCAGACATCCCAGCTCCGAACTGGTGAAGGATCAACAGGTCCGGCTCTGTGCACCCCCACCCCCCAGCCCTGGCTGAGGACTCAGGGACTGAAGGGGCGAGTGGGCTCTGGGAAGAGTTTGTGAGGGAGTGAGGGGTGTACCCCCACCTCACCTGGATCTTGGCTTCACCACTGAAAAAGAGATGACCTCCTCCATCCCCTTTGGCCTTTGGCTGTGTACAGCCAATGAGCAAATCCAGGCAGCTTCCCCACCATCCTCCTCCCACCTGGCTGACTGTGAGCCCCACTGGGTTCTGCAGACCATCAGCCTGCCCAGAATAGAAGGAGAATGGGAAGGTGAAAACACCCAGGCCCAGCCTGGCCTCTGCACATCCCCCTCCTTAGTTGCTGGTGTGGTGAGCAGAGTTGGACCCATAGGTCTAAGAAAATGTAGAAGGTCCATGCTGGCAAGGCTGCAACAAATTTTAGCTCCCTCAACTCCTTCACTGTACAGGTGGGGACACTGAGAGCTAGAGACAGGGTGTGCCCTGATCAGGGTCACACTGCCAGTTCCTGAAGGAATCTTGCTGGGTGGTCCTGGTAGCCATGGACATTCTTGGAAGGAAGACAGCTTAGCTGATGCTGGGTACCAGGTCTCCCCTTGCCCACTGCCTGCCCCCCAATGCAGGCAGTGGGGGATGGGCTGCTGGGCTCTGAGGCCAGTTTGTCTGGGTCTGGGTTCAACTCCAGATCCCCCATTTCCTAGTTGTGTGGCTTTGGGGGAAATTACATAACCTCTGTACCTTAGTCTCTTCATCTGTAAAATGGGGATTATAGTATCTACCGTACAGAATTACATTTATATAATACACGCTGAGCACTCAGACAAAGCTGCATACATTTAGCTGTTGTTACTATTACCATCCTCCAAGTGGACAGTTAGGAGCTTGTGACCATGCAGGAACTCCAAGCTCCTCTGGAGCCCACAAAGGTTTGGGGCTCTTCTGAGGCCTGAGGCTTTTGGCCACAGCTCAGGTCAGCCTCCACTTAACAGCCTAGATTTGGGGTCAGGAGCCCTGTGTTCAGGTCCTGGCTTTGTCACCATTTAAGTGGATGACTTCATCAAGTCTTCTCCCTCTCAGAGGAGCTCCAGTTTTTTCATTGATGAATGGATGAAGAATGGAAGCTGTTAGGAGGATCAAATGCAACTGGGGCCATGGACTCTAGAACCCATCCAGGTATAAGGCAGAATTCATACCCCACCTAGAACTCTGTCCCTTGGTCCCCTGACCCAACCCTGGGATCCATGGGGGGAGGCAGGGAAAGGAAGTTCCTATGGTAACTGCCCTAGTGCTTTTCTGAATCACGAGCATTTTCAGGAGGTTTTCCTTGAATCCTCACAGCAACCCTGTGAGAGAGACAAGGCAGGAATCAGTAGCCCCAGTTTATAGGTGAGGGAATTGAGAATTAGGGATTTTATCTGGCTGGGTTCCAGGTGTTCTGACTTCTGGTCCAGGGCTCTTCCCAAGGGAGTAGATGCCTGACTTTGCATAGCTGGGCCCCTGGGAACTGCCCAGGTCCAAATCTGACTTTTTTCCAACATCGCCTTGACTCCCCTGGGCTGGGGCGATGAACTGGACCACCCCTCCCCATGTGTAGGTCCACTAGGGACTTAAAAACTCAAGCATCCCTGAGGGACAGGATGAAGGGCATCCCAAGGGCCTTGAAGGCCCTGCCTATCTAGGTAAGATTATCATAAACCAGGCCAAAGAGGGATGTGGGAAGAAGCTATATTGGTGCCACGGACTCTGATGGCTGCTGCCACACTCAAACCCACCGTGGCTGTGGGCTTCTACCACCTGCCCCAGAACCCCAGGCTCACTGTGGTCAGTGGCTCAGGGGTGGCCTCTCCAGCTACTAGTCCTCTGAAGAGTGGGGAGGAAGAGGAAGAACAAAGAGGGAATTTTTGAGACAGCTGAGGGGCAAGGTATGAAAACACTTTGTAAATGCTGGAGCTTAATACCACATGAAGGAGTTATTCAAAGGGTCTGGGGCTTAGCTCAGAGAGAGGACAGAAAGGACATCTCCCCTAGGAGGCAGTGAGATCTCTCACCAATTACCCTCTCACACCCTTTCTCCTCTATAAGGCGGAGATTCTACAAAGCTGGAAAATAGGTGCAAGCTTCCCTCAGGCTGCGTAGGGTACCAGGGTGAAGATAAAGGCTGGAAAAGTGGGGGTGGGGTTAGAGAGGAACCCAACAGGGCTCTTGCACAGAGTAAAGGAGGTCCTGCCCTGAATGATGGTGTCTGGCCCAGGGGGTGTATGAAGGTTGAAATTCACCTATGAGCCCTGCCATGGAGCTGTGGGCACCCAAACCAGAGGATGGCAAAGGCACTATCTGGGCTAGCAGTACCCCGCTCCAAGCTGATAGACCTTTACCAAGGAGAGGTGTGGGGCTGCTTGCATTTAACAGGATCCCCAGGATTCTTACCAGCAGTTTCTTCTCAGCCCCATCAGCCACATACATCCTAAGCCAGTGTATGCTCCATACTCAAGGGTCCTGGAGCCTGAGGGGAGGGTCAGGTTGGCAGAGAAAGACCCTCAGCATGATGAGGATGGAGATCACAAAGCAAGACACCATGAAGGAGGCAAGAGGGGCAGGCAGGTTCAGGAGCCTTTATTAAGGGTCCTCAGGGGAGGCGCCGTGGCTGTGGAGTTTAGTGCTGGACTCTCCGAATGGACTGCAGCTGCCCGGTGTGGGCCTGCGTGCCGAATTCGCTGTAGTTACGGAACTCCCCGCTGTGGCGGTCCCGCTCCAGTACATACTGGTAGCCCCGGTAGCCTGGATACTGATAGGCCACCCACCTAGGCCAGGGAGAGCACAGAGGTGGTAAGTAGGCTCTGCCCCCACCCCCAGCGATGTCCCCTATTGCTGGTCCTCCTTTCCCAGCTCCCATCCCCCAGCTCCAAAACCATGACCTCGGCTTTCCCTGCATGGATCTCTCCCTGCCCTGTCCACTGCTCCAGGTCTTCCTAATACCTTCCTCACCTTGTCTCCTGTTCCCACACCCCATTGCCTCCTCGCTCGTGTTTTCAATCCCTTACTCTATCCCACATTGTTCCCCTGATTCCTACTCTCCTATTACTTGCCCCCTCCCTCCCAGTCTGTCTCCACTGTCTCACTTTCCCTTGCCTCTAAGTCTCCCATGACCTCACTGCCTCAGTCCCCCAGCCCCCAACATCTCTCTTTACTGTGCCTCCCATCATCTTTCCCTGCCCTCCTCCCTGGTTCCCATTGCCTCCCTGCTCTTCTCCCCTTTTCCAGTCCCAGGACTCACGCTCCAGAGCTGACTTTGAGGGAACCCACATCCTTGCTGGCCCAGCCCATGGAAGGCAGGGATGGGTAGTCATCATTGAGTTCAAACTTGGAGCCCTGGAAGTTTTCTCCCTCAAACAGTGTCACACGGCTGTCACTGTGGTTCTGAGGCACAAGAAGGTGGGCGTGGACAGGTCAGGCCTTCCAAAGAGGTATTAATGGATACATTCTCAGCCCCACTCCCGCAACCCTGCTGCCCAACACAAGCTGTGAAGACACAGGTCGATAAATACACCCAGAGTTCACTCCATCAGCTCCACATCAGTCTGAGAAGCTGGGATGCTTAGATGTCCCCAGCCTGGTCCTTTCTATGGCTTTGGATTGAGGAGGTGAGACTGGAAGAAGGGAGGAGTACCCAGAGACCCTTTCAGGTCAGGCATAGAGAGCATCTTGTGACATGGACCTGTTTTGCAAGAGGATAATCAGAGGTCCTAAGAGAAATCTGGTCCACTAAGCAAGGCAGTTTCCCTAAGGGCCTCATTGACTATCCAATCTCCTGCCCAGCACCCTGGGCATAGCCTCTCATAGGATAGGACCCAGCGAAGGGTGGGTGGCAGAGTCATCAGTGTTTGTTGAGTCTGTACTCCCACTGTCCCAGGGCCTTCCCCCTGCAGGGCTCCTTGACCTCCTGAAATGGAGAAGCTGGGGTGAGTCAGCACCTGCTCTCTGTCCTCTACCCAACAGTCCCAGGCCTCACCAGTAGGGTACATAAGTCAGCAGAAATGGGAAGTGAGATCCTCCGCTCCAGTGTATTTGATTCATTATGAACCTTTTCCCCTCAAACATACACACAGAGACTAACCCCTTCTCAGCCTTGATCCCTGATTGAGTTCTGGTCTCATCTTCATGTTAACCTTTGTGACCAGGGCCAAATTACTTTGCTCTCTGAGCCCCATTTCCACACCTATGTATGAGATGAACAGCAGCCAACCCGACCTCACAGAGCTGTGTGGCAACAGAGACGCTCCCTGACACGTGTGGACGTGTGGATGCGAGGAACAGAGCTCAAGACTGACATGGTCTTGGCGCTGTCCGTGGTGCTGATTCCCGACGCCTGACTTAGGCCCACGTTCCAAACTTTCGGAGAACTCTCTGGTTCTGGGAAGTAATGCCACCACTACCCATCTAGGAGTTGTGTTTACACACCTCGTAGAGTGAGTGGACAGTATTTCCCAGGTGCCATGGTGGGCAGGACCTGGACCTGGCAGCTAGGATGCAGAGGAGGAGGGGGAGGGCTGTGCTCACCGCGCAGAGCACTGGCCGGAAGGAGAGCAGCTGGTCGCTGTGGTGGCCGCCACTGCCGCTCCAGGCGTTCCAGCGAGGATAGTCACCCTTCTCCAGAATGAACTGCTGTCCCTGGAAGTCGGGGTACTCGAAGGCCACCCAACTGGGGAAAGATAAGAAAAGCTGGCAGGCATCTGTCCCAACCTCATTCATTCCTCCTCCTCCCCCTTGCTTGCTAGGGAAAAATTGGAAAAATCGATTTTTTTTCTCCACTCCACGCCCTCCCGCTGACATACCCGTCACAAGGCAACCCAGCCCCTCTAGAGGCTAAAGACCCTAAGTCGCCTGCTGTCTGAGGTTTGAGAGGTCCAGACTTCCAGCTCAGGGACCCCAGGCTGGAAGGAGTTTGCCAGTCTACAAAGATCACCCGACCAAGCACTCCTACCTCAAGGATTTTGGTCCCTGCAAAGGTAGGTGTAGGAACCCCCCTAACCTATGGTAGCAACCTGTGATAGCAACAAATTCCAATAGCTTGGGGGCCTCAGCTCTCCCAAAGGCCCCAGTCTCTAGGAGACGAGGGTGGGGCAAGCAGAAGGGACCTGGCTTCTTTTCTTAAATGAAGTTTATAGCCATCTAACTTTGGGGGGAACAAAACTACACTGGGAACCCCTTCAGGGTTGAGGCTGGCCCCACAGAGTCCCGCAAATGTTTGCTTCTCTTCTCTATCCCTTTAGCTCACACGAGGATACAATCTTTCTCATGATTTGTCTTGGGGCTGGTGGGGAGTTTTGAGGAAGCCTAGGGATTTTACATGTTGGTGGGTCTCTCTCAGGCAGAGCTTACAGACAGCCTGGGGAATGGAGGGCTGGGAGCCGAGGTCCCAGTCTCAGAGCTTGCGCCAGGGGAGCCTGGCGCCCCCAACTCAGCCCAACCGCGCCAGGGCATCACTCACGCGCCATTTTCCACCTTGACCGAGCGCACTCGGCGCAGGCCTCCGCGCTCGCCGATGTTGGCGCAGTCACTCAGCAGCCGGCAGCGGCGGCCCTGGAAGTCCTCCTCATCCCAAAGCGTGAGGCTGGCGGGCGCTGGGCCCTGCGCGGGGGCGCTGCTCATGCCGCTGCAGACAAGGACCGGACCGAGCGCTCAGCGTCACGAGAACCCATTCCCCGCCCAAGCCCGCCCAACCCCGGTGGAAGGTGAAGGACCGCGCGGGCTGGACTAGGGCTGCTAGCGGCTTTTTCGCATCTCGCCCTCCCCCGCCCGAAGAGATCCCGCCCCAGCACTGAGTATTCACCGGGTGGGTGAGCGCGGTACTGACGGAAACGGAGAGGCTGCGCACGGGCTGGGCGTGCGGGGCTTTATACCAGGCGTCGCCCCCTCCGCGCACCCTCTCCCGCTGGGGTGGGGGGAGCTGAGTCAGCGGGCAGGCTGCGGTCAGCTCTGGTGTCCCCGGCGGAGCCAGGCCTTTCCCGCAGCCGCTGACCTGGCCCCAGCCTTCGGGGATTACAATAGAAATTGCTGAGGCACACGTCCGGCGCTCGCCACAGCCGAGGCTGACTCGGCTTTTTCTTTTTGGGGGGCCTGAGCCGGGCAAGGCTCACCCTCACTGGCCCAGAGCCTCAGAGATAGAGGTACCAGGCCACCCGGTGTCCACTCCGCTAAAACCGCGCTTTCCTGGCTCGAGATGCGAAGTTCTCCCCAGCGTCTAAACTCCACCTTTTCCTCAGCCCTAGGTCGAGGCCTCTCTTTGGGGCGATGGTAGGGAGGAAGTAGACAAGGCGCCCCATAAGAGAGTTTCCTCACAACCCTCAGCCCTCTTTTCCCTGGCGGGTGGGCCATCGTGGCTCCTTTCCTTCCAAGCTCGATTTCCCAGACCCGGTGCTGAGCTTCCGGAGTTTTCTTGCGCGGAGGTGCTGAGAAGAGGCAATGACCAGGAATCGCCGCAAGGCGGCGCTGAGCGCGGGAAACTCGAACGGCCGAAGGGAAGGCACGGGTTTACAAAGCGTTTAGCGAGTGGCTCGCTAAGGTAGGTAGGAAGAACTTTTCAACTTCAGCGCGGCCAGAACGGCGACGCTGTCCCCCACCAGACAGAGCTCCTAGGTCTGGGGCCTCCGGCCCCGAAGTCAGCCTGAGATCTGGCAGCTGATTATTGAGCGCCTCGTTCGGGCCAGATCCTCTGCTCAGAGCTTTTATGTGCGTGATCTCAGAGCTTTTATGTGCGTGATCTCAGTTGAGGCCGGCGCTGTTACTGCTTTGCATTTCACAGATGATCCTGCGGCCCTGAAGGGTACCGAAATGCAGTCGGGGAGGTGTCACAGCTGAGAAGCGGCCCAGCTGAGGTGTGAACCTGGGTTTCTGTTTTGACTGTGGGTGCTAGGCTCTTACCCCCAATTTCGCTGCCAGGTACGGTTGGCGGAGCGGGGAAGATAGGGTGTGTATGTTGGGGGGAGGGGGGATTTAGGGGGAAAGGCTTGGGGCCCCAAGTGAAGTTCCGGGGAAGAAATTTCCTCACAACTTGCAGCGAAATTTCCTAAGGATCATGGCTGTCAAGGAGACACAAAGGCTTCTGGCAAAATAGTGACTGGTCCTTAATGGAGGGGATATTCCAGCAGAAGTGGAGGAGTGAGTAAGAAAGGAACTAATATTTTGTTGTTCCCATGAACCAAGTGCTTCCCTTGTAGGCTCAGCTGCCCAACATGGTGGGTTTGGGTGAACAGAGGTGGAAATTGAGGCTCCGGGAGGTACAGGGCCTTTTCCAAATACACATGGCTAACCAGTGTCAGAGCAAGAATGGAATTTAGACCTTTTGACTCCAAAGCCAGTGCTCTTGCCACCCAACCTCCTATGACTAAAAGGGCTCACAGGCCAGATGCAGCTGCCCCAAATCCAGAAGTCTAGCCATGCTGGTTTCTATGTTTTCTCCCACTGCTAAGCTCACTCCAGCCTCCGAGCCTTTGCATTTGCTGTTCCTGTTACCTGGAGTGTCTTAGTCACAAGATCTTGGCCTGCTGACTCCTTTTTTACCACCTGGGTGATACTGTTCCTGGCATTTACTGTCCATCACATCACCCCATTTATAGCATTTATTACTCTGTAAAGCTGTCTTTTTCACCTTTTGTGTATGGCTATACTGTTTCCTTTCATACTAGAGTGTAAGCTCCATTTAAAGGGGCAGGGGCTGTGCCAGTCTTGTTTTCAGTTGTTATCCTCGAACCTAGCACGGTGCTGGACACATAGTAGGTGCTCAATAAAACTTCTCGAATGAGTGAGTGAACAGGGTGGTCAGGTTGGGCCAATGTCCATAAGGGAAGGGGTGTAGAAGAAATTCTCCAGTGAGAGTGGGGGGTGGGTGAAGGTTTGCCCATCCCACCCAGTTCCCCACCCCTGAAGTTCTGGCATGCTGAGAACAGTCACTGGGGGAAATTGGAGTCTCCCTTGAGTCTCTTTTCATTGGTGAGGAATTGCTGTCATGGATCACGAGGTGTGTGAAAGTGAATGCCAAAAGTACAAGGCCCTAGAACATAGTAAGTAAAGTCCATTTTGGAGGTTTTAAGTCACAGCAGGGGCAACCACAACCAGGTTTGATTGCAGATGGGGTCAGAACCATGCCCAGTCCCCTGACTCCCTATGCTAGATGGGGTTTGGACAAACAAACAGGGTATAATTTTCCCCAAACCCAGAAAGGGGAAAAACAAACTATCGAAAGAGGCAAGAAACAGCCCTGGACTCTTCGTGCCCCGGCACTTTGTCTCGGTTTCACAAGTCAGTGCTTTCGCAGCGGTGAGAATTGAGGGACCGAATCTCTCTTCTTCCTTCTCTCTTCCTCCCGCATCTGTAGCCAGGAATTCTGGATTCAGCCACCAGAGGGGGCGCGCGGGCCATGCTGGGTGGAACGCTGGAGCGGAGGGGACGGGGGCGGGGAAAGGAAGGGGGAGTTCAAGGGAGGCTGAGGTCGGGAGGGGCGCCGCTGGCGAGTGCGTCAGGCTGTGCGTCTGCGCTGGTCCGTGACGCCAGCGCCGAGTGCTAGTCTCGAGGGTGCGGGGGCGTCTGCCAGAGGCTGGACGCTGTCTTGGGAGCTGGGACTGCGAGGGCAGTCCAGGTGTTGGTGGGACCACCGGATTCCACAGGAGGGTGTGTGTGTGTGTGTGTGTGTGTGTGTGTGTGTGTGTGATCTGATCTTGGCTCTGCACTAAGTAGCTGTGTGGCAGTAACTAGCTTCTCCCCTCCTCTGACAGTTTCCTCATCAGAAAAATGGTGTGTATGTCCCACCGCCAGCACACGGTAGTGCATGGCTTTTAGTTCTACCTGTCTTCACCAGCTCTCTTAGAAATAGGCACACCCACCAACACTGCCAATAGCCAGTTGCCCAGATCTCTAGACCTCTCTCAGGGTCCCCACGTCGCTCCACACCCCTGAGTGGCTCTGGGCCTCATAGTCATCAAGAAAGGGGAGAAGGAGCCACTGAGGGGAAGGGGCTGTCAGGCAGCCCTGCCTGGTGTGCTAGAACGGAATCCCCGTGCCTCTTCTGTACAGTGGACCCCCTTCCTGCCTCCTTTCTCCACCAGGCTGGCCCACCTCCAGCCCCGCAGGTCTCCCCCACCCAGTCCTCTCCTAGCCCCCTTCCATCCCCCAGCAGCTGGTCCTGTTTGTTTTCCCAGATGGGCTGTGCTCAGAGCTTCCTGAAGGATGGATGCACAGGTGGCTTTGTTTGCCAGCTCAGCACCCGCACCCCTACCTCCTCCACATCCACAGCCTCAGCCTCTGGGTATGGGTGGGGGAGTTAGACAGACAGAAAAACGTGTCCCCAGGTCTACACATCCAAGAGACCTCAAGATATCATAGGGATCTTGTTACCTGACGAGAACGCCCCACCCCCACCCTATCCAGTCCTTCATCTCATATAGGGACCTTTGGTCCCACCGAGAAATCCTCAGGACCCCACCGCCCCACCATGATTCTGCCAAAGCACCCATCCCATAAGGCACCTTAAAATCCCACAGAGAAGCCCTCAGACTCAGTCCTGTGTTCTCAGTGAGGCCCTGGATTCCACTCGGGTCCCCATCCCCTATGGGGAAATGTCGATCTGACAAAGAAATCCTCAAACCCAATCCTGCACTCTCATCCAGGTCTCCATCCCAGGTAAAGGCCCTGAGAATCCCCACAGAAGGTTCATCTCCCTCCTATAGGGTCCCATCCCTTGAACAATCCAACTTCACAGTACTGTTGGGCAGCTTAGAGGGGCCTGGTGGCCAATGTCCTCTCCTCAAGTCGGCCTGCTCCCACCCCCTTCCCTCATTTCACTGGGAAATCAGCCGGGGGCCTTGGTGACTGAAGATGCAAATTCTGTGAATGGTGCCTCCCCCGACCCTGTACCATCAGCAGCCCCTCCTTTGCAGCCCTGCTTCTCCACTCCCCACCCCCACCCCAGGTTGGGAGCCAGGAACAGCAGTGAGCACCTTCCCTGGGGCTGCGAGGTCTGGTCTCCTGGGAGACAGAGATAACACGGGTGTGAGAGGAGCTCGGCTCAGGCTGGGTCGGACAGCTGGGCCTGAAAGAGGTGGGTCCTGGAGGAGTGAGAGCCCTACCCCCACAGACTCATTGTCCTGTCCCTCTATCAACAGAGCCCCTCTTCTCTGCCCCTCAGTGGGGTTAGAGAACTGGCCCCCATCCAGGGAGATGGGAGGCAGCTCTCACCACCACCCACTCACCCAGGAGCAAAGCCATGGGGCTTGCACAGGGCAGCAGGGAGAGGGCACAGCCTGCACACATTCACACGAACAGATCCCACACGCATCGCATGTGAACAGTCTCCTTCTAGGATTCAATAGACACCTCAGTGGTCACACTCATTTATGGGCAGACATTTGTTCACTTACTCATTCCTTAAATATATAACAAAATGTACTGTGTGCCAGGCGCTGTGCTGGGTGCCTTGTGTACTTTCATATGCATACAACCCGTTCCACAGTCACCTGGAGAAGATCCTCTCAGTCACTCCCTCATGGTCATACAGACACTGAAGGGTTAGGACTGTGGGCTCTGGAGTCACGCTGCTGCCTGGGGTCAAATCCAAGCTCTACTGCTCATAAGTTGGATGAACTTGTACTCTACTTCTCAGATTTTCCCTCTGAAAAATGGGAATGATCGTCCTTAAAACCGTTGTGAAGATTTAAACGCATGTAAAACCCAGAACTGGCCTACAGTAGGCATCAAATAAATGTTCGCTGTTACTGTTGTGATGGTTGTGGTTATAACTGGCTTTGCTGCCTGGTTCGTCGTATCCCCAGGGCTGGGCTGGGTTGTGGGGAGGAGTCAGGGTAGCAAGCATAGCTGCAGCCGCCCGTCCCACACTTGCCCTGTGGAAACCAGCCTACCACTCAGGAGGGGGAGCCTTCCTGCTTCCCCCATTAGGGCCACTCTACTGATGAGCTCAGTTGGGGAGGGTTGGGGGGGCGGTATCCCAATTTCCTTTGTTTTGTTCAGACCTCTGCTCTCCGAGTGGAACTGGAGACCTGACTTCTGGTCCAGGTGCTTTTCCTGGCTCCATATGTGGCCTTGGACAAGTCACTCCCCCTCTTGGGGCCACAGTTCTGTACCTGAAAACTAAGCTAACTGTTGATCCTGGAGGGGCCTTCCAGCCCTGACTCCTGTGATCCTGTGATGCCTCAGGAAGGCTCCCTTCCCTCCCCACCCAGCCTCTGCTGCCCCTCCCTCCCCACGCTTCACACACACACCTGGCCTAGCCAGAATGAGGGGGCGAGTTGCCACTGTCGTCATGGGGACTAATCTCTGAGAAGGTCAGTGAGGCTCTGGTTCTGCCTTGGCCGGACTGGGGATTAGCACCTGTGTAAGAGCAGCCCCTAGCCCCTCCCACTCAATGCCTCCACTCCCAGGTCCCCACCCTCTCACACAGACCCTGGGTGGCCTCCGCACCCAGAATTTCCAAGGCTGGGCCAGAAGCAGCAGGTGGGTAGTGGGGCCAGGGCAGCTGTCACAGCTGTCTGTCCAGCTGTGCCCAAGAGAGAAAAGGGGAGAGATGGAGTCAGATCCATGCTCCTCACTGCTCACGCGGCCTGAGCTTTGCCCCTCTTCACCTTCTGCCCTTTAATGGGGAGATGGGCCTCCCAAGATAGGGGTATCACCTCCACATCCAGCCCTGGTTCACATTTACAGCTCACATAGAAGCCACCTCTTTCTCCTTTGTTGTGGGTAGTTTCCCCATCCTGATGTGGGGCGGGATGGAGGCTGTTTTCACATAGCCTCCCCCTTCTCCCGTACACACTGTATCTTCCATCCCTGGTTACCCTGACCTCTGACCCAACATCTTCAAATCCCATCTCTCTGAAATGTACATCACTTGTTATCTCACATTGCCTCTGTGTGTCTCTGGTCTCTCTCTAGCTCTCACTTTCACAATCTGGAGCTGGGGGGGAGATGTCTGCAGCCTCTCTGGACCCTGAAATCTTCCACACCCTCTGGACTGCACCCTCTGGACTGCACCCTCTGTCTGTCCCTCTGTGCTTCTGCTTGGATTCTCCACTCTCCTGCTCATCCTTCTCCCCTCTCCACTTCCCATGGGCAGTTTCCCAGTCCCCCTAGGGCCAGCCGCACTCCAACTGCTCTTTCCCTTATTCCGCTTCCTCCATTACCTGTCCCCTCCCCTGCCCAGGGTGCTGACAGGGATGACAGGAAGCAGGCTCTGGCTTTGAGCAGGAAGGGGGAGGGGTGGGGGCTGCCTCGAACACCAGCTGCTGGGCACCCCCTCCCCAAGCCCCGCACCTGCAGGCCTGCCTGGCGCCTGGAGACTCCGCCCCTGGCCAGGCAGGGGAGGAGGGAGGCCAGATCCCTGGCCGGTCCAGGAAATGCGGGTCTTGGGGATGGGGGGGTAGAGGTCTGGGGAAATTGCCCCTCCCCACCCCCAGGAGAAGGGGAAGAGGCAACGGCTCTCTGTCACAAGGGCAGACCCCAGCCCGCTGGTGGCCTCATTCTTCTCATCCCTGCCCCCAGGACTGCTCTGTGTGTGTGTGTGTGTGTGTGTGTGTGTGTGTGTGTGTGTATTGGGGTGGGGGTGGGGGCTTCTTTTCAAAGGGAGACCTTTTTGTTGTGCAGCCCCAGGATCTGGAGTCCTAGACAGAGGGGGAGTGCTCTAGCCCCTTTCCATGACCGGGGGAGGGAAGAGGAAGCCCTCAAAGACACAGGGAAGATGTGCCAGCACCAGACCAGGCCCCTGACAGGCAAATCAATCAGTGCCAGGCAAGGAGCAGAGGGCTGCACCCAGGACAGAAGCCTGGTCAGGGAGGCCAGGATGGGGGCTGCACACACCCAGCCTGGGACCCATGGATCTCCACTCACCCTCCTGCCCCAGGGCTGCTGCACGTACATCCAGCCTGCAGTCCACCCTCTCCCCAGACCTGCCTGGGATCTGTCAGAGCCATCTCATCCCCTCCCCCTCCCTTTCTCATGCCAAGGACTCAGCAGATCCTGTGGAGCCTGCGGGTAGCTGGGTGAGGGTGGCAGCGAAGTGGGGGGAAAGTGGAGAGGAAGCCAGCACCCCCGGGGAACATCCAATTTGGAGTAACTCCCGAGCCTCATCCCCATCTCCCGGGGCCGGCCTCGGCCTTGTTGTGTGGGGTACAGTCCCTCCCCGTGATGTTTCCTCACCCTTAGGGGAAAATGGGGTTCCTTATTGCTGTCCAAGGAGCCTTCCTTCCACTTCTGACCTATAACTGACCCTTCTCTCTGGGGCTAGCTCAGTATCCCCATCAATTTTGGGAGGTGGAAGGGAGGACACCTGGAATCACAGGACAGAGATTCGACTGGGGGCTCAGACTGACCCCAGGCCTCAGTTCTAGGCCCTCCAAGCTGGAGGCCAGGGGTCTAGGGCAGTCTTCCTCCTCCTCCCCCATGTCAGATCTTCACACTTTGAGTCGCTGAAAAGGGGGGTGGTCTGTCCTGGGTTTGGGTTGTAGCTAATGATCCATGGACGCCCACCTAATCTGAGGGCCACCTAGACTCACCCCCACCCCCAGCTGACTGAAACAAGAGGCCTGGGATTATGAAGTTTGGGAGGCAGTGAGCTGCAGTGCCTGGGAACCCCATCAGGCAAGGGCTACCGGACCCTGTGTTTGTCCTTTTCTATCAGTCTGTCTGTCTTGGACGTGGGAAGACTGAAAGATGGGCCAAGGAGATGGCAGGGAGTGAACCCTCAGGATGTCAGCACCAGAGAGATATGCAGCAGCTGGACTTGATCCATTCCCCCCCCCCCACCCCAGTTTTCCACACCTCATAGCTGTTGTTCCAACCCCTTGAAAGCCTCCAACTTCCCAGGTCAGGGGGCTCAAAAGTATTGCTGAAAGCCCAGACACCAGGATAGGGGACGGGTGGGGCCCACACGGGGAGGCCAGACCAACCCCCCACATTGCGCAAATGGGAAAGCCCCAGGAGAGGCCATGAAATGACTTGCCCAAGGCCACAGAAGTCGCTGGGACAGAGCCGGACTAGAAGCCGGGTTTCCACCTCCGGAAGGGCTCCTGACCAGGCCCACAGCCCCACTATGGAGCCCGCTGGGCCGGCTCGTATTATCCGGAATCGAGCCGAGCAGCCCGGGAGCTGCGGGCAGGACAAGGCAGGGCGGGCGGGGCCGGATGGGAGCCGGATCTCCCCGGGGAGCGGCGCACAGCCTCTCCGACCCGTATGGCGACGGCGGCGACAGGTGCCTGCGTGGCGATAGGGCTGGGCCCCCGGGCGGGTGCTGAGAGGCCGCCCCTGCCTCACGCGAGCCGAACGAACAAAACGCTCAGGTCCGGTTTGTGCGAGGGGCTCGTCGCGGGGCGGGAGCGGAGGGCCCGGGGCCAGGCTGCGGCCCTCGGTGGTCTCCTGGTCCTGGTCTTCTGCGAGTGCAGTGCCGCACAGCGCTCCGCTAGCCGCCGCCCTCACCTGCGCGCATCTGCGGCTGACACGTCGGCGGCCGCGGCGGCCACTACAGGTGCGCACCTGGCCCGCCCCTCCCTTCCTGGCCACCCTCCACCCGGCCGGCCCCTGCTTGGCTTGGTCCCCAGCGCACGCCCCGGAGCTTGTGCCGGGGCCTCGGCTCAGCGCGCTTTATACGGCCTACTCAGTCGCCGCCCCTAGACACACACACACACACACACACACACACACACACACACACACACACACTCACACCTGTCCGGGCGCCCGTTTGCTCGGGGCAAATATTGACTCAGAGGAGGCGGAGCGCCCCTCACCCCTCTCCCCGCCCCCGCCTAGGCTTTGGGGCCGGAGCTCCTCCGAGGCCTTGGCGGTGGGGGTGGAGGGGGGGTGTTGGGGACCTGGGCGCCTCTGGAACAACACCAGATGTCACATTTCCACCCACCTGCCTCGGGGAGGTGGGGGAGGAGCCGAGGACAGAATCTGCCAGGCGGAGGTTAGGGAGAGCGGGATGTGGGTATCCTAGGGAAAGTGGGACATCCCCTGGTTTGGGGATTCAGATTCACGATGGGAGTCGTTTAGTAGGGTCTGTGGGCCGCTGTGTAGCGATGATCTCCATCCGCGTCCCAGCGTCTAGTTCTTGACCCTCTGAGACGTGCCTCGATTTCCCTTCCTTCCCAACCTCAGCAGAGTCCGGGGAGCCCGGCAGACGCCAGGAAAAAGCTAGCGGCGGAAGGGCCGAGCCTCGAATCAGGCGCGGCGGGGAAAGGGGAGGGGTGGCCACCTCCCTCCGCGGGCACCTGCTGCGCAGACCAGGCCAGGCGCTCGGCTCCTGTCCACCCGGCTCTGCTGGGGCAAAGGCCAGTCAGGCCCCGCCCGAAGCGCCCTCCTCTGGCCAGACCAGGTCCAGCGAGCAGCGAGAACTCTCGTCCAGCAGCCGAAAGTGGAGGGGAGAGGCGCAACCTTCCAGCCTCCAAGTCGCCAATGAGTCGATGCAGTCCACCTTGGCCGCTTCCACCATCTGTCCCTCTCAGACCGCGCGCGCGAGTTCTTGTCGCGTCAAGAACTAAATAAAGTCAAGGGGGAATAAAGTCAAGGCAGATATAGAAAAAAAAACTAGATGCTTTACTGGGGGGTGATGGAGAAGGGGGCGGGAGGAACCTAGAGCTGCAAGTCGGAGGGGATGGGCGCTGGCGCCTGCAAACTGTCGGTGGGGGGCGGCTCAATCGAGCCGGGCATCTCCGCTCGCTGCGGCCCGGGAGGCGCCGCTGGCAGCGAGTCGGGAGTCAGAATCCTGGAAGACAGAAAGCCCCAGGTAGCGGGGTGGGTGAGAGCCTTTTCGCCGAGCCTGCCCGCCCCTGCAGCCCCTCGCGCCCCTCCTGCGGCCGCTGGCCCGGGCGCCCCACCTGGGAACGCTGAGCGGCGGCAGAGCGATGACGCGTGGCCGCGAAGTGAGCACCACCTCCCCGCGGCTCGCCTCCACCAGGATGTTCTGGATCATGTTCTCCAGCAGCGCCTCCTGCAGGTTAGCAAAAGCCGGGAGCCTACGGGGCGGGAGGAGGGGGGCGCCAGGGTCAGCGCTGCCACCGACCTAGCTCCCTAGCTCTTGTTCTCCGCTGGCCCCCTCTGTGCTGTGCCATTTGCCGCGTGCTCTACGTGGATTCTCATTTTAACTCTCCGCTCCCCCAGCACTATGAGGCATCCTTGTTCCCGTTTTACAGATGTTCAAACTATGGCTTAAAGAGACCAAGTTGCAAAACGTCACGCTGGTGGTACACGTGGTGGTGGGATTCGAACTCAGGCAATCCGAGTCCCCATTCCAGGGCCAGGGCTGGGGAAAGGCATCCATCGATGAGACGGTGCAGAAGGGACTCCTGGGGAATCCCACCATGGACAGAAAGACACAGAGCAGCCCCAGGGAAAGGCGGTGCAAGAAGAGGTGGTATTTTCTCCTGGCTCTAGAAACTCATTTAAGAGACTTTGACACGATAATCACCCTCCTGGAAGTGGTGTGATAGTAAATGTTAATAGTCTGCTCTTGGAGAAAAAAATTAAAGCTCAGGTTGCCATTCTGTAAATACTCCCACTGAGGCCTTAAGTGTCCAACAGTGATGTCAAGGAACGCTGAGTTGGAAAGAGAAGCCCACACAGGTAGAGTCCCAGCACAGCATCGCCTCCTAGGAGTCCACTGCACTCAGCCCCGCTCCAAACCCTCACCTGGGTCTGGCTGCTCACCGGCTGATGGCCTCCTTCTCGTCCTGCTCTTGCTTCTCCTTCAGTAGGACCTTCAGCTGCTGCTGCCACTGCCATTTCAGGGACTCCTGGGATGTGGGCTGCAGCGTGGGCTTAATCACCGTCCAGGAGAACTTCTCTTTCTTCTCCGCCACTTCCTCCGTCTCCAGCTCCTCCTTGCCCATCTCCTCCTCCTCTTCCATCTCCTCCTCCAGCTCTTCCTCCTCTTCCGCCTCCAGCTCCTCCTCTTCCTCTTCGTCCTTCTCCTCCTCTTCCCACTCTTCCTTCTTCCTCAGACTTTGTTTGTCCTCCTTCTCCTCCTTGTCTTCGCTGTCCTGCCAGCTGTGGGAAGACTGAGACATGGCTGGCACTAAGTGCAGGCTGCTGTTCTGGGCCATGAACCTGGCCGACTGCTCATTCCAGAACTGGCAGAAGTAAGGCATTTGCTCCACCAGATTTTGGTCCACAGCCTCATGGAAGATCTTGTCTTCCAGCAGGCCCCTGGGTGGCAGAGAGGAGGAGAAGGCCCTCACTGAGAGGCCTGCAGCCCCCTGTGGCAGGCTCTGGCTTTAGGGTTCCCCAAGGGGTAGTTCTTGACTACTGTGTCCACAAACAGGTGCTAGGTAGGGAGAGGGGAGCCCTTGATCAGTTGCCCCCTCCCATTCCTTCTTTAGAAAAAGGCATCTCTGGCCCCATGGATTCTTAAAGGTGAACACTATAAGGAAGAGGAAGAACCAGGAGGTCAGAGTTACACAGATGAGGACCGGAGCCCTGGAGAGATAGTGAACTGGCTCCAGCCCTCATCTACCCGCCATGACAAGGCAGAACTAGGGACCCAGCCCTGAGGATCTCTCCAACCAGCTCCATTAGAGCTGCACCATCCTGGAGGGCCTGGGACCACCAGTGAAAGGATCTTGTGAGGAAGTTCTATCTTTCAGGAAAGGAAGCGCTGGTATTTCAGGGGCTTTGGGTGGACCCAGAATTGACCGAATGAACTAGGGAGATGGAGGGGTGAGGGTTTAGGGGGAGGGTGGTCACCTGATGACGGTGGTGAGACAATCAATCAGGAGCTGCTTCTCCTGCTTGGAGACAGGGGCCCACTTGTCCAGGGATTCTTCCTCACTAGCCTCTGAGTCCTCCCTGGGGCATTTCCTCTCTGGCAGCTCCCTGGGGCAGACCATGGCATTCGGAGTGGCCCAGGCAAGCCACCATGCTGGGGTTGGGGACACGAGCAGTGATGGGGGCTGCCCAGTCGTGAGGACGTAGGTGAGTTTGGGGCAGCCCCCAGCCTCAAGCCAAACATAGTGCTGCTGCATTTGGAGAACCAAGCCCAACTCTCAGAGTCGGCACAGGACCTGGAGAAGCTCCAAGTTGGAACGCAAAGGAAAGAGGGGAGGCAGGGAGACCTAGCTGTGTTCCCCAGGGGTTCTGGCTCTTTGCCCCCTTCCCATAAGGGCCTAACAGTAGTGGGGGCATCCTGGGCCCAGCAGTGCCCCAGAAGTCTCACTGATGCTGCCCATGCTCCAAGCCCTCGGCAAGGGTTAGGTCTATAGGTCTAGGCAGACCCTGTTCTGGAGCGGGAGGGCTGCAGAGAGCAGAGAAAGGAGACCCCTCCCTCCCTAAGAGCTCACCGGTGCAAGAAGTGGCGGGGAAAGTCAGAGAAGAAGTTGGCCAGGAAGTAGTCGGTGGCATGGGCGCGGGCAGTGAGGCCTAAGCAGAGCATGCCTGGCGAGGGCGGCTGGGGGCATGGCCAGCGTGTCTCCTCCTTCGCGATTTTAAGGTTCCAGCTGGTCGGCCGGTTGAGGCACCGCTGGTTCTTGATGGGGGGCAGCGTCTTTGGGAAAGGGGAGGCATGGATGACAGCGGCTTGGGGACTGCACTCCTATCACTGATGGGTCCCTAGCCCCCCAACCAGGTCTTTTGTGACACCCCTGGCATTTCATCCCCACCCACTGGCATTTTCATCCCTCCCTTCCAGGAGGCCGGACCAGAGGTTGGAGGTATCTCTGGAGAGCACACAAGGATCCTCTCAAGTTATCCCAAGGAGCTGGGCCTGGGCTTACATCCTTACCTTGTACTTCCTCATAGGTTCACATGCTGTACAATATACTCTTCTCTGTGGAAGCAAAGAGACCCCTGCTTAGGATGTAAGAGGCCTAGAGGGACTCCTTGCTTCCTACCCTCCCCACTGACGCACGGAGGGCCTGAAGTCAGTGCCAGCACCTACTGCCCTCTTGGTCCTGCCCAACTCCCAGGCACACCCCTTTCCAGAACCTTCCCTAAGGAAGTGCTGCTTGCAGACAAGGAAAGCCTGGTTATTTAACTAAAGGAAAGAAAAGGAAATGCCACCAAACTACAGGCTGCCCCAAGGGTACTTGTCCTGGTGCCCTGGAGCTTTGTGGTTTGGCTGATAAGGAAACAGCCTCCCTTATTAAGCCTTAATCCAGAAGTCTCCTTTCCCATAGCCCTCAAGACATGATTTGCCTTCACAGTTGGGCCAGAGCTTCAGAGGGGAGCAGTGCCTTGTTGGGGGTTCAGTGTGGAGAACACAGGGAAGATCACGGTGCAAAACTGCCACCATGGGGAGGAGGATCCAAGGTGGATGTTTAGTATCATTTATTATCAGTCTCCCCCGTGTAAATACTAATAGGCCAAGTTGGTGAAAGCTTTCTGCGTGTCAGGCACTGTTGTAGGCACTTTACATGCATTAACTCCTTTAATCCTCAAAGCAGGGCCACAAAGCAGATAAAAATTTATTCACATTTTAAAATATTTTTAAAACTTTTCTCTTTAACCCATTTTTTTTTTTTTTTGGCTGCGTTGCACACCTTGTAGGATCTCAGTTCCCCAACCAGGGATCGAACCCGGGCCACAGCAGTGAAGCCCAGAATCCTAACCACTAGGCAACCAGGAAACTCCCTTTTTAACCTTCATAATATGGAAAATTTCAAAAGTATACAAAAGTGGAGACAGTGCTACAAAGAATCCTCCAATACCCCCCACCCAGCTTCAACGATCAGCAATTCATGGCCAATCTTGTCTCATCTATACCCCGTCTCTGGATTTTCTTGAAGCCAATCTCAGATGTTGTTTTACCCCCATTATACAGCTGAGGGAACTAAGAAGTAAAATGACTTGACTAAGACTATAGAGCTAGAAATCATCAAAGACAGGGAACAAAACCAGGCAACTTGTTTCCAGAGTCTACACCTGAAGCCACTCTGCTACATTCTCTTCCATCACAAGGTGAGCTCTGCCTGGTTTCCCCTGGGTCCCCAGTGCCCAGCACCCAGTAGGTGTCCAATAAGTACAGGCTACATGAAGCAGGGAAGGGTCAGCCAGTTTTCTGTATCCAGATAGCCTCTTGGGGAGGTGCTATGCTTAGTCTTATGAAAGAAATCTAATCTCTTAAGTCAGGCTGACCAGTTTTTAGGACACCTCTGAGCACCACCTCTGTCCCCTCTGGCAAGGCCAATCGGAAAGCTCCGTGGTGTTTAAAGCCCACCCTGTCCTCCTCACCTTCGCTTTCCTATCTGTGATGGTGAACTCCACTTCCTGCCGCACCTTCTCGTCTTTCCACTCCTGCAGTTCCTTATGGTACTGCTGCAGGAGTTCCTGCCGGTACACCTGTGGCTCAGGACAAGGAGAGAGAAGGCCACGGTCTGGAGGGCCTTGGCCTGGGCCTGTGCTGTGGGGCCCCCACTCTTCCAGAGGTTGGCCCCTGCCTCTCTCTGGGGGTCTGGGGATCTCACAGACCACCCCGCACCCCAAGACTGGGAGCTGTGTGCCATCTCAGTTTCTCTCTGAGGCTGGTCCTACCTTGCAGACCAGGTCCATGCTATAGAAGCTGGCATGCACTGAGGCCTTCAGGGTCACCACAAATGGGATCGTCTCTTCGGGAGCCACCTTTCCTTTCATAGGACTCACAGACACCTATTTATTTGGGGAAGGAGTCTCTGGAGTTTCACAGGGATGGGATGGGACAAGATGGGATAGGGGATGGAATGGGATGGGATGGGATGGGATGGGATGGGATGGGATGGGATGGGATGGGATGGGATGGAGTGGAATGGGGTGGGATGGGATGGGATGGGATGGGATGGGATGGGGTGGAATGGGGTGGGATGGGATGGGATGGATGGGATGGGGTGAGTCTAGAGCCCCTCTGGAGGTTCTGATTCTGCAACCACAGGGAACTCTCACCTCCCCAAAGTCTAGAGGCTTCAGCTGCCAGACAAAGACAATTGTCTCATTCTTGGAGACGTTGTTGAGGAACAGCAGGCGGCTGCACTTGCTCTGCACAGGAATGTTTCCCAGGGAGATGTGAGATTGGGACAGGAAGACATTCTGTTGGTGGAGACAACACAATAGCAACTTTGAGAGGTGGAGGAATACTAAGCATAGAAACCACTGCCAGTTACTGAGTGCTTTCTACAGGCCAGGTGCCATTGCAGGCAACTGACATGCATTTGGTCCTCACAGTGGCCCAATAATATAGGTACTACTATTGTCTTCACTCTACAGATGTGCTGCTAGGATTCAGGGAGGATGAATAATTTTCCAAAGGTCTCTCACAAGCACAGCTTGGATAAACCCCAACAGTCTCACTCTAAAGCCTATGATTTTGACCATTAAAATAGGCTTGGAAGGGCCGAGAAGTCAGAATTTCCTTAGGGAAGGCAGAACTAAAGCCAATAAAATTTGAGTCTCTGAAGGATGGTTGTAAATTAATAGGTGATCGGCTGTTGGCATCTTCACTGGGCACATAGCAGGAGCTGTGTTGTAAGGGTATCTGAGTATCATGGGTATTGAGGCCATGGAAGGAGCACTTTCTCTGTGTCTAGACCCTGAGTGTCTCCATAACTGTGTCCTCCACGGTACTCATCCTTCAGTACGAGTCCAAAGAGGGTAGGAGTGGAAGAGTGGGCGGGCAGATGTTTTGGTGGATAGTAACTGGATGAGTGCATGGACGGACGGGTGGAGAAGTGGGTGAATGGGTGGTTGAATAGATACATGGGTGAGTAAATGGGCATGTGGATCAGTAGGGAAATGGATGGATGTGTCAGGCTTCCCAACAGTGAGAAGTGTGTGAACTAAAGGTAGTATTACTGGCCCTAGATATTTCAGCAAAATCCATCTAGGTCCAGGGGAGAGACTGTTCTGGATGCAGATAATATCTTAGAGCCCTAGAATAGGAGAGCTTCTTTCTACCCCTTCCAATACCCTCATCCCAACGCCCAGAGGCGAGGGCGGGATGGAGGGCCCTGCAGCAGCTGGAGTGGCCAGAGCAGGAACACTTGTGGGCGCTAGGTGGCAGAGTAAGCCTCTCACAGAGCTGATGCTACCTCCTAAATCTGGAGGAGAGCTGGTTCCAGGCTTCACCTCTGTATCCCTCCCTTTTCAACTCTCCCTCGTTTCCTTCTCAGCCTCCTCATCCCTGTGTCCTGGCCACCCTGGGCCCTCAGGCTCCTTCTAGGCCTCAGGCCTTCCCATCTCCCTTCCCTCTACCTGCCCAGGAACCATCCGTCTCGAGTGGATGGAGCTATTGTCCCATGAAGAGATGTTGTGGAATGGGGCTGTGTCCCCCATAACATGGGGGTCATAGCCCACTCCCTGGAAGCGGATGATGGCTGAGTTGCATCCCAGGATGTGTATAGGCACATCCACCTAGATTAGGAAGGTGGGAGAAGGCACTGGTCAAAGCAAGGCCTGCTGGGGAGGCCACCTCCAACCCCCACACCCCATATTAGCCCAGGCTTTCTTGCCGCTCACCGTGTAGGTCTTGGCCTCAATAGGTGAGAAGATCCAGAAGACCTGAGCAGTTGTGCCTGGCTGGATCTCCCCTTTGGGGTTGAGGCAGAGGAAGATGGGGTGATCAAAATTTTTTTCCTGAACCTGCGACAGGATGTTGGTCTGGATCTCGTATGTCACGGGCACCGAGCCACCGTTATACAGCTCATAAATCTGCAGGGGGAAGGAATTGGGAAATCTCCACACCAGCTCGAGGATGCAATGAAGAGAGCCTGGGATTCTGTGTGCACTGTGGGAGGGCAGGTTGATCTCCATGACATCACCCTTGCAGTCTCAAAGCACCCCTAAATAGCTCTGATTTCCCTTATGGCTTGATCACCCAAGAAGTATATAACTATCAATATATTTTCAGCCTCTGACATTTTAGCATAATTTGTAATCTTTATTCTTCTTTGCTCTCAACTTACCTTAGTCAAGGTATAAGGGGACACTAATGCTTGTGTCCCTAGTGTTGTAATTTAGGGAAAGATCCATGCACGCACTATCCAGATCCTTCATCATTTTCTAGGCTCTCATTCTAATTACGCATGAGGCTGCCACTTTCCACATCTGCCATTAGAGGCAGTCATGCTTAAAGGCAGATAAGAGAGCAGAAAGGAGGTATGAGGTCCCCCAAGACCAACTCCAAAGTTGGGGAATCACAGAACATCCTGCATGAAACCAGAGATCTTCTGATCCAAGCCTCCATGGTAGAGATGAGAAAACAGAAGGCAGTGAGAATAAAGAGTTTGTCTGGATTTAGCCCCCTCATCTTTCTCAGCACCCACTCCTGAATGTGCTAACATTCTTTCTCTAGTTTGAACCGCCCTCTGAGCTCTAGACCTGGTACCCAACTTCTACTTGACAACCCCTGGTTGCCTCATAGGCATCTTAAATTCAGCCCAAACCAAACTCTTCACTCTAAAACCTATTCCTTTCCCCAGTGTATCTCGTTTCAGCAAATGACACGACACATTTCCAGTAGCTCAAACTAGGAATCCAATACATTTTTCATCTATCCCTTTCTCTTACTTCCAGATCTAATCCTCAGCAAGTTCCAGTGATTCTGTCTTTGAAATGTAAATTAAATCTGTTCACTTCTCTCTGTTTCCGCTGCCCTTTTGAAACTCCAGGCCACCATCTGTCATCATCTTATAAATGAAAAAGGAAGCTTGGCCGCAGTTGTGGAGTTTGGTTGGAAGTACAACTGGGTCTTCTCCAGATCTGGGGGCCTTTTCCATTGTCTATGTTCAGCGCCACAGAGGAGGGGTCTGGTCTCTTTGGAAACCTCTCCAGGAGGCATGTGAGTCTCTGCCTTCCTTTTTGAGGGTCTGGGCTTCTGCAGTCTTGCAAATGCCCAGCCCTGGGTAGGGCTTCTGGGAAGCCAGTGGGATAGAGGGTGGTGTAAGGAAGTGAGCAGAGCTTGGAGCTATGAGACCCCCTCTCATGTCTAGGAAGCCCATTCCTCTGCCTCTGCCTCTAGGCTGAGTGGCTGGAGGCCCCTGCCCAAAAACACAAGGGCTTCTAAATGGTTAGAAATTTCAGGGACTTCCCTGGTGGTCCAGTGGTAGAGAATCCACCTTCCAATGCAGGGAATGCAGGTTGGATCCCTGCTCAGGAAACTAAGACCCCACATGCCTCGGGGCAACTAAGGTTGTGTGCCACAACTACTGAGCTCACGTGTCTCAACTAGAGAGCCTGTGTGCCACAAATTACAGAGTCCACACACTGTGAAGCCTGTGCACCACACCTAGAGAAGAGAAAACCTACACACCACAACAAGAGAGAAGCTTGCACGCTGCATCGAAAGATCCCTCATGCAGCAACTAAGACCTGACACAGGCAAAATTAATTGATTAATTAATTAATTAACTAAATACTTAAAAAAAGAAATTTCAGAGCTATGAAATGTTTGGGAAAATACTGTATCCCCCTCTTGGAGATTTCCAGCGTACATTTTTCAGAATAAAGGAAGCTGATTCCCTCCGGTTAATAAAGAAATTTCTACAGCTTCATGAGGGTTCACATTCTAGCTTTTCACGCCCCAGAAAGATGCCCTTTTTGGAGCAGTGATTTTCAAACCATGACTGAGACCCATTAGAAAGCAGGTCATGAAACCAATTTATCAGGTCATGTCCAGCATTTAAAAAATGAAACAGAATAAAGTAAAAAAGAAAACATCAGAGTACTTAGCATGTAGTGGTGTATGTATTGATTTGTGATACTTTTGTTTCAGTTGTATGTGTATGTATATATTGGGTTTTCCAAAATATGTTAGTGTGGTTCACAGTCAAAGAAGCCTGAAGAACCCTGTATTAGAGGAAGGAACCCCCTGCTTTTGCATGGGAACGAGGCCTGCCAAAGGGTTTAGCACCATTGCCAAGAAGGTGAAGCCTCTCACCTTGGGTCTCTCCCAGTTGCCCAGTCTTAGGATTCAACCTGTGAGCCTGCCTCTTAGAGTGAGGGCAGGGTCCTTGTCATCCTGTCAAGGGCTGATACAGTTACAGAGAGATCAACACTTAGGTCTCCTGGTGACCAGGACAATGTAGACCACTGACCTGCCTCGGGGGCAGTGTGTTGCCAATGGGGACAGGGATGAATTGATGGCTGGTGGAGGTGAAGTGCACGTACTTCTGCTCCAGCTTCACTGTCACACCTATGAAATTTAGCTGGAAATAGAAAGTCCGTGAGTAGCATCCTTCCCTGGGAGGAACCGAAGTACCCAGCAGAGAGATTGGGGCCCCAGCTCCCTGGGGAGCACGGTTCCCTGTGCCTCTTCCTCGGTTTTCCAGGACAGGACCAGGGCTGGGCCTCACCAGGATCTCCCGGCCATGGGACACCTTGAAGAGCACCGGGAGGCGATCAGTGCCAATGAACAGGTGGCTGGAAGGGAGAAGACAGCCTGGGATGTGTTACTGAATCCTAGTATGAGTGGAAGAACAAGGGGTCATGGTGCACCTATGGCTTTGGGGAGGCTATGTGCAAACCCCTGAGGCTGGGATGGGGCAAGAGGAAAATTAAACTTCCCCTGTAGGTGGGAAGGTAGGGCCTTCTCAGGGTGCTGGCCACTCAGGGTACCCTGGAGTCACACAGTGTAAGGCCAGGCTCCTCCAGGAGTTGGGGAAAGGGGGTGTCTAGGACCGGAAGTGCAGGGCAGTTGGTGGGGGCAGCACCTGTATTTGAATTCCACCATCTGTTCTTGCCTGGGACTCAGGCTCCCAGCCTTGGGGCTGATGGAGAATATGCAATTGTCTTGCACACGCATTTGGTGTAGCTCAGTGCAGTCAAACTCAGCCTGCTCTGCCCATAGCTCCAGGTCGATCTGCTGGTCACTTGGGAAGAGGAAGGCCCTGGGAAGGGGATGCAAAGCAGAAGAGGTGGAGCCTCTCAGTCAGAACAGAGGCAGAAGCTCTGAGTCCCGGGCGGGATGGA
The DNA here is from genome assembly GCF_030028045.1 of Hippopotamus amphibius kiboko. NCBI lineage: Eukaryota > Metazoa > Chordata > Mammalia > Artiodactyla > Hippopotamidae > Hippopotamus > Hippopotamus amphibius. Next base: position 88,065,918 of record NC_080193.1, on the reverse strand, counting down.
TGGAGGCCTCCTGTACACTCCCTTACTCATCCCCCATGAGGCAGGCTGTCCCGTGCATGTCTGAGCCAATGCTGTGGCTGTGGATTCTCATTTCATAATGGCCCCCAAACCCAGGGTCCTGGCTTCTAAATGGAAAGTGAAGATTGGGGCTCCCCTTGTGGGTGCTGGGGGGTTGGGAGCTGCTTGTATATGTGGGCCACTTTGAGCTGGGCACTGACCCTGGAGGAGTTGGTGGGACAAAGCTCTTAGGAAGGGTCATTTGAGGTACCTAGGAGTGCCAGAAACACCAAACAGGGACCCCCGAGAGGGCTGGCACTCTGGAATCCAAAGCAAGGCTGGGCATAGAATTAGGACCCCTGTAATGCCTGACACTGTAATAAAGCAGATAGTGCCCTCTAAATGGTGACCAAACAAGTGACAAAGGGGTCTCAAGGTCACAATCTGAAAAGCAGGATCCCTCCACTCTCAGAGGGATGGCACAGAACTGGCCCCAAACTAGGCAGAGTATATGAACAGGGAACAGCCAGAAGGGGAAAAGAAAATGGCTAACGCATCTGAAAAGTCTCAAGGAGAGTCAGCGAAATGCAAATCAAAACTCCCTCAAATCAATCTTAAATATTTTCACATCTGAGTTGTGAAAAATAGTTATATCCAACGCTGGTAAGTTTAGAAAGAATGGACATCCTTGAACACAGGTAGGGAGAGAACGAATTGCTACCACCTTTTGTTGTAGGAATTTTGACAGCATCTTTTAGAATAAAAAGTGCACAGAATAAAAAATGCTCTTTGACTCAGAAATTCTATTTGGGGGAATAAATGTAAGTGTGCGTACAGGCAGGCGCACGTGCACACACGCACACAGATGTTTACTATAATTTTGTTAGTGATGGCAAAAAATATTAAAAAGCACTGAGGGACTTCCTAGGTGGCGCAGTGGGTAAGAATCCGCCTGCCAATGCAGGGGGCATGGGTTTGATCCCTGGTCCAGGAAGATCCCACATGCTGCGGAGAACTAAGCCCGTGCGCCACAACTATTGACCCTGCGCTCTAGGGCCCATGAGCCACAACTATTGAGCCCGTGTGCTGCAACTACTGAAGCCCACATGCCTAGAGCCCATGCTCTGCAATGGGAGAGGCCACTGTAATGGGAAGCCCGCGCACCACAATGAGGAGTAGCCCCCGCTCGCTGCAACTAGAGAAAGCCTGTGTGCAGCAAGGAAGATCCAACACAGCCAATAAAATAAATAAATAAATAAATAGCACTGGGAACAACCAATGTCATTTAATAAAGGAGTGGTTTTAAAATGTAAGGGTCATTCATATTACAGAATATTATGCAATTATTAAAAAGATTGAGTTAGATTTATGTATTGGTCGTTATTGATCTAAAGGGAACGTTACTGACATAATGCTGAGTGAAAATGTTACTGGTCTAATGCTAAGCAGAGAGTAATGTGTATAACATCTTGCCGTTATGGTAAAAAAAAAGAAAAGGAAAAATGAAAAGAAAGAAAGAAGGAAGGAAGAAAGGAAGGAAGGAAGGAAGGAAGAAAGAAAAAGAAAGAAAGAAAGAAGAAAGAAAGAAAGAGAAAAAGAAAGGAAGGAAGGAAGGAAGAAAGAAAAAGAAAGAAAGGAGAAAGAAAGAAAGAAAGGGAAAGAGTAACTGTCCCTGCCTTGTAGCAGTGCTGAGAGTAAAAGCGCATTCCAAGCCCTCATCGCCCGAGCAGGGTGGACTGGAGAGGGAGCTGGGGGATTCTTACTCTTCTTCCATCACCCTTGTATCATTTGACTTGTTACAGGTGAATAAACTGCTTTTGTCGTTTTAGCTGCAGGATATTGCTGAGCAGCAAAACTGGCGATCTTGATCCTTCAAGGTTGTTAGGACAGCTTCCCTCTTGGCCCTCACCCAGTCTCCCTCCAATAATCCTGACCCCTCTTCCTGCCAGTCCCCTGGTGTGCGCCCCCATCTTGGGACTGCGGAAGCCAGCCAACCTGTCCCCCTGCCTCAAGCCGCTAATCCTTCTCCGAAGAAGGAGTTCAAGGCCCTGCCTGTCTCCCTGTCCATGCTGCAGCCACGCTGTGCCCTTTCCTCTCACCCGTGTCCGCACCAGGCCCTAGGTCTGGAAGGCTCTTTGCAGCCTCTCTGCCCTCTGCTCCCTGGGCTGCAGGTCTAGCGTAGCTGTAGCTTTCCCCAGGAAGCCTTTCTGATGTGCCCACCCCCGCCCACCACTTCCAAAACAGAAAAGTGGCTCTCTCCTGCACAAGTCTCTTTCACAGCATCCGTCATCACTGTGCACCAAAAGGCTGGTCCGCCCCACCTGGAGGGCAGGGCCTGGGCTCGTCTGCATTTCTATGCTGAGCTCCAGGCCCAGGGCCTGCACCTAGGAAGGCCCCCGTCAACATTTAGCCAATGACTGAACGAATGAACGAGGGAAGAGATGCCGTTAACCTATGTATCTGATGCCCGTGAGGGATCACCCCTTAAGTGCATGGCCCTACATCTCCCTGGGCCAAGGGCAGAGGCATCAGAGGAGGCCTGGAGGCAGTGGGGCAGTGGTACAGCTCCCAGTTCGCCCATGCTCCCCCTCCCATTTGGGGTTCTCTGTCCTGTCTGCTGCTGCCACCGGGCCAGATCTGCACACCCCATTTCTTACTGGTCCTAGCAGGAATAAAACCTTCCGTCTGTTCCTTATGAGCTTAGCAGAGACATGGCTAGAATTTTCAAAAATAGCCTTCTAAGAAATTGAAAGGAAACACAACAACACAAAAAGCCTAGGAGAGTCAAACCTTCCAAGGAAGGTGCCTTGCTTTTGGAATCCAGGAAGAAGCACGAACTGCCTTCCTGAACCTCAAATGATGTCCCAATGGACGGCCCGGCTCAGTGGGCACTCTGCCTGGCTTTCCTCCCGCCCCGGTTTCCAGCAACCTGGACCCTCTCCATAGAGAGTGTGAGCTGGCTTGCTCCCACACAAACACACACGCACACACAATCCACCAAAATACCCTGCTCCGCACCAGGACACAGGCCAGATCCGCTTTTCCTGCCCCCACTCCCGAGCCCTACAGGGCCTGGCTCCCGGCCACTCAACAGCGCAGTGAGTGGCAGATCCAGAGCTCCAGGCGGCCCCGGGCCTTCCCCAGCAGCCTGCCAAGCTTCCCAGTCACTCACGGCCAGGAGCCCGTAGTTACTCACAGTCCCAGCCCTTCTCAGGCAGGAGCCGCCTGATGAACCAGCTCCCCCCGCAGCCTCCCTCACAGGGAGGGGCAGGACAGCTCAGAGGGTACAGGGTGGCCGCGGCACCCCAGACGATGCAGCCCCCGCTCCCCGCCACAGCCTCACCCGCACGCCCCCTCAGGCTCGGCTCAGGCAGGAAGGTTCCCGAGACCACAGATGCCCCGCCCCCACATATGTTCTCTCTCACCCATCCACTGACACACCCAGGCTGGGCCCCTGGCTCTCTCCCCCGAGCCTGACCCAGATGGGGACACTTCTCTCTCACCTCCGTCTAGCCAAGCAAAGTTGGAAGTCATCGAAAGGAAGTTTACTAGGAAATCAGGGCGCGTGGCAGAGGCGGGGGGGAAAAGAGGAAAAGGCGCTGGCATGGAAACAGGATGCTTTCTGGGCACCCGTTCGGGACCCCAGTGGGAGGAAAGCCAAACACAGGAAGGGCCCAGCTTGGCAGGCTCAGGTCTCCAGGCCTGGGCCCCACGTGACTGGGGAAGTGCCACCTCCCCCGTGGCCAGCCTCGACCCTTCCTGCAGCCCAGGGGCTTTGCTCAGCCCTGCCATCGTCCTGACACCGGCGCTGTGGCAGCAGTGCCCTGTCCTTCCGGGCCAGAGACCCTCAGCTCGCCCCTGGGCAGGCCCAGTCCCCACGGGCCTGGGGCTCTGTCAGGGGTGCCCCAGGGCCCAGCACAGCGCCAGGGACACAGGAGCGCCTCGCAGCTTCTTGCTGACTACCCGGTGTAGGCGGGGGTTCTGGAGTTGGACACATCTGGGTTTGAACTTGGCTCTTCTGGGTCTGAAATGGCTGAGTGCTCTTGGCTGAGTCCTCAGCCTCCCATCGGTGAGTCAGCAGAGGAGGATTTTTTCCCCAGGGTTGGTGTGAGGCTCGGAGGAGAAAAGGCTCGTCCAGCCCAGTGGCTAGCCTGCAGCAGATGCACAATGGCTCCTGCTCATTCGTTAAACTGTGAAGATGACCCTGCCGGTCTCCATCAGGATGATCCTACCACTTCTGAGCCTACGGACGTGACTCGGCCAGTGACAGGTCTGGCGTCCTGCTGCGCGACCCTAGTCCCACCCTGGCCTCCCATCAATGGGGGAGGGGGTGCGCTTCACAGATACCAGGCAGCCAGGGCTACCACCAGCCAGAGAAGGCCTCCAAGCCCCTGTCCCCTGGGCCCCCGGCACCCCCCCTCTGTACCAGTCCAGGGGCACCACTCCGCTGTTCTTCAGGGCCAGGAGCACCACAGAGGGGGGAGCGTCTATCGGTGCTGCCCCAAAATTGAAGTTGAGCTTCAGAGGGGTGAAGACGGGGGGGACCTGGCTGGTGCTGTGTGGAACAGAGAAATGGTCTCAGAGACAGGGTTGGGGACAGGATGGGGCCCTTCCAGGGGTGGCTGGCTTGGCACCCATCTCCCCACAGATGGGAACTGGAGAATCTGGGACTCAGGGGCAGGGGTGGGTCAGCACTTTAGACCTCAAGCCAATCCCTGCCTTCTCCTGGCCGCTCTGGGGATGGGTAGGAATTGGGGAGGAGATAGGGAGCCTCTTCTTGGACAGGGCCTGGTGCTGGGGGCGTGGACGGAAAGCTTCAAGAACATTCCCAGACAGGCCCTGCCTCTCCCCTAGGCCCACCTCACCTGTGCCGGGTGGGCACCTTGTAGGTGAGTTCCCAGGGGGTGGGGTCACGCTGCAAGTAACTGTTGAGCAGGTCCAAGGAGAAGAGGCGCCACAGGTGCTTCCGGGTGATGCCCTCGGCACTGCCCATGGAGCAGATATCCAAGATGGAGAGTAGGGGGTACACGGCCATCAGGGACACGCGACACAGCTCCTGCTTCTCCCCAACCTTGTTATCTGGGGGAAAAGGGGTGGGCTCACCTCCCAGCTCTCCTGGGGAGGGGCGTACAGGCTGAGGGTGTGGGGGTCCCGGGCAACCTGTCCCAGGACTCTTGTCAGGAGCAGACTCTGGGATACTTCCAGCAACAGCCAAACCTTATCTGATACTTTCTACAGACGAGGCACTGTCCTAAGTGCTTCACAAACACCACTGTATTTAATATGCTCTGTTATATAATACTTACTAATGGCTTTATTGAGATATAATCTATACACCATAAAATTAACCCTTTTAACACATACAATTCAGTGATTTTTTTTCGTATATTCACAGAGTTGTACAACCATCACCACTAATTTTTGAACATTTTCATGCCTTCCAAAAGAAACCCAGTACCAAGTAGCTGTCACTTTCCATTCATCCCCCTCCCCACCCTTGGCAACAGCTAATCTACTTTCTGTCTCTGTAGATTTGCCTATTCTAGGTATTTCATGTAAATAGAATTATACAATATACAGCTTTTTGTGGCTGGCTCCTCTCACTTGGCATAATGTTTTCAAGGTTTGCCCCTGTGGCAACATGTATCTGTACTTTTTTTTTTTTTTTTTTTTTTTTGCCTAGGCACCATTATTACCCCCATTTTACAGATGTGGAAACTAAGGCATAGGGAGGTTAAACAAGTTACTAAGATTACATGACTGCTAAGTGCTGAGGCCAAGATACAATTCCAGGGAGTCTGGCTTAAGTCCACACTTAGCCACTCTCCAGTGCTGCCCTGTCTCCTACCAGGTGGCCCTGTCTCCTACCAGGCAGGCTGGTAACAACCTCATTTTATGAAGGAGGGAGCTGAGGCCCAGGGCAGCTGAGCATTTGCCTAAGATCCACAGTAAGCCAGCACAGCGTCCAGCTCGTGGTTGCTACGAGGCGTATACACCTGACACCCAAAGGCACACCCTGACACACTCACACCCCCTCTGCTAGCTCTGTCTGGACCCTCGGCACCCTCTCACCCCAAGTCCTGCTCACACAGCCCTCCCCCTTTCCTCTCTGGCCCTGGCTTTCCATGCCAGATAGCCCAGGTACCTCTGTGGGAGAGGAGAGAGTAGCTGATGGTCCAGGAGTACTGGGACCGGTGTTTGGGGCAGGCGGTCAGGCAGATGGTGTCCTGGGACCGGGGTGGCATGCTCCCCTCTGTGCGGTCCAGCTGCAGAGCTGCTCAGGGATGACGAGGTAGGGTCAAGGGCAGAGGAGGCCCTCAGTGCAGCCCAGAGAGGCCCCGGCCTTTCCTTTTTCTCTGTCCCAGATACCCTCCCTTGGGCCAGCAGAGCTCTGGTTAGAGAGCAGGCCCTGAGCCAGGAAATGGGGAGCAGAGTGTTTCCTCCAGACCAAGGCAGAGGGAGCCTGTCTCGGTGTCCCTGGCACCTGCTAAGCTCTTTGCTCCATCTAGCTGCCCCGTGGGGTAGGAGCCACCAGTAGTCCCATTTTACAGATGAGGGAGCTGAGAAAGCACAATCACCCGCCAATGCCACGCATCTGGGAAGTGGAAGCACCGAGTTTTAAGCGCTGCTCTGCCTGCCCCTGAACCATCGTCTGGTTAACCAGTCTTAACCAGCGCCCCTCACTGCCCGCCTCCCGCCCCAGTCCCGCCATGGCCTGAGTACCGAGGGGGCCGCTGCCGACAGCCTCAGGGCTGCGCTGCTCCAGGAACAGGCGGTAGTAGAGGGTGCAGTTGCCATCGTTCAGGAGCACTAGCATCCTGGTCTGCTTGCTGTTCACCAGCATGTTCCCAAAGTCCAGCTCCTTTTCCTTTGCCTGAGGGCCAGAGTCAGCCAGCCCGGGGTGGGGGGCTCCCAGGCCCATGGCCCCGTCCTTCCCACCACTGGCTTCAGAGACTCCCAAGGAAGGGCAGGTCCAGGGGTGAGAGCCAGGAGGCCAGAAGACTCCCATCCCCTGCCTTCTTGGAGTCAGGCACCCTGGGGCCTTCCCTCCCACCGATGCCCTGGCCCCTCCACCGCCTCCACCCCGAATGCACCAGGGTCCTCCCACTCACAGAGAGGCTGCTGGTGATGCCCATGCCCACCAGCCGGAGCAGGTGGTGGGTGGTGGTGGGGGGCTTGGTGCTTGGGGGCAGGCCGGTTTCCCAGACACACATCCCCACTCGGAACAGGTACTTGGTCTCCTCCAGAGGGCTGAAGGTCCATGTCAGCGTCTGAGGTCACAGAGATTATTTCCGCATGGGAGTCTCTGGGAACCCCTGCCCGGGCTCTTGGACATCTGAGGTCCCATTGCAGGATATCAAGCTATGGTGACCCTCTCTGAGTGTTTCCCCGGCCAGGCACTTACACACATTGTGTACTATGTTATCTCCCTAAGCCCCTCGATCCCTCATCCCCACAAGGTAAGTGGTATTATCTTAGTGCCTCATTGTCTGATGAGAAACTGGAGACTGAGAGATGTGGGGTAACTTGCTCAAGGTCACACAGCTGACGAAGGCGCTCGGTGGGAGCTGGGGTGTGAACTCTTGAGGCTGACTCCAAAGTCTGTGTGGTCTCTCACCTTGCAGATTACTACCGTCGGCTTCTATCAGACACCGTGTGTTGGTGGTTCTTGGCCCAAGTTTGGCCTCCCCAACTAGGAGGCCTTGGACCAAGGATTGGGGGTCTGCCAGTTTGGGTCCCACCCATGCCCTCTCCAGGGACCTGAGGCTTTGACCTCTAGGAGCCCTCTCCCTTACCCCTTAATGATAGTCACCCATCTGGCTCCACACCACCTCCCAGCGATCTCACAGCTTTAGGGACCAAGGATGGAGAGTGGACTTGCCTCAGAAACCCTGGTTCAAGTCCCAGCTCTGCAGCTCCTAATTCACAGTCTCAGTAAATGGCCTTTTCCCCCCTAAGCCTCTGTTCTTCTTTGTAAAACGGGGTGGTGGTGACAGTAGCAATCATACCTACTCGCAACGCTGGAAGACTGTGGACTGAATGGGAGGGTGAGCCTGGCCCTTGATAGGCAGGGGTAAGAGATGCTGGTGAAGGGGAGGATGACGAGTACCCTTCCCTCCAGCCTTCGGCAGCACGGCAGGGCACTCACCAGGCTCTCGTTGGGCTGGATAATCCCCCTGGTGGGCTGGACTGCCAGCGTCCTTCGGTGCTGCTGGGAGACTCTCCACTCAAACTCCAGGGGCAGACGCGAGGGGTTTCGGAAGGTGAAGAGGCTGGTGGAGGAGCAGCCCACCCAGGTGGGCTTGAAGAAGACGGTTTTAGAGGTGTCCAGCTGCAGCTGCAGTGGTTCCTCCCGGCTCTGAATGCTCACCTCCTGGGGCCAGTGAAGGGAGGATAGTGCCCTGACATCACCTGCAGCCCTGGCTCCCCAAAAAGTCACAGGCGGGCAGCTTTTCCCCCTTGGAGAGGGCATCAAAAGCCCCTCTGTCAGCCTGGGCACCACGCAGCTTCTGTCAAAGGCAGAATATGTAGTGACTGACCCAGGAGATAGTTCTTGAAAAGAACTCAGGGACTGAAAGAGGATGTACAGATCATTTAATGGGCCAGACATGGGTCCAACACCCCGGACCCTTTCCCTGGCCTGGCCCCAAACACCCCTCTATCACCTGCAGATATGAGTCTTGGGTTGCCCCCGCTCCTTCCTTGGGGACCTCTGCACCCCTTTTCTTGTCCTGGACCCCATAAGGTGGACAGGCAGGGTCCGGAGGATAGCTATTCCCAGATGTGGCCAGGGGAGCCTCTCCCTGCTGTGCCACTTCCTGGAGGAGGAGCAGCCCCAGAATGTGGCTTTGAAAAGGAAAGCCGCAGACTATGGCCCCCTCCCAAGGACCCAGTCCCCACCCCTGCCTCCTACCTTGAGATACTGGGGGCAGAAATTGAACTGCAAGTACAAAATGTGCTGCTTCCAGGAGTTGCCCTTGGGGTAGGTACAGATGAGGAAGATCTGGTGGGCTCCAGGGGCCACGAGGCCCGAGCTGGGCCGTAGGGAAATGTCTGAGCTGCTTTTAGGGGCCAGGTTGAAGGTCAGCAGCATGGAGCCTTTGTTGATCAGGAGCAGGCTGCGGTAGGAGGGTTCACTGGGGGACACTGCAGGAAATAGCTGGGATGCGAGAGAAGAGGGACCCATGCTCAAATCTAAGCGCCCTCCCCACGCCCAGCGCATACACACACGCAGGGAAGTCTGTGTGGGCTCAGGTGGAGCATCTCCCAGGAGATCCAAGATGCCTCTGCACAACCCAGTCAGTGCCTTGGAGGCAGGGAATGGAGGGCCACAGCTTGGCACCAAAAAATTCTTCTCCAGAGACCTCCAGGCAGGGAGATGGAGTGGCCACAGGAACTGGCTCGGGGAAACTCAGGCCCCTGAGACTCCCCTACCCCAAGTTTCTTCCATCTTAGGGTGCCCTCAAATCATCCTTCGGAGAACCTAGTTTCAAAGATCCTGGTCCAGAAGCTCTGGGGTAAGCAGCCTCTCCTAGATGATTCTCATGCAGGTAGCTGAGGGGAACCCCACTCTGGGAAAGGGAAAGCCCCAGCAATCCCAGCTTCCAAACATTCCTTAAGCATCTAGGGTGTGGCCAGCACCAGGCGAAGAGCTGGCTGGCTACCAAACACAAGGCCGAAATCGCTGACCTGGGTGCCCCATCCAGCTGGGGCAGTGAGAAAAGGTGCGTGATGCGGTGGGTGGGGGCGACATGGGCCCGGAATCTGCTGGATCTTAGTAAAGGCCACACACTGCTGGGAGGAACTGGCCAAGGGAAAGGGGTGGGGGTGGGGGTCAGCGAGGGGACCCGTGTGCAGCCAGGAGGTCTTCGGGAAGGGAGGCCCTTGAGCAGAAGTGTAACTAGTGAGGGGGCGAGATCAACCCCAAGCACACGGTCCAAAATTGGTGCTTTTCCAGCAACATGAGGCGTGAGGGTAGTGCAGGCGGGTGAAAAGATGGACGATGGTAACGGAAGCTGGGAAGAGGCATTGAGGGAGGAAACAGAATTGGAACTTGGCCATCTGGCTCCAGAATCTGTTTCTCAGCCTTGTTGTCATCCTGGGGCTCAGGTCAGATGGGGCCTCCAAGGGCTCTTCGGAGAGACCTGGGAATGATGATTCCCTGAGGATGGGGTTAAGCCAAGGGGCAGGCTCTGTGACCCCTGCAGGGCTGGATGATCCCCAAGGGCAGGGGCGCGTGGCGTAGGGGTGGTCGTATCCCTAGCAAGCACTCAGTAAACATAGCAAACAGAGGAGCCGAAGACTTTCAAACCTGAGTGAGAGGACCAGGGGGTATTTCAGATGGAGCAGGCTGGAGCCAGTGGTCCAAGCCCCAGATTCCTCCCAGTCCCAGTCCCGTGGTCCAAGAGAGTCCTTGATGGGCGCAGAGCCCCAGGGGCTGGCAGTGGGGAGGATGGGATGGCCAGGGATGTGTTTCTGAGGCCATCAGAGCTGGGAGAGGGATCTGCAGGCCACAGCAGAAGCCAGACTCCCCTGTCCCAGCTCCCACGGCTGCTGGGGCCACGCTCACCTTGGGGGCGTCCAGGGTATACTGAGGGATGTGGTGCTCCAAGCCAGCACAATAGCTGTGGCCTCGTGCCCGGAGCGTCAGGCACCAGGACGGGCACACAGTGCAGTCCTCTTCAATATTATTGTAGCTCCGCAGGACCTGTAGGAGGGCCGGACCCATGGATAGGCTGAGTCCTGTGTCTGCCCCTGTGGGGCACCCAGCTCGCCTGCCCTGTACTTCAGGAGCCTTAGATGGGGCCCAGAAGGGAGGGGCCCCCTGGGAAGACAGTGCAGAGAACAGCAGTCATAGCAGCCCCTTCCACTGTGCACTAGGCAGTGAGGACTCAGCCAATGTGCTCTTTAATCCTCCCAGCAGGACGAGGGTGGGGCTGGGATGTGAAAGCAGCATTCATCCTGCAGGAATGTGCCCAGAGAGCACTGGCCAATAGAAATATAACGCAAGCCACAAGTGTGAGCCGCAAACGTCATTTTAAATGCTCCAGTAGCCACATCAACAAAGTGAAACATAAAATTTATTTCAACAACATATTTTATTTAATCCAGTAGGTCCAAAATCTTATCATTTCAACATATAATTGATATATAAGTGATGCAGGAGGTATTTGCATTCTTTTTGTGTTAGGTCTTAGACATCAGTGTCTCTTCCCCTTACGGCACATCTGTTTGGACCAGACACAGTTCAAGTGTTCAGTGGCCACATGTGGCTGGTGGTTGGCATATCGGACAGTGCAGGCTACAGCCTGTAGCCTTAAAGTCTGACAGGCTCAGTAAAGCCAGGTGTCCACAGCCTTAGTCCTACAAACGTCCACGTCCCCCCACTACCAAGATATTAGAACAGAGGCAACTAAAGACTCAGCTTCGGGAAAACTTCTCAAAAGTTTGGATGAGCCCCCAAGTTTATAGATGAAAAGACCAAGGCTCAGAGACATTAAGGGACGTGCCCAAGGTCACAGAGCTGGTAAGGGACTCTGATCTTGACTGCACAGTTTTCCTCTTCCCTGAGCCCCAGCACCCAGCCACCAGGAGGGAACAGCAGGGTGGGCAGAGCAGAGGAAGGAGGGAAAGGGCAGGACGGACTGGAGATGAGGTGGGAACGACATGTCTGGGACTAAGAGGCTGGGCTGGAACAGCCTGGTCAAGGGAAGTTGGACTAGAAGACCCTCCCTACACTCACCTAATTACCGGGTGTCCCTGACTCTGCCTGTCAGGCCCTAGTACCTGCACATGGCTCTTTTAGAGGGACCACTTCCTACCTCAAGGACCAGAGAGAGGCCAGGACCCCCACCCCCACCCCAGCCAAGAGCCCCAGGAAACTACATGCACCAGAATTTTCCAAAGGGCTTGAGCCCCACTGAGTTCTCCCTCTGAAAGTGGTACGAGGCACACATGAGTGAAACATGGGAGCAGAGTCTGGCACAGAGAGGGTGCCTCCTCCATCACCCCATCCCCGCCTCCAACCCCACACCCTGCCGTTCAGGCTCCAGGGCAGAGAACCCACCTTCCCTCATCTCGTCTGCCCACACACACCTTATAGACAGCGAAGGCTTCAAGCTCCGCGGCGTACAGGCAGTTGGGGTGAGGCGGCCGGAAGTGCAGGCGCATGGCTGTGGACTTGAGAGGGGGCACATCACAGGTGTCTGGAGTCACCCAGAAGGGGCAGTCAGCCCTGTGCGTCCAGGCCACAGTGATCTTGCCGTTGGTGTGGTTCACCAGGCACAGAGGAACAGGGTTGGGGTCCTTGGGCCTGGGGCAGGCACCAAAATCCACTTCGACTGGCTCAATGCTGATGGGCGGGGGAAAGATGGCCGTGTCGTTGGTGCCGTCAAAGAAGTACTCAGTCATGGGGGGGATGAGGGGATACTGCGGAGCTGGTACGTCCTCCAGGTCCTGCGTGGGGAGAGACGGGTGGGCGGGGGCCCAGCTGCCATTCCTCCTGCCGCTGCCCCTCATGTGCGTGCTCCTTTGTGGAAAAGGCTACAAGAGCGCCACACAGTCATCCCTGACTACTACCAGTGCCCACGGGGCTGTGGGGCACAGGACTGCCCAAGAACTGCTAGAGAAGGGGGCATGAACTTGGGGAGGGTAGATGGCCCCGGGAGCCCAAGAGGGGTCCATCGAACCTCGATGGGAATCATCAGGGCACCGTTCTTATCCTGCTCCAGCTTCTTCTCCCTCAACATGATACCCAGGATGTCAGGCGGGTAGAGCGTCAGGCCCCTCGCCAGGTGCGTGCGGTACCAAGTGAGGTGCTGAGGCCTGAGGATGGCCGGCTTGGTGCTGTCCGAGTGGCACGTTCCAATCAGGTCCAGGAACAGTGGATCCTGTGACATTTGTCTGTGTGAGGCTAGATTTGAGCCTCCACTCACCACCTTGGCCAGAGACCAGCTGGTCATGGCACAGTTTGCACGACCTTGTCCAGGGGCCTGGGTTGGGGTCGTCACGTCAAGGCTCTCTGCCCTGCACATGCTGCGTGGGGTGACGTCCTGTCCCCGCTACCCCAGCCCATCCCCAGCATCGGCACCGAAGTCCTTGGCCTGCAGCAGTCACAGCAAGACGGGCCTACCCACCCGGCTTGGAGCGAGCATTCACGAGCCCCGAGCCAAGCTCTGGCTCCAAAAGTCAAGCTGGGGCCCTGGAGGAGATGATCCAGGCAGACAGCCTTGGAAGTTCCAGAATACAGGGGGCGGAGCACCACGCGCTATCGTCATGACTGGGCCTCGGATTGGCCCCTCCAGCTCCCAGGGGAGCCCCTGCCCACCCCCTGCCCCCAGCTCACCTGGTGGTGGATGAGACAGGCCACCCGCCGAAAGTGGATGATGGGGTGAGTGGGCCGGAAGGCACAGTGCAGGGTCCGGCGGGCCTTGCCCACCAGGGTCCCAAAGGCAGGTCTGATGCTGAAGATGCTCTCCTGACAGTCAATGTCGAACTGGAAGTGGGCCGTGCAGTCTGACTTGTTCTCAATCCACAGGGACTGCTCTGAGTGCGTCCCAAGGTTAACCCAGCTGAAGTCAACGCAGTAGCGCTGCAGGGACACATCAGGACCTGGGCGGAAGAGATGGGGGCTCTGTGAGTGGGCCCTGCCCCCTGAGTGGGTCTCAAAAGGTACCCCTGATGGGAGGTGCTGCTTCCTGGAGACAGTAGATTGGGCTGGACAGGCCTGAGCAGACCACCAGGTCACCAGGGGTGAGCATGGGAACAATACCTCCAGGTGTCCTCGACTGATTCCTCATGGAGCCCACCAGGGGGCAGCAGACACCCAGGCTGAGGGCTAGGAGGCCCAGAGCCACGAAGAGCAGGCGGTTGCCAATGACAAGCGTGGGCTGCTCGTGTCTCCAGAGGGAGCGCAGTGTCCGGGGGTTGCCAGTACCTCTACAGAAGCCAACGACTTTGAGCAGCGTTTGGGAGGCACAGCCAGAGGGCGTGATGGACAAGTAGTCCACAGTCCTGACGTCCAAGGTCTCCGGGTGGAAGAACACGGACACGCATTTCTTCTCTCCCGGGGGCACGATGCCATGGGCCGTGGGGCATGAGAAGGCCTGGTCTTTGGCCAGCAACTCTGGGGCCACTTCGATCCTGAAGGGGGCACTCACCTGTGGGGCCAGGTGGGGACAGGAGGGGGTCAGGTCACAGGCTGGCTTGGTCTGTCTTTACCAAGGTGCCCAGTTGAGGGGGTGAGGGCAGCTGAAGCTGCACCTGTGTCTCAGTCATCAGCTTTGATCACGGAGCAAGGCTGCCTTGGCCGGGAGGAAGAAAGGGGCCGAACCGTGAGCCCTGCACTGGGACCGCCCGGAAGGCGCACCTTTTCCTTTTCCTTTTCCCAAAGGTACCACAAAGGCTAGCAGTAGTCCTGGCCTCAGGACACCTTCAGGCTGCTCTTGGGGTTGCTCAGCAGGGCGGGGGTGGGGGTCAAGGGACATCCCAGCCCAGCCCCCAGCTGAGAGGAGAGGGGGACCCCTGTTGACACGAGTGTTAGCAACAGACATGGGTACGTGAGGCTTGCAGCATTCCGTACAGGAGGTGGGTATAAGGAGCACCTGGACCCGTGGTCCCTGAGTCCTGCCCCCACTCCCCCGACCTGCACAGGACACATACCACTGACGGGTTATACAGCTTGATCTGCCTCTCGGCGGTACAGCCCACGGCAACAGAGCCAAAGTGCAGCACTTTCTGGATGCCCTCGGCATCCTGGTCTTCTGGGCGCTTCTGCTTTATGCTCACCAGCAGCTGGGCGCATTTGGCTGGGCGGAGAGAGGGGAGTCTTGGGGAGAAACCACCGGGGCCTCTGTGGCCCCAGCTGAACAGCACTTCAAAGAAGACAGGGGTCCCCAGGGAAACACCAAGGAAAACAAAGAGAAGGCAAAGCCTGCAGGGCTCAGGGAGGGCAGAAGGCTGGAGGAGGTTCCATGGGGGCCAGGTCAGGGCGGTGCGGAGGGGGCACACTGAGGCTTCGATCCCCAGGGAGGTTCAGCAGGGGGCTCCAGGGGTGGGCGAGAGGTCGGGCCTCACCCACAGCCTGCAGCTGGATGCTGCTCTTCTGCTTGCTGCCCTGCCCGTACCAGCACGTGGCCTGAACTTCGTAGATGACAGCCATAAGGGGCTGAAAGGTCACCTTGACCCGGCAGGCCTGGCCTGGCTCCAGCAGCCCCGTGGTGGGCAGCATCTGGAATGGGCTGGGCGACTCCCAGGTGAAGAAGGTGGGCAGGTCCCTGGAGGGGGCGGGCGGGTCAGAGCCACTGGGCTCCCTCTGAAAACTGACCCTGCTTTAGAAAGGCGGAGATGCCCCTTCACTCCCCCCGCCCTCTTCCACCACCACACACGCCGGTCTCTCCTGCTCCCCAGAGCCCTCCTCACAGTTCTTACTCTTCCCACCTCTGGGCCTCAGCCACTGCCCTCACCCGACATTGTCCAGGCAGAACCAGGCCTCGGCCATGTCCCCCACGGCGCACATGGGCAGCTGCAGGGACGGCGGGCAGATCAGACTGTGGCAGGGCAGGGTGGCTCTCAGGTCCACACAGAACATCCCCTCTGCTTTCTCAAACCACAGCTGGTCCATGTACTCTTTCTGCAGTGTGGGGGTGGGGAGGCAGAGGCAGTCACCAATCAGTGGTACTCGGGTGGTACTCAAGGACCACGTACCCGACCCCGGCCCTCAGTCATCCCTCCAACACAACCGCTGAGGGCTCAGCTGGGCCATGGCCCTCCATGTCAGTCTCTGAAGAAAGGGTCAGTTACTTATGCTCCAGCACTGTCTTGGTCTCAAAGATGTAGGGCCTCTTTTGTGAAGAACAAAGTATTTGGGGGAACATTTTGAGAGCAGGAAGAGGCCAAGGAATATAGGGCTTTCTGATGGCCAACACAATAGCACAGCCTTTCCCCACAACAACATGCAACTGGGAAGCCCCCTCTATCTAATGAGTTTTGGCTCCAGCTGGGGGCATGTGGGTGTGGTGGGGAGCTCCTTGCTGCTCTGCCCTGTGTCCTGCTCTGAGGTCACTGTGCCCATGTCCCTCCCTGCCCTCCACTCACCGTGGCAGACCTTACCTCCTCCAGAGGCCGGAAGATGATGGGGACTGAGAGGGTTATACCTGGGCTCAGGAACATGGGCTGGGGGATGGCCGTGAAGAAGTACTTGGTCTTGGGGGGCCTAGGGGAGGGAGCCAGTGGATAAGCACTTCAGGATCAGAAAACTAGAAAAGGCAGAAATATTAGGGAATATTCTGGAAAGCCAAGCAGGCTTGAGTCTGTGGAACCCTGGAAGGGGAAACACAGAGCTTCTGTCACAGGAGGAACTGTCTCCCTCATCCTACCACTCTTTTCTTGCAGACCTTCACTCCAGGATGTCAGAGCACTGAATGAAAAGATACAGGGGCAAGGGAGCAGGGCTTGTACCTCAGATGCATATGGTGGTCAGTGGGGCCTGGGATGGGGAAGGCTGCCCTGATTTCACCAAATCCCTGAGCATTTAGCTGGGGGAAACCAAAGCTGAGAATAGAGGTGCCAGGGATGCCTTTCCCAGCAGAAACCTCAGCAGAGCTGTAGAGTTTCTGGGTTAGTCAAAACTATAGATGCTGCAGACTTCAAAAACATTAATAAGAAGACAGTATTGCCAAAAACTCTATACCAATAAGTTCATAGGAATGTATAATTGACCAAAACTGACTCAAGAATTATACAGTACGTTTTACAGCCACCCTACCTAAAATTATCCAAAAATTGAATAAATAGTCAAAAATTTTCCCACAAAGAAAACACCAGGCCAGATGGCTTCACAGCAAGTAGCACCAAGCATTTGATAATTCTAGCTTTGCTTTCCCAATAACAGAAAACAAGGAAACCCTCCCCAACATATTCTACGAATCCATCATAACATTGTTATCAAAACTTGACAGTTATGAGAAGAAAGGAAAATTACGGGCCACACATAAATGAAATATTGTCAAAAAGAATTTAACGATGTGTATAGAAAGAATACTCAATCATGACCAAGTTAGGCTTATTCTAGGAATACACAATTGATTTAACATAAAAAAATCAATTAATGTAATTCACTGTATTAAGAAATTAAGAGAGAAAAAAATCAAGTGATCATCTTAATAAAGAAAAATGTTAGATAAACTTCAACATATGTTTATAACAAAAACTCTCAGCAACCTAGGAATAGAAGGGAACTTCCTTAACCTGATAAAGGCTAAAAAAAGAAAAAAAAAACAACTACAGGAAACATCCAAATTAATGGTGAAACACTGGAATCTTTCACATTGAGATCATGAACAAAACAAGGATGCTTCTATAACCACTTCTGTTCAGCACTTTCCTTTTCAATAGTGCAGTAAGGAAAGACAAAGAAAGAAAGGATATAGGATTGGAAAGGAAGAAAAAATGCCATTTTCATATAAGATATGAATGTGTACATGGAAAAAAGAATTGACAAATACATTATTAGAATGAATGAGAGAATTTACCAAGGTTGCTGGGCACAAGGTTATGGACAAAACATCCATATTTTTAAAAAATGACTTTCTAAAAAGCCAACAACAAGCAGAAAATGAAACAACTTTAAAAGATATCATACTCAACATCACATAATATAAAACACTTAGGTATAAATCTAACTAAAGATGTGTAAAACATCTATGGAGAAAATTTTACATTTTATTGAGAGATGAAAGAAGACCTAAAAAAATATAAAGATAAACCATGGTGATGAAAGACTCAATTTGTAATAATGTCAATTCTCCCCAAATTAATCTGTAGGTTCAACTAAATTCCAATCAAAATCTCAAAAAGTAGTTTATGTGTATGTGTGATAAGCTGATTTGAAGATATATATGAAAATTCAAAGGACCAAGGATAGCCAAGAAAATCTTGAATAAGAATGAAGTTGGAAGACTTACACTACAAGATAATCAAAATTTATTGTGAGCTCTAATAATTAATTCAGGATGATATTTATTGGCCCAGGGAGAGATGAATAGAGCAAGGCAACAAAACAGAGTTCAGAAATGGATCTATACACATATGGACACTTGATACACATCAGTGGTGGGAGAGACCATCATGGAAAGTATCAACTTTTCAACAGATGGTGTTGGGACAACTGAACATTTGGTTGAAGAAAAAAAATGTCATTGAAACCCTACTTCAAACCATTTGCAAAAATCAACTCCCTATAGATAAAAGAGAAATATTAAAGGCAAAATTATAAAGTCTTTAGAAGATACTATAGAAGAATATCTCCATGACCTAGGTAAGGGTAGAGAAGAACTTCTTAAACAAGATATAAAAAAGCAAGACTTCCCTGGTGGTACAGTGGTTAAGAATCTACCTGCCAATGCAGGGGACACAGGTTAGAGCCCTGGTCCAGGAAGATCCTACATGCTGTGGGACAAATAAGCCCGTGTGCCACAACTACTGAGCCTGTGCTCTAGAGCCTGTGAGCCACAATTACTGAGCCCACGTGCCACAACTACTGAAGCCTGTATGCCTAGAGCCCGTGCTCCACAACAAGAGAAGCCACAGCACTGAGAAGCCCAAGGACCACAACAAAAGAGTAGCCCCCACTCGCTGCAACTAGAGAAAGCCTGAGTGCAGCAACTAAGACCCAATGCAGCCAATAAATAAATAAATTTATTTATTTTAAAAAGATACAAAAAGCATCAAACATAAAAGAAAACTATTGGTACATTTGATTCCTTTGAAATTAAGAACTTTTCTTCAAAAGACACGATAGAGTAAAAGACAAAAGTCGCAAGGTGGGAGAAGATATCCACAACACATCACTGACAAAGGATTAGTATCCTCAATAAGAATTTCTATCAAAAAAAGACAATCTAGCACAGTGAAGGAGATCATAAACAAAATGAAAAGATAACCCACAGAATGCGAGACAATATTTGCAAATGAATTGACTGACAAGGGATTAATCTCCAAAATATACAAACTGCTCATGAAGCTCAATATCAAAAAAACAAACACCCAATCAAAAAATGGGTGGAAGATCTAAATAGACATTTCTCCGAAGAAGACATACAGATGGCCAAGAGGCACATGAAAAGATACTCAACATCACTAATTATTAGAGAAATGTAAACCAAAACTACAATGAGGTATCACCTCACACCTGTCAGAGTAGGCATCATCAAAAAATTTACAAACAATGAAAGCTGGAGAGGGTGTGGAGAAAAGGGAACCCTCCTACACTGATGGTGGGAAGGTAAATTGGTGCAGCCACTGTGGAGAACAGCATGGAGGTTCCTTTAAAAAACTAAAAATAGAGCTGCCATATGATCCAGCAATCCCACTCCTGGGCATATATCCTGAGAAAACCATAATTCAAAAAGATACATGCCCAATGTTCACTGCAGCACTATTTACAATAGCCAGGACATGGAAGCAACCTAAATGCCCATCGACAGAGGAATGGATAACGAAGATGTGGTACATATATACAATGGAATATTACTCTGCCATAAAAAGAGTGAAGTAATGCCATTTGCAGCACCATGAATGGACTAGAGATTGTCATGTGAGTAAAGTAAGACAGAGAAAGACAAATATCATATGATATCACTTATATGTGGAATCTAAAAAAATGGTACAAGAGAACTTGCAAAATAGAAATAGAGTCACAGATGTAAAAAACAAACTTGGGGGGGGGGAGGGAGGGATAAACTGGGAGATTGGGATTGACATATACACACTCCTGTATATAAAACAGATACCTAAGAAGGACCTACTGTAGAGCAAAGGGAACTCTACTCAGTACTCTTTAATGACCTATATGGGAAAAGAATCTAAAAAAGAGTGGATATATGTGTATGAGTAACTGATTCATTTTGCTGTACCGCAGAAACTAACACAACATTGTAAATCAACTATACTCCAAAAAAAAATTAAAAGAAAAAAAAGAATCTACAAAGAAGACATACAGATAGTTAATATGAAAAGATGCTCAACACTGCTAATTATTAGAGAAATGCAAATCAAAACAGCGAGATATCACCTCACACCTGTCAGAATAGCTATCATCAAAAAGTCTACAAATAACAAATGTTGGTGAAGACGTAGAGAAAAGGGAACGCTTGTATTGTTGGTGGGAATGCAAATTGGCCAGTCATCACGGAAAACAGTATGGAGTCTCCTCAAAAAACTAACAATAGAACTACCACAGATCCAACCATTCCACCCCTGGGTATATGTCCGGAAAAAAACAAAAACACTAATTGGAAAAGATACATGCACCCCAACATTCATAGCAATAGTCAACCCAAGCATCCATCAGCAGACAAATAGGATATACTACAATGGGATATTACTCAGCCAGAAAATAAAGAATGAAATTTTGCCATTTGCAGCAACATGGATGGACCTAGAGAATATTATGCTTAGTGAAGTAAGTCAAAGACAAATACTGTATGCTATCACTTATATGTGGAATCTAAAAAATAAAACGAATGTATACAGCAAAACAGAAACAGACTCGGATATAGAAAACAAATGGTTGGTTACCAGTGGGGAGAGGGAAGGGGGGAGGGGCAAGATAGGGGTATGCGATTAAGAAAAACAAACTACTAAGTTTAAAATAGGTAAGCAGTCAGAAAGAGAAAAACAAATAACGTATACTAACACATATATACGGAACATAGAAAAATGGTACAAATCAACTGGTTTGCAAGGCAGAAATAGAGACACAGATGTAGAGAACAAGCATATAGACACCAAGTGGGGGGAGGGGGGGTTGGGGTGGGATGAACTGGGAGACTGAGATTGCCATATATACATTACTAATAAGAAAAAAATATCAAATTGTACACTTTAAATATATGCAGTTTATTTTATGTCAATTGTATCTCAATAAAGGTCTTAAAGAGAAAACAAAAAAACAAAAAACAAAACAAAAAACAAAACAAAAACAAAACAACAACAAAAAATAAAATAGATAAGCAACAAGGATATATTGCAGAGTACAGGGAATTAT
Organism: Hippopotamus amphibius kiboko; assembly: GCF_030028045.1. Taxonomy (NCBI): domain Eukaryota; kingdom Metazoa; phylum Chordata; class Mammalia; order Artiodactyla; family Hippopotamidae; genus Hippopotamus; species Hippopotamus amphibius. The sequence goes on along the minus strand of NC_080193.1, from coordinate 88,044,875 downwards.
AGCCCTTATCTTGTAATAACTTTTTAAAAAATTTTTATTGGAGTATAGGCGATTTACAATGTTGTGTTAGTGTCTGCTGTACAGCAAAGTGAATCAGTTACTCATACACATATATCCACTCTTTTTTAGATTCTTTTCCCATATAGGTCATTAAAGAGTATTGAGTAGAGTTCCCTTTGCTCTACAGTAGGTCCTTCTTAGGTATCTGCTTTATATATAGGAGTGTGTATATGTCAATCCCAGTCTCCCAGTTTATCCCTCCCGCCTTATCCTCTGGTAACCATATATCTTGTAATAACTTTTAATGGAATGTAATTTATAAAAATACTGAATCACTATGCTACACATGTGAAACTAATATAATTTCACATGTATATGAACCAGTTATATTTCAATTTTTTTAAAAAATGAAAAAAATATATAATCTAATAGAAAAATGGGCACAGACTTAAACAGGAATTTCACACATGAAATGGCCAGTCACATATGAAAAGACACTCAATTATTAGTAACCAGAAAAATGCAAATTAAACACACAACAAATTACCATTATTGGTAAAACTTTTAAATCCTAACAATATCAATTATCGGTAAAGATATAGGGGAATGGGAACGCTCATATGGGGCTGGTGGGAATATAAATGGATACAAGTACTTTGGGAGTTTGACAAACATGTACAAACATCTACAAAAAGCAAACATGTACATATGCTAAGTCACAGTCATTGTACTCCCATGTATCTACCCTAGAAAAACTCTTGAACTTGTGCAATAAGAGATGTATACAGTCCCAAACTGGAAACAACCCAAATATCCCTTAACAGAAGAATGGATGAATGCATAGAAGTATACATTGGGCTGTTATACTGTGATGAAAAAGGATGAACTAAATCTGCCTGTAGATGAGTCTTACAAACAACTGAGCAAACTAAAAGTGCAACAGAAGTATACCATGGGGACTTCCCTGGTGGCGCAGGGGTTAAGAATTCACCTGCCAATGCAGGGGACACCAGTTCAAGCCCTGGTCTGGGAAGATCCCACATGCCATGGAGCAACTAAGCCCATGAGCCACAACTACTGAGCCTGAGCTCCAGAGCCCACGAGCCACAACTATTGAGCCCACGTGCTGCAATTACTGAAGCCTGCGCGCCTAGAGCCCTTGCTCTGCAACAAGAGAAGCCACTGCAATGAGAAGCCCGCACACTGCATCGAAGAGTATCCCCAACTCACGGCAACTAGAGAAAGCCCATGCGCAGCACGAAAACCCAACTCAACCAATAAATAAATAAATGAATGAATTTTTTAGAAAGTATACCATGTTATCCCACTCATATAAAGTTCATAAGAAGGTAAAATTAAACTGTAACACTTAGGGATACAAACATAAGTGGCAAATTCTTTTGAGAAAAACAAGAAAATCCTTATTATGAAAGACAGGATAGTGGTTATCCTTATGGGTAGGGAAGGTGTTCCAGTGGGGGTGGGGGGACGCATACCGGGAGAAGGTGAGCTTCAGACACTGTTATCATTCCATTATTTAATCTGGTCACATGGGTTCCACTTTCAACAACTATTCAAACTGTACACAGTTCATACACTCTTCTGGTTTTATGTGACAATTTGAAAGTGTGTTTTTAAAGAGTGGCTGCTTTGAGGGCTTGAGGGATCAGGGCCTTAGTCTCTGATCCCTCATACCGGTACCTGTACTTTATCTTCTGGATTTTCAAAGATAGATTTTTCAGAACAAGATTCTTGGTGATCTCCTTCCCCAACTCCCAGCCTTTCCACTGCAGCACCTCAGCCACCTCAATGCCCCAGATGACCCTCTTCTTCACTTTGTCCTCCTTCTTTGGGAAGCACATCTGAGTGTTCATGGAGCTGGCAGGCTGTCCGGTTGGCAGGGAGAAAGGGGAGAAGAAAGCGAGGTGGGATTCAATGACCCAGAGAATGGGCAAAGATCTCCCCACCTCCAGAAAGTAATGAATTACACCACTCCTCACCCCTGGGGGATGGTCTGGAGAGAGAAGATGTGGGGCATCAAAGCCCTGGAGTCAAATATTACCTTTCCTGAGGTCACTGGAATGGTTTTCCAACTAGATTCTCTGAGACCCTGTCCCTGAAGCCACTCCATTGCCCATCCCGCCCAGTACACTCAGCAGCTTTAGCTGGCCTGCTGTGCTCCTCAGTGCACCCTCAGACACCACTCTGCTCAGATGCTGCCGCCTCCTCCTCCTCTTCCTCCCCATTCTACCCCTTCTCTACAGAAGCCTCTCCTAGCTGGAGTGGTCTATCCTGGGAAATTTTTCAGAACACAGGGATACTCCACCATCCCCTCTCCCATCCCTTACCTAGCTGGTGGAGCAGAGGAAGAGCCAATTTGCCTGCAACCAACCCGCACCCCACACCTTGACTTCAAGGCCACTCCAAGCACTTCTCCTAATGATGCTAGCGGTTCACTGTGCCAACGCTTCCTGTCTATAATGGAAAATCCTTTCATGGGCCAATCCCTAACCCCTATCTATCTGAGGAGGAAAGGGGATGTTAAAATCCCTGGGGTGGCAAGATGGCAGGAGGATGAACCAGGTGCTTCTTCCTACCAGTCATTGCTCTGAACCTAAATTCACTGTCATTTTACTTTATCTTTGACCACGTATTGTTTCTGTATCATTACACAACATAAGGATATATTTATTTATCTGTTGGACAGATATCTGTTGACTACCTATGATGCACCGACACTGTACTAGTTTAGGTGTCAGGACTACAAGAGTGAATACGACTGGCAACTCCCTTCTCTCTTGGAGGTTACATCTCTGTTTCAACATATTCAGAGAGTGTCGGATGGCCTGATCTGCCCATGGAGGAAAGGTGACATGGGTGATCGTTTACTACACATTTATTATAAAAGGATCACTTATTACAAATATCAGTTGGTGCATCAGTTAGGGTCCAACCAGAAAAACAGAAGCCACTCTGGGTGTTTAAAATAAGGAATTTAATGCACAACCAGGGGATAGTGAAGTAACCCCAAAGTTAACAATATCAAAAGGCTGCTACTGCACATAGGTTAGTATGTGTAAGTGATGGGGTTCTCAGAGCCCAGAGGCCTGTCTGGTGGGGACTGGAGTCAGACAGGGAGATGCAGCTGCTGCTGGAGACACTGTCAAAAGCAGAGAGAGAAGAAAAGAAATACCCTGGCTTCTCCCTTCCTCCCACCTTCCAACCTCCTGCCAGCTCAGAGCAGAGCGGGGAAGGGTGGTGAGTGAATCTGTGAGCAAACTGGCCTGCAATGGCACAGATAGATGGAAGGCAAAAGAAACCACCATCACATCTAAGGAGACACGAGACTTCACACACGACACACACACACGCTGCACAAAACTCAGTCAGACCCCATAGTTACAACCCTAGATAAGCACCTCCCATCCTGGTCCTACGCTATCACAGAGAGGGAGCCCGGGAAGCTGCAAACAGTAAATAACACCCATCCAGTGGACAAACACAAAGCCTTGGGGGTCAAGACCAGAAGAGCTTTTTGAAGGAAAAGAGAACTACTGGCTACTCTCTCAGCCTCCAACTGGGCATCTCCCCAGCATTCTCCTTCCCTCCACCAATCGTGCTCACAGCCGCCACCACTCCAGTTGGCACGGGCTCAGTGTATGTAGGGTCTAGTGCTGGAGTTTAGACAGGAGAGTGGGGTCCTCTCAGGTTCCTACCCCCACCACCCGGCTGCCCATCCACCCCACCCGGCCCTGCTCCACCCTTTCCACCCGCCCCACATGTGGCCTCACACAGGCACTAGCGTTGCTGCTGCCGTAGGCACTCATGGCCACACTGCTGCCAGTGATGGTGGGAAAGGCCATTGTGCTGGCACTCAGGAATGACCCAGAGTTCGTGGTGCAGCCCCCGCTGTCCCTGGTCCTCAGGAAGAGGCTTAGGGCTGCCTCGATGAGCTTCCAGTACCTGCAACACAAGTCCAAGGGAAGCTCTCTGGCTAAGCCAGGAGTTCCTGCCAGTTGGGAGCTGGGAAGAGACCAGAGGGGAGACAGGAGGGTCATGAAAAAGAGGCCAGTGGAGAAGACTCACCGTGGCCGTCGTCAGTGCCCACTTCCGAGCTCTAGCAACAGGTGTGCAGTGGCACCGTGAGGAACGAGACTGAATACAAGATCCAGGGCTTTTCCTGGGAGCCTAGAGACTCACCATTCAGGGAAGGCCATTTGGAAAAGGGAACTGGGGATGAGGCCCAAGCAGCCCTGCTCGCCATGGCCACACTTGGCATTTCTCAGCGAGCCCCCACTGAGTGTTATGCATTACCTTTACCTGGCTTTTACTCTCTACGTGTTTCCTCTGAACGTGGTTTGCCTCCTGAGAGAAGAGGAATAAGGGACAAACAAGAGGAAAGTGAGACTGGAGGATTCTTGGGCTTCTGGACTTCCTCTATCAGTACACAACCTGCAGTCCAGGTTTAGAGGAAGCCTTCACTGAAACAATGACTCAATCCAAGGATAAATGAATCAACCGCTAAAGCGGAGGGATCCATTGATAGACTGCAGCCGGAAATTATACGCAAATAATATAGGCAAATTATATGCAGAATTTCATGGGTATGGGCACATGCTCTTTCCCAGACACAGTGTCCACAGTTTTCACCAAATGCTCAAAAGGGTGCTTGACCCTGCTCTACGGGACCCAGAAGTGTCCCAAACTGGCTCTGGTTGCATCTCAAATACCCCTTCCTTTAACAGGCTTCCTTCAGCACATACACCCAGGTGTGGCTACCGTATTGGACAGCATCAGTGTAATCCTTTTTTGAACATATGTACATTTTTAAGATTACTCAGTATACTTCCCCACCTCTTTGAATAACAATCTCAGAAATAATAACAACAAAAAATAACCTCTACGAACATTTGCTAAGAACTTGTCATGTGTCAAGCTGTGTTGTAAGTCCTTCACATATATTTTAATCCTCAGAACAATTTATGATTAGATGTGAATTGTCTTTTATTTGGCCTAAAATTATCTCTTTTCAAGTCTGGAGTTCAGCCCCTTTTTACAACATATTATGCTTTAGTAAACAATTTTATGGTCACCCTTTAGAAACTTCCACATTTCCATCAGACACTCTCCCATCCCCTCCCCACCACCCATTCAGAACAAAAGATTCTGTTGATTCACTTTTCCAGATTGGGAAATTGAACATGTCCAAACCCTCTGGAGGGGACTATCTTACATTCACTCATTCATTCATTCACAAGGCATTTACTGAGTGCCTGCTATGTTCTAGTGCGAGGCATTGGATAGGACAGGCAAGTCTCCTACCTTCAATTGTGAAGTGACTGTTCAGATGGAATCAAAGAAATGCAAGCTGGGGAGATAGGGAGGAACGTCCCATTACTTCTCTGCTATTGGATGGCTTTGTAGTACTCCCCCCGCTCATTAAAGCTTGTTACCTTAGGGGATTCTACTGACAGCCCCTGCCTCAAGGCTCTGAAAAAATTTCCAATCAACACTTGTAGGAAAAATGAGAGACAATGGGGTAGAAATCTGGTCCAGACCAGGTCTTAGGGCTTAGGAAAGTGAGCACCAGTCCTGCAAGAAAAGCTGGGTTCCAGCATCTGCTCAGATTCATTTGAGATGGGCAAGTTTCTCCATCTCCTCAAGCCTCAGTCTCCTTAACTGTAAAATGAGGGTTACCCTATTTCACAAAATTGATGTGAAGCTGGAAAGAAATAGGGAATTTGAAAAAGCCCTAGACAAAACTATGTTACTATAATGAACAATTATAGGGACTTCCCTGGTGGTCCAGTGGTTAAGACTTCGCCTTCCACGGGGGGGGGGGGGGGGGGGGGGGGGGGGGGCGGGGGTTCGACCCCTGGTGGGAAGCTACAATCCACATGCCTCACAGCCAAAAAACCAAAACATAAAACAGAAGCAATATTGTAACAAATTCAATAAAGACTTTAAAAAGGTCCACATCAAAAAAATCTTTAAAAAAAAATTGTAACTTCCACACTAGCACGTGCTACTCTTCCCAGACTCACACATCTGCAATCATTGTGAGGACACTGGGCAAGGGAGGTGTTCTTTTTATATATAATCAACTTCCTTTATTTGTCTAATTTCCAACCTAAAAATTCCTAACATGACCAGTGTAAAAAGTGGTGGGTCTCTGAGTAAAGGGAGGAAGAAAGAGGTAAAAAGAAGGAATAAACTATACTTAGAGCGGTTCCACCATCTTCTAAGAGATCCCCAGGCTGATCTCGCCCAAGTCTCAGTCCCTCGGGGCTCTCTGAAGGACACCGAGGGGACCCCTGGTCACGATTTCCCAAAAGAGACGGTCTCCCAAGACAGATACCTTCCCTGGCCACTCGCTCGGCTCCCCGGGTCGCTGGGACCAACGCTCAGAACTCACACGGCCGCCATGTTGTCGTCTCTATAGATACAGGACGCGCAGGACACGGCGTCTCCTGGTATCCCAGGGCAACGACGGCTACCCGAATGAATCGTGGATCAGAGAAGGCGAAAGCACCGCCCAACTTTAACGCGCACCCTGATTTTTTATTCTCCGACTCTCCCTGCTAGCAGTAACAACATAGTTGTCGTGACGTACCCGCAATCCTGAATTTAGCTGATGACCAAATTCAGAGGACTTGTCACACTCCAAGGACTTGTCACACCGTGAGAATCGTTTTGGTTCTTTTCTGATCCCCCTTAGTGACATAGGGTCAGAATCTCAACAGGAACTTCATTCTGTGGTTGCAATTGTTAACTTAAAAGCAGCCCATAGTTATTTCTTATTTGCATACTGCTTTGCAAATGAATTGTTTTTGCAGGTGGAAGAGAACGTGTCCTAGGCATTTTCTCCTGGCACTTCCTCCTGCCCAGCACAAATCTAACTCTTTGGAAGGGATCTGAAGGTCAATGTATGAAGAAGGCATTATTACACACAATGTGGATTTTTGGAAGCCCATTGGTTCATTTGTTCATATGTCCTTTGTGGGGAAGGGGCTCATTTGGTGAAGACTCCTTAGGTGGGTGAAGCTGAAAATCTCAGAGTTCATTGATAGGCAATTAAAGATGTTTCGCTACCCAGGACGGTGATGGAGGTGGGTGTTAGGGAAAGAGAACTTAGAGACTCTAGGAGTAAACCCAGAAAATAAACCCTCATTTTTGAAAAGTTGGAGTTTACTTGTGAGAGGTGAAATACTCAGATGACAATGTTGCCTGAGTTGGCCTGGGAGGTCACATGGCCAGAGGCTGGTGGGATTGGAGGGAAGGGTCAGGCCAGGGGGCCCATTAAGTTATGCCAGTACAATTAGGTCTGGAGTTTTCTTGGGATTGAGGAATGTGGAACTCAGTGAGCTTTTCACTGATTTTAATGTTATTCTCAGAATAGGAAACCTGCACTTTGGACATTACCACTTTTATGTTGTTTGTGGTTTCTATAATGATTTCCCTTTTGTTTTCCTCTAAGCTTTTTTTGAAATGGTCAGCCTGACTCAGCTGGAACTTAGGAACAAGGAAAGTGACCTGTTTGTCCATTCTTAGGCTAAATAGGGAGCAGTGACTGTGGGGGCAAGGCTTGGTCGTAGCCTCAGAAATCCCAGCAAGAAAACCCTAAGGAGGTTAGGGTTAGAAAATCTTATTCCAGGAGCCACACATCCTTGTGCCTCTTCACTGAAGAAGTGTCCTTCTAGACCTGGTCTGCCCAAACCTTGATGGATTCTGGGCTTGGGACAGTGAGGGGGTTTTCTTAGTTGGTTCTCTGTGGGTTCTGCTTCTGCAAGTTTCTGGCTGCCTCCTGAGAGCTCTGCTAGTGAATGACCCTGACTGACAGGGTGGACTCCCAGGGAGAGGCCCAAGTTGAACTTTGCCCCAGGAAGCAAACAGCATGGAAAGGGGTGTGGTAAGGGTTGAACCTGAGGAGAGAAGAGGAAGCTGAGTTTGCCTTATTTCAGTATCCCAGAACCGGTGGGAAACAGTGGGTGCTGGGTCCTGGTGACCGTATGCTCCATGGACCCATGAAAGACAACTGGGTAGGTACTGTTTTGTTCAAGGCTATAAACGAGTGTGGGTTATGATTCAGTATATTGATGAAGACCTGGATGTGGAAGAAAGGGAGGAAGGATGATGAGTAGGAGGACTCCGATCCTCCTGGCTGGAAGCAGAGGAGTGGGGGTAATAAAGATAAAGCACACTGAGTGATTTGGGCTTCGGCACACACAAAATATCTTTTCTCCCTAACATTCCCCCCTCTCCCCTCCATGAAATAGAGTACTCTGGGCTGGGAAATCAGGCAGACCTGAGATTTTAATCCTAACTGCCACTTACTGGCTGTATGACCTTGGGCAAGTCCCATGACCTCTCTGAGCCTTATCTTTTACCTGGGAATAATGTCAAAAGGCCTATGTAGGGATTGAGTGATCAGCTATGTAAAGTATTTGTCACATGGTAGACAATCAACAAATTTAGACACACACACAAAGGAGGGTCACTCACTAAGTGAGAGAGCCCTACAATTTTGCCACTCAGCTTCCTGTGCACCCTCACCTCCTACCACCTCCCAGCCTCTCTGTTGCACACTGGAAAGGTGGAAAGTTTTTCTCCTCTCCACATCCTTGTCTATCCTTTCTCCAAGAAGATGGCTGCCTTGGTGCTCCAGCATGGAGAATGACAAAGAGAGATGCCAGGGTGATCTGTTGTCCAGTCAGCAAGTCACCCAGCTCTAGTACTTGCAAAGCCCTCTCCCACTTTCTTCCCCCTGCAACACTGACTCAGTTTCCAGTGTTGCTTCTGAAATCAGGTCTGCATTGAAGATGTACTTAAGTTAGGGTACAATGAGGTGGTGGGTCCTCCCACAGAAGATCCTGACCTCTGAAATTAGTAGGGTAAATCTTCAAAGCCCAGCCTGATAGATGAAGAGAAGACTATATAGCTAAGAGGGTCACTGGGGTGGCTTAAGGCTGGATCTAGGAGCAGGCATGGAGCACTCTCTACATTAGACTGCCATGGTCCCCTGGGTTGCTGGGTGTGGAGAGGGTGTGTCAAGTGATGGATGGCACCTTCAGCCTGAAAGGGCTGCCAGAGCACAAAATTGTCAGGGGCTAGGGGAAGACTGCCTTATGGCAAGATAATTCAAAGGAAAGAGTTCCATTCTGCCTGGGGCCACTATAGATTTTCTAACTCTCCTGTGCCAACCCAAAGCCCCTCCTTAACTTGCTGCCTCTATTCATTGTCCCCACCAAATGGTGAATAGGCACACAGGTCAACAGCAGGGGGATGGGGGACAGGGAAAGGACATGAGGCTCAATCCCAGAAGACTGAGTTTAAGTCCTGATTATACCATTTAAGAGCTGAGCTGGGACTTCCCTGGTGGTCCAGTGGTTAAGACTGCACTTCCACTGCAGGGGCTGTGGGTTTGATTCTGGGTCAGTGAACTAAAATCCTGCATGCCATGTGGTGAGGCCAAAAAAAAAAAAGGTAAAAAAAAAAAAGAGCTGAGCAATTTGCAGCAAATTGTTAAAACATTCCAGAGCCTCACTTTCCCATCTGTAAAATGGGGGCGAAGAGGGATAGTATTCAAAATACTTAAAAATTGGTAAGATACGGGTAGTGACCTATGGGAATGGACACCAGGGGGCCTTAGAGCCAGAGCTGAGTCGTGGGAACCCACATTGTGCCGGGCCTTAACCTTTTAGTTGTTAGGTTGAGGGGAAGCCTGGAGAGAGGGGGCTGGGAGAGCAGTCACAGCAGTGGAGACTATTCACAAACTAGTACCAAAGTATTTCCAGATTTTAACTAGTATAACTACACTGGATAGTGTTGCTGTATTGGTTGCAAGTGAGATCCGTGGATAAATCCTACCTCACCAGCTACTGTATACATTGATATTTATTTTAAGCCAAAACTTGAAGTGGCTCTGCCTCTAATTCCTCCTAATTGGTAGAGGACCTGCCACCACGTCTAACTGCTCTTTCCCTCTAGTCTGAGCCTGCTCCTTCTCGGTGTTAGCTTTCCCAGCTGTCTTCCCCTGCACCATCTCCCACACGCTCCCCAGCTCCATGCCCCCCTGACCAGCACCACGGACAGCTCCAGCTGACCAGCCCATCCTAGGCCATCCCCTTCCTCCTGCCTTCTCTCTCCTCTTCCCCCACCCACGCCAGCGAAGAAACCCTGAGGTATGAACTGAATGTAGGTCATCCCTGAGAAGAGTACAGTGGAGTGGTTCAGAACAAACTCTGGAGTAAAGCAGACTGGATTTGAACCCCAACCCCACCAGCTCTCCGCTGTTTGATCTTATTTATCCATTTCCATAAGACTCAGCCTCCTCTTCTGTCAACAGTGAAAATTTTAACAGCTACCTCAAAGGTCGTAAAGTTTAAGTGGATAAAAGATTTGAAGAACTTACTACAGTGCCTGGCACATTATATGTTCTGAATAAATGAAGAACACTATTATTCTGTGACTTTCCACGCTATTTAATTCCTCAAACGCTTTCCCAATCAGTTTCTTTTTTTTTTTACTTATTTATTTATTTATTTATTTATTTACTTTTATTTATTGGCTGCGTTGGGTCTTCATTTTTGTGTGTGGGCTTTCTGTAGTTGCGGAGAGCAGGGGCTACTCTTCATTGTGGAGAGTGGGCTTCAGTAATTGGGGAGAGTGGGCTTCAGTAGTTGTGGCTCACAGGCTCTAGAGTGCAGGCTCGGTAGTTGTGGTGCATGGACTTAGTTGCTCCATGGCATGTGGGACCTTCCCAGACCAGGGCTGGAACCTGTGTCCCCTGCATTGAAAGGTGGATTCTTAACCACTGTGCCACCAGGGAAGCCCTCCAATCCGTTTCTGATGAGGGTCCTCTCTCAAGTAAGGGTGTTATAATATGACCACCAGCTTAGTGTAGCTGGCATCCTTTGGTTGGGAAAGTTGGCTTGGACTTCAGAGATGATAAGGAAGCCCACCTTTGGTCCCTGAGATTCTCTCTTTATTAGATTTTTTTGTGTTTTAAAATTTTTGAGTTAATTTTAGATGTACACAAAAATAGTACAGGCAGTTCTCATAAACCCTTCATCTAGTTACCCCTTAGGTTAACATCTTACATGATCATAGGACACTTTTCAAAAAGAAGAAATTAACATTGGTACACTAATACTGTTAACTAAAGTATAGAATTTATTTAGATTTCACAAGTTTGTCCACTCTTGTCCTTTACATGTTTCAGTATCGAATTCAGTCTCCCACCTGGGACATTTCCTGAGTCTTTCCTTGTCTTTCATGACCTTGATTCTTTTGAAGAGTACTGTCAATTATTTTGTAGAATATCCCTCAATCTGATTTTGTTTCTCATGATTAGAGTAAGATGTGCGTTATTGGGAAGCATAACACAGAGTTATAGGCCCTTCTCAGTGCATGCTATCGGAGGGTACATTGTGTCAGTATGTATTATTGGGGATGTCAGCTTTGATCATTTGGCTAGAGTGGTGTCTGCCAGGATTCTCCACTGTAAGCTTGTTCTTTTCTCCTCTTTATTAGATTTTGAATATGCCCATCTTTTGCTTCTCTAGAATTAAGTGTTCGGAGCCAAGAAACCTGTCCTCACCATAACCCATCCACCTGTACACTCCCAGTCACTCCCCTGAGCCATACTCATTCTCCATCACCTGCCTGGTCACTTTCCTCTGAGTTTTCTTTTGTGTGTGTGTGTGTGTGTGTGTGTGTGTGTGTGTGTGTGTATACATTCTTTTTTCTGTCTTTCTTTCTTTCTGGCCACGCCATGCAGCTTGTGGGATCTTAGTTCCCTGACCATGGATCAAACCCAGGCCCTTGGCAGTGAAAGCACAGAGTCCTAACCACTGGACTGCCAGGGAATTCCCCTGAGTTTTCTTAAGTTGGGCATTTAGAGCCATGTGCAGAAGCCAGATGCAGACCGACCTGGAGTTTATGAGAGTAACAGGGTACTTCTCAATTCGTTTTCATGGACCTTCTTGTCAAGGCCCCGCAAGTTTCAGCTTGCAGGGGCCCTCTGAGAAAACATGGCCAGCGACTGTCCACGGGAATATCCAACCCCTTATCAGGTCTGGCCCCAAACATTGAGCACTTTCTTCAACATCTAGCATTTTGGTTTTAAAATCTCTAGTAGCATTCCTTATTCAGCCATGTATAACTTCTTGCCACCCACTAGCACAGATCCAAGAACTTCCTTCCTTTCAGAAGGCTCTTCACTCCTCCAAGAGTTTGCTATCACCAGAGATCCTGCTATCCGAGTAGACACACAGCATTCTTTCAATCAATTGTGTGTGGAAAGACGTGCTTTTCCAAACCTCTCCTTTGTCTCTCTGTGCCCTGAGTTTATTCCAGGTCAGTGTGTCTTCTCACACTGCCCTTTAGAAGATGAAGAAGCACCACACCTCCTCCAGTCTCATGGAGACTCCATTTTAAAAAAGCTTTTATGTAAAAGTATTTTAAAGGCTTCTGGAAAGCCTCAGGAGTTGGCTTCATCAAATTCTATTCCCTCTTTGCCCTTTATTCTGGTTACTATTGCTGTGTAGAAATTAAGAAAGATGGGGCTTCCTAGGGCGCAGTGATTAAGAATCTGCCTGCCAATGCAGGGGACATGGGTTCGCTCCCTACTCCGGGAAGATCCCACATGCTGCGGAGCAACTAAGCCCGTGTGCCACAACTATTGAGACTGTGCTTTAGAGCCCGTGAGCCGCAACTATTGAGCCCATGTGCTGCAACTACTGAAGTCCACACACCTAGAGCCTGTGCTCCGCAACAAGAGAAGCCACGGCAATGAGGAGCCCATGCACCGCAATGAAGAGTAGCCCCCACTCACCACAACTAAAGAAAGACCGTGCACAGCAAAAAAGACCCAATACAGCCAATTAAATAAATAAATAAATAAATAAATAAATAAATTTTAAAAAAAAGAAATTAAGAAAGATGTAAAAAATTGATGTAAGGAATTACATCAAGATTTCAAACAACTGTTTTATTTTGCTTATGATTTTGTGAATCAGGAATTCAGGAAGGGCTTGATCAGGCAATTCTTACTTGGACTCTCTCATACAGTCGCAGTCAGATGTTGGCCAGGGCTGCAGCCTCTTGAAGACTCACTGGACCAGACCTTCAAGATGATGCATTCCCATAGCTGATGACTGATGCTGGCTGTCTGCTGGAAGCTCAGCTAGGCTATGGCTAGGAAGACCTATCCATAGCCTTTCCAGCTTGGCAAGCTCAGGGTAGAACCAGGCAGAAGCTACATGTCCTTTTCTGACTTAGACTCAGGCCACATTCAAGGGAAGAGGAGTGTCAAATAATTTGTGGACATATTTTAACCAAAGCTACTCCCATCAAAATGAGATTCCCCTCACAGCATCTAGAACATTGTTTTTCCAGGACCACCTTCCTGGAATGTTCTTGGCCACCACAGCCAGCCCTATCAGATCTTTTAGGTGGAGGCTGAGAGTGCATTCGTCCCATTCCTCTGAGGTGGGTAACTCACCTGTTCCCACCTCCCTCACTTTGCCACTGCAAGGGACCTGAGTTCTGGTCTGGACTCTGTTACTGTGTGACTTTGGGAAAATGTCTTCACCTCTCTGGGCGAATAACCTCATTTCACAGGTTGTTAGGAATTTTTTTTTTCTTTTGGCTGCATTGGGTCTTAATTGCGGCTTGTGGGATCTTCATTGTGGCATGGGGGATCTTTCCTTGCTGCGCGGGGGCAGACTGTTCGTTGTAGCACATGGGCTTCTCTTTAGTTGTGGCATGTGAGTTTTCTCTCTAGTTGAGGTATGTGGCCTCAGTAGTTGTGGTGCGCGGGCTTAGATGCCAAGCAGCCCGGCCAGATAAATAAATAGCAGACCTAGCAATTGATGCTCCTGATTGTGGAAGAAATAGCTGTGGACAAGCCATTTTCCCTCTTGGAGACTTAGTTTATTTATCTCTGAAATGGGGGATAATTCCCTCATCCTGCTTCCCCAAGCATATGAGAGGGGTCTTAACTGGACTGCAGGGTGGGCAAGCCCAGAGGTTGAGGCTCCCCAACCCCAACCTGGGTGAGAAGGCCCCTGCATCTATGCCCTGTGCGTGCAAAGCAACCTGGGTGTGGCTTGAGGCTGCACAGGCTTGCAGGGTGGGGCCGCTATCTGCCCTACATGGCCTTATCAGATCTGGGCTGGCCACAGCTTGGCCCAGTAGAACAAAGAAGCTTTGAGAACAAGACTGGGGTGTGGGATGTGGGCCTGAGCTCTGGGAGGTGCGCTCCACCCCGGGGGCAGAGGGCATGTGTTGGGAGACCTGCCACCACCAACACCTGCCACAGTCTTCCAACACCTGGCCAAAGCACCCTCTGAGCCGGGGAGCAGGGCCTGTGCTCCCCACTGAGGGCCTCCATTCCTTCTTTGGGGTGTTTCCTGCTCCAGCACTTCTCACCAGGCCCTCACCTCTGCCCCTTTTACAGGGTGAAGCATTTCTCCTTCCCTACTTCCATTTCCCATCCTGGCACCTTTAAGCCCCGATCACACTGGCTCCCAGTCCTTGAGTGTGCCGTATACATCTCCTCCATGCATCTGCTCCCAACGACCCATCCACCGTTCTTGCCCAAGTCACATATGCCCAGCCCCAAACCACTTCCAGGAAGCCCCCAGACATTACACATCCCATCTGCACCCCTGTTCATCTCTCCCCACTCCCTCCCATGCGACACTGTAGGGAACTTCTCTCCAAACGTCCACCACCCGCAGAATCTGCCTGAGCCTAGCAGAGGCCCAGGCCCATCGGGGCCAGAGCTTAGGGCTGTACGAGTTGTGCACTGCCCAGGGACTCTAGGCTGGGCAGACAAAAGGGCGGGGCCTGAAATCCAGACGTTCTGCATGCCCAGGTGCCGTCAGTGTGAGGCTTTCTCCTAAACAGACTTCCTGGCACCAGGCCGGGAGAGTTGCCTTTTCTAGTTGCATCTCCTGAAGGCATGTTTTGCTAAGATTTTTAATGGAGGGTCACTTATTTCCGGTTCCCATCCTGGGGCTACAGGTGCTAACAGCAGGCCTGGCTGCCTAAAGGATTGCTGCATCGGCTCATTGGCTCAGCCCTTCCCAGCACAGCGCTGCTCACTGTCAGAAGCTGTATCACAGGCAGCCCCTTCGGGTGGGAGTTGGGGACAGGGCTTCGGAAGAGCCACGCCCAGTGGTGATAGGGTCTTTCCAAACGAGAGGGGAGGCTGCAAGGACAGCTTGGGGATAGGTACCTGAGAAGAGACCTCATAGAGACAAGGGAAGGCAGGGGAAGTGGTCCCCATGTTGTGGGCAGTCTGCCCAGGGAATTTCAGAGGGCTCACAGCCAGGAGGCTCCCCTACTTTGTCTCCTGCACCCCCACATGCCAGGTCTCCCCAGGGACTTGTGACTTCAGTGTGGTTGTTTTTGTTTGTTTGTTTGTTTGTTTTTAATATTTATTTATTTGGCCATGCCGGGTCTTGGTTGTGGCACACTGGATCTTTGTTGTAGGGTGCAGGATCTTAGTTGCAGCATGTGAACTCTTAGTTGCAGCATGTGGGATTGAGTTACCTGGCCAGGGATTGAACCCTGGGCCCCCTGCATTGGGAGTGTGGAGTCTTAGCCACTGGGTCACCAGGGAAGTCCTCAGCGTGGTCCTGCACCTTGCCTGGACCGGGCTATCAGGGCTTACTCTGAGTCTCCTCTCCATGCACGTCCGGGGTAGGGGTGGGGATGCAAGCAGAGAGAACAAGAGCCTGAAGGGCCCCTTGAACCCAGGTAGACCAGCTTTGGGCAATGAGAAGAGAGGATATCTATGTGGGCAAGAAAGCCCTGGACACATTCTTGCAGGTGCAGACACTAAGGCCAGAGAAGGACCAAGGTCAAGGGTTGGGGAGCTGAATCTCATGTTTAAGAACCCAAAGTTGATGTGGGCTCTTTCCTTGCCCTCATTGTTCATCTGAAATGGCTTCAAGTCCTGGTCATTCTACTGTCTAAATGTCTACAATCTGTCACCTTTCTGATCCCACAGCCACCTCTTCAGTCCAGTTACCAACTTCTTTCCCCAGCGAATGGACTCCTGCTTCCACAGCTGCCTCTCTGGTCTGTGCTCCACAGTGCAGCCCGGTGAGCTTTCTGAAACAAACTAGCTGCAAACTTTCCAGACTTCAAACCTCCTAGATGCTCCCAAAGCCCTCAAGATAAAGTCCAAACTTGGAGAACACAAGGATCTGTGTCATCTAACTCCTACCACCTCTCTACATCAGCTTCACCACGCCCACCTGCACCAAATGGCTTTGAGATGCTGACCTGAAGCTGGTCCCTCCGAGCCTTTGCATTTGTCACATACTCAGCCTGGATCCCTTCCTTTACTTAGCTGCCATGGAAACTCCTGCTTGCTCTACCTGCAGCATCCTCACCTCTAGGAAGACTTCCTAGTTCCCAGCATCTCCATGGTACTCCCACAGCGCCTGTGAGGATGTCAGCCACAACACTCAACATATGATGCAGACATTCATCTCCCCATGCTGCTCCCTGCCACCTGGGATTTCACTGCGGACAGGGACTGCCTCTTGCCCTCATTCTGACACAGTTCCTGGCACAAGGGTGTCCAGCAAACAATGACCAAGCAATGACCATTGTGGATGCAGCCACCTTAGGGGTCGAGCCCAAGAGGAAAGTCAGGCATAGGGCCAGAGGCTGTCTGGGCCTGGGCAGTATGGTTGACCTTCCTCTGGGCCTCAGCCTCGCACAAAGGATAAGCAAACTGGGTTCTGGGTTCTAATGGGAGGATTTAAGGCCATCACACTGTAGAAGTGGAGGATGACTTTCCAGGCTGTCTTTACTCATCCAGCTGGCACTGTCACCACAGTTCTGAGACACTATTCTCAAAAAAACTGCAAGGCGTCATCTCTACCCCAAGGTTCGTCTTTCGACCAAAGTGTTTTTCTGAATTCAAAATATTTTTCTGAATCTTTGCAGCCATCTCTGTCTGAAGAATAAATGCATTTCCTGAGGAGGCTCTTATAGAACAGAAAGGTCTAGGGACAGACACCAAATCGCTCTGTATCTGCAGGACAAAGTGTGCCCAGGCCCCGAAGGAGAGGCAAGTAGGCCCTCCATAGGGGAGAGCCTCAATCTCTCTCTCTCTACCGCTCCAACCCTGAACCTCTCCCCTACCATGCAAAATTTCTATAAAAGAAAGAATGTGCAAATGAATGGAGGAAAGCCTCCTGATTTTGACCTTTTGTTTCTCACTGCAAATGAGTTCATAGATGCTCTGGTCCCTAGGAGCCTGGTCCTTGAGAATCTGCCACAAGGTGATGAACAGTATACTCTAGGTGGTCTGACAAAACAGGTTTCCAGTCCTGAAATGCTGAGAGTGCCTTCTGGAAAGGACCCAAGTTCACCAAGGGAGAAGCCTTGTGGTAAGAACAGTGGACCTGCGAGCCAGATGCATGGGTTCAAATCCTGATTCTGTCACTTGCTGCATAATCTTGGGCAAATTATTTAACCTCCCCATACTTCTGTGTTCTCATCTGGAAAATGGTAAGATTACAGTATATACTGCATAGGCTTGTTATGAAAATGAAGTGGGTGCTACGTGTAAAGCACTTAGAACAATGCCTGGCAATGGTTAGTTTTCATTAAATGACAGCAGTTGTCATTAGAGCCTGTAGGAGCCTACTGCTCCCAGATGACACAGTTTCCAGGACAACGAAGTTTTCTCTGGGGTTTTCCTCCATGGAAGGGGGAATGGTAAGGTAGGAGTCTGGGCGGTCATGTCCCCCCCCCACCCCCAATGCTGCCACTTCTAACACAGAAGTCTCTGTCAG
This sequence comes from Hippopotamus amphibius kiboko, assembly GCF_030028045.1. Classification (NCBI taxonomy): domain Eukaryota; kingdom Metazoa; phylum Chordata; class Mammalia; order Artiodactyla; family Hippopotamidae; genus Hippopotamus; species Hippopotamus amphibius. The sequence continues at coordinate 88,027,050 of NC_080193.1, read as the reverse complement.
AGGATAGCACCTGGGCAGGGGTTTCCTTTAACAACTGGCTCCCCATGGTCAGGGGAGCCCTAATTTGTAGCATATGCCAATTTCTATAGTGTAAATACTCCCGCTATGGCCTATTTCACCTGGCTCACAACATTCCTGAAAATTTAACAATTGTATCAATGGACCTGGGAGTCTCAGATGGTCTATAGTGAGTACAGAAAAACCTGCCATGGGATGCAGAGACCAAGTGAAAATGAAGAAGGGGGTCCTCCTGTCTTGGCAATAAACTGGCATCCTTTAGACTAAGCGTTTTTCAAAGTGTGGTCTATGGACTACCTGCCATGTTTGGGATATTTGTAAAAATAAGTTACTGGGCCTCAATCTGGATCTATTAAAGCAGAATCCTGGAAGTGGTACCAGGAATCATTTTTAAACAAGCTGCCCAGATAATTCTGAAGTTTGAGAACTGCTAGGTTAGGGACCCCTGACTTACAGAAGTCAAGATGGGCCACAAGGTAGGTGTGAATTCTACACAATCTTTTCATACCATGGTTCATTATCCACTGTGAAAAATCAGAAACTCAGGCCCTGAGAAAGACCAGAATAAGCAGGGAAAGCACCTTAAATCGGGCACAAGGAGATGGTTCTAGATGGATGAAATGACCATGAGTTAGTTACATCAGTTCTTTCTCTGGTCTAACTGTGTTTAGGGCAAACTTTGGGATCAGCATGCATAGGCCTTGCCTGGCACAGGCCACAGCTCTCTGTTGAGACTTTGCAGACCTACTGGTCAAGAAAGGACCCACAGAGGGGGTGGGAGCTCTGGAGGGTTTGTCCTTGGAGGAAGGCGAGCACAGCCCTGGAAAGCCCCACCCAGAGTCCCGGGCTACAGCGGCCCTACTCAGCACCCTGGACACTAGGGCTCTAACAACTTAAATAATTTTTATTACAAAATGAAGAAAAGACCAAAACATCCCCCAAATTTTCCCATGGGCTTCCCCCGCAGCGCCAATAAATAAGGTGGGGGAGACTGACCGGAGGAGGTGGTGTGGGTCATGGTTCAGCAGAAATGGGAATGTATAGCCTGGGCAGGGGTGAGAAGGACATCCAGCCCCCTCCCCCAGTCCCGGGCACTATGATCACATTGGCTGGAACACAAAACTCTGTACACGGACAGCGACAGTCTCTGGATGTGTTCCAAGGAGTGTGGCCAGAGAGGAAGGTCATGCCTCAGGGTGGCCAGGCTGGCTGCCCCACCCTGCAGTCTTCTCAGTTCTGGGCAGTATTGAGTCCAGCCAGCTCCCTGCTGGCTCCCAGGGAATCTAGCAGCATCAACGGAGGTGCAAGCCCACCTACGAGGGGCTTAAGATGGATGGAATGAGCCCTCCCCATTAGGGGGGGCAGGTATGAAAATCGTCGTGAGAGCTGGCTGGGTTGGGACCCACGGGTCTCTAGGACGGAAGGAGAGACCTCCCCCCATTGCCAGCTCAGCCTGCAGCTTTGTCACTACACCAAGGTGGGGGTGAGGGACGCTGGCATTGCCCAGTCAAGTCCTGATGATGTATCTCTGTGGTGGAGGAGATGGCGGAAACCAGTGTCCCCGCTCAGGTCCCTTCCAGGGCCAGTGCCCTCCTGACAGGGAGGCTTTTGGACCCATCTGGGCAGTTATGGGAGGGCAGTCGAGGGATCCTTTCAGCTCCCTGCCCCGGCCATGCCCAGTGAGTGGAAGCTGCCCTCTTCCAACAAGAGACGTCCCAGGCGGTAGAGTAGCTGGGGGTACCAGTGCACACCCTCCCCGGGGGTCCAGCTACCCCACGCCAAGCTGTGAAACAGTCGCAGGGGCCAGAAGGCCAACTGAGCCAGCTGGTGGTCAGCTACAGCCGCGAAGCAAGAGGCCACCACATCCTCCACCACCAGTGTCCCATGCCTCGTTAATGGGGCGTAGGCCCCAAGGGCCACGTGTGTGGAGACAGCTGCCACTCGGGCAGGCTGCAGGCCTGGCACCCCAGCCACCAGCACGTACTGGCCGGGCTGCACCTGGCTGGCAAATGTGGCCCGGAAGTGGGCAGCTGGTTCTGTATGATTGTTGGCCGTGAACAGCAGGTGGGCAGGTGTGAGTGCCAGGCGGCGCGGGGGGTCCTGGGTCTCGATGACCTGGAAGGCCCTCAGCCTGTCGGGCTCGCGATCGAGGAAAATGAGCACATCGCTGAAGGTGAGGTTCCCATCCTCCCCCATGGCCAGCACTCGGTCTCCCGGCCTCACAGCTGACAAGGCCACACGTGCCCCACTCTCCAGGCGCACCTGGGCTCCAGCAGGGAAGCAGCCGCCTGTCTTGGCCGCGGCCGAGTGCTCTGTGGGAAGAGGGGACATGAAGGCATTACTGCTATTGAGTTCGATTTCCCAGTCACAGCATCCCTCCCCAGCCCAGCCGGAGTTCCTCTTGCTCCCAGGCTGCCCCCCCATCACCATATCCTGTCCCCTGCCCCCCAATTTCCATGCAGCTTTGAACCCACCCCCAGCCCACAGTGTGATCTTCTGCCCTCCTCCTCAGCCTAATGCTTTGTGGATGAGAGGAGCATATTGGGGCTCCAAGACCCAGTGAGTGTGAGGGAAGTGGTCCTCCTGAAGCCCAGGCGAAGCACCTCCATCTGCCCCCAATCCTGACAAGGCTGTGAAGCAGTCAGAGAGGCCAGAGGTCAGCTGAGCCCGGCAGTGGTCAGCTGTGACTTGACACCCAAAAGCTGCAGCTTCATGGAGAAAGCAAGTCACTTAGCCTCTCTGGGGCCTGGATGTTCCATTGTTTCTCACCCATTGCTCAGATGCCCCCTCAAATTGCCCTCTTGGACTGACACCCCAAGTTCTGTGCCGAACTGACCCTTGGAGTCTATAGTCCAAGGGAGAGGAGGATCAGTCAGTGGCGAGAGTACAGACTCCTGGGGAAGCTCCGAGTGACTGGCCAGGCCAGGGCGTGGCTCAGTGGCATGGATGAAATCACCGTCTTCAGTTCATGTGCTGGGTCCTTTTGCGGGGACAGGACACAATAGCATCAGTGGGTGGGATGCAGAATAGTGTTTGGGGGTCAGAAGTGATGAAAGTGGCCTCTCTAGGAGCTGGCACTGGGCCGATGTTTGCAGGTGAAGGGCTGATGTGACTTGAAGTAGATACAGTCGGCAGGGAAGGGCTGAGGGGAAAGGTCAGGATGGGGTCACGACTGTGAGCCCGGGTGGGATCAGGACTAGTAAAAGGCAGCCTGGTCTCAGTGCGCCACCGCGTCTGTGAGTGTGACGGCTGCATGGGGCCAACATGGAGGGCTGAGCCTGCAGCGAGCAAGGGGGCACCACGCTGCCAGTCACACAGGAACTGTTTGCAGCATCCATGATTGGGTTCAGTGCAGGTGACAGGGACGTTTACAAGATTTGAGGGAGGGGCCGAGGCCCCAGTGCCTGCCAATTCTGATCAACAAGGCGGCCAATCTGGGAAAATCCACTTTATTAAGTCCACTCTGTTTATTCTTGCCCTCATGGCTGGCTTTGCCCCCAAATGTCCAGCTTCAGGGCCCTGAAGGAGAGGCTGGGGACACCTGTGCCCCCGAGAGGAGCGTACATGGTGCCTTAAAGGGTCTGACCTGCAGCTGGGCTGTGGGTTCTGAACCTCTGGGCTCCTGGCTCCTGGTCAGGCACGGTGGCCTCTGGGCACACTCTGGCCCCTGGCCCCATCCCCCGCCTAGCGTTCTGCACCACACTGGGTGGGGAGGCCGTCTCTGTCAGCCTGGCTTCCTCCATCTGGCCAGCTTGCTCTGTCTTGCACCTCCTGTGGCAGGCTCTGGACTGTGGACGGCCAGGTCAGCACCCAGCATCGCTGGGACAGGGCCCTGTCTCCCTAGGCTCCTGCCATGACACTATCAGGCACGGGTTGAGCAGGTGGTCAGGAGCAGCAGCGGGGAGCGCCGCGGTCGTCCTCTTCCCCGGGGTCCCCGCCTCCATCCCTGGGTGGGCCTCTTCACCTTCTTGGCCCCCGCGGGCCCAGCACGGCCTGCCCACGCCCTGCGGCCCCGGCCCCGGGCCCAGCCCCCAGGCAGCGGCTCACCGGACTTGACGGAGCAGTGCACGTGGGCCTTGGACTCGTAATACACCCAGTCGAAGCCGGCCTCCACTGCCAAGCGCGCCAGCAGTCCGTACTTATTGCGATCGCGGTCCGACGTGGTGATGTCCACCGCGCGGCCTTCATAATGCAGTGACTCCTCCGAGTGGTGACCGTCTTCATCCCAGCCCTCGGTCACCCGCAGCTTCACCCCAGGCCACTGGTTCATCACCGAGATGGCCAGCGAGTTCAGGCGATCCTTGCAGCGCTGCCAGAGGAAAGCGAGCCGAGTCAGGGGGAGGAGCCGGCCCGCGTGCAGGTTACGGCGCAGCCTCGCCCCCTCACTCTCCTACTGCACTCGCTGGAGTCGGGAAACCCGGGAAGGTGCTCTATCCCTCTTTTAGCAACCGAGAGCCCTAAAGTGCTTCCTTCCATTCTAGCATCGGCTGTCCCAGGGACCTGGACCGCGCAGTGGCGCCACAAATCTGGAGGGCGCGTCGATCCGCTCATCCTTGGGGGCTTTTCTCTAAGTTCTCTCTCTGTCCTGCTGGGGTTACTGACCCCTGCACAGACAGGGCTCCACCTTTTGAGCTCCGGGTCCCTCGGTCTCACAGTGTCAACAGGGACCAGGGACCGCCTGCGGCCTGGAGGATACAGGTGGTAGCGGAGCCGATTGCCTGCAGCCGGCCTGCTAGGCGTGCAAGGCTCAAGGTGCCCAGTAGGTGTCACCGTAGCCCCAGGGCTGAGGCCCCCGAAGTGGCCAGGGCGCGGCAGGCACGGGCAGGTGCGGAGCGCCTCCGCAGCCTGGGGTGTGTTGGAAGGGAATCCCAAGCCTGCCTGGATCCCTCGGCGCCACAGAGCATTCCTGCTGGGACCCTCTTGAACCAAAAGCCGCCGGCACCCGCTCCGGGGAGGCGGCAGCCCGGGAACCAGAAGCTGGTGTAAAGGCTAGCGCCTGGCCTGGCCAGATGGAAGACCACGAGGATCATCTCCCGCTGCAAGGGGTGCGCTGCGGATGGATAAGCCCAGGCAAAGTTCTCCCTGAGTTGGGAGCCCTCCGCAGCTCTGCTCCGCCGCTGTCTAGGAAGGGACCCGAGAAAGAGCGTGGGATCTCGGAGCCGGCTTCATGCTCCGCCTCCCATGGAGTGGGAGGCGAGCCGCGCCCTGGGGGAAGGACTGCAGAGATCACCGTCTATGCTGGCTCCCTTCGTGACTGGAGCCCAAGGGACCCCGCAGTTGACTGGGGGGAGGGGCCTAGGGGAGAGGGGCCCTTCCACAGTCCTTCACTCTGAAGTGCCAGGCGCTGAGAAGTGCAGGCAGCCCATATCTCAACCTACCCCCACCCCTCAGAGCCCGGGCCCCACAGACCCTTGGACTCGGTCTCCCAGGAGCCAGTAGCGGCTAAAACCCAAGGCCCTGTCGGTTCTCCCAGGCTGCAATCTAGCTGGGGGTGCTCACTGCCCGGGGAGGGAGCTCCGCGAGATCCTTACCGCCAGGCTTCTCGCCACCCACCTATGTCCGCTCCGCGGCCCGTGCTCCCCGCCCCTCTCCCCCCACCCCTCCCCTCCTCGGGTCCAGAGCCCGGGCACGCGCTGTCAATGATTGCCCAGCCCGTGGCCCGGATCCTTATCTGCATTCCTCGGCGCCCGGCCCGGCCCGGCCACCAGCCAACCTTCGCCCCGACACGGGCCGGCCAGCCCCGGCGCCAGGGCGCATGCTGAGGGCCGTGGTCTAGCTGCCCTACCCAAAGCACCTAGAAAGCAGGCCGCCTGCTTGCGGTGGAAGCCCCAGGAGACCACTGTGGAAGGGGATGTAGGTCTCTTCCCCTTGCGAACCCAGCCGCAGGGAAGAAAGTTTGCTCGCCGCCCCCCACCCCCTACCCACTCTCGAGGCGCTTGAGTTCAGCGCCGGTCTCGTTCCGAGCACGCAGAGACTAAAGTTAGCTCTGCTGTAGGGCTGTCCGGCATCCCTGCCCCTCTCTTTCAATCCATCCCCGCCACGAAACCCAGGGACCCCGCAAGTTCGTTCTCAGAGCCGGGAGGCCCGGCACCCCATCCTTCAACTGCAGCTGCGCCGCTCAGCTCCCGGGACAGGCACGTGGGCTTGCCCGGCAAGTTCCCTTCCGCACCTCCAAATCCTGGCTCTACTATTCCCCGCTGTTTCTCAGACCCAGACCCCGCCGGGACGCTGCTCCAGGAGGGGGCAGCGCAGCGAACCGAGAGCGCGCGGGGAGGAAAGGCCAGTGCGGCCCTCCGCGCCCGGAGCTTCTTCTCCTCGGGGGCGCCGAATCGCCTCGAAATGAAAGGGGCGCAGCCGTGCGGAAGGTTAGGTCGGGAGGGACTGGTGCATCCCGGAGGCGCAGGAGGCAGTCGGTTAGAGGGACCTCCAGGTGCCGCGTCTGACCTAAGCTGCCAGCACTCCGGTGCAGAGGGGCCACCGCCAACCGGCTGGGCTGTGGCTCTTGGCAGCGGGGAGCTCTTCTCACAGCCTCCGGCGGGCTCGGTGAATGCCAACACTCCGCCGGGACCCCAGCCGGCCCATCTTGGCGAGAGGGGCAGGTGCCGGGGGCGTGCCAGCCAGTCAAGGAAAGGTGCCAGGGGGCGGGTAGGGCCGGGCAGGTGGCGGTGCTTCGGCGGCGGCGCCCTGCGAGGGCGGGTCGCGCTCACCTGGGTCATGAGGCGATCGGCGCCGGTGTTCTCCTCGTCCTTGAAAATGATGTCGGGATTGTAGTTGGGGGTGAGCTCCTTGAAGCGCTCCGAGCTGCGCGCGATCTTGCCTTCGTAGCGCCCGCTGGCGCCCAGGGTCTTCTCGGGCACGTTGGGGCTGAACTGCTTATACGCGAGCGGCACGAGCTTGCGCGGCGGCCGCCTACGGCTGCCCACCACCCGGCCCGGCCCGCAGCCCCGCGCCGCCGGCACCAGCAGCAGCAGCAGGAGCAGGCAGAACCGCAGTCGGGGCCGGAGCCGGGCGGCAGACATGGCCGGGGAGCCCGGGAGAGCGGCGAGCGGGGACGCCTGGTGGGCCGATGGGTGGGCGAGTCGACGGGAGCGCTGCGGGGGCTCAGGCGTCCGGGTGGCTCCGGGGGGCTCCAGGTGGGGGCGCCATGGGCTGCGCGGCGCGGCGCAGGGCCGGCGGGACTCAGGTGCGGGGCGGGGGCCTGGGGCCCTGGCTGGTGGCGGCGCTCTGTCCCCCTCGGCGCCTCGACTCTGAGCTGCCCGGCTCGCCGGCCGCCAATAAATAGGCCGGCCCGTTTGTTTTGGCAACGCGGCGGCGGCGGCGGGGGGCGGCGGGCGGCGGGGCTGCGGGCCGCCGGTCTGGGCTGGGCTGGCCGGGCCGGCGGGCTGGCGGGCCCCGCGGTTAGCACCCCGGCCCGGCGGTCAGGCGGCTGGGGCGGAGCGGGAGCTGCTGCCGTCTGCGGCGCAGCCCGGGGCCGAGTGAGAGGGGAAATGGAAGAGATCCGGGCTCGGGCCCCGCGCAGACCGCACCCTACCCATGTCCCTGCCTCCTGTGCGCTCGACAGCAAACCTGCGGCAAGGGCAGCACAGCCTCCTCCCCCTCGGGCGGGCGGCCCCGGCACTAGCCAGCCCTCGTCCCGCTCGCTGCTCCGCCGCGCGTCCGCCCGCCCGCTGCCCTCGGCGCCCCCTGCACTGCCTGAGTTTGCCCTCCCCGCCCGGACGCGCCCCACCCCGCCTTGGCCTCGCCTTTGGGCTCCCCGCGGCTCCGGGGTGCCCCGCCAGGCGCACACCTCCCTTACAGGAGCGGCCACCCCCACAGAGACCGCAACCCACGGCGCGGCCGGACGCGAGGGGCGGGGGGCAGTGGCCGGACCGCATAGCCGCCTACGGTGTCCCCTGCGGGGAAGTAAACCCAAAAGGCAGGAGGCCGCTCATAACCTGGTGCCCCACCCTGGTCCAGAAGGCGCCCCCTCTCAGCTTGGTGGAGCTGAAATTCTGTATCAACCCGGTGCACATCCCACGGCCGCCCGATGTGAAGCTGGGAGAGGGACATCCGGCCTCATGAAGAGTCAAACGAGGGGGTTGAGTTGGAAACACTGCTAAAAGGAGCAAGATGAAGTTGCGAAGGAATAGGCCAAGGTATAGAGAAGAGCGGTTAAATGGTGACATCACCAGAATACGGGAGAACCTCGACAGATCACGTTGAAGACCGGCAGGCACAGATCGCAGGGGTCGGGACTTGCTAAGAATGCAAACAAACAAACAAACAAAAAGTGATTCAATGTCGCGGCACACAGGAGCTGCTAAATAATTATTCTTAGTTTTACTTCACAAATGAAAAGGGACAGAGAATGAGTGGTGGCAGTTAGAGATGTAAACATGGGTTGTGTGTGTTTTAATATGACATTCAGGAAAGCTGAATGAATTAGGATTCATTCTGTTAAAACAAAAAAAAAGACAAGTGTGCTAAAGACAAACAACACCACCACCACAACAAATTATGTGATTTGTTTGCAATATTTTCTACAAATTCAGTAGAGATAGAAATAAAAGGGTGAGAAATAAAAGGTTTTAAAATTCTCATTTCAAGAATATTAATACAATAGGTACTGCTTATGTGCCTGATATATGGAAGCTATTAGATATTATTATACTAAGCATTCTACTTGCATTATCTAACTTGAACTTACAACTCCAAATGAGCTATTATCATCCCCCTTTGAAATTTTCAGTTTCCAAAAAACTGAAGATTTTGCAGTTCAGAGAAGTAAAGCAGCTTTCTCCTGGCTAAGGGATTCACCCCCTCACCCCCAGCACCAACTGACCCCAGAGCCCAGGCCCTCACCCATGCAGACATATTGGCTCTCCCTCTCTCTGGGCAGCACTCAGCCATCCAGTACAGCCTGGATTTCGGACATTGGTAGCTTTTCACAGATGTATTCACATTTTCTCTGGATCAATTTTGTGAACACAAATTCAGAATTGGAAGGGACTCAAAAGAGAGTGCTTAGTCCAAGCACTTCATATTACAGAAAAGGAAACTGAGGCCCACAGAAGGGAATTTAGGATGGTGCCACCAGGGTGGAGGGATGTGTGTCACTCAGAAACAAAATGGCTGGTTTTCTTTACTTCCCTTTGCCTGTACTTCCTCCCCACACCCCATGTTCGTTCTTATATTTGCATTCAGATTATGTGTCTTCTAGTCACAGATTACTGTAACATTGCTTCTTTTCCTTAAATGTTTCCAAAGTGCTTTAAGGTATGTTTTTCAGGGTTTGAGAAATATCCATGCAATATTCCCCATCCCCTCCCTCTCTCCTGCTTGGATTTCAGGGGGCACACTACTCAGCCAGGTCAGTACCTCTCCCAATCCAGACAAATAAGGGTTCTCTGTTTTTCAGAGGTCCAAAAAAGAAAATCCCACAGGCTTCCATGGTCACCTATCCCGGTGTTTAATAATAATTTTTTAGAGAAGTTTTGCCTTAAATTCAATCTTTCTTCCTCCATCTCTAATGCAAATTCAACTCCTTCCCTTTTTTTTTTGGCCATAGAGATTAGGGCCATTATCCTGCTTATTATCCTGTATGCATGGTCTTGAAGAGTTGTTAAATTCACTTCCAATCTTCTTTTCTCCAAGTGAAAGACAATTTCTTAAGCTTCTCTCAGAGGTTCTACCTTATAACCATTTATTAATGTTACCATTCTTCCTCTCATTTCTCCTCTTAAGCTGTGATCCTGTTGAATACAAATCTCTAGTAAAGATCTGATCAGCGTCAAATAGGAATCACTTATGCAGTGTGATATAGCTTGGCATCAGGGGTGCTTCCACAGCAGGGCAACCTCGTTGGTTTACATTGGTCTCCACTAAGTCTACACCCTCCTCAGCCTGGATAACTTAGGAGCAGTGATCAGGGTGTGTCCTGGGAGAAGCGGGTTGGGGCTAACACTTATCTAGTCCTTTCTCTATGACAGGTGCTTTACGCACTTAGTAAAATCTTCACAACAACCCTCTGTGCACAGCAATTATTCTCATTTTACCAATGTACAGCTCTAAAGCTCTAGAAGTAAAGTAACTTGCCTATGGCCCCACAGTCAAGACTTGAACCCAGAGCTTTTTTGCTCCAAACCTATAATCTTTTCTCAGGACACAATGGCCATTCAAGATCTGAATCTCAAATTTAGACCAGCTTCAGTCCAATCTCCTTCAGTGGAGGAAGCGGAAAAGAATGACAGAGATTGGAGGCATTGTAATTTCTACAGCGGTGAACTTGGAGCACTTTTAATCCAAATTGGGGCCTAAGGACCTTGGTCATTTCTTGGCTGCCTATGTTCTTAGCTGTTCAGTTGATGTAGGGTAGCTTCTGAGTTGGGCCAATCCATTAGACCTATCAGACAAAGTCTGGCTCTTTTTCTGGTCACTGCCATGCTTTTGCCGGCAGTAAAATTGGAGAACCAAGCTGGTCCACTCTGGAGGCACCAATGGCCTGGATCTGAGCAGCAGTGATAGAGCCTTATCAGGGCACCTCACATCTGAGTCCTGGGCCTGTTGATAAAATCACTTTTCTTCTCTTAACTTTAGATCTCTTCTACCCATCAACCATCTTTATTTTGAAGAAAACAAAGTAACATCTATTTCTTTAGATGATATTTTTTGCTTACAAGAGTAAAAGTTGGAAAAATTGTTTGGGAGGAAAATACACCATTCAAACCTGATAATTTAAACTTCTGTTTAGTAGATTACCATGTTGGTATTTTTAGCCAGTCTTGAATTTAACACTATAGCACAAATACAGTGTACTTATGGTAACACACACACACACACACACACACACACACACACACTGTGTAGGTCCGTACTTCTATAATCAACTAGTCTTTTTTTCTCCTGATCCTGCCTCTTGACCAGATCAATCCTGCTTTAAGTCCATAGGTGCTAAGCCACAACCAGACAAGTATCAGGAATGCAGTTAGTCAAATATCCTCCACTGATTCAGTACACTGCAGCCCTGGCTCAGTAGAAAGAGCACTAAGGCCTGGAGTTGGCAGATCTGTGCCTGAACACGCTCTTTGATACCTTCCACCTGTGTGGTCTTGAGCAAGTCACTTGACTTTTCTGAATTTTAGTTCTCTCATCTATAAAGAGAAAATTAATATCACCTACCTTGTAGGGTTGTTAAGAGGGTTAAAAATACAAGCTGTAAAACACAAATCTTATGTATAATTCATTTTCATCCTCTGCACGGTTCACTAGCAGTAGCAGTTCTCTGATTCCTATTACTCGTCCACGGGAAATACATCAGGATGCTCACATATGTGCCCAAGACAGTGGTGGGGATTAGGAGGCCCTACTTCTCTCTATTAGGGAAGCATCTACATTGTACATGCTAGTATAATAGGCACAAAAGGACAAAATGCCAACAGAAAAGTAGAAGACACAGTTGTTGCCCTCAAGGTATTTACTATTCAACCTCAAAGATAAATCATGAAAATAAAAGGCAATTACAAAGCCATGAATGCCACTCATAAATGAGTACAGAACAATGCATTCTAAACTAGATACGTTAATAGATAAGATGAACTTGATCTAGAAGAATCTGGAACTAAGAAACGATTTGCCTGTGGTTAGACCTCTTGGAAGAGATCAGTTTTGAAGGACGAAAAGAATGACTGAATGAAGAGGACACTCAGGAGAGGGCAGTGGCCCAAGCAAAGATGCGGTCACTTGTAATCATCAGGTGTCAAGTTGGATGAACCTGTAAAGCAGAGAAGCCCTAATATTACCTGATGTAACCTTCACAAAAATCTATGAAGATTACACAACCATCCTCATTTTATGAATGAGGAACTGAGGTTCAGAGCTTGCAAGTGAAGGAGTTGGAGGAGTTGGAGTTGGAATCCAGGACTGTTTAACTCCATAATAACCCAGTTTCTTGGTGAGTGATTTCTAGGGCAAGCATGCTGGGTTGTTGACCTCTGTTCAAGTTACTCATTTTTCTCCAAATCTAGGAGACTTTTATTACTTCATCTTGGGCTTTTAAGCTTCATACTCTCTTTGACTAACCATTTCCCCAACTGGTTGGGATCAGTCTGACTCCTACTGTTGATTTTTTGAAGAGGTTAGCAACTCCACCAAATTTCACCCTTATGCAGAAATGAAAGAAGCATGCCTGTCTTTCAAGCCTCTGATCAGTGCAGAACACATTTGGAGATCCAATTAGAGCCACTCAAAACTAACAATGCTTTGAAAGCTGACTATTGATTAGAAATGCGGATGTCAAGTTACCTTTGCCCTAACAATAAGCTCATTACAAGGCACTTCAGAGAGATTCAAGCATTAAAAACCTTGCTTTGATGACTTTGACAAGGTAGGGAAAAAGCAGAATTAGTTACAAAGAGAGTATTTTCCCCTCAAGTCAGAGACTAAAGACAGTGTGGAACTCATACACAGAAAGATACTTGCAGACAGAAAGACATACATATAAAGTATATTTCTGCATATGGATAATAACATGTTTACTAACTAATGGGCTTTATTTCCATTCCAATGTCTCTATTTGGGAAGAAATTTGTTGCTTAATGAGAATCTTGGAAGATACTAGTTCAGTGAATGAATGTTCACTAGAGTGGGAAGGGGTTCTACTCTTTTAATACTCAAGCGATGCTCCTGACATGCCTGTCAGCTTTCTGTAACTGGGTCTGTACTAGTCCGCCCACTCTCTCAGCTGTCTCTCTTGGTTGAGATAGCACCCTAAGGATGCCAGATCTATAGCCGAGGATCTACAGCCAAAGAAAGCAAGAAGGTATACAGTCACTTGCTTTTTTTTTTTTTTTTTTTAATATTTATTTATTTATTTATTTATAGCTGTGTTGGGTCTTCATTGCTGCATGCGGGCTTTCTCTAGTTGTGGCAAGCAGGGGGCTACTCTTCGTTGTGGTGCATAGGCTTCTCATTGCAGTGGCTTCTCTTGTTGTGGAGTACTGGCCCTAGAGCTCACGGGCTTCAGTAGTTTCGGCATGTGGGCTCAGTAGTTGTGGCTCACGGGCTTAGTTGCTCCGCAGCATGTGGGATCTCCCCAGACCAGGGCTTGAACCCGTGTCCTCTGCATTGGCAGGAGGATTTTTAACCACTGCACCATCAGGGAAGTCCAGTCACTTGCTTTTTTAATAACTTGTATTCTTAGTTTCTGCAAAATGACAAATTCCTTCTGTTATGGTTACAGCTAACAAAATGGTATTTAACCCCCACTCTCACCTTTTGACTGGTTGCCCTAAACAAAAAAGATTATGTCCATTGATACCCACAAATTTCTAAAACCACTTCGAGATACTGCTGGTGTGGAGGGGTGTGTGTGTGTGTGAGATAATCCTTCTTCATATGTTCACTCAACAAGCATTTCTGAGCATCTACTAAGTGCCGGACACTGTAAGGTACTCAAGATGTGAGGGGAAAAAAAAAAAAGATTCCTGCCCTTAAGGAGCTTTATTCTAGTGGAGAAGCACTGGGGAGACAAAAATCAATATAAAAATAAACAAAATATTACTATATATAAAAGAGATAAACACCACCATCCTACTGTATAGCACCAGGAACTATATTAAATATCTTGTAATAACCTATAGTGGAAAAGAATATGAAAAAGAATCACTTTTCTGTATTGTAAATGAACTATACCTCAAAAAAAAATAAAAGTAAAAAAGCAAATTGTATTATAATGTGTTAAAAGGGAATAAGGACTATGGACATGAAACATGCAACAGGGTAAAAGGCTGAGAGTACAGCCAGCCTGTGGGCAGCGGTCTGAGGTCAGGAGGCAGGCAGCGCTGTTAAGTAGGAGGGTCAGTGGAGGCCTCACTGAGAAGGTGTGATTTAAGCCAAGACCTGAAAGAGGTGGGGGCTTCAACCAAGCAGATCGCTAAGGGAAGAGTGTTTAGGCAGACAGAGTTGCAAAGAGCAAAGGCCCTTAGGTGTTTGCATATTAGAGAAATAGCAAGGAGACCAGTGAGATCAAAGATGAAACAAGGGGGAAATGGAGTGAATAAGCTTAACTTTTTACTTTCTGATCATGAGGGTGTTTTTCAAACTTTTTATGAAGCTCAGAGTGAAGAAAACTTATTCTTTTTTTTTTTTTATAAAATTTATTTATTTATTGGTTGTGTTGGGTCTTCATTGCTGTGCGTGGTCTTTCTGGTCTTTCTCTAGTTGCGGCAAGTGGGGGCTACTCTTCGTTGTGGTGCGCAGGCTCCTCATTGCCGTGGCTTCTCTTGTTGTGGAGCACAGGCTTTAGATGCGTCGGCTTCAGTAGTTGTGGCACACAGGCTCAACAGTTGTGGCTCACGTGCTCTAGAGCGCAGACTCAACAGTTGCGGTGCATGGGATTAGTTGCTACACGGCATGTGGGATCTTCCTGGAGTGGGGATTGAACACATGTCCCCTGCATTGGTAGGCGGATTCTTAACCACTGTGCTACACATGAAGCCTGAAAACTTATTCTTTCAAGAGATTTCTGTATTGACATGTAAATACAGACACAATACAGTTAAGTAAAGGCAGGTAACAAAACAAAATTTATCCACAGGATTCTTTCAAATTTTTAAAAAATTACATACATACTCATGGCTCTCACTTTCTACTTCACACACTTGAAAAACTTTGGGGAAAAAAAATATATGCTTTAAATATCATCTTTGGATTGTAGACTTCTTGAGAACAGAAGATATGTCTTTGTGGCCATAATACAGCAAGCAACACAATGTCCCACTGGTGGGAACGCTAGTGAGTAAGAATTCGATATACATATGAGTTAATACATGTCTAAGTATCCCTGTTTCTTGTTGAATGTGGGTTTTTCTATCTCATTCCCAACACATTTCCAACAAACTCATGCCATTCCTTTGAATTCCTTTGCAGTGATCTGGAATGTTCCTGTTGGACGTTCCCATTTTGCAGCTCAAGTCTCTGTACAGCATAACCAAACTGGTTTCTTACACCCTCTTTCCTGGTCAGGAATATAGCCCATTCTTTAGAGATTCCATGGGGAATCTTTCTTCACATTGAATTCTTCCCACTAGTTACCCAAGTTTCTTAACTGCTGAAACGTTTTCCATCATCTTTAAATTATTTTGATATCAGTTTCATATCTGCTTCAATTCCATTTAATGAGTGCCATTAAGGTAGTTTTGAGACTCCCACCCAGAAGCATACATACACATCTCTTAGGTTCTTAGTCCAAGGAGGTATTTTCCAGATATCTTTCTAGTGGGAAGCTCAGCTCCCACCAAGCAGTCCCTGCTTTAAAATGGCTTTGATGAATGACTCACAGAAGCCATGCCAGTCCCTGAATCATCACATAGCACCCCAGGTGGGAAACATCAAATGTCCTCTGCGGTTGCTCCATTCACACCCTATATGAAGAGATTAAATAAATGCAGTTTCGTGTGGCACAGTTCTGCTATTTTCATTCTTCAAATCCTAAAAATGCATACCCTTTGACCGTTCAATAGTCCACGGTGCTGGAACTGGGGCCTCACTGTACTTCACCTCATTGACTGACGACACCTCCAAAAGCAGTGTGGTGGTAACTTGTGCCCAGTGTGCCCAGGGTGTGTTACAGCCAAGTACAAACAAAGTTGGCCACTTCACAAGCTGGGTGCCCTAGAATCTACAAGAGGAAAGTCCTCTGCCTTTTCCTGCACATAGCACCATGTTAATTTTCCCCTTTAACACAATCCAGACACTGCATTTTTTTTTCCAAAATGCCATTGTACAGCTTACCTATTCTCTCTGTCCTGCTATTCTAATTATTTAATTACCCTGCCACAGTTAATTCGTACTTATTAAAGACAGCACCCTAATGGACATTACCACTACCAGAAAGCCACTCAAGTTGGGGTATGAGTATCACCTTCATACATCATCACAGTATTATTTATTTATATCACTGTTATACCAGGTTATGAATGAAACGGAAATATTTATTACCAGCTCCCCTTCCCCCAACCAGTGCCGTCCTACTCCCCATATGTGACATACGGCCAACTGGCATTGCTTTGTGCCCTGGAAGTGCCAGGCAGCTGTTATAAATGAAACTGGCAGTCTTTCCTTCTCATCTGGCAGAAGTCTTTTTCTGTCTTGAATAAGGGACCTCTTTACCACCCAGGAATCCCAGCAGTACTACTCTTGACCCCTGAACCCACACCCAGACTCGACGGGGGCTTCCCCACCAGCTCCAATTAGTTTCAGCACCCCCTGCTCACCCTCCAAGGCCTGGCGTGGGAGGGGAAAAGCAGGATGGAGTGCCAGTTGAGAGGAGTACCCTTCCCTGACTCCATCCTCCCTTCTCCTGTCACCCATTTCTGACCGCTTGATCCTATCAGGGGTCCATAAAGCCAGAAGGACTCTGGCCCAGGAGAGGGGGGTAGGGGTTAGGCAAACAGGCCAGGGAGGCAGTTGGTTGAAATTTAACCACAATATTCTTGGTCTCTATTGTTTTGAGTGAGGCCCAATATTTCCACAGCAGGATTATAGGATCTGATTAACCATGTTAGACAACAATGCTGAGCTGGGATGGGCTTCCCCTTCCAGCTGCCAATATGAAAAAGTAAATACAACACCCAGATTTCAGAAGGGACTCCCAGCAGCCCCCCAAGCCCTACTGCCCAATTCTAACCCCAAAGTGAAGGGAGGGAGGAAGAGTGTGGCACTGCGTGCTCCTATAACTCCTGGCCCTCGGCCCTGCAGGACGAGTAACCTGGCACATATTCCCAGGTGAGCCAATGGCTGTGTGCTCCCCACACCCTGGGCTCTTCCAGTGCTTCTTCTGGGTTCCCCTAGACTGGCCCAGATTCTCGGGAACCCATGAGAGTTAGGTGCTGAGAGAATAGTGCTCACTCAAAGGGTCCAAGAGTGTGGAAAGCACAGCAAAATCTCTTGGGTTCCAGGATAGAGAAGCTGACAGAAGGTAGGATTCCACAGCCTAGACGAGACAGCTTTTGCTAGAATGCTTTGGTGCTACCTCACGACTTCCCACGTGCCAGGGTAGAAAAATGAGACCCCAGAATGGAGAGGAAGCGCAAAGGCCACCATAAAGCAAAGTCTCAGCAGAAAGTATTCCTTGATGGGTCTGGAATAGAATACAGAGGATAGACGGGCTTCTAGATACTCAAGTAGAGACGGATTCCCTAGGGTCCCTCCCCCTCACAAACAGACAAACTACCTCACACCCTTCCCTCTCTGAATGTCTCCCCTCATGGTTGGGTCTTCTGAAGCCCTGTCCAAGAGAAGATGGAAGAAAAACAGAAGAGCATTAAGGAGCCCTCAACAAGAATACCCTGTAGCAGCTTCCAGGAGGTCACAGCAGCCAGGGAAACCCTCCCTCCACAGCGTGGGCTACCTTCTCTTCCGGCATTTCTCTCTGTATCTAAGCACCTAGCAGAATCCGCTACAATTCTGTGAGTCCATACATTTACTCATGTTGGTGAGAGGGACTAGGAACCAAGGCTCTTGAGCTCTGAGTTTGGTGGCTTCCTTGTAGAATGTCACTTACTCCTTTTGAACAATTTCTCCTTCAGGAAAATTAAAAGACAGAAAAATACTTCCGGGTAGAGCTCAGAAAAACATATTGTGATTGTATGAAAACCCAGCAGACATAAAGTTGCACCCTTTAGTAGCATAATACCAGCGCAGTGATATTTTTTGAGTTAGCATTAAAAACTGACCCTGTTCTCAAAGGGTATAATCCAATGTAAGGATGAAAACAAAAAGCCCATAGGAAATGTGTATCTAAACACTGATTATATTAATAGCACAAACAGTGAGGAGGTGGGCAGAACAGATAAAGTGAGCTTACCACAACATGAGGAAGGGTAATTAAGAGGATTTTAGGTTTCCCCAGTACTCTCTGGAGCAAATCCCCTGAGCTTTGTAAATAAGAGGAAATGAAGGACAGAATAATAGGAAAGAAAGAAATGCCCCTGGTGACAACGTCAAGAATGAGACCAAATCCAGGACAAGGAGAAGAGGCACGGCCTTTACCATCCCCACTCCCACCATCTCTGCACAGAAAATGACACATGGGCTCCTGCTTATCTCCCAGCAGACCAGGGAGGAGGAGGCAAGGGCCTTTGGAAAACGGG
This sequence comes from Hippopotamus amphibius kiboko, assembly GCF_030028045.1. Classification (NCBI taxonomy): domain Eukaryota; kingdom Metazoa; phylum Chordata; class Mammalia; order Artiodactyla; family Hippopotamidae; genus Hippopotamus; species Hippopotamus amphibius. Next base: position 88,008,904 of record NC_080193.1, on the reverse strand, counting down.
AGGTTTATGTGAACAAGAAGGCAAGAAAAGGGAGTTCAAATGGACCACGGGATAAAATTAAGAAGCAGTGGGTTGAGTATTCAGGAGACTTGAGCATCTCTCCCTCCCCCAAGTGCTCACTGAGGGTGAACTGCATCAGACCCGTGGAAAGATCTGGGTCCAACAGGAACAGATTCTTTCCAAGTCCAGAGTACAGGAGCTCAGATCTCACTCTCTGCCACCTTACACCCTAGGGATTCCAGGGCTAGCTCCTCAGGATTCAGTGGGCAGAGACTAGAAGCTCCTTCCTCCTTTTTCGATAATTTTACTACCCTTTGGAGACATTCCTTGATCTGGGAGATTGGCTGACTGGTGACAGAACAGAGAATGACCCTTGTGGGGTTTTCCAGGACCTGGCTCAGCCTCTGCCTTCAGAGCTGCTGGGAAAGCCCTCAGTGAGACCTGAAGAGAAGAGGTGCTGCCCGGCTGGAGTGCTAAGGGATGAAGATTTCTCTCCCAGCAAAGAGCTGGCCTGTCCTGGCTGACTGTGGGGGAAGGGTGAACCACCAGCAAGGCCAAGTAGGCCTTGCAGCCTAGGTGGCGCTATTTCTCTACTTTTTGGGTCAAGTTCCTGCAGGAACTTCCTCGAGGTCCCTAGTACTGCTCTTGGTTTGCTGGCTTGCTGCTGTAAACCACCTTATATTATTTTTTTTTCTAAAAATACTCCAAAGCAATTGAAAGAGTCCCTTCTCCCACCAGCCAGCCCTGGCCCCAGCCCCGGCCCCGGGGAGCGGGTGGGTAGGCGGGGAGGTGGGCCACTGCTTTATTAAACACAGGGAAAACTAATATTTACGGAATAAAATTTATGGAGCAGCCACGAGAATTCGACCCTTTTATGTGCATGTGGAGTGGGGGTTGGGCCAGGCTGGGGGCCTCAGGGAGGGGCCCAAGCCAGGGGGCAGGGCCGGAATACAGCCTGGCTAGGCCAATTTGTCAAAGCAGGGATTTCCCTGGAGTTGGCCCTGGGATGAATGATTTTCAAACACCACCCCTTGCCTTGAGGGGCAAAAGCTTCAGGGCAAGCATGCCTGAGGCAGGGCCTCAGGGAGCAATGTTTCTTTAAGGGTGTGTTTGGGCAATATCCCCATGGGGGCAGCAACCTTTGGGGATAAACGGGGCAGTGGGCAGGGAGGTCATTAGGCATACTCTTAACCTTTTTAAAAAGTTACACATTCTTCTGAGAGCACGGAAAAAATTATGCTCTTAAGATTTTACTTATAATTTTCGAGATTCACAAACCCCTGATCCCTCTCTGATTAAAAATGCCTGGACTGTGCTCTTAGGGCAGAGGGATTATCTAGGGTGAAGAACCCTTATTTTCTCCTAGCTTGTTGGGGAAGTCTTTCCATTTTCCATGTGGTCTCATACCTTGAAATCTGGCTATCTAAATTATGCCAAGAGAAACTAAACAACAAAGTGAGTCATCTGATAGATTGTTTTTACATAGTACCCAATTCACTTCAATGACAGTCACCAGACTGGGGCACTAGTCTGAAGGTAAAGAAAGTTATCAGCAGCAACTGGGAATGAGCCCTGGTGGAGCTCTCAGACTCTGCCGGGGGTAAAGGCCTGGGGGTAAGTCCTGGAGTCTGCCAAGGCTCCTCCCTTGTAGAGCTAAGGGACTAGAAAGAACATCCTCTTGAAAAGAGGCAGGGTCACAGGCGAGGAATGGTCACAGTTGAAGACAGGAAAGAAGGACTTTACATCCTTCCTGGAAAATGTTTTCAGTAATGTATGTAATAATGCAGTTCAGAACCCAGCTGTCTGGGTTCAAATTCTGGCTGTTACTTATTAGCTGTGTGACCTCTGATAAGTCACTTAATCCCTTCAAGACTCCATTTCCTAGTGGGTCAACAGTATCTTCCTCATATGATGCTGTGAGGATTCAGTGTTAGGCACTTATTAGAGTACCTGGTACACATTAACTGATCAATAAACACTAGCTGTTCATTATTGTTATTATAATCATTATTATTTTATTATTACTTGGGTCATCCTCTTTCCCCCAAGACTTGACATGGGGACAGAAACACCAGTCCCAGCTAGAGATGATATGTGGACAAGGAGGCCTTTGACCATCATAAGCAAATAAACCAGAAAAGGCCTCTGTGGGTTCTGCCCCGACCCTTCCTCTAGCTAACAGCTTCCGACGAACATCTGAATTCTACTTTTCTCCCTGTCTCTCCAAGGTAAAGTTTCAGATGGTCTTACCTATAGAGGAAAAACCTAGCAGAGGAGGCCAAGGAACTCTGTGAATTCTGGTCTGCTAAATCTTTTTTTTTTCTTTTTTCTTTTGGCCATGTAGTGCAGCTTGTGGAATCTTAGTTTCCCGGCCAGGGATTGAACCCAGGGCCACGGTAGTGAAAGCACTGAGTTCTATCCACTGGACTGCCAGGGAAGTCCCAAATCTTGCTACATTTGTCCAAAGAGTTGATTTTCTAAGATTCTGCTGATCTCATACAGCCTTTACATTTTTTCCTGCTAAGCACTATTCATTCTATATGTCAATTCTTTTGGTCCCAGAGAACTCCTGTGGTCATTTTCTATTCCCTGTCATCCTATCTTTTCTAGTTCTTCTAGTTACTGTGTTATCTGAAGTGAAGTGAAGAATGGGAAAATAAAATTCCTTTTTCTCCACTCCGGGGAAACTAACTTGGCCCTAGGGCCCAGAGCTCTTTGTAATTTCAATCCCACATTGTGGTTTAATCTGATGGGCATGCCTTGGAAACTGACAAAAAACACCCCATATGAAGTTGGACCAAAGAGCACAGAAGCCATATGTTCTATCTTGTGCCCATCATGGAGAAAGGTCTCAAGATCAAAGCTCCCTATAGCAGGCTTAGCACAGGCCACAGAAGAGAAGTATAAGAAGAATCTGAAGGATTGGACCAAGGGCCTAGACTTCATCCAGAAGTGGGACCCAGTAAAGTGAAGTGAGTTGGTTATGTGTTCCACAGATAAGCTATCTCAAAAGCGGGAGAATGTCAGTGCTTTTTATTCCATGCTAAAGAGAAGAGAGGGCCTCTGAGGAGCATCTGGGACAGGTTAGGGACTCTTAATAAAGGCAGACAAGGCTTCCTAAGCATGTTGTGCCTGTTTGCAGACCTGCCCCATATACCTAAAAGCCATGGTAGGTCCTCCGTCTAGAGAACCTTCACCAAAAGAAAGGAGGGTATGGGATTCCCAGAGACTGGCTTCCACTTGGACAGGGAAGGCTAATGCCCAATGGGCTGGAGCCAAGATTCCCTCAGTTAATAGTACCGATGCCTGTCAACATGAACTTCAGCTATCTTGCCCTTACAGTGGAGTCCCTGACTGTATAACTCTGTGTCAGAGATGCTGTTGCCATGGGAGCTCCTTGCAAGGTGACACGAGGAAACTACTCTCCAAGTCCATCCTCAGCAGTTGAGCCAGCGACAGGTTAAATGAAGAGCCCGCTTAGCTTCTTCCTCTTGACCTTCAACAGCTGAGGTCTCTGCACAGGGCCTGAAGTAACCTAGAAAAAAAGGAACCAAGTTAAGAGAGGTTTTGAACAGTTCCACCTAAGTTAGGAAAGGAACTTCCTTCCTCCTATGGCTCTGGTTAAGATGGGTGGCTGATGCAGGTGTTCTGAAGTCATGTCAGGCAGTGAATGTGATATAAGACTCTATGCAGAAAAAAAAAAAAAAAAAAGATTCTATGCAGGAGACGCACACATCCCATCTCCCCTAGGGAACAATCTCCTAGACCATCACTGGAAGTGCAATAAGGTAGAAAAGGAGTCAAGGTCCATCATTCAGAAGAAGTGCAGAGAGAAGACAACAAGGAAAGATGCAAAAGACCATGACTCTCCATCCAGAAATTCACAATTTAGATGCCTGATCACAAGTATCCCCCAATGTTGTTAAGGCAGTGTCATCTAGGTGACAATTCCAGGGACCACCAGCTTGGGAGCTATAGGTGCAGACTCCACCAACTCTTGAAATGCTATCTAGGAAGCTGCTCATGACTTACTGTGGGCTCTTTCTCAGGCACTGAGAGGGATGGTACTGAGGAGATCAGCTCTTCTGGCTGGTTCAGAAGCTGGCTATCAGTTCCTTGTGAGGAAGCACTGCTTGAGGTCTGGGGATCTCCTGAAATCAGAAAGGTCAAGAGAACACAGTGATAACTGAAGGCATTAACATTTACCAAGCATTCTGATAAAGGCCAGGCCTTGGTACCAATATGTAAACAGACACAAATTCACTTCCAACTAACTTTTTGGAAAGCCCTGTGTCTACTGTGACGATTCCCCAGGCCCACTTTAACCATGTAGGGCAAGAGTTTCCTTGACTCAACACAGCTAACTGTTCTTCTACATATTGCCTGCCACTTCTCAGGTACGGAGATTAATCTTTTTGCTGGTTCTCTCACTAATTCTCCTAAGCATGTAGACCAGTCATAATAAAACTTTCTGCAGTGATGGGAATGTTCTGTATCTGCGCTGTCCAACCTGGTAGCCACTGGCCACACGTGGCTACTGAGCACTTGAAATGTCCAAATGAGGAGATGAATGTTTCATTCTATTTAATTTTTATTTATTTAAATGTAAATAGTCACTACTGGCTAGAGCTACCATACTGAACAGCACAAACCTAGACCCTAACTCTAACCCCAGGGAGACCAAGGACCTCTGGAGCTACTCACCAGTGCCTTGAAGCTTCTGTCCCACTTGGATCTCTTGTCTGGTGACTGCCATATACAGACTCTGTAGATTTGTGACAAAGGGTCTTCCATCACCAACACTGCATGCCTCTGGTAGTTTCTACAGGGGAGAGGAGATGCTATCATTGGTGACACGGTATTGCTAGAGAAAAGAAACTTGATATCCCACTGGCAGAACTGGCATCAACCCTAAAAGAATTTACATATAGAAGTTAGATCCAATATAGGACATCTATATACAAACCTGTGGGGACCAATATAAAGACCTCTTGGGAGGTCTTTTCCTCTGAAAGGAAACTCCAGATGAATATCTTTACTTCCCTCATACTCAGGTCATTTATGTTTCCCCATGAATACCTCATAGGTTTGTAGGTTCTTTTGTTGAAAAGGATGACCTCTTAGAGGACTGTTTTAGGAAATCATCTTCCCTAAATTGCCCCTGAGTTATAGAGATTACTATTTTAATTAAATTCACTCCTAAACTTCTACACTGGAGAGAGAAAAAGGATGAAATCCAAGAAAGAGGAAAGAGAGCAAGATGGGAATGACAGACTGAGAAACAAAAATCAACTATGGAGGTATGATGGTCAGTCAAAGGAGATGGGAGAAACAAAGCGTACAGAGCTGTGGAGGCTTGCCTGCCATTTTATATTCTGTACGCAATCCCATTGTGCTTTACTATAACCCATGAACTCACAATGGCGGTGATAGTTCCCCCAAGGTGGGGAGAAAAGTTGCTCTTGGGGGGTGAAAAAAAATCTTACTCTTTTAAAGTGTAAAGCCCAGATATACAAATAGTACATAAACAGAATTTTGGTATATCTGTGGTATTAAAATTTCCTGGACTTCCTAGGTGATGTAGTGGTTAAGAATCCACCTGCCAATGCAGGGGACACGGGTTTGATCCCTGCCCCAGGAAGATCCCACATGCCTAGGAGCAACTAAGCCCATGCACCACAACTATTGAGCCCATGTGCCGCAACTACTGAAGCCCATGCGCCTAGAGCCTGTGCTCAGCAACAAGAGAAGCCACCACAATGAGGACCCCGCAAACCACAATGAAGAGTAGCCCCAGCTAGCTGCAACTAGAGAAAGCCCACATGCAGCAATGAAGACCCAACGCAGCCAATCAATCAATCAATCAATCAATTTACAAAATTTCCTGAGGAGGGATGATTAGGAAAAAAGGTCTTAAAAGGTTCCTCAGAAAGGTGATAATGAAAAAAAGTTGAGAAGCACTGCTATAATCACACTATATTTATCTTTTTCCTTCATTATGGAATGAACTGTGGATTTATATCTACAGCAAAATGCTTTGCCTGGTTTGGGTTTCATACACTTGGCTGAACTGAGTTTAAGTAATGGCTGAAGACTGAAGAAAGTGCAATAAAAATGAGATGAAAGAGTATGGTGCCCAGTGGACCTAAACCTGGCTGTACTTCAGAATCTTGGAAAGGGCCCAGAACCACTTCATCTGTCCCTATGCATGCAAATCGTCATGGTTCCCAGCCAAGTTAGCAGGTCCCCAAGGGAAGCCCTGCCAGCAGCTCACATGGGAACAAGCCCAGAATCCTAGATTGGCCCACATCTCATGTCAAGGGCACTTTCTCTGTGCCATAAGGGCATTCATTTCTGAAAACCCACCGTGGGAGAAGGATGGAAGAGAGAAAGTGGGAGAAGCAGTGAAGTAGCTACTGAACCATGGTCAAGATTATATAGCTCTTTCCCTGAGCATGGTGGTAGCTGAAAAACTTGTTGATCCCTGGGAAACATAACATAGATTTCTACTCCAACCCTATTTGCATAAAGACTATATCAGTCTTGGACTTTCACTGGAAACTACAGACAATGAATCAGGAGTCTTGTGTAGACTTTGCTTCCAGCAGTAATCATACTAGGAGTATAACAGCAGCATTCCCTGAGGAATGAACTGAAATAGGTCATGAACCTCTACCTCACCTCACGCTCCTTCCTAAGTTCAGCTCTCCAATCCCCAAGCCACCTCCTCCAGCAGAAGGTCCTCTACTCTATGGCCAGAGAGCCCTGACAGCAGACAGGCAAACAGCTGTTCTCCGTCCTCACATCTCATGTCTCTGGGATCTCCCTTCACACTGCTCAAGAAGTATGGCCTCTCTTAGGGTCACCCACACATGGCTTGGTAGGCACTGTGCTGTCTGTACAAACGGGCCAGGCAGAATCTAGGGAGCCCAGGGGTCATCTCCTCCTGCCTTTTCTATGGAGCCAAACAGATTCATAAAATTTCCAGGGTGACCTTTAACCAGTTAATGTATTTAGTCTCAAAATGAAGTGTCAAAAATAAAAGGCTACTAGAGCTATTGCTGTCTTGGACCTAAGTCCAAATCCAGAACGTATATCTTAGCCTTTCCTCCATCCTTCCCCTTCTCAGAGAGATCTGGTCCTGCAGCTGCTGCCAAAGGTCATCCCACTCAGGTATCTATTCGCAGAAAAGTACTAGGAGAAGAATATTGGTACATTTGCCACATATTTACTATGTGCTAGACACTGTTCTAAGTATTTTAATGTATCAACCCATTTTGTCTTATTCACTGCTATTTCCCTGGCACCTAGAACAACCTGGCCCACAGGATATGCTCAGTAACTATGTGTAAATGAAGGAACATGGTAGGCATGAGTATGACCCCATCTTGCTGAGGCAGTCACAGCTAGTAGGTGGTGGAACAGGATTAGAATCCAGACCATGTGGCTTCAGGGCCCTCAAACATAATGACTACTCTATTTACTTCTCTGAATGGTAGAATTTTAGTCTAAAGGGCAATACAGCCTTCTCCAGGATTATAGCCCTTAATTCTCTGCCTCACAGATCATCTGCCTATATTCCCAACCAGTTCAGAAACAAGCTCTCTCAGGGGATAAGAAAAAAGTGAGCAGATAAAAAGGAGGCAGCTGGCCCTACTTGGAACCCTCAGAGGACTGAAGGGCCATACTGTTAATCCTGTTTCAGCAGTTCCCCATCATCACTGATTCCTTGGGCATCATTCTCAGAATATGCTAGGGAAAACAGGTGGCGAGGCCTGAGCCTGGGAAGGAGAAACATTAGTTCCTTGTGCAGGACAATGGTAGGGGCGAGCTGGGGCAGGCAGCAGAGATCAAAGGGAGAAGCTGGACTCAGGACTAAGAAAAGCAAATAGCAGTGCCCCCTGCTATAAGTACACCTGAGCCAGGAGCAAGGTGTACCAGCCACAAGCAGGTCACTGCCCAGAATGGGGAGGGGAAGAAGAGCCAGGTCAGTCTACTGTATAATGTGTTCATCTGGTTAACCCAGAATCAATTCTACTCAGCAAAAAAGTCATTGAGATTCTACCATGTGCCAGGTACTACAGTACTGGGGGAGGGGAAGTGGACGCACCAGTCCTTCCCTCCTCAGAACAGGATGGAGTTAGTACAAAGATAAATAAGTCATAGGCCCTGCCTCAGAGTTTATAGTCACACGGGAGTGCGGTGAGGGGAAGAGGCAGATTCAGTATCCCCTGCTTCTTGAAAATTTGCTTTATTCCACTTTGCTTTTACGAAAAGCCTGCAATACTACCTGTTTTTGCTAAGTGGAAGAAATCCAAAAAAGATTTCGCTTTTATGAAAAAAGGTAATTGCTTTTTCACTTCATGCCATTTCAGCTTACGAAAGGGTTCACAGGAATGCTCTATTTTCAAACAGAAGGAGGAACTTGTGTGTGTGTTTTTCAGGCGTTATGCTATAACAGAGTTATAAACAAAGGGTAATAAGAACCCAGAGAAGAAGAAAGGGACAAAGTCTCACTGAGAGTCCTGCAAAACACTTCAGAGGTGGTGACATCGAGTTAAGCCTTTGCAAGGTTAGAAAATGTGGTGGAAGTATTTGAAGAACAAAGGTGTGAAAAGACAGGAGAGGTGCACATATCTCATGGGAAATGAGACTGCAAAGCTAAATTCATAATCACCAGACTGCAAAGGACTTTGTTTTCTGAATTAAGGATATGCCTGTGGGAATTCCTTTTGTTTCACAAAGCAGCTTTCTCTGCTATACAACTACTTACCAAGGCTTCCTTGGCTTCAAACTATTACTGATATAACGTTGAGGAAATCAGAAGTTTCCTCAAGGTTTCCCTGTCTAGGCTTTCTGCTACATATAGAACCTCTTCACTACTTACTGCTAGTACAGTGACTCTTTAAGAGGCACAAGAGCTACATCACTCTCCTGTCTCCAATAGCTCTGTTACTCTCCCACCTCCAATTCACTAGGACTTTGGCCCCTGCTACATGGCCCTATCACAAGTGTTAGGAAAATCATAGTTACAGAAATCATAAAGGGCATTTTAGTTCCCCTTCTTGCCCCTATGGCAGCCCATCTTGGTTGCTTGGCCCCCAAATTCCCCTCCTTTAATGATAATTCCCATCTTCATTGAGTCTAAAACTCACTTCCAGTGGTCTGGAAATTCCAAGATGCCCTCCTACCCTGTGATCACAACAGGATCTGCTGGAGCAATCCCAACTGCCACTTTCAACTAGAAATAAAAGGTGTGATCCTACTCCCAGTCCCCACCCCTATCTGAACGCTTCTTTCCTCTAAGGCTGCTTCAGAAAAGAAACCGTAAGAATCCTGGGTAAGGAAACGCTGGACCCCATTATATTGCTCAGCCTACTCAGTATGGACCCACAGGTGAAGTATACAGGTTTAAAAGACAGAAGAGAAAGGGGAAATGAGCAAACTGGAGCTCCTAGCACTAGCCTTGAGTAGGTCTTTGGTTCTGGCACCGGCCACAGAAGCCTGAACGGCCCCAAGGCCCTGACACTGACTGCCAGGGCAGGGCCCTCAACATGTGACTTCCCAAGAGTAAGAATCCTCTCCCTCTTGCAATGTGGTAAACTGTTATGCTGGATACAAACTTCCCTCTCGAGAGGGCCCAAGTCAGGTTAGGAAATCATGGAGCTAATTCATCATTAGCTCCTCTTAGGGGTAAGAGCACATTGGAAAACCCTTCTAAGGGCTCAAATTACCAAAGGGTTACCAAAATAAATACAAAGGAACAAGAAAACTGATTTGGAAAGAGAACTCCAAGGAGAAAGACTCATTGAGATAGAATTCCCCCTTTCCCCACCCCCACCCAGTCATCCATTCATTCAGCAAATATTTACTGATTACCTACAGTGTTCGGGGTGATGTAGATGCTAGGGATACAGTATATTGAACAAAAAAGATAAAAATCCCCTGCCTACTGAGTTTTAATTCCAGAGAGGGGAGATTAACAACAAATATAGCTAATTAAAACATATACTCGGTCAGATGCTGTTAGCACCACAGAGAAAAATAAATGAGCATAGGCATTATGGGATAGGGGCAGGAACATGTTGCAATTTTAAACAGAGGTCAAAGAAGGCCTCACTGAGAGGTGACACTTTAAAAAGACCTAAAGGGAAATAACAGAACGATCCATGTGGCTATCTAGATCAAGTGACGAGATTCCCAGTTTGCCTGGATCAGTCCCAGTTTGTGCTTGTTGCTGTTTATTAATAGAGCTCCTTTTCTCTCTTATAAGTGTCCCAATTTGGATGATAAATTAGATGGTCACTCTGTATCAGAGGAAGAGCATGGCAGGTATTTGGATATGTGTCTGTGTGTTTATTTGAAATCGTGAGATAATACAGTATATGATCTTTTATTCTGTAAGACGGGAAGCCATTAGAGTTTATAAACAGAAGAGTGAAATGATCTGATTTACATTTTAAAAAGATCACTTTGAGTGTAGATAGACAAGAAGTGGGCAGATCTGTTAGGAGGCTGCTACAATAGCCAAGTGGGAGATGATGATAGCTTGGGCCTGGGTGGCAACAGTGGAGGTGGTGAGAAGTGATCAGATTCTGGCTATATTTGAAGGTATGGTTAATAGGATTTGCTGTTGGATTGGGTATAGGATGTGAGAGGAATCAAGGATAACTCTACTCCAGGTCGTAAGGCAGATGTTACAGAGGGATGACCCAGAAACCTAAAATAAAATCCCAGATAACCTGAAGTGGCCCCTGGGTTGACAACAGACTCAGCCAGGGTAGTAAAATAGGGACACTTAGAGGCAAAATGAACCCAATGCCCAAGGGAAGTATCAAAAAGTTTAAAAAGAGGAAACTGAAAGCAGTTTCTCACTCAAAGAGGAAGAAGCAAAACTATCCAGAAATTAGGGGGGGAAAGTCTTGGAAAAAAAGAGAAGTAGAAACAAGCTTTAAATTCTGGCTTTGGAGTCTCAAAGACTTGACTTTGTACTTAAGGTCTTCTATTTGCTAGCTGTGACACTTTGGGCAATTACTATATTTAATCAATGTCTTATTTTAAGAGAGAGAAAGAGAGAGAGATGGAGGGTTGGGTTGATATGGGGGCTGGGGAGGGAGGACTGAGAGGAACAACATCTACATCATACAGTTCATGAAAGGATTAAAGGAGATAGTAGAATAAGTACCCAAGAAATGTCTGTCCCCTCCCTTTGCAAGACAAAGGAGGCTCAAGAAATGCCCTAATGCTCTAGTACATAGAGAAACCAGCGTCTCACCCAATTATTAACCTAACAATTCAGTGATTAGTCAAAGCCCAGGTCAGGAAGATACAGTCACAGAAACCTAGCTAGTAACCTGTGGGTAGTGCACTGTCCATCACTGCCACATGAGCCCAATCCTCAGTCTCCAGTAAGGACCAAGGTCCTGGCTTTAAACCCTGGCTTTGCCAGTGAGCAGTTATGTTACTAAGCTCTTTTAGCCTCTGCCCCCTCACCAGAACAATGAGGAGACCAATATCTAGTTTTATGAGACTGATTATACACGATAATACATGTAAAGGTTGCCTGCTCCATCTAAATTATGTCTCCTGACCTCCCCCCAAATGCTCTTGTTGCCTCTCAAAGATCTCCTTTACTCTCCCAATTTGCAGGACCTACCCAAGAAGCCAAGCTTTCACTTTTATTCTCTTCACCTCTTTTTTTGGAAGGTGATGGGTACAACAGTGGAGAGTAAAGCTTTCTACTTCAGAAGTACACAAAGCACAAACAGCTTACTCCCTGAAAAACTTTAGCTAAAGTGTTCCATATAGCCCAACCTGTCCAACAATGATTCCACCAGGAACCCTTTCTCACCACTGTTTGCTGTTACCCAGTGAGGCCTGGGCAAGAGGCTCTGCTATGGTGTTTCCATTGTAAAGTAATATATACTCAATAAAGGCTATTTGGAGAGTAGAAAAACATGACCTGCAGATATGTCATCCAAATAGTCAGTAATGTGTTTTTGATGGGATTAATCTCACAGTTTCTTCAGAGTCTGAGAGAAAAAAACGTTAATATTTAGGGCAGAGAAAAGAGATGTGGTGGTGATGTCCAGGCTTTTAAAAGACAACCAGCTTACTCTCCCTTCGCCTCACTTGAAATTTTTCCACAGCAGCTCATTTGGATGAGCAAGATCCAAGCCTAAGGGTTCCCTCTGTGTTGTGCCTCACAGAATACCCCTCTGAGTTCCCTCAGTTCACTGATCACAAACCTTGGTGACTTGGGAGAGACCTGGCACTATAAGGATACAAGGCATGCTGCCCTTGAGATCGTATGTGAAGTCGACGAGACGGCTGACCTGCTCCTGTGTTTGGTCTGGTTTGGCTTTGTTGGGTCTGTGTTGCACAAGGCCCACCCTGACCACTGTGCCCTGGTGCGGCTGACCTTGCCACACTCTCCCATCGGCCTCTGGTCCTGAGCACCCACCCACTCAGCACTGGGCTCTGCTAGGGGAAAAAAACAAACAGGCCTGAACTTAATCTTGTGTTTGAGACCTTGCAAATTAATTACAGTCCACCTCAGTCCTCCCCACTTTTAAAACTAGGTGGGAGGATGGATGCATGCCTACACTCACCCATCTCAGCATGCACGCATGCAATCCATTCACATCATTACGTCACTTTCTTTGTGGCCTGCCCTTCAAAATGGATAATTTTGCCGCCTCACTCTCCCTCATGGCGCTAGAAATGCAACCGAGATAAAATAGGTGCAGAGTTCAAAACAGTTTGAGATAAAGTCCAGATTTTTCTGATTCTACTTGAGGCCTAACTCCCTAACTGCACAGTCGGAAGAGAAGGGAGATGGGAAGAAAAACCATAAAGAGAGATCCAAACAGAAGGCTTGAATCACGTTAGTAAGATTAACATTTTGGAATGCTTTCAGTGTACTAGGTACTAGGCTAAGCATTTTAATGCACTATCTCAATTAATCTCCACAGTAAGCCTATCAGGTAGGCACTAAAATCATTCTTGTTTTATATAGGAGAAAACAAAGGCTCAGAGAGGTTATGAAACTTGACTAAGGCCACAGCTAGAAAGTTGCAAAGTGGGGCAGCAGAAGGCCCAGGAAGCTGAACTCCAGGACATACACTTGAACCACTACACTATATCTCCTCTTAAAATCAACCACTGAGACGGCCATTTCTCCCTCCATCCCCCACCTCCCTCTCCCCAGAAGGAGGCTGGCCCCTGTTCTGAGACCTAGTGGTACTAGAATGTAGCTCTTTCTCGGTGAGTGGGATCTTAGTTCCCCGACCAGGGATCGAACCCTTGCCCCCTGCATTGGAGGCATGGAGTCTTAACCACTGGATCGTCAGGGAAGTCCTAGCCTTCTTTCTTAAATCTCCAAATAGCCCAAGAGACTGATAGAGGGAAAAGACAAAATGCCCTCCAGAGAAGGAAAGCCTTACTTAACTCCTTGATTGTCCTCCAATGGGACTAGAAAATCAGAAAAATGAATCTCTGGTATGGGGAGGCTCTAGACTCTAAATCTCCTTTTAAAATAAGTACAGCCCCTCAAAGTCATAGCAGGAAGGCCCCTCAGCTCTGCCCCAAAAGAAAAATAATGGTAAAGGGAGTGGAAGTGAAGGTGGGGGCAGGGGCCGCTGCTCTTGTAAGAGCCCTTTGTGGTGGCTGCCTCTGAAAGGAGGTTTTGCTAGACAAGGTGGAACTTCTCAAGGTGACAAGCAAATGGTACAGCCTGAGCGGTGACCCTTTGCTTGCTCCATAACCACCCCCTCCCCTCTGGAGGGCCAGAGCCTAAACTGTCCCCGAAGCCCCACCCAGCCCCAGCACAAACCACAGCTTTCTAAACAAGCAGCAAACGGGCTGGGGAGACGCAAGTGGTTTCCTGGGGGGGAGGAATCCTCAGAGCCCCTCAGAAAGTGCAGTAGCAACTCTCATTCCTTCTTTCTCTACTCCCACTCCTTCTCCAGAAGAACAAGCAGCTCCTGTCAGCTCTGGCTCAGGGAGGGGGCGCTGACCAGCCTATCGGGGACAACCAGTCTGAAGGATAGTTTAGCCCCTCTCTCAAAGTCAGCCACCTCACCAGCCTTTCTCCAAATGCAAATGAAACAAAGAGGTAAAAACCAAAAAGAAAAAACAATCAGGTTTAATAATAATAATAAAAAAAAGCACAAGATTACAGCAGCCATCTGACTCTGAAAGCCTGTGACCCCTGCCCTGTGCCACGAGCTCTACACAGGAGCACATATTTCAGTTTTTCCCTGTTTTAGTGGAGAAGAGAGGATAGTCAACTGGGTTTGCAGGGCACAGAGGTGATTTAAAGGACCTGGTAGCATTATCTGTAGGATCTCTACTACCAAAGGGATTCTCTTTCACTCCCCATTACACGCTTGACAGCTGGGAATACAGCCCATGGCAGCTATGATCTCATGGGCTCCCCGCCCCCATCCTGCCTGTCTCCTCCACCTCACAAAATCTTCCTCTATAGGGTGATGCATCGCCTCCCCATAACACACACACACACACACACACACACACAGTCGCTCATGATAAGGGCCCGATCTTCATGACCTTAAGTAGGCAAAGATTTCTTAACGGGATATAAATCACAAAAGAAAAGAAAGATAAATTGGATTACATCAAAGTTAGGAACTTCTGTTCATCACAAGATACAATTAAGAGAGCAAAAAAGCAAGCTATACAGTGGGAGAAAATATTTGCAATACATATAACTAACAAAGGACTCATTTTCAGAATATTTGAAGAACACTAAAAAATCAGTAAGAAAAAGACAACCCAGTAGAAAACTGACAAAAGGCTTGGTCATACCTAAGTGATCAGGAATTACATGAAAATATAGGCAACCTCATTAGTCACTGGGGGAGTTAAAAAGCCACAATAGGATACCACTACATATTCATTATAATGGCTAAAAGGAAAAGGCAAATAACACGAGCGTTGGCAAGGATGTGGTACAACCAGAACTTTCATATACTGCTTGTATGAGTATAAACTGATATAATCACTTTGGAAAACTGTCTGGCAGTATCTACAAAATCTAAATATATGCATAACTATGAAGCATCCAACACAAATGATCAATAAATTGTGGTATAGTCCTATAATAAAATATTATACAGAAGTGAAAATTAACAAAGTACCGCTACCATGGATGAATTTCATAAAAATTTTGTTGAGTGAAAGGAGTCAGACACAAAAGAATACATACCATATAATTCCATTTATACGAAATTTAAAATAGACAAAATTAATCTATCATATTAGAAGTTGGGACAGTGAACCTTTGGAGGCTGTAGGTACTGAGTACTGGAAATTTTCTAGTTCTTGATCTGGGTACTGATTACACAGCTATGTTCAATGTGTAATTCTTCAGGCTGTATGCTTATGATAGGGGCATTTTTCTGTATACATCTCATACTTCAATTTTGAAAGTTTATTAACAGAAGAAAAACAACTTGGCAGCTCCTCCGAAAGTTACACACAGAGTTATTACATGCCCCAGCAACTGAGCTCCTAGGTATGTACCCAAGAGAACTGAAAACACGTTCATACAAAAACTTATACACGAATGTTCACAGCAGTTTAATTCATACTAACCCCAAAGTGGAAAATGATCCAACTGGCCATCAACTGATGAATGAAATAAACAAAGTGTTTGTTTTGTTTAAAATCCATATAAGAGCATATTATCCTGCCATAAAAAGGAATAAAGTATTGTACTCGCTTCAATGGATGGACCTTGAAAACAATGCTAAGTGAAAGAAGCCAGACACAAAAGACCCTATATTGTATGATTCCATTTTTATGAAAGATTCAGGAGAGGTGAATCCACAGAGAGACGGAAAGTAGATTAGTGATTTCCAAGAATGGGGGGAGTGGGGAATGGAAAATGACTGCAAGTGGGTACAGGGTATCTTTTGGAGGGGGTGATGAAAAGGTTCTGGAATTACATAATAGTTGTAGTTACACAACCTTATGAATACCACATAATTATACACTTTTGCTGTATACTTTTTTGATAAATGTTATGGTATGTGAATTATAACTCAATTTTTCAAAAAGATTTTTTAAAAAGATTAAGTCTCTACTCTCCCACACTCCTCTGCCTATTCTTCACTCTGTTCCCTCTTTCAAGAATAGACTCTCAGGCTCCCAACAGGCCTGGACAACTTTCAAAGGACTTTAACACAGTCAGTGGAGCAGAATCCTGCCTAGTGGCTGAGTGACTGGCGTTAGCACCAAATGAGGACAGAGTACAGGATCTAGAGTCACATATGCCTAGCTTTGAAAATAAGCCCACCACTTACATTTTCTTTTTATGATCCTGGCTAAGTGTCTATTAATCTCTTTGAGCCTCGATTTTCTCTATAAAATGAGTAGAATAATTCCTATCAATGAGGGTTATTGTGAGGATTAAGTGAGATCATGTACGTAACATATTAATTCTGCTCTCTTGGAGTTCCAAGCAATCTCAGCTACTTGAAGGCAACCAGAAGCACTTTAATTTGGCAAAACAGTGTGGGCTCTGGAGTTGAATTGCTTACACTCAGATCCCAAGTCCATTACTTTATCTTTCTAAGCCTTAGTTTCTCCAGTTGTACAATGGGAATAAGAATACTACCCGCATTTTAGAGTAATTCTGAGGATTAAATGAGATAATGCATGTAGAGTGCTCACTACACTGCCTGGCACATAGAAAGCACTCAATAAATATTAACTGTTATTATTAATTCAGTCATTAAACAAAACTGTTGACTATGCCAGATAGTGTGCTGTGTCCTAAGGATAAGATGGAGTTCACTGCCTTCAAGGAGCTCATAGTCTGGTTGGGGAGTCAGACACATAAACAAATAACTGTTCTTATGGCTGGGCACACACTGGAGCCTTTGACTGCCAGTCAGTAATACTAGGTCTAAGGCATTATAAAACCAAGCTGGATATGTAAGGAACGGTGTGGGGTGGGGGCAGCGGTGAACAGACTAACCATGAATCCATAACAGACCCCTCCTTTTTTCTACAAATAGCCTACAAGAACCTAGATAAACAGGCAGGCAGACTTCGACTTCCTCCTCAGCATTACTACTAACTGGCCAGGGGCTTAAGGGCATCTCCTATATACATATCTATCCCCGCTACTCTTCGAGTGGCTGGTTCCTTCTCATCTTTCAGATCTCAGTTTAAACGGCACTTCTCCCGGCCCCCCTCACCATATCACCTAAAGTATTTGTTCTTATAGCACTCTATTCTTTTCCCTCAAAACAGTCATAATAATTTTCAATTATTTATCTGTTTACTTGTTTCCTTTCTCTCCCAGTAGACTATGAGCTCCTAGAGCTCAGGTTCATTCAGTAAATATTTACTAAGTATCTACCACATGCCAGGCTCTGAAGTATGTGCTGGGAATTCAGTTTTGGCCACTGAATTCAAAGACATGGCCACTGCCCTCATGGAGCTTATACTCTAAATTTTTTGCAGAGCTTTGGGGTGGACATTCATTCCAATCCTGGCTGAGAACCTTTTCTGACTAGCCCAGTTAGAGATAAGCCCTTGGCTGCCAATCTCTCACTGAGTCCAAAACGTAAGAGGCTGGAACTCTGGGGATGTCTTAGTTCTTCCTTTTGCAATCCCAGATTCCCATGCTCACAGCCCAGCAGAGTTTAAGCGAGGGTAAGCAGCACAACCTCAGAGATGTTTCAGCAAATTTTTTCCTTATAAAGCTATTCATATCAGCATTCTAAAAGCAAGAACCAGTCGGTATCCGGCAAGGGATATACTGTCTGGGATGGGGGTGGGGATGGGAGGCAAGAGTCTCCTGTTAAGTCCTACAGAGAAGGAATAACTAGAGTCCTCAGCACTTTTCAAATTCAGTGCCCTGAGATTCTCAGATGGCTGCTTCCCACAGTCTGAGCTTCTCTAGCATTGACCCTGACCATCCCAAGGCTACTTCCTGCTAAAGCCAGCCTGAGGTCTTGGGATGCTCCATTAGACTTTAGTAAATATATTCAGCAGCAAACTCTCCGGGGGTAGGCCAAGAGAACACTTGTTTTCCAGGACTGGGAGATAATAAAATTCAAAGGATGATTTAAAAAGCTGCCTCAAATTCTTTATTAAATGAACAAGGGTGTACACACACACACACACACACACACACACACACACACACACACACAGAATCAATCTTTTAATAGCGGGAGATCAGTGTGACCCTGATCCCCTGGCCCCAACTACTTAGACCAAGGGTGACCAAAGAGAAGTCAATCTCTAGACCAACCAGATTCTCTCCATTGAGAGTGTAACCCAAAAGTCACAGTGTGGATGCTTAGTTTTTTGTGTGTGCAATGGACTCATCTGCAGTCTGGTAAAGGCTGGGGACCCTTTTTAAATGCATAAAATATGTAAGATTACAAAGAAGATAAATTAATTAAAATGCCATATTCAAATATTTTTAAAATGTGTAACAGAATAATATATGTACTTCTTTATTAACACGTTAAATTATAAGACCTAGTAGTAGAGCGAATAACCACCAGAAGTTCAAGTAGTGATGAGCATAAACTATATGTCATGATATCTGCAGCAACTATAAAGTGATATGAAAATATCTGTGATTTCTATTGGTGACAAAGTCACAGATACTGCTAATGACATGGTAATTTTCACTTATATTTATTTTAATTGAAATACATTTGATTTACAATATTGTGTTAGTTACAGCAAGGTGATTCAGTTATATATATATCTTTTCAGATTATTTTCCATTATGGGCTAAGATACTGAATATAGTTCCCTGTGCTATACAGTAAATCCTTGTTGTTCATCTATTTTATGTATAGTAGTTTGTATCTGTTAATCCCATACTCCTAATTCATCCCTCCCAACCACTCTTTCTCCTTTGATAACCATAAGTTTGTTTTCTATGTCTGTGAGTCTATTTCTATTTTGTATATAGATTAATTTATAAGTATTTTTAGATTCTACATATAAGTGATATCATATAATATTTGTCTCTGTCTGACTTACTTCACCTAGTATGATATACTCTAGGTCATCCATGTTGCTGCAAATGGCAATATTTTATTCTTTTTTATGGCTAATATTCCATTGTATATATGTACCACATCTTCCTAAACCAATCATCTGTTGATGGGCGCTTGGGTTGTTTCCATGTCTTGGCTACTGTAAATAGTGCTGCTATGAACAATGGGGTGTGTGTATCTTTCTGAATTACAATTTTCATGTTTGGGGGATATATGCCCAGGAGTAGGATTGCTGGGTCATATGGTAGCTCTATTTTTAGTTTTTTAGGGAACCTCTATACTGTTCTCCATAGTGGCTGCACCAATTTATATTTCCAACAGTGTAGGAGGCTTCCCTTTTCTCAGCACCCTCTCCAGCATTTATTATTTGTAGACTTTTCGATGATAGCCATTCTGACCTTGTTTATTACATTTATAATAGAAGGAAGTGCTAAATTTCAGTTACAGGTTAATGAAAATAAAAATGCAATCCCCCCATCCAATTCATGACACCCTGAATTCTCAAGGGATCCATGGACCCCAAGGTGAAACACTTCCATTGGATAACAGTGCTTGCTTACTTAGAAAGGCCATACAGACCTAGTCAGAGTTAGCAACAAGGCAAGCCAAAGGCACATGCCAGCCAATAGCTTATCGGAGCAGAAACAAACCTGTCAGCAGGTCTTGAGATGAGCGATCTTGAGATCCTGGAGAAAGATGCTACCTTTCCAGTTCCTGTGAGACATGGCTAGGTGTCCTGAAATTAGACATGGACAGATCTCCCTGTGCCTTTTCAGTAAATTTCCTTCTTTACCTAAGCTAATTGAGGGGATTTTCCTTTAAACAAATGAGTGTATTGAAATATGTTTATAATATAAATGTTTATTTGTGTACATTAACATTCTACTGGATTATGAATTCCTTAAGAGTTCAGAGTATGCATAGTCTCAATTCTGTAAAGCCTATAGCTGATTATGTCTATGAGCCTGCTGTAGCAGCTACTAACAATATCAAATGTTTCCCGCCTCCAAGGAGGAGGGAAAGCTTCCTTTCTTCTGCCTATGTGGCTAAACCTGGCAGGCAAACCTGGGCCATTCAGATAGTGAGCTCATAGGAGCCTGACAAAATGGATTAGGATGAAAAATCAAAGAAGAGGTCCTCATACCATCTGAATCATTGTAGAGCTCTAGGTTTAGGGAGGGCAAGAGCAAGAGGAAGGTATAAATGGCCAGAAGAAACCAAAGCTGTCAGAGGTCCTCTTGGAAGATGCACCTTCAAGTGTTATTCCATTTTATTTGGGGGGGGGGGGGGGAACTGAGGGGATTAAACTGCGTCCTGAACAGCTTTCCTGTTACAAAAGCAACAATGATGGTCAACGCTTAACTCCCACTGGACATAGGTCTGGGACTACTTCTGTGAAGAAGGGAATAGAATGACCCTCAAGGCTTCTCCCATTGTTCTTCCCACTGTTTTTAATCCCACTGAGGTCAAACACGAAAGAAGTGAGGGGATAAGGGATTGAATATTACTGACAATCATTTAAAAATGCAGTGAGTGGTGGGTACATGGTATTTGTTTTATTATCCTTTATACCTTATATATGTGATGTATTTTCTTTTGTATGTATTTAATATTTTATAGTAAAAATGTTTTAAAAGACAGTAAAAACCAAATCAAATCAAACACCCAAATGAAAAAGTAAAAAATATTTAACACAACACTGCAGTGACTACCAAAGCCCAAGCATGGCAGACCCGTTGAGGGACATGCTCTTCAGACTTGTACTAGTGCCTGGTCTCCCTGGACCCTGAGCTTAAAGAAGGGCACAATTGTACTTGGATGAGATAACAAATCTGAAAGCTGTTAAGAAGATTGATCAGTAGACCCCGTGAGAAAAATAAAAGCTCTCAGAGTTCGATGTGAAGGTGGAGAACATGATTCTAAACCATTCACTTTATTGATTCAACCCAGGGCACATGTACTAGCCACAGGTGTCCAGAATCTTTCAAATAATAAGTAGTAAGAGTCTACCCAGTTTGGTTCACGAATGCCTCAATGGCTGGTGTGTTTGAAATTGCTGCCAGGAGAATGCCTAGACCAGTGTTCTCCACAGTACATGCTTTAAAATAGTAGATAAGAAAGTTCCATTGCAGAAAAAAAGAGGAGAAAATTAAATATTATACTTGAGATATTCTAAAAAGACACATGCCATTTTATCTTGTTTTCATTCTTTCCAGCTATCGTTTTATATGTGTGAATATTTGCAATAAATTCCCCCTTGGTAAATAAAAAAAAAAAAG
This sequence comes from Hippopotamus amphibius kiboko, assembly GCF_030028045.1. Classification (NCBI taxonomy): domain Eukaryota; kingdom Metazoa; phylum Chordata; class Mammalia; order Artiodactyla; family Hippopotamidae; genus Hippopotamus; species Hippopotamus amphibius. The sequence goes on along the minus strand of NC_080193.1, from coordinate 87,987,567 downwards.
AAGGGCACAGATTCCAAGAAGTCTGAGGTTCTAAGGAAAAGAAAAAATTCTGGATACAAAGTCACTTTCCAGAAAATCAAGAACCTGGCAGGCTTCAAGGTTAGGAAGCTGAAGTACTAGCAGGTTAACTGCTAGGCCTGAGTTAGCTGCCACCAGTTCAGCTCAAAATACTCATTCACAACAGAGCAGCTGCCTAAAGCATGGCTGGGGTGGTGATGGAGGGATGTGACCCAAAGTTGTCCAATGATGACTCTAAAATCCAGTGCCTAAGGCGAACTAAGCAGGCCTAACGAGGCATTAAAGAGATGCCAGAAAAAGATGGAACCCTAGAAGAAAAGTGGAAGTGAAAAGATATCCTTCAATCAGACCACAACTCAAAACATGAGTGTGGTCTCACTAAGGGGAAGTTGAGGGTGGTGGTGGGAGAAGGCGGCTGGAGAAAGAGAAGTGTGACTCTGCACAGAGGTCAAGGCAGGCCTGATTAGGAGGGAATTTTCCGAAATGAATGTAATCAGGCTTGAGGCTAAAAGCTGCTTCCTGAGTCTTCCTAGTCCCTCGGCCTAGGATTTCTGCACTCCTTGTCTGCTCTCCACGCTGTAGTCCAGGGACCTGAAGATGCCTGGACCATTTTCTAGGCACAGTACATCTCACACTCCTTTGGATCTAGGTTTCACTAAGGAGGAGAGAATGCCCTGGTTATGTAATTAAGCGTTTCCTGATACACTCTTCACTTCTTTGAAGGAAGCCATAATCTTGTGGGTTTAAGACTCCCACTGAGTTTGCTAAACCCTTATCCTCAGGTTCACTTAGGAGGCGAGAACAGGCAGCCCTGACACCAGGCTGACCCTAGGGAACAGAACAGCTACTCCAGGGTTCATCTTCAGGTGAGGGGACGAAGGAAGGACCAAATCTAGGCTCTGGTTACAGGGCATCTGGAACACCTGCTGATAATAAAACATTATCTGTCAAGGCTTTGGCCCTCCAACCCACTGAAACAGAGGAAGAGGGTGGGAGAGGAATTTTATGCCCTCTGATACCCACCCCAGGGAATAACAACCCCCACCCTCCACTTCATCTCAGAGGCCACTAGCCAGAGTAGAAGGGCACCTAAGGGAGGATCTAGAGAAAAGACTGACCAAGGGATGTAAAAGGCTGTACTGGTCCCTTCCTAGAAAGGGAAGGTGGGCAGTGGATATGAGAGAAAAGCTAAGGAAACACTTGGCCAAATCAGCTTTCTTCCTTTCCCACTTTCACTGAGTCTAGCCACAGAGGTGGCTTTTGTAAGATCTGTGGGAGAATAAAGCAGAGAACGGAAAGGAAACATTCAATTTGAATATGTTGAGTTTGAGATGTCTATTAGACTTTCAAGTGGAAATGTTGAACACGCAGTTGGAAACACAAATGTGGGGTTTAGGAAGATCTGGGCTGGAGAAACAGGCATAAAGATGGTATTTGAAGCCGTGAGATTGAATGCAATCACCAACTGAGTGAATGTGGGTAGAGAATAGAAGAGGACCAAGGACTGAGCCCCAGAGGAAGTGCAGAAGAGAAGGAATTAGCAAAGGAGCTCGTGAGGAAGTAACCAAGAAGTGGAAAATAAAGCCAGGAAAGGGCACAGCTCTGGAAGCCCAATGAAGAAAGTGTGCCAAGAAGAACTGGGTAATAACTGTACCAAAGGCTGCTTGTAGATCAAAAAAGATGAGAACCAAGAACTGACTATTGGATTTTGCAGTGAGAAAGTCAGCAATGACCTTTTCAAGAACAGCTTCAGTAGAGTGACAGTCAAACCCCACTGAAATGGTTTTAAGAGAGAACAGGAGAGAAATTGAGCATCATAAAAACAGACAGCTCTTGAAAGGAGTTCTGTAACAAAGGGGGCAAAGAAGTAGGGTAGTAACTACTGGGTAAAGCAGGGTATCAAGAGAAGGATTTTTAAGGTAGGAAAAATAATAGCACATTTGTATGCTAATACAATAAATTTACAGAAAGCAAAAAGTTAGAGAGGGAAGAATTACCAGAGCAATCTCCTTGACAGGTGACATGGAATCTAACTGCACAAATAGAGGGACTGCTTTTAGATAGGCAGATGGCTAATTTGTCTATGCAAACAAGCAGAAAGGCAGTGTATGAGGGTATATTTGTTAGCAGTAAGTAGAAGTGGTGGCATAAGTCTGTTACAGTTCACTTTTAAAAAAAAATATTTATTTATTTATTTATTTATTTATTTATTTATTTATTTATTGGCTGTGTTGGGTCTTCATTGCTGCACACGGGCTTTCTGTAGTTGCGGCACATGGGCTCAGTAGTTGTGGTTCACAGGCCACGTTGGCAGGCAGATTCTTAACCACTGCACCACCAGGGAAGCCCAGTTCATGTCTTCTTGATTCTTCTTTCTCCCCCCGCCAGCAAGTTAGGAAGCAAGTTTAAGGTGACAGGGACTTAAGGAAAGAGAAGAAGGTGTGAAACAGTCATCTAGAATGATGGGAGAGTGAATGGATTAGGGAAATACAATATGACTGCCTGGCAGTATTAAGGGTGCATTGGAGGTTCATGGCCAAGAATTTAAATTGAAACTAGTCGGCATGCTTGTTATTTTTTTTTTCTGACTATATGTGGCTGTATGTGCAAGTATGGAAGAGGTAGAAAAGTTGGGTTTAACTGTATACAACACAAGAGTTGAGCAAAAACATCAAGAGTGCATCCAAGGAAGTGATTATAATGACTGACCATAGAAGCTGGGTAAGGAAAAGAAGCAGGACATCAAAGGAGTCAGGACAATAAAAAGGAGGGTAAGATCAATGGACTGGAGGTCTCTGGAATTAAAGGAATGTTGAGTCGAGGTAGAGAAAGAGAGCTGGAATGATAAGGAAAGGAAACGGTTGGAAAGTAGGATGTATAAAATTGAGATTACAGAGGGGCTGCGATTACAGGCGATGACAAAGTCCACAGTAGACCCTAGAGGAGCTTCTAAACAGCGGCACTACTGACACTTTGAGTTAGACAATTCTTTGTCGTGGAGGCCATATCCTGTGCACTACAAGATGCTGAGCAGCACGCCTGGATGCTACACACTAACTAGATGCCAGCGGCACCCCACCACAAATGGTGACAACCAAAAATGTCTGCAGACATTGCCAAACGTTCCCTGAAGGCAACATCTCCCCTTGTTGAGAACCAGTGCTCTAGAGTATGTCCATAGTAATCAGTGAATGAGACAGAGCAGAAGTCAAGATAATTCGACAAGACTGGAGAAAGTAGCAGTGAGTCAGGAGCTAAAGTCCTCAAGAAATGAGTTGGAATGACTCAGAGTCAGTGTGTTACAACAACGATGAAGAATAACAGATGATATAATCTGATGACACGAGATTCAAAGTAAGGTTTTTTAGGGAAGAGGAGGGAGAACAGTTGGAAAGCAGCAATTACAAGCATGGAGGACATGTATCCCATGTTCATATTCAGTGGTAAGAGGACTATGGGAGAAGAAATAGCCACCATGTGAGAGAGGTGTAAAAAAGAAACTTCCACAGGGGAAAGCCAGGATTCTGAGCGGGAAGGAGAAAGAAATGCCCAGAGAAGAGACTGAAGATAAAGAAGATTCTGCTGATGATGTACTATTAATCCCAGAAGGCACAGTGGAAGGATTTAGGAACTGGGGAAGGGTGGGAAAAGAGGATAGAATGGGGAAATGCAAGGTGTGTTCCTCAAACTGGAAGGTGGAATCCAGTGGGAGGTCCACTAAGGGGAGTGGTGGTGTACAGCAGGGGTCCCGAACCCGCGGGCACTGGTCCTGGGCCTGTTAGGAACTGGGACGCACAGCAGGAGGTGAGCAGTGGGCGAGCAAGTGAAGACTGAAGCTTCATCTTCCGCTCCCCATTGCTTGCATTACCCCCTGAACCACCCCCGCCTCCCCCCAGCCCCATAGAAAACCTGTCTTCCACAAAACCAGTCCCTGCTGCCAAAATGGTTGGGACTGCTGGTGTAGAGGACATAAATCTTCAAAACAGAGAAGAAGGAAGCCTTCTGTTATTCTGGCAGGAAGGTGGACACGAGGTAAAAATGTGCTGGCAATGTAGCACATGCCACTAGGAGTCAGGCTATAATTACCAACCCAAGGCTAGAACTAGTCTAGAACAAAAGGATACATTTCTAAGCTCCAAAGAATAGCGCCCACTTTAATATTAGGAAGTCAACCAGACAGAGGCATATCTCTCAGGAAATGAGAACAGGGTTTTCTAGGGTCCAGGAGCTAAGGAAACCTACAAGAAGGGTGAAGCTTGTGTAAGATTAGTACAGATAGGCCTAAAGAGGTAAGTAGAACTTTGGGGGCCAGTTAGGAAAGTGCTTTCCTCATAAGAAGATCAGAAATTAGGGCGATTTAAGAGGGCCAGACGGGCTCTAAAGGAGCAACGAAATATAGCTGAGAACCCAGAGGACTTGATCTAGTGCTTACACACTGGAAGAGAATTAGGATGTAAATTCCCAGAGGGACTGAGAATTACATCACCACCCCCCCATTCACCCACCAAGCTGGACAAGATTGAGGAAAGGAACAAGGACCAGTGAGCCCTGGCAGCTAAACCAATCAAGCTAAGAAAAGGCAAAGAACTCTATTAGAATAAGGAATTGGTGCTGAGTAAACTCATCCATTTAGTTTTCTTCCTTTTAAAAAAATTACAAAGAAACATACTGACTTAACACTTAAGTTTAAACACTACAGAAGTATATAAGTAAAAGACTCCCCCTCTTCATCCCCAATCATTCCTCAGAGGTAATCACTGTGAACAATTTGGTGTATATCCTCCCCTACTTTTTTCTATTCTTATATAAACAGACACAGAGGTGATTTCCCCCCTAAAATGGGATCATATTATACCTATTTTTATGCATTTATCTTTTTTCACTTAATAGTATATCATGCCCATCTTTTCAAGGTATAGACAGGTCTACCTCATTCTTTTCTAATGGCTTCCTTGTATTACATTGAATGGATAAGCCATAATTTTTTCTTATTTACATAACAGTAGGCATTTAAACTGTTTCCAGTTTTCCCTATTAAAAACAACGCTACTTCGCACATACTTGTGCATGTCTTTGCATGTTAATAACTCTACAGATCACATTCCTACCTGCTGGATTAAAGGATATATCTGATACTACCAAATTGCCCTCCAAAAATAATGTACTGATTTATTGTCCCACTAAAATTGTATAAAGAATGCTCAATTCCCCATACTCTTGCCAAAGCTATAATAACCAATCTTAATTTTTGCCAACTGATGGGAGAAAAAGAACTCATTCTTGTTTTAATGTGAACTCCTTTTTGTTTTGTTTGTTTGTATGTTTAGGTGGGGAAGGATATTTCAGTTTAATGATAATGAGAACTAATTTCAAATTCATTTATATACATAAACATTGAACCAAGGGGATCCATCTTTATTAAATATACTGATTGCTAAGTGGAAAAAAATATGAGAATAATAATTATACACATGACTAGTAACTTTGAGTATATTACATGCCCAGATGCTGTGAAAAATACCTAAGTATATTATCTTGTCGAGCTCTTATAATTCTATGGAGTATATTAATATGCCCATGTTACAGAAAAAGAAACTGAAGCCAGATTGGTTAAGTATCCTTCTCAAAGTCACACAGTTAGTAACGGAGTAGAACCATGTGTTGAACCCAGACCACCTGACTCTGGAGTCCCCATTCACACAAGTTAAGTAACTTGTTCAACCAAAGTTGCACAGCCAGTAAATGGTACAGTCAACCCCAACTGTTGAACCCAGGCCTGTCTAATTCCAGAGCACACATATGTTAGGTGCTTATTTGTTTAGTAGAACTTGCATTATTTATATGAATAATGTAGTGATGGTGTGGTGAAGAATTTATTCCTAACTAAATGTGGGGTTTTTGTTTCTTGTTTTTTTGGTTCTGGTTTTGGTATTTTGGGTTCTGTTTTGTCTAAGGTTTAAAAAAAAAAGTACTGAGATTGCCCTGGCTGAACTAAAGGCAGGGCCACTGCACTGCATGACTCCAGGGCATCATACCTTATGTGAATGGAACTCACTGCATCTGTGCAGTACACAACCTGCAGGGCCGAATGTGGTGGCCCCAGGACCAGACACAAGACTGACTAAAGGAAAAGGGGTATTTCTCCCACAATTAGGCCAAAAGAACTAAGGGAAACAGAGTGTCCCCTAGTGGCTGAGAATGGTGTTAACAACCACAAAAGTCTAGCTAGAAATCTCCAGAACTGCTGGACTAGGGTAGGTTGCTGTAGTGAAATCAGGAGACACGAAAACTAATTGCTGCTCTCTCTACCTATAAGAGAATGCAAGATATATCAGGACTACTCTTTAGAGGATAAATGAAACAAAGGGGAACAGAGGATAAGTTTCACTCATATCTTGGGGCTCAAGAATAAGATGCCTATAGAGTAAATGAAAAAAGGAAAAGAAAATCATCTTATTAATCTAGAGAAGGTGGTAGAGAAGAGGGGATATATAAATAGATTCAAGACTAGATAATCAGTCCTGGAAACTTCTGAGCACTCTTACGAAAGGCACCCCCCCCCTCCCAAAAAAAAAAAAAAAAAAGAATCTAGAAAATTAGGAGAACCTTGAAAATGTTCTCAAGGGGGAAAATGATGCTAAAAGAAACCCAGATGTGGTGAATATAAAATGAATGGAATTTTGGATTCATTCCTACTGTCAGCCTCTCTTAGAATTGAGGCAAAGGCAATTGCAGACTTGGGAAGAAAGGCTTAACCTGACCAAATTAAAATGGCCTAAAGCCATAAAGAGACCATGGGTAAAACAGAAACATACAACAGCTGAGCAGAAGATGGGCCTTGCAAATCAGCACAGTAACTGAAAGAAATGGAGAATATTCAGCCAAGGTAAATATGACTATAGTATCAATCACATGCTTGATTGAGAAGCAGAATTTCTGGTTAATCACATTTTCTAGTTTACTATTTACCATTTGTTACATATACACATTATCAATTTTCAAAGAATTCAGAAGTAAACTGTAAAATAAAAATACCACTAAAATATAGACATCTCATAATCTTCTATGACATGGGGTATTTATCAAAAGCATCAATCATCACTACTGTCTAAGGCTTGTGCAGAATCTGGTCTCCATTACTGACATGTCAAAAATCTAGCTAAGAGGAAATAATCTAGAAAGATGTAGATGGCACCAATTAGGGAGATGACAACGCTTAGAGAGTTGAGAGACATGATCTTTTCCAGTTCAAAGGACTTGGTACAGTAAGAAGCATGATGAGTGATAATAGCAGTGGAACAGAGAAAAAGGGCCACATTCACTTAGACAACTCACTAGACGGTCGGTTCTCTGAGAGCAAGGACTTTGTTTTGGTCATTGCTCTATCATCGCATCTAGAACAGTGATTGGCACACAGTAGGCAGTCAAAAATATCTAAAGAAGGAATAGTACTGTTCTGTTTAATATGCCCTTTTCCCATTCTCTCAACAAAATATTTCTGGAAAGAAGGAATGAATGTTGTTCACTCTGTCTAATCCTTTTCCACATTCTCTACTTCGGGAAATTCTGACCCCAAGGTCCAACTCAAATTTCTTCTCTTTCTCAAAGTCTTCCCTGGTCGCTTCCTGCTGCCCACAACCCTACCTCCTTCGAAAAGCCAAAATCAAACCTACTTTATTCTTTTCTTCCAAAGCATGTTACTTGGACCCATATTTGTTCTTATTTCATTCTGCGTTGCATTATAGTTCAGTATATGCATGTCTGGGACAAGGAGCAAAGTTCTGGATTCAGTTATTCTTGAACCCTCATCTTCCAACATACCTTGCAAATAGTCATTACCTAAATGTCTGCTAAGTTTAATAAAACAGAATTAGATTCTTGGTGTCTAATAAGAAGCCAGCATATAATAGGTGCTCAAGAAATGTTTATTACATGAATGAAGTGAAAGAAAGATAATACCAACAAAAAAAAAAGTTCCTTGCCTCAAATCCCAGGGCTGGGAGGTGTCATGCCTTGAAGTTAGAAAAACGTTTTCTTTCTTGCCTGGTTCATGTGCCCAACATTGGGCATTCTGGCACCAAAACTGTAGAGATAAGCTTGGGGGAGCCCCACGAAGAGTCACATAACTGACTTGGGGTGGGGGAGGAAAGGATGAAAAAGCAGTGATTAGTGGCTTAAGCCAGGCAGATGGCCTCAGTGACATCTGAGACTGGACACAATAACCTTCTGCTAACATTGGGAGAGTGTAAACACCCAAGAGGGGAGGAATTGTTTAGCCTGGTCCAAAGAGCTAAAAGTAGGAGAAAGGATGAAACAAGGGATGGAAGATCAAAGCCCTGGGACAGGAAAGCCAACCAGGAGAGACACTGTTCTCCCTGGACTGAGAAAACAATGTTATATACATTTTCATAGATATCAACAAGTGTTATTATCCTCAGGTCTACAAACAGATGGAGGTCTACAAACAGATGGATTGCTGAAACTAGAAGAACCAAAATCTAATACAAAGAGCCTATGCTTGGAACAGAAAGTTCTTTTCCCATTATGCAAAATATAGTCCCATACTCAGTGTTATTAAAACAGTGTCCAAAAAAACCACTGCTTCAGACTGCACCCATAAGTAAAAGCACCTCCAAGAGAAGATTAAAGAAGAAACTAAGAGAGAAAGAGAATCAGCAAAGCAAGGTGACCGGAATCCTGTGGTTCAGTAAAATACATGAAATCTCCCATTTGTGCTCTAATTTGCTCTTTTCCGTTTTATTCTAACAAAGTCACCTCTCAAAGTGGAGTTTGCTGAAAACATATTCATTGCTTCCTATTCCTATTCCAATCCCCTCCAAGTCTGCCTGCCAGCCTTTCAGCGAAGTGTTAGTGGACTTCAATGCTGTCTACAACATTAATAATAATAAGTGCAGTTAGTGGTAGAGATAGAGAAGATATGGTTTCCTGCTGCAAAGACTCGTGATCTACCAAAATATAAATATGTGAAAATAGCAAGAAAATAATTGCAAAGAAACATATGATATATACAAGGGAAGAATAAAAATATATCCTGAAGAAGAAAAATAGAAATGGACTATTTGAAATCAATGTATGGGTTTATAAAAGCAAGATGGAACCTTAGGGGGTATTCTATCAAAATTGCTCATTGACAGATGAATTAAACAGAAGCCCAGGGAGCTTAAGTAATATGTCCAAGTGACAGATAAATAAGTGGAAGAACTAGAATTCAAATCAAAGTAACACCAATGTTCATTGCAGCATTATTTACAGTAGCTAAGTTATGGAAGCAACCTAAGTGTCCATTGATAGATGAATGGATAAAGAAGATATATATCTGGAATAATATTCCATTAAATAGATATCTAATGGAATATTATTCAGTCATAAAAAATAAAATCTTGCCATTTGTGACAACATGGATAGCTCTAGAGGGTATTATGCTAAGTGAAATAAGTCAGACGAAGACAAATACCATATGATCTCACTTATACCTGGAAACTAAAAAGCAAAACAAACAAACAAAACAAAATGAAAACAGACTCAAACACAGAGGACAAATGGATGGTTGCCTGAGGGGACAGGGGTAAGGGGGGGTGAAATAGATGAAAGGTATTAAGAGGCACAAACCCCCAGTTATAAAATAAATAAGCCATGGGGATGTAATATATAGCATAAGGAGTGTGGTCAGTGATAGTGCAATAACTTTATATGGGGGCAGATGGTTACTAGACTTATCATGGTGATCATTTCATAATGTATGCAAATGTCAAATCATTATGTAGCACACTTGAAACTAACATAATACTGTATATCAACTATATTTCAATAATAAAAAAAAATCAAGGTATTCTGACATCAAAGCCAAGGCAGATGACAGGAACAAATGCAGAGAAGCAAGAATTAGCAATGCCTGTAAGGACGAAGGTCAGCAGATTGGTTTGGCTGTGACAGAGGACCTGTTTCATAAGTACTGAGAACCAAGAAGCCCCTGTCTATTCCCAAATCATCTGAGTGGCTCCATGTGAGACCCCAATTTTCTCCCTCTTCAGGAACACCCACCACACTTCAGTGACAGGGGCCCTGCAGGACCTCTGCATTTCCCACACTGCATGTCCTGCTCTGAGATCTTGTCCTCTGGCAGCCACCATTTTTACTCCCAGATGCCTACTAGTCCTAAGGACCCCCAAAACCTCCAAGATACACATATGGCAAAACTAACCAAGAAGCTCCCCTACATATGAACCTCTGGTTCTGCTCACAACCCCGCCCTCCTCCTTTGCCCCCACAAACACTGAGGAAACCAGATGTACAAATGGTTAACAGAGAAAAAAAATCCCACCCAGACCACTTGAAACGCGGCTAGTCTGGCTGGGCTTCGAGTCTGCTCAGCGACTGCTCCATGTCTGCTATTTATAGCCTCTGGGTGCCCAGCCCAGCTTCCAGGTCACTAATTGTGGCCCAGCCCCGAGCCAACCCCCATACCTCCTCCCCCGCCCTGCAACACAGGGAGCAAGAAGCAAACCCAGCTTTGTCCAGCCCAGGAAGAACAGCCGGGAGTGAGATCTGAATCCAAGACCCTATATTACATGTCCTGTAGAAGATATCAAAAATGTTCCAGAGGGTCTGCCCTCGTACTGCATATCTTGGAGAGCTGAGTTATCCCTTCCTTCTATGGGCAGGCATCCTTTCCTGAATTCTTTAAGATCATCCAAAGTTAAACCCTGAGTACAGGCTAACCCATTCGAATACTAGAGAGGGGAGATATGGGTTTTAGCTATCAAGGACATCAGCCAACAGTCCACAAAGGGCATATCTCTTTGAGTAAGTATCTACGTATCCATGGATTGGTATGCTTGCCCCCTCTTAGGGTCTATTTGTTAGATTATCTACCCATTTATTTGTATTACTACCCCACAGCAAGTAACCAAGTACTTTTTAATTTTATTAGAGTTCTATCTATTAAAAATCCCTTCTGATTCCAAGATGCTATTACTTGAGTATTATTCTATAATATGGTTTTTCCCCTAGGAATGCAGATGATTCTGAGGTGGGCAACGACCATTTTTTGGCATGTGAAGCTTTGTGAAGTTACCCTGAGTGGAAAAAGGTTTTTTTTAATTTTTTGCTTTAAAAAAAATAAAGGCACAAAGATTAAAGCAAAAAGACTTGGCAAAAATACTCAGTGAAGCTTTCTGTGTTAGGCCAGTATCTGTGCCACACTGGGGAAACCACTGATGGGCCACATTCTCAAGTATCAATTCTAATCTGAAGTCTTCTTTCCATCCCAATTAAACCTGACCATTGTCAATGATGTTCATATTCAAAGCGAAGGATTACAACTAGAGGTGAAGAAAGAGGTAAGAGGCTTAGAATAAAAGTGAGAAATCTCCTTCCTTTCCTGGTGCTCTAGTGCCTAAACTATGGTTACCAATCTTCTCAGACAGTCCAACAAGCTCCCAACCCTCTATATCCTTGACCAATACTGCCCAAAACTATACATCCCAATGTCAGTCTTCCCCTTCTCAATTTGGGGTTCATTTGGGCCACTGGATAATATGCCAGAGATTCTGGTTATTGGAGCCAGAGCGAGAATGCTGCTGTGCTATCTCATCATCACCCACAAATACCAATTCCCAGCCCCAAATGGCCCCAAATCTTTCCTCCCAAGACCACAAGGGGAAAAAAAGTTTCCAAATTAAAAAACTAAAACTGGCAACAAAGGTGCCCCATGGCAGTAACCTTTAAAACTGGCCATTAAAGTTTATAAGTCAGACGGGCACCAACGTGAACGATCAAGAAGAGGAAAACAGCCCCCTCCCTTGGGGACCTGGAGCCACAGCCTTCCCCCTAAAGCCACAGAGCTGATGTCACAAGAAGTGCTTGCTGCCGTCAAGGGCTCTCTGTGTCCTGACTACAACTACTCACAATGTAGGCAGCCTCTGTGTGCTGGAGGTGGGTGGGTGTCTGGCTGAGAATAAAGGAAAGAGGAGGGGCAAGGAGGCATGGGTTGGGGGTATATAGGAGGTAGGGAAAGGTGGGAAGGAGGAGAAAAACAACAAACAACAAATCTCCTACCATGAGGGCTGCCTGCAATTCCTAGGCCAGGAGGGGACAAGCCTGTCAGCCTGCCTAGGACAGTGGTTCTCCACTTTTTTTTTCCACCCAACACACATGAGGCATACCAAATATTTTCATCGGTAACTATAGGTCATTATGCAATGATTCTTAACCATACTGGGGTTGGCGGGGGCATATATCGGAATTTTTTCGGTAAGCGTATGAATGCTTGAAAAGGCCTCCAAAACATTCTGATCACCTCCCCTATGGGTTATGTAGCCCCTATGAAGAATCACCGGTTTAGAGAGCCTAGTCTTCCTTCCTTCCCTCCTTTCCTTCCTTCCATGTATTCAACAAATATGTTTTGAGAGCTTATACATGACAGGCATTGTTCTAGGGCCTCTGGGAAGACAGCAATGAACACATAGACAAAATCCCTGCCCTCAATGAGAATCCATGCCTTCACAGGGGAGGAAAACATCACAGTAAAAAAGTAAAAAGTAAAATCTGGGGTATACTGGGTAATGATAATTGCTTAGGGGAAAAATAGAGCAGGGAAGGGGACAGAAAGTACTGGTACAGGTGTGCAGTAAGGGGGAATTTTAGATAGGGTGGTCAGGAAGTCCTCAACTAGAAGGGAAAAGACCTGGAGGAAGAGGAGGAACCAGCCATGCAGGTATCTGGGGAAAGAACATTCTCAACAGAGGGACCAGCAAGTGCAAAAGTCCTGAGGTGGAGCACCCATCTAGGATGTCCAAGGAAGAGTAAGGAGGTGGCCACTGAGGCTGGAGCCCACATCCCACTGTCCACACCAGAGCTCCTCCTCCATTTCAGACCCTGCGGCTCTGATCACCTGTTGGACTAAATTGTTGAAGCCAGGAACGTGATCACAAGCAGAAAAAATGTAAATACCCTGGTGAAAGGGGCACAGGTAGGTGGGTAAGATGAGCTTAGTAGTAAAGTATTTCTCTTTATTTAAATAGCTCAGAGTTCTTTTAAATAAACTCTCATCCATTCACATGAAATCTTTCTAAGGAACAAAGGTCATATCCCCTTAACAAAGGACCAGAGGGAAAAATGGCTAGCTCAAGAATCATTTGTTAAATGATTTTAAAGCTAGAAACTGGAATAAAATTTACTCTTGATATTCAGTCCAATTCTCTATTATTCATAAAATCATAGCATATTAAAGCTGGAGGGTCCTTAAGAGATTATCTTACACATTTCCCTCATATTACCCAAGAAGCAGCTACCAAAATTAGAACCCAGGGTTCTTGGATAAGGGTTAACACTCCTTAGAAAGCAAAGGAGGGGAATAGTGCAGTTTTTAAAAGAAGGGACCATTTCTCTCAAATCTCACATTTCTAGAATTTCTCCTGCAGAGGAAGGTATGGTGATGACATTAGGATTACCGAAGACTAAATAGTGTTCTCTGTCCCCTGACCCCTAAAAAAAGTCTGTTATCTCCACATGCGAGACCCACTGCCCTTTATCCAGCTCCCTTCAGTCCAAATGTCCTTTGTGAGACAGAGCCTGGCCGAGCCAGTGGGCCGCAGGTCTGAAGACCAGATGAAGTCTACAGCATGGATACAGATATACACAGTCAGGGGGAAGGAGGGAAAAGGAAAGCACACACAACACAACACACCAGGGCAGCTGCAGAAAACAACTGCTTGTTAAGTTAAAATTAAACTCTGCACAAATATTGACCTTTGGAGGGGACAGAAACCGGTCCCATATTTACCAGTTTTATAAATGGGACTGACCACAGCTGCCCCACGCGCTTGGCCAGCATGATGGCAGGATGGGGCGAGGCCACGCTTTGGGGGTGGGGGATGAATGAGAGGGGCAGGAGACATTTTAAACACTCTCTTAAACGTAGTTACTACTGGTAGGTCAAAGTTCCCAAAAGCCTTAAAAGAGGAATTTCTAGGAAAGCAAATAAGGCAGTCTCTGAAAGTGGGGGGTCAGAGAAGTAGGGATAGAGAGGAAAAAGGAAGTGTCAGAAAGAAAAAATTGCTAAAAATAGTGAGAAATACAAGAGAGATTGAAACTGAATGGAGAAAACACTGGGGAGCTTATCCTTTTGAACCCTGGCCCTTGGTCAAACCAAGAGTCATAAGGCAGAAGACCAGGTGACCAACTTAACCCAGTGGAACAATCTAAACTGACTTGGATTGAGTCGGCTCTGCTGCTTACTTGCTATGTAACCTTGGGAAATTCAGGGACACCAGCTTCCTCATCTATAACATAGGGGTAGTAATATTAAAACATTGCCCTAATTCACAAAGACCACAACCAAAAGACAATGTAAATGTAAGCACTTTGCCAACTATAAACACCACACAGATATAAATCATTATTTTTATTAATTCTATCCCAGCTAACTGTGCACCTTTATGGTCCAAACTGGCCAATAAACTGCAGTAAAAGAGCAGAGTCAGGGGTCAGAAGGGAGAGCCTGAGCGTCCCCTGAACTTGTTTAAAAGCCTCCTAAAGGGATATACCTGATCCTTCCCTTACTGCAGGATGACAGGGAGGCCAGCCTGCTGAAATAGGCCCCAAAAGCCACACTCACAGCTGCCAAAGGTCTAGATAAGCAGGAGGAGAAAGGACTCATCAATATTATTTCCCTGAAAGCTGGTCTCCGGCAACCTAAGGTTTTTCAGGAACAAACATGACAGATGCTGGGCAACTTAGTTCTGTTCCAAGCCTCTGATGTCTCTTTTATACCTTCCTTTACACCCATGACTTTCATGATCAATAATAATAAACATAAAAGGCCTGGATCCAATCTCTACATAGGGCATGACAACACCCTCCCCCCGAGCTATGCCACCAAGAATTAGAATTCTGAAAGTATCTAACTTTGAACAATACATGAAAAGATTCTGCTGAAATTAGTCACCAGTTTTATAGAAAGCTTCTGTGCCTTTCTGTGGTACACTGTTCACACTCCACACCTGAAAAGCATGGGGTAGACAAGTGTCTATCACTTACGGCACATGAGAAAGGCAGTGATGAAATTAAAGTCCTTTACCTCCTCCGTGCTAACCAAACACGTCACTAGTATCTTTTGACTCTGCTTCACTTGTTCAATGTTTTACCTTAATATATTACAGTTTATATTGTTAAACGTGTGTCATAAAACATAAACAATGTACAGCACAACCATGTCAGCAATTCAGGAGGAATTTCCAACGCTGCAGTCTCTGTGGTCACAGGACAGGAGGATGTTTTGCTTTTGGTGCACCAAACACGTGCTGAGGCAGAGACTCCAAACAAATTGAGGAGGGGGAGACAGACAGGAAAGAAAAGGGGAAGAGAGTAGGCAAACTACACTCCATGTGGGGAATCAGCTTCCCTGAATTGTGATCCAAGAATTTATTTTAAAATGGAATCATTGTGAATTGCCATAACCTTCTTCCTTTGGCTTTATCCTTCTGCAGGGACAAAGAGAAGTGATATGCCCCCAGGTCCAGCCACTCTGGGCCTCTATGTGTTTTTATTATTCTTTCAAAGAAAAGAGTCCTCTCCTCACTCCACCCCCATCTTTCCCATGAGCAAAGGACTCCTCCCTGTAAGTTTTAGTTCCATCTTCTACAAACTTTGGAGAGGCTAAGCTAGCTGAGCTAGTGAACCTTCTCTGCAGGAGCCTAAGATTCCTTGCTTATTAAGCTATAGCCAGAATTGATAATGTTTTCAAGTATTCTCTACTTCTAGAAAAAGGGGAATGTCATTACTGTAATTAAGAGTGTCACCCATTTAATACTCCAAGAAAGTCCATCCTCATTCTAAGTGCCAGTGCTCCCAGGAGAAGCCCTGAAGAGGACGTGTTAGTCTGTCACTCTTCAAGATCCTCCTGCCTCAATGCTCTCATCCAAATAAAATCAATGCTTTATAGACAGGGAGGTGTCTAGGCTCGGAAAATGGTGCAGGAGCTGAAAACAAGTATCTTCAAAAGCAAACTGTTCTTAAGGAGAAATTCACATCTAAGTAAATCTCAGAGACAACAATAAAGGCCACAATGGGACAAGTGATGATTATGCAGCAATTAGAAGTGAAATGTCCAAAGATACTTTATGAGGAGTCTCTTGACCCTCTACCCACAGCTTCATCTGTGAGACCCTGCTGATCCCCTCCCAGACTAACTTGAGGCTGCCCAAATGCAACAGAATGCAGCAAAATGCAGCCCCGCTTAGGACTTCTAGTTGAATACAAGTTGTTTCAGTGATCTCCCACTCTCTCCTAGTCAAACTGGGAGATGACCTCTCAGAGCAGTCCCTGAACAGATCACCTGCCAGGGATGATTCCCACTTAGAATGCCTTGGCCTGACTAAACAAGCAAAATGTCTTTCTTTGGGGCCTCAAGACAGAAGGGCACTTTAATATTGAAGATGACAGCTCCGCAAATGCTCCAAAGGTCTATAAGAGGCAATGTTCATTCAGGCCTAAGAAATACAAAATGAAACCAGGGTCCCTAGAAATGCTCTGATGTAGCCTAACAGTAAGGACAAGAAGGGGACTCTTACACAGGGCCTGGATAAGGCTGGGAGTGAAGTGAAAGCACAAAGAAGGGACTCACAAACCTGGAGAACTTCTCCATACACAAATGCACATCTATTTCCTATCTGAGGCTCAGACACTGCAGAAGTATTTGACTGTAAGAACTATGTCTGTAACTCAGAAACAACTAAATTTCAAGCACATTAGGAAGCATCCTTCACCAGTAATCTTTGAAGCCCCTAGAGAAGTAAATAAGGAAACACTGCTACCAGGTACCAGTGAGTGCTGCCGACTCACCAGCCCTAGGAAATGTCTGAACAGAGTCTTATTCAAGCCAAGGGAAAGCGCTGTTAAAATACACAAAACTCCTTTGACTAATGTGAGGGGGGGAAAGAGCCTCTATAATTAACAGAAACTGTCACAGGCACTGGGGGCTCCGATGTGTTCAACGCAAACCACTTGAAAAGAGCCAATCTTCTAGGAGAAGGCTGGGGTTTGTGAGTGGGGATCCAACAGGCTGGGGACAGCTTTTCCAAAAGACTCCCACCATATTAAAAAAGAAGAAGAAGAAACAAGAAGAAAAAGGAGAAGAAAAAGGGGGGGGGGAGGAAAACCCAAACCTCAGCTGAATATTTCCCCACCACTGGAACTAAAAAGCAGAACAGAAGAAGAAAAGTCCAAATGCAACCAGTTTTCAATCAGGGTCTAATTAGAAAGAAAAGTGGCAATACTATTATTACAGATCTGGGGAGGAAGAAATGCAGTCAATGGCTTTCGTTTGGGCTGAGCCATCCACTTGAAAGCTGTGATGATTAGAGGGACAATTTATGGCAGAGAGATGCTGGAGGGGAAGGGAGCAACAGAAGAAGAGGGCCTAGGGGCTGACTGCTCGTGCCAATCAAGAGCCTAAGCACATAGTCAAAAGCATTTACTGATCGCTTGCGATTTGCAAAGCATCACATGGAAGGCTATACGGAGGAATAAAGATCCTAACAGATGTAGCTGCGACCTGAAGAGGCTTATAAACACTATCCCTGCAATAAGCACCCACCTCTTAACTCTCAGCCACTATATACACACGCACAAGTCTTCAGAGAAAATTTAACCTTGACTTCTTTTACACACAAAGTTCACTCTGACCACTCATGTGGCCTGACTCTGCATTGCTCCCAGCTCCCTCCTCATTTCCACACAGGAGACACAGAGACCTCACAAGAAAAAAGAGGTCATCATCAAACATAATTCCTGAATGAAGCTATCTGGATTCGCCTCAGCCCTCAAAAGAAGCCAGTCAAGGTCTACACCCTGGCTCAGGCAAGCTGAGACCCTACATCAAGATGGGGAACCTCAGAAGAGCTGGAAGAGTATTTTCTTTCTTTATGATCCCGAAGGATTCAGGTCCATTTTCTAGGTAAAAGTCATAATACATGAGAACCAGCAGAAAGGAACTAGGGACGGGCACCCTAATATACACATGGTTATAGGAAGGAAGGGGTCAGCTAGCTCCATTCCATATTTGCAATAAAACAAAGCTGTTTGATTGGTAAGAAGTGTGAAGTACTTTCTTCCCTTGCTCTGGGGTACCCTCTCCTTTGTTGATTTAGTTCAGGCAACTTGGAGGAGGGACAGGAAGGGCCAGGGCAAACATGTCACAGCCTGCAGTGAATAGGGCCAACAGAAAGGAGAGGCAAAGAACAGAGCTGAGAGGAGAGGAAAAGAGGAGAGGCCTCTCTTCCCATCCCACAACCTGGGCTCCATCCAACACAAAGTTAATTCCTAACCTCGGCTCACCACCCTGCCCACTGCTTGCATGATTTATCCCTCTATCTGCCTGCATCGCCTTTACAAGCCTCCTAGCCCTGCACACCATTATAAAAGCTGTCTGTGCTGCTGGCTCGACCTGGCCTGGCCCAGGCTCCTGCCACAGTAACCCTTCCCCACCCCTACATTTTACAAGCCTTCCGCCATCATGGAAATCTGAAATCCCACGAAAGAACAGTAAACATCGCAGGGAAAAGAAAATACCTAGCTAGGCCACTCTGGATAGCAGAGTCACAAATGGACTGATGTCTCTAAGCCAGGGATGAGGGCCTCTAGGCAATAACAGTGAGCTGCCTTCTGGCCTGAGCTCAGTTGAATAATAACAAAGAGATGCACACAGAGACGTGCCAATCCTTTATGGGGCATGGCCAAGCATCCTGGTGCCCTGGGAATTCCCAGGCTCAAAGAATCAGCCAGAATGTTAGGGAAACTCACGAGTAAACACAGGTGTCAGGTTTAGAGAACCACGTGGAAATGTGAAGTTTTAAATAACGGAAAGAGACTAAACATTATTCAGACCACAAACTAAGTCAGAATCAGCTCTGTCACCTTCTTATGGGCTCCTTAGGGAGGTAGCATGGTGTAGTGGAAAGAGCATGGATTTTGGATTTAGCTGACTCACTTTAAAAGCTGGCCTCATCACTTATTTATTAGCTATGTGACTTCGGGAAACATATTCTCTGAATCTCAGTTTCACTCTCCATACCGTGGAAAATACAACTCATAAAAAGATGGTGAAGAGCAACAACAAGATATATAGCCAGAGGGCCTAGCACTTGACAGGTACCTGCCACACAGTAGCTATTACGATTATTGGGGATGTTAGATATCCTAAAATGGGGGGGGGGGTTCTATTGCTTCCTTATGCAAATTTTAGCCTGCTTAACAGGTTTCCCCTTTATTCTATGAAAACTTTCCCTTTCTAAACCAGATTCCACCATTTCATCTCCTGGCCAGAGAATGAGCCACAAGGGAGTCCCCTAGGGGAGTATTCTTCCCTTCCCACTGTCTTGAGTACCCTTGTCACTTCATCACTTTGAACTCATATGACCCAGTTCTGCTTCTGACCCTCCCCACTAGGCCTGCATTGGCTCCTCCAGCCTCAGTTCATAAAGGCTCCTCTTTCTCTTCACATGCCTCAAGAGAACCTGCCAGCACCCACCAGGTTCCATTCTCTTCAAGAAATGCCCGACTGCCCTATTACAGCAGAGTCTAAGCCAGAAGTCAGGGTTCGTACCTTCTAACTGAGTGGAGAAACGGACACTAAAGAATTCTCCATGAGTCTCTGGAGTTCCAAAACACTCTGCCAATGAGGCTGAGTGCTCCCCAGAGCTCTGTTATTCACTTGGGGGTAGGCCACGGGGACATGGAGGGGGAGGGACAGGGGAGGGCAGGGAGAGAAGAGAGCCTTGATTCAGGGGCCAGACTGAGTCTGCCACAGGCCAGGCTCCGCTGAGGTTTCTTGGGTGAAACACGCCTCTGTGATGGCTGTGCCTGTGAAGCGGATGGAAATGCCCATAAAGCCGTATCAAACCCTGCGCAGAAAAGGACAGGGATATATATAGAACCAGGAACCAAAGGGGCCACAAGGGATTCAGGCGGACAGCTCCGCCCAGCCCTTAAACCCGCCCAGGGGAAGCAGGAGGCCCAAGGAACGAGCTCAAGGAATGAAGGTTGGAGACAGCCCGGCGGGTTTGAGAAGGGAGTGGGGAAAGCAGGGGCATCGGGGACAATGGCAGAAGAGAGCTAGCAACTGGGCTGTGGGAATCAGTCGGGCCGGGGAGCCGTGCCTCCTCCAGCACCTGGAAGCCAAAGAGCCGGCCTCTGAGTTTTGGCAGATCCTGAGATGACTCTGAACACTCGCTTAGGTGTCCTACAGTCTGGACAGTGTCCTGCTGCCTTCTCAGAACCAAAGAGCCTCTCATGAACCAGCTTTCCCTGTCCTCCTCCGCCCTCCCAACCAGCACCTCCGGTTTAAATCCCTCCAGGGGCCGGTGTTCTCCGTTCCCCACTCCCTTCACCCCACTCCCATCCTCCCAGAGAAACTGGGGTGCATGCAGGTTGAAAAAAGAGACCTACCCATGAGGAAAGTGTCCTGAAACAAGAAAGGTATCCTAAGACGGACGTCTGTCAAAAGGAAGAAATTCACAGAAAGGAAAAAGAGGTTCACAGAATGAGGTGAGAGCCTGAGAAACCATGGGCATGTGGTAGAATTAGGCCCTGAAGGAGACAGTCTTGCCAGGGACAGAAGGTGAGCAGGCCCTTCTTCCACTCTTGGATTTGCTGGGACTCCCCTCTCCTCACCAAACCTCTGGCCAAAGTAGGATGTTAGAGGTACAGTCCCAGGGTGAGGGGAAGCGAGCAGACACTGAGTCCTCAAGGATTTCTGCCCCGAGCAACAGCTGGGCAGCAAGTGCCCCCTCCCTGTCCCCAAGAGAACCCTTCCCTCTCTCTACATCGAGTCTTCCCCAAGTCAGCGTGAGAAGTAGGACAATGTTTTGGCGCCACCTGCTGTCTTTTCCTGACAGCTGGCCCTCAAATTCACCTCCTTTAATTCATCATAAGCCCTAAAGGAACGGAATCCAAACAACGGACAAGTCCAGGGCTCCAGGCTTCTCCTGTTCCCTTGGATCAATGTCCTAGGAACTCCAACTAGCCAGAACCTTTTTACTGGGTTCTGAGTTCTGGTCTTAACAGCCATTAGTCTGTGAAGTTCCTTCACCAAGAGTTTTGCTGATTTGAGAACTGCGAACCCTCAACAAGCCCTTTCTCTAGTTGATAAATTCCATATATTTTAAAAATATTTCTCTATCATGCTGTTTGGTTTTCTTGGTTTTAGGTAGAAATTCTAATTTTGCACCGAGATGACATGATCCTTTGTCATCAAACAGTAGAATGAAAACAGTGTCACCAGTGAGCAATGACTTAGATACTTCACACTGCTCTGCCATTCCTGTGGTCCTCACTATGGTCTGGGCAAATATTCTAATAAGCAATATGCTCATTGAGCAGTCAGTTCATCTCACAAATATAAACATTTGTTCATCCCTTTAACAAATATTTCTGTAGCACCTACTATGAACAAGGCACAAGCTGGAGGTTCAGTGGTAAGACACACATACACCCAGCTCTCATGGAGCCTCCACTTTAGCATCATTTATCTGATTCTTTAAGGTAATCTGGCAATTTCTCACCTATCTTAATATCTAGGTGAACAGCAAAGGTCAAGACAAAAATGTAAACAGACTTGGTAAAGAGACAGAATAAAGAAATATAACAGGATACATGAGGAAGGATATATAGAGTGGGACAATGAATGTGTATAGAGAAAGAACTGCTACTATTATTCCTTTCTCATATTCCTTGTGAAGAAGCGTTTTTCCCTAAAATCCATTCCTGGACATAACTCTAGGAACTACATGCCAGCTTCCAACGTCAGCTTCCTCAGACCTCAAGAAGGATTTAGTAGGTCTTTAGTAGAAAGTATGGAGAGATGCCTGGGATTGACAGCTTAAATTACATGCAAGTATTTCCCTAAATGTCACCACAGGAAATATGTGGGGCTCCATAAAAAGTATTGTCATCTGATAGAAGAGGGAGAAGCTTCTGCTAGGCTGCAGCACAAGCCAGTAAATCGAGGGGAATAGACAGTTAACCACAGAATCTTAGGGCCAGCCATGCTGTCTCCTGTTGCTCTCCAACTGTTTCCAAGCAGGGATGACACCTGTTGTTAGGGAAAGGGTCTTAAAGAACACTAGGGAGGTAGATTCCAAAGTTTCCCTGGTAACATTCCAGTCAGGTAAGAGAATTTTCTCTCTACTTCAACTATATCCTTATTGCTGCAATTCAAGTTCATCTTTTCTTGAAATATCTTGAATGAAATGCAGAAAAGCACATCCTACAGGTGCTAATTTTTCATACTTAAAAGAATGAGTTACTACTCAATCTACTCTCAATTAATTGATCTCATTTTCCCTGGATACTTCTTGAAAAATTCTGTTTCCATCCTTATTATTCTCCTGATTTTCCTATGGGCACTAAGGCCCCATGCATCTTTCAAACATAACACCAAAATCCTAAGTGGCCAACCAGTGCTAAATACAATGGAAGGGTGGCCCCAGGCTCTCCTGCTCTTCTTATAATTATACCATCTGGAATTATGTTCATCTCTTTAAATAACCAAACTATGCCAAAAACTATATCGCAGTTGGGAGCTTTTACTAGTTAAATCTTTTTATAGAGGAAAGACATGCTATTAAACAAGATACTGCGCTAGCTAAAGCATCTGACAAAAGGTGTAGCAGGCAAGGTTGGTAAGCAGGGTGCGGGGAGAGGGTGGCATTTAGAGGGGCTTTATGCCTTGTTGAGGGTTATTAAAGGAATCACAGGAAATTCTACTTCTCTTTCCTTTCAAGAGCTCCCTGGGAATCCTTCGCTAATTTTCCCATAGAGAATGACTTCCTCATTTGTCCTCACTCAGAGCTCTGTGTATATCTCTAGAACAGCACTCTCACTTTGGATAATAGATATAAGTACACCTGTCTCTTCCACATGCTTCTTGGGGCAGGAATCATGTCAGTTATCGCTGTATTCCTAGCACTCACTAAGTACTTACCAATGCTAGTTTCCTACCCAACAGAGTACCTCGTACAAGAATCTAAACCCAGCAGTACTCAGTACACACTGGACAAGGACGATGGCATGAACAACAGCCATCCAGTACGACTGCACTAAGTTGTCAGACCAGTTCAGGATATTGGCATGAAAACTACTTTTTCTCTTGGCCCAGACATTTACTCTTAAGGTTTGCCTCCTCCTCAAGAGACTCCAGGAAATAGGGCTAGTTTTAAGTTCTAGAAACTTTAATCATTCCTGTTTTCTCCAAGCTAAGGGCCCGAAGGAAGCCTGCAGATACCTCATGAATATTGATGAGCCTCTGCGGTCACATGAATATTAACAACACCCTGTGGCTTTCGGAACGGCAGCCCAGCTAGAAGGTCTAATATTAACCTTGGCTAGTCCCGAAAGGTGGGAAGAGCATATGCCCATACGACTCCATGGGGAGTAAAGAGTGAATGGCAGAGTCTAGTTGGGGGTTGGCCCCTGTGCAAACACTGGGCACAAGGGCAGTTAAGAAAGGACTAAACATTGTGCCCACCTCCCTGGTACCGAGGGCTCTGTTAGCTGCTACCCAGGCAGAAATCCCCAATTCTCAAGCTCTACAGAAGTAAGGATGCAGAAACTAAGTCCTACTCAATTCAGAGAAGAACTGGTAGGGATACCCTGACCTAGTTCAAGAGCTACAGTAGAGGGGTAGGGAAAGTTCAAAGTAGGATCTCATTGGACAAAAATCAGAATCAAATAATAAGGCTCAATTAGGCAACAAAATACACAGTTAGCAGGTCACACATTAACAGTAATGAAAGACCTACAGGCTGTGGAATTTTCAGCCCCACACCTTCTGTGAAACCAATGACTCAGTTTTAAGAGAAAAGATGTTCTAACACTGAAGGAGCAAGAGATATGAGGGATCGGGTTCTTTTCACACCTACAGATTCTGAACCCAGGAGACACCAGTAAGAATGATGACTGTTATTAAAAACAAGCAAATAAAGAAGTACCATGAATCAGAGTCGACCAAAGAAACCCAGGCACCACTGGCCCTGGGTCTAAGTCCCAAACCTACTTCTATGGCACATGACAATACCATTAAAAGGAAAGGCAGGTTAAATGCCCCATGCAGGGATTGGAATTAATGCTAATAATAGGATTCCTGCTGTACTCACACACCAAAACAGATTTTGCTTAAAACTAGAAAACACCTCTTTACTCCTCTCGCGTGATCCTACTCAAAGGCCTTGACCCCTTAGCTCTGTCTGCAGATCTGACCCAGCCCCCTTCACACACAATCCAGAGGAACAGAGAGGCCTGTGGGCCTAGCCCCAGCTGAGGCGGTGAGAGGCCACACCTAGGAAGAGGGTGGGGGCTGCTCACGGAGCTGTGTTCTGTCACACAATTACCATATTATGTACCCCTAATAAAAAGAAATACTTGAAGTTTTACTAGTGCCATATAATAAAGTATTTATAGAATTCGGGGGGTGGGGTGGGCAGAAGTAGAGGGGGGAGGGCAAACGGAGGAATCAGAATTGTTTGCAAGAACCCTGGCAATGACAATCCCCCGTATTCATCACGTAGCTCAACTTCAAAGTGTCAGCCTGGGCCCTCTGGCTGGCTCTCACTAGCCCAGATTGAGGTGGCTCCCTGTCCACTCCCTCATCAGAACAGTCTGTCTCTGACTTCTTGCTGGTTAACAAAGAAGGAGATGACAAATTGAAAGGACCGGGAAGGAAGAAGGAATGTCCGCAGAACTGTGTGGAGGCCTGAAAAGGCTGCGGACCAGAGTACAGGGGATGGCAGTTGAAAGAATGAATGGAATGTGAACTTTAAAAGGTTCTATTCTGAGGCTAACCTTCTGCGTCTCACCATCCAACATACCTGACAGTTTCGAAATTTGCCAAAACAGGGTTTTCCATCATTGCACTGGCCCCTCTGCACACCTCTCACACTCCCCATTCCGACCATACACTCCACTTGCCACCACCACGAGCATGGTGCACTCCACACCTACGACAACCACAGAATCTCCCACACCTCCCCTCCTCACGCACAGTCCCTACGGCCACAGCATCTCACACACAACATGCTCGCCACAGCACACTCCTCCCCACAAGCTCTCACTGGCTGCTTGGATTTCCGGGCATCTTCCCAACTTAAGACACATCCTAGATAAAAACATTTTGAGTCTACAACCCTCTTTAACATTTCAAAATTTCCTATTACCCAGAAAATCTCCCCAAAGAGAGAGCAGTGAGGGCTGTGGCATTATTACAGAGGAGACTATAAACAGAACAAATATAGAGCTGCTTTATTACAAGGCAGTGTGGGGTTGGTGGCTGGCTGATTACAGGGACACTCCCCAGAGCTCTCTGCAGTCCCAGACCTCAATAAAGGCCAGACTAGAGTTGCTTTCAACTGAGGGGCAATTGGATCCAGGGGGCCCTTAGAATCTCTTCAGATTCCAGTCCAGGATATGAACCTGCCTTGGTTGAAGATAAGAAGGAAAGCAAACACAATCTAAGAACAACCATGCTTGGCAAAGAGCCACCAGGCCATCTTCTCAAAGGCAAACACAATTAGTAATGGTTTGGGTTTCTTGAAATCAACAGATATCAAACTTCAGATTAAAAAAAAAAACTATAAAAATCAAGAGCAAATTGATAGGTTTAGAATCTACACACATCAGGGATGGTGCAGAGTGAGGAGAGAGAATGGATTTGAAGAGAGAAAGAGAAGCAGCGCAGCTTAAGTGACTAAACCAATCCATATTACGCATAAAATCATAGAAGGAAAGAGTGGGAAATCCACAAGTCCTCTCCTCTGGGCTCTGGGCACACGGCGTCCCTTCCTGGGTGACTCACAGTGGGATCACCTTCACCCCTGCTTCATGTGGTAAGGGCCTCTTTATAAGGAGACACACCGCGAGCCTTCTCCTCCTCCATCGCTGCAAGCCAGGGGAATTGCGTCACTGACCTCCACACACACTCACTCCCTCCTCTTTCCAGCCGGCCACCACACAAGGGATCTTGTCTTGTGGTCCCCGCAATCCTTTCATCTAGGCTCCAAACCCACTGTCACCTTGGCCCTGAATCACTCCCCAGGAGACACTGGGAAAACATTGCTGGACAAAGAGCGTCTGGGTCCTGTATGGCTAGAATTTACTGATCCCTGCTGGCAAGAGAACCCGGGCCATCCTCTTCTCTGCCCAAAGGCCAGGGCGCAGGAATAATTTTGAACCTGGCCTTGTGGCCAGCTCTGCCTACAGACTAGGTTTCCACTGATTTGGGTGATACCAATTTCCTCCAGCTCCCAAGAGCTGAAGGATAAAAAGGGCTGAGAGGCAGCCTTAATGGTTCTAGCTCTGCCTTACTTGTTCAGTGGCTGAGAAATTGTTAGAGCTGGAAGAGGGCTAGCAAGTATCCCACCCAGTTCTCTTCTCATCCCACTTGGCTATCCTGTTATCAGGGAGGCCCCAAGGGAAACAATTTTGGCAGCTGAAAATGTCAGTGTTTCTCAGATCCTTCTCCAAGATAGAGGATTCCCCTCCAACTGTGTCTCAGCTCATTTCCATGTCCCATGGTCCTAACATTTTTCCTTGACCTTCTGTGTGATAATACTCCAGTTTGGTGTTTGGCCATTTTTCTATAATTTCAGACCTGTGTTTCAACGGGCAGATTTAAGAAGAGTTACAGGAACGCTTTTTACTCTCTGAGTATCCTCCCTTCTCAAATATATTTCATTAGAACAGAGTCTCTGAGACAGTGTGAGATAGTGGAAAAAAGCTCTGTACTAGAAAGTCAAAGGATGAGGTTCTGGCTTCAACTGCAATTACTTGTGGGACACAAGGTCACTTAATTTCTCTGAGCCAATCCATTATATCTCTTTATCCTGAAGTGGCACTAGTGGAGTGAAAAAAAAATTTATGTAAATTGGTTCTTTCTTTTCCGCCTTTAAAAAAATCTGAGTAGGCAATCAATATATTTATGTTGAATTTTCCTCAATGAAACCTGCTCATTTCACCAGATAGTTATGAGAATCAAATTAAATAACAAAGGCAAAAATTCTCTGCAGAATACATAGCACCGCAAAATTTGCTGAGTACTTACAATGGATGAGACAAGTTAAACAAGATAGATAATAGCCCTCCTCTTGGGGAACGTACCAGTAGCGGAAGGAGCCAGAAAAACTAGTAATTACAACACAGTGTTGATAGGGCCTATGATAAAACAAATAAAATAGCACATCAGAAGGGCAACTAGGGACTTCCCTGGCAGTCCAGTGGTTAGGACTTCATGCTTCCACTGCTGGGGGCCCAGGTTCAATCCCTGGTAGGGGAACCAAGATCCTGCAAGCCATGCAGCACAGACTAAAAGGGAAAAAAAAAAGGGGGGGGGGGCGGAGACTAACCTGAACTCAGAGGGCCAGGGAAAATTCCCTGGAGGAAGTGACACCTTCACTGAAATCCAAACAATAACAGGTGTCATCCTGGTGAGAAGGTTTTGCTGCTGGTTGGCAGGGGGTTTCCAGAGGGAAGAACACATGCCCAGGACTAGAGATAGGAGAATAATGGGCTCTAGGAACTGACAACTGTTCACCGCGACTGAAAAGAAGATCTGGGATGAGTTTGTGGGTACAGACTTGGAAGTGTAGATTTGGGGATGAGTGTGGCCTAGCAAAAGAG
The DNA here is from genome assembly GCF_030028045.1 of Hippopotamus amphibius kiboko. Classification (NCBI taxonomy): domain Eukaryota; kingdom Metazoa; phylum Chordata; class Mammalia; order Artiodactyla; family Hippopotamidae; genus Hippopotamus; species Hippopotamus amphibius. The sequence goes on along the minus strand of NC_080193.1, from coordinate 87,959,862 downwards.
TGGGAGAGGTAAGTAGACACCAGATCATAAAGGGCCTTAATGGTTTTACTAAGGAGTTTGGACTTTATCCTAAGGTCAATAGGGAGCCACCGATCAGTTTTCAGCAGGGACACGTGACCAGATTTACTTTAATCAAGAGCTTCCATCTGGTTTCTTGTCCTTTCTTGAGTATCACCCCCCACTCTCCAGTGAGAGCTGTCGGGTAACCCAGGCAATAGTCTACATTTCTAACCCAAGGCCCATTTCTTATCTCTTACTTGAATTCCACCAACTCTGCCAATATTTACTTTTCTCCTCAATCCTAGATCTTTCAACCTCTAGAAACAATTTGGTGGCCTCCTAACAGAAGACTAAGATAATGCTGCCCAAACACATGATCGATCTGTATAAGAAAGACCTCATATCTGGATGATAATGATAGACTAGTAAATGAACTGTATGAAAAACATCCCCTCCTTTTCTTTCTTTACCTCATTAAGTTACCTAGAGCCACATTTTAAGGCTTAGATCAATACCCTAAGGGAAAACCATCATGGTCATTAACTTTATCTCTTGGCCTCACCATTTAACCTTAGGATCGCAGAACCTTGGCACTGGGAAAGAAACCTTTACTCCTCTAGCCCAGCCTTCCACCTGAGTGTCAGAGCTTTTGGCATGACTTGGCAATTGAGATCAAATTATTTCTTACTGCCTGAAACTTCCTTAAGAATTTATTTTTAGGGCTTCCCTGGTGGTGCAGGGGTTGGGAATCTGCCTGCCAATGCAGGGGACACTGGTTTGAGCCATGGTCCTGGAAGATCCCACATGCCACAGAGCAACTAGGCCTGTGTGCCGCAACTACTGAGCCTGCGCTCTGGAGCCTGCAAGCCACAACTACAGAGCCCACACACCACAACTACTGAAGCCTGCGTGCCTAGACCCCATGCTCCATAATAAGAAAAGTCACCACAATGAGACGCCCACTCGCCACAACTAGAAAAAGCCCATGCACACCAATGAGGACCCAATGCAGCCAAAAAATAAAATAAATAAATAAATAAGAATTTATTTTTACATTCATCCTGTGCTGAATAGGTTTAGGGTGGGACCCCTATGTCCAATAGGAAATAGCTCAAACTCACTAGGTCTTAAGGTTCTAGAATAATGCTATCAAAGTGTTATCAACAAACTGGTCCTGGTCCATGGACTCCCTGTTACAAGGCCACCTACAAGTTAAGTACAGAAATCAAGTGTAAGCATGTGAAAACTTTTATAGCAACCTGATATTGTCATGACATCGACAATACACGTTCAGAGGACTCATCTCAATGAACAGGGTATAAAACCGTTTGAGTGTTGTTGAACTTGTCACATGTGGCACCTGCTGCATATGAGTTATGCACAGTAAGACCATGTGTCAGATTACTTTGCAAAGCACTGTTCTAGAAGGTTCCATGGAAAGAGAAGAGGAGAGGTCTTGGGGTAGGAGGGCTAGCTCCTCATTCCCCTCCCTTCTGGGTACAATAGAGAGTGAATCTGCGTCCGAGGATGAGGAACAGGAAGCTGCTCCCACTAAGCCACTGGCTGTGTGGGGTGAAGAGGAGGGCAGGAGTTGGTGGCCAGGTTATCAGGCAATAACAAACTCGGCATCCAAGCACGCGACTTCCAGCAATGCAAGGAGTTTCCTTTGTTTTGGGAAAACAAGAACTGCAAGAAGCCTCTCCTTGACACGTTCTTGCCTGGCTTCGGGAGGAGCCCAACCACCCTGACATACAAACAGGACAGTCCTGGCCAGTGAGAGACAAGCCAGTACCCTGACCACAACCCCTGTTTGCTTTTCCTTTTCCACCACTTCCTCAGTTGGAGGGCCACTGTGGGGCCACAGGGAGCTGCCAGCCTAGGTCACCACTCAAGAACTTCACCCCCAATGACCCAATACCTATTCCATACAACTCTTCCAATGCCCTTTCTACAGCCTACTTTCTCCCCCCAATATGGTACTTTTGGTCTGAGACCAAGGGCATCCTTCCCTAGAGTTGTAGGTAAAACTAAGCTTGAGAGCACCACTCTGGCAAGGGCCATGGTATGCTCTCGCAAACTATGCTATTTTAACTCTAAAGCCAAGGAGATCAGCACCTAGCCAAGTGCCCAAGAAGGACAATATCTGAGGTTCCAACAAAATATTCTGAAGAAGTATTTTTAAGTTATCTGAATAGTCACTCAATTATATTAGGTTATCAGCTTCAAGAACCCAGTTATCACCAAGACTAACATATGTAAAACGATGCACCTCTTTATGATGTAGAATGTTGTTAAAACTAAACTTGTAGTAGCTAGCTAGGGAGCGAGGACAAAAGACCCAAACATCTGACACCACCTGGGAGTCTAGCTCTTGGGGTATAAACAGAGTAAGAGTGTCAGCCTCTCAGACTCACAGGAGAGCACCTTCTAAGACCAAAGACTTGAGGACATTTTCTCCAAGAGTACTGAGAAGTAGGGCTGCCAAGTCCTACTTAGGACTTTACTATGATCAGTCAAGAGCCTTGCGGACCAGGAAATCTTCCTCCCTTTCTGATTAATCAAGGGAGCTTACTCTTTATTCTAATGGCTCAAGAGCCCAAGTTTCTATGAAGACTCATTTGTCCAGTAAGGGGAGGGGTGTGGGGGCGGGACTCCCCCCCACTCCAGGCCTCCTTCATGCCAAAGAAGGAGGAAACAGAATAAGCAAAATAAAATTCATAAAGCAAAGCAGTAATTATGGTGTGGTCAACAAGAGGCTGTCCTCAGGCCCATCATTATGTGGCTAAATTTAACGCCCTGAGCGGCCAGGGGAGCCGTGCGCCCCGGGCACCGTGTGTCCACACAGACGCCAGCTTCGCCACCTTCACCCGCTCGACAGCCGCCAGGGCTGCCAGAAAGCAGGTCACAATTTTTTTTATAGTCTGTTTACCAAGATGCTGTTTTTACTGCGAGGTTTCTCTCATTTTATCTCTTTTTCCCTTTTCCCCAAACAGACTGGCCTGTATTTTCTGTCCTGGTTTTTTTTTTTTTTTTCTTTCTCCCTCTCTCAGTACTATTTTCAGAACTCTAATTTTATATGGTATGTCCCTTTTTTTTTTTTTTTGGTAAATATTTGCCATGACTAAGCCAGGCACATCCAGTTTAAAAGGCTCCATCCCACAAAACATCAGGTCTTTAATGATATGCATCTCATTAGCTTTCCCCATGAAAGGGGGTATAGAAAAAAAAAAGCAACTTACAGACTCTCTCACTTTTTATATCTAGAGAGACCTATATTTATATATGAGGACAAGCTGGAAGCTGACATTCTAAGCCTCGATATGAGGTTAGTACAATGGCCATTTGATTCAGGAGAGAGAGGCTATTGGTCTGTGTGTCAGTTGATTGCTAGTTGATCCAGGTGGTTCGGACCAGATCAGTACAGCCAGAACCAATCCTCAAACTTCTGAAGTATCAGGGCTTGATAGATCAGGGGAACAAAATTCCGGGAAGTCCTCTGACACTAAATTTTCTAAAATGGAACAAAGAGAGTCAAAGGGCACCAATATATCCGTCCTCCACTGGTGGATGAAGTCAAAGAAAAGAAAGCTATGAGTTAAGAGAGCACTGAGAGAGATCCCCTTCCAGTTAGAACTTCATACTGCCCATTCACCACCCCAAGGGCTTCTCCAGCTGGGCAAAGCCCCAAAATTGATGGGAGGATTTCTTACTGTACATGTTAGGTTCGATGAAAGGGGCTGTGTGTTCATTTACTGCACTGAACAAAAGGTACAGCATCCAACACACTCTCTCCGAGGACTGACCTTTGATGCATTTAAAATCATCTTGATACTCCAAGAGGAAGTTAGAGGAGTCTCCAGTATTGACAGTTTTCAATAAGAAATGCTGGGGAAGGGAAATAGACATGGGGATTGAGAAACCCTGAGCGGCTACCGAAACAGCATCTCATGGGGAGTCTATATTTTGTCAGTGTCACCAAAGGTCCAGAGTCTCTAACTTGGTTTTCATTGGTTAATTTAGGGATAATCATACTCTAGAGGACTGACTGATGCTAACTAAAATCATAAGAGACCAATTTAGAAATGAAAGTACCAATTTATTAGTTTATAATGTGAGGCTATACTATTCCAGTGACTGATATATCTTCAGCTGATTTTTCCTGGGAAGCTGAATAAACACTGAGAGTGCTACTTGCTAAATACAGGAAAAAAAAAAAAGGCAAAAATAGCAAATGACTTTATGGGATAGTTGATATACACTGAGGAAAAAACTAGCATTCATCCTTATTCTACTCTAGCATTGCTTTGGCACTGTCCTAGACAAATTAATCAATTGTTACTCCTTGGTTTTTCTTTTCCTGAATTCTATACAACTCTGCTCCTCTGTTAGTACATCTCCTCAGACCTCATGAATTAACTATATAACAGTTTTTCTTAAATTGCTTATCAGAGCCGAGAGGTGTGCAAGACGACGAGTTGGAAGAAAGGGATGTGGAATAAGAAATTAGGCAGTACTTGGGGCAGAGTTCTCTAGCCATGGACCACTTCCTTCCCTATCTTGTAATTAAGTTACGAGATAGTTACAAGTCTCCCTACTACACATAGATGGGTCTCAGTCTTGCCTACTGCTCACAGAAAGTTCCAGGTGTACCTGTGTAACATGTGGCAAGGCAACGGAACATGATGGAAGAAAACTGGGCTGGAAGTTCAGAGCTCCAGATCCTAGTGCCAAAATCTACCACTGTTTTTCTACATGACTTCTTTTACCTTTATAGGCCCTAATTTCCTCATAAGTAAAACAAAGAGGCTTGATATATCCTTAGACTGATACAGTTCCTTCCAGCTCTTAAAATTCTATGGCTCTAATCTTCTGAAGAAGATATCTGAGATGCCATAACTTCCTTCTTAAGGTATCAGCAGAGGCCCTTGAGATTCGTAACCTCATCTCATAAGTGATATATTTACAAACATTTGGGTGGGTTACTTCTGTAGGTAGCTAACCTCATCCATTTTATATTGATTCTTATTTACCCCACTATGAGAATGACCCAAAATTGGGGTGGTGGTGGATATTCTGCTTGAGACTTGCGTCTCCTTAGGTATCCACTAAATTCAGCAGTTTCACTCTGCTCTTCCCCCAGCTGCCAGCTGCTGCAGAAAACTAAATGCTAAGATGCTCACGGACTATTCCTTCTTCTTCTTTTTTTTTAATTTATTTTATTTTTTACTTATTGGCTGCATTGGGTCTTTGTTGCTGCACACGGGCTTTCTCTAGTTGTGGCAAGCAGGGGCTACTCTTCATTGCAGTGCAGGGGCTTGCTGTTGTGGAGCTTCTCTTGCTGTGGAGCACGGGCTCTAGGTGCATGGCCTTCAGTAGTTGCAGCACGTGAGCTCAACAGCTTAACCACTGCACCACCAAGGAAGCCCTGGACTATTCCTTCTTTACACCAAGCAGTATCATCATCCTTGTCTCAAAGCACCCCCTCATTCCTAGCCTCACTCACATCAAGTTGGAAGGAGTTCTTTGGAGTAAAGATTCGAAGAAGACAATGTACAGCAACAGAACTGTTCAGGCTTCAGGCCTAAGAGTAACAGATGCCAGAGAGCTTTTGACGGATTCCCTCAAACCACTACACTTAGAGCCTCTCAGATTGTTTAAAAGAATAAAACCCTTATATGTGTCTTTTCTTCAGTAGCCATTCACCATATAAAATCCATCTGAACTCTTAGCTCAAGATTCACTTCTTTGGACTTCCTAGATGGCACAGTGGTTAAGAATCCGCCTGCCAATACAGGGGACATGGGTTCGATCCCTGGTCTGGGAAAATCTCACATGTCAGAGAGCAACTAAGCCCATGCACCACAACTACTGAGTCTGCACTCTAGAACCTGTAAACCACAACTACTGAGCCCACATGCTGCAACTACTGAAGTCCTTGCGCCTATAGCCCATGCTCCACAATAAGAGAAGCCACCACAATGAGAAGCAGTCCCCGCTTGCCACAACGAGAGAAAGCCCTTGTGCAGCAACGAAGACTCAATACAGCCAATAAATAAATAAATAAGTAAAAAAAAAAAAAAAGATTCACCTCTTCCAGAAATACCTCACCCATACTAGCCTGGTATGAACCCCAGATACCATCCAAATGAATCTATTTCTTTCTCTTCTCAGACAACATATATCTTTATGTATTTAGAACATTTTTTGCATATGTGTAAATATGGTCTAATCTCCCTCTTCAAAAGTCCATCTTTCAAGGGCAGAAACCATGTTTTAACTTCTCAGTATGACTCCACAGTGTTTAATATTTTCACTGGTGCTTAATAAGTACTGTCCACACAGAGGTTTATGTTTCCAAATAAAAAAACAAATAGACCAAAGATCTCCCACATAGAATGAAAAATATGCTTCCTGAGACTCTGGGGCAACCTCCCCTTTGACAATTCCCTTATGGGAGATAACAAGGATGCCCACGAATCCCTCTGTCTTGTTCCCTGAACAGTGGACAGCTGAGTGGCCAACCTACAGGACTGTCTTCCTCTCACACTTTACTGTGGCTCACTATCCAAAAGAGGTTTCCACCCACAAGCAAAGGCCATCATAAGAGAACACTTTAGGTGTAAGGCTATATAAAGTCAATAGATCAGGCAAAGCTTAAAGGTAAGTCGTTGGATACTTTTGTTTTCTCTCTTCCTTTCTCTAACCAGAGACACTTACCAATGTGAGAAACTTCTCCAATGCCAAGACCTTTGAGCTACAAACACTCATTATTGTGTACCTCCTACTACAGGGCACTGCGGTAGGTTCAGAAGAGGAAATAAAATAAGCAAGACAGTTTTGCCCTGAAGGAGTTTATCACCTAACAGGGGCGCTAAGTATAGAAATTCTTATATACAAGGCCAAAGTGATAAGTGACACAGGAAAGATACAAAGTGTTGTGGGATCTCAGAAGAGAGAAAGAATATAGCTTATACTTTGACTTCAGTCCGTTTCACTATTTCTAGCATAACAGAAACGTCATGGAACCATATGATTCTTTTTAAGTAAGGAGAGTTAAATGCCCTTGGAAAGAACTGCAAAATTCCTGGATGAAAAGGCTACATCTTCTGGGGAAAGAAGGCAGAAAATAGGCAGAAATCAAGTCATCTATCTTCAAAATATCGCCTGTGCCTTCACGCCACCCACAAATCCCAGAGGAAGGCCTATCCCCCCACTTGGCTCCACTCCGTAGGTCCTTGCTTTCGCAGTGTCATTTTCCCTTCACCACTGTAAGTTTCTCTTTCTCCAGTGGCTTCTCCTTTGTTTTCAAACACATATTTGTCTTCCCATCTTAAAAGGGGGGTTTTGCTGGGCCGTTAGCTCTCCAGCTAGCTCTCATTTCCTTTTCATTGTGAAACTTCCCAATGAGAGTTCTACACTTAACTGTCTCCATTGCCTTATCAAGTGACCCTTCTTTAGCTGCCTACAATCTGCTGATATTGCCCAAGATCCCGGACTGCCTGATGATCTTTCCTCGGGCAGTCAGCATGTGGCACGGGCAGATACCCTCCCTGGTGATGGGAAGAGCATGGGATTTGAATAAAGACAAATTCTGTGATCTTAAATGACCTGAAGCAAGTTACTTAGCCCTTGAGCCTCTGCTTCTTTATCTTTAAAATGAGGATAATATCACCAACCTCACAGGTTTGCTGTAAGGATTAAAAGCTATAACTTAGCTAAAGCACCTACCACTGTATCTAGCACACACTCAGTACATACTTGATAACTGCTAGCTTCCCTTTCTTATCTAATTTACTCCCCATCCAGATTCTCTCCTATCTCACTCATATTGCCTTCACTGACTCCTACTACCTTCCAAGTATGATTGCTCCCCAAATCTCAATCATTGGACTTTTGTTCCTTTCTACATGCTGTTCCCAGCAAAAGGTGCTTCCATTCTCCTGCCATTAAATGCTGCTCCTTTGTAGATCATTCCCAAATCTATTTCTACAGGTCCTTTTTTCAACCTAAGCTTCAACCTATTTTTTTTAACTCTTTCCTGAACATTCCCACTTGTATGTCCTATAACCAATTTAAATCCAACATATATTGAAAAAGATCTTCATCTTTTAAATTAACTCTAATTATATATAAGGCTTTTTTTTTTTTTTTTTAATAAGCTAAGGCATTGTTAAGTAGTCATACTGGAATGAGTGGACTTTTATGAAACCCTTCCTCTACTAGGGGACAAGCAAGGAGACTCAACTGTGTGAACTGTGGCAAAATGTTCCAGAGGTATGTAAAGCTTATAGGTTAGACCTAAAAGGACTCGACATTTGCCGGAAATAAGGCCTCAGTTATCACTGCCTCACTATGCAATTCTGAACTAAGTGGATTTCTCAGACCAGAGATCAAAACCAAATGAGAGACTAACAGTGAATCTGGCGAAGCTAAACGGAAAAAAAAAATAGTTTTCATTTTAGAAGAGTTGGTAACTTCCTTTGAATGAAGTAAGATGCACAGCCCCTGCAGCAGTGTCTGTTAAATTGTGTTAGCCGATCTGGGTCTAGATGTATCTAGATATACAGGATTTAGTTTTCCACAAGCCCCTACAAACTCTGTTGTCTTTTATCCAGCCTGATCCACACGTTTCTGTTATATACCTACCCCCTGTAATCATCTGAGTTTGTAACACCTGGTTTTGAGTGTTTTAGGATGAGAATTTAAATGTGATTAAGTCCTTTACTGTTGGGATTCTCAGAATCAGAAAGCCTATCTTTTGGAAATGAGTAATTTTAATCCTTTTGTATTTTCTATATTGATTTTCTTTTTGTTTTCCCTCAGATTTTTAATAAATTCTCTTTTGAAAGTATAAGCCTTTATAAATCTTTGTAAAAGGAAAATAAAGAGGTCTTTTTATATATTCTTGGGACAAAAAGAAAAGAAGTGGTGACCCCTGGTAGCAGGGCTCAATGGTGACTACAGGAATTTCAGTGAGAAAACCCCAAAAAGAAGGCAAAATTCAGAAGAAATATGGTTGAGAAACATGTGCAGCCATCCCTTCCTCCCTGGAGCTTTCCATTCCAGACCTCAAATACTGGTGGACTTGTGTTTTAAATAAGGAAAACCATTCCTTTATATGCCCAAGATTAGATTTAATTGAGCCCCACCCATGATTTTTCCAGTCTGTCAATGGCACCACTATTCTTCAGATCACATAGGCAAAGCACTGACAGCCTAATCTTCCTAAAAGATCACTTTCATATGTCACTTCTCCGGTCAAAACTTCCAATGGTTTCCCACTTTCTATAACAGTAATTAACTGCAAGAAGGAAGCGCCCCAACTCCCTCCTAGGAGATGTGCCCCTGTTTGAAAATCACTGCATGTAATGACAGATGTTAATAACTGGACTGAAACAAGCAAATAAATGGATTACAGGCAGAAAAGAGCTAAAAAACATTTACTGTTAGAACAAAGCACCAATCTTCCAGACCAGCATTTAAGCCCTGCCCCCAACCTAGCCTCAAGTATTATCTTGCTAACTTTATTTTCTACTAATCCTCACCCACTCTTCTTATTTTATATCCTTTGCCCATGTGTTTCCCACCTAAAATGCCTTCCACATAGTTCCCTAGCAAAATCTGAAAAAATACTAAAGTCCAGTTCAAGTCCTGCTTTTTACAGGACGCTTTTTCCAATCACTCCACTACTGTGGCCTCTGTAACCATTCACTAAGTACAGTGTGCTCTTTGATGGCAATGTTGCCATTTATGCTAGTTCATGAGCATGATACTGGATACTGGAAGGATGAACTAGCTGCAAGCTTCTCAAGATCAGAGAACAGACACACACAATCGTAGGGAGGATATTCTCATGCATCTAGACTTATCCTTCTTTATGATGCCCATGAAGGAGACTGAAAAACATCCTCTGAATGCTGTGTCTTCCTCTACATATTGAAAAACAGACACATGGCAGAGGAGCAGCCCTTCCAACCTTGGAAGTAGAGCCCAGAGAGAGGAAAGGCTGAGGAAGGAAGAAACTTAATAACTTACTTTGGGCTCTATGACTCATGTTCTTTCCAGGATTTTGTCAGGTTCTTATTCCTTTGGTTTTTGAGATATTTAATTGCTTAACTGGCTCTGAAAAAAGAGGTTCTAGGACCTCTCAATAATAAAAGATACAAGGTTTATACTTCATTCCAAAATTGAGACTATCTCCCAGTAAACTAAGTGTCAAAGAAACAAGGCAGGTAGTACAATCTGACAATGATCTTCTCCTTAGGCTACTCATCTGTTTATAGTGGGGCTAAGTCTCAGGATACCAACAGCTGACGGTTTCATGGCCTATTCATAAGATAGTAAAAATAACAAAGAGTGGGAAGATATGATTCCTTCATCCATCAACAAATACTTCCTGAGTGCCTACTATGTGTGGAGATACTGCTCTAGGCACTTTGGATAAACCAGCACACAAAACACACATCCCTGTCTTCACTGAGGTTATACATCCTGGCAGGCGAAGACAGGCCATAAACCATAAGCATAATAAAGTCAATAAATTTGATGGTAATACGGAAGATAAGTGCTATGGCAAAAAAATAAAAAGCAAAGCATGGTAAAGTGAAATGGGAGTGCCGGGGGCAGAAGGGAAGGGATGTGGCTTACAATCTTAACAGGATAATCAGGGTAAACCCACAGAGAAGGTGATATCTGAAAAAAGGCATGATTGTAGTCCATGTAGATATGCTTGCTTTTTTCAAAAAATATATTCATTTATTTATTTAGGCTGCACCAGGTCTTAGTTGTGGCACGGCAAATCTTTTTTTAGTTGCGGCACACAGGCTCATAGTTGTGGCACACGGGCTTCTTAGTTGCAGCATGCAGACTTTTAGTTGTGGCATGCATGCAGGATCTAGTTCCCCAACTAGAGATCAAACCTGGGCCCCCGGCATTGGGGGCGTGGAATCTTATCCACGGGACCACAAGGGAAGTCCCCGCCTGCACATTTCTTGACATGCCTCCCCTTAAGAGTTGAAGCTTAATTACCCTTCCTTGGAGTGTGGCCTGGACTTAGTGACTCACTTCTAACGAAGAGAATATAGCAAGATGGTGATGGGGTGTCACTTCTGAGATTAGGTTATAAAGAGACTGCAGCTCCCATCCTGGTCTTGGTCTTGGTCTCTCAGCCCCTCGGATTACTGGCTCTGGAGGAAGCCAGGGCCGTGTCATATGAGTGGCCTATGGAGAGGCCATGTGGCAATGAAATGGCACCTCCTGCCAACAGTCACATGAGAGACCTTGGAGTGAATTCTCCCGCCCCTTATGATGACTGCCTTTCCAGCTGAGATCCTGACTTGCAGTTCAAGAGAAATTCTAAGCCAGAATCACCCAGCTAGCTACTTCTACATTCCCAACCTTCAAGATAATAAACGTTTGTTGTTTTAAGCCACTAAGTTTTGGAGTAATTTGTTATACAGCAATAGATAACTAATACAGACAGAAAAGAAGTGAGGGATTTGGCCATACAAATACCTGAAGAAAGAGCATTCCAGACAGAGGGAATAGGCAGTGTAAAGGCCTAAAGGAGGTGATGCTTAGAGCATCAGAAAAACAGCAAGAGGCCAGTGTGGCTGCAGTGGACTGAGGGGGAGAGAGAGAGGAGATGAATCAGAAAGGTAACAAGGTCCAGATCACGTAGAGTTTTGCAGGCCATCATAATGTCTTTGGGTTTTCCTCCATAAATGAAATGTAAAGCCAGCTTTGAGCAGGAGGTATCATGATGTGATTTGAGTTTTAATAAGATCACTTTCTTGGTAACAGGCCCAGAAGGGAGCAGAAGAAGCAACAGGGATACCAATGAAGAGACTAATGCAAAAATGTGGGTAAGAGACGATGGTGGCTCAGACAAGAATGATAGCGGCAGAGGTGAAATTACAGGTGTACTTTGAAGGTAGAGCCAAGAGGCTTATGAACTGGATGTAGGATGTGAAAGGACAGAAGTCAAGAATGACTCCAAGGTTTTGGGCCCTAGCAAGTGAATGGATGAAGTTTCCATCAACATGGGAGGGGGTTTTTAGACAAGCAAATTTGGGGGTTAAGATTAGGAGTTCAGTTTTGGACATGCTGAATTTGAGATGCTATTAGACTTTCACATAAAAATGTTGAGCAGGCAGTCTGAAGTTGGGGGCAAGGTCTAGAATGAAGATTAAACTTGGGATTCATCAACAAGATGATATATATATATTTTTAATTTTTATGCAATTTTTATTGTTTTGTTTTTCCTTTTAAAAGGAATTTTATTGAGATATGACTGACATGCAACAAACTGAATATGTTTAAAGTGTAAAATTTGATTTTTTCCTTATTAGTCATCTATTTTATACTTATTAATGTATGTATGGCAATCCCAATCTCCCAATTCATCCCACAACAAGATGATATTTAAAGTCATGGGACTAGATGAGACCAGTAAAGGAGCGAAAAAAAGATCAGAGCATCAAGGACTGAGTCCTAGGGCACTCCCAACATTAAGAGATAAGGGGAAAGAATCAGCAAAAGATTTTTGAGAAGGAACAACCGATGAGATAGGGAGAAACAGGAGAGTATTGTGCTGTGGAAGCCCATGTTAAGAAAGTATATTGAGGAGAAGGAATTGACAAGCATTATAAAGGGAAAACCTAAATAGGAAAGGATCAGCCAACTCGACTGTCTTCTGCCTCCCTACTCTTCTTTTTCATTTCCACATCCTCCCTGATGACAAATTCTATAGCAGTGATAAGTAAAGGGGGCTGTGGGGACAGCAGGATAGTGTACCTATGCCTGGAGGAAGGAAAGCAGACTGAGGAAAGGAAAAACTGTCACGGAAGACTCACAAAAGGAACGTCAGCAGTGCAGAGCTGGGAAAACTGAACAGGAGTTTGCCATGAGGACAAAAGAGAAAAGAATAACAGGCAAACGGATCACAAAACATATGGGCAGGAAGCTGTCAATACCTGAACATGATGAAAGGGTGGGGTGCTATCAGGGAGTGACAGAAGGTCAGGCTGAGGAGGTCAGCAGGACCAAATCAAGAACCAGTTTGTGTGGCATGCAAGGAGTTTGAACTTTACCCTGCAGGCAGTTGGGAACCACTTCAGGACTTTAAGCAAGGGAGTGATATCATTAGGTTCCTGTTTCAAACAGATCACTCTGACGTAACTGCAAGTTCAATTAGAAGGAAATAAGTATTGACTGGGAGACAAGTTAGGAGGCTGTGGCATGGTCAAACCAGAAACGGGGTGGGGGATGGCTAATCTAAGGCAATGGAAGCTGGAATAGAGAAGAAGAGAAGATTCAAAAAAGGGTTAACAAGTTAGGCTCTGGAAGTAAGGACAAAGAGAAGAGGGGATAATGCCCAAGTTCCTAGCTTAGAAAACTAAATGGATAATGGTACAATTCCCCAAGAAAAGGAACATAGACGAGAACTAGATTTGGGGCAGTAGACAATTAATTTTAGACATGTTTAGGGTATTGCATGTGGGACATCCAGGTGGAAATGTCAAATATGCAGAAAGAAATATGGGCCTGAAACATAGTGGAGATATAAAACTGGTACTCAGGGGTATACTAGTGATAGCTGGAACTGGGGTCTGGATGAGATCACCCAGGGAGAAGAGACTGAAGGGTGGGAGGATGGAGGACCCAATCCTGGGTAACACTAACGTTTGATGGTAGGGAAAGGATGGAGAGCCAGCCAAGGAAACCAAGAAGCTGCCTGTGAACTTAACAGGATAGCAATTTTCAGGTTAAAGGACTCCCCATCTTTCCCAGATTGCTTTGATATAAGCTTTGGCTTCATAAGAGCAGCAATGAATATCTTCATAGCTTGAAGTCTCTGCTCTAGAATCAGGCTGCAACCAGACAGGGGATGAAAATACTAACTAAAACTAGACAGGACACAAAAGCCATGGCTACATTTAGGATGCTGAGTCAAATCAGTGTTAACTATAGTTGTAGAACTCTAACTACATAATAGAAATTGGTTAAGGTATTACATGAAACAGATTATCTAAGCCTTACTAAGCATTCAGAATGCAGTAACGGGAGTGATTGCTAGGCTGAACACTCTCCTCTAAAGACAGAGAAGAAGAGAACTGCAAAATCTCTATCTCTGCTAAGGCCCCCTCCCCAAGGAAGCCAACTTCTCGCAACTGCCCAGGTTTCGGTGTCCGGGGCTGATTCCCAGCCAGGGGTTGCCAGCTGCAGAGGGCGGGGCTCTATTTTGGGCTGCCTGCTGTCCCTGAGCCCAGCCGCGTCTGGTTTGAGCAGCATGCAGCCCCAGTGACTCACACACCCATGCAAACCGCCTGTGGCTCGTGGCATGGCCTCGGAATGCCAGCCTTAGGCCAGCTCCCTCCTCACCCCATTACACTGGGATAAATAAATAAAGAGCATGCCAGCAGCCGCACAGCCTGATGGCAACCAGATGAAGAGAGGGAGGCATGGACAGGGCCAGGGGAAGGAACTCCCTCCAGTGGACCCTGCTGAGCGTGGGCCATGCCAGCCCTCTCATCCTAAACTTCCTCTTTAACACCATTCCTACTGGCATGTAGTAATAGTCCCCAATTCCTTGACAGGTCTTCTATTCCTAAAGGTGCCTCTCAGCCCCTAATCCTAGGAAATGCTCCACGTGGGGATGCTGCCCTCTGGGAGAACAGGGCCAGACCTGACTTGAATGGGCACTGCCAGGAATCCCCCTCTAGTTAGGCCACCATCGATTGGTCCCCTTGGTCTCCCTGGAAATGAAAATCAGGCTCTTAAGGGGAGAGGAAAAACAAAAAGACTAAATATGGAGAAGTAACCCCTGTTCAATCCTTAAATATTTTTCCTGGCCTTAGTATCCTAGAAACCTCCTGTCCTACCGCCTCCTGTGCCCCATCTCAATGGCCTCTTGCCTAGCAATCATCCCAATGAGAACTAGGAAAAACAGACCCCAGGCACTGACCGCATGGCCCTCTGACATCAGCCCTGGCCCCCCTGCACCTTCATCCCGAGCTCTCTGTCCCTGGTTTGTTTATCTTCCAACGTTGCTTATTTTGATGGCACATCCTTTCAGCTCAGTCTTGGGTGACCCTGTGACCCTTCTGTGTCCTGTTTGTAGGACCCCAGGCAAGCAGGGTAACTGAAAAGATGCAGTGGCCATAAGAAATGGTGCAGTCCTGGTAGGAAACCTTTCAATTCTAGCAGTTCTGCAGGACATTCCGAGGACAGTGCGGTGATCCCAGAGGTCACAAGAATTCTACACCATCCTACCCCTTGACTCTTCTCTAATTTGTGTGTGCAACCAGTAAAAGTAGCAAAACAAAATAGGGATAATCCTAAACAATGAATCAAGAAGTGTGGATGGTCCTAAACATACAGCTACCACCACGTGACTTTAGGAGAATCACTTAACCTTCCTGAGGCCCAAACTCTTATTTTATGAAATGGAAAGCTATAATTACCTATCTCTCAGATCCTTTCCAGGTATAATAAAATTCTACAAGTCTATGTGGTTTGGATGTGATCCACCCAGAACCTAGAGGACTAGTGTTCTCAAAGTAGTTGGTTCTAAACATCAATCCCCTTCCTGGGCTAGCACCTATATTCTACATGTTTTCTCATTCAGTTCTGCAGCGTTCCCCCCACCCCAATAGCATGAAAGAAATGAGCCTCCAGTTCTACAAATGAGAAAACAGGCTTTGAGAAAAGCCACAAAATAAATCAGGAGAATAACTGAAGATCCTAACTATGGGTCTAACAAGCAACGCTGTATCCACAGCACACACTGCCACAATTCTCATAAAATCCCTTCAGTGCAGGTTTATCAACATATTCATCCACAAACTCATTGAGAACCTATCACTTCTAGGCACTATGTTTGGTGCTGGGAACATAGAAACGCATTCAACATGGTCCTTGCCCTCGAAGAGTACATAGATCAGTGGAAAAAGACATAGTCTTGCAGACATACAAACAGCATCATGACAAAATTATAACTAGTAAAACAGAGGCATGAACCAAGGCACTGCAGGAGCAGGAAAGAAGGATTATCTTTACAAGGACAGTCCGGAAAGGTCTCCCAAAGAAGCTGAAGCTGACACTTGAAAGATTAATAGAAGTTTACAAGGTAGATAAGACCAAGGCACTGGGCATTCTAGATAAAGGAACAATGTGTGCAAAGACACAAAGGCTAGAGAAAACAGCATTTTTGGCAATTTGAAGCCATTCTGTATGGCTGAAGCATAAAACACACAGAGAAAAATGTTGAGAAACCAAGCTGGATAGGTATGCAGGCACTAGATCAGGAAGGGACCTCCCTGCTGAGCTAAGAATAAGCCTTGCATTGTTTGACTAGGGCTGAGGCAGGGAACTAGTATGCCATCCCAGCCTACGTTAACCTCCTTAAACCCAAATCTATAGACAGGGGAAGCTATCTGAGAGAAAACAAGGCCTAGGATATCTCTCTCTGTCACAAGTTTAGATTTAATGGTCTCTCATTCCCCATGAAGACCTGAAACCTATTCTGCTTCAGGACTTAGCAACACATGCTTTCCTTCTCCTCCAGAATTACAACTGGATGGACTGAGTGCTCAACTTCCATGTTTTGGTCTCACTGTTAACACCTCGAGCATCATGAGGCTACCGCTCAGTCAATGGACAGAGGCAGAACAGAGAGGTTCTAAATCACCTGCTTTTTGCTCAGCCCTGTGAAAAGAACTAATTTCAGGTTCAAAAGAAGTAGGAGTCACAGTCCCTGTCCACAAGGAGCTTACAAATTAGCCCAGAAGACAAGACAGAATAAGAATAATCTATACATAACACAATATTAGAACAGCATTATTTACTCACACAATAAAGTACCAACCTGGGTAACATGTATAATTAGAAAATAGTGCAATAATACTAGGGTACTAACTGTACAACCAACAAGTCCCAGAAGAGTTAGAGAAAAAGATCAATATTGACTGGTATTATCAAAGGTCACTATTAATATTACCCCTGCTTGGCATTTAATAGATGTTTCTTTTGGCCAAGCTCAATCCTTAGAAGGGAAACCTAGGCAGGAGCTTCTGACAGGCCACAATTATCTACTCCCCATTCATTCCTTTGCCAGTCTCCTTGTATAAACACTGTGATTTTCCACAGCCTACTGTGCCCACAAGACAGTCCCCAAATGGTAGCCCTGCGCTTTTCACTTTCCTCTACTGTGGGATGTCAACGGGGCCTGGACAAGTAATAATGACTAGCCCCCAGCTCCACAATTCAGACCTGGGATCAGATCTCAACAAGCAAAAATTCAGCAACTGGTCAACCAAGCTTTCCAAGAGAATTCCAAACAAAATCCCTAGGTACTTTAGCAGAGATATTTTACAAATGTTAATCAGCCCACTTTTGCCTTTTATGTCTTTCCCCCACTTCTCCCCATCTTCCCCAGGTACATCTTAAGCTTTATCAGACTTTCTATAGGTGACTTTTCCAGAGAAAGGGCTCTCCAACCATGCAAGCAAACCTAACACCCAAAATGCAAGTCACCACTCGGGCACCTGGAAAGAGGAAATAAAAGCAAAGCTGCACAAGGAGAAGGGAAATAACAAACACTTTACCTCTACCATAAATTGTTCCAAGAAGGAATTCTCTTCAAATGGCTCTGTCTTCAACCGATCTGTAACAAGAAGGGAAGCAGAAAAGAAATATGAGTCTTAGAATGAGCTTCCTACCTGTGAGATGGAAAGAGAACAGAGCCCAGGACTTCTTGGGAAAGAGGATAAAGATGCAACACCCAGAGAAACCTAGTTCAGTGAGAGAAGAGGACAAACGGGAGGAGAAAAGGGTGATCAGCAATAAATCAGCAGGTTCACTGGCAGCATGTGCTCTAGAAGGTTTTCCCACCACAAAGACAGGTCAAATTAAATTTTTATTCTGAAGTTGGAGCTATGCAGCTTCCTAAAGTCCCAAGCCATTCTGCCCTCATGCAGTTTTGTATAGCTACTGGCTCCTTTCCAGAGTCTTTCTGTGCCATTGCCTAGGGCATGTCTGGACTCAGTTACAGCTTCTGTTGGACACTTGGGCCCCAGCCAGGTACTCGAGGCAAAAGAAGTGTCATCTAGTCTCCAGTTCCTGGTCAGCACCCAGCACCCACCCTCGCGGAAGCACCTCCCTAATGCAAATGAGTCTCCCCCTTTCCTAAGGCTCTCCGACTGTCTGTACCACTCCCCACCAAACGCCTCAAAGAACATCCTCTCACCTCGGCTCAGCGTAGCCCCACTCTCCTGGTAGTCCTGGAGCTCTAGATCTTTCTTACGAAGCAGCATCGCTAGGTCCCTCACTTGGCACTGCAATGCCAGGCTCATGCCCATCAGAGGACGAATCAAATGCTGGGAGACCTTTCATGGAAGAGATACCAATTAGCCAACAGACACACACATAGTACTACCTAACACTGCATAAGATACAAGGAAAAAATACTGAAAAACAAAATGTTTTCACAGGAACTTGTATTTTCATAGGCAAGCAACCCATTTACATGAATGTAAACACAAATATAATAATTAAATAAGTATATGAAAAAGGTTCAAGGATTTTCTCTGTGGCACAGATAAAAGGATGGGAAGAATAAAGGAGAACATGTATGAACAGATAACCTAGAGTTGTGATTTAAAGAGAAGGATGTGATACAGGTGATAAGAAGTAAGTGTGGACTCAACTCTCAGCAAAAACTGAGAGACGAAAGCAGAAGATCCAAGTAACGAAGAAAGTAGGTGCGGTTTAGCTGGAGTGTAACGGAAGACAAATATCAACAGAAAGTAGAGAACTTTGAAAGTCAAATCAGACCCAGACACTAATTATGAACCATATCAGGGCTGATAATAGCCCAGAAAGAGGCCAGAGTTTCCATCTATTCCCACGAATGCAGCAAAGTCTTAGGTCATGGTTGTGATAGAAGCAAGCCAATCACCAAGAGACTAGCCTAGGAAGGAACAAACCACTCCTCCACACAGCTTGCTCTTAACCAAAGGTAAGAAGGATGCAAGCGTGGCCACACCGCAGTGCAACCAGAGTGATGCTCTCATATGATAATACACAGCTATATAGAATAACCATTCCATTCACCTACACAAGGTGTCCATTAGCCTGTCAAAGAAGTTAGCAAAAATCAATCATTTGTGGCTGAAAGTTCCTTTCCCTTCCCCCAAGGAGATGAACTAAAGGAGGCAGCAAGAAGAAATGCCCTAGATCAGAGGTCAGCAACTCTTTTCTGTAAGGGCAGATAGTCAATATTTTCAGCTCTGTGGCCCACAATATTCAACTCTGCTGTTGTAGCAAGAAAGCAGCCATTGACAACATGTAATAAATGAGGGTGGCTGGGTTCCAATACAACTTTACAAAAATAAGCAGCAAGCCAGATTTGGCCTGCTGGCCATAGTATGCCAACCCCTACACTAGACCTAAAAAGGAGAACTTTTAGACAAGATACCCAACACAGGCTTGAAGTGAGGAAAAGGTACTAAAGTGGCTCATAAGCTGTGCAAGCCAGACTCATCTGGATCAGGATCAGAAGTCTGGACTCTTCAGACTTGTATGTTTTCATTTCCATTAATTTTCTAGTAAAACTTATTACTAAAGACTTCAAGTATCTTACGGTTCAAACTGACAGGAAATAATTTTTTTTTCTCTAAAGACAGATTAGAAGAGAAGACACTGGGTATGTGTTAGGGTTGGGGTAGGTTAGGGTTTGGGAGCAGCAGCTTTTGCACCAGCACCAGGACCCAAGAAACGCAGGGGTAACAGCGCAGAGTAGAAGGTCGGCAGTCAAGTGCAGCTACCTGTCATTTCTTTCTGTCACATAGCACATCCCAACCTAGGACTGTCTCCCAGCTCAGTTCTTAGTATGAACTTAAACCTCCAGGAAGTACTGTTCAGAATGTGACAGAAGCTCTGCTTTTGGAAAATTTATCCACTCTAGACTCAACCCCCTTTTCTAGGAATTGCTTTAAGTTTGGTCCTTTTCAAGGGAGATCAGGAGGGAAAATAGGTGAATACTTGTATGAAAGCAAGTCAATGTTCAGTGAGTTGAACTGAAAATAACTGCCACTGCTAACCAAGCAGCATCTCCATCCATTTGTTGGCGCACTCAAATAACAGAAATTCCTGGAGTTAATAACCAACCTTTCTCTGGGGGCTACTTTCACAGCAATTCCTTTGAGTGGTGGTAAATATAACAGCATGAAACATGATGAGAAACAGTTTTTAATCAATGCCATGTCTAATTAAATGTGGTAATTATTGAAATTATTAATAGGACTCCAATGTCTATATAGCATTTTTTAAAAAGCTTTTTATCATTAAATACTTCAACTTCTCAAATAACTTCATAGGACTGGGTTACACCACTCTGAATCACAGGGGTATAACTCACTTCGAAGTTAGTTGAACCCTAACTTAGATCAATTAATTAGAATAAGACACTGTGGCTGAAGCAACAGATTTCAAAGCAAATTCACAGATACTACAAGGAAAAATCTAAGTGCTTTAGGAGGCCAAGGACACTCTCTCCCCTTCATTTATAGACAGCAATATATGAAAAGATGCAGTTGAATAAGCCAATTCAACAAATACCTACTGGGTGTCGAATACATGTTCTGACCCTGTGAGGCCTCTGCCCTCAAAGAGATCACAACAGTTAAGGAAGTCAGGAAGTGTGGTGGATATAGAAGCAGGAGTTGCCAATCTTCTCCAGAGGAAAAGCTATTTATAATTTTCCCCAACGTCTTCAGATTTGTTCATATGTCATAGGGAAAAGAGCAGGACAGCAGTTACAAACCCCAAGATGAAATGTATCACGTTTGGATATAATGAAAAGAATAGTAGACTAGGAACTAGGAGACCGAGATTCTAGCCGTGGCTCTGATAGCATCTAGATGTGAAAACGGCTTAACCTCAAGTACTTATATGGTCTTTGTCTTTTAAAAAAAAAAATTATGGAGTTGGAATATTTGCTCTCATAGGTCACTATAATCCTAAGGTTAAGTAATGTTACATATGTTCTCTTATTTAATCCTCACATCTCTGCAGTAAGGTCATGGTTGGTATCTCCATTTTACAAATGAAGAAACTGAGTCTCATAAAAATTCAGTAACTTATCCAAGGCAATACAAGTAGTCAAAGTGGTGGAGCCGAGTTACAAATTCAGGTCTGCTGGTTCCAAAGCCTGTGCTCCTTCCACAAAAAAAACCCTTGGATGTGACTCCTGGGAATCAAAAAATAGCCAAAGAGGTGACAAATTTGTAACTCAAATATAGACTATAAAAAATTATATTAGGAAAAGAAGATAACAATAACAACAACAAAGAATTACATTAGCCACTAGGAAGAACAGAGAGTGGGAAGGAGGAGGGGTGATAAGAAGTTGGCCAGAAGTGGAAATGGGTTCAGTGTTAGGAAGTTTTATATATTCCATAATATCCTGCAGAGACATAAAAACTATTACTTTATTAATGTGAATACACCATGTGGTAGCGGGTGTGGGGAAACAGGTACTCTCCCACTCTTCTGTACTGGGGGGCGTGAAACTGCATAATCTCTCTGGAAGACAACAGGACATTATGTTAGCAAGATTAAAGATGCAAATATTCCTTGATTCAGCTATTCCACTTCTAGAAATTTAGACACATACTTACACATAGAAAAAGTAAATACAGGATATTCACTACATATAACAACAAAAGAATGGAAACAATTTAAGTGTCCACTAGCAGCAGATCAATTAAATACATGTTGATATATTCACTCATCAAAATGCTATGTTGCCACTGAAAAATATTAAGGCAGGTCTTCTAAATGTATTGCTGTGAATTATTTCTAAGTTCTAAAACTAAATGAAAAAAGCAAGGTACTGAACACTGTGAACAGCATGCTGTCATTTGTGAAGATACATATATCCAGATATGTATTTGACTCTATGAGTATATCCATATATACATATATATACATACACACACACACACACACACACACACACATATGTAGCTTTCCTTGAAACAAGAAGCTTACAGCAGTAGTTGCTTTAGAGAAGGAAAATGAGGGACTGGAAAGGGAGTGGTAAGAAGACCTATTTCTTCCCTACATACCCTTAAATGCTATTTGAAGTGTTTGCCTTCTGCATGAGTTACTCATTCAAAAAGAATTAAATAAAAACTATGACAAGAATGAGTAACAAACAAAAATTATGACTGTGTGACCTCACAGACACACACACAAGCCTGAAATAGTATCCACCTACATCCTTGTTGGTGTCCACTGGCTCTAACTTTTTCCCTATAAAGCTTCCTCAGGTACAGGGGTTTCCCTGGGATGGCATTCTTCTTGTAATAATATACCTTGAAGCATAATTATTCATAAATTGTTCTCCCCATGACCAACCAAGACTCATTCCACTCTAAACACTGTTGCTCCATAGCCAGCCAAGATTCATTCCACTCTAAACACTGTTGCCTCTTTTTAAATTACGGCTCCCCAATTAGAGGAATTTGCCTAGAATAGCTAGGTTTTCTTTACATATTACTTTCAATTATAATATCATTATACAAGTGTTCTTTACTTATTCTTTGAAAGAAAAAACTATTAGAGCCAATCAGCTTCCAACAAGAACTGCCTCCCCAATCTCACTCCTCTGAATTTCCAGGGCTGTGTGATATAAAATGAGAGTAGTTATGGCTAGGGTTTCCCCAAGGCTGCCCAAATGTTTTGGTGCCAGAATAAGCATTATTGAGGAAACAGTGCCCCCTGGTGTTACTTAGAAAAAGTTGCAGGGGTTTTGAACAAAATAAATTCCATCGAAAGCAAGGTGGAAATTTTCACAAGTTCAATTAAAACCAACAAATGTAAGTGATTATTATTGCTAAGCACTGTTTATGGGCCTTAAAAATTCAGAGGTTAACGAGCAGTAGTTCTCCAAACACTCAAGTCTAGCTTGGGTCAAAAATACCATATCAAAAACAGAGAACAGTTTGTTGAAAAGCACTTTGTTCCATCACCCTATTGATGCCAAAGCAACACAACACCTCTGGGAGACTAAAGAAGGGAGACAGGAAATGATGCCCACTAGTCTTCAGATCCCTCTGCTGATGAACCTACAAGCTTAGAACTCCCATAGAAGACCCTGTCCTCTAATGCTAAAACAAGCTCTATTTATATAGAAGGGTAGAAGAACAAGCAGAAGTAATTCCTGCAAACTAGTTCTTCGCTCTCAACAAACTAATCACTAATAAAAGCTCTTGGGGCCTAAAAATCTACAAGTCAACAGAGGACATTATCTTCCGAGTCCCTGAAAATGGGCTCTCGAATCAGACCTATCTGGGAGTCAAATTCCAGCTCATTCATTTATAAGCTGGATGTCTTTGGACAAATTACCTTCAATCTCAGCTTGCTACTCTGAAAACTGGCAATAATAATACTTACCTTTCAGGACAGGACAATCGTGAGGATTAAATGACAAGATAACGTTCAAAAAGGTACTCAACACTGGTATATGCCTGTGCTACAACCAGAATGATCTTGATAAATTACAAATTGGATCTTGGTAAACCCCCACTTAAAGTTTTTCAATGAATCCCTGTTGCCTTTAGGATAAAATCCAAACTCCTTCAAGATCTGGCCACTGTCTACCTCATTTCTCACGGCTCCCTGCAGTCAGGAAGTTCCCCCACTTGCCCTACACTTAGGCATTTCCACACATTTCAGAATGCACTCATGCCTAGAATGATCTTTTTATTTTCTCCCAGTTACTTCCTACTGATCTTCAAAATTTAGCTCAGAAACTATCTCTTCAAAAAGATTTTTCTGATCCTCAATCATCCTGGGCTTATCTCAATCAAAGTATATACCATACTTTATCCTGTTTCCTATCTGTCTGTCTTCTCATTAGACTATGAACTCCAGGAATAGGCAGTATTGCTTTAGATCTGGACACCCAACAATTAGCCCATAGTAGATGCTTAATAAATGATGAGTAAATCAAGTAATGAATAAAGATACCCAGTAAAGCATGTAGGCCCAAACTCTGCTCCTTTTGCAAGAAAAGAATGTACCAGTCAAGAAACCTTTTTACCTACTTCCCAGTCAAGGAAAATTTTCTAATTAGAGAAGAATTTGAAATTTGAAAATCTTCTAACTGGGGTTTATTTAAAAAAAAAAGAAAGAGCACCTAAAGCTTCATTTGAGAAGCTTCGAGAAGGAGAAGCAGCTGGCACCTCTTTCCCTACCCCATATTTGAATTGCACTTACCAGCAAAGGGCTAGCTAGGATACAGTGGAAATTCCAATAGAATGGGAGGCCAGAGAGCTCACTCCGCACCCGTAGTATCAATGCCTCTGCCACACGATCACAGGAGAATGTAGCTTTGCCAGGGCCAGCAGTGTCCTTCAACAATGGGCAAAGCAGGTCATTCAAATGAGAAAGAAAAGCCGCAGGAGGAGCAGTCAGGCGCTTGTTCAGCTCCTAAAAAAGACAGCAAGCGTTGTACAGAGTAAGAATGCTAAAAGGAAACTGACTCCCTCGTAAGTAACAGCAAAGGAAAGTTCCGGTTAACATGAAGATAGCGGGCAGTAATGGAAATAAAAACAAAAATAAATAAGTGGGACCTAATGAAATTTAAAAGCTTTTGCACAGCAAAGGAAACTATAAACAAGACTAAAAGACAACCCACAGAATGGGAGAAAATATTGCAAATGAATCAACAGACAAAGAATTAATCTCCAAAATATATAAACAGTTCATGCAGCTCAATATCAAAAAAAAAACCCAATCAAAAAATGGGCAGAAGACCTAAATAGGCATTTCTCCAAAGAAGACATACAGATGGCCAAGAGGCACATGAAAAGCCGCTCAAGATCACTAATTATTAGAGAAATGCAAATTAAAACTACAATGAGATATCACTTCACACCGGTTAGAATGGGCATCTTCAGAAAAATCTACAAACAGGACTTCCTAGGTGGCGCAGTGGTTGAGAATCTGCCTGCCAATGCGGGGACACAGGTTCAATCTCTGCTCCAGGAAGATCCCACATGCCGCGGAGCAACTAAGATGGTGCGCCACAACTGTTGAGCCTGTGCTTTAGAGCCTGTGAGCCACAACTATTGAGCCCATGTGCTGCAACTACTGAAGTCCACGTGCCTAGAGCTCATGCTCCGCAACAAGAGAAGCCACGGCAATGAGGAGCCCACGCACCACAAGGAAGAGTAGCCCGCACTCACTGCAACTAAAAAAAAGAAAGCCAGCACACAGCAAAAAAAAACAAAAGAAAGAAAGAAAATCTACAAACAATAAATGCTGGAGAGGGTTTGGAGAAAAGGGAACCGTCTTGCACTGTTGGTGGGAATTGTTACAGCCACCATGGAGGGCAGTATGGAGGTTCCTTGAAAAACTAAAAATATAATTACCATATGACCCAGCAATTCCACTACTTGGCACATACCCAGAGAACACCATAATTCAAAAAGACAGATGCACTCCAATGTTCACTGCAGCACTATTTACAATAGCCAGGTCATGGAAGCAACCTAAATGTCCGTCAACAGATGAATGGATAAAGAAGATGTGGTACAGATATACAATGGAATATTACTCAGCCGTAAAAAGGAACAAAATCGAGACATTTGCAGAGACATGGTGGGCCTAGGGACTGTCATACAGAATGAAGTAAGTCAGAGAGGGAAAAATAAATATCATATATTAACACATATATGCGGAATGTAGAAAGATGGTACAGATCAACTGGTTTGCAAGGCAGAAACAGAAACACAGATGTAGAGAACAAACATATGGACACCAAGGGGGGAAAGCAGGCAGGGGGGAGGGGTTGGGGTGGGATAAATTGGGAGATTATGATTGCCATATACATATTACTAATAAGAAAAAGATATATCAAATTGTACACTTTAAATATATGAGTTTATTGTATGTCAGTTATATCTCAATAAAAGTTCTTAAAAAAATAAAATAAAATAAAACTAACTAGAAGGTAAAAAACCACAGTGGGCAGAAGAGGAAGGGAAAGGAAAATAAAAACATCAGAACAGGAAAGAAGAAAACAAAAAGAAGAGAGATCAACTGGCCTACTCCACAGTTCTGCCTTCCATTGAATGCACTACAGAAACACACACACACACACACACACACACACACCCACCCATATGGAAAGATCCCAGGGCTAGAGGTAGAAGTGCAAAACATCAATGGAAATTGTCTCAACCTGACTTGACCTTCCTTGACGTTAATGTCCCCTGACCTTCACTAGGAAAGAAATTATATCCACTGCCACCCACAGCAGTGCTTCTCTTCACACTTACCTTGGCTCGCTGGCTGATCACACTAGTGTCCACCTGCTCATGCCACACTTGTTGAAGATCCGAAACCAGCAAGGCATAGCCCTGCTTGGTGATATAAGCCTTGACCAAGAGGGAGTTCTCAGCAAGCTGCAGCCATGCCCAAGGCTGCATCAGCAGGCCTTGCTCCAGTTCATCCATCTGCAGGAAAGCCTTAATTTAGCAAAGTGCCCCCAGGGTGCTGTAGGCCTGGGGGGACACCACTCATAAAGTTCTATATCAAACACATCTTGTGAAAATCCTCCCTAAGAAAACAGAAGGTATGGATTTACATTCTACTCCCTCTCCTCCACCCTCCCTCCCTGTATATAACCAGCTGAACACCAACCCTATTGCCTCTTGCCACTAAAAATCTATTTAGAATTTTGAGGGTTTTTCTCCCATATTAAATTCCTAGAAGACATAAAATATCTCCTTCTTCTATAGCGTTTAAGCCTCAGCATATTGGTATTAGTATTTCTGCTTTCTAATAATATAACAGTATGGAAACCTAAACCATTTTTGTTGCATCTTTATCACATTCCTAAGAAATATGTCAATGCTAGCCTTTCCCAGAACTTCTAAAAGAGAAGAAATAGTTCTTGTTCTATAAAACATCATAAGTCATAAATGTCATGGGCAGGAAATTCAAACTATTTGATCATTATCTAAAAACAAAACTCTGGAAGCTCTGTGAATTTTAAATATATATATGTGTGTGCCTGTATATATATATATATATATATATATATAGAACATATATATATTTCCTAAACATATAAATATATATTCCCTAAACGAATGTAGGTATGTATGTGTATATATATATATATATATATATATATATATATACACACATTTATATGCCCTCTAAATATATTTTTCCCTAAATATATATACATTGTCTAAGACAGGGATTCTTTTTTTTCAGTAGAGCCATATTTACATTTTATTTAATTGTAGTTTAATGTTTTTTTTGGTTGATGAATTGAATAACATTTTTAAAAAATCACAATATCTTTCATCGGAAAGCTTCTATTTTATGCCTTCAAATGAATAGGAAAGTATACCAAAATTATTAATCATTCCATAGTACTACAAACCAGTCCTAAAAACTAACTTCTTTGTGTAGCTAATTGAATACCTGTCTGAACCATTATCTTGACTGTATTTTTCCTTAAAAACACATAGGGGGAAACCTTAAGATTGTTTTTCCCCCAAGAACTGGGGTAACATACCAAGAAGTATCATAGATTAATGTGCAGACTCTGGAAAGGTCCAGAGCCTATTTTTATATTTGCTGAAGATAATAATATGAACTTCAGCATGGACACAGCATATTCCCTTCAGCATGTATTTTTAAATATGAAACATACTTTTCAGTAAAAACTTTCATTATTGGTGATTTTTAACCAGTGGCCTCATTTTTTCTCTCCCCACTGTATTTGCTAAGGCTGCCATAACAAAATACCACAGACCAGGTGGCTAAAGCAACAGAAATTAATTATATCACAGTTCTGGAGGCTGGAAGTCTAAGATCAAGGTGTCAGCATGTTTGATTTAAGACAGGGATTCTTATACTAGAGTCTATGCATGTAAACCCCCTGGAATTATATGCAAAATTTCTTCATACATGCATATACCCATTTGGAGGGAAGAGGTCCACAGCTATGGTCAAATTCTCAAAGGGATCAATGAGACACAAATAAAGAGCTAATAACTCTGTGTCCAGAAGCAAAGAGAAAAGCCCTAATCCCATTTCAATACCCTGAAAGACTAAGAAGTCAATAGAAGGCACAGCACATTACACAGGTAGAGACCAATGAATTAACTCCACTCATCACCCACATCCCCACCCAAGGCTCTGCCATCAGTGACATCACACCCTGCTTCACATCCTGGAAACCAACCTTCCTACTTCAACAACTAAACTTGCAGTCTTAATCTAGTAGATGTTCAGTAACTATGACTACTTTACAGGCAGTTTGATCATTTTTCCTGTGGGTAAAAAAAAAAAGTGTGGGACTTTCCTGGTGGTCCAGTGGTTAAGACTCCGAGCTTCCACTGCAGGGGGCACAGTTTTGATCCCTGGCCGGGGATCCTCCAGGCCATGTGCAGAGCAGCCAATAAAAAAAAAAGTGATTTCAATCTACAAACACAAACTGAAGTTGGGGGTGGGGGCAGATCTTAGAATACAAAGAAAACAATGAAAATCCCTGGATTTCATTAACATGGTTAACACAGTTCTGTTCTTCCAGTCATTTTCATCTCAATCTAAGCCATTATTCTTCCACTTATAACCCAGTTTTTGAAGCGTGGCCTTGTTACATAATTTGTATAGTCACTAGACAGGTGAAATAGAAATATACATATTGTGATTTTTATCTCCAGCGGCCTCAAAACCTTCTGTTTGGAAGATGGTATTTCGGTCACATTTCCCATCTGCTGTTCCTACTGGGAAGAGATCTTAGAATGATGAAGCTAGTCCTCACTGGACCAGAGTTCCACACTACCCAAGGTCACAAACCGCAAGTCGCCAAGCCCCTCTCTCCCTTATAGGCACTCCCCAGTGGGCACTCTAACAGTCACTAAAATTGGGTTGATTATCCGACCCTGTCACTTAGGAAAGCCTGGAAGCTCAGGACCCTCACACTGTATGGTGCTTTGTTTTGCGGGCGGGGGAGGAGTTTAAAATGTGGCTGGGGTCAACATGTCCCCTAAAGAGGTCTGAGAAATTCAGCACCAGCCCTGGGGTTAGTTGCTCCCACCACGCATGTCCTGTTCTGAGGCCTCTGTATCTCACCTTTTTCTTATTACCTTCAAGGATGCCTTGAACCTTTACTTAACCAGATTCACCCGTTTATTATTCTTGAATGAGGCAGGGGAAGCGCTGAGGGCCAAGAGTGGAGTGGGGTTGCCTAAAGCGGGTCGGCACCCAGTCCCGCCGCTTGGCCAAGAGCCCCTCTCCCGGAGCAGTTCCTCCGCCATCCTGCAGAGGGCAGCAAAACCCCAGCGACAGTCTGGGCTGGGCCACGCCCCGGCCCTCGGGGAAAGGGCGACTCCTCACTCCCTTTACCACAACCCCGCTCCAGGAGCCCCACCTGGCGTCGTCCAGTTTCCATTCGCCCTCACTAGAAAGGCCTTCACTGTCCACGTTTGTACGTTTACCACACCAGCTACATAAGGAGTGGCTTGGGACCCCTCGAGGGACAATAAAGCCGAAAACCGCCGGCTTGGTCGCACCAAGCTGCCGCCGCAGGAGTACCCTTACAAACCCCGCCTCGCGGCCGGAGGCGAGCTGCGCACGCGCGGCCCTGCGGCCCCGCCCACCCCGGAGGCCTGTCCCATAATCCCGGCCCCGCGCAGGTCCCTACTGGGAGGAAACTTTGGGGAGGAAGCGAGTTGCCAGGGCCCGCCCGCAGGGTCCGAGCAGTCTCTCACCGCCCTGCCCCGGCCCCGACCCCGACCCCGACTAGAGCTCGACCCCACCTACCGTGAGCGGCCTCGAGAGCTCTCACCCTCCTCGCTGCAGGCTGAGCCGCCCGCGCAAACCGAAAGCCCTAAAGTAGAGGCATTCCCCCCCAATCACCACCACGGGGAGGCGGGGTCTTGGGACACTGGGGAGGAGCCCAGGCCTGATGTAGGCGGGGCGTCTGCGCCCACAGAGCTGATAGCTGGAGCGCTCGGAGGTGGAGGAACACTGTGGCCTGGAAAGCGAGAAGGGAGGCTCAAGGACCCCTGGTAGAGATGTGAAAGGGGTGGTGGCATTCCTTAGAGTCGCGCTGGCAGAGCAGAAAGAATGCCAGACGAAGTGCAGGAGAGAGGACCCCGAATTTGGATTTGTTGACAAACCTAAAGTCATTTCCCTTCCCTACCTGTCCAACCGCTTTTTTGGTTGTTTTGTTTTTAAATAAAACGAGGGGATTGAACTTCAGTAGATAATCTCTCTTGGGTCCCCACCAGCACTCGAGTTGTTTAAGAGATGAGTCTCCCAGGCATAAATCCCACGATCTGACCTCATGCTTCACCTCTCCTGTCTCATTTCTCCTTCCATTCACCCCCTACTTATGCTCCATCACCACAGAGAAGCTTGAAATCCTTCAGCTCATCTTGTACCTTGTACAAATTACTGTTTTGCTCGAGCTGGGTACCTGAGCCTGAAAAATTCTCCCCATCCATGTTCCACAACCAAAAGTCCTCCTCTTGTCAAGGCCAGCCTCAGTGCTGCTTCTATGTAAAAGCCTTTCCCACTATTCCCAATCAGAATTCATTATTTCTTCTTCTTTGCTCCTATAGCATTGTTTTCATCTTTATTGCAGACTGCTTTCTGCTTTGGATTTTAGTTAGTAATTACACATCTGTTTAAACCATAAGTGTTCTAGAGGGCAGGGACCCTGTCTTATCCATATGTGTATTTCCAGGACCTTGCACATAGGAGGCACTCAATAAATATCAGTTAGGTGAATGCTGGGGTTGGAGTACAGATAGTTCACAGGCAAAATATCATTCATTCATGGCCCACTAAACCATAGCCCTGCTCTGAAACAGTTGGGCCTAAGTAAGAGAAGGAAAGGCAAACACACCTATTGGGAAATGAGACCTTTAGGTGGCCTATGTGACACACACACACACCCTCTCCCTGGGAGAAAGTAGAGCCTGGGATCTGGCTCTCCAGCAAGCTGGGAGATAGGGCTAAAGTAACCAAGGTGGAAGCAGGAGTTCTAGTAATTACTGGGACCTAAGTTCTCTGCTGGACCCAGGGAACTGCTCCCCAAAACCAGTCAGCAAATCAGCTGTCTCTCCTGCCTCAGAGGGCCCTCCTTCCTCATTCCCAGAGTCTTCGGGCAGTGGGCAGAGGCAACGGAGGGGCTGGGGAATGCAGGGACACAGATTTTGGATGGAGAAGGGAAGCTCATACTCTTCAGCAGCCTTCTCCCTGGACTTCTGAGGCATCCGAGCCTCTTGGGCAGTGAAAGAAGATGGCAGCCCTTGACCTAGGCCTCGCTCAAGCCGTGTACCTGCAAAAGAGAGGGTGGTCAGGCCACTGCCCAACCCAGGGAGTGATGACTTCCTGGCCACTCCCCAGTCTCCTGGGGCCTGGCCTAAACTTACCAGGAATGGTGTTCTCTAGGAGGAAGCCCAAGAGTCCCGCCAGGAAGATGGGCTCTGTGAGCAGTGAGCGTAGTAACACATCCAAGGGGCTCCAGCCTACAGGGGGTTGAGGCCAAGCAGGAGGGGAACTCTGATCCTATGCAACGCCAAGGAGCCTAATAACTTCCAACCTAAGCCTTAGTCTTGGACTAAGGACAGATCTTTCTGAATTGTTCCATTTCCCCTCTCCCCCACTTTGTCCCTCTGCTCTCTATTTCCCACATCCAGACTCTTCCCCCAGGGTCCCTGCTCAATACCCTATATTCTGAGCATCCATGTGCCTTTCAGATATGCTTCGATAGTTCTAGGCTCCCTG
Source organism: Hippopotamus amphibius kiboko (assembly GCF_030028045.1). Classification (NCBI taxonomy): domain Eukaryota; kingdom Metazoa; phylum Chordata; class Mammalia; order Artiodactyla; family Hippopotamidae; genus Hippopotamus; species Hippopotamus amphibius. The sequence goes on along the minus strand of NC_080193.1, from coordinate 87,928,029 downwards.
TCTCCGGAAAGTTTGGCATTAAAAGCCCCAACCTTATTTCCCACTTCTTACCTTCTATGCTCTAGCCTGGGTTCCTCAACCTCAATACTACTGACATTTTGGACCAGATAATTTTCTGTTTGAGGGGGGCTGTCCTGTGCATTGTAGAGCGTTTAGTAGCATCCTTCTACCCACTAAATGCCAGCAACAATCACCTCTCCCCTGCTTATAACAACGAAAAATGTCTCCAGCCATTGCCAAATGTTCTCTGTGGGACAAAACTATCCTCAATGAAGAACCACTGCTGTTTGCTCAGCTGAGCTAACAAAATGAGTTATTTGCTGCTCCCAGGACATACCCTATGACTTCCTACTTCTATGTCTTTGTTTATGGTGGTTCTTCCACCAGGAGTGATGTGTTTATTTCTTACCATCCTTCAAGGCCAGCTCAGTGTTACTTTCTCCATAAAATTTACCTAGATCATCTCCAACAGAAGCCACCTATCTCACTGCTGAGCACCACAGCTCTTTATCTGAACATTTCTAGTTATGTTTCTACACATCTCATTTCTTTTACTAGACTGTAACACCTACAGGCACCTTTGTATCCCAAGGAGCTAGCACCATGTTCAACAAATATTTGCTAAACAAAGGAACAGGCTATTTGTACCAAAGCCCAGAGAAGGGTGTGGGGCCTAGTGTTCAGAGAAACTCAAGTCTTGAGCCCTTGCTTTCCCACTGCCGAACAACTCCTCTTTCCCTCGCCCCTCCTCCCACCTGTGCTCAGTAGAACTGGAGCTTCCCGAAACCATCTTGGCAGCAACAGGGCCATGAAGATGGAGAAGCCAACAATGAAGACATTCCGCCCAGAGTCAATGTCAGCCAAGTGGAAGCTGGAGAATCCAGTAGACAGAACCACGGCATGGGTCACCCCCAGCACCCCACCTGTCTCGTACAGAAGTAATCAAAGATGTTGGGAGAGGGCTGGCACAGCAGAGAGTATTGCAGGCCGGGGAAGGTTGTAAGGGGCAAAGACCACCAAAAGGCCCAGGAGCCCAGAAGCCCAGTCAAGAGGCCAAGATGTGGCTGAGAAAACAGGGCAGCTGACATATACTCATATCTACATACTAGGGAGCCTATTCAGAAAGAAAGGGTGCCAACCACCAGCAACCAGGTGGGCCCTGCTGGGGGGTACTGGTTCAATACCAGTCCTGCTGATACATCCACTCACCAAGCACAGGCAGCGGGATCATGGTGAGGAGCTGGGCCAGCCTCGGGGAGAGCCCAAGTGCCACGCAGAGCAGCCCCACCAAGTGGGCCACTCGCCGAGATCCAGCCTACATGACGAAGAGACACTAGAAAACACAGCCACCTCCTCGACCATTCAAGGTCTTCGCCTGGCTGACCCTTCTCATCATTTGGATCCCAGCTCAAATGTCACTCTCCCAAGAAGCATCCCTGAGCACTCTACCTAAAGGGGCCTCCCTTACTCAACCACTATCCCACCCCCTGTTTTGTTTTCTTAAATAGCACTTATCACTCTTGGAAATTATCGTATTTGCTTAATTCTTAAATTGTCTGCCCTTCTCTCTCTTGAAGTCCCCAAGAGAGCAGGGACTGCATCTGACTTGCTTCTCTCTAGAACCTCAGCCCTGGTCCAGTGCCTGAGGGACAGAAGGGGCTCAGGAGTGATTTAGTGTCTTCCTCACACTCCTAGCCCTTACCACTTCTAGGCACCTCTCTAAATGAGATCACTGCTATGAAGTGCCTGGCAGAGGGCTAGGCACAGCTGGCAGTCAATTCCCTTCCCTCTCCTGCCCCTCTGGCTCGGCCCCTCCCCCCCACCACACCCCTGTCCACATACCTGGAGAAGACTCACTGTGCCCACGTTGGGGAAGCTGGATGCAGTGCCCATGGGGCTCCCCAACAGCCCAGCCAGCACACTGCCCAGACCCTCCAGGCTCAGCCCTCGGCTACAGGCATGCGGAGGTGGAGAAGGCAAATGCAGCAGCCGGCCACACAGGGCGTAGCAGCCCAGGGAGCTGGTGGAGGCTGCCAAGGCCATGGAGATGCCCGCAGCCAGAGCCCTGGGTGTCAGCAAGGGCCAGTCCCACTCAGCTGGGGAGGGAGAAAGAGCTGCCTTAGGGCCAGACTCAAGTCTAAAGCATCTCCCTGCCTCTGACAGCCTACGATGCAAGAATCCTAAAGGCCCCATTGTCTTTGAAGATAAGGTCTTGGGACAAAACCATCAAACTCAGGGTAAAGACCCATCCCTTTACTGTGGTCTACAAAGTCCTCTTTGGTCTGACCCTTACTTCTCTCTCTCCCACCATACCTCACTTCTTGCACTCCAGATACACTGGTCTTGTTTCAGGTCCTTGTACGTACTGTGCTGCTGGCCACCACAGGGCCTTTGCATATGCTGTTCTCTCCACCCAGAATGCTCATCACTCTTGCCTTTACCCAATAAGCTCCTACTCATCTCTCACATCTCAGCTCAGTGATCACTTCCTCAAGAATGCCTTCCCTGGAAATTCCCTGGTTGTCCAGCGGTTAGGGCTGCATGCTCTCACTGCAAGGGCCCAGGTTCAGTCCCTGGTAGGGAAACTAAGATCCCACAAGCCATGCAGTGCAGCCAAAAAATAAATAAATGAAAGATAAATAAAAATAAAAACATTTTTTTAAAAAAAGAGTTCCTTTCTGACCTCTCCAATAAAGTTAGATTCCCTATTATAAACTTCCATCACACAAGGAACCTCCCCTTTCTCATATTTACCACATGCAATTTTGTATTTACTTGGGGACTTTAATTAGTATCTGTGTTCCCCAGCAGATTATAAGCTTCATGAGTGCAGGAACTGTGTCTGTCATGTTTATCACCATGTCCCCTATCACGTGCCTAGCACATAATCAGCACTTAAATGGACCATTATTAAGTTGATGAGTGAGCAAATTTCATATACAATGCCTCAAAAGCCATCTTTGTGCACAGGTCACCAGCTCAAATGCCTGTGAGAGTAGGCATCATAAATGTGTAAATTGGGTAAAAGAGTATCAACACACAGTGGTGGGGCTTACAGATGTCTCTAAACAGTAAATAAGACACCTGTGGTGAGCGCCTGGCATTGCCCCTCAGACAGGCAATTTCTCTCCGCTGTGTGTTTTGATAATTCGTACAATTTCATTAAGTCAAAAATGAAATTCATGAAATCTTGAGTTCAAAAAAAGAGACATTTTTATCGGAGTCAGAGGTTGGATGACCAGAATAAAACCTACCTGGGTGAGGCAGCCAAAGCCACGGTGCCTCGGTGGGGGCAGACAGCTCCTGGGGGATGATGCTGAGACCCAGAAGGGCAGAAACGATCCACACACAGGCCACTGGGATCAGCACCTGAGGGACAAGACTGAGACAGAAAAGAACCCCTCCCCCAGAACCTTCTAAGCCCGTCTTGGAGGGGTAGACAGAAACCAAAAGGTAGGGGGCCAAGCAAATGTTCCGTGCCAGCCCTTCTAACTTCAACTGCCCCAGCCCAGACCCCCACATACCGAGAGGAGCCTGAAGGCAGGGGTGTGAGTGTGGGTTGAAGGGGTTGAAGAGATTGAAGATGGCCTCCAGGGGCGTGGGGGTAACAGGCGGGAGCCCAGGTGCTGAGAACAGACCACCATGAGCAGGATAAGCCTAGGAGAGAGAAGGAGCTTTAGGAGCAAGAGGAAGCAGGCATCCTGAGGGGCGAGTGCAGGCGGGAGTGGCAGGATACCATAAAAGGGGGTCCCAGAGAAGAAAGCTCCCCATGGAGGGGGAAAGAGGGTACCTTGGGGGTTAGCAGGAGACAAGGTGAAAGTCGGGGTGACCAAATGAATCCAGCAAAAGTCCTGGATTCCAAATCCATAAACTTGTCCCTGCTGAGATGGTAGAGCCAGCAGCTCTGCCCTTCCCATTTCCCGCACACCCCATCGGACACCACACCTCTCAGGACTTACTTACAGTGATGCCAGGCCCCAGTGAGTAGAGCAGAAGAGGGCCACCTCCCTGTGGGCAGAGAGCCCTGCCACAACCAGGCTGGGGGCCAGCACCAGGGGCCCACAGTGGGGGAACAAGTGGCCAGGACCCCCCAACAGCCCCAGCATGCCCTGCAGCAGCCCAGAGACCACCACGGCCCCGGACACCTGGTGGAGTGGAAAAGAGGACAAAGAGAAAACATTCTGCTCAGTTGAGATGACCTCAGTCTAGACTTTTTAACTAATTCCAGGGAGTTCCCTGGTGGCCTAGTGGTTAGGATTCCGGGCTTTCACTGCCGTGGCCTGGGTTCAGTCCCTGGTTGGGGAACTGAGATCCCACAAAGCCACATGGTGTGGACGTACACACAAAAAAACCCAAACTGATTCCAGGAGGGGTTTCCCACCCCCAATTCTTTCCCTTAGAACATCCCAGTCCCTGCAAAATGGAAACAAGAGCCTCCCCAATCCCAGCACCAATCCCCAATCCCCAATCTTAGCCCGCCTCCTCCTCCACATCCCCAGGCACTTACTTCTCTGAGAGAAGTGTTCCAGAGCTCCAGGCCATGGCAGCCAGGCCCCCTACACAGGCGCAGCACAAGGGAGGCTGGGAGAAGTTGGGGGTGTGGAGAGGAGAGGTAAACGGGATGGAGACCCATTGCTCTACAGTCCTGGCTGGTGTCTGGCACAGCTCCAACACCCCACAGTGCCTACCCTCCCATCATTGCCCCATTTCAATCCTGCACCCACTTACACCTGTGTGCTCAGATGAACACCCCACGCCACCCTCACCCTGTGCCCTTGCTCTCTGCTCACAGTTTCCAGGTGTCCGAATGGCCAGAGGGAGCTTCTGACTGGTCAGCACCAGACCGGGGATAAGAAACTCTAAGGATGGAGCCTGGACAAGAGGCAGCCTGTAGGAACAGCAGCCCCACCAGGTCTGGAAACATGGGGCAGCCGAAAGCCTCCCCAAGCCTCTCCTACCCATTGGGACCCTTTCCCCTTCTCTCCAGGGAGTTCCCCTCACCTGCTGCCCAGCCAAGTTTGCAGGGCAGTAGACATGCCACATGAAAAGAGGCTGGAGGCCAGGAGCTGGGCAGGGAAGGAAGAGAGTCCTCCTGCAGGGAGACTTCGAAGCAGGAGCAGATGGGAGGCACAGAGCACAGAAGCCAGGACCAAGATATGCTGCAGGCAGAGGAGCAGTCTTCAGAAATAGGCAAAAATACCTATTTCCAGAAGCTTTATCATGCAACACCTACTCCCTCCAAACACCTCCTTCAGCCAGCACCAACTCCTGCACCTCCGTCTCCTACCTGCAGAGCCAGAAGACAGCTGAGGCCCCAGGGAGGAGGCCCACACAGAGAGGCCCAAGAGTGAGAGGAGGGATTCTGGACGGCAGGCGGCTGTGGCAGGGAAGCCATGGTACCCTGGGAGCCCACGGATCGGAGTTGTATGGCGTTAGGGGGTGATCGGCTCATGCTTCCCTGCCCTTCTTCTTGTCTTGGCTGCCCCTGGGGCCAGAGTTAAGGAGGGAGAGTAAGAGGTCAGAGTTTGTGTGAAGTTAGCTGCCTGGAGCGGGGAGGGGGTGGGAGTGTCAATGAAGCAGAGCAAAAGGATGAGGGATTTGGGGCGGGACACAGCCCTTTCACCTTTGCCCAGCTCTTGTGCAAATTCCATCACCCATTAACCTTGGAGGCAAATTCTGGACCCCTCCCCCCAAGAATCTTCATCTAAGCAGCTGTCCCAGAATAGGAATGGTGGGGAGGAAGCCTCTAAAATAGCCTGGGGAGGTTTTACAGGCTGCATTCCCTCCTCACCACTGCCATTTAGAACCATCACGATTATACTGCAGCTCTCAACTCTTTTAGGGTCAAGCCCCCTGGACTACCTCGAAAGGAAACATCCTCACATCATGTATGACAACAGTGAGCACAACTCCATATAATGTTCTCACTGCAATATAAAGGAGAAACAAAAGTAATTTATGATAACAGGTATTTCAGTGTGTGAAAACTTGGGCCCAACTAAACCAGGAGGCAATGAAGTAGTCCAGTGCCCACCCCCATGTGGAATCACCGTGAATATGACAGCTACAACGCCAACTGATATTGGTGCTTTCCTCATGACACGTGCAACAAGCAGTGCTGCCGTTAGTGAACTGGTGTTCCAAAATAGTGAACAAGTTCTTGGTAAAGCGATGAACAAAGCATTGTTTTAATTTACACAGAGGTACATTCCCGGCAAACTGTCTTTTCCCAAATGTGCAAAAACTATTCTGTGTTTATGAATAATTTGATCATATAACACTAAATAATTCTAGGCTCAGATAAACAGGATTTTCATATACATGATGTACATTCAAAGGTTGTCTTGGGAATTCTTCAAAATAAATTGCTGGGCATTTCAGGATGTGTAGCATCCTGTACAGGCCAACTAAACGCCAGTAAATCCCATCCCTTCAAATTTTTACACCAATCAAAAAATGCCCCATAGGGACTTCCCTGGTGGTCCAGTGGTTAAGACTCTGCACTTCCACTGCAGGGGGCATGGGCTTGATCCGTAGTCAGGGGAACTAAGATTCTACATGCCACACTGTGCAGCCAAAAGAAAAAGAAAAAAAAAGAAAAGCCCCATAAATTTCCAAGATACACCCTAGGTGGCAGTATCACCCCTGTTGTATATCTTCATCCATGGTCCCAAATAACCGCAGCCCAGCCGGCTGCTCAGTTTTTCTTCCTCCAGTGATAACCCAGCCTCGGTCTTCTCCTTAACAGCACTGACTACGACCACGTGTCAAACCATAAAGGAAGTCAGGAGAGAGATAAGGTATCCTTGGGCTTGCCCTCAAGGAGCTCATGGGGCTGGATACTTGGCTTGGCCTCTCTCCACGAGATGTGCGTCGGGATCCACACAGATGGTGCTCACTCAGAACTTGTGACAGATAGGGCTCCCCCAGGCATGGCACAGTCACTATCTGTGCCCCACTGCACCCAAGTCCAGCAGTGCTAGGGGCCCCAGGGTGCTAGGAGCAGGGACAAGGGAGAAGCTTGGTATGAGAGCCTATGACTATCAAACAACAGGGAAGTTCTGGAATGGAGTTCAGAAAGAATGAGTTGCAAGATGACGGGATCAGGGATTCAGGAGGCTGGGAAGGCAGATATGGGGAGGAGAGTTCTTCGAGGGCTGCTACAGAAGGAAGAGTCCAGGCCATGCAACTGAAACTGTTTATTGAAACCTTAGTTCTACAAAAGCGTGAAAAACCCAGATACAAAGCAGTGGCCAGAGAGGCTTGTGAAGAGAACACCCGGGAGAGGAACCAGAAGAGAGGGAAGCCCAGGAGCAGGGGACTAAGAAGAGAAGGTTGAAAGACAAAAGGGCCAGGCTGATGGTCCCAGCAGTCGCTGGCTCTTCTAGACTACATCCCAGGGACGAGTGTGGAGAGATGTCCCCCCTCACCCCCGCCTTCCCTCAGCAGTTCCTACCGTGGATGGCCCTGTCGGTCCCTGCCTCTCCTGAATCAGGGACAGCACACACATCCTGGCCAACGTTTCCTCCTTCCCTCACCCCATCCTAGAAAACTCAAAAGCAATAGTCTAGAAGAGCCCAGGGGAAATGGAGAGACAGGGGCTTCTCCCCTATCTACCTATGACATACCCCTGGTCTCTGAGCTAAAGCTTTCCCTGAAACCATCATTGCCCTAGCCAAGCAGCCAGCCCCTGAGGGACAGAAAAGCAAGTGACCTTCAGTCCTTCTGCCCCACAACCCCCATAAGCTCCATCACCCAGGAGGACAGGGGACCAACCAAGGACCCAGATCAAGCTTTGCTCCTCCAGGTTCTCAGGGACTCCCAAATCCTCTCAGTGCATTCCTCAGAGCCCTACCTAGCCTGGGAAAATAAAAGACTTCAGGCGGGCCAGTTCCATGATGCTGAAAAGGGAACATTGCTGGGGCTGTGGGAGCAGAGGGGGCATCGGGCTCCAAGGCCAGGGGGTAGCCTGGCCATGGGAGTGGTACCAGGGACTGGGGGACCCAGTGCGGATGGTACGGTTGGAGTGGTGGCAGGCATGGCAGGTTGGGGAGTCTTTCTGGAGCTTCTGGCAAAGCCGACAGTTATGGACCAGAGTGGGAGGAGCAGGAGGATCTGGGGGAGGCAATGGTGGGGGAGTCAGTGAGGCCAGAAGACTGCCCCAGAGTGAACGCAGCCCTACATCGCCTTCCAGGCAGCCAGAGACGTTAGCAGGAGATGGCAGGCTCCGTGGCACAGGAGAAGGTATGCAGGGTTCCAAAAGGCACCTGGAGGCTAGTCCAAGGTCTGGGGGGCCAGGTGGGGGGCTGCAGGACAGCCCCAAGGACTGGTGTATTACAGCTACCGATGCCACAGCCAGGGCCACGCTGCTCACGTATGCCATAGCTAACAGGCAGGACAGCTGCAGGAGAGAGGTTAAGAAAGGTCAGTGCCCAAATCCCCTTTCCCTAAACCCACTTCTAATTGTCTTTAACACACCCACCCCTTATCGCTGGACACTTGTACTCAAGTTAGAGCTCTCTGCCACCACGTACTCCCAAACCTCATCTCCTCAGCCTTTCTGTATTGGCTTTACATTATCCCACCCTACACCTCAAGCTTCTATCCTTCCTGACCTCTCCTCACCTTTGCCAGCCGCTGGCAGAGGGAGCCCAGGGTCAGTTGCCAGGCAGGCTGCTCCAGCAGCACACACAGGTCTGTATAGGTGTACCAGCCCCGCCGGCGCCCCTGCTGCTCAGCCACGCTGCGGAAAGAGGAGAAAAGACAGAGAGGGTCTGCAACTCTCCTACAGCTGGCCCACTGGTACCCTCTTTCCCCAGGGGACCCATCGGGAAACACTGGGGAACTTGTTAAATGCACAGATTCCTAGACTAGCTGTTGATCCAGAAGCTGAGGGTGAGACCAAGATCTATACTTTAAACAAGTTTCTCCCACCTTCCCAAAGGTGATTACAAAGAGGACAGCAGATAGGTTTGGGAACCCCTACCTTGGGCGATTCTCTTTCCCATCTTCTCCCTCCCCCCAGTTACACAGACCCTCATCTCCGTTTAGCTCCTATGGCTTAGGTCTCAGCCCCCAAATCCCTCAAGCCCCTCTTCCTAACTTCCAGAACCTACCAGCTCTCCAGCCAGCTCAACACCTCAAAGATCTCCCGAGGGTCAGTGTAGAGACGCCAATCCTGTGGGTGAGAAGAGAAGAGCATCAAACCAGGCCTGGATATGAGCCACAGTCAATTAATAACCAGACCCACAGCAGCAACTACAACCACTACTACGGGTAACACTTGGCTCTTACCGTGTACCAGATACTGTTCCAAAAGCTTTTATGTATTAACTTACTTAATCACCACATACCTGGTTTCCTCTTGCACCCTCCACTAAAAGCAAGGGGAAAAATAATCTTGGGGATGGTCCATACCCATAGGGAGCCCAGAATCTAGGGACAGACAGTCTGGAAGCAAATAATCAGGGCCCAGTAAGATAAGCTCTGACTCAGAGCATCCCCTGTGGTGCCTGGAGAACTGGCGACAAGGGATGCTCCATTTCTGGCTTCACCACGCCAGGACCCTCCAAAGGCTGTGCTTATTCCAGAAAAGCTAGAAGAGGAGACACTAACAAGGCAAGACACAAGGAGAACAAGCAGAAAGAGAAATGAAGAGACAGCAGAAAGCTGGGAGATAAGAGAAAAAGGATGAAAGGAACATAAACATGGGCCAGGAAAACAGAGCAAGAGAGAGAACAGCTACTCACCATGGCACTCAGGAAGCCCCTTTCCAGGGCATTGAGAGTGGGCACAGCTACACCCCCAGCAGCTCCCCACTCATCATTGAAGACCTCTTCCTCCTCCCCTTCATCGTAGAGGTACTTACTGGCCACCATCTGCAGAGGAACCAGAGGTGGTGTCAGTGGAGCTCACACCCGGCTCCTGGCTCATCAGGGAGATGAAGGGAAAGGAGCAATTTACCATGGAGATCAGGAACAAGTCAGAGGATGACACATGCCGTAGGTAGTCCGGGTTTCGATGCCGGAGCCGCTCAATGTACACCAGAGCTAGCATCATAGCACACGGGGAGATGCATGCCTCCCTGGACAGGGGAAAGGATTAGTAATTAAACCCAAGGGCCTTTCAGCTCTTATGACTCTTATGATGTTCCACTCTGTATCTTTACAACTTTTCCTTAGAGATAAACATTCCCCACTCTCTAGAGCCCAAACACTCCTACTCTGTCTCTCAACTGCAGACTCACCGGGACACATGGGCTACATATTTCTTCTGGAGCCGGCGAATAGGACTGGGGGCTGCCTTCTGGAGCAGTTCCACGGCAATGTCTGCAGGGGTCACAAAGAAAACAGAGTGAGCAAACAACTCCCCCACAGTTGTCCCCACTGCTATCAACAGAAAACCCAGAACTCAATTATCTGAAGTCTTGGGGACAGGACCATAGTAACAACACAGAGATCAAATTCTCCCACACTGAGACAAAAGGCCCATTCCAAGTTTGAAATTCAGCTCCTTCCAGCTGAAATTCTTTCTCTGTCACCTGAAATTACCTACATTTGTTCTTTAATTCATTTGAAAAGATAAACAAGCGTTATTTGTTTGGGAAATACATGATACGCATCCTTGGAAAATCAGAAGTTTCTGGTACACAAATCAAAAATAATATAGATTTGTAAAACAGCAATATTTCCACCTCATTTAGGGTTAAAAAAAAAGTGAAATACAAATCTAGTCCTTCCCCAATCAAATGCACTAGCTATGAAGAGAGTGCAGTTATCAAGCTACACCACTTTGGTGACCAATGACAACCCCATTTTCAGGATTCTCACTTGCCCAGTCGCACAACACTGTCTAACCTGCCACAGGACTGGAGAGCTCCTCCAGGCTACAGTCAGCTTCCCAATCCCAGCCATAGTAGAGTCTCCTCCGAATCCGGGCACTCAGCTTCTGGTGTCCTGGGAGGAACTGAAACAGGGCAGGAAGGTGGTGGAGGGTGAAGGGCAAGGAAGGGTAAGCTGGAGATCCTGGCTCCTGGCTGGAAGCGGGGTGCGGGGCGGTAGGCCTGCCTCACGGCTAGTAGGGCCCACGCCCGACCCAGCCCCGCATTCTCTGGATTGTTTGCCAATGGCAGTCTGTCCAAGAGGGTGGAATTCTCCCCGCTGAGGGCTCCGGAGAAGAAGTTCTCCGAGAAGAGGCCTCGCTGGCCACCTGCTATTCCATTCCTGTACCCCGCGGCTCTCCCGCGGGGCCCAAGCAGCCAGGGCCTCGAGTAGGCACGGTTAGAGCGACTACCGCCTGGTTTCCCGGCAGAGCCGTCAGGCGAGCTCGCGGCCCCCCTCGGGCCCCGAGGGGAGCGCCCGGGGTCCCGGCTCCAAGCGCGGGGAGGCAAGGGAGGGGGCGGGCCGCACGCTCACCGTGAAGTCCTGGAAGCCGGTGAGAGAGAAGGTGCCTTCTTCGTCCAGCAGGAGCCCGGCCAGGTCCATCGCGCTGCCAGCCGCCGCCCTGTGAAGGTGGAAGGGAAGGAAACGATTTGTAAGGGGGCCGCGGAGCCGTCCCTGCCCGCCTGTCCACCTGCCCGCCGGCCTCCCTCAAACGGGCCGCCGCCCTAGCCGGTGCAGCCCCCTCCCCTCCGGTCAGAGGCGGCAGGCGGGGCCGGGCGGGAGGAAGCCCCTTCCTGTTCCGCTCCGGGCGGGGCTCCGGGCTCCCGGCTCCCGGCTCCCGGCTCCGGGATCTGGGCTCCGGACTCCGGACTCGGGGCGTGGAGCTCCAGGGCCAAGGCGCCCCCCTCACAGAGTAGAGAGGAGACCCGGCTTCGAGGCGCGTGTTGTGCCTTTGCCGCGCCACGCGTCTGCCCCGCGATTAGAAGCCGCGGGGGCGTCGCTGGCGAGTCGGAGCCCGGCACTTCCTGCCGCCGACTGGGCCGAGCTGCCGGCCCCGACCGCCAGGAAGGAGCCGGGCTGCAATTCCTGGTACCGCTGAGCCCCACTGTGCCCTCGTCTAAGATATCGGAACAATTCTTAGGGGACCATGGCGCACTGAGGATGAACGAGCCCGGCTGACCTTTCTGTACCAATGTGGATATAAACGTAAATAAAACAAAGACTCGGGGCAGGGAGCTGCTCGCTATTTTTTTTCAAGGAGATAGACGCACACACAGAATAACATACATAAAAAAGCATAAGAATACACAAAAACTTAACAGTAATGAATTGTGTACAAAGTGGAAGGGGAACTTTTCGCTGTATATTTTTCTTTTGTATAGCTTGAAATTTTAGATCTAATTAAACATCTATTTTGTAGGATTACTGCAGAGATTGAATGACCTCAAGGTAACACAAAACGCTTGTTACGCTGTAAGCCTCAATAAATGGTGTTAACGTGCCCCCCAAAAGTAAGCACCTAAACAGGGTTTTATTTTTAAAGTCACCCCAGACCTCAATCCTTTGCTTGAGCAAGGGATTGGAAGGAGTTTCGATGCGTAAAGGCGGGAGAGTTTACAGAAAAATGGGACGGAAACAACTTTTCTGAGTAGCTGAAGCTGTTTTTGAGGCTGTCGAGTCACGCGCTGCTGTTTATTCGCTGAGGGGAGGGAACTGGGAGGACCTGTACGTCCCGGGCTGAGTAAAGGGACGGCCGCGCCCTACCAGAGCACCAGCAGATCCTTTGGGGGATACTGGTCATCTGGAAGCCCACTTCCTGCCCCTTTGGGCCGCATCACACCAGGAATCCCGGGCCAGGAACGGCCTCCGTAGCCTCCCTGCCTACATAAGGAGAAGAAAATTCGCTCGGGGGTACAAACGCTGAGACCCCGTTCTTCCGTTAGGAAAAGGCGGACACCGCCCGGCGCAGCCAAAACACGCACCTGCGCAGGCGCGGGCCGCCCTATCGCGGCAGTTAGGGCGCGTCACGTGACGGGTTCGTCGCTCTGCCTTCACGTGACGCCTGTCCGTGGCCTCCGCGGCCCTCTCCGCGGCGTGCGCCCCCTTCCGCCTGACGCGCCCCCGGCGGCGGCCGCGCAGCCCTGGCTCCTCGCGGGCTCGGGCGGCGGCTGCGGCGGGGCTATGGCGAGCGGCGGTGGCGGTGGTAACACCGGCGCGGGTGGGGGCCCGGGGCTGGGCCTGAGCTTCGGCCTGGGCCTGGGTTTGAGCCTGGGCATGGGTGAGACCACCAGCGAGGCGGAGGAGGAGGCGGCCACGGCCGAGGCGGTGGGACGCCTGGCCACAACGCTGTGGCTGCGGCTCCGCGGTTGGGAGGCGGTGCTGGCGGCAGCGCAGCGGCTGTTGGTGTGGGAGAAGCCGCTGCACAGCCTGGTCACGGCGGCCGCACTCAACGGCCTCTTCTGGTAACGGCCGCAGCGGAGGGAGGCGGGGCCGGGCTGCGCGGGAGAGCGGGGGCGGGAGAGCCCTGAGTACCATTCCCCTTTCTGGGGAGGACGCTTGCCTTGGGGGACTGACCCGTTAACTGGTTTTTAAAGGTCGGTGTCCGCCTGGGTTGCCCCATTCCTCTGTCTTGGGGTGTCGAGATAGGCCTGGAGGTTCCCATTTCCCCATCAGTGGGCGCTTCTCCTTTTGCGGTGGATGTGGGAGCGTCTCTCACCCACTCACAGCTGAGGTGCCTGTCTCTCCCTAAGGTTGCTGTCTTCGTCCTCCCTGCGGCCCTTCTTCCTGCTCAGCATCTCACTTTTGGCCTATTTTCTGCTGGATCTCTGGCAGCCTCGCTTCCTCCCTGACATCTCAGGTGAGTGTTAATTCATTTATTCAGCAAGCCCCACTGAGCACTTGTTTTGTGCTGACCCGCATGGCTGGGTTGAATGGTGAGAGGAAAGTACAGCAGGCTACCTGCCTCCAAAGCACGACTACTTACTCCCCGAGATGGGAAATAGAGTTTCCCCTTTTTCAAAATTAATGTTATTGTGTGTAGTAGTAGTAGTTAAGATTGTGGACTCTGCATCCAGATTGCCTGGGTTCCATTGCCTGCTCTCCCATTTACCCTGTATGTGACCTTGTAACAGTCACTCAATCTGATTTGCGTTTACCTGTTTTCTTAACTATAAAACAGGGACTGGAAAACTTATTTCATAAAGAGGTGGAGAATAAATGAGTTAACACACTTTATATGCTTATGGTAGGGCTTCACATATGATATGAATTGTAGGAATATTGGCTCTTACTGTGTTTTTTATGCTGTCCACATATTCACTTAATAGACACGTTGGAGCAACAGGGGTGTAAACATGAATAAGATGTGGTTCCTATTGTTGAAAAGGGTAAAGTCTAAAGAAGGAGACAGACATACAAATAACAATGTAATACTTCTTGCAAATGGCATTTGAAGAAAGCATTCTGGGACTGCAGAGGAAAGGCAACTGTTTCTGGCTTGGGGAGTGTTTCCCAGAGCTCTACCCCTCAATAACTTGTTTCTCTTTCTCTCTATACAGCATCATCTCCAGAGGAGCCACACTCTGACAGGTGAGTGCAGGCCACCCCTTGAAGACAAATGTCCAAACCCCATCTTGCTTTGGTGCCAATGTCACCACCCGCAGTGCATAGCAATACTGCAGCTTCTGCAGGCACAGACCCCAGCATAGTGAATGCGCCGGTAACAGGCTCAGCCCCAGGTTGTTGTGTAGGTGTTTGCATGCCTGCTCCTTTCAGGGCAAAGGGTTGGGAGCTCTGGGCTTTGTTTTCCAGGACCTGGACAGCTTCCCTTTGGGAGGTGGGGTTGTCTGCTTCCTTAGAAAAGAGTTCATTGGCATTCTCAGAGGGATTTGAGCGCCTAGGAAGCTGGTGTCTGAGGCCTCCAGGGGTCATGTCATGTCTCCCCAGTGAGGGTGCGGGGTCAGGCGCCCGGCCGCACCTGCTGAGTGTGCCCGAGTTGTGCAGATACCTGGCTGAGAGCTGGCTCACCTTCCAGATTCACCTGCAGGAGCTGCTGCAGTACAAGAGGCAGAATCCAGCTCAGGTAACCTCCCCCACATCACAGAACAGTTCTCTACACTGTGGAGAAATAGAGGTGAGGGATGGGGAGGAGTGACTTGAACTCTCTGGCTGGAGACTGAAGGATAAGGCCTGGTGCCTTCTTAAGACAAAATGTACAGCTAATAGCCTGGTACAGGGGGCAGAGTAAGCTTCTGATGTTCTGACACTATATTTTGCCAAGAGAGACCAGTTTGAATTATCCATGTTTGGCAACGTCTGTTGCAAACTTCCTGAGTTGGTGATCCTGGGCACCCTCTTGAGTGTACTGGATCACCGCATTCCTAGAGGGCATACCCCTCCTTCCACCAGCTGAGCAGTAATATTTCTTACCCAGATAAGTGGAGCGCATATCTCAGCCTACAGTTCTTCTTAGACCCTGTGCTCTTCTGTGCAGTTCTGTGCTCGCGTCTGCTCTGGCTGTGCTGTGCTGGCTGTGCTGGGACACTATGTTCCGGGGATTATGATTTCCTACATTGTCTGTGAGTAGGATCAGAACCCCTCCCCTTTCCAAAGCCCTGTCTTTATCTTCTTTCCTTGGACTGACTAAAGGGGAGGATGGTGTACACTCTCTGCTCAGTTACCCATTTACAAAGATCACCAGGGGATGCTGTAGTATTAGTAACAGTGGAATAGTCACCTGGGGAGGAGAGCAGTGGATGTGGGAAGAGGTTGGCACAGCCGCAGGAAGGGACTTTGTCTTCCTTCAGCCTTTTCTGTTTAGGCATCAGTTCAATGAGGGCCCCTGGGAAATAGGCGTAGGAAGCTCTGAGTGGACTCTCTAACCCCCAGTGCTGAGTATCCTGCTCTGGCCCCTGGTGGTTTATCACGAACTGATCCAGAGGATGTACACTCGCCTGGAGCCCCTGCTCATGCAGCTGGACTACAGCATGAAGGCGGAAGCTGACGCCCTGCATCACAAACACGACAAAAGGAGTAAGGGGATCCCATGACCCAGAAGGGGGGGAGTGGGGGAGGACCTTGGCTGGTAGCTTGTGAGATGCCCTGGGATTTAGATACTCTCCATGCCTTTGGTCATGTTTGTCCGCCCATTCCTGCTTGGTCACTGCTCTCTATTCTTGGTTCTCTAGAGCGGCAGGGGAAGAATGTACCCCTCGGAGGTGATGAGCCACTGGCAGAGACAGAGAGTGAGAGTGAGGCAGAACTGGCTGGCTTCTCCCCAGTGGTGAGGTCCAAGGGAGACAGGCTGGGGGAATTGCTGTGCTTTAGAGCAGCCACCTCTCAAGGGTGTGGGGGGGTCAGTGGTGGGCAGGGATGCTCCTGGAAAACGGGCTCTTGTAACCCCTTGCCAGTTGTGTTCATTGTGATTCTCCTGCAGGTGGATGTGAAGAAGACAGCACTGGCTTTGGCCATTACAGACTCAGAGCTGTCAGATGAGGAGGCTTCTATTTTGGAAAGCGGTGGCTTCTCTGTATCCCGGGCAACAACTCCACAACTAACTGACGTGTCAGAGGGTATGGGAAGTCATTAGTCCCTTCCAATCTTCCTGTTCCCTGTCTTTGGATGCTGGCTGTGCTCTCTGGTGGTTGCCCCCATAAATATTTTCTTTGGGGAGCTGATCCTCTAGTTCTCCTCCAAGCGCTTGAGAAAGACCTTAATGCCTAAGGCCTTGCCCAGCATTCCATGTCCTGAGTTCTCATCCTCAAACTGATTGGCCTGTTGCAGTTTCTCGGAACAGCAGGCCCATCCCTGGCCCTTTGTTTTCTGCCCAGATTTGGACCAGCAGAGCCTGCCAAGTGAGCCAGAGGAGGCCCTGAGTCGGGAGCTGGGGGAGGGAGAAGAGACAGACCTGGCCCCTCCGGAAGACCTGCTGGGCCCCGCTCAGACCCTCTCAAGGCAAGATCTGGACTTGGAGGAGGAAGAAGATGTGGCATCCAAGGAAACCTTGCTTCGGCTCTCATCCCCCCTTCACTTTGTGAACACGCACTTCAATGGGGCAGGGTCTCCCACAGATGGAGTGATGCTCTCCCCTGGAGGACCAGTGGAGACACTGAGCCCAGAGGCAGTGAGTGGTGACCTCACCACTCCACCCAGCACCCTGTCACCCCTACTTTGCCTTGCTGAAAGTGACCGTGTCCCTTCCCCCTCAGTACTACCCCCTCTGCCCCAGGACTCACCCCAGCCCCTGCCTGCCCCCGAGGAAGAAGAGGCACTCACCACTGAGGACTTTGAGTTGCTGGATCAGGGGGAGCTGGAGCAGCTGAATGCAGATCTGGGGTTGGGGCCAAAGACATCCCCAGAGCCCCCTGATGCTCCACCCCTAGGGCCCGATACCCCGTCTCTGGTACAGTCAGACCAAGAGGCTCAGGCCATGGCAGAGCCATGAGCCACGGGGGAAAGAGTTGCAGGCACAGTAAGGCTTCCTGGCTAGGGATGTCACTGTTTCCTCCTTTCCCTATTACCCTCGGGGGGAGCAGTACGTGGGGAAGCTGGCTATCAGATGGAGCCAGTCCACCCTCCACCTGCCTGCCTGCCTGCTGTCCCGGGCCTGGTACAGTACCTGGGATGGGTTTTAAGTTTGTAAATAACTTTACATCTGGGTTAGTGGATGTGAACAGGGCTAGGGGAGTCCTTCCCCCTTGCCTCCCTGCCTCAACTCTAGTTTCATTCCACGATGCCCCAAGCCCTGGTGGTCTGTCCCTTTCTTTTTTCTCCTATCCTCAGGGACCTGTGCTGCTCTGTCCTCGTGTCCCACTTGGTTGTTTAGTTCAGGCACTTTATCATTTTCTTCTCCTGTCCCACACTCCTCTGCTTTATTTCCCTGCTGTGTCCTGTCCTTAGCAGCTCAATGCCCACTCTTTGCCAGCTCCTCCTTCCCAGCAGGCCCCAGCTGAGCTTCAGGGAGGCTCCTGTCTGGGAGATACAGACGAAACCTGGGGTGGTGGGTCAGGTCAGTAGTTACGCACTTAGGTCACTGTAGCCTGTGTAACCTCTGCTGCACCCTTGCCCTAGTTCATCCTGGCCTTTCCCAATACAGGATGAAAGCAGGGATCCCACAGCACATGCGCCAGCACTGCGTTAGTGAGCAGGAGCTCTGTCTTGTGAGGCAAGGGGCTTTCTTAGGGAGGAATAAGACCTGCTTCTCTGGGCCATGGTCCAAGTGTGGGACCCCCTACTAGGGTCAGGAAGTGGACAGTAACATCTGTGCAGGTGTTGACTGGAAAAATAAAGTGTTGATGGCTAGAACTGCTGCTGCCTGCCTGCCTCACTGTGAGCTGTCTCTGTCTGCTCTGCCCTTACTTCCTTGTGCCTTATCTTGCTCCTGGCTGTTTATTTACATTGGTGCAAAACAAAGCCAGAAACAAGGATCACCCTGACAGCCCTAAACTGCCTTTAGCCATGTTCTCTGAGGGTGTGATATGCTTGGTGAGATTTAGCACATGCAGCTTCCCATCAGTAGAAATTTGGGACCATAACAATTGTTTTCTACAGTGCCGCCCACAACCTTAACACTGTCTTCTTAAGAAGTACTTATCTACATGCTGAGAATTAACTCCCTCAAGCCTCATTTATCTATCCTGAGGAAATCAAACAAGCAGGACCTATATGTGTATTAAAACAGATTCCAGGCCCAAGAACATTGAAGAAATCGTGTCTAGCGCTAATTGAATGAGGGATGTGTGCTTGGCACTCTTCTAGGTGATTTATATTGTCATGCTTTTCCCTGACAATTTGGAGATACTGTTATTTCATTTTACAGACATTAATTTTCACAAGGCCTTGGGCATGGCCTCAGTACATGGTGCGGCCAGAATCCAAACCCAAGCAGTTTAGTTTCAGCAATCACCCTAGAACAGGAAGCCCCTGTCCATTAATAGGGCATGAATGGGAAGATGCTCAAGGGTGCGGGAATGATAGAGAACCAATCTATTGTACTATCTCAGCTTCACAAAGTGGTCTTTTAGGACTTCCCTGGTGGCGCAGTGGTTAAGAATCCGCCTGACAGTGCAGGGAACTCGGGTTCGAGCCCTGGGCCGGGAAGATTCCACATGCCAAGATTCCACATGCCTCAGAGCAACTGAGCCTGTGCGCAGCAACTACTGAGCCTGCGCTCCAGAGCCC
The DNA here is from genome assembly GCF_030028045.1 of Hippopotamus amphibius kiboko. Classification (NCBI taxonomy): domain Eukaryota; kingdom Metazoa; phylum Chordata; class Mammalia; order Artiodactyla; family Hippopotamidae; genus Hippopotamus; species Hippopotamus amphibius. The sequence goes on along the minus strand of NC_080193.1, from coordinate 87,908,971 downwards.
AGGAGTCACAACTACTGAAGCCCGCACGCCTAAAGCCCACACTTTGCAACAAAAGAAGCCACTGCAATGAGAAGCCTGCACACTGCAATAAAGAGTAGCCCCCAATCTCCACAACTAGAGAAAGCCTGTGCGCAGCAACAGAGACCCAACACAGCCAATTAATTAACTAATTAAAAAAGAGGTGGTCTTTTAACAATCCTCACTCTTTGGGGAAGAACAACGTTAGAGGAAAGCCCAGAACTGGGCAAATGGTCTTTTTATGAGTTCACATCCTCGGCCTTCAGCTGGAGACACCGTAAGGCAATGCTACCTGGCTTTTTGAGGTTGACTTCTATGCTGCGTCTCTCCTAGGCGTGTGAGAGTTTTTTCCTTTCCATTTGTTTCACATTTGCCTGAAAAACAGACTTTCGGGGTTTGAAGGGCCCTCCCTGTCTTTTGCCACTGAAGGAATATGAACTTGTAATCATCTAGAAATTTCTGAAGAGAATGGGAAAACAGTTCAAATCATCAAACAGGTAACTGAGGAAAAGTAGAATCAATCAGAAAAACAATGGCTGCCATATGCCCCACCCTTTCCATCTCTTTCCTTGTTAAACTTGCAGCTTGAAGCTAGAGCCAGAAGCTTGGGTCAAAACATTCACCATATGCTTGGAATTCCACGAGAGTCCATTCCTGACACTTGCCCATCAGACGATGGTTGCTGTATGTTTATCTACAATTTTTCATTATCAGGTGTCCTGGCCACTTCCTGCCCCATGATGAAAGAGACAAGAAGAAAGCTTTTCATTTGAGTGAAAGAAAAACGAGCAGAAATGTGAAACCTACAGTTAGGCTAAACAAAAACTAGAAGTACAGGCTGGGGGAAGAAGGGTAGTTTACATGTTTATGTTTGTGGGGAAGGGCAGTGCACTTCAGTTAACTACACATTCAAACAGCTAAGAGTGTAATGTTCCTGCTCATAAACTGAATTTTAGGCTGCATTACTGGAAAGCATATAATACCTGGAGCATACTGTGCACAAGTTAGAATACTTTCAGAGGATGGCTTGCTACGCTTGTGGACAAGTTGACAAATTGCAGAGTGCCCAGAAGAGGATCGCCAGCGATGAAGGCTGAAAATGTCATCACATGGAGCATATAGGAAACTGTGAAGGAGCAGAGAATGTTTAAGCCAAGAAGGGAAAGCTGAATCAAGTCACATTAGCTGCTGTCAAACTTTGCAGGGTTACCTGTAGGACTGCAGAGAGCAGAAATTAAATTTTTGAGAAGAGTTTGATTAATAATAGCTAGGCAGAATTTGTTTTTCTGGTCAAGGGATATTGCAAAACAGAGATTTGAATGATCTTTAAAAGTACAAGATCAAGGACAAAGAAGATAAGAATTTTCCATCATGCAAGGCAATATGTCACCACGTTGTTTTGCTTTTAATGTCCAACTAAAATCTCTTGGACTTCCTCCTTCTGCTCCCTGAAATGGTTTTTCACTGGGTCTATCACCGGCTCACTTTTTCTTTGCACTCTGCCCTGGGAATTTCGTGTTCACCCATTTTGTTCCCACTCATATGCTGATGACTTCTAAACCCTAGCTTGCGTTCCCAGAACTTCTGACTAGGCATCTCCATTTGAATGTCCCATGGGCACCTTCTGCTCAACATAGCAAAAACTGAACACATGCTCTTTCCACTCTGCATTCCACCTCCCTACTCCCTTACACAAATAGGCTTTCACCTAGGGCTTTTCCACACTCTTCAGTAGTTGTGTCACACAGGCTCAGTAGTTGTGGCTCGCGGGCTCTAGAGCGCAGCCTCAGTAGTTGTGGTGCTCAGGCTTAGTTGCTCCGCAGCATTTGGTATCTTCCTGGGTCAGGGATCAAACCCATGTCCCCTGCATTGGCAGGCGGATTCTTAACCAGGGAGATCCCCTAATTATTTCTTGATTCACTCCCCCTCACAGCCCTGATTCACACCCTCCTCATCGCTCACCTGGCTCACTACAACAGTTTCCCTGCCCACACTCTTGTCCCTCACCAAAATGTATGCCCAACAAAGTGGCTAAATAACTTAAAAATACAAATTGGATGAGCTTTCTGCTATTTAACAGTAATCAAGGCTCTCCTCCTACAAGGTATCATTCAAGCTCCCTGATATGGTTGAGAAGCCTTGTGCAATCTGCCCTCGCCCTGTCTTGCTCTTTAAACTACAGCACCAAACCCCAGACAGATTGTCCTTTCCTTGGCTCAGCGGCACTGCCGTCCTCCAGCCCTGCTCTACACCCACACCCCTCATCCTGCCACTTGCCAAACATTTAACGTGTCTTTTAAGATGTACTCCAGATCGCACCCCATTTTCAAAGCCTTCCCTGATGTCCCACATCACCTCGCCCTCCACAGCGGACCTGCTCTCCTAGTGCTCCCTCCTACACTGCTGTTTCTCAACATATCACACAGAATCTTCATATGAGTACGGTATATGGAGTATATCAGTGTATGCATATGGATAGATAGCTCCAGTGATGCTGGGTATTGACAAGAGGGCTCAGTTCCTCATCACACTAACCTCTCCTTATGGCTGCTTGAGTGTCATCATGACATGACAGCTTCCTTCCCCAGAGCAAGTGGTCCAAGAGAGCAAAAAGAAAGCCACAGTGCTTTTTATGACCTAATGTCTAAAGTCACACTCTATCAGTTCCACCGTATTTTTACATCAGAAGCAAGTCACGGAGTCCAGCCCAAGATCTTTAAGGGAAAAGTAGGAAAAAATTTGTGGACGCTTTTTTTGCCACACTGCTTGCAGATCTTAGTTCTCCGACCAGGGATGGAACCTGAGTCACGGCAGTGAAAGCACCGAGTCCTAACCACTGGACCACCAAGGAATCCCCTTGTGGATACATTTTAAAACCACTACACCAAGCTTATGTGGAAATTATATTCAAGAATTTGGACTGACAGTCCCCACATTATAAAAAATAAAAACAATGTATCAACACATGGGAAATGAATAAATTTAGTAATAATGAATAATATACAGTTAAACAACTAAAGATACACATGTTAAATTATTCCGTATATGTTAGTCATAGATCTAAGTGCTTTACATGTATCCTTTTTGTAATCTTCACCAACACGCTTTGATGTAGGAACCCATCTCCCCCATTTTACAGATGAGGAAATTGAGGCTTAGTGAAGTAAAATGGCTTGCCCAAAGTTACACAGCTGGTTGTGATTACAGTACTGGTTTTCAGTATTCTGTTATTCTCACATATCCTCATATCTTAAACTAACTCATATCTTAATGGAGGTAAAAATGGTCTTTCAACATTGGAAAAAGAAATCTGAATTCTGAATCATTTATAAATGAGGTATAGCTGCATTAAAAATTTGAACACAGAAAGGTTTGTTTATAAAGCATTGTTGCATCCCACAGACTTCAAGAGGAGGGAAATGATGTCAATGGACAAAACAAACGTCTATTATAAGAATAATTTTTCTAGTTCAGAGACACTTTAAACAAGTAGATGAGGAACTGGATAATGTTAAAATTTAATATAGGTTCTCTGCATCAGAATCTCAATCTAGGATCAATGAAGTTGAAGAAGATGGATACAAATCAGAAAATTTCCATTTGAAACAAAACTAGAGCTTGCTAGAAATTAAAAGAAAAAAATGTATCCACCTAGAGAAACAAAAAGATCTCAAAGTTATCAAACAAGACATGAAACTAGGGACTTCCCTGGTGGTGCAGTGGTAACAATCCATTTGCCTATGCAGGAGACACAGGTTCGATCCCTGGTCCAGGAAGATCCTACATGCTGTGGAGCAACTAAGTCCGTGCGCCACAACTACTGAGCCTGCACTCTAGAGCCTGTGAGCCACAACTACTGAGCCCATGTGCCGCAACTACTGAAGCCTGCCCCACATACCTAGAGCCCATGCTCCACAACAAGAGAAGCCATGGCAATGAGAAGCCAGTGCACTGCAGCAAGGAGTAGCCCCCACTCACTGCAACTAGAAAAAGCCCTCGCACAGCAACAAAGACCCAACACAACCAATAAATAAATAAATAAATACATAAATACATAAATTTTTTTAAAGACATGAAATTATTTTAACAAGAAAGAGTTGGGGAACTATATTTGAAGTTAGATTTATAACCATCTCCTCATATTCTTTCAAGTAGTACACTAGAAAGAGTTTTATCAAGCAGCTAGAAAAATTTGTACCAAAAATACACGTACAACTTAACAGTGATATCTTAATATATTTCTTTAAGAGATCATTATTTTTATTTTTTTATATTTATTTATTTATTTGGCTGCACCAGGTCTTAGTTGCAGCATGTGGGATCTAGTTCCTTGACCAGGAATAGAACCTGGGCCCCTTGCCTTGGGAGCATGTGGTCTTAGCCACTGGACCACCAGGGAAATCCCATTATTTTTAAAAAGAGCAAGTGATTTTATTTCCAATTATTTGTGATTACATTTTTTACTTTTATTGGCATTTAGTTTTTTTCCTCTAAAATAATAATTTATTAATTTTATATGCTAAGAATTTATATTAAAATAGTAATGTATATTTAACATTCATGTTTTTTAAACATTTAGTTGTGTATGTGTGTGTGTCTTTCAAAGATAATAAATAATTTTACTTTTTAAAATGCTGAATATTTGGCTTTAAAAGTAAATTATTGGATTTCCAAGGCAGCACAGTGGTAAAGAATCCGCCTGCCAGTGCAGGGGACATGGGTTCGAGCCCTACTCTGGGAAGATTCCACATGCCAAGGAGCAACTAAGCCTGTGTGCCACAACTATTGAGCCTGTGCTCTAGAGCCCGTGAACCACAACTATTGAGCCCATGTGCTGCAACTACTGAAGCCCACAAGCCTAGGGCCCATGCTCCACAACAAGAGAAGCCACCACAATGAGGAGCCTGCTCACCACAATGAAGAGTAGCCCCTGCTTGCAGCAACTAGAGAAAGCCTGTGTGCAGCAACGAAGACCCAATGCAGCCAATAAATAAAATAAATAAATAAATAAATAAATTTAAAAACAGAACCATTCAGTTTAAAAAAAAAAGTAAATTATTGTTTTCTGTAAAATAAATACTGAAATACCAGTGAGGTCATTTTGCTCCAATCTGTTAACCTCTAACAGCTAGTAGTTATTGGCACTGCGATTTGAACTCACTCAGAAAAGCTCCAGTTTTACACTTCATCTAAAATCAGCCTTTCTCAACTATTGACTATAGGTAATACTGACATTTTGAGCCAGATAATTCTTTGTTGGTGGTGATAGGGGCTGTCTTGTTCACTGTCGAATGTTTAGCTGCAACCTTGGCCTCTGCCCATTAGATGCCAGTAGCACCCTCTCCCTGATATCTCCCTCTGAACATTGAACAACTACGGGGCAGAGACCATAAGTTATTCACCTATATGCCCAGGGCCTAGTAAAAGATCTGATAAGACTTGGTCAATATTTAATGGATTGAATCAAATATATGTAAACTGTAAAATCATATGAATTTGAACTATGTGCCTAAGCTAGGAGTCTATAATTAATCCACAGGAGAGTTAGGGCACTTAAGGACAAGTGACTGAATATTGTCACAAAGATTATATATCACGCACCTGAAGATGCAAGGCAGACCTCAGCAAAGGTAGAGCCATGCTGGTCTTCTAATCTCCTGGGATCTGAAGTCAGTTCTAATCAAAGAGCTTCCACACCTGGCTATTTAAATAGTAATATTTAGATATTTAAATAGTGCCTTGCTCTGAAAGGATGTTTGATTATTGACAACCCATGCAGAGGTTTGGGATTTTCCACACTCTGAGAAAATCACTGCTTAAGATTCTCCTTTTCAGTTGTTGAGGAGTTTATAGAGTGGATTTGGGGGAGGTAATGTTGTATAATGAAAGAACATGGCACTTAAGGTAATGCACAAACATGGGTCCAGATCCCATCTCCATAAGCAAGTAACTTCATCTCTTTCAATCTCAGTTTTCTTATATGCAAAATGGGAATACATAATATCTACTTCAAAAGGTTTTCATGGGGGATTAAACTAAGAGATGAGTAACAGTAGGACAGAACAGTTAGCAAAACGGTTTTTCTTTCCCTTTCAGTATGCACTGTTTCTCTGAGTCAATTGAGGAGAAGGAAAACCACTAAACAGATACCATTAAACTCATATTCAAGTAGAATTGGGCCTGAGATATCCTTGTTGTCGTCCTCACGTTGACCTTGTCTGCTTTAAACCTGCTGAAGCTGAAATAAGAGGTGTCTGGCCATGACTCCACCTGCTGATGTGTAGAGGAGCCAATTTCTGCTGTTCCTGCGGGAGGCTGCAGCTCAGCTTCCCACAGCTGAAGCACAAAGCTGCTTAGCAGGTCTGCATGTGCTTTGCTGGTCTACAATAAAAGAGATTTAAGCAATGCTCAGTTGCTAATTGATATCTTCTGAAACAGCTTGTTCAATGTGGAAAGTGTTATTGGATTTCTCTCAATGTTCTCCTTTATTCCTTTATTCAGGAAGCAAGGAAACTACATCTACACTTTGCAGCAGGAGGTGGTGGCTTTGGTCTGTTCATCATCCTTTTCAATCTTGGGAAGCTCCTAGACTGCGGATCAGCATGAATAGCTTAATCTTGACTATAACCCATCATTCAGGAAAAGTTTTTCCTGAGAAAAGAGAAACTGTGAGGGCTTCAATCTCTCTTGTGGTCTCTGGGGTCTCTGGCAGTTAAAACATTCTGGCTCAAGCTCAAGAGAGAGCTCCAAAGATTTTATTTTTAGGGTTCTCTAAGCTTTTGGTTATCTGAGCATTTGTGGAGTGGGAGCAGGGAGAGAGGCAGTGCATCTCTTTGCTTAGTCTGTTCCAAACGAGGTTCCAAAAACTGGAAGCCTACAACTCTAAAGCCATGAATGTAGAGAGGGGGAAAAAGTGAATAAATAAAATTCTTAAAACCAAATGATTATACTTTAACACGAAAAAAAGATTTAAAATCAGATAGCTATATATTAAAACAAAATAAAAGTATTTATAAAGCCCTGGAAGTAATTTTAAATTAAAAGCAAGTAAACAAAAATAAAAATAAAAACAGGTAAACAATATTAATGCACAGAATATAATATCACCATACCAGGAGTCTTTCCAGAGCTGTAAGGGGAGGATCTCTAAAGTTGATTGGGAAGCTCAGCCATCACTCCACTGCTTTACCACAGCCACCACTGTATGTCAACAATACACCAGCAAAAAGTTCCAACTCGGTGAATCAAATGTTCGTTTTTACTAAGATGAGCTGCCACGACAGGTGTATCACAAAGGAAGCTTTGGGTTGCAAAATACAGAAAACGTTGCTAACAAGAACATTTACTTTCTCACATAACAAGAGGCCAGATGCGGTATCCCCGGGCTGGTTAATTTATCAATGACTGTGGATCTTTTCCATCTTTCTTCTCCGCCTTCTTCAGCCTGTTGGCTCCACTCATCGTCACAAAATAGCTGCCTGAGTGCTAGATGTCACAGGTAATGTCCAGAGCAGAAATAAATTCTCATCCAACTAGATTGTATATACATATAAAGGTTTTATTTAGATCATTAATGAGGGAACTGATAAAGAATACACGTTGGTTCTCTGAGTGTTTTCAGGAAAGAAATGTATGCATATCAATAGACAAAAAAAAATTACTAGGTTAGATACAAAACTGATTAATACTCTACAAGGCTAAAAATAACACCTTTCAGGTTAATGTTTCTTCAAGGCTATACAAGAACAACACCTTATCAATTTCTACAGGTTAATTTTACAGAACTGTAAACACTGTGCTTTTATCAGTAGTGGATTGTTAATCAAATATATGGTGACAACAGTTATATTCCAAAGAGTATCAGGTGAAGGTCAAGCTGGCTTATTAGGAAAACTCTAGCATTATATTAAAAAAAAAGAACGATCATCATTTTTGTCTTCTTTAAAGTTTGGGATAAATTTTTCTTTCAGACACAAATTGTTTTATGTGCCTCAACAAAGGGGAAGTTTTGTTGGCTTAGAGAAGCTGAGTTTTTTCCTAAAGTGAAGGTTGTAGCCCCCTAATGGGATGGTGGATGGAAATCAATGTAGTGTATGGCAATCAGCATTTTTAAAAAATGAAATATAATAGAATATCAAAGTGTATCAAACATAATAAGATCAAGCATCAGGGTGAGTGTGTGTGTGTGTGTGTGTGTGTTGGGTTATAAAATATAGTTCCTATTGTGATTAATGGTTTACAAGTGTGAAAACCATCGACTTAGACCATTTAAGACTCATCCTGGGGGCTGCAAAGGGACCCATGCATAACACAACTGCTTGGCAAAGGATGATTAAAATCAGAGTTTGTCCTCAAGGAGGGAGCTGGGGAATGGCTATTGAGTAGAGCGGCTACAATTGAAGACTGACCAGGTGGTGCGTAGTACTGTTGTTCTCATCCTCAAACCCCCTGAGCTAAGAGAAATGCCTTACACCATTCTAGCTACTGTGTACCTCTAAGTGCCGCACCACCTGCTTCATTATTTCAGGCTCAGGATGGCCCAAATATCATAAAAGTCATCCTTTATTTCCTTTTGTGACACTAGTTGTCCCCCAAATATCTGTTCTCCTTCACTGACATAATAATTGAAATTTTATCTGGGCACATGGCCACCCAGCTAAAGACTACATTTCCCAGCTTCCCTGGAGCTAGGTATGATCATGTTACTAAGTGCTGGTCTATACAACCTTCACAGAAATGATGTTTGCAAGTTCAGGGTCATACCCTTAAATGGTGGGGGTAGGCCAGGTGGAGGGTGGAGGGGATACCTTCTTTCTTCTCCCTCATTTTGCTGCCTAGAACAAGCACTCACTTGCAACCACACAGACAAAGGCAACACTTAGAGGTGTCCAAGTCCCTGACAGGTGCTGTCATACCAGCCAGCCCTGGATAATTACATAAGAAAGAAATTAAACTTCTTTCTTGTTCGTGCCACTGTTTTTTTGAGTCCCTGTTATGGCAGCTTAACCTATGTCCTACCCAATATGCTCTCCTTATACACTGTAGTAGAAAATGGTGCAAGTTTGAAGTGCTAAGGTACATAGACATTTGACACAACTGATTTTAAGGTGTGTGGACTTATTTTTTATTTTATTTTTTTGGCCATGCAGCATGTGGGATCATAGTTCCCTGACCAGGGATTGAACCTGCGCCCCTTGCATTGGAAGCACGGAGTCTTAACTGCTGGACCACCAGGGAAGTCCATGGACTTTAAACCACACTCGAAGACAGTGCCTGTTTGTCTTCATATCTGGGCTCCAAAACCCAGCAGGGTAAGGATTAGATAGAGAGTCAGAGGAAAAACAATTCTTGCCTGTGACATGTGGTGCTTAGATTAGATTAAACCATATGAAATTGCTGTTTTTGTAAATTTAAAATATAGTCAACTATTAGCAATTTCATATGTTTAAATCTAACAGAACGGATGCTGGAATTCACAGATATGGAGTCTTGGAAATCACAATCAGCAAGTTCTTCAACAACTGTCCTTTCTAAAGGGCCTAGGCCAAAAGCTGAATCCCCATGGCAGAGGACCCTAAGGGTATACCCAGATCGAGAGTCTCCTGCATGTCTATAGCCTGACTGCAGGGAGTCAAGAGAAAGCCTGACAAAGCCTTGGGAAATATCCTGAATCTAACGGGGTAACTTATAACTGCCTTAAAAGAGAGAGTGAAACTAATGAAATAATGGCAGTTAGCCAGTTTTGTTGGTGGGGGCGGGGGGCAGGTGTAGACTTTGGGAAGAGGCAAAAGAGTCAGGTAATGATATGTCTTAAACCCATGTGTGTAAGCTACAAGATCAATCTCTTTTTATGGGGCTGACTGTGTCCCATCAGTCAGACTATTGCAGATAACAATCCCTCCCTGTCCCTCAGTCAATACAACAGTATGGTAGTATGGCAGAAAGCAAGCCCATAGCTTATATGTTACAGATTCAATGGTTTTATGAACACTCATTCTTTTGGCCTCGATTCCAAATTCCCAGGAAAGAATCTGATTGGCCAAATATAGCAGATGCTCCTGGTGCCCTGTGCCTTGTCTGCTTGGCACATCTTGGACTTCAGCTGTCGCTGTGGACAGCTCCTACCAGCCTTGATGGCTTCCCACTTCCAAGCTGAGCCAGCTTCAGTATCTCTGCCTCCCAGCTTTGCCCAAAGTACCTCATAGCTCAACCAGCTTGCACATAGGTACAGGTTGGCTGTGCAAGGTAGACGTGGGAGTTATTATCCCCAGTAGAAACCCCCAGCTTACAGAAGACAGGAGTCGGTCCAGCTGCCTGTCCTTTAGGACGATTCTGAAGTGTATTTTATATGCTTCCTCCTAGGGTTCCCAGTGGAACTGGGAACCACAATAGTAACCAGTTGCCACAGTAGTAACCAGTTCAATAACACTCTTTATGGGTTTTCTTTCTTTCCCTTTTTCCCTCCTTCCCACTCTCTTGCTCTGGCTAGGATTACCTCCTACATAAATTACCTGCATCCAAATCCTTGTCTCAGGTTATGCTTTTGGGGGAACACAAACTTAGATACCCAGTGTGGGTCAAATGATCACTCCCAGACCAATCATCTTTGGCAGAAACATGGCTGCCCAGAGCCTACCCCAGGTTGTGAGGATGGGTTGTGGGAAACAGCTGCCAGAATTTCTGTGAAGGATTGGCCAAAGGTGTTCCACACACTAACTTAATGTTCGGCTGAACTTTTGCATAGAGGTAGGTCAAGATGTTTCCTGCAGATAAGACCACAATATTTCATCAAAAAAATTGTTCTGAGGGAACTCCCTGGTGGTCCAGCAGTTAGGACTCTGCACTCTGACTGCTGAGGGCCTAGGTTAAATCCCTAGTCGTTGGGGAACTAAGATCCTGCAAGTTGCACTGTGTGGCCAAAAAAAAGGAATTTTTTTTTGTTACCATTTTATCCTTTCAGTGATATATTAGAAAGTTACTTATTTTAAAATGCCTATCTCATATCTAACCTCTATACTGAGCTTTCATTAATTCTAAGCATTGTCCCCATCCTAGTTCAGGCCACCATTATCCCTTGCCTCTATTACAGCAACAACCTTCTACCTGTCTCCCTTCTTCCAATCTGTTCTCCACTCTGAAACCAGAATGACTTTCCCAAAATACAAATCTGATCATATTACTCTCCTGCTTAAAGCTATCTATAGTTTTTCATTATGTTCATGTTCAAATACTCAATACTAATGTGGCCTCCATGACCTGAGGAGATTTGATTCCTGCTAACTCTTCAGCTTTATCTCCTGCCAAGCTGTCTCTTACACTCTAAGATCCCGATGCTATAAGCTTTTTAAAAGCTCACCTAAAGGATCTCGTTCCCTCTTAGCTCCAGATTTTTGTCCTTACTGTTTCCTCTCTCTAGAATACCATCTCCTTCCACCTCATTCCTTCCTCCCTTGGCCTTCACCTAGCCAACATCTACTCACCCTTCAGGTTTTGGCTTGAATAATACTCGTCAACTCCAGAATAGGTGTACCTGAAATGGCACTGCCGTATTGCCCAGTATACCCTAGTCTTTGCATGATTATCCAGTGACAGGCATGTGAGCAGACACTCAGTATATTGCTGAAGGAAGCAAAAACAGAATTGAATGGACCCTCTTGGGTTTTCTGGAAGGACTGTCCAAGACAGCTTGGTGATTTTCACTTTAGGTGGAGCTGACTCCCTTCCCCCAAACATGAGACTCCGGCCGGGCCCATTAGAATATCACGTACCCTGACCCCTGGGTCACAGCTCAGGGCTTGGCAGATGATCCAAGTCAAGGCGATTGGGCACAGTCGGAGCTGAAATTAGGCCTTCTGCTTGAGGAACCAGGAAAAAACGGTTTTAATTTCCACTAGCCTTAGAGCTGTAAGGATGTAAGAAGCAGACACAGAGGTAAACAGCCAAAAGTTGGAGGGGGAGACGGAGAAGAGAAGAGGGCTGTCTCCTCATTTCCAGTTGTAGCATGGTTCTCTCTCCATTTTGGAGGACACTATTCAACCCTAAATCTATCTCCCCCATTTACTTGTCCCCACTCCCACACTTATGGGAAGGTAAGTGTGCAACCAAGCCCGTGCACGAGGGGCCCGAGAGGCATGTGAAAGACAAAGTGTGCTGAAATGGAAGGTCTTAACCTGGGGCTCCCTAAGGTAAAGCAGTACATCAATCCAGTGACTCTCTAGCTTCATTCAAGAAATAGTTAATAAGCATTCAGAATATTCTAGGCACGTGTTTTTCAAAGTGTAGTACACAGATAATCTGTCAGAATTCTCTCCTATGCTTCCTACTGAATCAGAAGCCCTGGGGATTGGTGCTCAGGAATCTGCATTTTAAAGCAGCTCTGCAGGAAGATTCACACTGAAGTCTGAAAACCACAGTTTCAGGCACTGCTCTGGGTTGCCGGCGCCTGACACAAAGCAAGGCAGACGAGGTCCCTGACTTACCAGTATATTTATGTTGGGGAGGGCGCGGCGGGGGAGGGAGGGAACAGCTGATTACAATAAAGCTACAGGGGGCTAAAACAGAACCAGCGAGACCACAAAAGAGAGGTGCTTAGCTCAAACTGAGGCGAGCCAGAGAAGTCTTACGGAAGGACATCGAAGCTAAACTTGGAGGAGCTACAGCTCTGGAGAGAAATGTGTGTTTCACAGAAACAAGGGAGTTGTCAGCTCGTTAAGTACAGCAGTGGCTCTGAACGAAACTGCTAGGGGGAGAGTGTAGAGTGAGAAGCAGGCGAAGGATCCAATTGTGAAAGACCCCAAACCACCCCAGCCCTCCAAGATGTCATCTGTCCTTGCCTTCGCCAGCCCTTTCGCCCTGCGTGGAGCCAGGGCCGGGCCCAGGGTCTGCAACCCGCGCGCGGGGAACTGCTAGCCCGGAAGAAACCATCCAGCTCCAAGCCTGGCGAAACAGGAGGGGCGGGGCTCCGCTCTTCCCGGACGCGCCCCCTCCCCCTCCGCCCTGGGACTGCGCGGGACGTGCCCGCCCTGCGCGATGACGTCAGCGCGCCCGCGCGCGCCGGGGGAGGAGTGGGAGTTGCGGGCCGGGAGGTGCTGACGCTCCGGTAACGCGGGCTGGGCTGGGGGGAGGAAGGGGCGGGACAGGGAGTCCCCCCAGAGTGCGAGGTCGCCGTTTGGACCCGGAGCGGGAACCTTAGAGGAGTTCAGCATCGCTTCCTCTCCCAGTAGGCTCCGCCCAGCCCGGCGATGGAGTTTCCGGACCTTGGGGCTCACTGTTCGGAGCCGAGCTGTCAGCGCTTGGGTGAGGGGGTGAGGGGGTGAGGGGGTGAGGGGCGGAGCACGCGGGAGGCGGGGCCGGGCGGAGAGGGGCTTGGAACTGCAGGTGGTGGGAAGGGTGGACTCCCGGGCTGGAAGTGCCCAAGGAGGGCGGGGCTCGAAGTTGGGGCGTGGCTTAGGAGATAGTGGACTAGGTCAGGGGTGCGGTTCGCTGCGAGTACGGCGGCATTTTCCTAACTCTGAGTGGAAGGCTTGATTGAGCGGGAGCGACGTCGAGGTCCCCCTGGACCTGCATCCGACCCACTTCCTGCAGATTTTCTGCCGCTGAAGTGCGACGCCTGCTCGGGCATCTTCTGCGCAGACCATGTTGCCTACGCCCAGCATCACTGTGGATCTGCTTACCAAAAGGTGAGGGGGTTGGTCTGAGGGTGAAAGGGGGCCGGTGGAGGATGGCATGCAGTCTCCGAAACGCCTTTGCCTCCCATTTCCTCTCCTTTATTGTTTTTCTGAGGTTCGGTGCTGGGAACATTGCTTCCTTTAAGGGAGGCATGTCCAGGTTCTTCCAGGGAGGTTCTTTCAGGACCACCGATTTGGCTAGACTGGGAGTAGGCCACAGACCGACCCCTGCTCCCTAACTATAGGATATCCAGGTACCTGTATGCCCACTCTGTAATGTGCCTGTGCCTGTGGCCAGAGGGGAGCCCCCTGACCGTGCTGTTGGGGAGCACATTGACCGAGACTGTCGCTCTGATCCAGCTCGGCAAAAACGTAAGGTAAGCATTAGAGGGGTTAACCATGGTCACCTGGGACTACAGATGCCTGGAAACCTGAACTGTTAGGATGGGACTGAAAGGGAATCAGTCTCAGCAGACAATCCTTCCTACTCTACCTCAGATCTTCACCAATAAGTGTGAACGCTCTGGCTGCCGGCAGCGGGAAATGATGAAACTGACCTGCGACCGCTGTGGCCGAAACTTCTGCATCAAGCACCGTCACCCACTGGACCATGATTGCTCTGGGGAGGGGCACCCAACCAGTAGGGCAGGGTAATTGCAACCAAGTCCTCTACTTGCCTTTGGGACCATCCCATCCTTTTGGAACTGACTCAACCTCTGTCATGATAGTTGGGAAGCTTTGGTTAGAATCTTTTATATATTTTTCAACTACATGTTTTCCACACCTTTTGAAGGAGCTCCCCTTCTGACTTCCTGGGTCAGGCCTGGGAGGATCACGTAAGCGGACTTTACCTGGAGGCATGCCAAGTGTGTCTCTTCCCTACAGACTGGCTGCCATCGCCAGAGCACAAAGCCTAGCTTCTTCTACAAAGACCATGCCCAGCCCAAACCAGACCTTGCCATCATCTACCTCTGCCAGCAGGTAGGCCTGCCTGTTTCTCCTCTCCCTTTTTTCCCTTCACATCTCTGACCTCAGCCTCTTGAATGTCTGCCATAGAGCCACAACTCAGTCTCCATCCCGGACAGCCCCTCCAGTGATTGCTTTGCAAAATGATTTGGTGAGTTGGGCAGAAGTCGGACAGAAGCAAGCTCACAGAGAGTAAAGTCCAAGACAGCTGGTCTTATTTTTCTTTTTGCAGAGTGAGGATGAAGCTCTGCAGCGAGCTCTGGAATTGTCTCTGGCAGAGACCAAACCCCAGGTCCCAAGGTACCTACTCTCTGGTGAAAGAGGGTGGGATGTGGGCGAGGGCTCTGTTGGAGGGAGGCAGGTGGGACCACTCATCTGACAGAGGGTAACAGGAACTTGGCCCAAAATTAAGCTTTTGAACTATATGACCTTTGACAAGTTCTTTAACCCATTAGAGTCTTAATATCCTCTATAAAATGGAGACAATACTAATACCTGGTAGAACCCTAGCTATGAAAACTGAGATAATACTCAAAAGTGCTCAGCACAGTGATGCCTAACAGATGAGATGCTCACATTTTAGATACTGTCATCCAACTTAAGCTGTTCCTCCCTCCCAGTTCTCAGGAGGAAGAAGACTTAGCTTTAGCACAAGCACTATCAGCCAGCGAGGCAGAATACCGACAGCAGCAGGTATGAGGACAGGGTAGGGACAGGCCCTGCACTGGGAGGAAGTAAGTTTATGGTGGGAGGGGAGGTGTTCTTCCAAGTGGTAGAGTTTTGGGATGGTGGTTATCCTTTTGTTTTCAATATAACTCCAGCTCATGCTGAGCTCTGCAGTGAGGACTCTCCCCCTCGTTTCCTTGACGTCGCACCCTGTCTTCCTCTCCTTTCCCTCCCCTTGCTCCAGGCTCAAAGCCGCAGCTTGAAGCCATCCAACTGCAACCTGTGCTAGGGCCTTGGGCTTGGGGAGGGAGGCTCAGCTGAGGAGGACTGTGACCCTCGCACCTCTAGGGTCAACAGGGAGAGGAGGCCCAGAGCAGCCTGGAGTGAAGATGAGGAGGAGTGATGTGGAGGCCACCTCCAGGGAGCATCAGGAGAAACAGCTTGTGGAGCTGAGCTTACAGATGGCTCTGCTGGCCTCTCCAGCTGCATGGGAGAGAGCAGCTCTGAACTGTTCCCTGGCTGGGCCCTAGCCAGGCCCGACTCAGGCCCCCTGCATCTTGTCATCCCCCAGATACTGGGGCTCCCCCTAAGTGTAGAAGACTGGGGGGGGGGGGGCGTGGGGCAGGTAGAAAGAATAAACGATCTTGGCAGTCAATAAGACATCAGAGTGGTGTGTTTCTTTCTCCTCTCCAACCCAAAACAGAAGAGTCCTGTCAAGAATGCTCACCTGACCTAAGCGTGCAGGCCTGCAGCAATCCCCCACACCACAAAGTCACAGTGATCCTAGCACAGTCCACACTTTTATTTCCCCCAAAGTGGTTTTCTGAAAGGCCCCTTTCCTTCACTATAGCTAGCACCAAGGCCAGGATGAAATATGGCAGGGAAGAGGGATACAATGTATTTCCCTCAGTTATCCTTCCAGAGGGAAGTGGCCACAACTTTTGTCACCAATGTATTAGTCTAGGGCTTGCTGTCTTCAGAGTCACCTTCTTGTCCCTGCTGCTGCAGCTGCCACATGTCAGCATACACCCCACCTCGGGACAACAGAGCCTCGTGCCTGGGGCAAGGAGAAAAATATAAGTTCCAACCAACTATCAGTTTTACACTAAGAGTCCTCGCCACTAGCCTATGAGATGACAGGGAACTGGTGAGGGAGATCCTTCGAGAAACCCCTAGGATTCCACAACCTTTTCCCAGGGCCCCCGATTCAGAGGCCCTTCCCTGTTCATAGTGCTGTGTCTCTTACCGTCCTCTCTCCACAATGCAGCCATCCTTGATGACAAGAATCTGGTCAGCACTGACCACAGTGGACAGCCTAAGAAGTCAGAGATCAGTCACCCACCACACCACCAAAGTGGGCCCCACTGCCCGCTGCCCATCCTGTACCTGTGTGCCACCACGATGGTGGTGCGGTTGGCACAGACTTTGGCCAGAGAAGCCTGGATGGCCCTTTCATTACATGTATCCAGCGCGGATGTTGCCTACAGAGAGGGAGTGGGTAAAATGCACCTGCCACCCAAGTTCCCAGTGGGAGGAGGATGCAAGCTGCTGGCCAAGGCCTCGGGAATCAAAAAGAACCTTGTTTTGCGCTTCAGAACCGTAAGGACTTTTTGTGAAACATGGATTCGTGCTAGCTCTCCTAGATGGAGACGGCGCCTAGCAGGAATGGCTGAGGCACACACGGAGGAGAAAGGAGGAAGAAGGCTGCTCAAGGCCCTCACCTCGTCCAGCAGAACGATGTCTGGAGCCTTGAGAATAGTGCGAGCGATGGCGACACGCTGCTTCTCTCCACCGCTCAGCTTCAGTCCCCGCTCACCCACCTGCGTATCGTACCCTGTGGAAATTGCCCATCTCTCTCAAGTCACACGTAATAAACTTGGTTTCCGTGACCAGATGGGCAAGGAAGGGCTGGAGCTGAGGTCAGAGGGAGTAACAGGCCTGAACTGGGCGGGGGGTGGCAGGGTGGACTCTGCAAGGGAGGCTCACCTTCAGGGAAAGCCATAATGGTGTCGTGGATGCCTGCAGCCTGAGCCGCAGCCTTCACCTCGTCGTTCCCAGCTGTGACGCGGCCATAGCGGATATTGTTGGCAATGGTGTCATTGAACAGGACAGTGTCCTGCGGCACGACTCCAATGTGAGACCGGAGAGAGATCTGGGTCACCTGGGGCCAAAAGACCATATGCCCTGCCTGGCTGGTGAGACCCCACCAGGCCTGGAAGGTAGGATGGGCTGGTGGGAAACACGTGGGACGAGAGGCCCTGTGTGAGAATCCTGCCTCCACTTCCGCAAACCCTAGCTGTGCGGGCAAATTGCTTAGCCCGAGTCTGTTTCCCCATCAATAAAGAGAAAACACACACTCTCTGCCTGCCTCCCTGGACTGCTGCAGATCTCTGTGCCTCATACAGCACCACTCGATTCAATCTCATGAGTACTTTCCCTGTGCAGGTCATCTGCCCCTAGAAAGGCTGAGGTCTCCTGGCCCAGCTTTTTGCAGGGGTAGCAGCTCCTTCTCCATTCCCTGGAAGCCCAGCACCTGCCATTCTTACACACATGGGCTCCTAAATTGCAGTCTTCTCCCAAGCATCCTTACCTGTGAAATGTCCTGCCCATCTATTCGGATGCAGCCGGAGCTGATGTCATAGAAGCGAAACAGCAGGCGCAAAATTGTGCTCTTCCCTGCTCCCGATGGGCCCACCTGTTCCATGAGAAACAGAGAGGAAATACTCTCAGGCCCACTGGCTTTTAAGGCTTTCACTCTAAGAGGCCACCAATGTTCACGGAGGCTGCCACATTCAATCCTGTGACCCAGCATGAGGGTGCTCTCTGATTCCAGAGCCTGGGTCCCAAGGTACCATGGGCACTGGAATAAGGGAAGCTCAAGGCGTCTGAGCCAACTGGCTGGGTCTCCTCTCACCAGGGCCAGTGTTTGTCCAGGCATCACGGTGAAGGACACGTCCTGCAGGGTCTCCCGCCTGCAAGGAAGGACAGGCATGGTCAGCAGGCCTGCTGCAATGCCAGGGGCCCCCTTCAACACTAGAGCTACTCCTGGGCCCCGCTCCTCTCCCGCTCAGGCTCTCTTCCCAGGTAGTGGTGGGCTGAGAAGCAGGGAGGAGGGGCAGGAAGGCAGTGTGTAAATGGACACCGGAAAAGGGGCCTGGGGGACAGTGAAAGGAGAGGGGCTCACCCATTGGTATAGCTGAAGTGCACATTCTCAAACTCAATCTGGCCCCTCTGAAAGCGAAGGGGCCCTGCTCCAGGAAGGTCCTTCACCTGGGAGAGTGCCACCAATGTGTGCCATTACAGGCCTGGTGTTCTCCAGATACAGAAACACCACGCAGGCTCCCGCTCCCTACAAACCCGGCTCCTTTCTCCTCACTCACTTCTATCTCCTCTTTCAGCAAATCAAACATGTTCTCCATGTCGATGAAGTTGGTCTGAATCATTCTGCAAGAAGAGTGCTGGTTGGAGCTCCTCTGAGGAGCTGGGGAAATAACAGTGCATCCCAGACAGGTGAGGGCCGGGGTCAGGTTACCTGTAGTAGGTACCAAACCAGTTGAGGGGCATGTACAGCTGGATGATGTAGGTACCAAACAGCACAAAGTCCCCGACCTGTGGACATCCAGGGAAGAGGACAGAGTCACAGGAGGCCTGCAAGCTGCAACCCTGCCCACTGGCTATCACCCTGCCTGCTTCCCACCCAGGAACCTGGTGGCCTAGACAAAGACCGCAGGGCCCTCTTCCCCAGGCCTAGCAGAATTCCCTCACCTGTAGCTTCTGCTCACTGACATAGTATGCGCAAAGCAGGGAACCAGCGAGGAGCCCAAGTCCAATCACCAGGTTCTGGGTCTGATTTAGTAAAACCAGTGAAGCACTCGACTTCCACTCCAAACCCTGGGGCAATGATGCAGGAGGAAGGAATGTCACATACATGTTGACGGTCACCAAATCCCAACCTGGGCCCAGGTACCTCACAGCCCAAATTTTACTCCTCTTGGTCCTGGCAATTCCACAAGGCCAGGCCTGTGGCTCTCAGGAGGCCTCAAGCTAGCATCCTCACCTGATATTTGATGATGGCCTCGCGATAGCGTTCCACTTCATAGTTCTCCGCATTGTAATACTTCACCTGATGAATTCAAACCACCGCTGTTCCCCAAGGCCACAGCTTTCAGCTAGATTCCCCATCCCTTCTCCCTAATTATAAACAGCACACTTCGCACCCCCCAGCTCCTCATCAGCTCCGATGGCCCCCGGCACACTCCTCCACATCTCCGCGCCTCACAACACTGCCACCGAGGCCTCTGTTACCGTCTCAAAGTTTAGCAAAGAGTCCACAGCCCGTGCCCGGGTAGCATTCTCCTGTGTGTTCATAGCACGCCGAAACTTCGCTCTCCACTCAGTGACCACGATGGTCAGGGCTAGAGAGGGACAGGAGGAGGGAGAGGAAGAAGAGAACAAGACATCACTCCCAACAGCGGAGACCATGTGTATGTCTGCTGCCAGTCACATGTGCACTAACCCTGTGCTACAGCCCAGAGATCCAGATTCCAAAGTGGGAGAAGTCGTAAGTTCCCTGAAGGAAGGGCTATGTCTAAGACATCACTGCAGCCTGCACAAAGCCTGTGTGAAAACGGTTTTGGTAAACAAATGAAGGCAAGCTGCATCTTGTTACAAAAATGAGGTCCCTCCTTGACTTGCATCCACAGTGGGCACCTAATGTGACCAGGACGCCCCTCCCCAGCCCTCCACCCCAGGTGAGCTGAGCTTCCCTTGGCAGAAGAGGCTCACGCGTCACACTGGGGAGCAGCAGGAGCCTATTCAAGGCCACTGATCTACAGCCTCCCAAAGCCGGATCACCTGAGTGGGGGCAGGGCTCATGCCCAAGGCAGTCCGTGTTTAGTTCAGGGAGGTGGTTTCACCGAGCAGCACTCACTGAGGTAAAGACTCATGCACAGGAACACAATGAGGCCAAACCAGGCGCTGAAGAACATGCTGAAGTAGATGATGCCAATGATGATGTCGGCCAGTGTGGGGATGATGTTGAACACCAGGTAGCTAGGAGGCAAAGTCAAGCTTCAAAGAAAGGTTTAAGGGCTTGGAGCCAGCAACTCTGCCTAGGGGGTTTCAGCTTACTGTTCTGTTTTCAACAGCAGCAGACTAGAATCAAGCTAGATGCCCCTTAAAAGGTAGATGGCAAAATAAACCATAACATGCCCAAACTACAGAATGGTCTGGATCAATTATAATGAGTGAGGAAGATCTTCGTGCGTGGATGAGAATACATCTTCCTAACATTCTGATAGTAAGGCCATGCTGAGGATGATGCCTACATCGTGACACCATTTGTTTAAGGGGAAACCTTCACAACATCACCTTAGTTCTGTGAGTCTACACATATATGTGTAAAAAGAATGCAAAAAGGCAAAACTCAACATACTAAATGGAGTGGGAACCTCTGGAGAAGTGAGCGGAAATCAAAAGAGATTTGCTCTCTGTCTACTTTATTTGAATTATTATGAGAGTGTGTGTACATCTTACAATTTAAAAAAAGAAAAAAGAGGACAGAGGGGCAGCTCCTTAAGCTGGGTGGGTTCTCCTGACAGCCCCTCCACCCCTGCTTCTCCAGCCCCGCCCTCCCACACTTCCTTTCCACTGGCTTGGCACCTGAGCAACCCCGTGACACTGGATGTGCCCCGGTCCACGATCCGCAGCACCTCCCCCGTGCGGCGCCCCAGGTGCCAGCGCAGCGAGAGCTCGTGCAGGTGGGAGAAGAGGCGCAGCTCCACCCGCCGCGAGGTGAACTGCTGCACCCGGATCCATAGGAACGTGCGCAGGTTGCTCACGAAGCCTGGGGGTAGCCAGGGGAGGCCTCAGTAGGGCTGAGGGGCACAATGTCAGCCCAGCACCAAGATGTGAAAGGTCTGAGAGCACCAAGGGGCCTGGGAAAGGGATGCCTGCGGGAGGAGGGAGAGGAGCCAATACCAACCAGGGCGAGAGCAGAGTCCCTCATACCTGTGCTGCCGATGCCACCGCCTTGGAGGAACTTGAGGAAGACATAGATGATGACAGTCCAGATCAGGGAGCTCCAGGGTGCCTTCTGGGTCAGCAAGTTCACTATGGAGAAAACGAGTGCAGGCCTACTTAGGGCCCCTAGGACGCTCTTCAGGAGAAACTGCTCCAGGCATAAGCCACAGCCTCTTTGTGACCACCCAGCTCCCAATTCTGTCCCACTTCCCTAGACTAGTCCCCTGCACCAACCAGGCCAATGATGAACCAGAGTGCTGAGCTGATACCCCTTCGCCCCCTCACCTATGTCCCTATAGAAGATGGGGACCAACACGTTCAGTCCCCGATCCAGCCCCATGAGCCCCAGGCAGATGAACACAACACACTGCAGAGCTGGACTCCCCCGAGGCCACAGGTAGCCACTCAGTAGGCGGAGCTTCCTGCCAAGGTCTCGCCAGGTAGACCTTGGTAGCTCTCCTGTTGACTGAACCTAGGATGGTGAAACACATAGGGGAGGGGAGCTCAGAAATCAAAATGAAGCACACTAACCAGAACCCACCTCGGGAAAACGTATGGGATTACAGCTCCCAGGTAACTTAGACCCACAAGCAATCCCTGATGGGGTCCGAAAGGCTAACAGGGCACAAACGGAGATTTAGGAAAGAAATGGGTTATTATGGTGGGAAAAAATGATGACGGGGAATGGAATTAAGATAGACCCAAAATTTCAGAAACTGAGATGTACCTGGCTCCCCTCTACATCTTGGTCATCTTCATTGACCCGCAAGGTGTAAGACTGTGGACGAAGTCCAGGGGCCCAGAGCCCCAGGACAAAAAGCCCTCCAGAGACCACATACCGCAGCACCCACAGGCTAAACTGAACCTAGAATTAAACATATGTGGAGAGACTATCAATGAGGTCCAAAATCCCACTGTTACTGCTTACAACACGGCTGGGGACCAGTGTAGGGCACACACCCAGGTCCTCCTCAGGGGCCCATCATCTAAAAGGCTTTAAAAAAAATTCAAAAAAAAAAAAAAATCCACAGTGACTCAGCACAGCCACTCCCCACCAGCTGGCTATCAGCTCCCGGCAGTGCTGGCCCCTCCTTTCTTCCCCTACTTAGAGGCATTCGAAAGCATGGAGCCAGTGTGACCAAACATGCCGCCCTTCTACCCAGGCCCAGCTACCCACGTTTCCCCTCCCCTCATAAGGTCCCTCACCTGTTGGCTCAAGTTCGCCCTTGCCCACCACCATTGTGGGCTGTTCCAAGACACAAGAGCCAAGTTCTCGGCTGCAAAAGCCACAGTCCAGAGAAGCAGGAGAGCCGGGCTGTGCGTGAACTTGATCCAGACGCCCATTGCTAGCTTCTGCCGTGCCTGGCTCCGTTCCGCCACAAGCAACCCTAGGCCACAGGCGCTGGCCACAGTCCCCAATACAGAAGCCAGCAATAGGTAGCCTGGCAGTGGGGCACCCTGGGCAGTGCCCACCCGGCCAACCAGGCCGGCTAGGGGCAGCGCCACCTGAAGTGTGGCCAGAAGCAGCTGCAGCACGTAGGGGGCGACGCGAGGGCCGGCCGCCCAAGACACCGCGTCGGCGCCACCAGGCCGCTCCGGACGTTTGCAGGGAAGAGCCAGCCCCCAGGCCAGAGCCCCCAGGCCCATCATTGTCGAGGGCACCAGCGTGAAGAAGAAGCAGGGGCTGAGGCCATCCTTCGCCCAGACGGGACCCGCGGGTCCTTCGGCCTCACAGTAGTTGCCCACAGTCACCATGGCAATGCGCGGCCGCCGGCCGAGACTGAGGGGACTGAGGGCCTGCAGAACTGGACCGGCCGCTTGGGGCGGGGCGCGGAGTCCCAGGTATCTCGGGTCATGGAGCCTCTGGGCGCTAAGCCGCGGGGGTCGCGGGGCAAGGACGCCCGTGGACGCGGCCACACCACCCACTGGTTTCGCGCACGCGCCGCCGCCACGCACTCACGCCGGGCACGTACGCCGTCTCCGCCGTCCGCCCTTCGCTCGCGGCCGGGGACCCTCCGGCCAAGTCGGGGCCCACCGGAATGTTCAGCGTGCGACTCCAGCGGCTCTCTTCCGCAGCGGCCCGCCCACTAGGGCCGCCCCCAGCCCCTACCCAGGGTCCCCATTGGCCCAGTGTCTCCGAAGGGGCGGGGAGAATGGGGCACGCAGGGGAAGGCAAAATGGAAGAGCAGAGTCGGCATGATCACGTGTTCAGGGCGGGAAATCTGACCGCACGTCCTGCCGGAGTCCTTGACCTCCAGGGAACTATGGACCGGAAGCTGCCCTCTGCTCGCCCACCAGGTCGGTATATTCAAGCGATCGCTTTGGCCAGCTTCCCCACAGGGCCGAGCCGGTCCCCCAGCCACCTGGGTGGTTCACACACACTCCACACCCTGCTTGCCCCAGAACCCTGGCCACTCGAGACAACAAGCCGCGACCTGGTCAAAGACCCGTCTTTATTAAGGGTTGTCAAGCTGTACACGGTCCCCACCCCACTCCGCTGTAAGTTCGGGCAGCGTAGCTCACCGCTCACTCACAGCGGACCGGAGCTGGGTGACGGGTGGGGCGGAGGGAAGGAGCTGGATCCCAGCATGCAATGCGGCAGCCCAAAGCCTCCAGCGAAGCCGTCCTATCGCCCCTCCATCCCCCTCTAGGGACACTGGGATACAGGCGAGAGGTCTCTTGTTGGTAGAGACACAGCCGAGGGCACACTTCCAGCCCTGTCCATCCCATGTGCAGGTGGTGGGGGTTACAATAAGCAGCACTGGGGGCCAGGAAGGCCTCAGTCTCCCCGGGTGGGGGTGGGGGAAGAGAGGCCAGTCCCCATCCTAAAAGTTGGAGAGGGCAGCAAAGAATTTCCATCCTGCTCCTGCAATTTAGAAACTTCCTCCTTAGTGTCAAAAGATAGCATGAGGGGACCTGGGAGCTAGAGCCTCCACACCAAGACAAAGCAAAAGCTAAACAGAACGGGAGCAAGCGGCACACATGCCAGTGATGTGCAGGAAGCAGGGAAGAGGTGACCAGGCTGTAACACTGGGGGTGAGGTAAGGGCCACAGCCTGAGCTGCTCATCTGTCCAGGATGGGGGGAGGGAGGCTGCAGAGGTTGAGGGTCCAGGCTTAACCTCCCCACTCCACAGTTGGCACAGGTTCTCCCTGCTTGGCAGCTTCTGTGGTGGGCAGTCCTTTGGAGGCTTGCAAAGGGTGCAAAGGTGGCAGTACTGGGGCTGGGCTGGGGACCAGTTTCTAGCACCACACTCTGAGCCAAGGGGTGTCCTGGCGATGAGGCTAGAGTCCTGTGTGCCCTGGTTCCTAGGCCCCCAATCTCTCTCCTGGGGCTGTGGCGAGCCCAGCGTTGGCACCTTCCTTGGCCAGGCACAGACACACAAACACCACATGCGTGGAGCCAGGCAACACTCAGAGGAGCCCTCCATGGTAGGCGGATGGGATGGCAGGGCAACGGTGGCCTCCATCCTGGGGCATAGGGACCCTCCTCAGCCGCATCTATACCTGTGGAGAGAAAAGGGTTGGTAATGGAGATGGTCTTCAGCTATCTGCTTACATAATAGAAGCCTGGAGATAAAGGAAAACTTGATTCTTGGGGAGGTAAGCAAAGGAAAAATCAAGTCCTGGATTTCACAGTAGGTGAGGGAAGAAAAGGAAGTGTACTTTGAAGGGGAAGTTGCAGTATCTCTGCACAAGACACCCACCTCCCTTCACATCAGAAGCTTTGACCTCGGCCTGGAAGTTACTACTTTTGGCAGTTATTTTCGGGTCTTGGAGCCCTTACCTTGTGCACCTGAGGGGGAAGCTCATCCTCTGAGCCCTCTTCGGGCACCGGCTCTGGGTGCCTTGATGCTGACTGCCCATCTTCAGCCCATCCTCCAAGGGGCAGCCGAGAGAAGTGAGAGGGAGCCCGGGGCACTGTGCCAGGATCTAAAGATGCAAGTAAATACTCTTAGAATGAACACAAACAGGAATGACGAGAAGGATTCTGGGGATGCTTGGGGTAGGTGGAGGCGCTGGGGAGGGATTACTCTCCTTGGGTCTGATCCCCTCTTTCCTCCCCTAGAGGCCCCAGAAGGACCACCCTTCCCTGAAGACTCTGTGTCCTCCTGTACCCCCAGTGGATACCTGTGATGCCTCCATAGCGCCTCTGGAAGCCCCCCTGCAGAGCAGTGGTCTCAGGAGCTCCAGGCCGGGGTGCAGCACAGGGATAGCTGGCAGAGCGGGGGATAGGCTGGGGGGCCCGGGTACCCTCTCCCCCCTCTTCAGGGGCACTCTCCCCACTCTCATCACTCTCCCGGCGGTGCCACACATGCCGCTCAGGTTCAGCCTGGGCCTGCTGCTTGTGGAGCTGAGAAGTGGGGGATTCGTTAGTTGGGGACAGAAGAATGTCTGAAACAGCTACCCTCCACCATGGTATCGGCCAGTTCCCATTTATACCACCTCACTTAGAATCACTG
Source organism: Hippopotamus amphibius kiboko (assembly GCF_030028045.1). NCBI lineage: Eukaryota > Metazoa > Chordata > Mammalia > Artiodactyla > Hippopotamidae > Hippopotamus > Hippopotamus amphibius. Next base: position 87,883,172 of record NC_080193.1, on the reverse strand, counting down.
ACCCAGAGTACCTGACATGTTAACAATGTGTAACATACATACGATGTTTTACAGGTTAAATTCTCAGTAGATCCCTGGAACAAGCCTGTGCATAAATTGTAATGGCTCTCGTTTTCCCTATTTGATTCCAGAACAAACTGGTTCTGAATCTAAGTGCCAGGAACTCTTTTACGTGCTGGGGATACAGCAATGAACAAAAGAGACAAAAATTCCAACTCTTGTGGGGCTTATATACTTGGGGCAGGTGAGGAGGGATAGATAGTAAACAAATAAATAAGGGAAAAATACAGTGTCAGGTGGTGCTAAATGCTATGAAGAGAAAAACAGAACAGGAAGATTCGGGAGGGTAGGATTCAGGTATGCAAGGGAGGCTTTTACTCAGGGTGGCCAGAGATGGTCTCATGGGGAAGGAAAGAGCAGACTTGAATGAGAAGCAGAGAGCCACGTGAATATTTCAGGGAAGTGAATTCTTGGCAGGGGAAACCACAAGTATGGAAAAGCCCTAGGTGAAAGTAAGCTTGGCTAAAAAGGATAGGAAGAGGACATATGTGGGAATGGAGACTGCAGAGCAGATAACGGGCAGAGAAGGGATTTGAACCGAGGTCTTGCTTCATATCTAAAACCCTCTATTCTATTTTCACTTGCCACCTTGGTTCTACAACCCTGCCCCTGCCTGCCCACTCACCTGGTGCATATAGAGGGCATGCAGGCTCATCTCAGTAGATGCATATTCCGACAGCACCAGGCTCTGCAGCTGTCCTTCCCACACACTGCTCCCGGAGCTGGCTGTCCTGGCATCCACCCTGTCCCCCCCCAGCACAGAACAGCAGTCATCAACATTTCTGAGACCCACACAAATTGCTGGGGGCTACTGCCATGCCCTCCCCTCACGGCCCACCTCTACTCACCCAGAGCCTGTCATGGTGCTGGGAGCCCGGCCCGTGGGAGCCTGACCAGGCTGCAGAGGGGAGAAGGAGCGCAGGGCAGAGGCGACTTCAGCCCTGTGTCTGGAGCCCTGCAGGTCTCTGGGCAATGGAGGGCCCCGGCAGGATGAGCCAGCTACCACATTTGCGATAAGGCTCAGTGGCTATGAAAGAAAAGGGTGAGTAGAATTCCCAGGGCAGAGGGAGGCCTCTGGGTCCCCCAGTATTCTGCACATTAGGACCCAGTAGCACAGAATGAACAGACAGAAGGAAACCGACAAGGTAGGCCTTTCTGCCCCATGCCCACACCCCATGTCCCAGCTCCTGGAGTCCACTCTTCCTGTCATTTCCCATTCTCTAAGAACGCACCTCAGACTCAGACTGTAAGGACTGAATGGACGTAAAGAGGGCATTTTCTGGGAGCAGACCCCCTTGGGCAAGGCCAGCAGCTGCTCCGTCCCGCTGAACTTGCTCCTTGAGGAAACCGAGGAAGGCCGTGCTCTCACGTGGTGGCTGCCAGCCAGGGTTGGTGATGGCAAAGTGCATGAGTGACAACTCTGTCTTCCCATCCTCAGCTTGCTGGTACACCGAGGCCTCCGTCTGCCCACCAGATAGCCACTGCACAAGGGAAGCTGCAGTGAGCAGGACTGTCCCCTTACAGGAACCCTTTTTGTGCCTTTCCTGCTAGTGTGGAGGGCTTGCCCCTGGAGGACAGAGACCACAATGCACTGCTGTATCTTGTCTAGTAAGTTACACCCCACAAGTGGCCATGTGCTGGGCTAGCTGCTTGGTTTGTGCCTTTTGGGAAGCATGGCCAAAGGTTTAAGTTTAGGGCTATAATTGAGCCCAGGCTCCCGTTTACAAAGCAGTGTGAGTCCTGGTACAGGGCTGCCCAGAGGCAGGGTTGCCTTTTTGTAATTTGTTGGATCAGAAAGGGTGCCTTTTTGCAGTTTGCCCAAAGACACTGTACATGCCAGCATCACCTCTGGCCAACCGCCCCTCTTCGTTCCTAATACCTGGGGATGCCCATGCTGGCGAACATCCATCTGAGCAAAGGAGCAGGTATCTCCAACACCAACCACCTCCACGGTGAAATTGCGGAAGAAGTCTATAATCTCCAGGGCCCGTGGGCGCAGGCAGAAGATGAGGATGAGGGGTGTGACAATGGGGCTCAGTAATTCCTCCAAGATGAACACCTAAAAGGGAAGGGATCAGGGTCACGAGAGCAGGAGGGATCCCAGCCCTCGTCACCGAGCTATCAGCCAGTCTCTAGCAGGCCCTAACTCCAACTCCACTCACTGCCTTGTACTGGAAGAGCTGGGCAAACTCGTCCCGGGTCTGCGAGCGGTGGGCATTACCCTGCCAGTGGTCAGGCATGTAGTGGATGTGAGCGAGGATCACGCGGAGCAGCTGCTCAGGGCAGAACACCATGTGCTGGTCCGGGATAAAGGACCTAGTGGGATCAGGGTCATGGTGAGACATCAGCCGTTCCCGGGAATGCTCGTTGGCTTGCTCCCACCTGCTGCCCTGGCCCACCTGCACACGGTCACGGTGACCCCCAGGAGCGTGACAGTGGTGAGGACATGTTCCACAGCCAACACGTCTTCGTCATAGATGGTGAGGGCGATGAGCACGGCCAGGATGGAGCCAGCGAAGAAGGCGCAGTTCTTGGCCAGCAGTGTCAGCAGAGGTGACAAGAAGCAATTCATGTACTTGGATGCAGGCTTGTAGCCTCGGTTGAGGCGGGACTGTAGCTCGTGCTCCAGCTCGTTGAAGTGGCGGAGGTAGCAGCGGCCATAGAGCGACCAGCATCGTGCTCCCAGGGCCCCTGGCTCCCGCTTCAGCACCTCAGCGTAACTGAAAAAGGCATAGAGGATCTGCCAGATGAGGATGAGGGGGCACAGCAGGAAGTTGGCAACGCCAATCCACAGGATGCGGTTGCTGAGACGCTGGGCCAGCTCGAGCCGTTGTCCCCCACGTTTGTACTCAGCCTTGAGGCTCCATTCATTGAGAAACAGAGAGCCAGGTCCCCAAAAAAGGATCAGCTCAAAGTTGTACTTGAGGCCCCGGGTGAAGAAGACAACCTCCCCGAGACCGGGCAGGCGGAAGCGCAGAGGCAGTAGGGATTTGTTAACCAGTGCCACCATGTAGTTCTGGAAACGGAGGATGCGGTGGTAGATGTCCAGCTCTGTCAGCTCCCGCTTGTGGATGCAGATCTGGTGCTCTTTCTGGGTCTGCACAATCCGGGCCTGTACTTCTTGCCATGTGCAGTACGGAAGGGCAGACTATGGGACGGGGAAGAGACGAGGGATGGAAGGTAGGGTTGTTGCCTCGGCCCCTTGCCCTGCATGAGCTGTGAGGCTCAGGGGTCCTCTGAGAGGAGCCTTTAAGCAGATGCTCCCTGATCTGCCAAGGACGGGTGAGGTTGCCTGATGCCCGGGAATACCTCCCCCCACCCCACAAGCTGCAGAAGAGGTCCTGGGCTGTGGTGCTAACTGCCTGACTTCCCAGTCTCACCATGGGGATGCGCAGAGCATGCAGGTAGAAGGAGTGGATCTCCCAGTAGCAGCAAATGTTATAGATGAACTTGATGAGCCGGTGGACCCAGAAGACACCAGCAATGACCAGGATGGTGATAAGGGAGCCATTTTCCTGAATCCTGGTGGGGAGAAGGGGAGGAGGAGTGGGAGACATGCTGCGGTCCTGAAGGATTTGGAGAGGCTGAGCCTGAGCCTGTGTCCTAGGAAATGTTGCTGCCTCACACTCCACTCCCTTCCCCACCTGCTAGCCAAACAACAAGCTCTGGTGCCCTCTGATCTGCAGCACTTACCTGGCACTACAGACTTGGGCAGGCAAAAAGGCATCTGGCAGAGTAACCTTGACGGGCTCGGTAGGGTGAAGACTGTGGTTCACCATCTTGTTGGCAAATAGGATGTCGTAGTCCACACAGCTGACCAGGAAGGTGGTGAAAGCAACCACAAAGAGGAACTGCCTGGGGAGTTGGGAAGAGGGGCCGCAATCCGAGAACCAGAGAGATACCAGTGAAATGACATGGGAAAGAGGAAGAGTCTGGAAGCGGCAGACCAAGATTAGGGAGCAGCCTCTGGGGCAGTGGAGGGGCTGGAGAACTCCCTGTGGACTCTCTCTACCACTCAGCCCCAGGGGACCCAAGTCAGCTCCTATTTTTTGCTTTTCGCTTCAAGCATCATAGAATCAGCCTGCTTTTCTATCTCATGGTAATCTCTGCCATCACTCACTGGTCTCTTTCAAAGGTCTTAGATTGCGGTCTCTGGTCCCCAGTCCCTCATTTCCTTTTGAGATGGTAGTTACAAGCCCTTTGCGAATCTGAACTCTTTTCATTTGGAGGGAAGATTTCCCAACCACTTCCCCTTTGGCAAAGCCATATGGCTCCTTCCTCCCAGAAGGCTCTCTACTGAGCAGCAGACCTAAGGTGCAACCAAGGCAGAACAGAGACATTTTTCTCAAGTAAGTGGCTGGCATCTCTGATACCTCCTGATTGAACCATGATTCCACTGGAGCTCTGATAATCAAGTCTTTCCCTTTGTGGAAGAGATAGGACTTGGAAAGCTTTCCTTATAAGGGAGATTAAAAAAGATAAGCCTGTAAAATTTGGTGCCACACCCAGTCCTTAAAGTATAAAGGTTTGCAGAGTTTTGAGCCTAGGACTGAACTGCACTGGCAGTTTGGGCCAGGTGTTGAACTCAGAGAGGAAACACTGAGATGTATTCCTTCACGACCTCATCCATCCCTTCTTATACTTACATGAGCTCAAAGATCTCCCCAATGAGCATACAAGTGAAGCCATTCTTCTGGTGTAGGTTATAAACGTGTAATTGTTAAGAAAAAGTGGTCGGTAGAGACAGCAATTAAGAGCACAGACTTTGGTGTCACATACCTGAACTGAACTCCAGGCTCTATGACTTTCGAGCTGTGTGACTTTGGCCAAGTTACTTAACCTGTAAGCTTTTGTCTGTAGTGGTGTGTTGGGAATAATAGCACCTGGGTCATAGGATTATTAGGTCTGAGATAGTGCACGTAAAGTATTTAACACAGAACTGACACAGAATAAGTCAAAAGACATTTCTCATTATGGTTACCAGCACACCGTCAAGAAGGAGAATCACCCTTAGAGAGGTTCCTTATAAATTAATGCTACAAAGTGCAAGGCACACAATGCTTGATAAATGTGGGGTATCATTATTTACAACGATTATTATTTTCCCAGCCTCTTTCAGGCTCAAGGGGCCTGAAAGGGATTAGAGCCAAACCCACACCAACTTCCCGTCAGGGGCCTGGCTTAGAGAGGGGCTAAAGGTTCAGAGCTCCAACACAGAGACACAAAGGATATTCTAGAGAAGAAGAGATCAAGGTTTTCGATGTGGTGCCAAGGTGCTGTGGGTACAGGAGCAGAGATGTCAGAGCCCTGAAGAAATGGAAGCCCCTTGCTCCCTCAGTGTTCCTCCACCAATTCTCCCCCCAAGCCCCAACTAGGGGGAGTCATGTCCAAGAACTCACATTTGCTCCCCTCAGGGACATGCACCAACAGGTCCTCCTCCCCAGGGGGTGAATCGCTGTAGGAGGCCTCTAGGCGCTGGTATTCAGTGTCAAACTGCGCCATCACCACCGCCCCCTGTCCACCTTGTCTACCTGTGGGTAATGAGGAAGGAGAGACCCAGGTTCAGACCCTTGGTGCTGTTCATCTTCTCCCCTGCCTACTAGACCAGAAATGAGTGAGAAAGAATCCTGGGCAGGGTCTCCACTACCAGTCTTCTTGGATCAAAGATAGAGGAAGAGCAGTAACCCAAGGAGAGCAGCAAGCGCAGGGCTTGGGAGGCCCTCACTGACCAATGAGGTCAGTCATTCCCAGAGCCTTTACTGAGTGTCTTCTGAGGCCTTGCTGGCCTGAAGGCAGATTCTGCCCCTACGAGGGGTCTGTTTCATCTTCTATTCAGTGGAGAGAAAGGGCCCTCCCCACCCCCCCAGAGAAACCTTGGTCTCCCATGAGACTAGCAGTTTGGAAGCACTTTGTAAACAAGAGGTTTGAGATAAGCACATGGCCCTACCAGCTCCATGGACAGTGTCTGCTCCACTCCAGCCCTCGGTGCCCTGGCTCTGCAACTGCTGGAGGAGAAGGTGTCAGGCCCCAGAGAGTGGGGAGTGGGAACAGAAATAAACCCAACCCTACCACCCAGCCCCAGCCCCCTCCCCCAGGGGCAGCCAAGCAAGGGGCAGGGAGGCTGCAGTGGGAAAGAGGCACCCTTCCAGCCTAGGGCTATCTGCACTTCCTCTGGTTGTACTATACACAGCCACTCATTCAACTCTAGGATCCCAAGAAGTGGCTTAATGAACCTGTGGAGACTGAGTCTATACAGGGCTGGGCTGTTTCTCCAGTGCCCCACCTCAGCCTCAGAAATTAGACCTTTCAGGGCCCACAAAACCCCAAACCCAAAAGCCAAGAAGAGAGTCTTTTCTAAAGAGAACCTTTCTGGTCTAAATCCTCCCCTTGCTTCCCTAGCACCAAAGGCCCAGCAGGCAGGCAAAGTTCCTGGATGGGATATCCTGACTGGGTCAGAGTAGACCCCGATCCTGGGTGAACTGTGGGTTCCCTTGGTCCTGGAGCCAGGCATGATCTAGGTGGCATTCATCCAGTCAGTGCAGACCCTGAGGCTGTGGAGCCCGGCCCAGCCAGGCCCCGGTGGGATTCCCTGGGTTAGTGAGAACCCTGGGTCCTAAGAAGCTGACCAAGCCCTCAGGGAACTCACCACTTACAGGGTCCGTGTAGACCCAGGGCCCAGAGAGCCTCTGCCAGCCAGGCCTGGGCTCAGGGGTTCCTGCGGACGTCGGAGGAATCCAGCCAGTCCGACTGCCGATACCCCCAGGTATGCTGGGTTGCCTCTCTACACCCAGCTGCCACGACCCGAGCCCAGCGCGTCCCCAGATCGCCCGGCCCCCGGCCCAAGGCTCGGCTCCCAACAGCGGACAACCTTGCCCGCGGCTCCGCCGCTCGCGCGCGCCCCCGTCCGCGCGCCCCCGCTATCAAAACATTCCGGCTGCGCGCCTCCGCCCCGCCCGCGGCGCCCCTTCCCCCGTTACCGGCCGCTAGCTCACTTAGGGCTCCGCGGGCACCCCTGGCCAGGACCGTCCCGGGCCGTGAGATGTCGGTAACCGGTCTCGCGTTTCACCTCAGGAACGCTGACCCGGGTGATTCCAGGGGCTCCGTCGGCTCCACTGGGCTCGGTCAGACCCTGAGCAGTAGGCCCGGCGTCTGCCACTCACTGTCACCCGCAGTTATCCTAACCAATGAACATGGGGGATGGAGACATGACGGCCAATTCTCGGCGTCCGGGGCAGGACTAAAGGCTAGAGGCGGGCCTTGGAAGTCAGGGGACCAATTGTACGCCCAACGTGGGGCGGGGTTCAGGTCGGGCGACGCCTTTTGTCCTCTTCGCTGCTCCGTAGTGACGAGATGTGGTGGTGGTGTAGAAATCCGGGCTTCGAATTGTGGACGTCCGTGAGGCTCCGCTCCCCGGGATCTTTGCTGCACCTTCTGAGGGCGGGGGCGAGTCCACTTGGTTTAGTCACTGCTGGAGCTCATCGCACAGGTAACGAGGAGGGGTTGGTTAAGGAACCGCCGTGATTTTAACTCTGTTGGGCTCGATTTGGTTGCTGAATGCGCCCCCATTTTACTCTTGTGTGGTCCGAGACTGGGGGTTTGAGAAAGCTGGCTCGGGTCATGTATTAACCCCTGGTACCAGGGTGAGGGCCATGGTGCCTTGCGGCGTGGGGGGGAGACCAAGTCCCGCTGGCGGGACGCGCGACATAGGATCTTGCTTTGAGGAGCTCTGTTTCTTAACCGCCTTTCTGCTCCAGCAGCTGTTTCTAAGTAATTTCTGCTCAGCCATGTCGCCGGCTCCAGCTTCAGCCGAGGCTTCTGTGTCGGTCTCCCTGTTTGACCTCAACGCGGATGCTCCGGTCCTTCAGGGCCTGCGCCTGGTCCCGGAGAGCCATGCTCCCGGGGAGGCTCTGGCCCAGGCTCTGCAGACTTCCTGTCCAGGTATCTAGGAAGGTTTGGGTGGACCCGTGAGGGACGTGTCAGGGCTCTTTGGACCTTATTGCTCCTCCAGGGAACACCTTATTGGTGTTTCCCAGCTTAGGAGCCCTTGCTGACACCTGGATGAAATTTATTATCTCCCAACTACAGAGTATTTGTTTTTTACTTTTCCTTTCAAGCTTAAGTTTGTGTATGTGTTTCTTAACTGTTATGAATTTAAGGCAACATTTGTACATATAAAATTAAAGTCTATTTCTTGGTCAAAAAAAAAAATCACTTGCGCTGTGGATTTCTAGAACAGGCTCATGAATTGTCTCCAAACAAATCTCTTGCCACTGCTTATGCCTCATCACATTACCACCACTGCCTGCAGAAACACTTCAGAATTCCTTGTTACAGGCCAAATTTAACTGCTCCAATCAAATCATTCCTTCTTGCTGAATATAAAACAACTTACTCTTGATTTCATAAAACTTTAGTTTGGCTGTTTTTCTTGTACCTTTTAAAAAAGCAGACTTGCACACTCTAATTGGAAATGTAAGCTAAAAAAGTGGCATTTGGGAAGTGATTTTTGCACAGTTAAAAATAATTTTAACCTTACCAGAAATCATTTTCTAGGATTCCTCTAAACAATCTCTTTGGTTAATTTACATACAATGTTTGATTTACATTCATTTTACATACATCTTTTCAGAAGTATATTTATAGCGTAAAGTGATTGCTGTGCTATTTGTTTCATGATTACTAGATTGTAAATTCCTTGAAGACAAGGACACACCATCTCTTTTGTATCCTCCTCTGCTTTGTGTATCAGACACTGAATGTAATCCTAGATAATTGTGGATTTGGGCTCCTTTTCTACCTGTTTACCCACCCCTTATTTAGGTTCAGGGGAGCGAATAAGCCCAGAAAGAAAACCACTCCAGGGTCCTCTGGATATTTCAGAGAAGTTGTTCTGTTCAACCTGTGACCGGACCTTCCAGAACCACCAGGAACAGGTAAAAGACCAGGTGTAGAGCTAAATGGTGGAAGAAAAGTGTAATAGTGGGTAAAGAGAGGTAGACATTTGTTTTGTTTTAATTAATAAAGGTCCATGTTTTAACTAACAAAGTTAGTGTTACTTGGGCACACTTCCTGAAGTTCTTTTACAGGTCTTGGATACCATAAAAGCCCAGGCTGGGGATATTTCCACATTGTGCTTCCCTCTTTGCCTCCTACTAGAGGGAACATTATAAGCTTGACTGGCATCGGTTTAACCTAAAGCAGCGTCTCAGGGACAAGCCTCTCCTGTCTGCCTTGGACTTTGAAAAGCAGAGCTCCACAGGTGATGACTGGTGGGAGACTTGTGTGGGGTAGGTCATGGGGATGGAAAAAGACCCTAGTTTATGAGCTTGAGGAAAGGTCAAAGACGGGGCACTAAACTTGCATATCGCATGTTGTTCTCAGGAGATCTTTCCAGCATCTCAGGATCAGAAGACTCAGACTCAGCCAGTGAGGAGGACTTGCAGTTACTGGATGAGGAGAGGGCTGAGTTTGAGAAGCCTAACCGACCCCAAGGCTTCCACCCCCATCGGCTTCTTTTCCAAAATGCCCAGGGCCAGTTTCTTTATGCCTATCGCTGTGTCCTAGGTCCTCACCAGGCAAGTACCAGCACAGGTTGTGTGGTCACCTCCAGCCTTCTGTACATTCAGCCTAGATTTCCCCTCAGCACAGTCCATTTCTCACTTCTTCCCTTCCTTCCTGTTGGGGGTGGGTATCACACTTGACAGCAGTCTTGAATTGAACTGGCTTGAATCTTAGAAGTGTCAACTGTAATGGAATTAAGTTTGAAAATAAACTAATCTAGGTTTGAATTGTGGTTCTACCACTTGATCTTGACTACCTGTACAAGCCCCAAATTTTCTTATTTGTAAAATGTAGACAAGCACATGGCAGCTATATTAAAAGAGATGATGTATGTGACCCACTTAGCACTGGCACTTGTTTCTTGCTGTCAGTAAGTGCCACAGATATGTTTGTGCTGCTCCTCTGTCATCTAGGTGCCCCCAGAAGAACCAGAACTGCTGCTACAGAACTTGCAAAGTGGAGGTCCCAGGGACTGTGTGGTGCTCATGGCTGCTGCTGGGCACTTCGCTGGTGCCGTTTTCCAAGGGTGAGAGGGTGCCGCTTTCCAAGGGTGAGAGGGTGCCGCTTTCCAAGGGTGAGAGGGTGCCGCATGGGGTAAGGATGGAATGGATCCTGTTAGCCTGGGAGTACCAGCTGGTTTCCAGTACTGAGTCTGTGCTGTCTACAGACGGGAAGTGTTGACACACAAAACCTTTCACCGCTACACAGTGCGGGCCAAGCGGGGCACAGCCCAGGGACTTCGGGATGCCAGGGGTGCAGCTTCTCGCTCTGCTGGAGCTAACCTGAGGCGCTACAATGAAGCCATGCTATATAAGGTAAGTTAAAGTGTCCAGATCTGGTGCTCCTCTAATCCACACATTTTCCCTCTCAACTGATTAAATGTTATGGTAGGGAGGCTGGCTCCTGTATCCTCCATCTTTGTTTTTTCTTGGTAGATGAAGGTAGAATGGGGTGGATGCCTAGAAGTCTTAGTCATCTCATTCTCCCTCCCACTCCCTACACATGATCAGTGGGTCTTTTTTTGGTTGGAGATTTAACAGTAGCAAGTGAAGAGATGCAGGGCTGAGTTACTCTCTTCCCTAGAATGTTCGTGACCTGCTGGCAGGGCCAGACTGGGCTCAGGCGCTGGAGAAGGCTGGAACGATACTGCTGCGTGCCCCCCGCTCGGGCCGGTCCTTGTTCTTTGGAGGCCGTGAAGCTCCCCTGCAACGAGGGGATCCCCGACTTTGGGATATCCCACTCGCTACCCGCAGACCCACCTTTCAAGAGCTACAACGTGTGTTCTGTAAGCTGACCACCTTGCCTGTCCATGGTGAGTCTTCAGTCCAGATCCCCAGACTCGCTAGACCTTCCCGTACCTCCCAGCCCAAGCCTTGGCTTCTCATTTGTGCATCCAGATGATTTTCTAGCCCTCGGACTGCAGTCTGATGGCATCTTCATTGAGAGAAACCTTGGCTGGCTTCTCCTCAGCTAAATTTGAGAACCATCTTTTGTTTTATGGCAGGAGAAGACCCCCGGGAGACAGTCAGGTTGGATTTACCTCAGACACACTGGAAGACAATGAGAGAAAGGAAGGCTATCGAGGAAGAAAGAAAGATCCCCAGGGATGAAAATGAGGCACTCGGGCAGAATGAGGACACTCCCAAACAGGGTTTGAGCACCATCTGGCTTTTGTCAAATCTCTCCGGGGGTCTGTCCTAGAAATGCAGTGGCAAATCCCCTACTATCATAACTTACCCACTTCCCTCTTTATAGGTAAGCCCTTTCATACCATACACACATACGCGTCTGTTTATAGCGTGGGGTATGTGGTAGCAACTACAGACACGTGTCTTGTAACTTTTCCAAGTCTCCTACCATCTTTTGTTCATTGATGTATCTGTAGTACTTAGAACTAAGTCTTAGCGTGAAGCTGATACTTGAACGTATGTTGTGTGGATCTTATATAATTTACCTGTCTTCTTTTGGGCTAAGGGCTGCTTCCCTCACTGCAGACTGTCGGCCTGCGTGGCTGTCACTGCTCCGTGCTTTCCTCTGTTGTGCACCACCCTAAGGCTGTCATGGGAATGTCCTGGGCCTTGTGTCCCTGCATAGCTTCTTCTGGGCCTGTCCTTGTCTGGGATGCGAGCCTCATTTCTGCACATGATACTAATGGCTTCAGCTCTTGATGTGCTACTTTATCGTGGGTGACAAAATACAAACAATTTTATTTCAAGTGATCTGGATTATCTCTCTATGTACATTCTTGTGCATCTGGGGCAGCCCAGACCCTTCTACCCTCTGCTTATTCCTTAGATGGATCTAACATAGCAAATTTTTCTCTAGGTTCAGAGTCAGAGGGAGAGGATGGCTCCCAGGTAGAGTTGGAGCTAGTAGAGGTGACACTGGGGACGCTGGATCTTCGTGAATTTGAGGTATTGCCCAAGCAGAGGAGGAGAAAAAGGAATAAGAGGGAGAGAAACGAAGACCTGGAGGCTGGGACACAAATGACTCTTTCCCAGCAACCTCAAGAAGATGAGGCCTTTTCACAGTCAGCCCCTTTGGGGCCTTCCCCAGATGAGGCCAAGTCCCCCGATCAGCCAGAGCTCTGGGACGTACTTCTGGCTGCTTGCCGAGCTGGAGATGTGGGGATGCTGAAGCTCTGGCTAGCTGCCAGCCCCCTAGACCCCAGAGTTCTGTCTCTGCTCAGTGACCCCTTGGGCTCCAGTGGCTTCACCCTCCTGCACGCAGCAGCCGCAGCTGGGAGAGCCTCAGTGGTTCGCCTGCTACTGGAGGCAGGTGCGGACCCCACTGTGCAGTGAGTAAGGGTCCTCATGCCAGTCCTTTTTGGGGTATATGGAGGATGGTCCTGGCACTGGATACTTGACAGTATTTCGCTTGGTCTGCTTGGGTGATGTTGGGAGGTGCAGGAAGCAAACTGAACCCATTTTTTGGGTTTTCGCACCTAGGGACTCCCGGGCCCGGCCACCATATACAGTTGCAGCTGACAAATCAACACGTAATGAGTTCCGGAGGTTCATGGAGAAGAATCCAGATGCTCATGATTACAGCAAGGCTCAGGTCAGCTGGAAGAGGAAGCAGCATCAGACATCCTGGCTAGATCTTTTCTACTTTCTTAGTTCTACTAAGGATAGTTTGTATAGGTCTTACCTTATACCTTCCTGGAAATCCTCCAGGTGCCAGGGCCACTGACAGCAGAAATGGAGGCACGGCAGGCCACTCGGAAAAGGGCGCAGAAGGCAGCCCGGCGGCACCGGGAGGAGCAGCAGCAGAAGCGGCAGGAGCAGGAGAAGCGGGAGCAAGAAGAGCAGCGGAGATTTGCTGCCCTGAGCGACCGAGAGAAGGTGAGGCTGGAGGTTCTTTCTTCCGCAGCAGCACTTCCCTAGAGGCCTGATCCCATCCCCAGTGTGCCGCACCACTTCCTGGGTACCCTCTCCACCATGGTGGCCTTGTCCTTAACACAACTTCTCTTCCCCTCAGAGAGCTCTGGCTGCAGAGCGCCGACTAGCTGCCCAGTTGGGAGCTCCTACCCCTCAGATCCCCGACCCAGGCATCGTCAGTGTTCGGTGTGTGGAGGGGGTGGGTGTGAGTGGGTGGGTTGTGATGCGGTAGAGACCATTCTGGACAAGTAGAATGAGTTCCTGCTCAGTGTTCAGAAAGGCTGTCGAGGGGATGTGAAACGTTCTGGGAACCTTTGGAATAAAAACAGAAGTGGCAGGAGGAGGGATGGGGAAGGCTTGGATTAGAAAGTTTCTGGGATAACTCTCCAGCCATTTTTCTTCCTTTTTTTCAGACGCTGCTGGAGTTGTGGGACATCCCTCCAAGGCCTCATTCCCTTTCACTACTTTGACTTCTCTTTCTGCTCCACACGCTGCCTCCGGGATCATCGCTGTCGGGCCGGGAAGCCCTCTTCCTGATCTCTTAGAGGTCCACCTGGGGCCAACTCTAGGCCCTGAGAGGGCATATTCACACTGGCCCTAGGTTTCTTCTTCCCCATGAAACCAGAGAGTATTTGGAAGATTAGGGTGAGGGACATTTAGGAACCAGGGCAAAGACAGGGCCATAGAAGTGTGTGGAGCTGATACTGTCTCTGGAACTTTAATCACAATAAAGTTTGGCAAGGAAACTGCACTTATACTTACATTCAGGCTGTGGTCTTTGTTTCCTTATGGTCACCATGGCTAGCACCAAGGAATCCTGCCCAATCCATGTCCCAGGTCCAAGGGTTACCTTTCTTTCAGTGCCCACTTAACTCCATTGGTTCAGAGAAACTTTCAGCTGAGAGGGAGTAGATGTATGTCTTATGCATAGTGCTATTGAGGATAGGCCTATCCAGGAATTGGATCTGGGGCGGAGGAGGCACATTTTCTAGCTCCAGCAATGTGATTCTGTTGAGGGCTCCCCTAGGAAACAGCAGGGGTCTTGGCACGTAGAGGGTCTGTTGTGGCCCCCGCTTTGTCCAGTAGCGGCCCAAGTTAAACCCGTTGATCCAGACTTGGCCCTGGGGAGGAGGGAGGAGAGGGATATAAAGGATCAGCTCTCAAAAGGGTAAGATTATCCCCTGTGGGGTTTCTAATCAGAGGAATAATTTCTGCTCTCCCTCCCATGATTTTCCTCTTTTACCACCCTACCCCCAGCCCCGCCCCCACTGTCAGCAATACCTTGGTCCATCCAGGTAGAAAGAGAAAAGTGTCCCCGCCTGAGTCTAAAATTGGAAAGGTTGTAGAGTAGAAGGTGGGGCCAGAGGGAGTTTGAGGACGTGAACTTTTCAGCAACTGGGTGGGAAACCACCACTTTACAAGACTGTCAACTTTCAGAGGGAACATCAGCCACTGGGTAAGGATTGTCTGCCCCAGAATCGGTGCCTCTAATAGGCCCTGTGAAGAAGGCAAATGAAAATTCATCATTCACTAAGTTCTAAGGCCAAACTGTCCCTACTCAAGCCCTGGGATGCACCTCGTGGCCATGTCCAGATCCCCACAAGCTGCTACTTTGCTGCCTAAGCCCTAAGGATACAGCTCTTGTTTATCTTCCATTAGGCCCCTAACTTTCCAAAGGAGTTCAGTCAATAGGAGTATGGGGGTGAGGGAGTGGGCAAAGCTAGCTCACCTTGAAGTCACTGCTGTTAGACCCGAAACTGAGCCTCCCCATGTTCTCCAGCAAGACATCCAGTTTGGCCCCCCTTTTCCCCGTCAAAAATAGGTTGTGTTTCATGTTTCGTTCCAAAACACCCTGAAATACCTGTGGATAAGAGTATCTGTGAAGGGGAGGGGCTCAGCATCTAGCTTGTGGCCACCACACAGGAAGCCACATGAGGACACTTAGAGGGCAAAGAGAATGTAGCCCTTCTGTCAGTTATCCATCCATTCTAGAACCTTCCGTAGTCACACTCTTCCTCACCCCAGCTTATCCCCTGCAAATGTGAGCAGGCAATGGGAAAAGGCAGATAGGGGATACTTCAGACTAAAGGGTGCCAAGGAGGAAAGGAAATGGGCTCACAAGGTAGCCTGGAATTAGGTTCTCACCCCATCCACCATCACGTAGGCACGGTCATGGACTCCGTTGTTTGGCACCCAGAATTGTGTTGGCTCAGAAACAGTATGGGTCAAATAGCTCCGGTACAACATATAGCCATGGTCCTGGGTATGGAAGAATGAGTATATAAGATGTGCTGAGAGATAAGAAAGGATACTGTGGGGACGATGTGTAGCTGAGGGAACTCTTGATACAGCTGTTGCCATACCCACCGGATGGTGGATTATGCTTTACCTGTTTGACAGCCTCAAAGGTCATTGGCAAGATTGAACTGATAGGCCCTTGGGGGCACAGGAAGTCTAGGAAAGCCAGCAAACTCCCATCCTATTAGAATAAGGGGAGAGTATCAGAATACAAGGAACTTTCAGAACAGAGGGCAGGACAGGCTGGGCTATTTAGAGAATAAGGGGGTAGAATCAGAGAATAATGGGGAGAAGCTTACCAGGTGTAGGGTCAAAGGTCCAAGCATCATCTTGGGGCTGGGGGGAGGTAAAGGTCCCAAGGGAACTTCCTGGAACTGAGCCCAAATTCTCTCAGGAGCCATAGGAAAAGCCCCATAAAGAACCCCTATGCCAAGACCCTAGTGCAGGGTTCTTAACCAGGGGTCCAGGAAAGGGCTTCAGGGGTCATGAGATTCTGTAATTTTTCACATATTTGTCTGTATCTCCCCAGGGAGTCCCATTTGGGTGGATGAGAAATGCTGCCACAGGATACTCAGAGGGCTCTCTGGCCCAGACAATAACCACTGATTTATGGGATCCCTTTACAAACAATTTGGGCAGTCCCTCCCCACCGCAAGTTAATAAGGCTTTGACACTTAATGAAGTGGCAGGGCACCTTGCTGATGACATTTCGAATAGCAAAAAGCTTAGGTGTGGGGTCCCCTGCTTCAGATATGGGTGCGTCGTAGTCATAGCTGGTAGTAATTGGAAGAAAGCGTCCCTTCTCATCAGCACCTGGTCAACCAATATAATTAATTCAATATATCTTTCATGTGATAGGCACTAAGCAAAGAAATTCATGCAGAGAATTTTGCTATCAAAATTTTGCTATATGGGCAGTGGTGGCCATATCCAGCTTCTAGATATCCTAATCTGTGCAGCCCTCAGATTCTAATTCCTTGCAGCCTCCCAGCTGCCACCCCAGGGACCATCTGGACTCACCATTCCAGTATCCAAAGTTGGTACCTCCATGGAACATGTACCTAAAGTGGGGGAGAGTGGGGGAAAGGTAAAAGCTGACCCACTGAATCTTAACCTTCATCCCCAACACCCAGTTACAGATTCATGGTGGCCCCGGTGTCTCCAGTTACATGTTCACACTGGCTCCCAACTTCAGCATTTTCTCTAGTCCTTTGGTTACAGCTGGAACGGAGCGTGTGGAATGATTCTGGCCCCAGTAATCCAGCCAGCCTGTGTAGTACTCAGAGTTCACCTAGAGCATGAAGTGAAAGGAGCTGTGAGTGAGATGGGAACCGAGCTCAACCCATTCCCCACACTGATGCTGCTCTGATTGCCCTTCCCCTGGCTCCTCACCAATGGCCCATGGGGTTCATACTTCCGAAGCAGGGCAAAGATTTTGGTCATGTTGTCAGCTGCAGAAAGAGGCAAAGGTGAAAGATAAGCAACATGGGACAGGTCCTTCCCCAGACTTCACTCCGAACCCTTGCTCAGGAGACCTGGGCCAAAATCTACAGTGGTATAGAGTCCCTGGAGGGAGCCACATTTGAGTC
This sequence comes from Hippopotamus amphibius kiboko, assembly GCF_030028045.1. Taxonomy (NCBI): domain Eukaryota; kingdom Metazoa; phylum Chordata; class Mammalia; order Artiodactyla; family Hippopotamidae; genus Hippopotamus; species Hippopotamus amphibius. The sequence goes on along the minus strand of NC_080193.1, from coordinate 87,866,284 downwards.
CTTCAGGCCCATCTGTGGTGAAGAGCAAGATCTTGTCTCCAAGCAGTGCACGGAAGAGCCCAGCCAGGTGCCTCATGTAGCTCACATCGCAGGCCCTGTAGCTACCGTATTCATTCTCCACCTGCCAGGGGAAAGGAAAAGTGGAGGTCAGCTAGGAGGTGGAGAAATTAAGGATACCGGCACCTCCTTCCCCTAGCCCAGTCAACTTTCCACTTGTACCTGGATGCTAATGATGTTGCCCCCATTGTGGTAGAGCCATGGATGTATCTTGGGTAGCAAGACCTTGAACCAGGAGTCCACTGCAGCAAGGAAGTCTAAAGGAAGCGGCAGTTCTCTGCTCAATAGGGTACCACCACCTCTGCAGCCCCCACCCCTAGCATCAATGCTAGCAACTTCAGTGCTGCCTGAACTCTGGGCTGCACTTTGCATGCCACTTGTCCACAGCTATGTCTGGGAAGCAGTGACCTGTCAGAAGAAACTCTGAACCCTAAGCACTTGTATGTTTGCATGGCGATGAAATTTGAGCATAGGAAACAAAGCAGTATTTTCTTGTAAATTCATTTTTTAAATGTCAGAAAAATGTTAAGACACATCACATGGAGCTATTATTATATAATCATATATACCTGACATTGCTATGAAGTAGCATGAGAATTCACAAAAGTGTAGAATATCTGACCTGTGCCCTGATGTAACTGATAGTCCAGGAGATTTGTCATCAAATGAAGATCATTACATTAGGTATCATGCCTTAAATTCTCAACTCCTATTGGTGATTTTTGTTGACTCACCCTCAGGGTCTTCATGCATGACCTCTGCCTCCTTACCTAGGCAACTCCAACTCAGGCCTCAGGTCTTATGTTTCACTTCCCTAAGAAAACCTCTGATACCCTAGATGAGGGTAGATCCCCCTGTTATGCACTTTCATATTACCTCATACTTCCCTTTCGAGTGCTGAACAAATTATAACTAAGCATTTATTTCTGTAATTGTTTCCTGTTGGTCTCCCCCACTAGTGAGCAGGAAGCTTGTCTGTCAGGGTCACTTGCAGCATCCCTGTCATTGAGGACAATGCCTAGCAGATAGCGGACTCTCAAAAATGGAGTCAATGAAAGATATTTTAGAGGCTATTTTATATTCTTAGAATATTTAATTCCTTTACATTTTGTGTTCTGTATGAAGGAGGCCCAGGTTCTATTGCCTCCTTTAATCCAAGCCTGCATTAAATCTCACTCAACAAATACTTATGGGTGCTCACTAAGTGGTGTTCCAGGTGTTAGGGATACAGAATGGCACAAAATGGACAAAGATCTCTGCCCTCCTTGTGGAATTTCTTTTCCAGTGAGGGAGGCAGTGAATTAAATAATCAGTTAAAATATGTAGTGTGTTAATGCCAAGGAGAAAAAATAAAGCGGGGAAGGAGGACATAAAATGGTGGGGCAAAGGGAGCTTAAATTTTAGAGGGTGGCCCAGGGAAGGCATCAGCGAGGTGATTCTGCAGGAAGATAGAGGCAGTACCACATGCAAAGGCCTCAAGACAGGAACAGCATAGAAGCCAGTGTGAACAATGGGGAGAAGAGTGGATGTCAGGGAGGTGCCTGGGCCAATTAGGTAAGACCTAGCTGACCATTTTAAGGAATCCATGGTTCATATTCTGAATGAATGGAGAATCTATTGGAGAGATTTAGACAGAGAAATGACATGATCTAAAATACATATTTAAACATATTTGAAGAGGATGACACTGACTGCTGAATTGAGAATAGACTACATGGGGGAGGGGCAAAGAAGGGAAACCAGTTAGGAAGTTATTAAAGTAACCCAGCTGAGAGAGGTGGTTTGGATCAGGGTGATGGCATGGGGGTGACGAAAAGTAATTGAATTCAATATATTTTGAGGGTGAAGCTGACAGGATTTTCTGATGGACTGAATGAGGGGTGTGAGAGAAAGACAGGAGTGAAGAATTATACCATAGTGTTTAGCCCGATCAGTTGGAAAATGGACTTGCCATGAACTGAGATAGGGAGGTTGTATGAATAACTGGTTTGGGAGGAGCTTAGTTGTATCAGTATGCCTTTTAGATCTCCAAATGCAGAAGTCAAGTTGGCAGTTGGATATATGTTTTTGGAAGCCAAGGGAAGGTCCTGACTGGAGATACATAATATTTCAGTCATCAGCTATCAGATGGAATTTAAAGCCATGCAAATGGATGAGATCATAAAGGGAGTAAATATAGATGGAAAAGAGAAGTGTCCAAGGACTAAGCCCTGACATACCCCAGCATTTAGTGGAAAGGGAAATGAAGAAGGACCAGTAAGAGACTGAGAACGAGTGGTTGGAAAGACTGTAGGGGGAGGGGCAGGAACTAAATAAATGTGGTATCATGGAAACCAAGAGGAGAGTATTTCAGAGGACAAAGTGATCAACTGCACTGAATGCTGCTGACTGGGCAAGGAGGATAAGGACTGAGAAATCACCACAGACTTAGCAATGAAGAGGTCACTGGTTTTCTTGAGAAAAATAGAGATTGCATGTTGTGGTTCCATCAATACTTTATCATTTTAAGTGTATTTCAGAGTCAATTGAGTTTGGGAAATGCTGTAAGCGACATAAAGCTCTCCAGCACCTTAAGAAGTGAAACAGCACCTGGAAAGTCCCCAGCAGATATAAAGAATTTTGACCTTTTTAAAACCGTAACCTTTTTAAAAGGTATAAAGCAGGTAGAATTATTCCCTTGCTCTAATGACTTCCTACTTGCACCTGAAATGAAATCTAAACTCCTTGAAATATTGGGCATCTCATCTTTTCTTTCTCAATGCTCTTTCCCTAGGTGACGTCTCAGTACCCATGGATTTGAATGGCATCTTTAGACTGATGACTCCCAAATTTATACCTCTAGCTCAGACCTCCTCCTAAGCTCCACACTCACACATCCTACTGCTTACTTAATATCCTCCCTTGAGTGATAAAAATTTAACGTGACCAGAACAGAACTATTGTTTTTCCCCCCAAAGTTGTTCCCTTGCCCCACCCCGCCCCCAGTCTCCTCCATCTTCCCTAAGTCAATAAATGGCACCACCATCTTGACTGGCCAGAAACTTGATTCCTTTCTTTCCTCATCCAACCCACACTGCCCCGACCCCTCCCCTTCTCATCAAAATCTGTCAGTGGAGTCCTGGTGATTTTTATCTCCAACCCACAGCTCAATTCTGCCCTCTTCTTTCCATTTCCACCACTATCACAGTCCAGGAGCCATCACCTCTCTCCTCAGCTACAAGCATAGTCTCCCAGTTAAGTTTCTTCACCTCTACCCTTGCTCCCCTCAATCCATTTTCCACATCCAGCCTAACATAATCTGAAAATAAATCAGATAATTCTGGTTAAACTCTTTCAATGACTTTCTACTGTGCTTACAATAAAATGCAAACCCCTTACTGTGGCCTGTAAGATCCTGCATTAACAGTCCCTATCATCTCCAATTTCCCTTACCCACTGTTCTTTCCTATCTCTGGGCCTTAAAAGACACCATACCCAGGAATTCCCTGGTGGTCCAGTGGTTAGGACTCAGAGCTTTCACTACCAAGGGCCCAGGTTCCGTCCCTGGTCTGGGAAATAAGATCCCACAAGCTATGAGGCGTGGCCAAAAAAATAAAAATAAAATAAATTAAAAACAAAACAAAACACCATTCCCTCTACCTGGCTATTCTCACTTCACTCTTCACATGACCAGTGCTTTCCCTTCCCCAGAGTAACTGAAATGTCATCTTCTGGCCTTCCTACCTAAAAGAGGCCCTGTTATTCACTATCTCAACTCCTTGTTTATTTTCTTTGTAGCACAAGATGAGTCAAAAATTATCTGCACTCTGGTTATATTAAAACTTCTATAAATTCTACAGCCAGACTGCAAATAATTTTTGACTCACCCTCATATTTTTACAATAATCTTATAGGTTTGGGGTTTTTTTAAATTAATATTTCTTCCAGACTGGGTCTGTCTGGTCCCCCAATTCCTAGCATCCTGCTGGGCATGATGAAAACAGTAAATATTTGAATGAATGATCTCTGTTTTGGGCACTCAAATGACCCATTTTATTGTTGTCATCTGCTTTTTTCTGTGTCAAATCTTTTTTCTCAACTCACCTGGATCTGAGGTTCTCAGATGAATTTTACGTTTTCGAAGCAACCAGGCTGGGAGACCCCCCTGAGATAAACATAAAGACAACAAAGAAGTGAGGCTTTGTTGTCTGGGAGTGGAGTAGGGAAGGTAAGAAGGGAGGAAGTTGAGTATAGTGATGGAAGTGGCCCTAGAGTGGGGGCAGATGGGAGTAGTCTGGGAACCACACCTGGAAGGCTTTGTTTCTATCCATTCTCCAACTAACTCACCATCTCCCACTCTGCACAGATGTAAGGTCCTGGTCTCAGTATGACCAACAGGTTTGCTAAAGTTGCCTCTTTCAGAAATGCAAAGAGGTTGCGGCTGCCATTAAAGTTATAGACCCCAGGCGCTGGCTCATGGTAGTTCCAGGGCACGTAACTGAGAAAGGAAGAGGTTAACAGGGCCCAAGGCAGGAAGATGCTGGGGAGGCCTACCTGCTCAGGCCTTGCAGGGAATCTCCAGGAAGCTGTTCGAAGGAGGTCCTGGCCCGCCTTTGCCCACTCATTCCCACCCTTGACTGGGAGGCCCTGGAGATAGAACCCCTCTCATACCCAGCCAGTCTTCCTGTCCTGATCCCCTTCTTAAGGGGGTGGTAGGAAGAGTAAATCCCACCCTTCCATGGCTCTCGGGAGCACTTCTTACAACTGTACAGCGTTGAGGCCACTCATTCGCATCTTCAAAAGCCGATCTGCCCAAAGCACCCGCGGTACCCGAAAGTAGTGCAGGCTGCCAGACACGTAGCGGAACGGGGCCCCGTCCAGGAGGAATCTGTCATGATCCCGATCCACTACGAACGACCGAGTGTCTGCCTGCAAGGGGAGAGACCGTGCTCAGCAGTGGTTTGGAGTCGGGGGTCAGCGTCTGCCAAAAGCAGAGGAGATGGAACTAGCCCTTCCCAATATTTTGTTGTTTCCACTTTCGTTCTCTCTTGCGCCAGATCTGTCTCCCTCTCAGCGTACCCAGCCGGCTGCTTCGAGCCTCTCATCCTACCTGGGGCAGCAGCAGCGTCAGGAGCGGCAGCAGCAGGGACGGAAGGCAGAGCGGCTTCCGGCGAGCCATGGCGCTTTCGGGGCTCTTCTAGTCGGAGAGGGCGGTCCGACCGTCACGTGGCAGATTCCTGGGAAGGAACCTCAGCGAGCAAGTGGGCGGAGACCACCTCAAGTTGCCAGGCGATTAGCCTGGACTTTATCTCCAGCCTGCATCTACCCGCTACTCTACTAGTACGTAAAATCCTCTACATCTTGCTACTCAAAGTGCAGTTCATGAACCAGCTTCATCAGAATCACCTGGGAGCTTGTTAGACGTGCAGCGTGTCAGATCCTTCCTCAGATCTATAGAATCAGAATTTGTATTTTAACAAGATTTCCAGGTGCTCCTAAGCAAATTCAAGATTGAGAAGCAGGGACTTCTCTGGTGGTCCATTAGTTAAGACTCTGCGCTCCCAATACAGGGGGCCCAGGTTCGATCCCTGGTCAGGGAACTAGATCCCACATGCATGCCGCAACTAAGACCGGGGCAGCCAAATAAAGTAAATAAAAGATTGAGAAGCAGTGCTCTACTACACTGAGCCCCCTAAGGGTGGGGAGAGTCTTGTCTTGTCCATCCTGAATCCTCTGCTTCTATCACAGGGCCCGGCACATAGCAGGTTAAATCTAGATGAATATCAGAACCAGGTTCAGAACCAAGGGAAATAAGAGGAAAGGGGGTGGGGGTGGGGGTGGGGGAGACCAGGTTACAAGAGGGATCGTTTTCCTGGAGAGTCCTGTCCTGCTTCAACAAAAGAGAGCATCTAGGCTATCCTATTTTCTTTGGATGTGCACCCCTTTCCAATTTATCCCTGCCTGCCTGCCTGGGTAAGAGATGTCAAGAACAACTGCTTGGTTCCAAGGCTTGGGAATTTGTGAATTTCCATTACTCCTGCCTTCACAGTCCCAAGCCTGGGATGTGAGGACCAGGATAACAATAATAATAATATTATTATTTTTGCTCATTGACACTACTGAGGGCTATGCGTCAAATACTGTGCTAAACACTTTACCTCTCATTTAATCTTCAAACAACTCCATGAGGCAGATAATTATCATTCCCATTTTACTGATGAGATTGAGGGATACAAATATTAAGTAGCCTCTTCAAGGTCACACAACTAGTTTAATAGAGCTGGGATTTGAACAAGGCACTCTGGTACTATCATACCTGTTTTACAGTTAGGGAAAGTGAGGCTCCAAAAGGTTAAGTAACTTGTCCAGGTCACACAGCTAATAGGTTATTAAGACAGGATTCCGACCCTAGTCTGGTTCAAGAGCCTGAGCTCTTAACCACTGAGACTACGGTAATAGGAAACATGCCAGAGCCCCCAAGGTTGTACTGATCAGAGCTCCAGGGGGTCCAGGTGGCCGGCACCCGCCCCAATCAGTAGCCACCTCGGGGCTGGACCGTAGTCGGCCACCCAGTGCGCGGGAGGTATGACGCCTCCTACCTCTGGCATTGGGAGATGGAGGTCCTGGGGGCCTCGGGCCGAGCCCGGCTTTGCTCCCCTTTGGCGTAGCTGCCTGCGTCTTGACCCCGACTGAATGCCAGGTGTGGAACCCTCACCCGCCTCACCCGGGTCCTGGGACCCGTCCTCCCCCAGGCCTAGCCCAACCCCGGCCTCTCAGCTCCACGCCCCCACATCGTCCCTGTGCCCAGCGGTTGCTAGGTTACTGCGGGCAGTTACACTGGCGCGGACTGATGACGTAACCTCTGCTTCCGGTTCCTGGCGCTTCCCTCCAGCGAAAACCAGGTGAGTGGGGAGTCCCGGCTGGCCCACCCGGGGCTCTGCGCGCCGACACTAGGGGTGGGCTCCGCAAGTGGTGGGCCCGGGCCTCGCACCTCCCCCCGGAACTACCCCATGTCCTGGCTTTGCGGCCCAAAGGGCGTGGGAGTGGGGGCCGCCTAAAAAGTGGGCCAGGGTTGGAGGACGTGGCCTGGGAGTTGCCGCGGAGCCCTGAGGCTCTAAGGCACCTGACCCCAAACTTCTTGGAGCCGGCGTTGCCAGGGCCCGTTTTCTCTAGCGTCCGAGACCTGGGCCTGAGCGCTCCGCGTTGGCTCTTTAGTGGTCTTCTGGATTGTGCCCTGCCCGCGACCCTGCCGTTCTTTTCCTTCCAGCATGTTCCCCTGGACCCCCAGCGTCTTGCCTGAAAGAGACCACTCAACCTGGACGAACCCTTTGGCGGCCTCAGACCGTGCTTGAGGAGGATGACTGAGACACTATGGGCCACGCGCTTTGTGTCTGCTCTCGGGGAACTGTCGTCATTGACAATAAGCGCTACCTCTTCATCCAGAAACTGGGGGAGGGGTGAGTGTTTGGAAATCATTTAACTAGTCTCCAGGATTATGGTGTTTGAAGGAGAGCAGTCGGCACATGATAGGGGCACAAAGGTTTTATCGCTAGCCGCTAATTCACCTGACAGAGCCCAGCTATGTGGTGGTCAGGAAAGTGGATTGTGGAGCCAGGCTTCCTAGATTCACCATGTATGGCCTTGATAAGCCATAGTTTCTTCATCTGCTTATTGGAGCTGATTATACTTCACTGGCGGCGCTGTGAGGACTAAATGAGATAGTGTTTATCAAATGTCTCCCCTACTGCCAGGTTCATAGCACTTGCTAAGTGCTATTATTTATTTAATATTTATTGAGCATCTGTCATGTGTAGAGCACTGCATTAAGACCAAAGGACCTAAAAGGTGACTATGCCCCTGCTCTTGAGTTCAAAGTGTAATAATCTTCAGACTTCTCTTTAGAGTCACACCTTGGGAGGGTTGCTACTAAATGGGAAAGACATTCCCCCCCACCCCCCCCACCCAGAGAATTCCTCTGGGTCCAAGCAGTGTGGGAGATGACTGTGGTCCTTCACTGACCCCTTTGGCCCACAGTGGGTTCAGCTATGTGGACCTAGTGGAGGGGTTGCATGATGGACAGTTCTACGCCCTGAAGCGAATCCTGTGTCATGAGCAGCAGGACCGGGAGGAGGCCCAGCGAGAAGCAGACATGCATCGCCTCTTCCATCACCCCAACATCCTTCGCCTTGTGGCTTATTGTCTGAGGGAGCGAGGCACTAAACATGAGGCCTGGCTGCTGCTACCCTTCTTCAAGGTCAGAAAGTCTCCTGGCTATGGAGGGGTTGCAACAGAGCCACCTGCCAAGGGCTGTGTGAGCAGTCAAGCACGTTGGGAAGCAGAGACCATGTTCTGGTTTGACCACTTCAGATTTGGGGTTTAAGGAACCCAGATGGGGCTGTGGGGTGTGTGGTGTAATGGCTGATAGGCTTTGACATAGGGAAGGACTCAGGCTCAAGGAGCGGAGGCTAAAAAAACATCAACTGTGGGGAAACTTGTTTTGCAGAGAGGTACGCTGTGGAACGAGATAGAAAAGCTGAAGGACAAAGGCAACTTCTTGACTGAAGAGCAAATCCTTCGGCTGCTGCTGGGTATCTGCAGAGGCCTTGAGGCTGTTCATGCCAAGGGTTATGCCCACAGGTCAGTGGGAGGCTCCTGTGTACTTGCTGGGAGAAAGGAAGAGCCTCATCAAAAGAAATGAGAGGTCTCTGCGCTCCTTCCAAGGAACAGCCCCCATGATTCTTTCCCCCCCTAGGATTTCAGCCTTCCTGTCCAGAGATGCTCATGGGTCATTTCCACTTCCCTGCAGGGACTTGAAACCCACCAATATCTTGCTTGGAGATGAGGGGCAGCCAGTTTTAATGGACTTGGGTTCCATGAGCCAAGCATGCATCCATGTGGAGGGCTCCCGCCAGGCTCTGGTCCTCCAGGTAAGAGTCTCTGAGTTCCTTTGCCCACCTCTTCCCCATCCTCAACCCCTTCTGGTGCATGCCCCAGTATGGTCACATGACCATGACCTGTGCCCCACTTTTGAGCTCTGGGACCACTGTTTCAGGACTGGGCAGCCCAGCGGTGCACCATCTCCTACCGGGCCCCGGAGCTCTTTTCCGTGCAGAGCCACTGTGTCATCGATGAGCGGACTGATGTCTGGGTGAGGAGCCTGTGGGTGAGAATCTGGGTGGGGAGGAGTGCTGCTCTGTACCTGCTGTGGAGTAGAGGAACAGGGCTTTGGTTTCTAGTGCATGGGGCCCCAGGAACCATGTATGTCCCCACCCCCCCTTGACTTCCTTCCTGGGAACTGTCACTGACACTGTACTCAATTGCTCAGGAAGTGGTATAATTCTGCCCTTTGAACAGGGTGAGTACAGCTAAGTGTCAGAGCTGAAGGCAGTGGCTAAGCACGGGGTGCAGAGCCCTCCAGCTAACTGGCAGTTTCTCTGGGCCCTGGTGGTGTCATGTGACTGAAGTCAGCATATTGTAGTTTCCTTTCACTACAGAATTAAGCAGAGAGATATCACCTCCGTTGGTCCCCTTCCAAGGAATAACCAAGTTATGCTTAGTCCCTAGGCTGTGTGCTATATGCCATGATGTTTGGGGAAGGCCCTTATGACATGGTGTTCCAGAAGGGTGACAGCGTGGCCCTTGCTGTGCAGAACCAACTCAGCATCCCACAGAGCCCCAGGTGAGCAATGAAAGGAGCAGCCAGCAGTTCAGACTCCTCCCAGCCATTTGCTTGGCTGCAGCCATAGCACAGGGCATGGCTACCCTCGTCACTCTGCCTTCCTCCTCCTCCAGGCATTCTTCAGCCTTGCGGCAGCTGCTGACCTTAATGATGACTGTGGACCCCCAGCAGCGCCCTCACATTCCTTTCCTCCTGAGTCAGTTGGAGGCACTGCAGCCCCCAGCTGAGGGCCAGCACACTACCCAAATCTGAACAAACCAGTGGCCATGTTGAGAAAGCGGCCCCTGTACCTTGGGAAGAAGCTCCCCGTCCCTCAGTGGAACCTCCATCTGTTCTATCCAGCACAGCTCCCTTGTAGTTGGGGGCAGCCGGGGGTGGGGACAGTCAACTCAGTCTTCTGTCTCTGATTCTGCTCTCTTACCCCCAAGAGTTACAACTGGACTAGGGGCCAGACTGGATAGAGGTTGTTGAGGGTCGGGGATGGGGAACTAATGGAATCTGGTACAGGCTCTGAGCAGGACTGCTGAGCTTACATCATGATCTGCCTCCAAATCTGGGAGCAGGAGAATCTATAAACAGAAGAATAAAGTAAAAGCAGCTTGGTGTGATCTTAGTCTCATTGTTCCTGGAGTGAAAGGAGAGGTGCAGGGGGGCCCAAAGTCTGGTTGCCGTTTTCAAGGGAGAGCCTGGGGAGAAGAGGGACTGGCGTAGCATCAGGAATGGTGTGACTTCACCATTCCACTTACAGAGGCAGGTGTCCCTACCTTAGATCTGGCTGGTTGGTGGTGGGCAATTCTTCTAGCTTGTCTTAGTCAAAAACTGCAGGCTACTCCACCTTGAGCTGGCTTCTATGCCAAGAACTGCGACCAGGGTCCCCCTATAGCACCCTCAACTTGTACCTTCCTTTCTTTATTTCCAGGGCTGAGTAGCTTAGTCAGAGCAGCCCAGCTGGTTTTCCAAGCAAGGGCTTCTGGGTGGAGACACCTGAGGAAGCTTTGGAACAGCTATAGAACTGTTCTCCAGCTTCTGCCTGGGGGCAAAGGGAGAGGAGGTGGCAGCCATTTTGGCCCAGAACCTCCCAGATGGTTCTAGTTCACACACGGTTAATGATTAATGAGGCCAGTCTGGTGTGGCAGTATCCAGCTGCCACTTCCTGCCTACTCTGCTGAGTAAACAGGGGCCCTGCCTTTGCTGGGCTTGAAACCTGTTCCCTTGGGAAGGGCACTGTGTCCCTGAATCACCAGGGAGGGGAGGCAAGGGCAGGGTTGGCATCTCCTGCTCCTGAGATTGAAGTTTCTTCCCCCAAACTGTGCCCACCCCCAACTGCTGACGTCAGTGTGGGTCCTGGGGTGCCTGTTAGCAAAGTTGAAGTTTACCCCAGGGTCCTGGCAGGAGGCTCCCACCAGCTAGCACAGAGGCTGAGGCCAGAAAGAAAGCACAAACAGTGGGGAGATGACCTGACTTTTAATGGCACAACCCTAGGCCCCAGCAAAGCAGCAAGACCAACAGTAAGCTTTGAAAAGCTGCTGGGAGGTGCAGTGACACAAACAACTCTAGGAGATCACCCTTGTTCCCTCCCATCCCCCAAGCTTATGACTAGGCTCCATGCCCAGGAACTCTGGGCCAGCTCAGCCCCACTCCCAAGCCCTTACAACGCACAGAGGTGCCTGGGCCAAACCTTGCTTCCAGAGTCAGTGAATGCAGCGCAGCAGGAAGAATACAGTAGCAGTCTAACTCTCAAAATACAGAAACTGCTGGGCTTAAACTCCTATTTGGAAAGGAAGTGAAGCCTCAGATCCTTTAATAGCCCACATCTGGGTAGACAGGTCTAAGATGTGGTCCTCATCTACCCCGTGTCCTGGGCAACCCAAGGATCATACGTGGGGTCATGCTTTCTGGGCCTGGCAAGGGCCCCTTGGCAGGTCTCACCTTCAGTCATGGAAGGGAAAAAGTCATGAGCAGCACATCGTGAGGGCAGCAGCAGCAGCAGCAGCAGCAGAAGCAGCAGCAGTACAAAAGAGGAAGGCAACAGAAGCTTAAGCACTCACAGAGGGGACAAGAAACCGTGCAAGGAGACTGTTTATTTCGAAAGGATTTTGCAATAAACATAGCGAGTGGGCTCCAGGCAGCTGTTCTATTCTTCTCCCTCATCCTCGTCCTCATAGGAGTCGATGCCTACTTCCTCGTAATCCTTCTCCAGGGCAGCCATATCCTCCCGGGCCTCAGAGAACTCACCCTCCTCCATGCCCTCACCCACGTACCAGTGCACAAACGCCCTCTTGGCATACATCAGGTCGAACTTGTGGTCCAGGCGGGCCCAGGCCTCGGCGATGGCGGTTGTGTTGCTCAGCATGCACACGGCACGCTGCACCTTGGCCAGGTCACCCCCCGGCACCACAGTGGGGGGCTGGTAGTTGATGCCAACCTTGAAGCCTGTGGGGCACCAGTCCACAAACTGAATACTGCGCTTGGTCTTGATGGCGGCGATGGCAGCATTGACATCCTTGGGCACCACGTCTCCACGGTACAGCAGACAGCAGGCCATGTACTTGCCGTGACGGGGATCACACTTCACCATCTGGTTGGCAGGCTCGAAGCAGGCATTGGTGATCTCTGCCACCGACAGCTGCTCGTGGTAGGCTTTCTCTGCAGAGATGACGGGTGCATAGGTGGCCAGGGGGAAGTGGATGCGAGGGTAGGGCACCAGGTTGGTCTGGAACTCTGTCAGGTCCACGTTGAGGGCCCCATCAAAGCGCAGGGAGGCTGTGATGGAGGAGACGATTTGGCTGATGAGGCGGTTGAGGTTGGTGTAAGTCGGGCGCTCGATGTCCAGGTTGCGGCGGCAGATGTCATAGATGGCTTCGTTGTCCACCATGAAGGCACAGTCTGAGTGCTCCAGGGTGGTGTGGGTGGTCAGGATGGAGTTGTAGGGTTCGACCACAGCCGTGGACACCTGGGGGGCTGGGTAGATGGAGAACTCCAGCTTGGATTTCTTGCCATAGTCAACAGAGAGCCGCTCCATCAGGAGTGAGGTGAAGCCAGAGCCGGTGCCCCCTCCAAAGCTGTGGAACACGAGGAAGCCCTGAAGTCCTGTGCACTGATCAGACTGAAAGGCAAGAAAGAAAAGAGCAATGTGGGTAGAGAAGGGGCCCGAGGAACTCTTTTCTTTTGGCTGCACAAAAGCCTAAAATTTCTCAGGAGTCAAGGCAAAGACTGAGTATCCCACAGCTACAGCACGCTCTGGGACATTTACAATTAGAGATGACCCCATGAAATGGATCTGGAAAAAAATGTTTCTGACCATCAGCATCATCCCAAAAGCTCCTTTTCTTCCATCCTAAATTCTCACCAGCTTGCGGATCCGGTCCAGTACTGGGTCAATGATTTCCTTGCCAATGGTATAGTGACCACGAGCATAGTTGTTAGCGGCATCCTCTTTCCCAGTGATGAGCTGCTCAGGGTGGAAGAGCTGTCGGTATGGGCCATTTCGGATCTCATCTGGAAGGGCATAAACCACACTGTTAGGGCAGAAGCCACAAGGCTGTGCTCAGCATGGACCTCCCTCCCCCAGCCTGGTAGCTGTGGTCAGATGTATGGAAGAGCTCATCCTTCTGCCAGCCTGAGATACCAGTGTGCAAGAGAAACCCAGACCTCCTGCCTAGGCCAGCCTGCTATCAGCTTGCCTTCCTTAGCTTCCAGCAAGACAAGGGGTTTTCGGGGCCAGGAAAGCCAGGTCTAGACACCCTCTCTCCAGACAGAAGCTTAGAGTCACCTTCCATCCCCTCAATTCCACCCTCTCTTCCTCTCACCAATTACAGTGGGCTCCAAATCCACAAAAACTGCCCGGGGCACATGCTTTCCAGCTCCGGTTTCACAGAAGAAGGTGGTGAAGGAGTCGTCCCCTCCACCAATGGTCTTGTCACTGGGCATCTGCCCATCCGGCTGAATCCCATGTTCCAGACAGTAGAGCTCCCAGCAGGCATTGCCCATCTGGACACCTGCCTGCCCCACATGGACTGAGATGCATTCACGCTGAAGGATAAAGAGAGAGGACACGGCATAAGCCCCACATACATAAGTCCTTACCTCATGAGCCTCTCTCCTACCCTATCACCTAGCAGTTAGGATGACTCAGTTGGCAAAAGTGGAGGCTTGGGGCTGGGCAGAGGTCAAAGAGGCTGGCAGCCTGCCCAGGCTCCCCTGCATAGGACTTCCCAACTGCAGGCACCCAGTAGGGCAGGCCAATCCCTCAGCCTGCTTCTCCATGGGGACCTTGTCAAGTAAGAGCTGTGGCTCCACATGACCCTGCCACATTCATAGGACACTCAGGGAGGACGGAGAGGGCAAGTGCATATGAGACACAGGCAGACACTGCAGTAACTGAGACAAGTGATTTTTCAGCTGTTCCCAATCCCTACTCCCACAAATCAGCTTCTCAAGAGCCTGAGAAGGGACAGAAGGTTTTCCAGAGCTATGAATTTATAGCTAGAGGTTCCTGCTTGATTAATTCTTTGCTATGAGGATGAATAACTAGAATTTCATATAACCTTCTCTCCCTTTCATTCTTGCTGCTGCAGAGGTGTCTCAACCTTCCAGTCGGGCATCAACTGACCACACTGGCCATCAGGATGCCCTCCCCCCACCCTTAAGTCTCATCTGGCTCTGGGGATCAATCCCATCTGGCTGCTCTCCCCACCTCCACCCCCACACCCTGGGTATCTTCACCGCCTTCATCCACAGCGGAGCCCTCACGGAAATTGCAAAGAGCAAAAACGGCAGGCGCAGGCAATAAGGGTTGTGGGTACTGGGGCACTCGCTGCCCTAGGCTCATCCCTGCCAGTCTGAAATTAACCTCTGAAGCGCCAAAGTGGTACAGCGCACGGCCTGTGCAGCCTCCCTTCTCCACACCGAAATGGCGGGGTGACGGTTTCCAAATACCCAGAAGAGGAAGCGGAACCTGCGGTGAGGCCCCAGAGGTAACTCGCCTTGCCCTGGGCAGGGTGAGCGCCATCCTGCACCCTGGCCCTGCATTCGCCCCCCTTCTAGATACTTTCCAGTTACATCCCAGCGGAAAGCAAGGATTGGGTTTCGGCCCCCGTCCCTGGGCTATAAATACCACCCCCCTACACACACCTCTTTCCCCTCCCCCCAACCTGGCCTCGGCCCGCGCTCTCGCTCAGCGCCAGCTGTCTCTGCCCGTCCGTGCACCCGGGCTCCGGTTGGTGAGAATCCGGCTCGCCTCACTAGGCCGAACCCCATTCTCGCCACCCCTCTAGGATCAGAAGAGGGGTGCTGAGTCACGGAGGGGCTGTGGGTAGGAGGGATGCACACACAGTCGGAGGAAAGGGGGATGCTGAACCAAGTAATCTGACCCCCTCCCACCTTCTCGCACCAAGCACGTGTTTGGTCAATTCTGGGGACCCGGGAGTGAGGGTGAGGCTAGGGGCGGAGAGCAGCCAAGCGGGTCTCTCTCGCCGGTGGAAAGGACTGGACGCGGGACCGCGTGACTCCCCTCAGGAGGGTTAGGGCACAAATGCTTGGCAAAACAGGAGGGGATTCCAGGACTCCTCTCTGCTAGTGAGGAATCCCACCCCAATCCACTCCCTTCCCCAACCGCCGAAAGTGGACAATGTGTCTCAGCCAAAGTCGCAGGGAGGGCGTGGGGGTGGGGGTAATGCAACCCTACCCCCCAAACTCCTCGAGACCAGGAACTCCGGATGCAGGGCCCCGAGCGTCCCGGGAGGGAGGCTCTCCGAAGAAGAGGGACAATTACGGGACCGGCGCGATACCGGAGGGGCCGCACTCACCATGGTGAGTCCGGGCGGTGGGTCTCACGTAGAGTCCGGGTGACGGGTCTCAGTGAGAACTGCGCTAGCTGCAGTGCCGCACCGCTCTTATAGGCGGGAGGCGGGCCCGCGCACTCCGACCGCCCACTAGGAGCTGGGCTGCCTGGAAGCCACACCTCCGAAAGGTAGGCGGCCCGGAGGGGTGGGGCCAGGGCGAGTCCCCTCCCCCCGGCATGCCCGTGTCCCTCACCTGTCCAGCTTGGGTTAGGAGCAGCGAGGGGAGCTTTAACCCTTCGCTCCGAGTTTTGAACAGACGCTCGGAGCTCCCGAGCTCCGCTGTTGGGACGCAGGGCGCGGTGCCAGGACGCATCTCGCCTGCACCTGCGTCGTGGGGGCGCCTGTCGCTCAGGTGTTCTGACTTAGGCCGGGTACTGCAGAGGCTGTTTTTCCCAAGCGGCTGCAGCCAGCCTTCGCCGGTGCCCTCCACGCTCCATTTCTCTGGGGGCTCCGGCCGACTGTCTGGCTCTGGGCGTTCCCCCAAGAACCCCTTGCAGCCGCACGCGGTCTGCTGGTCCCCGGCCGGGACGGCTGGCCTTCGCCAACGCCCGTGGGAGGCCGAGGACCGGGAGCTGCACAGCCTGAGCCCCAGGTTGCCGATCCCTTAGGCTGCTCCGCAGAGCCGAGCCCCACAGTCTCTCTGCGAGGGTCGACCTCCGGAATCTGCCGCCGCTCGCCGGCTGCCCGCGGGTCAGTGGCCCCGTCATCAGCGCCGTCACTATTAGCCGGCCCTCGCCGTCGCCACCTGCCCGCTTTCCTGCTGCCAGAACCGCCAGAGCTCCGGACCGATGCCCTCGGTACCTGGATTCGCATCCTGACTGCCCTGTGTGACCTTGGGCAAGTGACTTAACCTCAATGAGTCCTTGGCATCTTCATCAGTGAAAGGGACAATGATTCCACCCCAGAAAGCATCGTGAGGGATAATAATGTTTGTTGACTCTGTAGAGGAAAAAAGAAAATGGAGATTCTGATATCATGGCTGATTTTGACTTTCCCAACCTCTTCTTTCCCTAAGCCATCGGCAGGATCTTCGACCTGCATCTCCACACCCTCAGACCTCAGGCAGAGGTCTCAGCTGAAACTATTCCTTCTTTCTACCCTTCATTTCCATTTCTTGCAAGAATGGGCTCTTCAATCTGCTTTCCCTTGTGTGTCTTACATTTTTTAGCTGTCTCCTTTTTGGGGAAATCATCGGATGTGCCCTATGTGCCTATTGGCACATCTTTAAGAAACCTGTATCCCAGGCTGGTCACTTGGAAAAGATTCACCTGCCTCTCCTATCCTAGTGTTTCCTAGGGCGTGGGCTGCATGATAATACAACAGAGTAGGATAAAATAACTAGCAATGGCAACTTTCTACCAACAAAATAGCTAATTGACACCTTACTTCCGCAAGTCAGGGAAAGGGATACAGTGAAATATGACAAGGTCTCTTTTCCCAGTAGACTAACCACATGGTTGGGAGAGCAAGACTCATTCATGAAAAATAAAACTGGTAAGGGCATATAATGAAACTGCTTTGGGAAATGAGGTCATGGTCTCTACAGAGTAAGGAGCCTTGGTGATTACAGAACACATGGCCTCTTGCAGACCTTCCCTGGCCTTCTTTTTTCCTTGTGCACTCCAACCCCAGCAGAATGAGTATTTTAAGAGACTTGTGTTATCTTAGCAAAATCCAAAACCTATTTGCCCTTCAGGTTCAGCTCCTTTGTAAAACTGGGATAATAACTTTAGATTGTGAGGATCAGGTGAACTGAGGGATGTGTACATACACACCAAAGCACTGTGTATGCAGTTGTCTGGACTCTTAGAGCATTTTATTCATTTATTTTAGTGTGTGTAGCACATCATGCTGCCGTTATTCATGTACATGTCCATCTTATTAGACAGCGACCTTGTTGAAGGTAAGGATTGTGTCTTATTCACTTTTGTGTCCGCAGTTCCTAGTGTGGTGCTTAGCACAGGGTAAACAGTTGCTAAGTGTGTGTCAGAAGAATCACTACAGAGATAGGACTAAAATTAAGGTGAAACTCTAAGAAATCAGAAGTTTCAAATTAGCAGCCTGAAGGCCAAATTCCCTCACAGTGTTAACCCACATAGCATTTAGAATATGAAAAAAATCAGGAATTATCCTTGGGGCATCTCCAAAGACCACGTCTATGTTAGGACACTTGCTAGATGGACTCACGGGAGTCAGCATAAACTTGTACTCACAGCTAAGATTTATTACAGTGATGTAGGAACCATACACAGCTGGATAATAAGGGGAAAAACACGAGTGGAGTCTGAAGGAATCTATGCCCTCTCCCTCCCATAAGGGCTCACACAGTGTACTCTTCCTCTAAAATGAAAATGGAGCAACATTTCCCTGCAGTGTTTCTGCCCAAGAAAGCCTGTTAGAGACTCAGCACCCAAGGTTTTTAGTGGGGGCTGGTGGCACAGGCACCTCTGCCCTGCACATACTCAAATTCCAGACTCTTTAGAAGAAAAACAGGTGTTCAGCATAAATCATATCGTTTGCACACACCATCTAGGCACAATGAACCATCCTTATCAGTTAGCTATTGACTGGGAGCACTCTAAGAGCCAAGTTCCCAGATGCCAGCCAAGGGCCAACCCTGTGAGTAGGACTTTCTAAGTCTCAGGTCTGCTGTGTTAACTCTTTTCTGCACAACCACGTAAAAATCCAGATTTCTAGCTTATCTTGAAAAGACTTGGAAGATATGGCTATTCTAGGCCTGCATTCCCATTTAGCAACTGTGATAGGCAGAATAACCCCCCCAAGATGTCCACATCCTAATCCCTGGAATCTGTGACTCTATTACCTTACATGGCAAAAGACTTTGCGGATGGGATTAGGGTGAAGGTCTTAAGATGGGGAGGTTATTCTGGATTTTCTCGGTGGGCCCAGTGTAATCACAAGGGTCTTTATAAATGGAGGAGGGAAGCAGGAGATCAGAGTCAGGGAAGGAGAGGTCGGAAGCAGAGGTCAGAGTGATGGCTTTCAAGATGGAAGGAGGCCATGGTCAAG
Organism: Hippopotamus amphibius kiboko; assembly: GCF_030028045.1. Classification (NCBI taxonomy): domain Eukaryota; kingdom Metazoa; phylum Chordata; class Mammalia; order Artiodactyla; family Hippopotamidae; genus Hippopotamus; species Hippopotamus amphibius. Next base: position 87,847,696 of record NC_080193.1, on the reverse strand, counting down.
GAATGTGGGCAGCCTCTAGAAGATGGAAAAGGCAAGGAATGTATTCTGTAGAGTCTTTAGAAGGAAGGCAGCCATGCCAAACCTTGAGTTTATCCTTAAATAGGTTTCTAGTTCCAGTGCGGGGGAGGGGACTTCCCCACACATCATCAAGCAGTCCTCGGATACCAGCAGTGTGTTCAAGAATACAACTCAGTTCTTCCACTTTCTGCCTGGGGATAGCATCAGAGTCCACAGGTTAAGGGTTTGGTCCTACAAGACTGTCCCCTCACTCCCCACTTCAGATGCCAGTTGCAAGCCCAGGTTGTTGTCTATGCTTCTGACCTACCGGCTACAAACCAGAAGTTCCAACAACCCCCTCCAACTCAGGATATTAATCATAAGTCCAGGTTGTTACCCGTCCTTCTGACTGACCGGCCGTAAGTTACAGGTTACCATCACCTCTCCCTTGGGTTCAATTAATTTGCTAGAGAGGCTCACAGAGTTCAGAGAAACATTTTGCTTACTAGATCACTGGTTTATTATAAAAGGATATAAGCCAGAAACAGCCAGATGGAAGAGATGCAGAAGGCAAGGTATGAGGAAAGGGCGCGAGCTTCCGTACAGTCTCCAGGTGTGCCACTCTCCCAGCACCTTCATGTGTTCACCATCCTGGAAGGTCTCCAGACCCCATCCTTTTGAGTTTTGATGGAGGCTTCATTACATAAGCACGACTGATTAAATCATTGACCATTGATAACAGAACTCAATCTCCAGCTGCCTGCTCCTCTTAGGAGGTCAGAAGGGGATGATGGGACTGAAATTTCCAACCCTCAAATCGCTCAGTTGTCTCCACTGGCAAGCAGCCCCCATCCTTAGGTGGGTCCAAAAATCACCTCATTAACATAACAAAAGACACGTTGATGACGCTCAACACTTAGGGAATTCTCAGGGCTTTGGGAACGGTGAGCCAGGAGGAGTGGACAGAGACCAAATAATATATAAGAAACATATTTTGGTCATCTGAGTAACCATATATATTTTTTTCTTATAAATCATAATATTGCAATTCCTATAAGACCTATTTTGGACTTCTGACCTCCAGAACACAGAGAAAATAAATTTGTGTTGTTTTAAGCTACTAAATTTGTAGCAATTTTTTACAGCCTCAATAGGAAACCAATATGGCAACAAATGTAGCTGAGCGGTGGCTACCTTCTTAGGATGGGCAACAAACTGCTCCAGTTCACCCAGCCCTCATCACTCTGTGTCTCCCTGACACAGAAGACCAGTGCCTGTTACCATTTAACATCATGTGCTTAACCCACATCACACATTTACATTACCCTGGCCTCTGCAGCAAGGAGTTCACGACCTCTGAGCAGGCCTCCTGGCAGGGAAAATAGAGAAGACAAGGGTGCAGGGAGAAACGCCCAAGTCCTGTTCGTGGAATATAGATTCTGCTTCTGACTGGGCATGTGTGTTTGAGCATGCAAGCTCATGCATGTATGTGCGTGACTGTGAGCGTGTATGTATCTTCTCAGGATATATACAGATCCCCTGAATTAGGGCCATAAGCTCTGGGTAGCTGTGCAGGTATTAGTCCATATTACAGACAGAAAACTCTTAGACATGCACACACATGTACAGAATCTAGAAGATGATGCCAGGCACTTCCTCACTCTTCCCGATGATGCATTGCTTAGTCCATTTACCATACCTGGATGTCTGCTCTCTCTCTGGATCACTCTCGCTCTTCACCACGCCCATTGTTATCTCTTTCTTTTCTAACCCGTTCTCAGAATCTAACCCGTTCTCAGAATCTCACCCCCATCTTGGAGCAGTGCAGCAAGGTCATCAAAGTTTAAAATGTCTCCACTGATTCCATCTGGGAGAGGTGGAGCTGAACCTTAGTGCACATCCTTCTATGTTTTTTTCAGATGGAGCATCTACCAGCTGTCCTCCTCACAGCACCATCTTTCCAAAGGGATATCTCCATGTCTTTTCTCCTCCTTGCTGTCCACACAGACTTAGTTCACATGCTCCACTGAGATGTTCCTGCCAAGGTCTCTAGTGACCTTTATCTTGCCAAAGCCAAAGGTCACGTCTCTCTCTTCATCTTTCCCAGCCTCTCAGCAGTATTTGACATAGCTTATCCTTCCTTTATAGTGTTTCATAGTTGAAATACTTCCTTCTTGGCTTCAAAGGCACCTCTCCTCCTGGTTTTTGTCCTGGACAATCCTCCTTGGTAGTCTTTGATGGTTTACCTCTAAAGGGTATTCCCCATAGCTCAGTCCCAGGCTTTCCATGTGCTTTTCTCCATGAAGGAGCAATTGTGGAAGGTGAGTGATGAGTATACGGGATTTATTATGTTATCTCTACTTTGGGATATGTGTATATATACATATATTTATATATATATTTGGCTGTGTTGGGTCTTTGTTGCTCTGTGTGGGGTTTCTCTAGTTGTGGTAAGCAGGGGGCTACTCCTCGTTGTGGTGCATGGGCTTCTCAGTGCAGTAGCTTCTCTCACTGCGGAGCACAGGCTCCAGGCACGCGGGCTTCAGTAGTTGTGGCATGCAGGCACAGCAGTTGTGACTTGCGGGCTCCAGAGCACAGCCTCAGCAGTTGTGGCACACGGACTCGGTTGCTCCGTGGCATGTGAGATTTTCCGTGACCGGGGATTGAACCCGTGTCCCCTGCATTGGCAGGCAGATTCTTAACCACTGTGCCACCAGGGAAGTCCCTGGGGTATATTTTTAAATGTCCTTAATAAAAAGTGATTGTAACACATTTAGAGTTATTCAGAAAAGAACAGCTATATTCTTATACATTGCCAAACTGAAGTGTGAGAGTAGAATAAAAAGAAAGACATATCACCTATACGCTAATGGCTCTCAAATGTTTACCTCCATTTTGGATGTCTCCTCTGAACTTCAGATTCACATGACTATTTGCCTTCTTGACATCATACCTTGAAAGCCCATTAGACATCTCAACGTAACACATTCCAAGTAGAACTCTCAATATACTACCCTCATCCCACTCCCTGCCAAACCTGCTTCTGTCCTAGGCTTCTGAGTCTGAGTGAACAACATCACCTTCCACCCAAGTACTTAGGTAAAAACCTAGGATCATCCTGCATTCTTCTTTCCCTCTCTCCTTCCCCTCTTTTATTAGCTAGAATGTTTTAGCTTCAAATAATGGAAAGCCTAACTACCAGCAGCTTAAACAATGGGTATACTTATTATCCCTCAAGAAATGAGTGTAGGGCGGTTCTAGGGTTGATTCAGTGATGTCATCAATAAGTCCGGTATTTCCAGCTTTCTACTTTGGCACCCTCAATGGGCTGGTGACATCTTTCCTAATCACAGGATGGCTGCAGCAGCTGCAAGTATTATGCCCTGCCCTCATATGACATCATCCTAAGGCAGGAAAGGAGGGTGGTTTTCTCCCACATCTCTTTTTATCGGGGAAAAAAACCTTTCCTTAAAGCATCCTAGCAGATTTTCCCTTATATCTCACTGGCCCCGGGCCTAAACTAGTCACTGGAAGGAGGAAATGGAAATACCATGAATGGTTTGGACTAATCTATACTTACCCTTGGGTCTAGGGAAAGGCCTTCTTCCTTGACCAAGTGGAAGGGCCGATAATTACATAAAATCAGGATCATGCCAGCAAAGAAGAAGTGGAGGCAGGGATCAGGGAAGGCTGTTGGGTAGGTCTGCACACCCCAGATGAGCACGTCCTATCACTTTACTTGAGACCCAGCTACTTCCCCCACCCCCATTCTAGTCCAGGCCACCAACCCCTCATTTCTGCATGTCAGCAGTAGCCTCCTAACCAGCTTCCTGCTCCTATTCCCTATAATGCACTCTCCACATAGCTGCAGTAATCTCTCTAAAACAAAACACAAAGTAGGCAACAAGGCTTGCTTAAAACCCTCCCATTGCACTTGTAATAAAAGCCATTCTCTTTCCCAGGCCCCTTTACCTCTGTGACCTCATCTTGCATGGCTCCCTCCCTCCATCCCTGTTTCCTTATACACACTAGCCTTGCTCCTTTGCACTCGATATTCTCTCTGCCTGGAGCACTACAATTCCAGATCTTGGTGTGGCTGACTCCTCATCATTCAGTTCAAACATCACCTTCTTACAGAGTGGCTTCTTCTCAATAGTAGCCCCCATCTCTTTCTGTGCCATTATTCTGTTTTGTTTCCTTCATGTGTTCATTGCTATCTGAAATTATCTTGTTTAATTATTATGTCTTCCCACAAAAATATAGACTCCCTAAAATCTCAGACTCCTGGGACTTCCCTGGTGGTGCAGTGGTTAAGAATCCACCTGCCAATGCAGGGGACACGGGTTTGAGCCCTGGTCCGGGAAAAGCCCACATGCCACGGAGCAACTGAGCCCATGCACCACAACTACTGAGGCTGTGTGCCACAAATACTGAAGCCCCCACACCTAGAGCCCGTGCTCTGCAACAAGAGAAGCCACGGCAATGTGAAGCTCGTGCACGGCAAAGAAGAGTAGCCCTGACTCGCAGCAACTAGAGAAAACCCGTGCACAGCAACAAAGACCCAGTGCAGCCAAGAAAGAAGAAAGAAAGAAAGAGAGAGAGAGAGAGAGAGAGAAAGAAAGAAAGAAAGAAAGAAAGAAAGAAAGAAAGGGAAAGAAAAGGGACAAATTAAACAAACAAAGATGAAACACAGATTCTTTTTGCTTACCACTGTATCTCTGGCACCTGGAACAGTGCATGGCACAAAGTAGACACAATAAATATTTGTTTAAGGAATGAAGAGTATTGATTACCTCTCATTTTATAACTTAGACATAAACACGCTCTCAAAAAATCTCAGTCTCTTTACCCTGTTTTACATAAGACCCCACCCCCTGCCTGCCTTCAGCATGATTTTCTTTCCAGAATTAGTGTTGTCTAGGTTGATGCTGAGATGCCCAACTTCAAAGACCACTTGGGGGATTTCCCTGGTGGTCCAGTGATTAAGCTTCTGCACTCCCAGTGCAGGGGGCCCAGGTTCAATCCCTGGTCAGGGAACTAGATACCACATGCCACAGCTAAGAGCCAGAATGCCACAACTAAAGATTGCACACACTGCAAAGAAGATCTTGTGTGCTGCAGCTAAGACCCGCCGCAGCCAAATAAATAAATAAATATTAGGGAAAAAGAAAAAACCACTTGGGAGAAGTTGGAGTGTCAGCAGGAGACTTTTGGGCCCAGTGGGTCCCAAATCCCTTCATCTGGATAATAATTCCTGAGGTCTGTGGCTTCATGGGTCAACCCAGGGTAGACTGGGCTTCCTTACCTTTGAAGCGCTCGTTGGCTGTGTCTTCGCTCTAGGGATCTTCACCTCTTAGTTCCAGTTAGGAGAGAGAAGACTTTCAGTCCACAGCCAAAACCAGAGTCAACCTTCCTAATATTCTGGGTCACACACTGATATGCTGCAGTGAGAAGGGCTCTGAAAAAAGCCCCAACCTCAAGATAACTTTCTCACCATTTGACACACTGACTGAAAATTCACATTAGCATCTTCTTTCTGGATAGGGTTGCTAGATAAAATTCTTTATTTGCTAAATCTGGCATTCCTAATCCTGGTCATGGTGCTGGCTGGAAGCGTGAATGGAGAGAGGTAATGTGGTTTCCAGGCACGATCAGGGTCCATTTGAGGTTAGGGGTCATGCATTTGAAGTCAGATCAGGCAGTATGGTTCTGGGTTTTTCTACAGCCACTGTTTAGCTGGGTCAGTGCAGGCACAGAATTGGTGAAGAAATGGAGGTGACCAGGGTTAGTGTTTAGTCAAACGAGGAAACCGAAGCTAGAGGGAGGCAAGGGAGTTGAGGGGTATGCAAGAGAGTGATCACCACTGACCATGGAGTTTAAGATGGGAAGAAAGGAAATCAAAACGCAGCAGGGGGTTGAGGGACATCGAAAACTCTGCCATTCAGAAAGGGGAGAGGCACTGAGCCTGAGTCCCAGAAGAATCTTAATTCCACCACTAATTAACTCCCATGTGACCTTGGGCAAGACACAAGAGGCTGCAGTTTCCTTTTCTTCCTCTGGGGTTGGAGGCCTCACCGTGCCTACCTCACAAAGTTGTTGAGGGGCTCAAAGGAGATAAGGGGTGAAGCTGCCTGAAGAACTACAGAGCAGGATACAAATGTGAGAGAGTAATATTTTCATCTCATAATTTTGCCCAAGGTCATACAGTGACTCCTTCTGTGGGGAAATAAGACCAGGCTGGACCAGCAAAGACTTGCATTGGAATAGGGAGGGACGTTTAGGAATAGCCCTGACCCCCGCTCAGCATCTTGCCTTCCCCGTGGAGAACACCAGCAGTTCTGAGCTAAGCACGTAAGAAAGTTTATCTTGCTTAATCTTACCATACTACCTCTCCGCATTGTACAGATGAGAAAACGGAGGTAAAGGAAGTTAAGAGATGGGGCTACCCTGAGCTCTAGTTCCCTCTGTTCTACGATATTCTGAGTTTCCACCCAGAAGGCCCCGAGTTGATCTCTTGCCCTAGGACTCATTATTTCTGGTGCCCGGCAGACTTTCCTTAGCCCCGCCCACTCCTCGCCCAGTCCTCACCAACCCCGGGGGTGGGGGTGGTGCTGCAGCTCCGGGGGCCTGATTCCTAAATCCTCTCGCACCTGTGAGGGCCGGGCTGCACCACCAGGAAATGGGGTTGTGTGACTGAGCCACAGACACCTCGTACCCAGCGACCTGGATACCTGTGTGGGGCTGCCAGCGCGCCCTCCTCTGCGCACTCCCCCTCACCCCCCTGCCTGGGCCCAGGCCAAGCGCCTGCCTGCCAGCTGCGCAGCAACCAGGTCAACAGACCTGCCCTCCTGGGGTCGTTTCTAACAACATTCCCCACCTGAGAGCAGACCAGAGAGTATAAGGAGGCCGGCAGCTGTGGGTCCCTCACAGACCTGTCCTGCCTTCCATCTTGTAGCAGACAGACAGACAGACAGACCATCCCAGCCAGCCCCCAGTCAGACAGCATGGTAAGCAAGTGTGTCTGTCGGCTGAGCATGCAAATGAGGGTCCCATGGGTCCAGGTATTCATGGGGCTACAGTGTGTGGGCAGATGAGGTGGAGGAGAGGGAAAAAGACTTCCAGATGTGCGAGTGGTCCCCCCAAATGTTCTGGTATGGGGGGGCATGTTCAGGGGGTGGAGGGGGACAGGTCATGGTAACTAGGACATGGGTCTGAGCCTGAGGGGCTGTTGAAAGGCTCTGAACTTAGGGGTAGGGAGAGTGGGGTAAGCAGGACAGGAGCAGAAGGTGCAGGCACTTTCCTGCAAACCTTCAGCCCCTCCTGGTCTCTGGTCCCACCTCCCACCTGTAAGGACACATCCTCCTAGTCCTGTCCTTTTGCTATGCCTTGATCTGACCCCTCATTTCAGCTGCATATCAGTGGGGAGAGGGAGGGTGCTGTGTATGGGGCTCATTTGATATTTTTTACCTCGCTCCCCTCCAGGCAGGATAGAAGAGCAGTTAGGAGCGTGGCTGGAGCTAGGCTGTCCCCTCTCTGAATATTCCTGGTTTTGCTCATGACCTTGAGCAAGCTGTTTGACCTCTCTGAGTCAGTAAAATAGGGTAATAAAAATACCTACCTAAGGGGGTGGTTGTGAAGATTAAATGAGATAGTGTATGTGAAGCGCTTAACACGGGGCCTGGCACCTAATTAATGCTTAATATATGGAAGTAACCAACCTAATGACAAAGCCTGCTGAGGATGCGATTATACTATTTTCATGGCAAGAAAAGGGAATGGAAGAAGCTAAGGTGAAGCAACTCCGTCAAGGTCCTAGAGGGATGGGGGTTTGAGTCTGAGTCTGTGTGATTCTAGGGCCTGAGTTCTTTGCCCAAACCCAGAGTGAAGGGCATTGTTTCCAGCGTCTCAGGTATACCCCAGGTCAGACACGCCTCGTGAAGGCCAGCAGTTGTGGGGGCCAGGACAGTGTCTGGCTTTGTGCACAGGGCCTGGGCAGGATCTGAGGTGCAGCAGCCAGGTGATTGGTGAGCCGAGTCAGCCCTCCCTCCTGGACCTGGGGATTTCTGGAGTCCTTTGTCCCTAAATCCCTCCCAGTTTAATTCATTACTTTCTCTTCCTATGACTCCAGGGGTTGGGGATGAGGAATTGGTAAGGGGGCCCAACAGGCATGGTGCACCCTAGTCTGTGTTGGACAATGGGCCAGGCAACTTGCATGCATTCTTCCACCTGCAGAGTAATTCTAAGAGGGGGTTCTTGTTATTGCCCCGTTTCACCAGGAGAAGATGCCCACAGAGAAGCAAGACTCTTGCTCGAGGCAAGTGGGGAGGTAATGGCCTGGGATACAGATGGTCTGTGTATTAATCCCAGTCATCTAAAAATCATAAGAAGTCAAGGCCCTTGTGTCATATTTACAAAGTCAGAGAAGTGTTAAATTTATGGAATTAGCATCCTCATTAAAACATTATGAAATATTTCAGACATGCAAAAAGGTATAAAGGATAATATAATGAACACCTGCTACCCAGCTTAAGAAATAGAATCCTTCTCTGACTGCACTCACCTGCCTCTTCTACCATTATTCCAGACTGGGTGCTAATATTTTTCCTTGCTTTATATTTGTAATACATTCCAAGAATATATAGCAAATATAAAGATTTATCTGTAAATGATGCATACAAGTTAAAGGTTTATATAAATAGTATTGTATTATGATTCTTCTTAATTTACCTTTTTTCTGTTAAGAATTTTTGGGGGTAAGATTCTTCCTTGTCTTCATCCACATCCACTTCTGAATCATTCTTTTCCATTTTCTCCTGTTGAAGGACATTTAATTGGCTTCCGTTGCTATGGTGCTGTGAGTGTTCTTGCACCTGTTTTCTTACGTACCTATGTGAGAATTTCTCTAGAGCAAGAGCACCTTCAGCTTTCCTAGATATTGCCAAATCACTCTCCAAAAAGGTGCGTCACTTTGGGCTTCTAGCAGCAGTGTGAGAATTCTCATTTCTCCACATCCTCCACATGATTAAGCCTTAAAGCTTAGAAATATTTGATGGATGTGCTTGTTTTGTTTTTAAGGTCCGCAGTAAATATTTCTCAAGCGGAGCAGGAAGAAACACTCTGGGATCCCACTTACCACACTGTCACATATCTGTTATCGTATGAAACGCTCCCTTCCCTAAACAGTGAGCTTCTTAAGTACAGGGACTGGGTATTAGGTGTTATGTATCCCTGGTATCCGCATAATGTCAGGCACATAATGGAGGCTGAATACGTGAAGAAGTAAGAAGGTCAAGTCTTTCTGATGCTCATGGGGCTCCCCAGGAAGGGCAATGACCTTCCTCTTTTCTAGGACCAAGCAGACTATCCCAGCCCTGGTTCAGGGGCCAAGGGTTCTTTGACCACCAGCCTTGAATCATGTGAGGAAGAAATTTCTTCCCAGTCCCTCTCCACTCCAGAACCACACACACCCAAGAGTAAAGAGCAGCACACACACATCCAGTGCAGGCCCACTTTCCCTTTCCTTGCTGGCATTTGTAGCTGTAACATGAATCCAGAGTTCTTTCCACTTTTCTAAACCTGGGTCCTTGTCTCTGACCCCTGAAACCTCACTTGGATCTTGCTTTCCTTACTAATGGCCCCTAATTTCTTTCTGGACATGGGTGGGTTGACTATCGTGCCCTGTCAGACTCATCTGAGCCCCTCAATGTTTCTCAAGATGCTTAGTCGCTAAGCAAGACTCTATAATCTTAGAAATGGTCACATCTTCTGCTTCCCCTGAGGATTTTTACCCCCACCTCTGGGAGGTGGGGCATGGAGACCAGAGTCCAGGAACTTTTGCTCTCAGCCAGAGAACCACTCAAGGAAGGAAGGCAGGAATTGTGTCCAGGCATGATATGCTTCTCTCTGCCCTTTGCCCACTCAGCGTGAGTGTATCTCAGTCCACGTGGGGCAGGCTGGCGTGCAGATTGGGAATGCCTGCTGGGAGCTCTACTGCTTGGAACATGGGATCCAACCAGACGGGCAGATGCCCAGCGACAAGACCATCGGGGGAGGGGATGACTCCTTCAACACCTTCTTTAGTGAAACTGGGGCTGGAAAACATGTGCCCCGGGCAGTGTTTGTGGATCTGGAGCCCACTGTGATCGGTGAGTGATGACCAACCCCTGTCACGGCCTTGTCCCAGGTGCAAAGCAAGTCCTTCTCCATGACTGGAGAGCACTGGTTTGTCATTCCCAGTTGCTGCAGCCAATCAGAACTCCAGCTCTGCTGTCACTCAGCTCCAGAATCTCAAGGTCACTCTACATCCCTTTCCTTTTCATTGAAGTACACTTAAAGTCAAGTGCAATAGCAGCAGCCTGAATGGGGGTCCTCGGGTAGAACGTCAGGCCTGGTGACCCCACCCCTTCTGGGTACCCTGGGGCTCCAGGAGCCAGGCTGAAAGGGGAGGGGGACCTAAAATTCTGCCCATTGCAGATGAGGTTCGGACAGGCACGTATCGCCAGCTCTTCCATCCAGAGCAGCTCATCACAGGCAAGGAAGATGCTGCCAATAACTATGCCCGAGGCCACTACACCATCGGAAAGGAGCTCATCGACCTGGTGCTGGACCGGATTCGGAAGCTGGTGAGAGAAGAGCTGAGGGCTGGGGAAGGCGGAAGCTGGATTCCTGTTGTGAAGTGGTCTGGAGAACAGAAGGGGGAAGTGCAACTTCCATCCTTGGGAGAGTCTCCTGGACAAGAACTAAACACACAGCATCAGGACTAGTGAGGAGTGGAGGCAGAGTGTGGGCTCCAGCCAGGAGCAGGGTGTGCCCTTTATCTCCTATAGTAAGTGGCCTGATGCTGGGCAGAGTGGCCACCAGTTGATAGGCTGCCTGCCCAAAATATGAGCACCCATAAGCAGTCCCAAGGTGTCACCTTGTATTGTAGGGATGTGGGCAGAAGGCCCTGTGAAAAACAGGGATCCAAATAATGCCAGCTTGAGGCTCTCCAGTCAACTTCTGCCTCCAGCAAGGATGGGCATCAGGTTCCTGGGTTGATAATCTCAGTAAAGAAGCCCTCCAGAAACATCTGAATTTAGATCGGGGGACACGGGTAGGAAGCCAGGTGGAGTTGGCAACTTATGAGGACAAAAATGAACATGGCACAAGAGTCAAGACAGCTGTCTGTTGAAGGCTTCAGGAGATTTGAGAGTGTACGTGAGACAAGGAGGAGAGAGTGGGAGCTCCCTATCAAGGTCTATTTTTGTGCCCTTGGAAAAGTCTCCCAAGGATTTTATGAGACTTTTGGGGAAATCTCAAACAGCACAAGCTGGTTCTTTGCTGTTGGTCAGCTGTGCTTCACATCCCATGTTTCTCTTCGCCTTACCTTCTAGGCTGACCAGTGCACAGGACTCCAAGGATTCCTCATCTTCCACAGCTTTGGAGGGGGCACCGGCTCTGGCTTCACCTCACTCCTGATGGAGCGGCTCTCTGTTGACTATGGCAAGAAATCCAAGCTGGAGTTCTCCATCTACCCAGCCCCCCAGGTGTCCACGGCTGTGGTCGAACCCTACAACTCCATCCTGACCACCCACACCACCCTGGAGCACTCAGACTGTGCCTTCATGGTGGACAACGAAGCCATCTATGACATCTGCCGCCGCAACCTGGACATCGAGCGCCCGACTTACACCAACCTCAACCGCCTCATCAGCCAAATCGTCTCCTCCATCACAGCCTCCCTGCGCTTTGATGGGGCCCTCAACGTGGACCTGACAGAGTTCCAGACCAACCTGGTGCCCTACCCTCGCATCCACTTCCCCCTGGCCACCTATGCACCCGTCATCTCTGCAGAGAAAGCCTACCACGAGCAGCTGTCGGTGGCAGAGATCACCAATGCCTGCTTCGAGCCTGCCAACCAGATGGTGAAGTGTGATCCCCGTCACGGCAAGTACATGGCCTGCTGTCTGCTGTACCGTGGAGACGTGGTGCCCAAGGATGTCAATGCTGCCATCGCCGCCATCAAGACCAAGCGCAGTATTCAGTTTGTGGACTGGTGCCCCACAGGCTTCAAGGTTGGCATCAACTACCAGCCCCCCACTGTGGTGCCGGGGGGTGACCTGGCCAAGGTGCAGCGTGCCGTGTGCATGCTGAGCAACACAACCGCCATCGCCGAGGCCTGGGCCCGCCTGGACCACAAGTTCGACCTGATGTATGCCAAGAGGGCGTTTGTGCACTGGTACGTGGGTGAGGGCATGGAGGAGGGTGAGTTCTCTGAGGCCCGGGAGGATATGGCTGCCCTGGAGAAGGATTACGAGGAGGTGGGCATGGATAGCGTGGAGGGGGAGGGAGAAGAGGAGGAGGGGGATGAGTATTAGGGGGGTCCTGCGTGTCTGTCCTAAATAAAGTGCTGTAGTCTTATTGTCTCACAAATGTTTTTCTCTTGGGAAAAATCATGGGTGGGGGGTGGAGAGGGCTTTTCCTTCATAAGACATAGGAAGGCTGGTATCTTAGCCTGGGTTCCCCAGAAAGCAGATCTGACTTCAGATTTCATTAAAGAGTGCAATTCCAGGGAGCAAAATGGGGGCCAAGGCGGGTAAAGCAGAGAAGGAGGGAGAATTCACCCTAGAGAGGATGTAGCTGGATAAATGGCATCTCAGAGCCATTCCTTAGGAGAGTGGGCAGGAGAGGAAGTGAGGGTGGGGAATTTCTGCACTGGCTCCATTCTTCCTTTGGTAAAACCTTTGCCCGATTAAGCGCATTAAGCATTAACTTGCCTGTACTTCAGGTTGCACACACTTGGGCTGCAGGGTCAATAGGAAATCCCTGGGGCAGGAGGCGAGGTGCTGATAAGCTGTCCATGTGTGAAGCTTGTCTGAACCACACGAGGCTACATCAAGAGCCTAGTGAGGCCAGGGGATCTGAAGTGGTGTTTTATAGAAGTCTGATACAGCTGGTGCTCGCTAGCCTACCCTGTCTTCTTCAGGCAGGAGGTTTGATGTAGAACGTCCAGAAGCTGGCATTAAGGCAGAATGGTAGCACATTGGCAGCAACAATGGGGAAGAGGCTGGGAGTCAAAGGGGAGCTTACCTCCCTGTAATCTCCATCACGTTCATCACTTTTCGATAAAGACAAATGACCTTTCTTTAAACTATGCCACATGCACAACTTTAAGCCCCCACTTGCAACCAGGTGTCTGCCCTAAAATCCTTATACGTGGATTTTCTGTAGCACTTTCTGGTCTGGAGGGATGGTTTAACCACTGGAGGTGCTAGAACTAGGGCAATCCCCACCCCACCTCCAGGCCCAGACAGATGCAATACCTGGTGTCACCCTCGGCACTCTCCTCCTTGCAGTCTCCCTTTCCCAGGGTTGGATGCTGGCAAGGAAACCCAAAAGCCAGCAACATCAGGAAGCTGCTATCACCCTTAGGGCTGGAGGAGCCAAGAGATGAGATGGTGATGCCAGAGTCTTGGAGCTGGGGTCACCTGGTGAGAGCTGGAGCCACAGCAGAGTTACCCAGAGGGAGAAGGAGGGCCAAGGGGGGAGGGGAATTTGGCAGGGTTCAGAGCCATGCAGAAGACACAGCATGGCTGAGTTACTCCCTGATTCTGAGAGAAGGGGAGAAACATCCTGGCTTCTCCCTTCCCACCCTCAATCTCCAACCAGTGGTTCCCACTGGCTGAACCTAGACAGAAGTTGGTAAGAGGGGGCCTAGGAAAAAGGGAGTGCAGCCTGAGAGATACAGAGAGGGGCAGGAAAGGTGGGGGAATGGATCTCAGAGCAATGAGGCAAATAAAACACATACCTGTACACACCCGCACCTGGGTCTAGCCTAGGATTCCACTCAGGTGAAATTGGAAATACAGTGACTCCTCCCCTTCCCCAGCTGGTCCCCCTCACCTGTCCCTGTCACTCTCATCTCAATAATTACAAGGGTGAGTCAAAAATTATCCGCACTCAAGTTATATTAAAACTCCTATAAATTCTACAGCCAGAGTGCGGACAATTTTTGACTGACCCTCGTATTTTGTAAGTAGAAGATGGAGTGGAGGCAACAGGATGGGGGGGCAGTTTAGAAGAGAAAATGGGCATGCCCAGCCCAGAAGCTTTCTCCCTCCATTTTGCAGTGATTTGCCCAGAGAAAGCAAGTATTCTCAACACCTCTGTGAGGATTCCAGCTGACAGGGGAAGCTCTGTCCCGGGAAGACAAAGGCCTGCAATTGTGTGTGTATGTGTGTGTGATAGGGTTAGGAGGATAATTTCATTATTTAGGAGCCCATTTTGGCTGAATAGTCCAGCTATATCCTCCAACCTGTTTTTGTTTGTTTGTTTTTGTTTTGTTTTGTTTCTTCTCTAAAAGGGCTGAATTTCAAATCTCTATCCTGTGTCTTTCTATCAACTAGTTTCAAACTTGGGCAAGGAAGAAGAGTTATCTGGGGAGTCTTTCAAACCCCAGAAAATCGCTGTCATTTATTGCGCACCTACTATATACTAGGCCCTGCATCCATACTATCTTCTTTAATCTTGAGGTAAGTACAGTTATTGCACCCACTGGACTGGAAGCTCCACAGGAACAAAGCCTGTTCTACTCTCAGGACCCAGAATACTGTCTGACACATATTAGATTCTCAAATTTGTTAAATACACTTGTTCGATGAATGCCTATTTTATAGATGTGGCGACTGAGGCTTGGGGAATTCATGTGACTTGCACAAGGTTACCCAGCTAGTAAATTGAGCAGTTGTCATTTAAACCCAGGTCAGTCCAGTGGTAAAGAATCTGCCAATGCAGGGGATGTGGGTTCCATCCCTAGTCAGGAAACTAAGATCCCACATGCCGCGGGGCAGCTAAGCCCGTGCGCCACAACTACTGAGCTCACATGCCTCAACTAGAGAGCCCGCATGCTGTGAACTACAGAGCCATGTGCCCTGGAGCCTGTGTGCCACAACCAGAGAAGAAAAAACCCACACTCCACAACTAGAGAGAAGCCCGCACACTGCAAGGAAGAGCCTGCACTTTGCAACGAAAGATCCCGATGCAGCCAAAAATAAATAAATAATAAATAAATAAATCTTTAAAAAAAACCCCAAAACAAAAACCCAGGACAGCCTGGGCCAAGAGTTATGCTGCTGCCCTCCACCTTCCTTGGATGTCCTCCCCTCCTGCCTGTAGCAGACACAAGCAGCCCTCCAGACACCACCTCTTCTGGGCCTGTCAAGTCCTCAGTGCCCAGACAGTGACTCAGGTGCCTTGAAGGCAGGGAGGGGGTGACGCCTGACACTTCCCTGCCCAGGCACTGTGGTGGAGGGCATGTGGGCGGCAGGGGGTGGGGGTGGGTGGGAACCCAGCGTTCAGGGCAGAGGTGAAGGCAGAGAAGGGCAGAGGTGTCTCTGGGGCCAGGTTTTGGGGCTGTCAGTGTTGTCTAAAAGCCCCCCACCACTCACATCCAATAGATGAGGTAAGGATTTGGGAGAGGCCAGGAGGGAGAGCCTTGAGGGAGGGGAGGTCTTCACCTGCCAACATGGCTGGTCATCCACAGAGGTGGCCAGGCTCCCCTCCTGATGGCTGTACCAGTCAGCCTACCCTGGGTAGCTGGACAGACACCTCCTCTCAGACCCCGTGAGGCCTCCCAGCTAGTAACTCTGCAGGCAAGCCCTGGCAGGCCTAGGTTGGACTGGGTGTGGGTGTGGGGAGATGGCAACCCACATCTCCATGGGACAGCTGGGCGCGCCACCCAGCCTGGCTCCTGGGGAGCCCCTCAGTAAAGGGGAATGCTTTCATCTCTGAGGCTTCTAAAGCCAGGGTACAATTACCTCCTGCAGGCAGACACAAGAGACAGAGCCCCAACCTTGGATTCCACCCAACACATTTACTCCCCCGCCTCTGATGTGTCAAGAACACGCCTGTCTCCAAAGCTGCACTCCCTCCTTCTGGAGCGCCACCTCCCCCTGCTCGCCTCAATGTTGCCATTCCTTCCAGCTTAGATCACAGTCACCCAGAACCCATCCAGCACGGGAGACCTCTCCCTCCTCTAGATTCTCCCTCTTACTGCCTGTCTCTATCACTCATTCAGTACTTGGCAATGGACTGCCTTGTACCATAGCACTTAGCTTCTTGCTGGTATCCTATTTCCCCAGCTAGATTTTAAAATGTTACATTTGACCAGTTACTATGTGCCCAGGCTTCCGTATTCAAAAGGTACCAAAGAGATTTACAAACAGCAAAAATAAGTCCCTGTCATTTGCTCCCCTCATGGCAGCCACCAATGTTCACTTTTTTGGTTAGTATTTCCTTCCAGACATCTATGTATATACTAATGTGCGCACACACATTCAAATACCCTTGGCCCTGCCTCTTGTGTTTTTTACTTCCCAATAAATCTAGAAGATGGTCCACATCAATACATATAGATATACTTCCTTCTTTTTGGTGACAACATAGTATACCATAGTATATTGTACCATTGTTTATTTAACCAGCCTGCTATTAATGATACGGAATTTAGATTGTTTCTAATCCTTTGCTGTTGAAAAGAATGCTGCAACCCTTGTACATGCTTCTTTGCACATATGTACAACCACAAATTATTAGAGTTGCATTACTGGGTCAAAGGCTATATACCTTTAATTTTGATATATACCTCATATTACCCTCTTCAGAAGTTTTATCCAAATTATCCCTCCTACTAACAATGTAAGAGACTGCCTGTGCCCACAGCTTTGCCCGTACAATATATTACACTTTTTGATCTTTGTCAGTCATCTGAGAAGTGAAAGTATTTTGTTGCAGCTTTCCTTTTCCTCTTGCTGTAAATAAGACTGAGCATCTTTTCATGTTTAAAAGCCAGTACTTTCTCTTCTGTGAACTGTCTTGTCTGTGTCCTTTGCCCATTTAAAAAAACTGCATTGTTTGTCTTTTCTCATAAATTTGTCAGAAATCTTTGTTAACAAAGGAAATTAACCCTTTGTTTGCTAGATGTGTCCCACATAATTTCCTTCAGCTGTCATTTGTCTGTGTCCCAACAAGGTTTTCATCTCCCTGAGTACGGGACTGAAACTTAAAGCTCTTTGCATTCCTATTCTTAGTATAAAACCACACAGATCGTAAGTGCTAGACAAATGTCTGTTGAAATAAGAGAAGTAAGAGGAAAAAGATTTGGAAGATTTTGGAGTGACCTAACCTAATCTATTCCTTCCTCTTATACCGAGGTCAATCAGGACTGGAAACAGCAGAAACTAACTCTGCCAAAAAAAAAAAAAGAAAAGTGTCCCCCCCTCCCCCAACACACACACAATTGGAGAGACACTGGATACTATACAGAATCAGTACGAGGGCTGCCAAATAAGGCTACGCAAACAGGTAGGCACCAAGGGAAGCTTGGCAGTCAGCACCACAATCTAGGTCAGGGCACAGGACAGCCTGCCTGAAAGACCCCTGTCCCCTCCACCCAGGCATTGAGGCTGACATTTCCTCCTCCAGACACTAGAGGCCACTGCTGGCTCTGCTGCTACCACTGCTGAAATGAATTCTCAACTGCCCCTGCCTCTCTGTGACTTGCTCCAGATTCAGAGTCCCCGTTGGAGCTTCCGACTGGCAGGACGTCTGGCTTTTGCCTACACCCTTGGAGCCGGGAAGTCTGGGACAGCAAGTGTCAGGTTTTGTGGCAGGTAGTGGCCTCCCTCCCATCAAAGCTTACGCAATGGGAATTCGGTGGATGTAGGTAGGTAGGAGGCTCAGACTGTGAGCAGCCAGGAAAACTGGACAAATGCACACCAGGCTCTTCTCTCACAGCTGGCTCAAGCCCTTCTCTTTGATGAAGCATTTCTGGGTGACCCAGCCTAAAATATTCTTCTGGATTTACATAACCATTATTGCTTGGGCTAATCATGATGCCAGAGAGTTTTTGTACTAAGACCTACTATGTACCATACCTCTTTTGACTTTCAAACAGCCATAGGCATTACCTGTATTTAGGGAGGAAAAACCAAGTCCTTAGAGGTTTTCCTGTCACACAGTAGTACCAGGTTGAAAACCAGGTCTGTCTGTTTCCAAGGCCTTGGAGTTTCCCAGTGGTTTATACTGATGGGCTGGTATCTTATCAAGTTGGAGCTCTGTGAAGGTAGGGATTGAGCTGCAGTCTTCTCTTTACAGCCTGGCTGCATCTACAACATAGAAGATGCTTGTGCATTGGCCTGGATATCAAGTGGGAGTCAGTTCTAGAGGGTTCTCTAACTTTCCCATGAGGCCTGAAGCCAGAAATCACTTTAAGGTGGAAAAGTCTACACAGGATCAGTTTGGACAGAAAAACCTCGTATCTGGGGAATTTCCTCTCCTTCCCCCCGCCCCCATTTTCCCATAGTCCCACCTCTCCCAAATGTGTCAAAACTGTTAATAACATGTTCCCATCTGTTCATTATTTAATCATCCAATGGATATTTTTGAACCCCATTACTGTCCTTAATACTCTACTGAGAAAAAAGACATAGTCTCTGCCCTGTGAGACTTACATCCTAGTGGGGGAAGTAAATGTCAATCAAATAATCAAACAAATAAATGCTCTGACCAGCGGGAGGAAGGATGCCAAGAGATGCTATGAGAGGCAGGTCTGACCTGCTCAGGGAAGTCGGGCAGCCTCTTCTGAGGACCGGGGCTAGAGCAGGGATCTGAAAAAGGGGGAGGATTTAGACCCAGAGGGGAGTCTGTGAGCCCTTGAAGTGGCGATTTCCTCCAGGTGAGTAACCATCGAGCCATCGAGCCTGTCCATAGGAAAGCCACAGAAGGGCCAGGGGCTGGGTGGCTTGTTTGTTGGCGAGTGCGTCACGCCTGGATGGAGCCTGCCGCTGCCTCCCAGGTCCCATCTGGGGATGACGTTGCCCTGGTGCAAGCCCAAAATAGCCGGCTCCGCCTCCATCTCCCGGCAGCCCCTGCAGCAGCACACCCCCCTCCACGCCCCAGGTGACAGGCCGAGCCGGCCTCCTCTGGGTCTCTAGTAGTTTCCGTGCCGCTGACGCATGCTTGCGCGCACAGCTGGGCCGGCCGCGTCCTACGCAGCAGCCGCAAGCCGGGAAGCCGGTGCCAGACGGTTCCCGGCGGGGGGCAGGGGCGGGGCGCTGCAGGAGGCCAGGGACTCCCCGCGGAGGAGGTGCGGGCGGGGGGCCCCGGTCAGGCTGGGGGGCCCTGGGCCGGGTTGCTGGCGTTTGGGGGCCGCGATAGGACGCCCCGGCCCTGGGCCCCGAGATAGTCCGTGGCACGGCCTGCGAGGGCCGATAAGGCTGCCCGAGGGAGCCTAGTCACCGGCCGCGAGGAGAGCCAGCGGGCTCTGCTGCCCCCTGGGAGCGCCTCCCGCCGCCCCCGGGGGTCTCCAGCCCCAGGGAGGGGCTCTCGGTTCTTTCGGCCTGACTGTACCTTCTCTACCGCAGCCCCAAGGAGGCCCGCTTGACGACTAGCGAGTTGCCATGGCATCCTACTACGAGATCCTAGACGTGCCGCGAAGTGCGTCCGCTGATGACATCAAAAAGGCGTAAGTGCCTCCGCTGTGCATCAGAAAGCCACTCACTGCTCTCACCCCACTCCCACCACCCTGGGGCCAATTAAGAGGCAGTGCTGAGAGAACCAGGTCCTTAGGAAGGATTGGGGCCCTTCCTCAGAGACTGACCCCTGTAGGGAGGAAGGAGACCCCTGGATGAATAGGAGAAAGTCTATAGGGTGAAGTTCCGCTGGGAGGTGCAGTGTGAGCTCTTTTCCAGTGCACCTCCCATCCCCTCCCTTCCCCTTCACTCCTACGCCAACCCCCAGCCTCTAGATGTGGGCTTTCTCAGGTTGCAGTGCAAAGATGCTCAAGCACTGTGATCAGGAGGGACTAGCGTCCCTCCCCCCCCCCCCCCCCCCCCCGCCCATGGGTACATGTACCCACGTCCTTTGCAACCCTAGCCCCAGCAAGCCACAGGGAGGGGTTAGGCCTGGGGCTTTCTCATCCTCACCTTATCACCCTCTAACACAAGTATGTAGTCTCAGCAGTGGCTGCAGAGGGGCGAGATAGCGACTCTTAAAACATTGCTGCAGGGATGGACTGAGATCTGCGTGGTGGAAGGGCTGTGGTGGGCTAACAGGAAATGGGTCGTTGTGTCCCCTGGTGGGAC
Source organism: Hippopotamus amphibius kiboko (assembly GCF_030028045.1). NCBI lineage: Eukaryota > Metazoa > Chordata > Mammalia > Artiodactyla > Hippopotamidae > Hippopotamus > Hippopotamus amphibius. Next base: position 87,827,579 of record NC_080193.1, on the reverse strand, counting down.
GTGCTTGCGTTTGTCCCCTGACCCTCCCCTCTGAACCCACTTCCTGCAGGTATCGGAAGAAGGCTTTACAGTGGCACCCAGACAAGAACCCAGATAATAAAGAGTTTGCTGAGAAGAAGTTCAAGGAGGTGGCCGAGGCATACGAAGTGCTGTCAGACAGTAAGGGCCAGGGTCAGGGGTCAGGGCAGGGTAGCACCTGTCACTCCCACTTCATGCCCCATCACACTCCTTCCCAAAGCCATGCTGCCACCACCCCAGTCTCCTCCATGCCTTTTCCAACCTTGTATTTAAGTGCCCCCCTCCCACAGGGACTGTAGGATTTTTGTTTATTTCAATTCAGAGGAGCACCTACTGTGCGCCAAGCACCCTTTTATTCTTCCGCTGATCCCCTGTCTCAGTGTCTGCTCCCCAGGGTCTGGTAATGATAGCATGGATCCTGACAAGGGGAAGGAAGCAGGGCAGGTAACCAAGGTGTGCTGAGCCTCCTCTGTGCCAGGCATTGGTGGGTGTAATCTCCACCAGTCCTCACAGCTGTCCTGAAGGACAGAATTTATCATGCCCATTTTTCAGGCAAGGAAACTGAGGCTGAGAGAGGTGAAGTAACTTGCTCAAGGAATACGACTCCAGGTCTTTCATTCATTAATTCAAAAAATATTCACTGAGTGCTTATGGTGCCAGGCCCTTGTTGGGTACTAAGGAACGATGGAGGACAAGCAGGCAGTGTCTTCGTCCTGATGGGTTTATCACAGTCTGGTCCGGGAAGACTGACATTAACCAAGTAAATGCATAGACAAGGTTATTCCAAAGGAACATAGCAAGGTGATGTGATAGGGAGTAACAGACACCAGTTTTAGGTAGTCAAGGAAGGTCTTTCTGTGACATTTAGGCTAGGCCTTGATTAATAATAACATAGTAATAATTAGCTAACATTTATGAAACACTATGTATCAGGCACTGTGCTAGGTAGATTATCTTAATCCTTGGAATTATGAGGTCAGTGCTGTTACTGTGTCCATTTTACAGATGAGAAGGAGTCACTGTATGAAGGGCTGAGCTGCTGCTGAAACCTATAGCCCGTGTCCCCTGTGCACCCTGTTGTCAGTCTCTGGACAGTCCTCTGAGGGTGCTAGCCTGGAATGGGAGGCCATCATCCGAGAAGGAGGGAGAAATGATCTGTTCTCTCTTTCCAGAGCATAAGCGCGAGATCTATGACCGATATGGCCGGGAAGGGCTGACTGGCGCAGGTAGGTGGAGCAGGGGTGTCCAGGGATGAAAGTGGGTCAGGGAGGAGGAGAGAGGACAGATTCCTGCAGTGGACGCTCGCTCTCACTCTTCCCTCGAGGCTCCTGGAGTCTCGTGCCGTAGGTGGGGTCCCCTGGCTCAGTGCAGGGTGCACACCCTAAGCCCCCTCTTCATCCTGCCTCTCCTCCAGGAACTGGCCCATCTCGGGCGGAAGCTGGCGGTGCTGGGCCTGGCTTCACCTTCACCTTCCGCAGCCCGGAGGAGGTCTTTCGGGAATTCTTTGGAAGTGGAGACCCTTTTGCGGAGCTCTTTGGTGAGTGGACTCAGGTGGCCTCTGATGAGCTCAACTTCTCCCTCCAGGCCCCCTCTCCATCAGCTGGGAGGCCCTTAGGCAGCAGGCTGAGAGGGAAGCCAAAATTCCACGGACGGAAGATTTTGTGGGGGTGGATCCAGTGAGCGCTGGGGCAGAACCTTACACATTCCAGAACCCACGTGACCCTTTAGTGACACTTCAGAGACTTGCCTTATTAAATGATAACAATAATTCATTGTTAAACCTCCACAATGACGGCCATGAAAGCAAGACTCAGAGCATCATGGGACAGTGATAGTGCCAATACAAACAACACCAGATGCCACTTTTTTGAATGGTTAAATGAACGCTGTGAGGTAGATAATTTTATCCCCATTTACAGATGAGAAGACTGAGGCATGTTCAAATAACTTGCTTAGAATCACACAGAAGATGGCAGAGCTGTGTCTGCCTGACATCACACCAGGCTTATCTGCATAAAACTGAAGGCACTATTCCCTACTTCCGCCCCGCCTTTATTCTTTATGGTGGCCAGAATGGACTGGGGACCTTTTTCATGCATAATAATAAAAGGGAATTTAATTTATAAATCAGTCCAAGCAAAAAAGAAGAAAATCAGAAATGTACCCAGTTGCTTAGCGGCTTCTGTTTCAAGACTTAGGAGCAGGGTTCACACGTCCTGGGGTGGGGGGATCTTTTCACCGGATGATGGTTCATCTGCTTACTCGTTGCAGATGATCTGGGCCCCTTCTCAGAGCTTCAGAGCCGGGGTTCCCGACACTCGGGCCCTTTCTTCACCTTCTCTTCCTCCTTCCCTGGGCACTCTGGTAAGTGCCGTCCCTTCCCATGCTTGCAAATGTTTGGAGTCCTGGAGCCCTTCGCCTCAGCTTGTTGCTTCCCCACACCTTCTGCCCTGTGTTTCTGGAGCCCTGCCGCCAGGCAGCTGTGTGGGGAGACCCCACAGAGGTTCCTGGCCTGTTGTGAGCGCAGCCTGCTGGGTACAGCCTCTGTCTAACATCCTCTTCTCCTGCTCCTCCTCCTTGGTCCGGATGCCAGACTTCTCCTCCTCATCCTTCTCCTTCAGTCCTGGGGCTGGTGCTTTTCGCTCTGTTTCTACATCTACCACCTTTGTCCAAGGACGCCGCATCACGACACGCAGGTGAGGGCTCCTTCTGGGACCATACGGGGGTGGCAGGTGTGTGTGTGGGGGGGTTGGAGGGGTAGCTGCATTCAACTGGAGAGGCAGCTCCCTGAGGGCAGAGCCCAGTTCTGTCCTGTCCGCTGCGGAGTCCTGGAGCCTGGACAGGCACCCACAGGACTCGGGCGTGCCCGCTGAGTGAACCGTGCTATCTCCCACAGAATCATGGAGAACGGGCAGGAGCGGGTGGAAGTGGAGGAGGACGGGCAGCTGAAGTCTGTCACAATCAATGGTGAGGAGCGGCTCTGCCACCCAAGCCCGATCAGGAAGCCCCGGGCCCCAAAGCCCCCCACCCCAGCTGCTCCTCTCTGAACTCCTCTGGGGCAGGGAGGTCACACTGGCCAGATCGTAGATGGTGATCCCGGGGAAGGGGGCCGGGACAGAGCATTGTAGAGTTTAGAGGGCCAGCTAATCACCATTGTCATGAGTGGGGTGCCTGGAGTTTGCAGAGCACTTGACTATTTTTAAAGCACTTGCACACATACCGTATCCCCTGTATTCTTAAAACAGCCACGGGAAAGCAGGGCAGTTTGCATTCGCCCTACTTTTTATTTGAAGAGACTGAGCCTCAGCATGGCTAAGTGGCCCTAACTCCCAAGAAGCCCTAGCCCCAAAGCTTTGACCTACTTAGTAAAGGGTAAAGCCAGGAATGAAACCCAGGACACAGGGTTCCTGGAGCTGAATGCTTCTTCCCACAATACCACGCACTACAGGATGGTCACCATGGCTACCCTTTCATGCCCACCGACTCTGGGAGCTCTGTGTGCTAAGGGCTCTTCCTAGGCTGTCTTACTTAATCATTGGAACAATTTGACAGTGTAGGCACTCTCATCACTCCCATTTTACAGATGGGGAAAGGGAGGCTTAGGTAGGTTAAGTAACTTGCCAAAGGAGACAGTTCATACCTGCTGGGCTGAATACCTGGCCATGCTCATAACCACCATGCTAGTTGCCAAAATGCAAGCACTCCCTTTCCAAAGGAGGGGCTGTAAGTGGTCAGAGTCGCTGCTGCGTGAGGCAGCCTGGCAGGCTTCCTGCAGCCTGGATCAGAGGGCTTCATGGTGGCCGTGACTCCCGCAGGTATCCCGGACGACCTGGCGCTGGGCTTAGAGCTGAGCCGTCGTGAGCAGCAACAGTCTGTCACCACCAGGTCAGGGGCCACGCAGGTCCGGCAGACCCCTGTGTCACGACCCCCTGACGGCGACCTCTCTGAGGATGACGAGGACCTGCAGCTTGCCATGGCCTACAGCCTGTCAGAGATGGAGGCAGCTGGGAAGAAACCGGCAGGTGGGCGGGGGGCACAGCGACGACGGCAGGGGCAGCCCAAGGCCCAGAACCACGATCCGGGCACAGGGGAGACCCATGAGGGTGCAAGGGGTGACACAGCCAAACCCAGCCCATCTCAAGAGGAGAAGGCCTCCCGCTGCCTCATCCTCTGATCACCAGGCCCAACCCACCCGATTCAGGGGGACCAGGGGTCCTGTTCACTGTCAGGAGAGCAGAGAGGGGCGTGGCCTGAGTTGCAGGAGCCCCTCTCTACCTCTGTGCTCCCTCCCAGGTCCACCCCACTCCAGCGCGGACTCAGGATTTGCTGTGCTTGGGCCATGGCTGATAGGTCCCTGGCAAAGCCCAGGGTGGGGGCCCTCAGGGCAGTGGGAGGGCCTGAGGAGCCAGGATGCGCTTATTGTTATTAGACAGGGAGCTTCAAAGGGGCATTAGTGGCTTGGGTGGGGCCTTTTGTGCCCAGGTCTTCTGCCACCTGTGTTGCTGATGATGTTAAGGAAGGAGGGCTTGGCCTGAGGTTCTCCGAGCCAGAGTCAGCAGCCACGGCTCTCCTTGTCCGGCTGCAGACACCCCCACCCTGGTTTCTGCGCAGTGTTGAGCTCTGACGTGTGTGTTGCTTCCCTCCTGGTGCTGCATCTCCTCCCTCGCACTCTTCTCTCTGCAATTCCCCACGGGCCACATCGCTTGCTTTCACTGCCGTCTGGCTGGGACTCCCTTCTTCCCTCCCCCAGAAGGCCTCTTTGTGGCGAGGAAGATGCTGTGGCCGGTAGGGCCATAAGGTCTTCTGGGGAGGCTAGCTGGGTGGGGCGGGAGCCTCTCGGCCATCCAGATTCGGAACCGGAGCCTACTCCTCCTCCCTTCCTCTTGCTGCCTCAGCCTGCCCCAGGCCTCGGGACTAGCCAGAGGTGAGGCCGGCTAATCCTGGAGAGGGGGGATAAGGTCAGGGTGCCCCAGGAGGGAGGCTGAGGAGGGAACTGTACCCCATCCTCCTGCACCATGCATCAGGGCTCAGGGAGAGGCCACAGGGCTAGCCCAGGGCTGCATGCTCAGCTCCGTCCTCCACGGCTTGCTGCTGACGCTCTCTCCTGTCACCCCGCCCCCGCTCTCTCCCCAGATGTGTTCTGAGCTGGATGTCCGGGACCCAGAGTCGCTGCACAGTTCCAACAGGACAGCGCCCAACCCTGTGCACTGGGAGGGGACCCTCCATTCCTCTCCCTTGCCCGTGCTGAGCATAGAGCCGGGCCTGGGTGGTGGGTGGGGGCTGGGTGGGAAGTAGTCTTAGCCTGTAAATGCTTCCCTGGGTGTTTGGTGCCGTCTCTTGGGGACTACAAGTCCCAGAATGCAACGCACCCTGCCTCCTTTCTGTCAGATCATGCTTGCCAAGGGAAGTGGTATGCCGTTACGGAGCTGTGCATCCTGGGACGTGTCGTTCCAGTGCTGGTCAGCACGTCACTCACTGTGAGATGGGGAGATCCTGTCATTTGATTTGTCCCTGGCAGGGGTGGCAAGAATGTGGATGAAGGGGTAATGGTCTGAGCTTTGTTTCCCCTGACACCTCTTGCTAGTGCCGGGGTTCGAGTGTGCAGATCAAGGCCCTCTGGCATCTGGGAGAGGCTCTTTTCCTGTGGGCAGTGCCGGGGTCTGAGAATGAGCCAGGGCGGGTGCAGCTAAGCAGCGTGTGGTCTCAGGAGGCTGACAGACAATGGGCCTGCGAGAGCGTGGGAGGGAAGGCCGCGCTGGCCCTCTCGGTGCTGGGGGTGCTGGGGGTGGGGGGTGTGCCTGTGTGGCTGGACGTGGCCTGTGATGGGGCTCTGGGCATGTGGCTGCTTGTCTGGCTTCTTTGCCCTCTGACCCCGCTGCCCATTCTTTCTCTCCAACACCACGGAAGCTGCCTCTCCTCCTCTGGGGGGAGCCTGGGGGTGGGGGAGGGGAGTGGTGGACCCGGGGTGTTGCCAGACCCTGTGCCGCTGAGTCTCAGAGACCTATCAAAGCCCTCTGGGCTGAGCTCAGACCAAGAGGGAAACACTGGAAGTCAATAAAGCCGAGTTTCAAGAGCTGGGTGGTGTGCCGTGTTCCACGCGCTTCCTTCTCCGGGGGGAGCCCTGTGGGACCAGCAGGTGACATACCTCCCTTTATTGCCCAGGGATCCAGAGGTTGCAGGCCTTCCCAGCTGACAGCAGAAGTCCCCTCTTTGACTAGGTGGCCCTCTCTAAGGATGTTGTGGAATCCCCTGAAATGCGCACCTTCTTCTGCCCTCACCTCTTGAGGCCCCACAGCTGGCTTTTCCCAGGCAGCTGTTGTTCCCCTCGCACAGGGTCCCACCACCCAATACTCTGCGGCACAGCTCGGACCAGACTGAGTTATGACTTGACTGAACACATGAGGCCAACAGAAAGCCAGAAACACGTGGTGAAAAACCTCCTCCCAAGGCCCAGCGACTGAACCCCCTCCACAGGTCTCCTTAGCTTAAGGCCAGCGGCCAGTGTCAGAGGCCTGCCTCTCTCATGTGGAGTGGCAAACGTCCGCCCCACCCAGGGTCCAGGCCCCAGGGAGGGGAGAGCCAGGTACCCCTCCCCTTCTCTCTCCAGACACCTGCAGAGATGCCCTCCCAGCCACAGGACAAGCACCTTTCCATTGTCAAGCAGGGCAGTGCGGCTCCCCGCCTACTGTCTCTTCCATTCCGGGGTAAGCACGTGGCTTTATCTTCAATGGCCAAAGGGCCTCTACTGTATTTTTCTCAAAGCCAGGAAGCAGCTTGTCCCGCAAGAGAAATTTCAAGCCTCTATCTTGAGAGAATCTGCTGGAAGTTTGTAACATGGCTGTTCTGCCCACTTCTGGCCTTTGAGATGGCAAACATTGATGCTGAGCCTCAGCAGAGCACAGGTGAGGGGTGGGGGCCTGCGGTCCGCGCCCTGGTCCCTTGGCTCCCTGTGCGGGACAGGTGGTACTCACCCATTGTTCGTGTGAGGGGCCTGAGCCTTGGCAAGGTTAGGCAGCCCTCACTCCCGAGTAGCTCCAGGCGCAAGGCTCTTTTTGCTTCATTTCTGTGTCTACCACTTTTGTCCAAGGAAACCTCATGACATGCGGATGAGGGCTCTTCTGCACGAGGGGAGAAAGTGCCCCTTGCCCCCAGGTGAATGACTGTTGTCACATCTCACAGGCCTGGTCTGCGAGTCGCTATGAGTTTAGCTACTTTTGCTTAAGGCGTGGTGAGCATTTTGTCTGCATCACCTCATTTAGTCCTAACCTCAATCCTGCTCAACGTACATTATTCCTGAGGCCGAAGGACGTGAGGCAGCTGCCCAAGAGCTGAGAGGACAGGCAGCAAAGAGGTCAAGCACGCCTGCGTTCCAATCCTAACGCCACCACTTAACTAGTTGTGGTGCCTTGGGCAAGTTCTGAGGTGCAGTCTCTTTGTAAGAGGGCTAATGATTGGTAGCATGTCCTGAAGATTAAACAAGTTAATGGGTGTAAAGCATCTGGGAGGCTGCCAGACGCATAGGGAGCACAGCATACAAACTACTGCCTAATTGTTACTAGTTACCCTTCAAGCCCTGGAGAGCCTGACTCCCAGGCCTGGCTCCCCCAGCGCCCTCTCTGCATCTCCTGAGAAATGCAGCAGGGCCCGGCTCCAGACTGAGGCTGGGGCTGGAGTCTGGAAGCAGAGCAGACAGAAACACGTAGGAGTCCAGGTTGCAGCTGCACACACAACACACTCACTTTATTCACATTGATAGAAAAGTAGATTTTTCTAGAAATGTTCTCTTGTGCCAGAGGGAGAGTTGGGTGGCACGGAGCAGGAGGGCGAGAGGCGGAGGCAGGAAGGGCAAGGGCCAGAGTGAGTCGTGGCGGCAGGACAGCTGGCAGCAGGGGCTGGGAGAGCAGGAAGAGCTGGGCGTGGTGGCCCCCTGCCCCGTTCTAGCCACGCTTGGAGGGTGGAGGGCGTCCACACAGACATGTTGAGAGCATCCCGAGTGGTGGGAAATGGGGGCCGGGGAACTCAGGCAGGGGGAGGCTCTGGGTGGAATTGTTGACTCTCCTCTCCTCCTGGCGGGCTGCCAGCTCCCCCACGGGCCGCCTGGGCTCTGGCATGCCCCTTCCTGCTTCCCCTTCCTTACACACTCCTCTTGGAAGGGCTGGACGTGCCCAAGAGGAGCCAGAGTGGCAGGCGAGGGAGTGAGGAGTGAGTACACAGATAGATGCTCACACAGGCAAAGAGGGAGCAGAGGCTGGGCTGCCCACTGAGGGGCCCCAGGGGTCTCACTGGGGCAGGGCCTTGAGGATGGCATTCACCTCCTCCGCCACAGCTGTCAGGGCGAATTCAAACTGGTCCTGGGGAAGGGCAGGGGGAGGGGGGTCATGGGGAGGCCTGGCCTTTGCTCCTGCCCCTGGGGGTGGGGGGGGGGCTTTTGGGAAGTCACTGGGGGAGCAAGGAGCCCTCCTGGGGAGGGGTAGGGAGGCAGGCAGGAGAGGCAGGCTGCTGCCGCTTTCGCCGGGGAAGAGTGGTGGCTAGGGTGGGTGCAGGGAGGAACAGTCACCTTAGAGCGGACGAGGCCGGGCCGCTGGTCACGGACATGCTCCAGGGTGGCAGCGATGTCGATCTCCTTCACTCCTGGGGAGGAGGGGCACTGGGCTGCTCAGGGGATGTCCAGAGGAGGCTAGGACCCAGAAAGCCTAGGGCATCCTGGGGTGGGAGGCTTGGAGGACTGGACAAAGCCCGGGGGTGTAGCAACCTGCCCTCCATGAACTCCTGGGACCCCAGGGGAGACTCTACTCAGGGGCTGGGCTGTGGGTACAGTGGGGAAGGTCGTCACCTTTTGCCATGCGGTTCAGTACCATATCGATGAGGATATAGGTGCCAGTCCTCCCTGCACCGTCACTGAAAGAGGAGATGGTGACAGGCTGAGCTTGGACCCGGCAGGAATGGGGAGGGTTAGCTGGGGGTGGGGCATGAGTGAGCCAAGGGTGAGGAAAGGTCATAGCCCTGGTCCTGGGAATTGGGCCTTGAGTGGGGAGCCTGTGACGCGCAGGGTGTCTCTTGGGCAGTGAGCCAACTGAAAAGGAGAGCCCTGGCTCCGCCCTGAGGTGGAGGCAGCAAGAGGGAAGGGAATAGCCTTTTCCAGCCTCTTGTCAGGCTTTCATGCAGTAAACTGTTTACGTCAATGGCAAGATGGTAAATGTTTTCCATTTTGTGGGCCGCATATAGTCTCTGTTGTGCATTCTTTTTTTTTTCTTTTTCAGCGATTTAAAAATGGAAACATGATTCTCAGCTCATGGGCCTTTAAGGAAACAGATGGTATGCTGAATGTGGCCCATGGACTGTAGTTTGCTGGCATCAACAGGACAGGCAGGCAGTGTGCTGGGGAGGTGTGCACAGGGAGCCGGAGCAGAGAGCGGGCAGGAACCAGGAATGCCCCACCTCAGGGGCCTCTGGCCTGTGCTGGCCTGTCCCCCCGCATCCTGCCCCCCCCCCCCGCCCCGCACGCACCTGCAGTGCACAATGATGGGGCAGGAGCGGCCCCGGTAGCACTTGTTCACTTTCCTGCAACAAGAAATGGGCATGAGGCCAGCGGGCACCAGCAGAGGGGAAGGGGAACCGAAACACACACTTGTGGGCCTCTCTTTCTTCCTTTTCTCCCCAACACCCAGGGCAGAGGAGGAGGGCTGGAGAGAGGAGTCAGCGCTGGAGGCAAAAAACCAGCGATGGTGTGGATGGCACTGGGCTCGCCTCATCACTTATGAGCTGTGTGTCCAGACTATGCACCTGGAACAACTGATTCAACCTGTTCGAGCCTCAGTTTTCTTACCTGTAAAATGGGGATGATGGTAATAGCAACCTCCTTCTTAGGGTTCTTACTATGATCACATGAGATAATCCACATAAAGAACTAAGTGCAAGATCTGGCATTCAGTAGATGCTCATTAAATGACAGTACTGTTAATGATAATACCTAATAATATTAACAACCACCTCTGTCAGAAGTTCAGGGGGGATGGGCTTTCTGGTGACTTCAAAGGTGTCAATCTTGCCACATCCTTGCTCTGCCCCTACAGCTGCCCAGGGTGTTCCCCTCGCCACCCAGCCTCCTTGTGGTCCTCACCAGCAGTGAGGTCAGGTAGTAGCCCTGGGCACAGAGTTCTTCTGGTGAGGGGAGGACAACCCCTCAGCTCTGAATGTAATGCTGCCACCTATCTCCCTTAATAAGTCTTACCTCAACACCAGTGCTCTGTGGTTGGGTCATATTCAGACTTGGGGTCCACCTGGACCTCAGACTCTGCTGCCCTGATCACAGCTCAGCAATGAGCAGGGGGTTTCTTCCTCTCTCAGTGGCCCAGTCTAACCTGCCCTTGTCCCTTATGACATTCCTGCTTTGAGAGCCACTTGCAGACTCCTGATAGCTCCAGTGGGTCAGGGTGAGGGAGGACCTTCTGAAGAGTTATTAGAGAGTTTCAGGGGAAGCTTGGAACTTAGTGGTCCTCCAGTCTGGTTCCCCCAGGCTTGCAGGGGCCAGGTGACTTTGAATGGTTTTCTAAGAGTCCACATGGTTTCCTAGCATATTGGCTGGTACATCAGGGCTGGAGTTGAACAGAAGTTGCCACAGTGGTTCCCAATCATTTAATAATAATGATAATAAATAGCATTTAGAATTAATAGAGCCCTTGCTATGTGCCAGGCACTTAAGGTAGATTTTATAGACTTTATGCTATTGACTTTGTAACAACCCCCTAAAGTATGTCATCATTCTCGTTTCACAGGTAAGAAAACAGACGGAGGTCAAGGAACTTTGCTCAGAGTCACTTTCTAGGACTTAAGAAAATATTTTGCCTTCCCTCTGGTGGACCTTCACCAAACTATACTTATTAAGCAGCAATTAATTTGTCTGGGTGTCTAATGCCAACTGAGTTTACATAATTCCATCCTAAAGCAAAGAAATATAACCTTTTAGCTTACCTGTGCAACCTTAAAACAGGTCCATGCACTAGTTCTATAGAGATCTTTAAAATGTGGAAACCAAAAAAATAGCTCTTATACCCCTTGCGTTGCTTTTGAAAAGCCTGTGCCTCGGGCCCTGGGGACCCCAGTTAGAAGCCATTGTTCTGAGGCTCAGAAACTATCCTCAGGTTCCTCCTTCAACATCCACCCCCCGCCCCCCCCCCCCCCCCCACTGGCTCTGCTCCTCTGCTCTCTGCCCAGCACCTAGAGACCTCAGGCCAGCCTGGTGAGGAGCATCTTGAGGAGCCTGGTTCCACTGAGTCCTCAAGAATCCAGAGATCCTCCCAAACTCCCTTCCCTGAGCACCCCACCCCCCCAGCTCCCGGCTCTCCCAGCAGCCTTCAGGGTGGTCCCTGGGCCCACACGTCCTCATGTCCTGTCCATGCAGCGGCCACACCTGCCAATGAGCACTTTTGTGACTATGCAACTGGAGTGAGAATACTAGCTGCAGATCACAAAAATGACGCTGGCAGCCGTGAGAGAGAGGAGGGGGAGAGAGAGAGGAGGGAGGAGACAGAGAGGGGAGACAGAGACAGAGAGAGACAGAGTAAACAGGCAGAGATGAGAGGGAGGTGGAGGAAATGGAGCAGGGAGAAGGAACAGGGAAAGGTGCAGAGAGGCAGAAATGTGGATGGAGGGGAAGAGTGAGACAGACTTCGAGGCAGAGTGATGGAGAAAGAGGTGGGGGGAGTGGGAGGGTGAGGGAGAGAAAAGAGGGAAGGAAGAGAGGGGAAGAGAAGGAAAAACAGGGAAATAAAAATAGAGGCAAAGAGACACAGAGGGATAAAGAAGAGGAATGGCAGGAGGGAATGACAGACAGCGAGGGGACAGCAGACACAGACAGTGCTGGACGCCTGGAGGTGTAGGACGGAAGGAAACAGACAGCAGGGACCAAGGAGAGAGAGAGAAGGAGGGAGGGAGGGAGCTAGATACAAGGTGAGCCCTTCTTGGAGGGAGAGGGAGAAAGAGCCTGACACGGAGAGGCAGGGAGAGAAAGAAGGCAAGAGGGAGGAAGGAGACAGCCGGCCAGCAGAGAGAGCAGACAGGAGCTGGACCACAGCAGTGGAGGGATAGGTACCGCGAGACAGAGCGTCAGTCCTTGCTTGGGGGGTGGTGTCTGGAAGGGGGCACCAGGAGCTCAGTCAGTCCTGGTTTGGGGGTGTCTAGAAGGGGGCACTGGAGGTCCAAAGGCCAAGGCTCCAGGTGGGACTAGAGGGCCTGCCTCTCCTGACCTGGGGCCCCAGGAGGAGCTGATGGGCTGGGGGAAGGTAGGAGAGCCCAGCTCCCGGCCCCCTTGCTCCTGTGCTGCTCTCTCCCTGGATCCTCCGAGCCTCCCTCGGGCCGCCCCATTGCCCAGGTGCTGGGGCGCTCACCTGCGGAAGTCCAGCAGGGGCCGGGTGGAGGCCGGGGTGCCCTCTGCCGGCCAGCTGAGGAAGTGGAACTGCGTGAGCGTGCGCGTCTCCTGGGTCTGCACGTTTTTCAGGTAGAAACTCCGCACCAGGAAGTCCTCACACCAGATGTGCTCCGAAACCAGGTTCACCTACGGAGGAGGGGGCACAGGCCTGAGCACGACAGGGCACCTCCAAATCCTCCCGGCCTCCCAGGCCAGTCAGATTCTAAATCCTCCAGGAAGCTCACCCAAACATCTGCCCCAACTGTCCCAGCTGTCCGCAAGAACCCTAGCTGTTTGTGTCACTTACGGACTGCTCAGGACAACTGGTGGCTTTTCCATCTAGACACAACTATTGTGAGGTTTTTTTTGTTTGTTTGTTTTTTGTTTTTGGCTGCATCCAGTGGCTTGCGGGATCTTAGTTCCCCAACCAGGGTCCAACCCAGGCCCCCAGCAGTGAAAGCACTGAGTCCTAACCACCCAACTGCGAGGGAATCCCCAATATTGTGAGCTTCTTGAATTCACAGCTCCTTCCTCTTCTGCACAGAGACTAGCAAAGTGTCTGTGCTACACACACCATAAACTTTGATAAACTTCTGCATTTTCATTTGATTTTTTTCTTTAACCACAAGCAAGACCAATTTTTAAAACTTAAAAAAAAAAAGACTGTTGAGTGCTCATCTGATGATGAAAAACTGCTACCCAGTGCTCATCTGATGATGAGAAGTGCAATTAATGTCTCGTTTTATGGGGGTTGTCACCTCCCATTTGTCAGGAATGTTGCTCCTTCCCCTGCTTTACCTCTGCCCAGTTCCCCACTACCTATCTTCTCTCCTAATGAAAGTCTGTTTCTATTTTACAAAAGCCACATATGTGACTGGCGGCATTTCTTTCTTTGCTTTGGCCTCCAGGAAACTCAGATCTAAGTTAGGCTCAATAAAAGTAGGTCTCAATCTTGGTCTTTGAGTATACCTATCTTCCTTGTCTCAAAACTATACTCCTGGCTTTTAACTTCTTACCTTAGTTTCAGTTGTTTTATAGTTTTATATCTGTACCTTTCATCATAGGTCCCTATAAGTGCTTTTTGCCCCTAGACTAGACACACACATACACACCATGTATATGCATGTGTGCATGTATGTTTATATACACATATGTTCACACATGTATGAGTGGGTGCACCATCCACTTTCCCCACCCCCATTGTCTCCTGGCCGTGGGGTTCTGCTGACCTCATATACATGGTAGAGGGAGGAGCCCTCATCTGGCCAGTAGCGGTCACACTGCTTGACACCATCCTCTACCAGCGGGGTCAGCATGACGATGACGGTGCAGCCACTCTCCCACACCATCTAGGGACAGAGACCCAGGTAAGCTCCATTCTAACCTCCCTGGGACCTGGCTGGCCATGGCTGCCCACAAGGGCCCCTGGTCCTTGGAGAAGCCCTCCCTCCAAAAGCCCACCTGCCAGAAGTCTGAGATGGTATGCGACAGTGGGCCCTGTGTGGCTATGTAGGCGGGCATCCGAGGGTCGTGCTCAATCTGGGGGCAGGAAAGATACATCATGAGCCAGAATGGGAAATGCCACTATGGAGACACTCGGTCAAAGGGAGCTGGCCAGGGTCTGGGGGGAGCCTGAGAACCCCCGTTTCCATGGTAGGATGGACACATCAGGCCCACAATTCCAGGGCCTTGAGTGGGGAAATGGAGTCTCTGGGGGCAGGATGAAAATGGGGAGGAAGTGGGGGCCACTCACAATGGGGCTGGCGTTGATGTAATCACTCCGAGAAGGGCTGCTCTCCACCTTCAGCTTGATGCGAGCATGGTCATCTGCATAGACCCCGCATCCCACCCCAGAAGCCCCTCCAGTCATTGAGGTCCTGGCACCTCTGCCACTCAGCCTGAGCCAGGAGCCCAGCCCCTCCCCCAAGCCCTCCAGAGCTCCCAGCAGACGGAGGGCTGGGCCTGGTGGGCCAGCAAGACTCACTCACAGGGCAGGAAGTCAGGGTGGCGGTTCTTTTTGATGTTGCCCTCCCCCTGGGCGGTGGCACAGGTGTTGGGCTCCGCTTGGTAGGCACACAGGGCCTGCCACTCCTTGGCCAAGCGGTCCCGGTTCCGCAGGTGGTCCTCCATGTACGCCTGCAGGGGCACCACAGCCTGGTGCTGGCCCCCACTGCCAGCCCTGCCCCTCCCACCATCGTGTCCCCTCACCCCCTCTGGGCCCGTGCCCTGTCCTGACCAGAATCATGTGTCCCGTGGAGATGTCCATGTTGGCCTGGGCGGGCTCCTCGCACCAAGACGGCGTGCTGCTGTGGGAGCTGGGGCTGGCCTGGGCCGCATCGCTGAACTGCGAGGACACGCTGCTCACCCGAGAAGGCTCTGGTGGACCCTCCGCCCGGTTGAACAGGGACTTTGTGGCCATGTGCTGGCGGCACAGGTCCTGCAGAGGAAGGATGGGACAGGGGCCAAGGTCTCCTGAAGTCTTTTCAACAGAGTCCTGGGCCCAGTTCAGTGGAGTCCCTAGGTTTGCCCTTGATTGCTTTTGAATGAAACGCATCTCCTCTGGGGTAGTGTCTTCTGCCCTGGCTTTCATCTGTTTCGGGGCTGCTCTGCTTCACTGGTGCTTATGACAACCTCAGATATTACAGAGCAGAATCCTAGAACCCCAGAATCATAGCATTGGGGAGAACTTCAAGAACCATCTGTTCTCAATTCATATCCATTCAAAATGCCTCCACGACACCCCCACGGGGGCTTCTCCAGCCCCTGCCTGGACATCCAACTCCCCGTCCTCATCCCATGTGAGACCCAGACTCCCGAGCCCCTTCCCTTCCCTCTCATCAGCAAGTTTCCGGAGCTGCACACCTGGTACTCAAAGGTAGTGTCACCGTGTGCCCCCTCAGGTCCCAAGGCGGCCAGGCGCTCCTTGTCCCGCTGGCGCGCATGCTGCCGCACGCACAGAGCCACTGCCAGAGCCACAAGCAGCCCGGCCACACCCGCCAGGGCCACCAGAGTAAGCAGCACGGAGCGCATGGGAGAGGTGCTGTGAGCCGGTCGGGGGAGGACGGCGGCTGCCTCCTCCCTCTGTGGGAACAAGGCTAGCATCAAGGAGGGCAGTGGCGGGGGGAGACTCAGAAGCTGCTCCTCAGCCTTGTCCCACGCCCCACTCTCTGCTAGGATATCTCCTGGGGCAAAGCTGGGAGGAAGGGGCATGGCAGTCCAAGCAGAAGGACTCAGATAGACCCAAGGTCTTCCTTCTCAATCCCCATTAGACCAGCTCAAGCACACTGCACTGCCAGAGATTTAGTGGGTGACCCTCCCTAGGAGTTTTTGCATTTAAAAATGGATGTAGAGAAGTATAGAGAGACCCAAGGGATCAAATAGTAGAATGTGAGGCATCAGTGTTGGGTGCAGAAGAAATGCATATTTTGAGTTCAGTGTCCTTTCTGTGTAATGCTTTCCCTTGTAATTTGAGACTTTGCTTTAGAATATCTATGGACAGCTAGGGCCATCTCAGGTAATAGTTCTTCCAAGTGGCCGGGCTTCCTATAGAAGCCTGGACCTGCAGGGAACAGGAGCCTGTTGGGGCCATCTGCTGGTCAGAAAGAAAACTGCATGGAGGAGGGCTGCTTTGGCAAAGCTGGTGGACCAGCTAGTTGTACTATATTTCAGCTCCTGTTCTGTCAAGTTTGCCTTCATCGCTGGTGGGCAACATCAGTCCTCTGGGGCTTTAACTGATTCTTCAGTTATCTCATACCTGTCCCACTCCGGTCTGCAGGATCTGGAGCCCTGTCTGTGCTTCCAGTTCAGACTTCACCAGCCCTGCAGGGAGGACGTAGGTCAGATTCTCTCCAGCCCCATGTGGTCTCCACCCCATGACATGCTATGCCAGGCAGTCAGGGTACATGAGGGCTGGGAATATTCAAGGGGAGCATCAGCCACAGGCCTGGGTATATACGACTCGGGCTGGGGCCAAGAAGTATTTACCAGCTTGCTGGGTCACATCAACCAAAGACAGGTTCTGTGCATTGTGTCGGATGCGGAAGGTAAGGGCTGGTCCCACAACACTGCCGAATAGGAGGTATGTTACCGCCTCATCCACCACAGACCCCTGATTCAAAATGAGAGGTCCACGCTGGCCCTCTCCCTATTAGAGGATGAGGCTAAAACCCATCAGAGATGCCACACAGGGGTGTTTGAGGCCAGGAAGACGCTAGGTTGAGCCAGCAGCAGGGCTAGGTGTGGCTGTACCTTCAGTGCAGCTGGAAACGTCTTTGACCCGATCTTGGTCCCTTACCCAGAGTTTGTCTTCCCCTCCTCCCCTGAGCCCCTCCAGCCACCTTCCCCTGCAAGCTACCCGCTGGATCCCCACTGCCCCAGCCAGATACAGCCTCACCTGATGTTGATGAAGCTGCCCGAGGACATGTGCACATGCTCCGCCAGGGTCTCCAGAAGCTTCACGCCTGCATCCAGACTCAGGGGCCTGGAAGGGGGGAGCCGGCAGAGGAAGGAAAGTGGTGACCCTCTTAGCCACTTTCTTGAAACGACCTCCAGGGGTGCAGAGCCACCTCCAGCGGTGCAGAGCAGCCCAGCCCCCTGTCTGCTTCTCATCTGGACTTCTGCTCTCTGCTTCCTGCCAGGCAGGCCAGCCCAATCCCCAAGGGACTGGGAGGCTGCCCCAGGCTGGAGCCCTTACTTCTGGTCAGTGACAATGTAGCCATATTCCTCTGCCGATGGCCGAGTGGAGAGCTGCCCTGCCGTCGTGGGCTGGCTCTGGCCCAGCGGACTTTTCTTCTCTAGCAGCACGGGTGTGGCAGGGGGAGCGGCAGCGTTGGGAGGCTCGGAGGATCCAGAGGTCAGCTCCTGCTGGGCCTTGTTGGAGGTGGGACCAGCAGTGGGGGATCCAGGCAGGGAGGGGGTGGGGGGTGGAGGCTCTGCCGCATCTACGCCCTGCGCCTGCTCCTCCACGGTCTGTAGAAGAGAGGATGGAGGTACGGTCTCTACCAGTGGAGGGGTCGGGGGACGCGGGTCCACACCCTGGACCCTGAGCTCCCACAGGGGCGCTTAGGACTTGTTTCCCTTTCTATCCCCAGGCCCAGGTCAGCACTGGGTACAGAGAGGGCATCCGGGAAAATAAGCCAAGTGGATGAATGAAGGAATGAATGGATAAAGGACTGAATGAGTGATTATTCATGACCAGGATGGCGCTGGGGTGGGGAGAAGCTCCGGAGTGACGAAAGCTGGGGTCGGGGAGAAGATGAACAGGCAGGGAGTGGTTTTTCGACTTTTGTGTAGCCACTCAATCTTGGAAATCCAACGTGTGAAACAGATAGGGCACCTCAGGCTGCAGGGCGGTCAGGAGCCTGCCTGCTCTCATCCTCCCCTTCCCTTAGGGAGCCTCAGAACATGGTCTGAAATGACCACAGTAAAAAAAAGCAGTGAATGAAGAATTCTGGCTTCTGGTCCCAGCTCTGCCTTCAGCTTGAGGTGAGACCTGCAACAACGATGTGTATAGCCTCTGGACCTCGGTTCCCCCAAAATGAGGGGTTGGAGGATACAGATTCTGGGTCCCGATCCTGAGGTTTAGATTGGCCAAGGGGGTTTGCTGCTGTGGGGCACTTATGGGTCAGGGAGGTGTCGAAAACTCACTTTCTTGATGTCTGCTCCAACGTTTACAACCCCTCCTGCAGAGACAGGAAAAACGAGATTCTGGGCAAAGGGCCAAGGCCAAGGTCCACAGAACACAGGTGGGAGAAAGGGCCAGAGGCCCCAAGCCTGTTACATCTGTTGTAGTCCCTTTTCCTGAAGTCGGTGACCAAGACCCTGTCGTTGGTCTCATCCTAAGCATGGCATCGTGCCCCTGTGCCTCTGCCTTATAATTCACTGTTTTATCAACTCCTCCCTTTGTTACTGGCCACACCTCTCAAAGCTAGTCTTTGCTCAGTCCTCCCTCTACCCATCAATCACTGGCTTCTCCTTTGCATTGGCCACACCCCTCCTTGGGTCTTCATTTTCTGTGCAGCCTTCTGGGTGCCTCCAGATCCCAGTTCACACGCACTGTTGGCTTCTTTTCCCAATGCTTGTATTCTCCAGTCCTTCCCTGCTCTAACTCCTCAGCTCACCACCCCACCCCTTGCCCCTTGCCCCTTGCCCTTGGCTGGCAATGACCCATGTCTCAAAAGAACTCCCTCCCCTGACCTTGGCCCTTCCCCTCTAGGCTGCTTCTTGTGGTCTTGAGAAGTGGGGCAGGAGGCCTCCATGGGGCTGGTAGTCTCTGTGCCTGGACACTCACCCAGATTTCGTCCTGCGCCCTTGGGCAGCAGCTGCAGCAGGGTTGAGAGGGTGGAGAGCTGTTCAGGGGTCAGCTGACGCAGCTGCACCCCGTAGCCCGCCAGCACAGCTGCCAGTCTCTGCAGAGTCACATCTGCTGGGAGCCAGACACAGAGCTTAGGGCTGGTGCTGAGATGAACTTGGGGATGCATTTGGGGCTGGGAGGGGACCAGCACATTTAAGAACTTCTCAAACACCAGGACACTGATGCCCTCCCCCTCCGACCCTTGTCCACACTTTGGGGGAAAGAACCTTCCTGGGCCAAGACCAGACTTCAGGCCCAGCAGGGACTCCTTGATTCCCCAGCTGAAGAAGAGTCATGTCAGCTCTTCACCAACCCCCACCGCTCCACTGTATCCCTACTGCCCACCTCGTGCCTGGCATAGAGCAGGTGGTCGGTAGACATTAGCTGAATGTATGGATGACTTTAAGGGTAAGTGAACAAATGCAGGGATAGTGGGGAAGCTCCGCCCCCCACTCCCCGACCCCCGGAAAGCAGCCCCACAGGCAGGGAGTGGATGCCAAGGACTCTGTTACCTGGCTGCTCTGCTGGGGAAGGTGGCTTCTCCCTGTGACCGTCTAGTCCTTCCTCCTCATAGCCCTCTGAGGATTCCTCTGCCTGGTTGCTGCCCCCTTGCTCTGGCAGCCTTGGTGCCCTGACCCTGCTGGGCACTTGTGGCTCCTGGGCCAGGTAGAGCAGCCCTGACTCCTGGAAAAGCTGAGCAGGCGGAGGCCCTGGAGGGTCCCCATAGGAGTGGCCAGGGTGCGCCCCGAACATGCCCTTGGAGGCAGTTCTGCTGAAGAGGGCAGGGGTTTCAGCCTTGGGCAGGGGGCCAACACGGACCATTCCCGGGGAGCTCTCTGAGCCCCGGGAGCCATCGCGGGAGCCAAACTGTGGGAAACCAGAGATTCGGATAAGAGCAGATGTCAGGGCTGGGGGGTTGGGGGTGGGGGAGGCAATGTCTAGGGCTCACCTGATGGAACAGGTAGGGCTGCAGCAGGGCAGGTTCATAACTCAGGGCAGGGTGGGGGGGCTGCGGGGGCAGCAGCAGATGCTCCAAGAGAGGGGGCAGCAGCTCAGCCTGCCAAGGGGACGGGGAGGAGCCCACCCGAGCTCCGCCTCTGCCTGCTGGAGGTCGAGGAAGCCGGTGCTGGGGAGCAGGGGCGGAGCCAGTGGGGATGCCCTGTAAAAGCAGCTCGCCAGCAGGACCAGGTCTCCTGGGCACCAAGCCAGATCTGGGGAGGAAAGCAAAGTGTGTGTGTGTGTGTGTGTGTGTGTGTGTGTGTTGGTTGTGAGGGGCAAAGGCATACAGAGCCTACGAGGCAGAGGTCGTGGGGCCAGGCTTAGCACAGAGTAGGCCTGATCTAAGAGATGAGGTAGCCTCAGGAGAGGAGACAGGAGCAGGGGGAAGGGCCAGAGGGCCAAGCCTGGGGCAGAGGTCATTGCCTCCCTGATAAGTATGCCCGGGTCCCGGAAACGCAGCAGCCGAGCTGGACGTGTGAGGCTAAGGACAGAAAAGGAGAGAACGGGAGCAGGGGGAGGCAGCTGGGAACTGCTCTAGATGAACTGTGTCTGCAGCTCGCCGCATTGTCCCTGTGTACATGTCCCCAAGTACACATCCAGACATTCAGTACTGTGCCCCCTCACTCTGCTCCCCTGCCCCACTCTGCCTTCTTCACCTGGTATCATCACCTGAGCCCCAAGCCCTCATTTATTTTCCTCCGCTTTACAGGGTCTGAATGATGCCTTCAGATGTCCTAACCGCAAAAAAGATGCTGGTACCTCCTAACATATACAATTCCACACAGTAATAAAACTGAACATTAAACAGCTTCAGTCCAACAAACTTCTAATTTGTTCCATGATGACTACTTTGATGCTTCTTTTAAAATACCAAATGTCCTGTACACACGGCTATATTTAAAATGATTATCCAACAAGGACCTACTGTATAGCACAGGGAACTCTGCTCAATATTATGCAGCAATCTAAACGGGAAAAGAATTTGAAAAAGAATAGATACCCCATGTATATGTAAAAAAATATAAAGAGGGACATCGTTTTACATGTACTTATAAGTGCTTATATATACGTCTGTGCCAATACCATCTAGTATTAATTACTGTAGTTTCTCCACTCTCTCTACTTCATTAACCTGATGCATCCTAAAAATCAGTTCAAGTACTAACTACCATTATTCAATTCATATCTGAGTCTGATGTGGGTGAAACTTTGCTAATATATCTTTCTTATGTCAGTACTAGAGAAAAAATAATTTGTCTCGTTCTACTTTGTATCCATAAAGATTAGCACAGCGGTTGGCACATAGTATAACCCTGTATTTTTTGCTGAGTAAATGAATTCATTAAAAGATAAACCAGACCAAAAAAAAAAAAAAAACACCAAATGTCCAAATGTTTCAAAACAATTTTTAACACTGTAAATCAATTATGCTTCAATAAAAAATTAAAAAAAAAAGACTGTGTCAGGCAAAACAACAAAACAACAAAACAAAACAAAACAAAACAAAACAACCAGTTTTTAATGCCCCTCTTTTGCTGCATCTCCAGGGATGAGCTCAGCTTGTGTTGGGCATGTAAGCCTGTTGGATGACCACTCCAGAACTTCTTTTACCCGTGCCCCAGCCTGCTGGTTTTTGTACCCACTTCCCTCTGTCCATCAGGACAACCACAGACCCACCACATCCTTGCCATGATAGCGTTGATGAGAAATGATACTTACCTGTCCCTTGGATGGGGCTCTAGGGGGCGAAGCCTGGGGATGCGCTCCATTTCCTGGGAGATCACATACTGGGTGAGATCATCGTGCCAGGACAGTCCTGACAGGGGACAGAATAGGGTGAGACTGAGGTTGGATTGGGACAGTCTGAGGGCCCAGTAACAGGGACCAGTGCAGATCAAAACTGCACCCTCCACCCTGCAGTGTACTGAATTTGGCAGGGCCCAGGAGCAGTGCAGGGGTCCAGAGACACGGTGGGTGATTTGAACTGTCCTTTTCCCACCCTCAGGTATTTGGGAAGGAGACTGCTTCCAGTGAGACTGGCTTTAAGTCCTCTGCCACTTACTAATTGTGTGACCTTAGCTGAACCTATCTGAGCCTTAGTTCTCTCATCTGAAAAATGGGGGATTATACCTCCTAAAACTGTTGTGATAATGAAAATACACAATAGAAAATGGTTAGAATAGTACCTGACACATAGTGAGCTTTCAGTAAGTGCTATGCTTATCAGCATTGTCATCAATATTATTATTCAGCTCCTTTCTGTTGATCCTGAACCTTAGTTTTCTTTATTTGTAAAGTAGGAATAATATATACTTCATGGGTTTGTAGTAAAGATTAAGAGCAATCTGGGAAATGAATATGCTTGGAAAACTCCAAAGCACTATACACCTGTTTTAAACATTCATCAACATTGTCTTATCCTGAGGCCCATCTCCTGTTTGACTGTTTTCCTCTGTGAAACTCTGCTCCCAGGAAAGGTCAGTCATCTATTTTAAAGGGATAATCTCCCACTCTCCGCCCTCATTTCTTTCTTCCTTGATTTTGGGTTAAAAATATATACTGCTCTTAACTCATATCCTGGGATCTATACCTGCTTTTTGGCCTATTAATATTAGATGAACTATATACTGTGTTCCTATATAAGGCCAATTCCTCCACTTGAGCACTAGATTTCATCCCCTACTACCTACTCAAGAACATCTTCCCCACAATTCTCCCATTTCCTACATTATCATTTTCTCCTATTCTCTACTGAATTATTCCCATTCACATACAAACATGATGTAATTTCTCCCATCTTAAAAAAATACTCTTGATCCCACGTTGCCCTTCAGCTATCACCCCATTTCTTTTCTTTTCTTTGCAGCAAGAGTCCCTGAAAGTGTTATCTATACTGGCTGTATCCAATTTCTTTCCTCCCAGTCCCTCTTATCCACCCTATTCAGGGTTTTATTCCCAACTATTCTACCAAAACTGCTTTCATCAAAATCACTAGTGGCTTCTGCATATCCAAATCCAGGGTCAATTCTCAGATCTCATCTTACTTAACCTACCACCATCATTTGACACTGTTGATCACTCCTTTCTCCTTGATACACTTTCATTTAGCTTCTAGGACATCAAACACTCTTGTTTTTCTTCCTGTCTTACTGGCTCTCCCTCCTCAACCTGCCTTGTTGTTCTGCTCCTTCTCCTGATCCTCTTAATAATAGAATTCTTTAAGGCTCTTCTTCATAAACACTCAATTTTTTGGTTATTTCATTTACCTCATGGATTTAATTACTGTCTATATGCCAAAGAATTCCAAATTTATATCTCCACTCAAGATCCCCCTCTCTCTCTCTTTCAAAACCCAATCTTATATACTCAACTTCCCACTCTACTTGAATGGATATCTTAAACTCAGTATATTCAAAACTGAACACCCCTTTCCCCAAGTTGATTCTTCTGCATAGTTAATGACATATATATCAACCCAGCTGTTCAGGCAATAAAACCTGTGTGTCATCCTTGACTCCTCCCTTTCTTTCATGGCCCTATACAATATTTCATGAAATTATGCCCATTACCTTAAAAATACATGCAGAATTCTGTAATTTTTCATTATCTCCTACAACTGCCCTGGTCCATGCCTATTCATCTCTTACATGAGTTATTATGGTAGCTTTTAATGTTTAGTGTTTCTGTTTCTACCATTGACTCCCTACATTCTATTCTCAACACAGCAGCAAGAGTGATCCTTTTAAAGTAGAAGTGAGATGATGCACCCTTTTGCTCAAACCTTGTAATGGTTTCCTCCTTTACTTAGAGTAAAACCAATGTCCATACATTCTCATATAAAATCCTAGAGCAAAGAGCACAATGATTCTCTAAACAAACAACAACAACAACAACAACAAAAATCCTAGAGCATCCCTTCCCTCATTACCTACTGCATCTTCTACTCTGCGTCTCCAACACTCCTTTACAGCCATCTGTAGAGGAGTTCTCCATGGTGTTCCTCAAATTCATGCTCCTATCTTAGGACTTTTATTCTAGCTCCCTGGCCACCTGAAACACTCTTCCCTGAGATAACCTTCTGGAAGACATCCTTACCTCCTTGATGTCTTTATTTGAATTTCATAGTCTCAATAAGATCTATCCTGACCACTCAATTTAATACCACAGCTTCCTACCTCCCCATTTCTGATCCCTTTATCCTGCTGTAATTGTTTTCTCCATGGCACTTATCGCCTTCTAACATACCAATGTTTTCTAACTTCTATAGTGTATTCCCTCCCTTCACCCCCCAAATGTAAACCCCAGGAGGCAGAGATCCGAGATCACTGTTTTACTCCCTGATATATTCCAAGCACCTAAAACTATGTTTGCCACAAAGAAGTACCCAATGGATATTGGTTGAATGAGTGAATTGGATGAGTGGGGTATTCTCCTGGCTGAGGACTTCAGGATTCATGGCTCTGGAGTACTCAGTCAGTTCCAGAGATTGGGTTGGTCCTAAAGAGATGAATGTTGGCCTCTTCCAGTGGCTTCTTCTAGAAGCCTCCTCTGGATTCCTCCAGAGAGTCTAAGTGTGAACAGCCTATCTTTAGGGTTCCACTCCCACTCCTGTCTTGCCTCCTTCTCCAGTAAGGTCTGGGAAAGTGAGGCTCCAGAGTGGGTGTGGTAGAAATGTTCCATGAGAGAAATCCTGGAGTCAGGTGCCCCCCCCACCCCACCCCCCACCGCATCTAACCAAGTTACAGTCTCTCTCCTCCAGTGCATCTAGGCCTCACCTTGGGACATGAGCTGTCGGAGCACACCTTGTAAGCGTTGAAGAACTGGGGAGGTGACTTGCAAAAGAGGCCGGGCTTGCCCCACTCCCACCTGGCATTGTCCAAACAAGCCATCTAAGAGCACAAAAGTGTCAGTAGGGGGCTTGGACAAGAGGACTTCCAAAGTCCAGGTTGCAAATAGACAGCTCTCCCTCTATCTCCTCTCTTAGCTTCAGAGAGCTCTGCTCCTCGAGGCCCAGTATCCCTTCTCTCCAAGCCCAGTTTCTCTTTTCCCTTCCAGACCCTCCACCCCACACTTCTTTCTCATTGTATACCCTCTCCCCACTCCCCATCTTGTAAATCCTATGTTTGGGCCTCACTCACCCTGAATACAGACTTCAAGGTGAGAGCAGAGTCTGCGGTCAAACAGACAGCCTGTAGAGGACAGGTGAGCAGAGGCTCAGACACCCACACACATAGAATTCAGATGGATGAACAGGCTAGAAAAGGGGGAAGTAGATGGGATCCAGTCTTTCATTCTAAGGAAGGCTTTAAGCTGGGAGGAGAGGAGGGAAGAGGCTTCCTCTTAAGAGAAGAAAGCACAGGATCTGACTTAGGATTTTAAAGATCTGCAAGTCTGGATTCTTTCCCTAAAAGCCTCAGTTAGCTTAAGTGAGTAAAGGTGAGAAGAAGCCTTCCAGGTGCATGGGAATAGTGATGATGGAGAATCATATATTGCTACTTCCGCTCTCATAGAATTATTATGCGGTAGTTTTTGTCCAAATTCTGAGGAAAAAGGGACTTTCTTTCCCAAATCTCCACAAGCATCTTATGATGGCCTGGGACTTAGAAGAGGTGGGAACCCTAGCACCCTTCCCCTTCGTGTGGGAAAGGGGTAAGGGTGGGGTGCCTCTAAGGCAATGCTCCCCACACTGTCTCCACAGTTCGTGCCCCAGTGCTGCTGGCGCTGTTCGCGGTGCTGAAGCTCTGAGCCTGGCGCCTCTGAGGGCTTGCCTGCAAGCAGTTATGGGGGAGGGAAGGGTGACAGGGTGAGGAGTCTCCAAGGGACCTGACCTCTCCGCCATTCCAGCCTTCATCTTCCACCCCACCAACCCGCAGCGCCACAGGAAGTATTTTGCATTGGTCTCCAAGCGCGGAGGGGAAGGAGGGCGCCAGACTGCGAGCTTGCGCCCCTCCCCCCTCGCGCCCCCCGCCCCCACCCTCCCCCTGCCCGTGAGTCAGCGCTGACTGTCTCTGTCCGCTCAGTTGTGAGTCAGCACCGGGCCTGGCTGTGGGGAGGGGGGCGTGAGACCACCCTTCCCTCTTCACCTTCTTCGGCCCCCTCCACCAGCTGTCCGCCTCTTATCGGAGATCTGATTACAGCCATCGGTCTCTCTAGGCTTGAAGAGACACCCTGGTCCCTCCCTCGGCCTGATCCTGTACTGAAAGCTGGGACCCCGAAGCTCGAGGCCGCGACTTCTACTGCCAGGAGATCAGGGTTCCCTCTCCTCCATCCCTCAGCGCCGGTCGCCACTTTTTGGCGCCTCGGAAAGACTTGCTTTTCCTGTGGTCTTGTGTCCCGTCTCTAGGTCCCTCTGTCCATATACACCCCCATTCCTTCTCCCAAAACCGCATTCTTCCCCTGAGCCCGCTTCTCTTAACGTCCCGCCCCCGGGTTCCCAGCCCCACCTCCAGGCCTACGCCCCTTTCTTCGCAGACGCCCTCATCTTCCTCATCTCACAGTGCCTCCCCCTACCCCACTCCACAAACACATTCTACCTGAGCTTCCGACCTTCGTGACACTTCCCCCCCCCCCCAACGTTCCCCACCGAGTTTTGCTCCCGGCGCCATCCTCACCCTCCCACCCCCATCCCCACCCCCATTTCCTCCTGACCGTGAGCACTAATGGCGTTGCAGCCTCCCGGACGGCTGCCCAGCAGCATCAGGCAGAGGAGCACCCGGAGACCCCCAGATCCCCCGGGACCCCCAGCCCGCCGCGGGCGCCGCATCCTTCCGGGCTCCGGGCTCCGCGCTCCGCGCTCCTGCCCCGCTGCAAGAGCCGCAGCGACGCGGGCCTGAGCCTGCCAGAGGGGCCGAGGCGGGGCCTGCCACTCCCCACCCACCGAGGCGGGGTCTACACGCCCCTCTCGCGTCAACTCCGCCAACCTCGGGCGGATGGTGACGGCACCTCCACCCCCGGCTTTTGCGTTAATTTGCGTCATCCGTGGCGTAAAAGCACTGGCTTGGTGGGGGTCCTACCCACCCCATCCCGCCTACGCTAAATAGTAGGCCCCTCCCTAGAATTCTCATTTGGCCTCACCTTGACGTATGCTTCTCCCCAAGGACCACCACCTCTATCACCCAGTCGCAGGGTTGGCGAGAAGGATTACAGTTGGGTGGGGGTCGAGAAAGGTATGTATGAACCTTAAGATGAGGAGCATAAAAGTGAATACAGTACGTACTCTTTCGCATCTCAATTAATGGTACCGACGTCATCCTTAAGAGCAGAAATGGTTACGCGTGTATGCTTGGATTGTAGTTCTAGCAATGCCACCTACTAGGAGTATAGCTTTGGGCAAGTTGCTTAACCTCTCTGCTCCCAAGTTTCCTGATCTGTAAAATGGAGGTGCCGGTAGTACCTCCCTTACAAGATAGTTGTGAAGATTACAGGAATTAAACTCGTGTGGCTCACTTAGAACAAGCACTGTACTGGCGTATACTAAACACTGAATACATTTTGGCTTTTGTTATTAGCCTCGACTCGCGTTTCTTTCGCCCTCTTCCACCTGGAGTCTATCAAAATCTTATGCGTTCTGCCTGCAAAATATATCTCCCATCAGCCCACTTCTCTCCATACTCACTATCCTATCCAAACCACTGTGCTCTTTTCATGACGGCTATTGTAGTAATCATCTAACTACTCTTATGCTTCTGTTCTTGTCACCCAGTAAGCTTGGGAATGAGCTTTCTAAAGTTCAGAATGGATCACTTTACTCTCTTGCTTTTCAGTAAAAATTTTCCAAAAAGATAGTGGTGCATAGTAAACGCTCATACACTCATCACCTGGACTTAACAGTTATTATTTTGCCATATTTGCTTCTTTTTAGTACTCAAAGGTAAGTAATAGACATTATAGTTCCCTTCTAAATGTTTCAATATGCATCTCCAAGAAATAAGGATATTTTCCCATATAACCAAAATGCTCTTATGACACCTAACAAAATTTACAATAATTCCCGAAAATCATTTCATGCTCAGTTCATATTCAAATTCTCAAGCTGTTTCCAAAAATGCCTTTTTCAACTGTTTTGTTCAAAATAGCAGTCAATGAAAGACCACCATTGCATTTGGTTAAGTTTCTTAATTTTCTTTAAATTAGCATAAACAGTGCTTCCCCCCTCCCCATTTTTTGACATTTTCTTGTGGAAGAGACCAAGTCAGATTTTCTTTACCACTCCCCACCTTCTGGATTTGTGACTATTTCCTTGTGATATGTTTCCCTGTATTCTATTTATATCCTGTATATCCCCTGTATTTCCTGAAAAATAGAAGTCTTGACTGGATCAGGTAAAATTTTTTTAGAACAAAGCACTTGCAGGTGATGCTCTATGACTCCAATTGCATCATTTCAGGAAGTGCATAATGTCTGGCTGTCCCACTATTAGTGATGCTAAAATTGATCACTGGTTTAAGGTAGAGACAGCCAGATCTTTATCGTAAAGTTACGTTTTCCTCTTGTGACAAGTATGTAAGTAATCCATCGCAAGATATTTTGGCACTGTGAGAATATCTAGTTCCCCATCAGCTTTTCACCTAGTGAAAAGGATCATTCATTAATGATCCTTGACTAAAACAGTGATTTTCTAGTTCTGTCACTCCTTTAACATTTGTTAGCTGATATTTCATAAAGAAGAACATTCTCCCATCAACTGGGCTTAGTTATCCTGAAATACAATTCCGACTGGAAAGGTACCATACGTTCTTAGTTTATTCTCTTTAACTATTAATTTGCAGAGTAATGAGTTGGTGTAATAGTTACTACCAAGAGTGGCAAATAAGTTTTAAAAAAATATTTGTTATGACTTTTCCTGTTTGAGCATTACTATGGAAGTATGGATTTTTATGTATTCAATGTGTCAATCACATTTTTATCTATTCACTGTGTCAATCACAGTAATATTCAAATTGTCCTGAAGTAAGTAAGTAAGTAAGCAAGCAAGTGAAAGCTCCTTTAAACTGGCTCTTGTTTCCTTTTGAAACATCCCATTAATCACTAAAAGCTCTCTTGCTTTCTATCATTCCAACATGTACCAGGTTAATTTTTTTTATTCCTTGCCCTAGACATGGAAGCAGTCATTCCTCCGAAGAGACTTGATAACTTTTAGTAAAAACTGACTTTAGAGACCACAGTCTGTGTCCTAAGGGTGATAGTGGCTACTGAGATGATTGATGTTGCTTCTAAGTCCTTTCAGTGCACAGAGTTAGGCTATTAAGATACCCTCTCACATACACACACTCACATACACACTGATATTTCCAATTAAAATTTAGGTGTGATTTTTACTGAACTCTTAATTTCATACTTGTATCTCTTTATTACACTGAAAATTTTGGTTTCTAGTAACATTAACATAATTATTTATATGTTTAATCCTACAATATGCATACAATAATTTACAAATAATAATAATAATAATATAGATATTACTCTACTAATAAAACAGTGACTGCACTTAAGACTTTGAGTAGTTTACTTTGCCCTAATAATCCCTAAGGATATACCATCAAAATATCGTGTTCTAGAAACATTTGAAATAATTATTTTGTTTGTGTAGTCATTTCTACTAATCTGATATATAATTTATTTTCAGTATTAGGATTTGCTTTTTATTTTTATATACTTTCATTTTTTTGAACATATAAAATATTTACATTGTTTAAAAATCAAACATATAATAAGATATACTCAGGAAACTCTTCTCTGCACCTTCCGCAATTCCCCTTGCCATCTTTATCACTTCATCCCATTCATCTCCTTTTTAAAAACTTTGTAAATTTTGAAATATAAAAAACAGAAAAATGCATAAGACAAAAATGAACAGCTCAATAAATGATCACAAAATGAACACCTATGTAATTCAGGTCAAGGAATTGAACATTTCCAGTACCCTAGAAATCTTATTGTGTCCCCCAGTCATTTTCTCTGATGCACTCAAGAAAGCATGGTTCTGTACTTAAACTAACTATTTTCTTGTTGCTAGAATGAGAGTGTTTATCTTTTGAGTTTCCTACAACCCAGACAGAAGTGGAACTCCTTTCTTTTGAAGGATAACTTTGCTAGTCATGGAATTCTAGGATGACAGTTATTTTCTTGTGACACATTAGGATGTCATTTCTCTGTCTTCTGGCTTCTATTGTTGCTGTCTTGGAGTTAATTATCAGACTAAATGCTGCTCCTTTGAAAATAATCCTCTCCTCCACCACATTCACAGCTGCTTTTTTTTTTTTAAGATATTTATTTATTTATTTGGCTGCAATGGGTCTTAGTTACAGCATGCAGGATCTTTCATTGCACCACACAGGCTCCTCTAGTTGTGGAGGGCAGGCTTAGTTGCTTGGCAGCATGTGGGATCTTAGTTCTCCTACCAGGGACCAAACCTGCGTCCCCTGCGTTGGAAGGCAGATTTCTAACCACTGGGCCACCAGGAAAGTCCCTCATATCTGCTTTTAAGAATTTTTTCTTTGTTTTCTTGCAGTTTCATCATATTTTCTGTTCTAGTTTTTAGTTTTTTGTTTTTTTAGTATTTTGCTTGAAATTTGTTGGTAATCTTGAATCAGTGGATTGATATCTTTCAACAGTTTTGGAAATTTTTCATCCATAATCTTTTAAAATGTTGCTTATGTCCTATTATCTCTCTTCTCTTTCTGGGATTTTAATTAAATGAATTGTGGACCTCCTCACTGAATCCTCTTGGTTTCTTACCCTTTTCTTCTGCATTTTCTACCCTTTGCCTCTTTGTATTTTTTAGAGGGAAGGGCTAAGTTTCTTGTGAACTAGCTTCTGGTACACCAGTTCTGTTTCAGCTGTCTCTAATCTGTTATTAAATCTATTCAATTAGTTTAAAATTTTGGTTCTCACATTTTTAAGTTTTAGAATTTTTATTTGATTCTTTTTCTTTTCAAAGAAAGAGTTTTGAGTTTTATTGATTTCTCTTTATTATTTTCCCCTTGTCAATTTTATTGATTTCTGCTCTAATTTTTGTTTTCTTCTGCTTGCTTTGAACTTAAATTGCCCTTCTTTCTCTAGTTTCCTAAAGTGTGAACTTAGTTTATTGATTTTAGATCATTCTTATTTCCTAATGTATGCATTCATTACTATAAATTTCATTCTAAGCACTGCTTTCACTTCATCCCACAGATTGTGATAAATTATATTTTCATTTTTGTTTACTTCAAAGTACTTTAAAATCTCTCTTGAGATTTCTTCTTTGGCCCATGGATTTTTTTTTAATTGGGGGTGTGGCTAACAATGTTATTAAAGACCTAGGCTTTTCCTTTTCTCTCTGCTCCAGTATCTGAAGAGTTTCGGCAATGTCATCTCTACAAGACATCTCTTTAAACTGCTAGAGCTCTGTGTTAATCAGTGTTCTCCAAAGAAACAGAAACAATAGCATACGTTTATTTGTTTGTTTTTTAGTTAATTGTATGAATTTGGCCCACAGATTGTTTAGAAAGGTGTTGTTTTCCAGATATTTGGAGATTTTCCAGCTATCTTTCTGTTATTGATTTCTAGTCTAATTCCATTGTGGTCGAAGAATGTATTCTGTATGATTTCTAGTCTTTTAAATTTGTTAAGCAGTGCTTTATGGTGGTCTATCTTGATGAATGTTTCATGTGAGCTTGAGAAGAATGTGTATTCTGCTGTTGCTGGATGGTGTGTTCTAAGTGTCAATTAGATCAAATCAAATAATTGTCCTGTTCAGGTCATCTGTATCCTTACTGATCTTCTGCTTGCCTGATTTATCAATTTCTGACAGAGAAGTGTTGAAGTCTCCAATTATAAAGGGGAATTTTTCTATTTCTCCTTTCATTTCTATCAGTTTTTGCCTCATGTATTTTGACATGTTTGATTCTTTTGGAAATCCTCCATATTACTTTCTGTGGTTTCTAGATCCTTGTCAAAAATTACAATTTGACTTTTATATGCTTGAACATAGTGAAGCACAGTTGTTTTGCTTTGCAATCATTGGATCACTATGGATCCGTTTCTGTTATCTATTGCACAGAGTATAGTATTTAAAAAATTATTTGTAGAAATAATTTAAGGCTTAGAGGGTTTTCATTTACTTCTGCAAGTGCCTAAAAGCACTAGCAATCTGATATAATCTTAATACAATTACAAGGACATGCTGCAATTTGAGCAAGCGTAGATTGACTTCCACTTTCCCATTATTCCTAGAGTTTGCTTCTTGGTCCCCGACCAAAACAGAGAGCAGTTCGCTCGAGTTCTTCCTTTCACAGGCCTGGACACTGACATCTACTCCTATAGCCCCATAGGCTGTCTAAATCAGCTTTTTGTCTGCTTCTTAGAATGGAAAAAAAAAGCAACCATGAACACAGGGCTTATCACCTCTGGATTCCGTTCCTTTCCTGGCTCTTGACCTGAGTGAATTACTCCTCACTATTCTGCTAGTTCCTTGATGCTTTTAAGAAGATTTTGGATACTTTTCCATCCAGCTTTTAAGGTATATCAGACACCATTTATTGCTCCATTTCGTATCCTTGTGGGTTACCTTTTAACTCTAGCCATCACTGCAGCCACCAGCTACATACAGGTGCAATCTGATACCACCTGCCTCACCTGCACTGCAGATTTTTTGTTTTTGGCCTGGGTCCTCTCTGCTACCACAGCATTAGATGTCCATGGGAATCTGCTCAGACATTCTTATGCATGAAAAACCTGAAAGTATGAGGAATTTAGCATCCTACAGTGCAACTTTGACCTAATGGGGGATGGGCCTATAGGATAAATACTTTCCTTTTCTCTATCTCAGAGGACAGTTCTGAGGTGCACTGTACATGATGCCTAAGAGGGTCACTGGAAGAACTGACCTCAATTGCCCATAAGTCCTTAATGCACCCTTCAATTAGCTTTCCAAGACCTCTGTTGCACCCTTTCCATTCTCTCACTCCTCATCTTGAAATCTAATCCCAATCTACACGATCCCCATGCAAGCCCTTACTTCAGGCTTTGATTTTGGGAGGAATCAGACTAAGACAAGTTGCCTTCAGCAGGTAGGATAGTATGAATTACCTAGTGCACCATTACCAGAAGCATAAATTAAGAAAAAAATTAAATCTAAGAGATAGTGCAGCATAATTATATATTGATGAAAATAATCAGGCATGCAGGGGAAAAGTAATGATGTAGGTAAGAACTGCTGTTGTGATGTCCTTGAGTAGGCTTTTGGTTTTAACCTTTAAGAGTACATCCATTTTCCTTCTGCATCCAACCCTCCAGATGCCCCTGCTCCGTGAGTAGCATCATCATTCACTAAGGCAGAACTTCTCTAACAAAAACAAAAGTCTCCTGTATTAGTTCCCTAGGGCTGCTGTAACGAAGTACCACAAACTGGGGGACTTAACCAATAGAAATGTATTTTTTTTTTTAATTTTTTTTATTTTTTTGGGGGTACACCAGGTTCAATCATCTGTTTTTATACACAATAGAAATGTATTGTCTCACAGTTCTGGAGGCTAGAAGTCTGAAATTAATATGTTACGAGGGTTTGTTCCTTCTTGGGCTAGAAGGATCTGTTCCAGGCCTCTTTCTTTGTTTGTTGGTGGCCATCTTCTCCCTGTATCCCTCATGTCACCTCCCCTCTATGCATGTCTATCTCCAAGTTTCCCCTTTTTATAAGGGTACAAGTCACATTGGGGTAGGGCCCACCAAAATGACCTCATCTTAAATTAACTCATTACACCTGTAACACTGTTGTCTCCAAATAAGGTCATGTTCTGAGGTACAGGAGATGAGGACATCAACATATGAATTGGGGGGGGGGGACAGGATTCAACCCATAACAGTTGCCAACGCCTATTAATTCACCCTTCAAAATATCTCTCTTCTATGTCCACTTTCACTCAAGTTCAGGTCCTGTGTGGCACACTGCACTATTTCCACAGTCTCTCTGGAATGTTTCCACCTTTCTTCTACTCCCTAACCCATCCTTATCTAGAAATGTGAGATTGTCCTTCTTAAGCTCAGCTTTCATTGTGTCACTCCCTTGCTCAACAGACCTTCAATGGCTTCCCATTTTCTATCAAATAATATGGTCCAAATCATATAACCTGCTCCTCTGCAATAAGAACTAAACTTACCTTCTTTTTAAAAATGCTCATCTTCTTCTCCCCATTTTCTTTGTTGGAAAGAAAGAGGGAATGAATGAGGGGCAAATGCGAGTGAGTGGCAGGGGTTGCCCAATTCAGTGAGAACGAGGTACAAATGAATGTGACTGGTCCTGTGTTGTGTTTAGGTACATTCCTGAACACAACAAATAGAGGGGGAGAGGGCAAAAAGAGCAGCAGGACCAAGAATTTGCACCATCAAGAACAAGTCACTTAATTTCTCTGGGTTGCTTACACGGATGAGATGTGTGGCCAAGTCCCAGTTCTTTAGAGAAACAAAATCTTTATATATGTCCAGGTGACCTGTGAATGTCAAGTGAGCATGAGAGCAGCTTGGGAAGTATAAAGCTTTGCAAATAGGACATTCTGGTGCTCGGCTGGGCTGATTATGAATGATCAGGTTACTCACTGCCTTGTAAGATTTTAAGCTACCAGGAGCAAACTGGCAAGAGTCAGCAAAACATTTAATGAGTGTACACTTTGATTACAGCACTTCTGTGTTGATTCTTGAGAGCACGAAGCGTAGGAGAGCCCTGGGAGGGACTGTAACACTGGAGGTGGTGACCCTCATAAAACAGCCGGGTCCAGGCCTGACATGGAAGGGTGGGCAGCTGGACCACACAGCATAGCTGGATGTGTGTAAAGAAGGCTGCTGTTCCAGTTGTGGTCCCACCCTCACTGTCCTCACTTCAGGAATGGTCACTGGAAGGAAAACAAGACCAAAGTAGCCTCCTGCAGCACTGAGAAGCTGTGCTCTCCTCACCCCAACCCCTGTTCTGGTCCCACCTCTCTCATTTTGAAGGCTCTGACCAGATCCAAACCCAACCCATCCTGCCTCAGGGCAAGTCACAGAGAGTTTGCATCGAAGTCACTTTAATGATCCAGTTTTCAGTCATCCTGGAACTGCCCCTCAGGAGGGAAGTGGGGAGGGCACTGGGGCAAAGTGGCTTCACACGAGGTCTTAGTCAGCGACAAGGTTGTGGCCCACAGTGGGAGGCGACTCAAAGAAGCCCTAAAACCAGAAACAAAGAATTGGAATTAGTATGTGGGGAGGTGGTCCCTCCCTCACCTACTCTCCCCCAAATGCTTCAATAACAGCCTGATTTGAGTCAGCCCAAAGTGACCCAGCCCATCAACTGAGTGCCTGTCCCCTTTGCTCCCACACAGAATTCATAGAGTTCTCACCCCATGATTTTCCCTTGGGCTCAGGCTGGAGAAGAACGGCAGCACCTTGTTTGCTTTCATGTAAGCACCACAGCAACCAGTCCCTCATAGCTGGGTCTGTCGCTTAGCTCTGAGTGTGTGGACCCAGCGACCAATCTAAGCTTAGGAAGCCCAGCTGCCGTCTTATGGGAGTGTGCACCGGTTTCCTAGGAGAGCGTGAGGGGCTAGAAGCCCGTAGATGTGCAGGCTTTCTCTGGATGGAGCACATGGCCAGCTGGAGGTGCCAGCTCCACAGCCACCACCCCAGTCCAAGTCACCTCTGTCTCCCCTGGACTGGGATGATTGGCTCCTTACAAGACTCTCAGTTTTCACTTTCTCTTTTCACAATCCATCCCCGATATCATTAGAGTGACCTTTTAAAATCACATCACATTATGATATCCCTGTCCTTAAAATTTCCCAGTTAACTTGCCACTACACTTGGAATAAAATCCAAACTCTCACCATGACCTGTGAGCCCCTGTGTGGTCAACCCTGAGCCTATTTCTCCAACCTAATCTTCTACCACTGACTTTCCCTCAGACTTGCCAGGGTACCCTACTCTCAGGGCATTTGTCACTGCCGTGCTCTCTTCCTGGGAGACCCTTCCTTTATATCTTCCACTGGTTGCCACCTTCTTGTAATTTAGGTCTTAGGTCCTCCACTTTTGTCAAGGTGGAGAAGTCTGATGTTTGGGGCAGCCCAACCCCCAGTGCAGTCCCTGAGAGGAAGGGCAGGGGCTGTGTAGGGGAAAGGGCTGGGAATCAGGAGACCTGGGTCCAATCTTGGCTTTGCCGTGAACTGCTCTGCAGCTCTGAGTAAGTTGCTTGACAAGTCTGGGCCCCGATATCTCATCTATAGATAGATGGGAGGGCTAGATGGGTGTTTTCAATCTGGATTCTGAAGAGTTCAGGCATCCCAAGGAGATAACTCAGAGCTGTGCCCAGGTGCCTTGTCCAGCCACAGAGTTGAGCAAGGTGGGGAAGAGCTGAATGTGAAGCCCTCTGGGTTACCTGTCCCATTCATCCAAAGGAGCTTTGCTATCACTTGCTGTATACAAGGAGTGCATGGAGAAAAGGAGGACCTTTTACTGAACATTGAAAACTCTGCAATTTTCTATGCAGAGAGTGGGCCAAATTAACTCCGCAAATTTCTATTGTAAACTCAATTCCTATGAATGATCCTATAGATCATTTCATCCTTAGAGACTCCCAGCACCTGCATTTTGCCCCCCAGCCTCTCCTATGGACACCCACAAGTAGTCTGAGAGAGACAGGAAAGTGGGGATACCTTCAATTGGAAAAGATCTTTTCTTCAGCTTCTCTGTTCACATTCCAATACCCATTTGTCTCCTTCACACCTGCCTCCCTCATTTAAACATGTCCTTGGTGATTCCAACCTCCCTAGAAAAAACGAGCCCCTCACCTTGACAGGGTTGGTCACCTCTCGTTTCAGGGCCTTCGAAACCACTTTGGAGGTAAAGCACTGATCCCTGTTCACCTTGACCATTGGGCTCTGTGAAGAGAGAAGCCAGGAGTCAAGAAGGGGGCAGAAAAGGGTGACAGGGCCCCAGAGGGAAAGAGATAGGACCCAAAGTCAGAGCTTTAAAAGTCTTGAGAAGACACATGACTCACCTTGGGGAATAGGAGTTGAAGTTTCTCCTTTTGTTTGCCCCTAGAAGAGACAGGGATGATGAATGGGACCTAGGCTTGCTAGCACACCCCTCCTCTCCCTTTGCAGATGTCACTAGTGGCTCATGGAATTGTTTCCTGCAGATCCCAGACAGGACCTCTGAGTCATTCTCATAGTGCTCCTGGCAGCTCTTACCTGCAGTTTTAATACCCACTCCCTCCCTGCTCTGTCTGTCCATCAGACAGCATGGACCCACCATAGGCTTCACACACCTCACCCCAGTGGTTTTGGTGGGAAAGGCTGCCTTCCCAACCCTCATACATGGATCCTGTGGGTGGAGTTTGCTAATGTGCCCCATCTTCTGCATCATCATATCCTGGGTCATGTCATCCTTCCAGAACAAACCTGCAGGGTGAAAGGATGTGGCGAGTTAACACCTGGGACACTCTGACTGGCCCACTCCAGGGACTAGAGTGAGATCAACACTTTTCCTCTCCCTCAAGTAGACAAAAGATCACAGTTTCTGGAGAGAATTAAATGAGATGGCATGTAAAAGTTGCTTAGCACAGTGCCTGACATGTAATAAACATTGAATTAGGATTAGGACTATACTCTTTTTGCTGACTCATTTGATGTTATTGTGAAAATTAAATAAGATTAGGGATGTAAAGAGTGGTGAGAAAACTCTAAGGCAATGATTTCCAAACTTTAGGGTGCATCAGAATCTCATGCAAGGCTTGTTAAAACACAGATTGCTGTTCCTCTCTCCTAGAGTTTCTGTTTCATGAGGTCTGGGGTAAAGATCACAAATTAGCATTTCTAGCAAGTCTCCTGGTGATGCTCATGCTACTGGTCTGGGGATTCACTTTGAGAACCACTGCTCTAAGGCATTTCACACATATTAGGTACCAGTAGTCGTAGTGGTAACATGAACTGGAGCCAGATTTCCTATCTGACTCTTCCCACATTCATGAAACTGCTCTAAGGAAGGGTCAGCCATTTGTCTTCAAGGGAGTCTCCCCACTCCCTTTCCGTCTTCCCTTCTATTCATCATACAGTTTGCTCTGCTTCCTATTGAGAGGCTTGGGGGTGTGTGTGTGTGTGTGTGTGTGTATTCTCCTGGCTGAGAACTTAAGGATTCCTGGCTCTGGAAAAACTCATATAGTGCTTGAGGTTGGGGTCCCAAGGAGTTAGACGCTGGCCTCTTCCAGGGGCTTCTAGAAGCCTGTGCTGGGCCCTTCCAGGGTGTTCAGGGGCAAACAGCCTGCCCTTCCAGCTCCATCCCCATTCTGGTTTCTCCCCATTCTCCATGAGGTGAGCATGATAGGAAAGTGTCAGGTAGAGACATTTGGGGAAGAAAGCCTGTTCTCAGATCAAAAAGCCCCTCACTCTACCCCTGTATCTGACCAAGCCTCAGCCTCTCTTCTCCAGCTCTTACTCACCTTGGGGCATAATTTGCTGGCGTACAACTTGCAAGTGCTGGAAGATCAGGGTCGTAAATCCTTGGAGGGGCCAGAGCTGCCCCACTCCCACTTGGCCCTGACCATCTAAGGGCAAAATAGTGACATGAGAAAGGAACTTGACCAGAAGCCTTCCACATCCCAGTTGAGGGAAAGCAGCTTCCTTCCACTATCACCCCTGGATTCAATGGTCTCTGTCCCCCTCACCAGACCCCCTCCTCCTTTCAAGTCCTCCTTTTCATTTTTCCTCCCCCCATCGCCACCTGCCCTGTTCTTCAGACCCTGCACCTCATTCCCTTTTGGTACCAACTTCCAGGTAAGAATCAAGCTTACAAGCAAAGAGCAGCCTGTGGAGGGTGAGGTAAGCATTGACTCAGAAAGCTACACACATAGAATGGATAATCAGGTGAACAAGTAGGGCATGGAAAGCAGGTGAACTGAATTCAGGGAAGTCTTGGAGGCCTGGAGAGGAGGCCTGGAATCCTTAGGGGAAGAAAGTATTGGTATGTATAGGGTTTGAGGGTCTGGATCCTTGTCCTGAAACCACAGTGTGCCCGACTGTGTGTAAGAGAAGGACAGGGGGTGGAGATAATCCCTAGTGCTATACATACTTTCTTCATTCCAGGTAAGTGAGGTAGGGTTGGAGTCGGGGGTGGGGGGTGGGTGTTGTTTGTTTGTTTGTTTGTTTGTTTTCTTATAGTGGAATGACCATGAGTCATTATGAAAAGGGAATTCTCCTCCCCAATCAAATGGATTCTAGTATCATCGTACCGGCCTTAGGAAGGAGCAGAACCTCATACTGAGAAGGAAAATAGCTTCTGGAAGAAGAGATCGTTCTCTGAGGCAGCGCTCCCAGAACTGATAGAAAAGTGGTGACCGGGCACCCTCAGTCAGACCTACAAGGCACCCGACGCTGTCCGTGGTGCTGAGCGGCGGCCAAGGCCTGGCATGGGGGCGGCTCTGGGCAGTAAGGAGTGAGGCAGCCCCACAGGCTTGCCGGTCCTCTCCCACCCCGTGCCCCCCACCCCCAGGCCTCCTCCTACAGTTTTTCGCGAGTCCTCTGCATTGGCCTCTAAACCCAAGAGTCGCGCGAGGAGAGCTGGCGTCGGGTTAGGAGTTTGCGCCGTCTGCTCCAAGGGCCCTGCGCTGGAATCCTCGAGTCTGCGCAGTCGGTCTTTGGCCGCTCAGACGTGAGTCAGCGGCGGTTTACCCGGTTGGCGCAGTGAAGGGGGAGGAGGGGGATGGACTCCTTCCCCCTCCATCCTCTTTTACCGCAGCCTAGCCTTCCCGTTCTTACCGGAAATTGGATCGCAAACACCAGGTTCTAGGGGCTTATAAAAAAGCCTTAGCCATCCTTCGGCCCAGCCTTCTCTCCGAAGCCCGATGCCCCCGGTTCCTGCTCCCTACTGTTCAGAGATCCTGATCCCCTGACTCTCTCTCAGCCATGGGCATCTCTCCCCTGGCTCCTCAGCGAGTCTTGCTTCTCTTGTGGCCGCACAGGCCGGTTCTACTTCCCTCTGATCCTGTGTTTTTCCATCCTTCTCCCGAATCCCCAATCTTACCCTTAGTCCGCTTCTCTTAGGTCCAGATCCAATATATCGAGCCCCACTCCAAGCCTGCGCCTCTTTCCGCGCATTTTTCTCTTTTCACCCCCCTCCCCCACACAGATTCCTTTCCTCCTAAGATCCTAACCTTGAGGCACCCGGACCCACTTCTCTCAGAATCGCTCTCTGGCCCTGCCCGCACCCCCCAGGTTTCCTCCTGACCGTGACCACTAACGTCGCGGCAGCCCCCTGAGCGGCTGCTCAGCAGCAGGAAGCAGAGGAGCAGCCAGAGCCCCCGGAAGGCCCCAGGGCACAGCGGGCTCTGCATCCTCCCGGGCTTGGTGCGCTGGCTTCCCACCTAAGTCGCAGAGAAGGTAGAGACAGCTGCTGCAGGGACTGAGCGGGGCTGTAGCTTCCCACCCGCTAGCGAGACTGGAACTGCACAACCCTCGCTTGGCAGTTGGGCCAATCGCTGGCGGGCCCTGCCCCTGCGGACGCCTACCCAACCCCTACTCCCCCTACCGCCCCTACAGCCACCCCACCCTACTCCCTAGAGCCCATTCCTTTTTCACATAACCCGGGTCCCAAGGACTACCGCCTCTACTCCCAGTCTCAAGGTAGGAGAAACGGATTGCATGCAAAATGTGGGTGAGAATTGTACCTGCCTCCTAGGTTTGTTGCGAGGATTAAACATGAACAACGACTGGATAGTCGGCACTCAATGAATCTAGTTTATTTTTATTATTCTGGAGCTTACTTCACCCTTACACACCTTAAAACCGTCAGTAATCGTGGGTTCGACCTGCTAAGTATATGCACATTCATTACTTCACCTCCACTGCCATCGCCCAGGTTCAAACCACTGTACTCTTTTTTTTTTTTAATTTTATTTATTTATTTATTATTTTTGGGGGGGTACACCAAGTTCAATCAACTGTTTTTATACACATATCCCCGACTGTACTCTTTTTAATAGAGCTATTGCAATATCTAACTAGCTAAGGAACTACTGAATAACTGATGCCTTGCTTACACTCTTGTTTAGTTACAGGCTAATGTATGAGCTTCCTAAGCCCTAGACTGGAATTTCAATATTTTTTCCATTAACCTTAAAATTTTACTATGAAAATTTTCATACATTAAAAAAGAGAAGACAAATGAATAAACATGAAACATGAGTATACCTACCACCCAGACTTAACAATTATTAAGATTTTGTCACAGTTGCTTCTTTTTCTTGCTGAAGTATTTTAAAGTAGTTTACAGACATCATGACATTTCACTCCTAAATAATCCAATATACACCTTTTAGAATTGAGAGTTTTCTACATAACCACAATACCATTATGATATCTATGGTAGGCTGAATACTGACCCTCAAAGATGTCCACATCCAAATCCCTGGAATCTGTGAATATGTAACTTTACATGGTATAAAGGACTTTACAGATGTGATTCAACTTAGAAGGTGGTTCACTTCAGATGCGGAGAATATCCTGGATTTTCTGAGTATGTCCAATATAATCACAATGGTCTTTATAGAAGGAAGCAGGAGGGTCAGAGTCAGTAGTGGGAGATAGAACATTGGAACCAAGAGGTTGGAGTGATTCAAGGAAGGAGCCACAAGACAAGGAATGCAAGCAGCCTCTAGAAGCTGAAAAGGTTAAGAATATGTATTCTCCCTTTTAGCCTCCAGAAGGAGCACTGCCCTGCTGACATTTTGATTTTAGG
The DNA here is from genome assembly GCF_030028045.1 of Hippopotamus amphibius kiboko. Taxonomy (NCBI): domain Eukaryota; kingdom Metazoa; phylum Chordata; class Mammalia; order Artiodactyla; family Hippopotamidae; genus Hippopotamus; species Hippopotamus amphibius. Next base: position 87,786,072 of record NC_080193.1, on the reverse strand, counting down.
CTTCTGGCTTCAGAACTGTAAGAAAACAAAGTTGTTTGGGGCCACCAAATTTGAGGCGATTTGTTACAGCACCAATTAGAAACAAACACAAGGTCTGGACTTCCCTGGTAGCACAGTGGTTATGAATCCGCCTGCCAATGCAGGGGACACAGGTTTGAGCCCTGGTCCAGGAATATCTCACATGCCACGGAGCATAAGCCCCTGCACCACGACTACTGAGCCTGTGCTCTAGAGCCAGCAAATCACAACTATTGAGCCCATGTGCCACAACTACTGAAGCCCCTGCTCCTAGAGTCTGTGCTTTGCAACAAGAGAAGCCACAACAATGAGAAGCCCCGCGCACTGCAACAAAGAGTAACCCCTGCTCTCCACAACTAGAGAAAGCTCATGCACTGCAACAAAGACCCAATGCAGCCATAAATAAATAAATAATTTTTTTTATTAAAAAATAGTCTAAGAATATTTACTATTCCCTAATTTGCATAATTCTCTAATACTTCTGGATAAAACTCCTTTAACAGACTAATGGTTTGTGAGTATTTTCTCCAACCCTGAGCATTTCATTTTAATTTTCTTAATAGTGGTTTTTTTTTTTTGAAGAGTTAAGTACTTTAATTTCGAAGAAGTCCAATTTATTAATTTTACCCTTTATGGCTAATGCTTTCTGTGTTCCTCAAAATGTTTGCCTACCCCAAATTCAAAGATTTTCTCCTATGTTTTATTCTGAGTGCTTATGCTAACTTCACAAAATCAGTCAGAAAGCATTCTCTCTTTTGTTATGCTCTGAAAGAGTTTCTGTGTGATTGATATTATTTCTTTGAGTATATGTGCCTGAAGTTTCTTTGTGAGCAAGTTTTATTACAATTTCAATTTCTTTAGCTATTCAGATATTCTATTTCTTTTTATGTCTCTTTTGGAAACTTGGATTTTTCAAGAAATTTGTTCACAATATTTAAATTATCACATATTTATCATAAAGATTTTCATAATATTTCTTTATTATCCTTTTAATAAGTGGAAATTCAAAGTTTCATGTTTTAAATTCCTGATTTTGATACTTTGTATTTTTCTTTTTTCTTCATCAGTGTAGCTAGAGATTTATAAATATTATTGGTCATTTTAAAGAACAGACTTTTGGTCTTATTGCTTTTTCTCTATTGTTGGCCCATTTTATTGATTTCCATTCTTTATTATTATTTCCTTCTATATATTTTTTTGAGTTTCACTTATTTTTTTCTAGCTTCTTTAGTTGGTAGCTTAGATCATTGATTTAAATGTTTTCTTGTTTGCAATAAAGTCATGTGAATCTATACATTTCCCTCTAAGCATTAGTTTTTTGTGTTTTAATTATCAATGGTTAATATTCTTTCATTTTTCTTGTGACTTCTGAGACCCATGGATCATTCAGAAGGCTGTTGCTATTGGGGATTTTTAAAGGTTTTTGTTGCTGTTGTTGTTACTTTATTTTAAAATTTCAGTGTGATCTGAGAACATGCTTTTTATGACTTCAATTATTTGACTTACTTTGTTTCACGAATCAGCCTATACTCTATGTTGGTGAATGTTTCAAGTACATGTAAAAAGAACATGTATTTTGCATTCGTTGGTTTTAGTGTTCTGTAAATGTCAAGTAAGGCATATTGATTAACGTTGAATTTTTTCATATCTGTATTTTTGTCTGCTTGATCTATCCATCATAACCAAATACATTTGTGGGCTTTATCTTTCTTTTAGGTTCTATCAATTTTGCTTTATGTTTTTTGAAACTGTTATTTGATGCATCCACATTTAGGATTTTTATGGCCTTTTAAAGAATTGACCTTTTTATCATTATGAAATATCCCTCTTTATCTCTAGTAATACTCTTTATCTTAAGCCTGTTTTTTCTGATATTGAGATGGCCACAACAGCTTTCTGTTGGTTAGCGTTTTCATGGCATATCTTTTTCCATTATCTTGCTTCAAGTTATCTCTGTCATTATATTTAAAGTATATCTCTTGTTTATGACTTTGGAGGAACTAAGGTTGTTAGTAGTAGAAAGAATCAGAACATGTGAAATTCCTTAAAAATTTATTGACTTTAATTTACTTATGTTACACATAATTTAAAAAAAACCTTTAGGGACTTCCACTGGTGGCACAGTGGTTACGAATCCACCTGTCAATGCAGGGGGGCACAGGCTCGATCCTGGGTCTGGGAAGATCCCACATGCCTCGGAGCAACTAAGCCCTGTGCCACAACTACTGAAGCCCACACGCCTAGAGCCTGTGCTCCGAAACAAGAGAAACCACCATAATGAGAACCACACACCGCAAGGAAGAGAAGCCCAGGCTCACCAAAACTAGAGAAAGCCATGCACAGCAACAAAGACCCAACACAGCCAAAAATAAATAAATAAATAAATAAAATATTAAAAACCTTTACACTTTGTGCAGAAAGTAAAAAAAAAATAAAGTATACCTCTTTTAGACAAGATATAGTTTGATTCTGGTTTGGTTTTTTTTTGTAATCTAGACTGACAATCTTTGCCTTTTAATTGGATTGTTTGGTTATTTATATTTAATATAATTATTGATATGTTTGGGACTAATTCTACCATCTTGTTATTTATTTTCTATTTGTCTTATCTGTTTTGTCTTCCTTTTGAAATAAGCAAATATTTTTTAGTATTTTATTTATTTATTTCTAAGATTTATTTATTTATTTTATTTATTTATTGGCTGCGTTGGGTCTTCATTGCTGCACACGGGCTTTCTCTATTTGCTGCGAGCGGGGGCTACTCTTCATTGTGGTGTGCAGGCTCCTCATTGTAGTGGCTTCTCTTGTTGTGGAGCATGGGCCCTAGGCACATGGGCTTCAATAGCTGTGGCACATGGGCTCAATAGTTGTGGCTCACGGGCTTAGTTGCTCTGTGGCATGTGGGATCTTCCCAGAGCAGGGCACGAACCCGTGTCCCCTGCGTTGGCAGGCGGATTTTTTACCACTGCGCCACCTAGGAATTCGCACACAATACTTTTTTTTTTTTTTTCCCTCCCTCTCCCTCCGCCCCCCTCACACAATACTTTTTAAACTTACTTTGTCTTGGTAAGTCAGTAGACTTTTAAAGATATTGAGAAAAAATAGTCTTTTATATTTACTCACATATTTCCCATTTCTGGTGTATGCTCTTTATTTCTTCCTTCAGATTTCAGTTTCTATCTGAGATCATTTTCTTTCAGGTTGAAGAGCTTCCTATGGCGTTTCTTGCGGAGGTCTGTTGACAATGACCTCTCATCCTTTTTGTTTGTTTAGAAGTATCTCCATTTCTCCATCATTTAAAAAATATGGTTCCACTATGTATATAATGGGGTTTACATTTTTTCTTTCAGTGTAAAGATATTACTCAATTGTCTTCTGGCTTCTATAGTCTAAAAGACACCCTTCATTTTTAGTGTTGTCCCCCTGAAAGAAATACATCTTTTTTCTCTGTCCACTTTAAGTATTTTCTTGTATGTTTTGGTTTTCAGTAACTTACTTATGATGTGCCTATATGTGACCCTTTTGTATTTACCCTGCATGGGGTTTGCTGAGCTTCCTTATCTGTGGGTTGATGTATTTCATCAATATTGGAAAATTTTTAGACACTATTGCTTCAAACACTTTTTGTCCCCATTGTGTTTCTCTTCTCCTCTCCTTCTAAAACCCCCATTACACATATGTTAGACTACTTGCTATTATCCTACAGGTCTTAGAGTCTCTGTTTTGTTTTTGTTTTAATCTTTTTCTCTCAGTGCTTCTGTTTAGATAATCTCTATTAACTTGATCCTTTCTTCTGCTGCATCCAGTCTGTTATTAAATTCATTCAATGAATTTAATTTCAATGAATAACAGATGATATTTTTTCATTTATAGAATTTGAATTTTGTTTTTATAGTTTCTACCTCTCTGCTGAAGTTCCCCAATTGTTTAACTTTTCTTGTAAGTTACTTGACATGTTTATAATAGCTGTTTTTAACTCCCTATCTACTAACATCTGGCTCACCCATGGGTCTGCTTCTATTGATGATTTTCTCTTGATTATGGTTTACATTTTCCTGCTTGTTTACCATCTAATTTTTTGTTATATACTGGACATTTTGGGTTGATGTATGGTAGAGACTCTGATTTATATTATCTTTATTTAAAGGCTGTTGAGTTTATTCTGGAAGAACCAAAATTTTTAGTAGAAAACCTTGAAGCCTGATTAGGGCAAGAGTATTGTAGTTCTTCTCTTAATCCTAGGCTGTATCCTTTTGTCCTGGGATATCATACTTACACCAAGGGTGTGGTCCTTTTGGGATTTCAATGAACACTCCGAAGTGTTTACCAAAGCCTTTTAATTTTGTGGGTCCTGAACCCAAAATGTGGCATCCCAAACACTGTAGAAACTGCAAAAAATCCCTGTTCAGATATTTGAATTTTCCACTAGGTTCCTTAAAATCTCACCCTGAGCCTGTGCCATTTAGAAAGTATCTAAGGACGTGAGGGGAATTTACACGTGGATTTTGTGCTCCCCTCTCTGTAGCTCACTTATTTCCCAGAGTTCTTGCTCAATTTCCAGTCGCTCTGGCATTTCTGTACTCCAACCACTACTTCCTTGGCCATTCAGACTTCCACTTTCTGCCTTTCATGCCTCTTTCCCCACGTGCTTCAGGAAACTGTGAAGTGTCCTTAGGGGGAAAACCTGTTAAATGTGAAACTCATTGGCTGGGCAGGGGGTGGGGTGGGGTGCGCGAGCTTTCCCTTTTTTCAAGGATTATATTCCTTCTAGTTTTTCTTGCTTTTGGCTGGTCTCCCTGCTTTCATACGATCACTTTTGTATTTTGTGTAGAGTATATACGTTGAATGTTAGTATGAGCGTCCGACACAAGCTGTTTTTATCAGGAACTGGGTATCAGTGATTTGTGTTGTACATAATATTTAAAAATTATTTACAGAAGTAATTTAGGCCTAGGAGCAACTGAGTGTGATCCTGCTTTGAGAAGTATAATGCTATAGGAAAAAGGGACATACGGGTCTTTGGGTGGGTTGAGCAGAGATGGGTGTGCGTCTTTCTCCCTTTTAAGATTTCAAACTACCAGAGAAATAGCTATCAAAATGTTACATTATATATGCATTGATACTGCACTTTTTTCCCTTATTCGTTGGCGGAGGCCCTAATATCCTCAGAAGATCAAGCAGATTATCAGGCCTATTGGACTTGGAGTTCAAGGGGAGAAATTTCCTTTCACAAGGGAAAAAAGACCCCCATAAATTGTAGCAGGTGGTGGGGGGTGGCCAAGTGGATGAGGAAAATTTGCACTTCAGTTGTGGTCCTATCCTGCCTTGCATTCATGTTATAAATGATGTCTGAAGAGAGAAAGGCATCAGAAATCAGGCTTCCAACTGCACCAAGGAGCTGTTTATATATCCCCATCCCACATGTCCTCTCTGCGCTGATCCTATCTATTTTACTTCAGAGGATCTTTCTTTTTTAAAATATAAATTTATTTATTTATTGATTGGCTGCGTTGGGTCTTCGTTGCTGCAGGCGGGCTTTCTCTAGTTGCAGAGAGCAGGGGCTACTCTTTGTTGTGTTGCAAGGGCTTCTCAGTGCGGTGGCTTCTCTTGTTGTGGAGCACAGGCTCTAGACACGCGGGCTTCAGTAGTTGCAGCATGTGGGCTCAGTAGTTGTGGCACACGGGCTTAGCTGATCCGTGGCACGTGGGATCTTCCCCACCCAAGGCTTGAACCTGTGTTCCCTGCATTGGGAGGTGGATTCTTAACTACTGCACCACCAGGGAAACCCCACTTCAGAGGATCGTGCTGGAGTCCACCTGTCCAACCACCGGACCAGCCCACAGGAAGGGTTTTGACAAAAAACCCACTTAAAAGATTCAGAAGCAGGTTGTCCTAGAACTACCCTTGTAGATGGCAATGCTGGGGCTGGAGGACAGAAATGCTTCAACCAGCTGCAAAGTTTTCCTCAGAGGAAACTGTTCAAAGAAGCCCTAAAAGTGTAGGAAACATGGGATTTTGAATTTGTATGTATGTGTGTGCTAGACTATTCTCCCTCTAAAATGTCCACTCCCCCCTCCCCCAATAAATAACAAGCTCTAATAAGAGTCCTGATTTGGGCAAGTCCTGAGGCATAGTGACTTGGCAACTGCCCCACAGCTGGCCTCACTTTGGCTCCTGTGTCTGATCTTCTCTCCAGCCCCTGAATTTCCCTTAGATTCAGAGCCAATCAAGGACCCTAACATGGAGAAGAATGGCAGATTCTTGTTTGCAGACTTTACACCATGGTAACCAGTTCTTATCATGGGGCTCAGTCACTCAGTGCTGATGTGTCACCCTAGCAACCGATCTGGGCAAAGGAAGCACAGTTGCCATGGTGACAGGAGTCAGAAGCTGTTCCCTTGGTGCGTATGCAGGTCTGGATTCCCCCTGAGGCTCAAGCTCCTCTGGGTAGAGTTCATGGCCAGCCGGAGGTGCTCAGCCTTGTGCAGTTGCCCAGTCCAAGCCACCACAGCATCCCATGGACCAAAAGAATACTTTGTAACAGATCTATCTGCTCCATTCTTGCCCTCCATCAATGCATTCTCTGACAGTGCTAGAGTGGTCTTTTAAATTTTTACCTCATCATTCTATTCATTTCCTTAAAATCCCTGGTGATTTTCTTCTGCCCTTTGTGCAAGAACTGGTACTCTCTACTATTACCTGCAAGGCCCCATATGGTCAGTTCTGGGCCTACTTCTCTGACCACATTTCCTACCATTAGCTGTTCTGTTTATTTCTCTAGTGTGCTATTTAAAACTACAAAATACAGTAACCAACATAAAACCTCATTGGATAGGGTCACTAACAGCGTAGGAATGACAGAGGAAAGTGTTGGTTAACTTGAAGATGGATCAATAGAAATGATCCAATCAGCACAACAGAGAGAAAACACTGGGGGAAAAGTTAGCAGAGCCTCAGGGACCTGTGCGACATACCCAAAGCTTAAACTTCATGTCGTCGGAGTCCCTGAAGGAGAGGAGAAAAAGGAAAGTACATTAAAAACAACAACAACAACAAAAACCAAAAAATGAAAACCTTGAAGAAATCATGGCTGGAAACTTCCCACATTTGTCAAAAGCCACAAACCTCAGATTCAACAAGTTCTGTGAACTCCAAACAGGATAAACCTGAAGAAATCCATGTCCTGATACATCATAATCAAACTTCTAAAAACTAAAAACAAAGAAAAAAATCTTGAAAACTGTCAGAGAGAAAAACAGCACATCAGTTAAAGGAGAACAATAGTCCAAGTGATGGTGGATTTTTCATTATAAACCATGGGGGGCAGAAGGAAGTGTAACACCATATTTTAAGTGGTGAAGAAAGGAACTGTCAACCCAGGATTCTATACCCAGAAAAATGCACTTCAGGAATCAAAGTGAAATAAAGATGAAGAAAAACTAATTAATTGCCAGCAGACCTGCTCTACAAGAATTGATGGACTTCCCTGGTGGCGCAGTTGTTAAGAATCCACCTGCCAATGCAGGGGACATGGGTTCGATCCCTAGTCCAGGAAGATCCCACATGTTGCAGAGCAACTAAGCCTGTGTGCCACAACTACTGAGCCTGTTCTCTAGAGCCCTCGAGTCACAGCTACTGAAGCCCAAGCACTCTAGGGCCCGTGTGCCACAACTACTGAGCACTCGTGCTGCAACTACCGAAGCCTGCGAGCCTAGAGCCTGTGCTCCACAACAAGAGAAGCCACCACACTGAGAAGCCCACGTGCTGCAACAAAGAGTAGCCCCTGCTTGCCACAACTAGAGAGAGCCCGCATGCAACAACAAAGACCCAAGGCTGCCAAAAATAAAAAATTAAAAGAAATCCCCAAATTAAAAAGAATCGCTAAAGAGGGACACCCCTCGTAGTCCAGTGGTTAGGATTCTGCGCTTCCACTGCTCGGGGCACAGGTTCGATTCTCTGGTTGCGGAACTAGGATCCTGCATGCCATGCAGCATGGCCAAAAAACAAAAAAGAATTGCTAAAGGAAGTTCTTTGGATAGAAGGGAAATTATTTCTAAAGGAAACCTGAAACATCAGGAATAAGAGGGAGCAATAGAGAAGGTTAGATATTCATCTGGGTAAATATTGTAGACTATTCTTTCCCTCTTGAATCATTTAAAATATGTATGATGATTGAAAGCAAAAATTATAACATTGTCTGATAGAGGTTTCAGTGTATGTAGATGTAATTGATTCTGACAACTACAACAGAAGTGGAGAGAGTAGTGGGACGTTCGCTGGTGAGATTTCTGCAGTCCACTTGAGGTGGGAAAACAGCGATTGCAAGTAGACTGTGAAAAGCTGAGTATGTGTACTTTGATCCTTAGAGCAACCACTTAAAAAACTATAGAAAGATAGTAAAAAGCACAATTGATACACTAAATTAAAATACTAAAAACTGTTTCAATAATCCAAAATAAAGAAGGAAAGGGCAAGCACACAGTTATAGAGGTTGAGAAGTCCCATGATCTGCCCTCTGCAAGCAGAGAACCAGGCAAGCTGGTGGCACAATTCGGTCTGGGTCCAAAAGGCCTGAGAACCAGAAGCACTGATATCCAAGGGCAGAAGATGGCTATCTCAGCTTAAGCAGAGACAGCAAATTTTTATTTATTTGTTTGTTTATTTTGGCTGCACCGTGCATGGCATGTGGAACTTCCCCAACCAGGGATCAAATCTGCACCCCCCTGCTGTGGAAGTGTAGAGTCTTAACCACTGGGCCACCAGGGAAATCCACAGAGAGAGCAAATTTGCCCTTTTTCCACCTTTTTATTCTATTCAGACCCTCAGTGGATTGGATGATGCCTACCTGAGTTGGTGCTCTTCTCTACCCAATCTACTGATTTCAAATGCTAATCTTTTCCAGAGACGCCTTCACAGGCATATTCAGAGATAATGTGTTCCTCGCTCTCTGCGTATCCCTTAGCCCAGTCAAACTGACACAGAAAATTAACCATCACAGTGAGCAACAGGGAGTGAACCCTGCTGGGGACCCTGAGGGTCTTAGATTGATCCCCAGCAAGGGAAGGATAAGTCCTTAACTGGTTGAGGGTCTCTAAGGGTATTAACTCCCAGATATTTCAAGGCTGTCTTTTTTTTTTTTTTAATTGGCTGCATTGGGTCTTCATTGCTGCGCGCAGCCTTTCTCTAGTTGCGGCGAGCGGAGGCTACTCTTCATTGCAGTGTGTGGGCTTCTCATTGCTGTGGCTCCTCTTACTGCAGAGCACGGGCTTCAGTAGTTGTGGCTCGCGGGCTCCAGAGCGCAGGCTCAGTAGTTGTGGCGCATGGGCTTATGCTCCGTGGCATGTGGGATCTTCCCAGACCAGGGCTCAAACCCATGTCCCCTGCATTGGCAGGCAGACTTTTAACCACTGTGCCACCAGGGAAGTCCCTCAAGGCTGTCTTGAGCATACATAGGCAAGTTCCCTGGGTGGGCATTCCAGAAAGTGCACTGGATGAGAAGAGTCCCATGGTTTGAGGTGGGAAGCTGTCAGTACAAAATGCAGACATTGTCCACTTGCAGCTGCGTGTGAGCATAGAGACAGGCCAGGGGACATGAAGCAGGGCTTCTATGGGGTCAGCTACGCAGGTGTTCAGTAAATATCTATTGCATGAATATATTGTATCTACAACTTACAATACTTCCCTGACTAGTTTTCAATTGACTTGAGTCAGGAACCTTGCACCGCAGTGGCCAGGCAGAGTGAATATATGATGGGAAAAAGTAGGGTGGGTGGTAGGTGTCAATCTAGTTAATAAGAACTAGATATAGGTACATATGATGAGTGTTATGTTTAGCTATGCCCTTAGATGCAAAGATGCAAGGGAGAGGACATGCACTGGCAGCACGGTTAAGCCTGTATTACCAGAGGAGTGTCTCTATTTCTCTGGGCTCTATAAGTGGGTAGGTGCTATGGTCTGAATGTTTATTCCCCCCTCAAATTCATATGTTGAAATCCCAACCCCCAAGTTGATAGTATTTGAAAGGGGCCTTTGGGAGGTGATTAGGTCATGAAGGTGGGAGACCTCATGAATGGAATTAGTGCCCTTATAAAAGAGACCCTAGAGAGATCTCTTGCCCTTCTACCATGTGAAGTTATAGCAAGATGAAGCTGTCTGTGAACCAGGAAGCAGGCCCTCTCCAGACACCTAATCTGCCAGCACCTTGATCTTGGTCTTCGCAGCCTTTGGAACTGTGAGAAATAAATTTCTGTTGTTTATAAGCCACCAAGTTTATGGTATTTTGTTATAGCAGCCTGAACAGACTAAGACAGTGGGATTGATACTTTCCCTTGTGCTCCCATTTGTGAGGATCAAATGAGCTGAGTGTGAAAGTGCTTTGAGAAATATAAAGCCCAAGGCATAGGACAGCTGAAGTTTGGTTGGGTTGAGCAATGGTGGCTAATCTACCCAACTCCTGGGGCAAACTGACTGTAGGTATCAACCTGTTAAATGTGTGTAGCCTTTAGCTGCGTTATTCTCTTAGCTGTGTGGTTTCTTTGGGTCTGGAAGGAAGACTTTCCTTTTACAAATGGAAGGAAGACCAAGAAGACACAGCTCAAGGCTGTGGGTAGGGATGGCAACTGTTCCAGCTGCTGCCCTACCTTACCTTTTATCCACCTTAGAAATGGTGTGTGGGAAGAGGAAAGGATCTGAAACGAGGCCTCCAGTGCAACCAGGGTCTGTGCTCTCCATACCCCGTGCCCCAAGCTTCCCTGTGTTCGGATCCCACTTCACTCATCTCAGAGACTCTGGCCAAGTCTAAACCCCACCCATCCTGCCTCCAGACAAGCCTGTAGAAAGTTTGCTTGAAAATCAGCTTTAATAATCCAGATTTGGGTGATCCTGAAATTGCTTCTTAAAAGCAGCAGGGAAGGTGTGGGGGTGGGAATCTTCCCCTGAGGCCTTAATCAGCTGCAACCTTGTGACTCAGAGTAGGGAACAGTTCAAAGACATCCTAAAATGGGAAGAAACTAGGGATTTTCATGAATGCATTGAGGCAGGTGTTGTCACTCCCTCCCTCGCTCACCCCACCCCCAACCAAATTCAGAACAAGTCTCAAAAGCAGTCTTGATCTGAGTAAGCCCTGAGATTAGTGACTCAGGAACTGTCAGATTGCAGGCCCTTCCCTGGTCCCCACCTCTAATTCTATCTTCTTCTGGGGATTTTCCATTAGACCCAGGGCTGGTTGGTCCCCTGAACCTGGAGGAGAGTGGCAGCTCCTTGTTTACATACTTGATAGAACCATGGTAACCAGTTCCCATCAAGGGGTCATTCACAGTACTAATGATGAGGTCCAGCAGCCAATCCAAGCTAAAGAGGCCCGGCTGCCATGGTGACAAGGATGGGGACCAGTGTCTTTGAAAGGTGTGACGGGCTGGAGCACCTCTGAAGCGCAGGCTGCCTCCAGATGGAGCCCAGCTCGGAGCTTCCCAGCAATGCTGTCACAATCTCAGTCCAAGGTACCAGCAGATTCCCCACTAGATAACTCAATGGTCCCAAACAGGTCTACTTGTTTCTACTCTTGTTCATTTCATAATCTATTTTCCATCAGCATTAGTGTATCTTTAGAAAACGCATATATTTTTCTATTCCTTTCCTTTAAAAATCTCATGATGGGGAATTCCCTGGTGGTCCAGTGGTTAAGCCACTCAGCGTGGCCAATAAATAAACAAATAAATAAATAAATCCCATGATAATTTCCCAATACACTTTGAATAAAACTCAAATGCTATGCTGTCTGTAGGTTATAAGCCTTTTGTAGTCCAGGGCCTCGTCTCAAATTCATCGTACTGACTGTCGCCCTAAGAGCCCTACCATCACCCCTAAGAGCAATTATATTTGCAGTTCTCCCTGCCTTGGGGACTCTTTCTCCAGATCTCCCCCTGGCTGTTTCCTTGTGTCATTTAGGTCAAAGTTCATATAGTCACCTCCACAGACTGCCTTTTTTTTCCCAAAATACATTTTTATTAGTTATCTATTTTATACATATTAGCCTATATATGTCAACCCCAGTCTCCCAATTCATCCCACCCCTCAGACTGTCCTTAGTGTGAAGCAGCCCAACCTCTACTGGGGTCCTTGCGAGGAAGGATGGGGACAGCGCAGGGGGAAGGCTGGCACCTGGTCTAGTCCTGCTCCACCCCTGCCCACTCAGTCTCTCAGCTGTAAGGATAGATGGATACCTACTAGGTGGGAGACTTTCTACCTGGGCTCCAAAGAACTCAAGAGTCCCAAGGAGATGCCTGAAAGCCTTGCTCAGGGGACTTCCTCAACACCACAGAGGAGAGCAACGGGGGGGCTGAAAGCAAGGGGCTCTGGGTTCTCTTGTCGCATTTAAGGACAGAAGCTTTAAGTACATATACATAATGTATATGGTTGGGTGGGCAAGGGGAGGATTAGCATCATGTCATACTCAAGATTTTCTTAGAAAAACAGAGCCTGTATATATATATATATATATATATATAAGTTTGAAAAGCTCTGAAGTAGATTTCTGCAGGCTCTTCAAGCTCTGTGCCTATGCTTGATCTTACAGAACACCAGGCCATTGGATGCCCACAGCCTCTGCCTCCCACCGTTGTTGAAATCTGTGCAAAGGTGTCTGTGAGAGACAGAGAAGGTGGGGCGCGCCCTCTAGTGGAGAGAGGAAGAATCTCCCTTAGAATCCAGCCACCGCTGGCAGGCAGTTTTCATACAATACATCGTCTTTAGTCCTCACAGCAACCCCTGAGGGTTGCCCTTACTACCCTTCCCATTTCACAGCTGGGAAGAGGGAACTTGAAGAGCTTAGATAATGGGTCCAGTGTCACAGCTGTGCAGGGGCAGAACCAGGACTGGGCTGGCTCTGTGTGTACTGAAAGCACTGTTCTTTCCCATCCTCCAGGCCCTCTCTTCCAGAAGGCTCCCGTCAGGCTCAGTGGAGTCCTATCATTCCTTATCAGCCAACATCCATCCCCTCCTTCACCCTGCCTGCCTCTTTAAACAGGGGCAGGGCTCAACCTGTTTGGGCTCAACCTTCCTAGACAAGGCCAGGCCCTCACCTGCAGCAAGGCCTAGCGGAGGTTGGTCATCTCTTGCTTTAGGGCCTCCAAAACCACTTCATGTTGCTCCCAGTTCACCTTGGTCACAGGGCTCTGAGGAGAGGGAAGCCAGGGGTGAAGGGTGAAGAGACAATGGTGAAAGAGCTCAGAGGGAAAGCAAGAAGGCCCAAATGAAGGGTTTCAGAATCCCTGAGGGAATCTCACTGTAGGGAAAAACAGCAAACGGGAACCGTTGTTCCCAGTCTTCTCCCTTCGCAGACATCACTAATGGATCACGGGTTTGCTTCCGACTGAAATCAGACAGGCCCTCTCTTCATTCTGTTCACTGGACTTTTGACAGCTCCCACCTGCAGCCCTAACACTCATTCCCTTCCCAGTTGCTCTACCAAATATGTGCAATGTGGACAGAGCACAGACCTCTCACACTAGAGCCTGGTGGTTTTGGTGAGAAAGGCTGCCAGCCCATCCCTTGAGCAGGTCTCTGGGGCATAGAGGCTGGGCATGTGCTCCATCTTCTGAGTCTTCACAGCCTGAGTGACATCATGGTGGAAGGATGGAATGAGCTAACACTTGGGACAGTCTGATAGGCCCATCCCAGAAGCCAGAGTGTAATTAGAATTTCTACTTTCCCCAAAGTACATAAGGACCACAGGGCTTGGAAGGATCCAGAGTAGAGGAGTTTACCTTCTGCCCAACTCAGAGTTTGAGTCCTGTTCTTGAAAACTTAATTAAACTTGGCAAACTTCAGTCTTCTCATCCATGAAGTGACCAACCTTATAGGGTTGCTGAGAGAATGACAGGAGATAACGCATGTAAGTTTCTTAGCATAGTGCTTGGCATGTAGTAAGTGATCAAATGGGAATTTAATAAGGACGCTGTTGTGAGAATCAAATGAGGTTGAGGATGGAAAGAGTGCTTTGATAACACTCAGGCATTACTTGCACATTAGACACTATGGTTATTAGTAATAGTAATTCGAACTCAAAGCAGATCTTTCTTCTGAACCCTGAAACCATGAAACTCTGCTTCCAGGAAGGGTCAGACACTTTTTCTTAAGAAATCATTGCCCACTCTCCACCCCCATCTTTCTTGTCTTCTATTTGCCGTACACTTGGAGCTGCCCAATCCCCCAATTCAGAGTCCAGGCTATATGGGGTGGGGGGTGGAGAGGTTCTGGCTGGGCACCCCATGATTCCTGGATCAGGAGCACTTGGACAGCACCAGGGGGTTGGGCTAGTTGGGCTATTTAATCTATTTTTGGCTGCATTGAGTCTTCGTTGCTGCGTGGAGGCTTTCTCTTGTGAAGAGCCAGGGCTACTCTTCATTGAGGTGTGCAGGCTTCTCATTGTGGTGGCTTTTCTTGTTGCAGAGCATGGGCTCTAGGCTTGGGGCTTCAGTATTTGCAGCAAATGGGCTTGGTTGCCCTGAGGCATGTGGGATCTTCCCGGACCAATTATCCAACCCGTGTCCCCTGCATTGGCGGGCTCATTCTTAACCCCTGCACCACCAGGGAAATCCCAAAGCTTTCTTTTTGGTTCATTTTTGTTTAAACATTTCAGTCTTCCTGGAGCTGTGCACTGAGGGAGCAAAGGAAGGGCTTTTAGTCCCTGGAAGCTGAGTTCAGTGGAGAGCAGCACCTCCTGGGGGAAACCAGGGGAGAAGAGCCAGGGGAAGGAGATTTTCCCGAAGAGCTCAATTGATCCTCTCATCTATTCTATGTCCAGGGCTGATCCTGAACTTCTGGGGTTTATTCCGAAAGAAGGGGGCATTTCATTACTTCTAATAATCCAATCATATTGGAAGCAACTCCTCTTTTAATTTAGAATTTTTCTGATGCTAACTTTTGTGTTTAGACAACGTTATGCTAATTTTTCCCCCACTTTAAAAAAACATTTTTACCTTATGATTGTGAAAAGTAATACAGATAAACAAAAGTGGATAAAATATGCAGCTCAACAGATTATTAAAGTGTGAATGACTATGTCATAATCTCCAGGCAACAGAACATTGCCAACACCCCAGGAATATATCCTTGTTCCTTCCAGATTACAACCTTCCCTCTTCCCTCGTTTCTCTCAAAGTTAATCACGCTCTTGACTTTTGTGGACATAATGTCCTTCCATATCTTTGTTGTTACGGAGCGTAAGTAAGTACACATTTCTAAAGAGTAGTGTTTAGAAATATAATTTTATGGTGTATTAGCTTCCTAGGGCAGCTGCAACAAATTACCACAAGTTTGTTGGCTTAAAACAACAGATGTTTATTCCCTCACAGTTCTGGAGGCCAGAGGTAGGAAATCGAGGTGTTGGAAGGACAGAGCTTCCTCCAAAGGTTCTAAGGAGTAACTTTTATTTATTTATTTTTTTGCCTCATACCTTCTGGGGACTCCTGGCAGTCCTTGGCTTGTGGCAGCATAACTTCAATTTCTGCCTCCGTCTTCACATGGTCTTCTTCCCTGTGTCTTTGTGTGGTCAAACCTCCCTCTCCTTTCTCTTATAAAGACACTAATTATATCTGCAAGACCCTATTTCCAAATTAGGACATATTCTAAGGTTCCAGGTAGGCATGAAATTTTTTGGAGACTCTATTGAACTCACTAAACACAATATGTATGATTTTGTGATGACTTTTGTTCAACATTGTATTTTAAAGAGTCACTCATACTGTTGAATATAACTCTATTGAATGTAAAACATATATATTGTATTCCTTTTCATTGCCTTCCATTATATGATAGCATTACATTGCAATTCAGAGTAGGATGTACTTCAGCTTCAGGGGTCTTCAACTTCACGGAGCCCTTCCAAGACTCTGGGAGGAGCCCCAGCAATCTGTTCACATGACCAAGTGTTTTTGTATGATTTGCAAAAGTAATATGTTATATTTTCTCATGCTATTTACATCTTTTTCTTGCCTAATTGCCCTGGATAGAAGCTCCAGTATAATGTTGACTGAAAGTGGTGAGAACAGACATCCTTGTCTTGTTCCTGATCTTAGGGGGAAAGCTTTCAGCCTTTCATCATTGAATATGATGTTAAGTGTGAGTTTCTCATGGACACCCTTTATCAGGTTGAGGAAATTCCCTTCTGTTTCTGGATGTTGAATATTTTTATCATGAAAGAATGTTGGATTTTATTAAATTCTTTTTCTTCATCTGTTGAGATTATCATGCAGTCTTGGTCCTTAATTCTAAGGACACATGATTAATAATCTTTAATCTAATTAATGTGGTGTATTACATTGATTGCTTTTTATAAGTTGAACCAAGCTTGCATTCCTGGCACGAATCCCACTTTGTCATGGTGTATAATACGTTTTACTTGTTACTGGATTCGGTTTGCTATTTTGTCGAGAATTTTAGCATCTGTATTCATAAGGGATGAATTTCTTCCCTTTTCATGAGATGTCTTTGATATAGGTATCAAGGTAATACTGGTGTTGTCTTCCCTTTTACTTTTTGGGAGAGTTGATGTTAATTCTTCCTTAAATGTTTGTCCTCATTCTAATTAAATATTTGCTTTCATACTAATTTTTTTATTTGTAATTTTGTATACTTCTACTTAAAGAGGGTCCCCAAATTGTGTACGTTTCAACTCTCACAAAACTGGGATCTCTCCTAGTATCCCTTGTACGGTTTATGGATCCTTGTGCTGTTCCCAGTTTCGGACTGTTGTGAATATTCTCGCCCGTGTCTCCTGGTGCCCATGCGAATGCATTTCCGAGGGTGTACACCTGGGGTAGAATGGCAGGGTCAGCGAGGGTGATGCTGATGCCCTAACCGGCTGGCGGTTTGCACTCCACTCACATTGTACGGGAGTTCTTACTGCTCCACAGCCTCAGCAACACTCGGTGTTGTCAGGTTTTACATTTTCAGCTATTATAATGAGTGTAGTGGTGTCTTATCATGGTTTCAATTTGTTAGGTTAAACCAAATGAAGTTGCCGTTTTGTAGGTCAAACACAGTTTCACACAATTCAACCTAATATTTCTCCGATGACTAATGAAGTAGAGCATGTTTTCATGTATTTAATGGCCTTTTGGATTTCCACTTCTTTTACGAATGCCTGTTCAAGTAGTTTGTTCATTGTTCTTTTGGATTCTGATCTTTCCTACTGACTTGTAGGTCTTTATATACCCTGAATATGAGTCCTATGTCAATTACATGTGTTGCAAATATCTGTTTCACTTTGTGAATTGTCTTCTAATTCTCTTAATGATGTCTTAATTTTAATGAGGTCAAATTTGCCAATATTTTCCTTTTGCTTAGTGTTCTTTGTATCCTGTTTAAATCTTCCCCTGACCAAGGTTGTAAAGATATTCTCCTCTAATATTTTCTAAAAGTTCTATTATTTTGCTATCTATATTTAGATGTAAAATTTACTTGCAATTGATTTTGTGTATTGTGGGAGGTAGGGTTCCAATTTCATTTTTCCATATGGACACCCAATTTTCACAGCACAATTTATTGAAAAGACCCATCTGAATTGCCACTTTTATCTTAAATCAAGTATCAGATATTTAGTTGTCACTATTGGTTTTATTGGTCAGTCTATCCTTGAACCAACAATATAATGTCTTAATTACCACAGTTTTGTAATGAGCTTTGGTAACTGGTGAGGCAGCCATCTTCTTCAAAGATGTCTTAGCTATTTCCATATAGATATTATATATATTATCGAGTCAGCTTGTCAACTCACACAAAAGAAGAAGAAAGCAAGGAGGAGGAGGAGAACCCATGACAGTTTTATTAGGGTTGCACTGAATCTATACATCAATTTGAAGGATAACCAATATTTTTTACAATATTGAGTTCCACATCCATGCATAACACATATCTTCCAAATTGTTTAGACCTTCTTTCATTTAATTTTCTCTATACAGATCTTGCATATTTTTTATATTTATTCATAGGTACTTGATTTGTATGTTTTGTAGAAGTAATCATTTGAAAAGTTCATTTTCTATCTATTCGTGGCTGGTATACAGAAATAGAATTGATTTTGTATATTGAGTTTTCAGGCAGTTATCTTGATAAACTCCCTTATTAATTTGAATAATAGATCTTTTGGATTTTTCTATGTAACAAATTGTATCAAAAGGAAATTTACACCTCCCTTTCCAGCCCTTCTATCTTTTACTCCTTCTCTCACTTTATTACCTTGTTAAGGACCTACAGTACAGTGTTGCATAGAAATAGAATAGCAGGCATCCTTGCCTTATTCTCCATCTCAAAGGAATTCCAACTCAATTTAGGTTTCCTCAGAAGCACCCTAGACAAGAATCTGGGGGCAAGGAGTTTGTTTGGGAGGTGAAGGAGAACACCGGTATGGGTGTGAAACAAGGAAGGGAGGGTGGCCATTAAAGGGGTGTGTTACCAGGGTTGATTCTGGAGCTAGATCTTGCCAGAGAGACTCTGGGAGCCAATGTAAACTACACACATCAAAGTTATCTCACCCAGGATGTGCGGGAGCTGAGGTATTCATCCCAAAATCTCACCAGTCACTGGTTAGAGCTGCTCTGGGGTAGAAAGCATTAGTTCCCTAGCATTTGCAACTGCCATGTGAGTGAAAAACTAGTCAAGCAGCAAGAGAAAGCCAGCCAGCAAAGAAGTGCAGATACTGGCAGTTGGAAGTGGGGCCAAGTGCACTGAAGTGGAAAAGTGACACAGGTGGGTTACCCACAGTGTCTTCTACAAACACCTTCAATGTTTTTATTTTATTTTATTTTACTTTAATTTCATTTTATTTTATATTTTATTTTATTTTAACAATCTAGGGTTTCAAATGTCCTCTATTTAAGTCAACATTTTATTATGACAAGTAACAGCTGCAGTCCCCATAGGATATCCGCAGCTGCCTAAGTCCAAATCCCTCTACACCTCCTGCAAAAATCATGCAGTGTAACAGAAGGAGAAAGAAGGAAATAAAAATCCTCATTACTCTTGCTTACAGCGTAATTAGGAGACAGAAAATACTACAAACTTTGGTGGTAAAGTGCTGCCACCTGGTCTCCGCTGTTCCGAAATCCCATTATCACGTCAACACTAGCGAGCTCAATTCTGAAGCAGCCTTCCCTCCAGTCAACCCTGCCTGCAAAGGACAGCCCACCACCGCCTTCCTCGGCCAGGGAGAGGCTGGTAATTGCAATACTACAGCGTGTGGGGTTCATCACCAATGCACTTAGCACTAACAAACATATACAACTGCTGGTACTCAGAAAAAATCTACCATACCGGCAGACTATCAGTTCACTTAAGAGAAAACAGGAGAATGAGCAAACACAAGAAAAAGAAGGAAGACAAGGAGGAAGAAAAAAAGGAAGAAGAAAGGGAGAAAGGTGGGACGGGGTGGGGGGAGAGAAAGAGAGAGAAAGAAAGAGAGAAATTATCAGGGGAAATGATTAACCAGAGGGGAGAAAACAATAATAAGAGACTGCTTTAGAGAACTATGCAAATAAATGTGAACATGATTAATTTTTTAATTCTTTTTTTTAAATTGGTTTTGGTGTTATTTATTTATTTATCTATCTATTTTTGACTGAGTTGGGTTTTTGTTGCTATACACGGGCTTTCTCTAGCTGCGGCGAGTGGTGGCTACTCTTCATTGTGGTGCACGGGCTCCTCATTGCGGTGGTTTCTCTTGTTGCGGAACACAGGCTTTAGGCTCTGGGGCTTCAGTAGTTGTGGCACATGGGTTCAATAATTGTGGCTTGTGGGCTCTAGAGCACAGCCTCAATAGTTGTGGTGCACGGGCTTAGCTGCTCCAAGGCATGTGGGATCTTCCTGGAGCAGGGATCGAACCCGTGTCCCCTGCATTGGCAGGCGGATTCTTAACTGCTGCGCCACCTAGGAAATCCCACATGACTAATTTCTAAAAAATAACATTTACAAAAATCAATGCCATTAGAGGTAGAAAGCTTAAGCACACCAATTTCCATACAACGAAAAGAGAAAGTTATGAAAGATCTTTTCCACAAAGCAGCATCAAGTCTGAATGATTTTGCAGCAGAAGTCTACAAATTTTCAAAAGTCAGACAATCTTAATGCTATTTAAATAGCATTCAGAGTATATAATAACCTAAATGGGAAAAGAATTTGAAAAAGAATAGATATATGTATATGTATAACTGAATCACTTTGCTGTACACCTGAAACTAACACAACATTGTAAATCAACTATAGTCCAATATAAAACAAAAGTTAAGAAAAGAAAAAATTGTTCAGAGCATAAATAAATAAAACAAGAAAAAGTCAAAAATTTTTTATGAAGCAAGAGTGACATTAATACCTAAACCTGGTAACACACCAAAAACCCCTGCAAATCAATCTTATTTATGAATATATAAGCAAAAATCCCAAGTAAAGTGAAACAAAATGTTGTCAAATATAATTAATGATCCATTAAAAAATAATATGAAATGACCAAGTGGGACTTGTTCTGGGAATGTAAGTATAGCTTGGTATTAGAAAATTCATCAGCATAATTCTCTCTGTTAATAGGTCTAAGGAGAAACAATCAGATGATTATGTACCAGACACAAAAAGCACATACTGCATGATTCCATTTATATGAAATTCCCCCAAAATGCAAGCTAACCTATTGTGACAGAAAGCAGATCACTGGTTGCTTGAAGCCCAGGGGTGGGGAGAGAGATTGACTGATTGCACAGGGGATATAAGGAAACTTTGGGGGGGGTGATGGAACTGTTCTGTATCTTGATTGCAGAGATGGTTTCTCAGGTGTATATATCTGTGAAAATTCATAGAATTGTATACTTCAAATGCATGCAGCTTCTTGTATGTAAATTATACCTCAATAAAGTTGAAAAATATTTTAAAAATCAACAGCCTTTATTAGCTACACACTGGGGAACAATATCTGTGATCACATACCTAACAAAGGACTTGGATTCTGAAACATTCAGCATGTAAGTTCTGAGTGTGTGTATCTATATTCAATACAGGAATCAATAAGAATAGGATAAACAATTCAATGTAAATGGGCAAAATATTTGAATGCAACATCACATGATGACATCCAAATGGCCATAAGCTCATGAAAAAGTGCTCAGTATTACTTATGGCCGGAAAATGCAAATTAAAATCCAGTGAGTTACCACTACACACCCAACAGAATGGCTAAAATTAAAGAGACTGACAATACCAAGTGTTGGTGAGGGTGTAGAGCAACTGGAACTCTCATACATTTCTGGTGGGTGTGTAAAATGGCATAGCCACTTGTAAAATTGTTTGGCAGTTTCTTATAAAAACAAGCATGCATCTACCCTATAACCCAGCAATTCTGTTCCTAGGTATATATCCAAGAGGAATGAGTATTTGTCCACAAATATACTTGTAGTATAAGAATGTTCATGAGAACTTTCTTCATTATAGCCAAACACTGGAAGCAACTCAAATACCATCAGTAGTAGAATGGATAGAGAAAACATGGTACATAAAGGAATAATATTCGGCAATAAAAAGAAAAAACTACATCCACATGCAACCACATAGATAAATCTCAAAAATACTATGTTGATCAAAACAAGCCAGGCAAGTTGGAAAAAAAAAAAAGGACTCTGAGAATCTGGACAGAAAAAGGAGTATATGAAGTTTGTGGAATTCAATAACAGACAAATCTATAGTAATGTTTTGTCAACCTTCTGTATCCTTTTGTTTTAGGTGCGTCTCTTGTAAACAGCTATAATTTTTTAATCGAGTCTGACAATCTTAGTATTTTAACTTAAATATTTCACTTACTTTTTATATAACAATTTTGAGATATAATTAATCCCCTTATTAATGTTATAACTAGAGATATTTGGGTTTCAGTCTACCATCTTAAGTAATTTCTATTGCTTCACCTCTTTTTTTTTTTTTTTTGTCATTTCTCCTTTTGGATTGAATGTTAAAAATTTGTCCCCACATTTTTACTATAAAAATGTTCATACATACAAAAAATTCGGAAAAAAAAATAGTACAATGAACACCCAGTCTCTCTACCTGAAGTCAATACTTTTTGACCAATTTTACTATTTTATCAACTCATTTTACTATTTTATATCACACACACACATATATACATAATATGGTTTTGCTGAACCATTCGAAGTGAAGTTGCAGAATAGACCAATTATTTTTTATTATCCCATTTTCCTCACTCAATTAGTTTGAAGTTATATTCGTTTCCTAGAGCTGCTGTAACAAAGTACCACAAACTGGTTGGCTTAACACAACAGAAATTTCTTCTCTTACAGTTCTGGAGGCTCAGGAGTCTGGAACCCGGGTGCTGGCAGGGCCATGCTCTCTCTGAAACCTGCAGGGGAATCCTTCCATGCCTCTTCCTAGCTTTGCGTGGTTTGCTGGCCATCTTTGACATTCCCTGACTTGTAGATGTAATACTCTGATTCTCCACTTTCACATGGCACTCTTCCTGTCTCCACTTCTTCCCTCTATGCATGTCTGACTCTGTGTTCAAACTTCCCCCTTTTATAAGGACACAGTCCTATTGGATGAGGGCCCACTATAATGACCTCATCTTAACCTGACCATGAGCAAAGACTTTATTTCCAAATAACAGCACATTGACAGGTACTGGGGGTAGGATTTTGATATCTTTTGGGGGGACACAATTCAACCCCTCATCGAAGCTAGAGACTCAAATTCTTCTCGCCGCTTTTCTAAAAAATACAATTTGTATCCTTGACTTCAAAGGACAGTATTAACTGATTCCTTCTCTCTCTTCCCGGACATTACAAGAAACTTAGCACACTTTCACCAGTTTCTCTCTCCTGAGTTTTACACTATTGTGACCATACAGTTTAATCATATAGATTTCAGACCCCACAAGATTATTGTTTTATGCATCATATTGTTTTTAAAAACTTAAATGGTCATATTTATATAAAAAATTTTACTGGTATCCAAAAACTTGGAAAGACACCAGTTAGCACAATTACTTTGATAGAAGAATTTATAAGCAGACATTGGCGTTTCCTATTTTGATTTTTTTTCAGTGATACTCGTTTCTTGATAATTGTTAACAATCAACTAACACCAGTGGCTGCTAAGTGAAGTGGATGATGCAGGGCAATGCTGAAGCCAGACTCTGTCCTCCTCGTGGCAGTGCCTGGGAAGGGTGGGGAGGGACTGGGGGAGGGAAAGAGCCTGAGCCGCTCAGGGCGGCTCTGGGGGCCTCTAACGCTGAGCTTCCAGACCTCAGAGGGCCGAGCTGGGCTCCTGAACTACTCTGGGGAGGGAAGGACTGGAGAAGGGAGAAGTGACCTTTCCATGGTGATCCCACCCACCTCCACCCACTCAGGCATGAGCTTAAGAAAGAGAAAAGAGAGACTTCCCTCCTGGTCCAGTGGGTAAGACTCCACGCTCCCAACGCAGTGGGCCTGGGTTCGATCCCTGGTCGGGGAACTAGATCCCACATGCATGCTGCAACTAAGAGTCCGCATGCTGCAGCTGAAAGATCCCACGTGCCTCCATGAAGACCCCACGTGCCGCAACTAAGACCTGGTGGAGCCTAAATAATTAAATAAGTAAATAGAGAAAAGAGATTTGAAATCAGGCCTCTATCAGCTCCCAGAACTTGCAGCCTCCTTTACTTGTACCCCAAATTCCTATCTGTCCTGGTTCCAGAGATTTAAGCCAGGCTGAACACCCCCTCCTCCGATCTCCAAATAAGCACAACAGAATGAGTGTGAGTGAAAAATCCACTTTAATAATTCAGCTTCAGATCAGCTGAGAACTTCCCCTCTCAAGTGCAAGAGAAGTCTTCCCAAGAGGCCTCAATCCACTAAGAGGTTACAGCTCAGGGACGGGAACAGCTCAAAGAAGCCCTAAAATAGAAGGCAACATGGAATTTGAGGTTAGTGGAGACTAGATGGGGGTGCCCCACTGCTCACCGTCCACCAACGTAGGCCCCAGCAAGAGAGGAAAGCATAGTTGCTTCACCCACACTAGACAATGGCGACAGTCGTCCCATTCCTGATCCCCTCTCTGAACTTTCATTATCATCTGGGGGCTGATCAGGGTCCCTGATCCTTGCGAAGAATGGGGACCCTTCTTTTCCTACATGGTAGCACCAAGATAACCAGCCGATGATGCAGGCCAGCCACTTAATGATGGTGATGTTGCCCCAGCAACCAATCTGGGCACTAGATGGGGAAGGAGCCCAGTTGCCATGGTGATGGGAGGGGTGGGAGTCACCTTGAAGAGAGTGAGGGTCTGAAGTACTCCTGTGGTGCAGGCTGTCTCCCGGATGGAGTGCATGGCCAGCTGGGGGCTGCCTAAATCCACTACCCGCAACCCCAGCCGAGAAGCCAAGATAGGTCCAATGGTGGTCCCGCAGGGTGAGTCATTCCGGACCATGAGATCCTGGGGAGAGGAGGAGAGGTTCATAAGCAACACGTAATGTGTGTTTATTAAGGCCCAGGAGGAAGTCACCTTAGAACTGCAGGGCGGAAACGTCCACTGCGACCACCTTGGAAAGTGGATGTGACCAGCATGAAATCACAAAGCCAACACTAAATGGCAGGCCCAAAGGACAGTGGATTCTGAATTGGTCCCATTCTCTCCATCTGCACTACCACCCCCTTAGTCCAGCTACCATCATATTACTTCCCACATAATCCATTCCCCACATAGCAGGCAGGAGGATTTAAAAAAATATAAGTATCCTTTATGTCACCTTGTTTCGTAACATGCACCCCTCTCCAACCCACGCACAAAGAAAAATCACACAATAATTTTAGTGGTTTTAAAAATATGGCTATTGGCATTTTTAAATTATTTTATTTGTATTCTGGTATAAAAGTAAATAAAAGCATAATATGATGTTAGACATAAATAAAAGCATAATATGATGTTAGAATTACAAAACCAAATAAAGGAAGTAATAACTATTCTTTCTTACAAAATGAGAACCACAGTATTAACTCATGTTTTTTAAAATATATATATGTTTTCCTAGCCATGGCCATAGAAATGGCACCAACGCATGTCCCCCCCGAAAGCAATGAACTCTCGTGGTGCCAGACTTTGGTCTCTAACTTCATTATTCACCCAAAGCCACCGAGTCTGGGGAGAGAAATGAACAAGATGAGCCTGCAAGTTCTTTTCCTTTTCTTTTTTTGTCAACTCTGATTTAGTAAAACTAATTTTAATAATTGTACAGATTTTTCATCTTTAAGTGTAAATATTTTTAATTTTGAGATGCCCTAATTTTATTCTTTTTCTCAAGAACTTTTATTGAGATACAATTGATATACAATAAACTGCATATATTTAAAGTGTATAATTGACAATACACAAATCTCTGGGGATTAATGTTTTATTTTCTCATTTCCATTTATCTTTTCTAAAGCACACATGTGCTGCTTCTGCTGTAAGCTATTAAAGAAAAATCCCCCAACATCTTCCTACTGCCTTAGAAGAAAACCCAAACACCCTTCCATGGCCTAGGAGGCCCTGCATGACTGGCCTGGACGGGCTTCTCCCCCTCCCCTTCCTGCTCTTACCCTGGCTCTACCACTCTGGCTCTGGGTCCTCCAGGTAGACCAAGCTCACTCCTGTGCCCCTGGGGGCTTTTGCCCTTCTTCCCTCTGGCGGGGATGCTATTTGCTCATAGCTGCCTCGTTCTCAATACTTAGGTCTCAGCTCAAGTGCCACCTCCTCAGAGAGGCCTTCCTGAGAATGGAACAACTCAGTTCTACGGGATGGGGTGGGGGGGCGGTGCTGCGTGGCAGAGAGAGCCCTAGGCTGGGGATCAGGATGACAGGGTCCTAGTCCTGACTCACCAGGACCTGCCTGCTATGTGTGTCACTGGGCCACCTGGGCTCCAGTCCCTGATATATGCATTACCCTAACACACATCACCTCCTGCATATCTCTATCTCCCTCTCTCTCTCTGACTAGATGGGCCATTGCCAAGGCAAGAATGATGATGAGCGCCAGGCTTCCCGGTCCTGAACTTCCCTTATGGAAGCCCCCAGGGTGCGTCAGAGAGACACAGGGGAGCTGGGGGTGCTGGGTGGGAAAAAGGCAGGACTATGTGCCACTATGTGCCACTATGTGCCACGAGCACACTGTACCTTGACTCCCATCTTACAGGTGTGGAAACTGAAAATCAAGGGAAATGAGATGAGTCCAAGGTCACAGAACCAGCACCACGGCAGAACCAGCACTGAGCCCAGCTCTGCCTATATCCAAACCCCACTGCTTCTCACTCTACTGGGAGCCCCCTCCACTAAAGACTGTCCACCAGGCTCCCCTCACTGGGGGACCCTCTGCTTGTGGCCCCCCCACCCCCACCTTCCCAGGCAGGGCCCGCCCTCACCTGCAGGGGCACCCCGACATGGCTGGCCACCTCTCGGATCAGGGCCTCCGAAACCGCATTCGAGGCATAGCGTTGCTTGCTGTTCACCTTGATCACAGGGCCCTGGGGAGAGGAAAACCAGGAGGCAGCAATGGGTGACAGCCCGGCGGGAACAAAATGGGGCCCAGAACCAGCCAGACCTCCCAGTCCCTGAGAAGCAGGGGCCCCTCACCTTGTGGAATAAGGGCCGGTGGTTCTCCTCATGCTTGTCCCTGGAAAAGACAGAGACGGGCCGGGCATGGCAAACAGGAGCTGGGCCTGTGGACACCCACCACTCTCTCGTGACAGACATCACTAATGGATCACAGCCTTCTTTCCCACCCAGCCCGGCGGGACCTCAGAGTCATGCTAAACACAGTGTTCCAGGCAGCCTCTAGCAACGGATGGATATAAATCTGCAGACAGAGCCTTGTCATACGGGCTAGGCACCACATGACTTTGAGCCAGGTGGGCCTTGGAGCATTCAAAAGGAAGCCCCCACTGATCCTCCCAGCAGAATGAGGAGGAAGGGGAGAGGCTGAGGCTCAGGCCCAGGGCCAAGCCCGAAGGCCGGTCACATGCAGGTCTCCAGGTGTATGAGGACTGCATGCCTGGCACGGGAGACTCACAGGTAGTTGGGGTGCACAGCATGGGCCATGTCTGCGCTGATCATGTAGGACTTGGGGATGGCTTCCTCGAAGGCTGTCAGGTGCTGGGGCGAGGCCGAGATCCGCCGCAGCACCAGCTCCGTCAGCAGGGACTGGGCGCCCTGTGCGCTCTCCGACCCCACCTGGTGAGAGCAGAGGCCTGGCTCTAGGGGTCTGGGCTCAGCGGCTGGAGCTGGAGGCCAGGCAGAGGGGCCCACTGCCCAGTTTGGCCCAGGACCCCACTGAGTTAGCGGGTGGAGAATGCAGGCTGTTATCAGCAATGTCCCCAGTCCTGTGCCACCAAAAAGCTGATGGTGAGCTGGGGCTGAACTAATCTTCGGCCATCTCTGGGGCAGAAACACGCTTTCCAAAAGGCTTCCCATTCTGGTCCCCTTCCTTCTCCCCTGATCCTCACATCTGGGGCTCAGCATAGGTGCCCCAGCTCACTGGCAATCTTCTTTCATGCATGTGACAGAGGCTGCTAACTGTCCACGAGCCCTTCTATCACAGAACACCCAAGGTGTAGCTGAGTGTTGGACCCCCCAGCTAGAGATGACATTCCCAACTTCCCTTGCAGCTAAATGTGGCTGTGCTAAGTTCCGGGGAATGCAGGCAGTGACGAATGCCATGCCCTTAAAAGGATGGGTGGATGTTCCCCCTTCTCCCTTTCTTCCTTCCTAACTCAGTACGGGCATGGTGGCGGAGGCTGAACAGCTGCCTTGGGCCCTGAGAGGGATGCCCTGTGTTTGGGGCAGCAGAGACCTGTCCTGAACTGCTAACTGACCTGTGCAGTTACCTGCAGGGAACTGTGCAGCCGTGCAGGCTCTGCTACCGCATCTAAGCCTGTACCTTAACCCAAGCACGCAGGGTGAGGACCCAGCCTGTGCTGAGCCCTGGGGCTTTGAGGGTGAAAGGGCAGAGTCCCTGTCCTCAAGGAGCTCACCATGTGGCACCCAGAGAGACGTGGGAGGTGTGGTCAGGCTAACAGCAGATATGTGCTGAGCCAGAGGGGATGCCGAGCACAGGCAGTGTCTCTCTTGTCTTTGGAACCTCCAGAAGAGCCCCGGCTCACAGTGGCTGCCAGACATGGCTGGCTGCTGAAGACTTCCCAGAGGAGACCCTCCCCAGAGCCCTCCACATACCTCTTCGTTGTCGTAGAGGGCAATCATGCGCACGTGGGGATCCGTGGCCAGGGAGGCAGGGGCTGCACAGGAATCAATCAAGGCCTGGTTTGGGGAGGGAGCAAGAGCATCATCCCCCCCACTCCTCCCTCCATAACTCAGCCCACCAACGCCTCGGAGGATCACGCTTGCCCACCGGCCTCCCAGGTCATGGAGGGTCTGAGCTGGAGTGAAGCGGGCTTGGGCTGGCACTGGCCTGCGTCTCACACGGTGCTGTGGCGAGAGGACACGTGGAGGCCCTTTTCAATGGGATGGGAGAAACCCCCCTCTGAGTGTTCTCCTTCCACACACACCTTCCCACACAAAGGCAGGAGGATGTGTAAGACAGAGAGGAAAGACTGAGAATCCTGGAAAGTCAAAAGGACCACACAGATCACATAAACTAATTGGTCTCAGTGAAGAGACTGAGGTTCAAAGAGGGAACTGTGACTCCATCAAGGTGACGTGACTGGCTGGCTGGCTGCACAAGCAGATATGGGTCCCAGGTCTGGCTCTGGTCTCAGTTACAGCCCAAAGTCTGTCTCCAAGAACAGGGTGGGGCACAAAGGAGGGTGTGAAAAGGACACAGGGAGGGGCAGGGGTGAGAAGCGAGAAAGAGAGGGAAGAGAGCAGGGTAGAAATAAGGTGGGGAATATCAAGGTGACCAGGAGGAAGAGAGCCCACCCCACTGAGATCCCCAAGGCTCAGAGATGGCTAGATGAGCAGGGAGCAGGGGAGGAGGATGATACTGCCGTATGGGATGTTATGGGCTTTCCTTTGAAGCAGAGGTTAACTTAAAGGAGAAGCACTAGGAGCAGGGTTAGGAGAAGACACTGTGATGCCCTAAACAACCTCTCAACCTTTCCCCTACCTCAGCTCCCCGCCCCAGGCCAGTGCAAGGAGGAGGCCAAGAGAAGCAATGCTGAGGTTGCAGCATGTAGGCCCCTCCCTATGGTCCACCCCACACCAGGGG
The DNA here is from genome assembly GCF_030028045.1 of Hippopotamus amphibius kiboko. Taxonomy (NCBI): domain Eukaryota; kingdom Metazoa; phylum Chordata; class Mammalia; order Artiodactyla; family Hippopotamidae; genus Hippopotamus; species Hippopotamus amphibius. Next base: position 87,756,834 of record NC_080193.1, on the reverse strand, counting down.
CCTTCTCATGACCCATAGGGCTTGAGGCAGTCCCTCCACCCCAGTGCTCCTGGGAGTGCCCTGGCTCCTCACCTGCAGGGCACAGAAGCAGCTGTGCAGATTGTCTAGCCGAGGGGCAAAGATGAACTCCTCATAGGCACCACCCAGGACCTAGAAAGACAGAGGACAGTCAGCCTGATCTTCATCCCCTCCCCCGGACTCATCCTCTTCTCCCAGCTCCCAAGGGCCTGTGCTTGGGCGAGTTTCTTTGGTTCCCTGTGCAACCTCTCCCGGCCCCTGCGCAGAGCTGAGTGGAGAAAGGAGAAGGCCCAGGCTGGAGCTCAGGGAAAGGAGGGTGGAGGCCCATAGTTAGGGACCAGTTTCTGTGGGACAGCAAAAGGGAGGGATTGAGCAAGAAAAGAAGGAAAACTAAGGAAAGAAACAGAGGAGAACAGATGAGAAACAAAAACTTAGTGCACGTTCAAACAAGGCCGAGCCTCCAAAGACATAGCGATCTCCTACTGTCAGCAACTGGGAGAGGTGAGGACAGGCTCCAGGAAGAGGGGGGCCACATCCAGATCTCTTGTCCTAAGAGGTTTGGAGCCAGCGCAGGTCAAAGTGGACAGGGACCCCTGTAGCAGAAACTCCTGGGGACTCTGTGGAAAGCCGATGCCCAGGCCCCACCCCACACAGTCGAGTAGGCAGGTCTGTAGTGGGAAACCTGCCCATTTTGAGAACCACTGCCCTGGAAGCAGAGCGGAGTGGTGTAAAACAGGGGTGAAAGTATTGGGGGACTGGCAGAGGTGACGAGTGCTTGAGGGCATACGCTGGGGCAGGCTGGGATCCCAGAGGCCCCATCCACAAGCTCCTGCAGCTGTTTCTCACCGCAGGCTGAGTGTCTGCGAGACATAGTTCCATCTCCAAGATGTCCTCGGGGCCCAGCCCCAGATGGGCACAGAGAAGGGACATGAGGACTGAGTGGTGCCGGTCATCCTGCAGGGCAGAAGGATGCTGGGAAGAGGGTCTGCTCCTCCCTCTCTCCCCTTCTCAGGGGACCAATCTCTTCCCCCCGATGACCCCTCCCCATGAGCAGGGAGCTCTTACTGCAGCATTGAGAGGGCCTGGCTCAGGAGTTCCCTTCTCCAGCTCCTCCTGGACTGCTGTGGCAAGAATGGGAACCCTGTGGAGAGACGCATGGGGGTGTGTGTGGGGGGAGGGCTGAAGGACACAGCAGGGTGGGACACCCCTGAGCTCAGGCATCCCCTAATGGGGACCTGTCCTGATTCTTCAATTCCCAGCTTGCTCCCTGCATGGCAGAGCTGTGAGGGCCCTTGGACATCGGCTGGGACCCAAGCGTAGAACCTGACCATGGCCACCATTAGGTAGTGGTCTCCCAGGTCCCAGCAAGGCCCCTTCCATTACCTGGTGCCACACTCTACCCCTCCCAGTCACAGCCTTCACCCCAGTCTCACAAGTGCATCTCCACGTTGGGCCCAAAGTTCTCATTGACATTTCGCTGCAGATGGATGGCCAGGTGTGGGATGCGAAGAATGGGCCGGTCCACGTGCACCAGCTGCTGCTCCAGCCGGCCTGAGGTAGGGGACTGTGGCCAAACAGGCAGGGTCAGCCCAGGGCGCCCTGCAACTGCAGTTGGTTAAATTCCCCACTTCACCCAAACTAACCAAGGTGGTCCTCTGACCTGGACTGCCTCTACCCACCTTCCCTGGGGGGGCTCTCCACAAGTTCCCTGAAGGAAGGTGACAGTCCATCTTCAGGCAGCTGAAGCTGAGAGCCTCCCAGATCCAGCCCCAGTTCCTACCTTGACAATGACACGTCCAGCCAAGGTCAGGTCACGGTCAAACCAGGTGCTCCAGATCCCGCCACCATAGGTCTCCACACCAACCTGCTGGAAGCCCACCTGGCTGCGGCGAGACCGCCGTTTCACCTGAGTGGGACGATGGGGAATGAGAATTCAGAAAAGGCCATGTGACATAACTTGGAGATGAGACGGTTCAAAAGCTAAGTGACACAGAAAGGGCCCAAATGTGGAGGAAGGAGGTGACGAGTCTTCCTCCATGCACAGCCCCTGATGCCTCCCCTCCCCAGCACAGCCCCAGTTCCTTACCCGGAGGCAGGGGCTGTCCGTGTGGGCCCCAATGAGGCTGAAACCATTGCCAGCAACATACTGGCCACCCACAGCAAATGCGATGATGGTAGAGGAGTTCCTGGTCAGGAAGTACTGGGGTGGGGGTTTTGAGTTGGATTAGCCAGCCAGCTGGCACAGGACTTCGAGTCCCAGCCTAGGTTCCGCCCTCTCCGCCCCCACCCCACCCCACCCCTAATACCTTGCTCTCGGGCTTGATATCCCAGCTCTCCGTCTCCTTCAGTTCATGGAAGCCAGCCTGGAGGAGGCGGCTGCGGCACTCGGCCACGGCTGTAGGGAAGAACCCGCTCACATTGCTGGAAGCCGGTAGGAGGCGCACGGGCCCCCACCCGCCTCGGCTGCCCTGGTTACTCACCGTGGAAAGGAGAGGGGCTCCTGTTCACGAACTTGAGGAGTTCCCGGGCCGCGGCCTGCACCGCCTCTTTGCGGGCCCTGCCGCTCATGGCCACCTAGGGGAGGGGGCGCTCAGACTCCTAAGAGGTCTAGGACCCCTGACCTATCTAGGCTTCGGGAACTCTCCCAGCCAATCCCCTCCAAGTGACCGCTCCAAGGCTCAGACCTCTGCTTCGGCTCCTTTCCCCACCTAGAGACGCAGATGCCGGGCCTCCAACCAACCAACCAACCAACCAACCAACCAACCAACCAACCAACCAACTCCCAAAGTATCACAACCCCTGCTGCGCTCCCCGCCCAGCTCGCCCCGAAGGCCCGCCTCCTAATCCAAGCTTCAGCCCGGCCCCCCAAGTCCCGCCCCAAGTGCCGGACCAGCTGGAAATCCCCATCAGTTCTCAAACTCCCAGCTCGAGATCAGGCCCGTAACTTTGAGCCGGCCTGTACCACGTGTGCGATCCCATCCCGGAACCCAAGCCCTACTCTCTAGGGAACACCCCACCCCGGTGTCTCGCAGGCCACCCTTTTAACAACCCCGGGAAGGCAAGGTCACTCGGGGCCGGACTTTCGGTTTCGTTTAGGGTCGGGTGGAAGCCCCACGTTAGCAAGCGCGCTGCTGAGCTTGGGTCCGAGCGGGCGCCTGGCAGGGCCTGCGATCGAAGTCCGCGCGGGGCGAGGTGTGACCACCTACCTGCACGGCCTTGCGCGAGAGCCTGCGTCCGCTCGGACGGCCCGCCCCCACTCCCGCTGCCCGCCCCGGCCCGCCCCGCCCCCGCCGCTCGCCCCGCCCTCCCCGCCCCTTGCATGGTGGTGGCGGGCGCCCTCTGCCCACCCGGAGGTGCTAGGACAGCCGGGAGCCGCCAGCCCCCACCCCTTCCCCGGGTCGGGGAGTCCAGGTAAAAAGGCCCCCCCGCCCCCCCCCCCCCCGCAAGCTCACCTGGTCCGACGGGTGCTGTACAAAGTGCTCTCTCTCGCCACAGGTACCCTGGTGATAATAAAAGCAACGTGGCTAATGTTCGTGGAGCGTTCACGGTAAGTTTTAGCTTTATGATAAAGCTTAATGTGCTGTCTTGTTTAATCTTCACCACTGCCCTATCAACTCTGTATCTTTACTGTCCCCATTTTATACGTGATCAAGCCGAAATACAGAGAGGAGTAACCTGTCCAAGGTAGTAAGTGGCAGAGGTGGGGTTTGGACTCAATTAATTTGATTCCCGACACCTGGCACAACTCACCTTCAGGTCTTTACTGGGCCCTTTTCTTGGTAAATGTTATATTATGCGGGAGGTCCCTAAGCGACAAAGAAATTAATGACTTGTCCAAGATCGCACAGCTGTTTGGATGCACCTGAGATTTGACTCTGATATCTGCACTCTTTCCATTTTTTAAAGTGACAGAAAAAGACAAACTCCATATGTTCTTGGAGGCAATTCCAATATTTTCAATGTCAAGACTAGTAAATACCAATTTTAAAAACCTAGGCACACACCAGTCAGAATGGCCATCATCAAAAAAATCTACAAACAATAAATGCTGGAGATGGTGTGGAGAAAAGGGAACCCTCCTACCCTGTTGGTGGGAATGTAAATTGGTACAGCCACTATGGAGAACAGTATGGAGGTTCCTTAAAAAACTAAAAATAGAGCTACCATATGATCCAGCATTCCCACTCTTGGGCATGTATTCAAAGAAAACCATAATTTGAAAAGATACATGCACCCCAGTGTTCATTGCAGCACTATTTACAATAGCCAGGACATGAAATCAACCTAATTGTCCATCAAGGGAGGAATGAATAAAGAAGATGTCATACATATATACAATGGAATATTACTCAGCCATAAAAAAATTGAAATGATGCCATTTGCAGTGACATGGATGGACCTAGAGACTGTCATACTGAGTGAAATGTCAGACAAAGACAAATATCATATGATATCGCTTTTATGTGGAATCTAAAAAAAAATGGTAAAAATGAACCTGTTTACAAAACAGAAATAGAGTCACAGATGTAGAAAACAAACTTATGGTTACCAAGGGGGAAGGGGGGAGGGATAAATTGGGAGACTGGGATTGACATACACACTACTATATATAAAATAGATAATCAACAAGGACTTACTGTATAGCACAGGGAACTCTACTCAATACTCTGTAATGACCTATATGGGGAAGAAATCTAAAGAAGAATGGATGTATGTATAAGAGATTCACTTTGCTGTACAGCGTAAACTAAGACAACATTGTAATCAATTATACTCTAAAAGAAATGAATTTAAAAAATAAAAAAAAAAACCTCCAAGCACCTGCCTAGCCATCGATTCTGATCAGGACTCTTGGTGGCTCCTTGGTTCAAAACAGGGGCCAATTACCAGGGGTGTTATCAACATTCCAGGGGTTATAGGTCGATGGAGCAATCTGCCGTTTATGCGCTGGAGTAGGAGTGTCAGGGGAGTGGCAAGTAGTTGGAAAGATCCTGCAGCCCTCAGTTCAAAGGAGTAGATATTGCAGTGGAATATTCAGGAATATACACACTAGGTCATGGGTTAAATTCATGGCATTCCCTAACCATTCACTGCAATGCCATTGTGTATAAAGTTTCACTGCTGAGTGGAACATGGAGAGAACATTCTTATTCTCTGAGGAGCCAAAAGCTGGCTCCTGGGGAAGGGACACACTCAAGGACAGTGACAAGAGCTAAAACAGGGATACAAACAGGGGTAAGGGAAGGAGACTTAAAAATCTTTAATATTCTGATCACAAAAAAGAGTACATGTTCACAACATTGCAAATCAACTACACTTCAATTAAAAAAATAAGTGAAAATAAAACAATAATTCAAATAAAAATAAAAACTCATTGTTTGGACTTCCTAGGTGGCGCAGTGGTAAAGAATCCGCCTGCCAATGCAGGAGACACGGGTTCGAGCCCTGCTTCGGGAAGATTCCACATGCCACGGAGCAGCTAAGCCCATGTGCCACAACTATTGAGCTGTGCTCTAGAGTCTGTGAGCCACAACTACTGAGCCCATATGCCGCAACTATTGAAGCCCATGCGCCTAGGACCCGTCCGTGCTCCACAACAAGAGAAGCCACTAGGATGAAGAGCCTGTGCACCGCAATGAAGAGTAGCCCCGGCTCGCAGCAACTAGAGAAAGCCCGTGCGCAGCAACAAAGACCCAATGCAGCCAATAAATAAATAAATAAATAAATTTATTTTTAAAAAATGCATTGTTTGATAGTTTAAAAAAAAGTGCATGTAAATATGAGCAATTCAAATAGCAACAAAATGCAAAAGTTAGAAAGTGAATGTAAATGTTTGAAAAATTGAACATCCAGTCTTAATAAAAACAAAACCAGAGAATTCCCTGGTGGTCTAGTAGTTAGGACCTTGTGCTTTCACTGCCAAGGGCACGGGTTCAAGCGCGCCAAAATAAAAACATAAACAAAACAAACAAACCAACCCAAAACCAAAATCCTCTTAAGAAACCAGAAATCTACAGCAGACATTAGTGGGGAAGTATAGACGTGTCCCTGTTCAAATCAGAACCAAGATACTAATGAAATATTATCACTGGTAGTCAACGTGAACCTGCAGTCAGAGTCAGTGCCACAAAACAATTATATATGGAAAAGCACAATCTGTCACTGTTTGTAGATTATTTGATTAGCAAGAAAATAAACTGACAAGCTGTTAGAACTGGTAGAAGGGCCAGGCTGATTGGAAAAATCATCGGCTTTCCTGTACAGTAATCAACCAGAAAATATAATAGTAAAAAGGTCCTATTTAGAAGAACAAGAAATACTATTAAATTCCTAGGAATGAGCATATACATGACCCAATCTGACTGTAACCAGGGAAATGCAAATTAAAAATGAAATACCATTTTTGATTTGTCAGATTAGCAAAAACAAAAAAGATTGGTAATATTAAATGTCAGAGAAGGCTTGGAGTAATGTATGCTTTTCTACCGAATTCTGTGGTGTAAACACTCCTGGTGGCTGATTCTAAGCTGCCATCTGTGAACTGAATGTGGAGTTGGGGAGGAATGTGGAAAAGTACACTGAAAAGTACACCATTGTGTAGATTTCCACCAAACAGATGTAATAGACACAAATAACCTCAGAAACATCGATTCATAGTAAAATAATTAGGAAAGTGATGATTTTTGAGTACTTCTTATCTCTGTAATATAATTAATTGTAAGTTTATATCATTTCATTTTTAATGATTGCTCTTTAACAATAGGATCACAAAATTCCTGGAAATTTGACAGTCAGTTCTTATGAGTTGGTCCAAGTCGAATCTACCACACAACTTCACCCATACTGTACACCTTTGTTCCTCGAAGTGTGATTGGTTGACCTGGGAGTTTTTCAGAAATTCAGAATCTCAGGGCTTACCCAGGACCTGCTGAATCAGAATCTGCATGTTAATAAGATCTCTAGATGATCTGAATTCATTAAAGTTTGAGACACAGTGTTTCAGAGTACCCTGTGGCAGTAAAAAACAGTGTGAAGTCAATTGTTATGTATTACCATAGGAAAAAAGTGCCAAATACATTGCTGAGTGTGGGGGGAAAAAAAAGCAATTTCTCAGAATAATATTCATAGGACAAGAGTATTTGGTAAAACTCACACAATGAGCTAAATTTCTAGATTTTACATAGGTATGTATGTAAATTCATGGAAACGTGTTTGGAAGGAGAGTGGTCATCTCTGGATAAGGAAATGGTATTGGGTATGAAATGAGGCGTCAAGGGGGGACCTCGGCTATCCAAAAAAGGTCTCTGAGAATCACTCTTGCCCTCAGCCTCCAGAGGCAATCTTCCTGACCAGCCCTTCGCTGGTGTTTACAGTGCTACAATTATTCATTTATTTTTTTGATTTAACAACGATTAAAGTGCAAATGCCTGTGAATTAACATAGCAATGGGTTATACATTTCAGTGTGAGTTGATTTGATGTGTCCTTTCTGATCCATCAATTTATGAGAGGAATTTCCTAAGTAGTAATTTGTCACATGATACACTTAAGATACAGAAGACCAAAGCAATGCTGTAAGCAAGAGAAGATATGTGGAGGAAAGAGAGGGAGTGTGTGTGTGTGTGTGTGTTTGTGTCCTGCCTTGTCTGCCAAAATGGATGCAGTGAGGAGCTGAATCAGATGATCTTGATTTCCTGATGCCAAGACAGCCCTGGGTATCTCATTGCTGGTAGATATCTTGATTGTTTAAATAAGTAGGTAACTTGCTTCCGGGTAGAATGATAGGGTCTTGCATAACACGGTACAATTTGTTCTCTTGCATTGTTGTTGGAAGGGCACTTTATTTTCCAACACGTGTCTTCTGCTCAAGTCCTGTTTTCTCAGCAAGACTCAGCTGAATAAGAACTGCAAATGCCAGGATGCCTTGAGGTGAGTAGCTCAGGCAAGATTATAATTTTCAACCAATCATGTTCTAGGTGGGAGGTTTAAAAAGCATTTCATATAGTTACAAAGAATGAAGTGCCTCTACATGTACAATTTCCAAGATATGCTACTTAGTGAAAAAACAAGGTGGTGCAGAATAGCTGTTATGGTATGCCGTCATATGTGTGTGTAAATACACAGATACATACATATTCTTACATGTTTAACATATATCAGAAGCCACAAAAAAATAGTAACTGACTTTGGGAAGGAGAAATGGGGTAAGCTGAGGGTTGGGGCAAGTGGGTGGGGGTAGAAGGAATACTTCCTTTATCCTATAAAAAGGATTCCTATGAATCCTTTTGCACTTTTTGAGGTTTTTTTCCTATGTGTGTAGATAGAAAAACTTTTAAAAACTAAACAAAAACTAAATAAAAAGTTTTGAAAACTGAAAGTTTAAAAAACTAAACTGAAAAGTAACAGGTGGAAAGATGATCATTAAATACTTTCTGTGACCATCATTTTGGTTTCCTTTTGTACCCTGATTGAGTTGGTAAGAATTTGTTGGTTAGCATTTAACCCTAAAGCCTTCAGTTTAAAAACACCTACTTCAGGACTTCCCTGGTGGGTCCAGTGGTTGAGACTCCACACTCCCAAAGTAGGGGGCTTGAGCTCGATTCGTGGTCAGGGAACTAGATCCCGCATGTCACAACTAAGAGCCCACATGCCACAACTAAGACCTGGCACAGCCAAACAAATATTTTTAAAACAATACCTACTTAGGGAGTTCCCAGGAACTGACATCCTGCAAGCCTGCCCACGGCCAAAAATAAAAAATAAAAATGCCCCCTTAAAGCTGTATTATCATCTGATATGGAAATTGTGTCATTTGTATTGGATGGAATGTTTCTTTTGATATTGATATTTTAAACAAACAAAAAAAAACTGGGAATGAGATAGGGAAACCTTCAGAAAAAGGTAACAAACTCTATGAATTCCTCACCTACACAAGAACTGCAGACTATTCACCCTGCCTCTTCACTTTTCCTCACTCCTCTCATCTCCGCTGCCTTCCGACCCAGCATAACTCACCTGCTCCATTGTTATAATGACTGCCTTGCACACGTCTCCACGTCCCTTGCACACATCTCCATGTCCCTTGCACACATCTCCACATCCCTTACTCGCTCTAGGTTTGCTTTACTTGTCTGGCGAAAACCCAAACCTTGACTGCAACCTGCTCCCCATGCCTCGTTTCTGCACGTGGCACATAGTAGATATACAATGAATATTTATTGAATGAATGAAATTTTAAAAAAATGATTATTTGTGAGAAACAGCCCTCGTAGAATACTCCCCAGCAGTACAAAGGGAAACAAACTATTGATAACCGCAGTAACTTGGATGGATCACACAGGCGTTATGCTAAGTGAAGAAAATGACAAATTTATAGATATGAAGAACAGAGGAGTGGTTGCCAAGGGCCAGGGGAGGTGGGGGAAGAGATGGGTGTGACCCTAAAAGAGCAGCACAGGGAACATCTTCATGGGGGTGGGATGGTCCTGTACCTTGGTTATGACAGTGGTTGCATGACTACGCATGTAATAAAGTTAGGGATGCCTGTTAAAATACAGGACACCCGGTGGGTAAGTTTGAATTTCAGATAAACAAAAGGTAATTTCTTAATATAAGTGCGTCCCAACTATTGCATGGGATATACTTACATTAAAATCAAAATTTAACTGAGTGACCTTTATTTTTATTTGCGAAATCTGGCAATCCTGGATGACATGGCCTTGAACTGTACACACACATTTCACCAAGGTCACTGGCCTGGTTGTGATATTGTACTGTAGTTGTGTAAGATGTAACCATTGGGGGAAACCAGGTGAAGGGTACACAGGGCCTCTCTGTACTATTTTTGCAAGCTCCTGTGAATGTATAATTATTTCAAGATAAAAAGTTTTTTTTGTTTTTTTTTTTAATGGCCCTGAAAAGAAAACCAACTGTTCCTGTTGGTGATGAAAGCAAAGAGATACAGGGAAGTGCTGATTATTAACCTGCGGAGTTTTATGGAGCGTTGTAAAACCAGCACTTCACAAGATGTTCCCATCTCAAAGGTCAATGACCTTGTGTAGTTATTGACAGTATAGAAAAGCAGTTATGCACGTGGGCTCAGGATCAGACACCCCTGGGTTCAAGTTCTGGCTCCTCCATCAACTGGCCATTTACAGTGCTGTGCTGGAACCAGCTCACACTCCTACCCCTTCCAAAGCCACAGTCAGTGACTTCAGCCTGGTGGCTTGAGACCCACCCCCCGGAGTGTTTATGCTATTGTGATTGGCACATCCTACAAATCAGGGCTTTATTTTTTTCCTCCGGAGAGCTAATTTACCATCATACCACAGACATTGAGCCTCAGTTTCCTCATCTATAAAATGAGGGACGATAACAGTAATAACCTTATTATTTTTTTTTATAAATTTATTTATTTTATTTATTTATTGGCTGTGTTGGGTCTTCGTTGCTGCACACGGGCTGTCTCTAGTTGCTGAGAGCGGGGGCTACTCTTCATTGTGGTGCACAGGCTCCTTATTGTAGTGGCTTCTCTTGTTGTGGAGCATGGGCCCTAGGCGCGTGGGCTTCAATAGTTGCAGCACATGGGCTCAGTAGTTGCAGCTCACGGGCTCTAGAGCACAGGCTCAATAGTTGAGGCGCACAGGCTTAGTTGCTCTGTGGCATGTGGGATCTTCCCAGCCCAGGGCTCGAACCCGTGTCCCCTGAGTTGGCAGGTGGATTCTTAACCACTGCACCACCAGGGTAGTCCAGTAATAACCTTATAATATTAGGAGGATTAATGACATAATGCATGTGAAGTGCTTATCATTAAGTTTGTCAAATAATAAATGATCAATAAATGTTAGCTATGATTACACACTACCATATAGAAAATACGTAAACAACAAGGATCTACTGTATAGCACAGGGAACTATATTCAGTATCTTGTAATAATCTATATGGAAAAGAATCTGAAAAAGAATATATGAGTACATATGTGTGTGTGTGTATATATATATATATCTGAATCATTTTGCTGTATACCTGAAACTAACACAACATTGTAAATTAACTACACTTCAGTTAAAAAAAAAGGTTCAGGAAAAGTTTGCTATTATTAGCTCTCAGTCTTAGCTCTCATATTAAACTGTGAGCAAGTTGAGGGCAGGTTTATGCCTTACTCACTTTGATATCTTTAGTGACTGCCACGGGGCCTGAAACACAGTAAGTGCTAAACACATGTTTGGGAAATTAATGAATAAACCACAAATAGTTGTAACTGGAGGTGCCACACCTCCAGAAAATGCACATTTTATCAGAGGCTTTTTAGGGCACATTTCTTGATCTTTAATCTGGGAGGTTTCAGGCCCTGTGGCAGGCTGCCAGGGATTTCTGGGGGGCACTCACACCCCAAGGATAGTGTCTGCCCTTGCAGGCCTGGCCCTGACCTCCTAAGGTGGTCCCCCCACTTCATGCCCTCAGGTGTCAGGGACAGGCCCTCACCTTCCCTTCTTCTGGGAGCCAAGATGGGGCATTTCTGGCTCCAAGCCTCTCTGACTAGAGGTCATTTAATCCTCACCGGATTTGTCCTGTTTATTTTAGTGAACAGGGCTGTTTACCTTCAGTTCGTATTTCTAGGGGTGCCTGCTCATTTTGCTTCCCTTTTGTTTACTCTGTGCAAGCACTTGGGTTTGAGTAAATATGTCTATAAAGTTCCAGGGACTGGCTTATTCTGTGTCTGGTATTTTAATGGCCTTTAAACAGTGTCTGCTCAGGTAAGCATTTTATAGATAAGTCGAAAAGATAGAGAATTCTGTTCTCAGTAGCCGCTGATTCTTTCCAAACTGACAGCTGGCCACCAGCAGCCTCTGAATCATGGCTTTTCACCAGTAATAAAATATCCAAAACCAACACCCATATCTGGACAGAGAAACCGACCCACCCTGGTCAGCCAGATGTAGGACTCGGGGACTCTGGTAGGTATTTCCTCTTTAGGGCAGTGCTTAGGATAAGAATTACCTAGAGGGTTTTTTAAAATGCAGATTCGTGAGCCCCACACTTGAAAATTCTGCTTTGGAAGATTTGCACGAAGACCCAGGGATGTAAATTTTTAAACATGCTGCAAATAATTCTATCTTTAGACCATTCTGAGAAACACTAGATTCTCCAAACCACAAGTGCCAGTGGGTGGGCTGCCCTTGAGCTCAGTACCATGTCATGAGGTGACATGGAGAGACGCTAGGGAACCACATTGGGCCGTTTGGAGTATTTCCTTTTTTTTTTTTTTGGCTACGCTGTGTGGCTTTGGGGACCCTAGTTCCCCAACCAGGGATTGAACCTGCGCCCTCAGGAGAGAGAGCACTGAGTCCTAACCACTGGACTGCCAGGGATTTCCTTGTTTGGAGTATTTCCATCGCCACTTAACACACTACTCCGCCAAAGTTAGCCAAGAGGACGATGACTGTGTTCTGGTGAGCCACTTACTCAAGGTCTAATTTGCCAGCAGCTTGAGGGCAGGGACCAAGTCATGGTCATGGTTTTATCTCCCCCCTCTTCCCTCTGTTCCCAAGACAGTGCATGGCTCACAGCTTGGCCCTCTGCGCTGGCTGGGACACTCCCACCAGAGACAACCCTGGAACACGGGCCCGGTTACCTCAGGGTAGCCCGAGAGCCAGGTGTTGGGAATGGATGTGGCGGAAAGGCTGAGCGCCATGGTCACCTGCTGGCCTCGTCCTGAGCTGGGGCCAGGTCTGTCAGAGGCCGAATGGACACCACCAGCTCCTCCCCCTGCCTTGGCCCCTCTGCTCCGACCTGCAGAGTCCTCGGTCCATCCCACAGGGCCCATTATGACATCATCAATGCAATTTGAAACAGTAATGTCTTCACAGCACCCGAGCCTCAGGCTAGCCTACTGTGGCCAAGGGTCTAAATGATGACCCTTGACCTGGGGGAGGCTGTCTTGTATTCCAAGAGGCTGCACATGTCCATTCCCCCACTACGCACCCACAAAATGTGAGCTCCAGGAGGGCACAGCCCACATCAGCCTTGTTCACTGCTCAGTTCTTAGTATCTAGCACAGTGCCTGACACACAGTAAGTGCTCAAAGATTTTTTGGGTGCCTGAGTACATGAATGAGAAGTTTGGCTGGCTCCAGTCATCCGTTCATATATTCATTCGACAAGCATGTTTTGTGCATCTGTTGCAGGTCAGGCTCTTGTCGATCTGAATAAAACTCCATTTCTGCCCCGAGGAGCTCCCAGCCTGGTGGTGGGATGCCGGAGACACATCCTTTGCGTAATGCCCCCTGACCACGGCTCTATCCGCGGTCTATCCAAGATGGGGTTGCAGCGAGGAGCATACGGTGGCAATGACAGGCTCTTAAGCCAGAGAAATGGTATGTGGTCTGGCAGGATTTCCCCTGCCTGAGTCAGCGAGCCCCATCTGCCCCAGGCCTCTGCCTGTGCTGACAACCAGGCTGCTTGTTTCTGCTAATACTGCAGCAGGGTGCATCTATAGAAGCAATCTATAACACCATTTACAGCCATAAAGAAACCACAAAAATCAATCCCCAGTGCTCACTCCCATCAGCAAACATGCTTGCAGAGCCTTGTGAGTGTAGCGCACAGCTTTAAGGTGCCATGAGAGATACAGGGATGAAAAAGTCAGGATTCTGACCCAGGGGGCTTCAAATCTCCCTGGGGAGACAGGACTCGTGGAGATGAGATGATGAGCTGCACAGAGTGAAAGAGTGTATGCCAAGTAGTGAATGAAGGTTCTAGAACAGCACTGCCCAGTACACCAGCCACCTGAACAGCTTGAAATGTGGTTAGTCCGAATTTGAGAGGTGCTATACATATAAAATAATATATACATCGAATTATGACAAAATATACATATATCTCAATTTTTGACCATTGCTTACATGTTGAAATAATAATATTTTGGATACATTGGGTTAGATATATTATTAAAATTAATCTCGTCTGTTTCTTTTTCCATTTTAAAATGTGGTTGCTAGAATATTTGAAATGACATATGTGGCTCCTGTTACATTTCTGTTGGACAGCACTGGTCTAGGAGTTGAAGGGACCCAGGGAGAGACCAGTAGCCTGTGCTACTGCAGTTGGGAAGAATTCTGAGGAAATGAAACAATTAGGAGCAAGCAACAGGGCACTGAGGAAGGGTGTGGGAAGACACTTGAGATGTTTGGTCATGGCAAAGGAGGGAAGATGGCAGCTCAAGGTGGCAACAGAGTCCTAGGAACAACGCACACATCACTGACCCAGCTCTTCCTCCCGTTCCTGACATCTCCAAACACATGGTGGTACCGCCAGTCACTCTCCCAAGCAGTGAGTCTAGAGGAAGGCCCCTTCCTCTCAATCCTGGACAATGGGGAGTTGGCCTGTGAGCTGGGTTTAGATGCTAAGTATTGGCTGATTCTCAGCCCTCAGGGAGAGGGCAGGGGTGGAGGAAGGGAAGGGAGGTCAGCGACCCCCGTGCTGGTGGAGCTGGGAGTTTGGTCGGTATTTGAAAAGGGGAGGACTTCTCAGAGGAGCAGTGTGGCCTTGGAGGAGGAAGTCAGCCCTCAAACCTAGCCAGACAAAGCGTGCACTGTGGACACATTTCATCAGGGGAAATCAGGCAGCCTGGATCTGATGTCCCTGCCTCTGCCCTCCCACTCAGCCACACGGAGAAAACCGTAAACACTCAAATGCAAGGATTAACTCTGCATGTGGTGTCTGGGACATTGTGAACAACTCCTGGTGGCTGTGTTTGTGTCTGTGTTAAGGCTGATCTTTTTAACCCCCGGCACCTAGGACGTGGGGCTTGGTACACAGCCAGTATTCAATAAATATTGATGGATAGAAGAAGGAAGGAAGGAAGGGAGGGAGGGAGGGAAGAGAGGAAAGGAGGGAGGGAGGGTGAACAAAATACAAATCTGTCACAGCACAGAAGCAGATACTTGGATGGGGCTACACTTGTTCTATGCTAGAGTTTTGGATGTGGACAGCAAGAGGGGTCTCTCACAGGCCAGATCCCATAGTGTCCAGGTCAGAGGAGAACTGATACCCAGCACACAGCTCTCCACCACCCCACGTCCCTGCCGCAGGGCCCTAGGCCCACAGCTTTGAGAGACAGTGTATGTCCAGGCTGTAGCCTTCCTGGGCTAAAGCTCTGCTCCTAGTCTCTTATACTGTTAAGTACTTTTTAAAAGCCCCTTACGGCCTCTGTAAAAGGAAAGATAATATAATGTGAAGAATTCCAGAAGGGTTGGGTGAGCCAGTTCCAGGGGTGGGGGTGGCTGAGTTAGTTCCTGGACCAGCAAAGGAAGGACTCCCCAAGCACATCAGA
Organism: Hippopotamus amphibius kiboko; assembly: GCF_030028045.1. Lineage (NCBI taxonomy): Eukaryota > Metazoa > Chordata > Mammalia > Artiodactyla > Hippopotamidae > Hippopotamus > Hippopotamus amphibius. The sequence goes on along the minus strand of NC_080193.1, from coordinate 87,741,483 downwards.
AGCCTGCAGTTTTCTCATATGGCCACTGGAGGGCACTTCAACCATGAAATACCAGCTCTCCACCTCTCATGTCTTTGGAGAGCCCAGCTTCAGCAAACGTTTCAAAATCACCACAATAAGGATAGCTCTCCTGGTTGAATATCCAATAAGGGGATAAATGCCTTAAACATGTATCTTCTCATTTAATATTTACTACAACTGTTGTGAATTATTTTGGCTATTTAGGAAAAACCGAGGCTTAAAGACGCCAAAAAATTTACTGAAAACCCCCTAGCTAAATACAATTTGAGAGTAAGAACTTGAACCCAAGCCCTTGGTTACTGACCATAAACAACGAAGACACATGAAGCTGAAAAGGAGACTGGATAGAAGCAGAGAGTTTGCTACACAAATATTGCTACTGAACAGTTTACACATATATGAAACTGAAAGACTGGCTTACAGATAGTTTGTACATTTTATATGGTAATGTTTCTTTTTTCCCCCCTCAAATGATGTTATTAAATAAATGAAGTGTTTCACAGTTCATGGTGTCTTAACTTGGAGGAAATAAAGTCATTGTAATACAAGGCAGGAAAAGATATTTTTGTTTCACACTTAAATAGCACTCGCCATGTACCCAGAACTGTTCGAAGCACTTTATGTAAAGTAACTGAAGCCTCATAGCCACTATGATAATCCCCATTTACAGAGGAGGAAATGGAGACCTGGAGAGGGAAGCAACCTGCCCAAGGTCACGTGGCTGGTGCGAGGCAGACCTGGGATCAGGGGCCCAGGCAGTCTCTGGAATTGGGGAAACCAGGCTGGAACTGGCCCTTGCGGGGAGAGAGGGGAAGAGTTTCACAGGAAGAAGTGCACTGTGGCGGTGATGGTGTTCCAGGCAGAGGGAATTAGCCTGGACAAAGGCTCAGAAGAGGTGGGAAAACAAGAGGTGAGGAGTCAGGATCGTCTCAGGCCTGGGCTACGGAGTCCAGATGGCAGAGGCCTGCTCCGCCAGAGCTCCCTGGGGTCTCCTAGGCGTGGGGGAAAGAAGAGGGGTACAGCAGGAGTGCCCGGGATGGGGCGGAGGGTGCTCCAGCGCAGGGAAGAGCGGAGGCCGCCCTGCCCCCACCCCACCCCTCTCCAGGGACCGGCAGTTTGGGAAGTGCAGCGTGTGCTCAGGAAATGGTCGGATTGGATTACGGGGAAGATTAAAGGAGCTAAATTGGGCCTGGGGCTGGGGGAGGTGTTCGAGAAGGGAGCAGCAAAGAGCTAGCAGCTGGACGACCAGGAGAGGCTGCCGGGAGCTAGCAGTGGGGGCAGGGATCCCACATCAGGCCGGAAGCCCTCCTGACCCCAGTAGGGCTGGAATGTGGGGTCACCAAGCAAGGGCATCCTCACTTAGATGGAGCTGGGGGAGGGGTGGGGCAGAGACCCAGAGAACCCGGGTCGGGGTTGGGGGGCAGAGACCCTGGGGGAGGTGGAGACAGACCTAGAGGTAGAGGCAGGGAGGAGGGGAAGAGGGGTGATCCGGAGAGGAGGAGAAGGGGCCGAGACCAGAGGGGGGGAGGTGGGGGTCAGAGACTGCGTGGGGGAAGCTATGGGCGGAGACTCGCCTGAGCCCCGTCCTAAGACCCTGTCGGGCACTCGAAGGCCGTCCAGGCTGGGAAGTAGGGGGCATAGGTTCCCTGTCTGGTGTTGGTGGGGAGCCCTTTGCACCTCACAAAGAAGCAGCTGGAAATGGCCTGGGGCCCTGGAGCGCCCTCCTGCAGTCCCAACGCCCCCGTTCCAATCCCCTCCCCCAGCCTGAGTGGCAGCACCGGCTGTGGCCGGTCCCAGCCCCCAGGGCAAGTGGTCAGTGGTCTATTCTGGTGCCCAGCGTCGCTGAGGATTCCGAGGAAGGGCAGAGGGAGAACCTGCCCATCTCTTTGAGGCTGGATGGGGAGGGGGCAACGGGTGGGAGCTCTTTGGGAAGGGTTGGGAGGATAGAATTCTGACCACTGCGGGTGGGGGAAAATATTCCAGTGCTCTGTTTTCAACCAATTGTGTCTCTCAGAACCTTTAGAGTTGGGTGAAGAAGTATATCTGGGATGTCTTTAGGCTCTGGGGCCTGGGAGCCGAGGCAGTGGGAATCCCCAGTAGCTGACAGTGGACCCCAGAGTTTCTTTAGAAACCTGAGGCCACAGGACCAAGCCCAGCCCCCAGTCGCCGTCTTCCAGGCAGCCTCTCCAGGACAGCACTGTGGGTGCTGTTGCACGAGTCCTTCTCCCAGGCCAGCTGGGGGCAGTCTAGGGCCAGGGTGCACTCAGGGGAGCCCCTCCAGCCTGAGGGGGAGCCCCAGTGCCTGCCTGGCCTGAGGGTGGCACAGGGCAGAGCGGCCCCCTATAGTCCCCGGATAGGCATTCTTCGGTGCCCCCCAGCTCCTGGGGGATGAAGGCCAGATTCCTCTGCTGCTGGTCCCTAACGCTCTGAAACCTGCTTCTTCCAAGCTCAGCCCCCTCTCTGGAGGGCAGTGGGATTGGGAAGAGGAGCAGGGCAGAATGTCAGGAGGGTTTTGTCCACTACTGGACAAGGGACTTTTCAGTGGAGATCCCCGAGTAGGGCCAAGTGAAAAGGGGAAGGACCTAGAGCTGAACCTGCCAAGTTGGTCTATGGCAAGGCCTTCGTGACCACCCAGAGAACTGAGCTGGGTTTCTAGGAGCCATGGACGAAGGCTTATATCCAGACTTTGTTTTTACTTGCTGTGCAACCTTAGGGTTGCACTAACCTCTCTGAGCCTAGTATCCATACCTGTAAAATGAGGTTAATAGTTACTTCCTGGTGTTGTGAAGGTTAGAGATGCAGTGATTTTATATGGCAGGTGTCCAGTATACCATGCCTAGTATCCAGTAAGTGGTAGCTATGTTATTATCAGAGGCAGTGTAGCCTGTGATAGAGAGCTTTGGAGTTAGACAGTCTCGGCTATGACTCTTGGCCCTCTACCTGCTGTCCTAAAGCAAGGACTCAGGCTAGTTCCTGGACCTCTGTGAAATAGTTTCCTTTTCGGTCCAAAAGGGATAAAATATTAGTAATGGCTGGCACTTACTGAACACTCACTGTGTGCCAGGCACTGTGCTAAGTGCTTTACAGACAGTTTCTCATTTAGTCTTCCCCAAATCCCATGCTGTTATCATCATTTTACAGATAAGGAAACTGAGGCTCAGAGGGATGAAGCAACTCACCCAAGAGTGGTAGATCCAATTTGAACCCAGGCAGTGGCCCAGCAGCTGCTCCCCAAATTCTTCCCCTTGTTCATCCCTCTGCAGAGTCGAATGGAACTTAGGCCATTGACTGTCTATCTGGACAGGTGTGAGAAGGTAGAAGACTGGGGCTATAGAAACACTGAGAGTCCAAGAATGGGTGTGTGCTGGAACTCAAGACTCACTTTCATTGTGTATTTGGATGATTTGGAGAATAAGCATCTGAGCCAACAGCAAGAACAGCTCAGGATGCTGTAATAGGCTGTGGTCTGGAGTGGCAGAGAAGACCCTGGGGTCTGAGTGGACCCCAAGCTGACTGTGACTCAGCTGGCTGGAGGGAGAGGAGGATGAGCCTATAAGGCTATAGATAGCAACTGTGCATAGCGGCCCCGTGAGGTCATTGCCAGCCTGCTCAGTCCCTGTTTAAAGTACTCTACAGCCTCAGAGGGATGTAGAAAACCTGGAAAGCACCCAGGACAGCAGGGATATGACCAAACTGGAGGGGCTGAAACCAAAAAAAGCCTATGAAGAAAGATGAAAGGAATGGAGATAAATCAGGGAGAAGAGAGAGCTGAGTGATGGCACTAAGGACCTGGCAGAAAATTCCAGGGAAGAAAGGAAGCTGCTTTTCTCTATCTGGGTTCAGGTCTAAGAAAGAAAGAAGGGGCTCACATTTCAGTAGAGGGATTAGAGTTAGGCTTTGAGCAGCTCTCTAGGGTGTGAGTCCGTGGGTAGGTACAGAAGCCCATGAGATCCCCTTCCACAGAGGTTGGAGCAGGGCTGAGTGCCACCCTACACTGGCTCAGCCGCTCCCAACTCACCCTGACACCGTCCCACTCCAGGTCTCACACCCCTGCCCCTCTTCCACCCAGATACACCCTAGTCTGCTCAAAGAGAGTTTTCTCTTGTTCTTCTTGGGTGTTTCACCTGAGGGGAAGGTGCATGTTTGTGTTGGGGAGAGAGGGCTCCCCTGCCTCTTTAGGAAATGGCTCAGGACTGGTGAGATTTGGAGTTCAGGTGTATCCCCCACAGAGGGCTGGGAATTGTGGGGAGGTGGCTGGATGTGGTGGGGGGAGAGATGCGTGGGGACAACTGCGACTCCAAGAGCCTGTGAGGAGATGCGGGGCTTCATCCGTTTTGTTGGGCAGGACTGAATACTCACACAGCGAGGATGGGAGCCAGGGGGAGGAAGAAGGGGAGGCCAGGCAGTCAGGGGGAGCCTGGGGGGAGGGAGAATGTGTGTCTGTGGAGGAGGCTGATTCCATTTCTGCTGGCAGGTGTAAGCCACGTCTCATCAACACATGGTGGGATTGGGTCTGTTCTGGGGATGCGCCAATGTCTGGGTTTGGCTAGATGATGAGTCTGTCTGAGCAAAAAGGCTTCAGATAAGGCAGCCCAGGGAGGCACCTTTTCAGAAGAAAAGGGCCTCTCTCACTCCTCTTATGGGAGTCAGAATAGGGCAGGATGTCCAGGATATTTCATCTTAAGCAATGAGAAACTGAAACCCAGAGACGGGATGCAACCAGTCCAAGGTCACACAGCTTATCCAGGGTTGGCCAGGACTCCAGCCTCCTGACTCCCAGCCATATGCTGCTCCCAACACACCAGGATGTCTTCCTGGGGACCTTTGCTTCATGCTAGCAAAGCCCCCTCCTCTTTCTTCAACCCAACTTCCATCTCTATCCTCACCACCTTAAATCTCTTACTGATTCGAAATTTATGAGATGCTCGGAGTCCACAAAGCACTTTCACCTCTACCATCTCATTAGCTCCTCCCCTTGAGGCTCAGCTCCCCCCCCCCCCACCACCCCCCCTGCAAGGCATCCTATTTGGTAGAAGTTGGGAGCTAGCTGGGAGGAGGTGAGATTAGCCTCAGACTTCTCCTACTTTGGCAGAAAACCCGCAGCACTCCATGTCTGTAAAAGGAGCGTGGCGCCTGAGGGGGTTGGAGCCAGGCTGTGGGGCCTCCCCAGAGAAGGAGCTAGGTCAGGGGGGGTGGGGTGATGAGGAGGAGGTAGAGGAGGAATTTATAAGAACTGAGGTGGGGGTGCCATGAGGGAAGGGGCCCAGGAGAGGGTCTGGGAACAGGAGGGGGAGAAAATTGGGAGAAGGAGACTTGGAGGTCTTAAACCAATGAGATGTGGAGGGTGGTGGATGGGAGGGGGTGGATTGCTGGCTGAGCCTGGGGCAGGGGGGCAGTGCAGCGTGGGGGAGATGAGCTTCAGGGAGAATCCTGACGCCACCCTTCCAGCCAGGCCCCCCAACTCAACCTCCCCCTGGTGATATCAGGAAGAAACAATTGCCTCTGGACATTCCTTCCCTTTTACAGTCACTCCGGCCTCCTCAACTGCCTGTGGAGGTTAAGTAGCTGCTACAGCTGAGAGGAAGATGGGGGGAGGGCAGCGTGGAAGGGGACTGTTGGGGGAGGGGCTCTGGGAGCACTGAGGCAGGGAGGGCCCAGCTAGGGACCACTCAATGTCCCACCCCCTGAGCCCGAAGATTCAGGATGTCAGAAGCTGAGAGGGCTCCAGTGATGACCCAGCCTGATCCCCTTTCGCGCCTGGGCATGACAGGGCCAGAGAGGAAACTGGACTTGCCCAGGTGGTACAGATGTTTAGTTGGTGAACCTTCAGGCTGAGCACCCATTTCCTAGCCTCTGGCTGACCACCCTGCCACCTTTGCTTGGGTCTCTTACCTCCCCACCAAGTGCTAAAGCTGAGGCAAGAGCCAGGGTCCCAGAGTTCATAGCTGCCACACTGTCCCCAAGGCCTCATGCAATGTCTGTCTTCTGGCCCAACCCAGCTTGGGATGTAAGCATGAGGATGTTGGGAAACAGAAAGAGAAGGAGGATGGACCCTGGACAAAGAGACAAAGGCAGAAAGAGGGGGATGGGCCCTTGATAAAGGGACAAAGGCACCCCTGGAGGTGGGGGTTAGTTGGTGGAGGTAAGGCACATTGTGAGGAGGTGTCAGCACTGTCTCACTTCTGGGATCCTGGAGTAAACCAGGGGTGGGTGAGACGCTTCCAAACAGGGCAAGGTGGAAAAGTCATTTCTGGTTCTCTCCTTTTGGACCTCTTTCAGTTTTTTTCCTCAATCCAAATGCCCTGTGCTGGCTAAGTCAGTGTCCCCATCCCAGAGATCTACTGTACCAGCCACCTGCCCCCTATCCATGCCATCTGTGGGGTCTGGGAGGTCCTGTGGGTAGCCAGGGCCCTTTTCTTCTGGGGAGGTTCAGAGATCTGCCCAGGCATCCACAAGTCCTCTAGTCACTGAGCTTAGGGGAAGGCAGGGAAGAGCTTGGCAGTGTCACCCAGCAAAAAAGAGGCTGCGTGGCTGAAGTGAGGTGAGCCTGAAAGGAGAGATGAGTGAGCTGAGGTTGGCAAGGTGGACAGGGTCAGTTCTGTGGGGCCTTGGAGGCTATGATGAGTTTGGGTTTTGCTGGTTCATTAGTTCAGGGAAGGGAGAGAAATTGGAAATGGTGAAACAGGCAAAGTCTCCAAAAGGCATGAGCACTGCCCCCCAAATATTTGAAGAGTGAATCTTTGAAAGGGGTTTCTTCTCGCTCTGTTTGGCTCCCAGGGCAGAATAATAGGCATAGCAGACACATCTCCTGGGTTCAAGTATAAGGAAATGTTTTCTAACGGCAGAGCTGTCCGCTGTCCCATGACAGAGGCTTATCAGGTACCCAATACTCTTTGTGGAATGGAATGGGCTGCCTGGAGACACCGAGTTCCCAGGCAGTAGAGGCATTCAAACTGGAGCAGTGCTTGTTGGAGTCATAGTAGAAGCTATTTCAGCCTTAACTGAGAAGTAGGGGTGTGGGATTGGTTGACCTCATGACCTATGAAGTTACCTCCAAACTTAAGTTTCCAAGACTCTCCAAGGTTGGAGTAATCTGGGAAGATTTCAGGCAAACATCAGGACTGACTTCCTTCTTTAATTAATAGAACAAATATATTGGTAACACCCATTGTACAAGGGACCCTACCTGTACACACATTTATAAACTGTCTCTTTTTCTGGCAAACACTGAATGAAATGGTCTGTCTTTGTGGACCTTCCCACCTTCCAACATCATTTAGCTCTGGTGAGAGGTGTGACCATAAAATAATGTGACTGTTATGTGGGCTTTTTTTTTTTTTTAACACTTTACCAATATTTATATATTCAAAAGTTTGTCCCAGGGATGTTCATAGCAGCATTGTTTATAATAGCAAAAGATTGGAAACAATATAAATATCAATAAAAAACTGGCCAAATAAATTATGGTAAATCCATACAGTGAAATACAAATGAGGATATTAAGAAGAATGACTCAAAACCTCCCAATAAAGAAAAGAGTAGGACAAAGTGGGTTCTTGGTGAATTCTACCAAACATGTCAGAATTAACACCAACCCTTCTCAAACTCTTCTAAAAATTTGAAAAGGAAGGAATATTTCTTAACTCATTCTATGAGACCAGCATTAGCCTGATAGCAAAGCCGGACAAAAATGTGTAAGAAAATAAAGCTACAGGTCTATATTCCTTATAAATATTGATGTTAAACTTGTCAACAATATACTAGCAAACAAAATTCAACAGTGTATTAAAAGGATTACACAGGGAATTCCCTGGTGGTCTGGTGGTTAAGACTTGGTGCTTCCACTGCCAGGTCCCAGGTTCAACCCCTGGTTGGGGAACTAAGATCCCACAAGCTGTGTGGTATGGCCAGAAAAAAAAAAAAAAAAAAAAAAAAAAGAGAGAGAGAGAAAGAAAAAAGAAAAAAAGGATTATACACATGATGAATGATGACATGGGATTTATTCCTGGAATGCAAGGATGGTTCGACATATGAAACTCAATCAGTATAATATACATTAACAGAATAAAGGGAAAACTCCTTATGATCAACTTCATTTATGATAGTGTCAAAAAGAATAAAATACTTATGAATAAATATAACCAAGGAGACTTAAGACTTGTACTTTGAAAACTACAAAACATTGCTGAAATAAATTAAAGAATACACAAAGAAATGGAAAGACATCCAGTATTCATTGACTGGAAGACTTAATATTGTTAAGCTGTCAATACTACCCAAAGTGATCTGCAGATTCAAGGCAATCCCTATCAAAATCCCACCAATTTTTTTTTTATTGGAGTATAGTTGATTTACAATGTTGTGTGCCACGAATATTTTTCCTGAGGAAAAAATATTTTATTTTTAATTTTTTTCATATTAGTTATCTATTTTATACATATTAGTGTATACATGTCAACCCCAATCTCCCAATTCATCCCATACCCCCCGCCCCCTGCTTTCCCTTCTTGGTGTCCATACATTTGTTCTCTACATCTGTACCTCTATTTTTGCCTTGCAGACTGGTTCATCTATACCATTTTTCTAGATTCCAAATATATGCATTAATATGTGATATTTGTTTTTCTCTTTCTGACTTACTTCACTCTGCATGACAATCTGCCACCAATGGTTTTTGAAGAAATGGAAAAATTCATTCTATCTAAAATTCATATGGAATCTCAAGGGACCCTCCATAGCCAAAACATCTTGAAAAAGAACAAAGTTGGAGGACTCACACTTCCTAACTTCAAAACTTACTACAAAGCTACAGTAATCAAAACAGTGTGGTAGTGGCATGAGGACAGATACATAGGTCAATGGAATAGAATAGAGAGCCCAGAAAAAAATCTTCATATATACAGCTAAGTGGTTTTCAACAAGGGGAAGAGGACAGTCTTTCAACAAATGGTACTGGGAAAACTAGATATTCATGTGCAAAAGAATAAAATTGGACCCTTACCTTATACCACATACAAAAATTAATTCCTAATGGATCAAAGACATAAAGAAGAGAACACAGGGGATAACATTCTTCACATTGGATTTGGCAGTGATTTCTTGGATTTGACACCAAAAGCACAGGCAATAAAAGAATACATAGATAAATTGGAATCCATCAAAATTTAAAAATTTTCATGCATCAAAGGATGCTATCAAGAGAGTGAAAAGGCGACCCACAGAATGGGACCTCTTGAATTTTGTGCTATGTACATTACCCATCCAGAAAAATTATCATTATTTTTAGCATGTCCAGTTCTAAGCAGTCCCCAGGGGAGTCTAAACTCTTACTCCAGTGGTGCTGCCTGGTTCAGAACATGCTTTGGAATGCTTCTCTTTCACCTGCCTTCCAAGCCTCAGAGTGTTGTTTTGCTGCCCTCCATGGTAGCAAATCCTCAGGGGTGGAACCAAATTTTGGAAACAGCTCCAAGTGGTTCAGAGCCAAGTCTGGTAGATGTTGATTTTGACTAGAGAATAGATGGCATAATTTATTTATTTGTTTTCTGCCTCATTTCACTAAGGAACTGAGGCCTTGGGCTGGTCCATAGGGCAATTTCCTTATGTGGTCTGGAGACTATTCACAGAGAGAAGTTCCAAAAATGTTCTCTCTTCCCTAATGTTGTGGCAATGGGTGCATAGTCTCCTACAGTATATTAGCCAGGATTGTTTTGGTTACAAGTGACAGGAGCCAATACCAAGTGTCTTAAGTAAAAAAAATAAAAAGTTTATTGGCCCCAAAGCTAGGAAGGACACTGGGGGAGCTCACAAAATTGAGGGGAAAACTGCAGAACCAAGGCCCCAGGGGTTGGAATTTAGGACTTCCAGCCCTGCATTCTCCTTCTCTCTGGGTGTCTCTGCTTCTCCTGGCATGCTGACCTTTCTTTCTTTCTACACCAGGAAGACCTCCCCAATGGTCAGGAAACATGGCTGCCACAGGCTCCAGTTCAGTAACCCCAGTTCCATCTATAAATTCCAGGGTAGGTCTCTGATTGGTCCCGTTCAGGTCCAGGCCCGCCCCTTGAACCAATCCCTGCAGTCAGAGGGATGCAGTTATAAGATTGACTGGGAGCTGAGTTACCTGTCCACTCATGGTGTGTGTGTGTGTCTGTGTGTGTCTGTGTGTCTGTGTGTACAGCATATCAACAAAAAAAGGGGATGGGAAAGAAAGCTTGCAGGCTACTTTGAACTAAAACAAGGACAGTGCTGCCTGGAACGTGCTAAAGATTCACATGGTCTCCAAAATTCTCCAGAAGCCTACAATCTAGTTTGGGAGACAAGACACAAAAATAACCAGAACACAACAGCTTGCACTGACTCGAAGCCTGGATAAGAATATCTGGAACTCCCCACCCACCTCATAAGCTTGTCTCTAGGATAAAAATTAGAAAATGAATGTGAAAGGGCTTTGCAAAGACAGCAGCAACAAAGCCCTCTGCAATTCACCCGGCACATTCACACCCACCCTAGGGGCAAAACACAGGCTCAGCGTTAGATTGCCTCAGCTTCCTGAGCTATAAAATGGGAATGGTACTAGTTCCTACCTCATAGGGTGGTCAGAGAATTGGGGATCATGGGTGGGGAGTGCTCAGCAGAGTGGCACACAGTGTGTGCTCAGAATACGTAAGGGATTATTATTTGCATATTGTTCCCCGAGCCTCTTCAAACCCCTAGATGGTAGACACGGCCAGGCAGACCATTCCCACTTTATAGTTGAGGACACAGAGAAGTGGAGGACTTGCTTGCTCGTAATTATGTTTTCTTGTAACGGCAGAGCTAGGGTAAGACCAGTCCTCTGTTTCCAAGCTTTGCATTCCGTAAGGGTCAGGCCTGAGAGAGGCCTGCAGAGTGCCAGGTGGAGGTATACAGAGACAGCCAGTACTCATGGAGAAGTGCGGATGTCCTTAGGGGTCAGCCAGTGCCTTGTACTAAGGAGGAGGCCTGTGAAGGGAGGACAAGCCCTCCATGGGGCTCCATTCCTGCTGGGGGCTTGGAGCATTATGGGGGTGGGAAGTGACTGGGGCTCATCGCCCCAGTCCTTCGCCATCTGACACCCACGTCTCCTCAGGTACCCGGCCCCCACCCCCCAGAGCTCCTCTCCTGTGTGCTTGTTTCCCGGACCGATGCATTCTCCTCTATAAATACCAGCTCTGGTATTTGGGGTTGGCAGCTGTTGCTGCCAGTGAGACGGCTGGGTTGACATGAGGCTCTTGACAAAACACACACCCCTGGTGTGTGTGGGTGTGGGTGGTGCGAGCAGGGGGATGAATCAGAGGTGGGGTGGGGGTGGGCTCAAGCAGGGGCAGAAGGCAGGCGAAGTTGGTGATGCGGGGCTGAGAGTGTACAGTTATGGTATAACTGTTATAATTGGAAACTGAGCGCCTACCAGACCCTTTCTGGAAATCACACTGTTGTTTATAAACTTGAGGCCGCACCCTCACTGGTGGGGGGAGGAAAAGGGCCTTCACTCGTCCAGAGGGAAACTGAGGCTAAGAGCCAGAACCCAGGTGCTAGTGGACATACCTGAGCAGGTGGGCTCTAGCCGGGATGGCTGCCTGCCCCAGGGAGCCCATCCTCCCTGCCAGTCTAGAGACCCTCCTCCACTAGCTAGCTGGGCTTCTGGTCTTTGCCTGGGCCCTCCTAAACGTTTGCCACTTTAAAAGAATCTTTAGGAAAAAAGTCATTTGGAGCCTTTCTTGGAAATAGGCCTTGTCCCTTCTGAAAATGACCCAAATGGAGCAAAAAGGAGCCCCTCAACCTAAATGGAAGCCTCTCCCCTGTTCTCTCCCCTGACCACCCCAGGATGAGGCAGGCACCCAAGGACCGACTTGCGCCCTGGTGAAGCGGTCGGCAGGCCTGCCAATCTTCTGCCCTCTTAGGTCCACCAGCCTCTCCCTCACCCCTCAGGGCCCCCCCACCCGCCGGCTGAGGGGCTCAGGCCTCTTGCGGGGGAGCTGGCCTCCCCGCCCCCACGCCAGAGGCCGCCCTTTCCTGGCAGGACAGCGGGATCCTGCAGCTGTCAGGGGAGGGGCGGCGGGGGCTGATGTCAGGAGGGATACAAATAGTGCCGTCGGCCGGGGGCCCTGTCTCCCCTCGTCGCAAACACACTCCGGCCGGCCCGCCGCCGCCTCCTCCTCCTCCGCGCCGCCCAGCCTCGCCCGCGCCGCCACCATGAGCCAGGCCTACTCGTCCAGCCAGCGCGTGTCCTCCTACCGCCGCACCTTCGGCGGGGCCCCGAGCTTCCCGCTCGGCTCCCCGCTGAGCTCGCCGGTGTTCCCTCGCGCGGGCTTCGGCACCAAGGGCTCCTCGAGCTCGGTGACATCCCGCGTGTACCAGGTGTCGCGCACGTCGGGCGGGGCCGGGGGCCTGGGGGCGCTGCGGGCCAGCCGGCTGGGGGCGACCCGCGCGCCCTCCTCCTACGGCGCGGGCGAGCTGCTGGACTTCTCGCTGGCCGACGCCGTGAACCAGGAGTTCCTGACCACGCGCACCAACGAGAAGGTGGAGCTGCAGGAGCTCAATGATCGCTTCGCCAACTACATAGAGAAGGTGCGCTTCCTGGAGCAGCAGAACGCGGCGCTCGCCGCCGAGGTGAACCGGCTCAAGGGCCGGGAGCCGACGCGTGTGGCCGAGATCTATGAGGAGGAGCTGCGCGAGCTGCGGCGCCAGGTGGAGGTGCTCACCAACCAGCGTGCCCGCGTCGACGTCGAGCGGGACAACCTGCTAGACGACCTGCAGCGGCTCAAGGCTAAGTGAGGACCCAGCGCTCCCAGAACCCCCTCTCCCCCGGCTGGGCGAGGGAGGCTAGGCCTGGGGCTGGGTCCAGCTGTCAGCACCTTGTCAGATCCAGGGAGAGGCTCGTCTACCTGTGTCCCCCGAGGAGGGGATAGGGACGCCAGGTCTCTCCCTGTGCTCCCAGTCTGCAAACGAGGAATTTTCTTGGGGACATCATGGGGTGGAAATGGGAGACCTTGGAAGACCAGGTGCTTCTTTACAAGCATCTTAAGATGCTCCGGTGATGTTGCTGCGGATTAGGCAGGCACATGGATGGAGAAAGGAGGCCCATGTGCAGTCAGAGGGAGAGGGGAGGTTGGTAGGTGACAAAGAAATCTGGGGCCAGCAGTGGCTCTCAGCTCATCTGTGATGAGGCCCTGTGGATGGGGGTAGAGAGGGGATCTTGGCCCCTGGACCTGGCTGAAGCTTTCCAGGGGGGGATGGATAAGCTAGAGGAAAGGGGAGAGTGGGGAGGGGATGCTTTGGAGGACCAGATGGTGGGCTCCACCAGGCTCCCAGTACATACAGGCAGCAAGTATAGAGCAAGTAGTCATGGGTCCTGCTTCTCACAGCCCAAATGAGCAGAGTCACTGTCCTACTAGCCAGGTCACAAAGGTTAAATGAACACCTATGTGGGTCGGGCTGGGGCTGGGGCTGGGGCCTGGAAACCTAGAGGTGGGTAAAATAGACATGGTTCTTAATCCCAGGGAGGTCACAATCTGGTGGGGACATAGACTTTCCAGGGTGTGGCTCCAGGGCAGAGATTGAGCCACTTCCTGTCCCCTCCCTTTGTGGGCAGGGCCTCCTGTCTATCCAGCAGCCAACCCTCCTCTCTCTGTCCTGAGCCCACTCCCTGGGCAGCCCCCAGTCAGTCTTCTCCACTGCTGGCTTTATCCCCACCGACTCTCTGTCCTTCTGCCTGTCTCTGCCAGGCTGCAAGAGGAAATCCATCTGAAAGAAGAAGCGGAGAACAATTTGGCTGCCTTCCGAGCGGTGAGCCCCCTTTGGCCCCCCAACAGCCTTACCCCTTCTGTCCCCTCTGTGTCGCCCTCGGTTTCCTTCTGCCCTGACTGGGTGATCAGTGACCCTCTCCCTCTCACTTGGCCTTCACCAGGATGTGGATGCAGCCACTCTAGCTCGAATTGACCTGGAGCGCAGGATCGAATCTCTCAACGAAGAAATTGCGTTCCTTAAGAAAGTGCACGAAGAGGTACGGCCTGGTGAAAGCAGCTGGAAAGGGGTTGGTGGTGCAGGGCTCTGGGAATGGGGGTGTGAGGGTGCATGTGGGTCCTGGTCGGGGACTGAAGCCCAGCTGTCCCCTGCAGGAGATCCGCGAGCTGCAAGCCCAGCTTCAGGAACAACAGGTCCAGGTGGAGATGGACATGTCCAAGCCAGACCTCACAGCTGCCCTCAGGGACATCCGGGCTCAGTACGAGACCATCGCGGCTAAGAATATCTCGGAAGCCGAGGAGTGGTACAAGTCAAAGGTGGGACTCTGGCCCCTCTGGCCCCCTCTCAATCCCAGTTTGGAGGTACTTTCTATGGCTCCATCTATGGGGAGGAGGGTGAGCCTGAGGTCTCCATGCTCCCTTGCCCACCCCCACCTGTGTCCTGCCTCCTCCCTGTCATCTCAAGGCACTTCTCTTTGCCTTTAGGTGTCCGACCTGACCCAGGCAGCCAACAAGAACAATGATGCGCTGCGCCAGGCCAAGCAGGAGATGATGGAGTACCGCCACCAGATCCAATCCTACACCTGCGAGATCGACGCCCTCAAGGGCACTGTGAGTCCCTACCCACCTTGCCTGGTCCAGCCGTTTCCATCTGCAGCTCACACTCTGTGACCTCGGGCTCATCACATACCCTCTCTGGGCCTCTGTCTACTCAAATCTACCACAGGGGTCAAAACAGACAGGTGGATTCCCAGTGAGGCTCTCAAGACTCATGGGACTCCTGCATGGAGGTGGGGAGGCTGAACAGTCATGCTCTCTTGTATCAGTTCTATTCTCTGAGTTTCCATATAAGACTTCATTTGAGTTCAGAGTCCCCTGGCTCAGAAGAGTCTGACAAGTCCTAGACTTGGCCATCTGGGGTTGCCTCCCAGCCCTGAGGCTGTGCCTCTCTCCATGCTGGGCCCCAAGTGTCCCCCCGACCAACACTTCTGCCTGTTCTTGACCTGGGCACTCCTCCCCTGCAGAACGACTCGCTGATGAGGCAGATGCGGGAGCTGGAGGACCGCTTTGCTAGCGAGGCCAGCGGCTACCAGGACAACATTGCACGCCTGGAGGAGGAGATCCGACACCTCAAGGATGAGATGGCCCGCCATCTGCGCGAGTACCAGGACCTGCTCAATGTCAAGATGGCCTTGGACGTGGAGATTGCCACCTACCGGAAGCTGCTGGAGGGCGAAGAGAGCCGGTGAGGGGCGAGGCAGGGGCTGGCTGGAGGGGGCCTGGGGGGTGCTGGGGGGCCCATTCCTGCCCTGAAGTGGGACTCAGGATCACCTTCACAGCATCGGGAAACAATATTATACAAGAGGCCACCACTCCGCTAATAGCAGAGAATTAACCAAGGCCACCTGGGTAAAAAGTGATTTAATTAATAGCTTTTATAAAAAGAGAAGTATAAGTATTCCCACATCTACCTTCAGAATTAAGAACCAGCAGCATAAAACCATATTCAGCAACCAGTAATAAAACATTACTGCCAGTCAAGGGAGAGATGGAAGCAGAGCAGGAAATGATGAAGAAGGAAAGAGAGGAGGTAGATAGAGACAAATAGAGACAGAGGGGCTTGGACACGATAGGCTGAGAGAGAAGGTGCAGAGACTCGTGCTCAGAGGGTGCACACACACGCGTGTACACACACACACACACACATGCTCACAGGAAAAGACACAATGACACGCTCCAAGCAAATCACCTCTAGACACAGAAAACAACATACAGCCAGAAAGGGACATGAGGAAACCTTCTTGATTGATGGAAATGTTCTATACCTTGATTTCGACTGGTGGTTACATGGTTGTAGACACTGATCAAAACTCATTGGATTGCGCACTAAAGATCTGTGCATTTCACTATGTAAACTTAACATCAGTTAAAAACAGGTCAAATACTCAACAAAATGATGCCCATTGATACTCACAAAAATGATAAAATCTGAAGTTTAAAAAAATCGGCAGACATATTTAGATACAGATTTACACAGAGAAAGATTTCAGATATTGTAAAATAACATCTGCATGTAATGACCTCTTAAGGTAGCTAAAGTCACATTGCATTTTCCCAGCACTGGGCATAAATGGGAGTGGCAGCTCCTGGAACTTGCCCTCATGTGAATGGGCCAGAGGTTCCCAGCCTGACTGGAGGGTGGGCGCACACAGTGGATGTCACCCACAGCGCCATTGATATACCCTGCAGTGCCAAGGTCAAGAAGCAAATCCTGGTGCAATGGAGGGCGCAGGGGGCGTTGGGGGTCCTGGTGTCACTCTAGCAGGTCAGAGATGGAGTGGGTGATCGTTCCAGAAGGGACAGTTCCCAGGACAGCTGAAGTTGGCCTTTGGCCTCATGCCCTAAGCAGTGTTGAAGTCAGTGGGACTGGGACAGCTGAGGATGGTGTTTGCAGAGGACCAGCACAAACTTTGAGGGGTGGTCACAGAGAGAGATGGAGGGTGCTAACCTTTTGGGGGCTTGGTCTCTCCCCTTTCAGGATCAACCTCCCTATCCAGACCTTCTCTGCCCTCAACTTCCGAGGTGAGTGCATGTTGGCAGGTGGAGGCTTGGGTGGCAGGGGTTTGGAGTCCAGCAAGGGCACTGCCCAAGGCCAGCCCGGAGGTGGGGATAGAACCGTGGAGACAGGACTGGGGCCTGGGGAAGAGAAAAGGGGCTGCTACAGGAGGATGGGGGAGTTTAGGCAGAGGCACCTTCTGACGGAGGGAGCTTTTAATTTAATTTTATTTCATGGTGTTGTGTTGTATGACTATGTCCCCTGCACCTTATGGGAGTATTAAGTGGTCAGTAGTTTCTGTTTCCTAATATACCCAAACTCCAAGGTACCGGGGTGTCCTTGGGGACCCGGCAGCAGGAATGTCTAGAACCATGTGCCCTGGGCTACAAGGCACCCATGACTTGTCTATTTGGCAAGTTGCCAAGGACCCTCCACTGTCACCCAGCTGGAACACCTCCAGTTTGCTGGAGCAAGATGCTGGATGCACGTTTTAAAAAATGAAGCCAAATCTCAGCAAAGCCAAACAATTAAAAGAACGAACTCCTAGGGCACGCTGCCATTCTGACATTAGTGCTATGCAGATGGAGTGGCTTTCCAACCTCAGAGAGCAGGAAAACACGCTATAATGATACATTAGGAAAGCAAGTTGGAGTCCTTGGCAGCTTCGCCTTTCCTAGATCAAACCTTTTACATATTCGATGTTCATTTCCATCAGGAAAAAACACACGCTGTGCTCCACCGAGTTACAGTGTTCATCACAGGCTGGCTGCCTGCTAAGGGGATTCATGAGCACCAAACTCATAATACCAAGGACCTAAATGTGACCCTTCCTATGAAGCTCGGAACGTCTCTTTCAGTTGGTAGTTTGTGCAGACACCAAGTGTGAGCCTTGCATTTGAAATCGCTTAATGCTGTTTCAAGTCAATAGTTCTGGGCCGTGATAGGGCAAGTTACCATTGTTACCATTTCACAGTGGGGAAACTGAGGCACAGAGGGGCAAATGACTGGCCACTAGCACAGTGACTCAGCGACTGACTCCTGTCCAGCTCTCTTTCATTAAGACATCAAGCTGCTTATATGGAGTCTTAAGGGGGCTGGGTACCAGGAGGTCCTCCAAAGGAGTGTCTTGGTTCTGGGCTTTGGGGTCCTGTCAGAGAACAAATTCATGCAGGGCTCTCCTGCAGTCTGGGGGCGGAGAGGGAGTGAGGAGGTGCGGGGGGAGGGAATGCTGGGCGGCCTGGCTCTCGGGGATCCCTTGCCCTCCTAAACTTGCCCTCCCCGGGAGCACATCTGTTAGCGCCTGATCTAAGCTCAGCTCGAGACAGGCCCCCAGGTCTGCAGAGCCACGTGTTGGGTGCGGGGCTCAAGGGCAGGTGAAGAAGTTTTGCTAAAAAAGTAACAGGCCCAGCTTGAGGGGGTGGGCATCTTCCGGGCTCTGCCTGGTGGGACCAGGGAAGGACTCCCAGCCGCAGCAAGAGTTCAGACCTGGCCCTGGTCAGGCTGAGCATGTGGATGGGTTTGTTACAGAAACAAGCCCTGAGCAAAGGGGCTCTGAGGTCCATACCAAGAAGACAGTGATGATCAAGACCATTGAGACCCGGGATGGGGAGGTGAGTGGTCTGCCTGGTCCCCTCACCCTTGGGGGGGCCTATGAGATATGTCTGGGTGGCTGTCAGCCACGTGCCTTCCACCAGCTGTGCTGGTTCAGGCTCATGCCTGGAGGCAGAGGGGATCCTGCTGTGCTGGGGTGGAGGTGGCCTGGGGCCATGGCTCCATTCTCTGGCCAGCACCCCGTTAGACTGGGTTTCTCTTCCTCTCCAGGTCGTCAGTGAGGCCACACAGCAGCAACACGAGGTGCTGTAAAGCCAGAGACCCCTCTGCCACCAGAGACCGTCCTCACCCCTGTCCTCACTGCCTCCCAAAGCCAGCCTCCTTCCATCCCAGGGCACCACACCCAGCCACAGAGCTCCCCTCACAGCCTCTGACCCCTGCTCACTGACCACCCCTCATGGTCCCCACGGGGGACATGGCTCAACCCACCCAGGCACAGGGAGCCCCCCCCCCCCCCCGCTGTGTGAGGTCTGGATGTTGGAAGAGAGTGAGCCGGGCCCTTGGCTGCCCTTGGAATGTTCTGGGCAGGGCCGAGATGGAAACAAGGCACAGCAGTGACCCTGCCCCTCCCACCTCCGTGACCTCAGGCTCTAGCCTCTGGCTTTGGAGAGGCCTCCAGAGCAGGGTGTAGGGACCTCGCAGGGCCAGGATCAAGCCCCACGGACCTCCCCATTTCCCCCTCCCCAGCCTGAGTTAGAAAGGGCAGTGTCCTCAGCAAGCTATAACTGGGGATGTAGCCTCCTGTGGAGACTGGGGGGCTTGAAACTGACCCTATGGTCCTTTACTTTCCCGGGGTGGGCTTAGAAAGCAGGGGCTGCAAGAGGGAACCCCCGAAGGTGCCAGATGTGGGAGCAGGAGATTCAGAAGGAGAGAGGGTGGGCGAGATGCTGGAGAGAAGGGGAGAGAGGGGAGAGGCAGAGAGCGGTCTCAGGCAGGTGGCAGGGGTGCCCACCTCCCTATGCCTGCCCCTCCGCCGCTGCAGGGGCTCTGGACAGAAACAATAAAAAGATAAGCACAAGCCTAGCCTGGCCCCTGCTGTCTTGACTTCCAGGTCTCCTCTGGGGACCCCCAGGACCCTGTCACACCACCTCTTGGGATGGACTGTGTGCTGCCCTCCTGCCCGGCTAGACTGTCCCCCAGGACCTGTCACCCCTTCTGTTCCCAGAGCCTGCCAGCCTTGCTGTATGTGTGTAGTATATGGGGGAGCGGGCTGGACCGGGGGCTTTTGTTGGAGAATCACAAATGCCTCTTGTTAGGTCCCAATTCCAGGACTGCCCCCACAGACTGGCTCTAAAGTAGGGCTCCCTCAGTCCCTTCCCTAAAGAAGCGTACACCTTCTTCCCACTAAACCTACATCTTTTAAGCTCAAAGGCCAATTCAGGAAAAATAGCAAAATATTAAGAAAAATAGAAAGCCCTACCTTGTTCTTGGAGAAGAAGACTCAAGACTAAAGATGTCAAGTCATCCTACGTCAATTTATAATTTCAATGCAATACAATCTCAAAGCACCAAAGGGAAATTTGGGGAGAATTTGGGAAGATGGGCGGGGAATGGAGGACATATTAAAAAAAAAAAAGAAAAAGAAAGGAGATCATGGAATGGAACATTAACACAGCTACGTTAAAGGTTTCTGTGGGGAAACTAGTCATTCAATATAGGGCGTGGGGGTATTTGGGTAGCCATAGACGGGCAGGAGTGAACGCTGTCTGTCTTTTCACTCCTCCCAAAAAATAAATTCCAGGTGGATCAGAGACTTAGGAAGCTTGACGGAGCCATGTAGGTCTCAGCCTTCCAGCCGCTCCTCAGATTTAAGAGCTTACCCTTTAGAGGCGGGAAGTGGGTAGAGATGGCAAACACGATAAATTCGGACAGTCTGTAGGTGAAATCAGTCTAATGGGGTTTCAGTCATATAGTCCCTAGTGTGCCATTCCTCACTGGCTTTTTCCAGAAGCATCCAAAAGCCTTTCTGATGTCTCTTTCTCCCCCTCCTCGGATGCAGCCCTGGCTCGTGAGTTGCCAGTCCCCACCCCGCCCCCATCCCTGGCCCAGCTTGTGTGGTCCCTCCCTCCAGGAAGGACCCCTTCTTCGAGGTATGCTATCCTTCACCTTGCCCTGGGAGCATCTGGGCTACACCCCATGTCCCCACCCTCTGCCACTGGTGACTCCTGGCCCTTTCTTTCCTCCCAGTCCTCCAAGGGAGTGAACCCTGCAGGCCCCAGAATGCCCCCAGTCCACCGGTGGTGGAACCCCAACTGAAATTAGAAGTAGCATTTCCTGTGTCTGCACACTGGGATCGAGGAGGAGGGATGCATGGGGGCGTCTTATCCTTGAGCCTGTTGGGGGCCCTGGAATCTGAGCTAGTCTCTCTGTGAGAGAAACACCTGGGTGAGGTGGGCAAGACGTGGCTTGTGTGTATCTGTGGATAATCTCCGGAGCCTCTCGGCTCTTTCTTCTTTCCCCTGAATGAGTTCCATGCACTCATCTGCCCCACAAGGATACAGGGACACAGAGGTCCGAGGACGTCTCAGAGGCATCCCTACCTTCCCCAAAAAGGCTTAGGTTCAGACTGGTCACTAAGAAGAAGGGAGTGTAGGACTCAGACTCTCAGACCCACACCTCAAAGTCCCCCAGGCAATGACCTCTACGATGCGGAAATTCCCTCCCCGGCCCTGCCCCACACCTCGATGAGCCGTCCTCAGCCTCTGCTTGAATGTCTCTGGGGTCCGAGAACACACTGCCTCCTCAGTGGCCCCTTCTAGCTGGGACAGCTCTGAAGGTTGGAAAGCCCTTCCTTCTCAGCATACATCTGTCCCTGTGACGGCTACCCAGCTGTCCTCAGAGAAGAGGGGACGCCCAGGGGGAAGCATTCTCTGAGCAGAGCCTTCCTGGGACTGGAGATTCTAAGCCCTCTGCTTTGTCTGTCTCCTTAGGAGCTGGGGAGTCACCCAGGAATCTAGGGCAGAGGAGATGGATGTGGTGCTCCCAGAGAACAGACACAAATGACCCAAAAAATATCTGGGTCTCATGCAGTCATACACAGACACCTAGACCTTCAGTGCCCCGCCCCCACGCATTCATCCCATCTCCTCCGTGGCAAAACCTCTCCTTGCTCCTTGGGATCCTGGTGTCTTCTCCTTCAAGACTGGACACTGAGAAATGAGAGGGCTTAGAGAGGGCTGACCAGCTTCCCTCTGGACCTATGGGACCAGTTCCAGACCAACTCAGGCTCCACCTGAGGGGGTAGAGTAGGAAGGACTGTGGAGGCAAATATGTCCCTAAACCAAGAACTGAGGTCTCAGCAGGCATTTTCCTACCCTGTCTGTCCACTCTGGCTACCCCACCACTCCTGCCCCTGGAGACAAGGCACTCCACCCATTCACCACCTCCCTCCTTCTTCTTCCGACCACAAGCCCGCCCAGGACTCAAACGCAAATATATCATTGACCTTTAATTCAACACCTGAAGTGTCAGCTATCCTAGGGCAAGGTTTTCATTCATTTTATTCACTGCTATATTCCTGGTGTCTGGAAGAGGGCTTGCTCCATAGAAGATGCCCATCAAAAATTTTTTTTCCATCAAATATTTAAACACTTGTTGAATGAATACCCACTGGGCACTTTTATTTACTTTTCTCTAAATTAAATATTTATCGGAAAGGCTGATGGTCCCCACTTCATTCACTGATTCAACAAACAGTGAGCTTTTACCATGTGCCAAGCACAACGTGCCTCTTTATTACTTGGAGGAAACTCCCCACTGCCCAGAGAGGTGGGGTGAACTGTCAAGGTCACACAGCGTATCATTGGCAGAGGACTACTGGGGCCCCTGCTCCTTGGCCTCCAAAGCGCAGATTTCTTTCCATGACACCACAGGCTTGTGATTGCAAGGCTGGGCAGACTGGCAGCACACATCAGCCTGGCGCCAGGCCGCGGGACACTTGTGGGGCCATTCTGAGGGACAGATGAGCGCCTTGCAGCCAGCTGCTCTGGGTGAGGGCCCTGGCGAGGGCCTGAGGGCTTCCGGCGTCACAGCTGGTGCAGGCTCCTCCAGGAGAGGGCACCCGTGACTTGCAAGGGCCTGTGCCCTCCCTAACCAGGCCCACACACTCCTGCCCACACCTCAGTGAATGACCCTATTATGGACATTCAAGCAGGAGACCCACAAGCCACGTTCCAGGCTCTGTGCCAAGCCCTTTTAAATAGTTAATATTCATTTTAATATTTAATATAATAATTTAAAGCCATCACAACAACCTAAGTCAGATCATGTAATTCCTCGGCTCACAAAATCCTCTGAGATGACGTCCCTTTTCACTAGGAATAAAAAAGCCTTGGCTTACAAGATGCTAGGTTATCTGGCCCCTGCTGCCTGTCGGACCTCTTGTCCCTCCGGTCTCCCCCGCTACTCCCTCCAGCCCCGCTGGCCTCCTGGCTCTTCTGGAGCCCACAGGGTATATCTCACCTCTGCCTGAAGCAGTCCTGCCTAGACTTCTGCTCTGTTTGTCTCCTCACCCCTTCAAGATTGGCTCAACTGTTCCTAGCGAGGCCAGGTCCTATCATCACCCTGTCTGAAAATGCAAGCGCCCTCCACAATCCTGTCTCCCTTACCCTGCTCCATTTCCTCACAATACTCATCTCCTCCTAAAGATCTCTATTATTTCTTTACTTCTTTATAGTTGTCTCCTTCCTCAAATATAAGCAACACAGAGGCAGGAACCCTTGTCTGTTTTGTTCGCTGCCATTTCCCTAGTGGCTAGCATGTGCCAGGCATACAGCAGGAACTCAAAAAATGTTTGTTGAATGAATGGATAAACTCTGACTTGGGCTACCCCCAATTTATAGATGAGGAAACCGAGGCTTAGAAATAAGTGACTTGATCAAGATCATACAGTTCATTTATTCAACCAACCAGCCAACATTTATTTGCCGACCACCTACTGCATTCCATACAAATTGTTGAGGCGCAGTGCTAGGAAGTTTTGGATTATTGGTTTTTAAAAACAGTCTTGCGGGACTTCCCAGGTGGCGCAGTGGTTAAGAATCCGCCTGCCAATGCAGGGGACATGGGTTCGAGCCTTGGTCCGGGAAGATCCCACATGCCTTGGAGCAACTAATCCCGTACGCCACAGCTACTGAGCCTGCGCTCTAGAGCCCTCGAGCCACAACTGCTGAGCCTGCATGCTGCAACTACTGAAGCCCATGCGCCTAGAGCCTGTGCTCCACAACAAGAGAAGCCACCGCAATGAAAAGCCAGCACGCCACAACAAAGAGTAGTCCCTGCTTGCTGCAACTAAAGTAACAAAGACCCAATGTAGCCAGAAAACAAACAAACAGTCTCGAATCCTTTGGTCTTGGTGTTCCATCTGCTTACAATGTCTTCCCCCACATTTTTAGTTTTTAGAATTCAATTTACATTTAAGAATTCAATTCAGCATCCGTGGTTGCCTGGGTTGGTGAAGAGTAGGGGGTGGTTGACTACAAAGGGGATGCTCCAGCGAATCTTTAGGGTGATGAGACTGTCCTATAATGGTACTGGGGTAGCAGATGCACAGTTGTCTGCATGTGTCTAAACCAGGAGAACTGCACATCAAAACAGTAAGCTCTAATGTATGTAAAACTAAAACCAAAGATTTCATTCCTCAAGGCTCTTGGTCCGTATAGACATAATTCTGTGTTTAAATGTTTCTTCTCTGCCCTCTCCATGTACACACAGATACAAGCACACTTTGACTTGGGCCTCCCAGAATGACAGCAGGGCGGGGGTGGGAGGGTGTTGTGGGATTGGGAATAAGGGTACCTTTCTCCATGTAATGACTCCCAGCTCCTCCTTTGGCTCCTCACTGCCTTTCCCAGGCTTCATCCCTCAGGGCTCAAGGTCAGGTCTGGGTCTCTCACCTAAACTTTTTTTTAAACTTTTTATTTTGAGATAATTGTAGATTCACATACAATACAGAAGGACTTCCCTGGTGGTCTGGTGGTTAAGACTCCGTGCTCCCAGGACTTCCCCTGTAGCATAGTAGTTAAGAATCTGCCTGCCAATGCAGGGCACATGGGTTCGAGCCCTGGTCCAAAAAGATCCCACATGCTGCGGAGCAACTAAGCCCATGTGTCACAACTACTGAGCCTGAGCTCTAGAGCCCACAAGCCACAACTACTGAGCCCATGTGCCTAGAGCCTGTGCTCTGCAACAAGAGAAGCCACCACACTGAGCAGCCCACGCACCACAACGAAGAGCAGCCCCTACTTGCCGCAACTAGAGAAAGCCTGCACGAAGCAACGAAGACACAAGGCAGCCAATAAATAAATAAGTAAATAAATTTATTAAAAATTTTTTAAAAAGGAAGCAAGAAAGGATAAGTAGAGGACATTATCTTTTTTGTAATTAATTAATTAATTTATTTTATTGGCTGTGTTGGGTATTTTTTTGCTGTGCACCGGCTTTCTTTAGTTGCGGTGAGTGGGGGCTACTCTTCGTTGTGGTGTGTGGGCTCCTCATTGTGGTGGCTTCTCTTATTGCAGAGCACGGGCTCTAGGCACTTGGGCTTCAGTAGTTGCAGCACATGGGCTCAATAGTTGTGGCTCATGGGCAGCTCTAAAGCGCAGGCGCAATAGTTGTGGCGCTCAGGCTTAGTTGCTCTGCAGCATGTGGGATCTTCCTGGAGCAAGAATGGAACCCGTTTCCCCAGCATTGGCAGGCAGATGCTTAACCACTGTGCCACCTAGGAAGCCCGAGGACACACTATCTTAAAAAAAAAAAAAGACTCCATGCTCCCAACGCAGGGGCCAGGGGGCCAGAGTTTGATCCTTGGTCAGGGAACTAGATCCCGCATGCAGCAACTAAAAGATCCCTCAGGCCACAACAAAGACTCCTCACTTGGCAGTGAATATCCTGCATGCCACAACTAAGCCCAGCACAGCCAAATAGATAAATAAATATCTTTTTCAAAAAAAGAAAAAAAAATACAGAGAGATCCTGTATATCATTCACCTGCTTTCCCCCAACGGTAACATCTATAGTACTATGTCACAACCAGGATTGCCATTGCCACCTTCAGATTTTACCAGTTTGTGCACGTGTGTGTGTGTGTGTGTGTGTGTGTGTGTATGCATTTAGTTCTATGCAATTTTACTGCATATGTAGATTCATGTGACTACCACCAAAGTCAAGATACAGACTGTCTCATCACAAAAGTCTCACTTAGCCTTTTAAAAGCAGTAATGGCCTATCTTGATGTTTCTCAAGGTGCAGCTCTTAGATGCACCACAGTCTCTGGGCTACTGATGTGCGGATTCCTGAGCCCTCCCAGTGCCCCGTATTGAACCTGCACCACTGGGAGTGGAGCCTGGAAATCTGTACTTTTAACAGAGGCCATACTTTGAGAACCATGGGTCTAACTGGCTTCCAACTCTCCCATCTCGAATCCACCCTCCACACGGTGGCTGCTAAAGGGATCCTTCTAAAACACAGCTCTGACCTCATTATTCTACGGCTTAACGCCCTGCAGTGGCCCCCAGTGGCCATCAGGATAGAGACCTCAGCAAGCAAAGGTCCTCTTGTCAGGCGTCACCTCTCACCTCCACTCACCTCACCCCACTGTGGTTCAGTCCCTCCAAACTCCTCTGATTCTCTCTGGCTGCGCCTCGGGGCTTGCGGGATCTTAGTTCCCCCACCAGCGTTTGTATCCCAAGCCCTCAGCTCAGAGTCCTAACTGCTGGACCGCCACGGAATTCCCCGAACTCCTCTGATTCATGGTGCCCATCACCTGCTTTCATCATGCTCTGGTTTTGGTCACGCTGTTGCCTCTGCCTGGAACGTCCTTCCCACTCTTCTCTGTCTGTTGCAACTCTATACAACTACTCATTTTTCACAAATGAGGACTTGGAGGTTGAGAGAGGTTTGATGCCAGCCAGTAAATAAGGGCAGGAGTAGCTGGGAGCCAGTCCACCTGACTCCCTGCTCCAGATCTTACTGTTCACCATGGCTGTCCTGGAGGCTGGGGGAGCCATTGGTCCCTCTTCCCCAGGGTCTGCTCACCTCCACGTGGGGCTGCCTGCCCATCTGCCTCTCAGAGGCCTCACCAGCACCTCCTCTCCCTCTCCTTCAGCTGCATGGGGCTGGGAATCAGGGGCCTGAGAGGAGGGAGGAAGGAAATGGGATTGAGCCCAAGGGTAACCTGACTCCATGAGTGGGTGGCGGGTGGGCGGGACACTCCACAGGGTAGGGGGCTTGGAGCACGTCCTCTGAGACCGTTTAAGCCAAGGCGGGTGAAGGGGGCTCCTAGAGGGGGGGAAGGGGCAGAGTGGAGTCCAAGTCCCCTCCTCTGCTGCCCCCTCCCTCCACAGCTCCCTCGCAACCCGAGCCGGGGGGCCTAAAAATAGCCCCCGAGGCGCAACCGCGGCCGCTCTGGTGACCTTCTGGGTAGCACAGGCCGAAGGCGGGCGGGCGGGCAGCAGGAAGGCAGGGCGCCGGCCCCCCAGGACTCATCCCCCAGGGCAACATCCCCCGGGTGCCCCCGTGGCCGTCCCGTTCCAGCGTCCCCTCCTCCCCACTCCCCATCCAACTTGCAGAGGCCATGCAGAAAGGCCGAGGCACGCGAGGCGTGGACGCGGGCACGAGGGCACCCCCGAGCCCCGGGGTGCCCCCGAAGAGGGCCAAAGTGGGGGCCGGCGGAGGGGCGGTGGCCGGGGCGCCGGTCTTCCTGCGGCCCCTGAAGGACGCGGCGGTGTCTGCGGGCAGCGACGTGCGGCTGCGGGTGGTGGTGAGCGGGACGCCCCAGCCCAGCCTCAGCTGGTTCCGGGATGGGCAGCTCCTGCCCCCGCCGGCCCCTGAGCCCAGCTGCCTCTGGCTGCGGAGCTGCGGGGCGCGGGATGCCGGCGTGTACAGCTGCAGGGCCCAGAACCAGCGGGGCCAGGCCTCTTGCGAGGCCGTTCTCACAGTGCTGGAGGTCGGAGGTAATGGGGAGGTGGGCGCCAAGCCTGGCGGGGAGGGGTGCTCAGAGGTAGAGAAGGGTTACCTGGGCTGCACAGGGGAGGTACCTGTTCATCCAGCCTTTTTCCCGGGTGCTCTGGCTTCTCAGCTATGCTGACCCAGGAGTGCCCATCAGGAGGAAAGTGCAGGGAAAGGGGTGTCAAGGTAGAGGGGCTCCCCACAGGAAGGTCAGAGGTTAAGGGCCAGCGTTTAGTAAAGAAAGCCTGAGCCCCACTCAGGCCTCTCTGGGAATTCCGTAATGGGAACCCTCCTAGTTTCCCTGTAGAGAGAGGCCTCCTGGGGGGATCGTTTTCATTGGCTCTGATAATGTAGACTTGAGACTCCTAATCAGCCTCTTTTAGGTGCATGCATGTCTGAAGGACGAGGCCAGCTCCCCTGGTCTGGCTGTGATATTGAGGGGATGGGTCAGAACTCCTCGCAGTCCGTTGCTAGGGCAGGTTGGTGTGGTCAGCACCAGGCTGGTTGGAAGAGGCCTGCGGGTGGACAAGTGCGAACAGGGTGGAGAGCACGGGGGCCGGGAGAGCCTGGGCTGGGGGCTCCCAGGCATGTATGGAGGTGAGTGCTTGAGAATCCATATGCAAACACTCCGTGAGTGTGTGTGTGTGCGCGCGCGCGCACACACGTACAGGCTGTGCAGGGGTCTGGTGGTACCAACAGACGAGGGGTTTGTGGAGTTGGTACGGGAAGTGCATGGGCCGTGTCCACCTGAAGTTCAGAGGGCACAGAAGGGGGATGCTCAGGCCAGTGTTGGGGCCCCTGTCTGTGTGTGTGAGGGGTGGATGATGGTCAAACATGGGAGGGGAGGGGTACGAGACTGGACTGGGTGCTCACCGTCCTGCTGGGCCTGGTGTGGGTGCAGACCAGGGCCGAATCTCCTTGGATCAGTGTTTGGGCTTCCTTTTTGACCTCCTCAGCCCCTAAGCCAATTCTTCTCTGGGCTGAAGACACAGCCTCAGCAGATTGAGTCTTAAGAAATAGAATTCTGGGGAAATAGGCAGTTGGTGGAGACGGCAAAGAGCTTGGGAGTTACTGGGTCAGTCCTGGACATTTTCAAGGGGGAATTCTCACTCCAGCTGGGTAGTGTCATACAGGGGCACATCCTTGGGGGCAGAGGAGGAGGCACACCATGCCACCCGGTTACAGTGGGACTGGGGGGCTATAGCATCCTGAAGGAACTCAGCAGCTAGAGGGAAAAGAAGGCTGCAGGGTGCAGCTGTGTCAGGAGCTGGAGCAGGGGCTCAGCCTCCCTCTGTCAGCATCTCCATTCTCTCCCTAGTCCTGCCCTGCCCACTCCTCTTCAGTGACAGAGAGGGCCAAGGCTGGCTTCTCTTGGTTGGCCTCACATCTGGCCAGGTATAGGCTTTCCTTGTACCCTTCTGGGGTCAGGGACTGGGGCCCATCCTGGCAGAGGTCTGAGCTAGGGAAGGATTGGACTCCTTGGGGGTCTTTGCTCTGATGCTCTCAGGGGCAGAGGGGACTGAAACAGAACATAAATAAAAGCACAATAAATAGATTGATGAGAATACAACTTGGAGGAGAGAAATACTGGGCAGATAGAAGAAGTGCCGAGGAACCTGGTGTCATAATGTTTGTTTAGAGTCAGAAAGAAGCACAGAGAACTGCAGGTCCAAAAGCTGCCTTTTACAGGGGAGGACACCGTGGTCCAGAGCAGAGGGAGAGGCCGTAACTAGCTGTCTGCTGAAAGACAAGCAACTAGTTATGTCCATCCCAGAACTCAGAACCCAGTCCTCTTGGTTTGGGCTCTGGGGGCCTTCTACTACTTAAGTTCTGAAGGGAGGAGAGAGAAAAGGGAGGGGGAGCTGTCCATTGTATGGAGAGTAGCCCAGCCCTGGCCTTTCTGAAGATGAGAGCCTCCTAGCCTGCCCTGGTACCCCAAAGTGAGGAGAGTGACAGGATGCTAGAGCCCCCCAGCCTCTCTGTAATCTGGGTGGCATGGTTGGCAGAGCCAGAGGCCGGGAGGATGGCCTCCAAGCTGCTCTGGCGGAACAGCACGTTTGAAAGGTTGGGGTGAGGAAAGGACCCTGGGTGCTGGGGGACTGGATTGAGGGCCTTTTGCCAGTGATGTTAAATAAAAAAGGAAGAGGTTGAGCTGCAGCAAGTCACATTTGAGAACTTTTTTATACTGGTAAAATCTTTGCCCCAAGAGCAGCTTTACAATTGTGATTAACTGGTAATAATTCTTAGTAGTAATTTATAATAGTATGAATAGCTACTGTGCTGCTGTGTGGCAGGTGATCTGCTATCGTATCCTTTGATACATCATTTAAGTCCCACAGCAACCCTCGGGAGACTGAGGCCCAGAGGGATTAAATGAAGCATCTCAGCTGCAATGATAGGAGATGGCAAGGCAGGGATGGAAGCCTGGGTCTGTCCCACTGCAAAGAACCATGTGCTTAACTACTATGCCCCTCCCACATGATTGGCGAGGGTGGGGCTTTGCTTTGGTGATGTTGGGGGACTGACTGGGTGAGTCTGGTTTCCTCCTCTTCCTATGGCCCACCCTCCACCAGTCCCTGCCCAGTGACAGATCCTGATCAAGGTCAGTTGGGCAGGCAGCTCAGCATCGCTCAGACTTACTCATGGAAAACTTTCCTGGTTGGGATCAATAGCAGGAGGACTTCAGGGTTCTTAAGAAGTCCAGCCAGGACCTGGCGGCAGAGGGAAGGAGGCAGTTTCCTGGCTGGGATGGCTGTCTGACTCTGCAAGACGGGGTGATGCTAAGGTTCCTGGCACTCCTGAAGCCTGAGATGTTAGCTCAGGGATAGAGGGATATTGGCATGGCTCGGGGAGGCTGGGGCCTCGAGAAGACAAGAGGGCTGCAGGCTAGAGAGTTTGGAGGATGGGTAACAGGAGGCTGGAATTTGGGGTGTAGAAATGAGGAAAGATGAGAAATAGTGATGATGACAGTGATGCAGGATACTTGTAGAATATGTAACATGTGTAAAGCCCCCTGTCTCACTTCGGTATTTAACTTTCTAAGTCCCAGGTTACTGTTATGACCATTATACGTATAAGAAAACTAGGGTTCAAAGAGGGAATTTGCCCAAGGTCACATGGCTAGTGAGGTGGCAGAACCAGGTCTGAAAGTCGGGTCTCTGGGTCTAGGTCCACAGAACGTGCCTGTCCTCAGAAAGAGAAGTGTGGGAAGACTGAGGCAGGCATCTGTCAACATACCCATCCTTCTGTCAGTATCCCTAAAGCCATCTTCTGCCACGGTCTCCAAGATAGGCAGGCATTCTTCTCTCTCAAAACATCAGGCTCCCACTTGCATGGGCTGAGGAGCCACATGCCAATCAAGTAACCAGGGCAAGTGCCACCCTCAAAGCTTGGGGCATGTGTGACTGGAGGGGGAGGCCTGCACTGAAGGGTGGGGAGTAAGGAGGAGAAGACACAGCCGAGGGAAGGCGCAAGCTGACGATGCTCACTGTGTTTGGCAGTTGGAAGTCGCATAGCCAGGGCCTGGGAGACCCCGGTGCCAATCAGAAGGGCCAAAGGTCAACAGATGGTAGTGAACCATGCGGGGGACTTGAAGGCATGGAGAGAAGAGATGAGAGAGAAGGAGAGAAGGCCAGTGTAGCAAGGGAAAGGGGGGGAATACACCAGGAACTGCATGCAGGTAGATTGTGCAGTATCATTTTTTCCACCTGGAATGTGGAATGTCTGGATGAAATGCCAGGAGGAAGCTAGCATGGAGTTGGGAGCAGGTATGGAGAGTGGCCTTCTCCATTCATGCCAAGTCCTAATTAGGGAGAGGAGGAGGGACCAGAGCGGGAGCAGTGAGGAGCCATGGGAGGGAAGAAAGGCAAGAACAGAGAGGCCGTGGAGTCAACCAAAGCCCACACAGAAGAACTTTCCTGAAGCCAAGGCAGGCCCTCCCACGAAGATCCCGAGTGGAAAGCAAGATGGTCACTTCTCCAGTTGTTTCTGGAAAAGGGTCTGGGTCAGAACAGAGAAGGGAAGAAGGCTGGAGAATGAGCTGCTCCAGAAGATTTACAGACAAAATTCCTGTCCTCTTAGAGATGACATTCTAGGGAGGGGACACAGGTTATATGCAATAAACATAATAAATATGTCAAAATTATACAGTATGTCAGAAATACAGAGCAGGGTAAGCAGGAGGAAGGAAGATAGAAGACTGAGGGAAGGCAGGAAGGAGAGGGGAGTGGGGGTCTGGCTCAAGGAGGGTCTGCGTGAGAGAGAAGGCACTGCATGGTGACGGGTTTTCTCTGGTTAAGGGCAAATGCTGGCAGGGCAGAAGTCGGAAGTCTGGTTTGGGGAAATGGCAGGGGGGGCCCAGCTGCCCAGCCTTGGAGGGAAATGGGACATCTGGGGCAGGCTGGGGCCCTGAGAGCATGCCCCAGGCCTGCCTGTGTGGGTGAGCCCTGCAGGCCCAGAGCAGGAACCCAGAATCTCATGGGCCTCTTCTCAGCCCAGCTGTCCCGTCACTCACGCCTGCTGCCCATTGGTTATTTTTGCTATGGAATGTGCCAGCCCCTTGGATTCTCCTGGGGAACAGGGGCTCAAGTTACCCCCTCTCCTCACTCAGCTCCCCCATCTATGAGTGGATGTGTTTGGGGGTGGGCAGGGAAGGGGCCTGTGGGAGTCCAGGGTCCTCTGGCTGGCACTGATGTGGATGTGCACATGTACTCTCCCACGTCCCTGTGCATGTGTCTGTAGGTGTGACCTCTGCTTCTGGGAATCTGGGAAACAGGACCACCTGTAGGCAGTCAGAATGTACAAGACATGACCTAAAACTTTAAAATAAAGGGCTACAAATTCAAATAACTTCAAGAGCCCAGTAGAAACTGAAAATGAGTGAGGTGCTGTTGTCAGCAGCTGAAATTAAGCATGCTTGCCCCAGTTAAAATATTGTGCAGGCTGACCAAACTCATCCGTTGGCTCTGTGTTTATTTTGGACCCATGCTTTAAAGAAAAAAGTTAGGGGTCCTACTGACCAATCAGCACAAGAGGTGCGGTGGTCAGTAACTCAGTCACAGGGCCTGTGTTAGAATCTCAGTCTCCCAATTACTGGCTCTGTGACCTTGGGCAAGTAAACTCTCTGTGACTCTGTGCACAGATTAAATGAGTGTATTCATACAAAGTGCCTAGGATATTGCTTGGTACATATTAAGCATGCCGTCAGTGTTAATGATAATGACTTAGTAGTCACATCTCAGAAACCAGGACTGGCACTACTTCTGTAGGCTGGGGTGGGAATTTGTATGTGGGGACACACGGAGGCACAGAACCTGTGTGGCTTTGGCTGTGATCAGACTTCTTTAAGCCTTATTCATTTGTCAATTAAATGGAGTCAGTTACATGTTCATAAGGGCTTTAACCTCACTGGGTTGTTGTCAATAAGGTAATGTTTATAAAATGCCTGGCACTGAATAAATACTTAAGAAAGTTATAATGATTGTTGTTGTGGGGGTCGGGGTAGAGTTTTGTGTAGGCATAATACGCATGGTACCAAATGAGAGGACAGAAAATTTGGTGAGTGTGCTCACCTGTGAATGAGAAGGTGGGTTGTATTTGTGAATAATAGGAGTATCACTGGGTACCTTAGCGCCTGTATGTGTGCGTGTGTGTGCGCGCGCGCGCCAGGGTGCACGAACAGTGTACCTACCCATCGCTGAACTCGAGTGCCCCCGCTGGCTTTCCTAAGCAGCGTGTGGGGTTTCGCATTCTGGGTCCATGTCACTACGAGGACCCTTGCCCTGTGTATGATCTGGGCGTCCCCGCCCGGCGCCGCGGCCCTGCGGCGTGTTGGGTACTGCCTGGCAAGGCGGACGCGTGCGCATGTTTGTGAAGTGAGCCAGTGGAGATGCGGCTGACCTTCCGGAGCGGCCCCGCGGGAGGCGGGTGGGGGTGGCGTGGACGCCGCGTTGGGCGGCCAATGAGAGAGTGCCCCGAACTCTCCTAGGGGCTACTGCACCCCTTTCTGTGCCTCAGTTTCCCCACGTGCCCAGGACCCGAGAGGCAGATGCGGGGCGGGGGGGCCGCGAGGCAGGTGATCGCCGTCCCAGGGGACGCCGGAGAGCAGGCGAAGGAAGGGGCGCCAGGGGGGGTGCGGGCTGGCGGGGGAAAGGCTGGCTCCGGCCGCCGCCGCTGCCGCCTTCCCCCCGCCCGGGCTCCCGCGGCCCCGAGGCTCCTTCCGCCACCGGCGCCGGCCCCCGCCCGCTCCCCGCCTCGCCCCCGGCCCCGCCTCCGACTCCGCCCCGCCCCCGCCCGTCCCCTCCTCGCCCGGCCGCCGGCCCGGCCCCCTCCCCCGCCATGAAGAAGCTGTGGGTGAAGAAGCGTTTCCAGGTGAGGGCTCCGGGGGCGGACGGCGCCGGGAGGGGGCAGGAAGGGCTAGGCGCTCCGGAGGGAGGGCGGGTCGCCGCGGCGGGGCCCGGGGAGGGGGCGCCGGAGCCGCGCCTGCCCCACCCCGGCCGCGGCGGCGGCGAGCCGGGTGCGCTCCGGGGGGCTCCCCAGCCTGCGTCAGGCCCCTCCCCGCGCCCAAGGGCAGACCCCTCCAGCGCTCGCGATCCCTGCGACCACCGGGGAGGCCCCCGCAGCAGCCCTTGGCGTGGAGCGCCCTTGGGCTTCTGTGCCACCTCTCGTCTCTGTCCAACCCCGGGTCCCCGCCTGGCTCTCCCCAGCCCCCCACTTCGGAGCCTTCCATCTTCCGGAGCTCCTGAAAGCACCGCGCAGGGATCCGCGCTGAGCTCAAAGCATTTCCCCAGCCATGCCCCATCCTCCGCGGACCCGGGCCTCCTTCCTGCTTTCCTGAGGCTCCGGCCCTTTGGGGGACCTTGCCATCACCCTCTCTGCCCTCTTGACACCTATCCCAGGTGTCTGTCCTTCCCCCAGCAGGAATCTGTGTCCTGGTCCCTCCATCTCTCAGTCATCCAAGCATGTCCTCCCCCCCCAATCTCTTCGTTCACATCAGTCAGGCTCTATCTCTGGGAGTGTTGCTCAGGTCCCCCAGCCCTCTGTCCAGTGTTTGACCCTAGTCCTCTCTCCTTCCTCCCCTGCTTCTCCCCAGAGGCATGCTGGAGCTCCAGCTGGGACGCCTGACAGGCAAGGAAGAGTGGAGACATTCCCTGTAGGGGAAGCCTAGCTGACCGGGGTCTCTTCCACTCCCCCCGCCCCCATTGGCCCTTGGAATGAGTTTGTTTGATACAGAGGTTTGGAGGGGAAGTATAGGGAGATCAGAGCATCAGAGCAAGCCCTCCCCTCAACAACTCATTCTGGCTTTTTTCTTTCAGAAAACCGGCCACTCCCGCCGGGCCTTTGGCCGACTCACCCATGGTGCGTGGACCAGGAGCTGCCTGCCCTAGCCCATGCGCTCTCCTCCTCTTGGTCCATGTCCCTTCATGAGGCACTCAGGCCTTGAAGTTAGCCTATGAGATGCAGGACCCCCCACATGCCCACCCACCCAAGAAGGCCCCTTGTAGCTGAGAGAGGGCCTAGCAATGGGGGTGGGGGGTTAGCTGGCACAGCCCATCATGGGCCCGGGCTCACCATTCTCCCTCTGTGGGCTAGGTGGGGATGAGTTCAATGCCATGCTTGGCTCCTGCTTGTCGTGGCACTCAGGGAGAAACTGAGGCACAGAACCTGATAGACTCTGGGAAAGGTAAAAAATGTGCCCAGGAAATTTTGCTCCTAGCCTAGCACATTTTTGAGGGCCATTCATCAGTAGAAGAGAGGGATCGGGAAGAGGCTGCCTGTCACACCATGATCCAGAACAGATGGGGAGGTTCATCTGAAAGGAGAGGTCAAAGCACAATGCAGTTATCATAATAGAGGGTGGGCCTGACCCCAGTGGAGGGCCTGGGTCTGTGGCTGGGCTGAGCACCAGTAGGTGTGTGTGTATGTATATGTGTGTGTGGCTAGTGGGCGCACCAGTGAAAGTGCCAAGGGTGCAGAATCACTGGAATAGTTGGAAGTATCTGCCAAAGTGCGTGGGCTCCCCAATGCTGGGCCTATTGGAGCCTGCAGGCAGTCAGCGAATGAGAGATGCTTTGCCCATCCCAGGTGTCTTCCTCCCCCCACTCCCATCCCCACAGGGCATCTCTGGGCACTGGGTAGCCTCATGGCCCCTGTGTCCTGCCTGCCCACCATGCCCTACCCCGCAAACGCTCTGATAACAGTCTGTCCATATCTCTCTCCTGCTGCTCCTATGGAAGCGAAGTTTTCCGCTCCTGCAGAAAGCAAAGTTACGGTAGGAAACTGGCTCCTGCCCTAGCCCTCCACTTCCCCACTTCCCTGCCCGACCCGGCCTCTCCTCACCCTGCCTCAGCTGCAACCTGATGTGTTCCGGCTGGTTTGGGGTGGAGGACAGGCTGGCCCTGCGGTTGGTCAAGTGCCTTGACAGTACGACACTGAGGTGACTCCCCTTTGTTCCTGGGGTACCGGAACCCAGAGTTTAGAGCCTTGGAACCTGGGACCTTGTTGTTTGTGGGGGGAGCTGCTCAGGAACCTAAGTTGTCACTGACTGGGGGTGGGGTGGGGGGTGGGGGAGGGGCTGCAGCCCTGCAGTGCATTAAGTGGCTGGGAGAGGGGACTGCGGGTAACTTTGAGGGCACTACCAAGGAGGCACACGTGAGGAGCCAGGGGCCCAGCGATGGAGCCGGGGGGCCGGCATGGGAGGGGTTACCCTGAGCCTTCCGTGTTGGGCAGTGGGATGTGGGGAGCAAAAGCGAGGGAGGAGATAGATGCTGGAAGCCCTTCCGGTGGCGATACGGAGCCTGCTGTGGGGGAGGCAGGAGGTGACAGAGGGAAGAGTTGGAGTCAGAGGGAGGAGAGCCCTGCCCACACAGACCCCTTCTTCTCCAGACTCGGAGACGGGCGAGGATGACATCAGCGATGTGCAGGGGACCCAGCGCCTGGAGCTTCAGGATGACGGGGCCTTCAGCACCCCCACGGGTGAGCTCTCTGGGGCGCTCACAGAGCCGGCAGGTGGCCTTCCCACAAGAGGTGCCTTGCCTCACAGTGCTCCTTTCTCTAGGGGGTTCTGACACCCTGGTGGGCACTTCCCTGGACACACCCCCGACCTCCGTGACAGGCACCTCAGAGGAGCAAGTGAGCTGGTGGGGCAGCGGGCAGACGGTCCTGGAGCAGGAAGCGGGCAGCAGGGGTGGCACCCGCCGCCTCCCGGGCAGCCCAAGGCAAGCACAGGCAACCGGGGCCGGGCCACGGCACCTGGGGGTGGAGCCGCTGGTACGGGCGTCTCGAGCTAATCTGGTGGGCGCAAGCTGGGGGTCAGAGGATAGCCTTTCGGTGGCCAGTGACCTGTACGGCAGCGCATTCAGCCTGTACAGAGGACGGGCGCTCTCGATCCACGTGTAAGTAATGACCTCACCTGGGCCCTCACTGTCCCACCTCCCCATGCTGTCCTGCACTTCCCCTCACCGCTCCTCAGCCTCCACCCCCCACGTCCCCTGCACCATCCATCCCTCTGTGCACTTCTCCACCCCCCACTGCTTCCACTCCTGGCCCCAGCTACCCACTCGTGTCTTCCCACACGGCTCCATCCTCCTCCTGTGCCGTCACCACCCACATCCTTCTGCTCTCACCTGTCCTGGCTCACTGTGCCATCTCCATGGTCTCGTGGACCCCTCTCTTCCTTCCTTGTCTCCTCCAAGATCTCCAGTCTCCCGGGGGCCCTCTCCTGCCTCGCCCATTCAGGCTCCAGTTGTCCCCAGGATCCCCCCCCCAGCGGCCCCCTCCGTGCCTGCTGTCTCAGCAGCTGCTGCCTTTTCATCTCTCTGCACATTCCTGTTCCCATGTGGGCCTTTTTCTGGGAGGAATGGAACCTTCCTGCACGGCAGCTCCCGGGAGAGCAGGCGGGAGCAAGAGCACAGCCGCGAGACAGAAGAGAGCGAGGTGGTCAGGGGGTAGCTGGCACCAGGGGCCTGGGAAAGCAGGGGGTAGTGAGTTGTGCGGGAGGCAGGGGGCTGGGGCAGGGAGGGATGGAGATGGGGGAGGGGGCCAGGGTGGAGGCAGAGGGCTTGGAGCGATGGAGGTGGGGGCATGTGAGGATCTTGTGGGAGACGCCCGAGGGTGGGGTCGAAGGTTGTCCTGGTAGGCAGTGGTGAGGAGCAGAGGTGTTGGAGTGAGGCATTGGAGCCATTTTTGGAGATTTGGGGCTGGCAGTTACAGGAGGGAGTGCTGTGCTAAAAGAGGCGATTGGCTGATGAGAGAGGTATTAGGGGGCATTTGGGGAGCTGAGGGGGGGCCTGGCTCGTGATGGCTATGGGTGTGGGGGGGAGGTACCATCACGGAGGAGAAAAAAAGAGCCTGGTGGGGAGAGGCCTTTTTGAGGGTGGCTGAGGTGGCTGGTGGTAGGCAGGGGAGAGGTCCAGGGCAGGCGCCCTTGCTGTATCTGGTTGGTGTTAACCAGGCGCTCCAGTGCCCTGGACTTGCCTTTTCCTTCCCTGCCTTTCTTTGCCAGGCCCCAGTCGGAGCCTGGAGTTGCTATGGCAACTTCCGAGGAACCCATTTCCTTAGTGATGTCTGTGGTACAGAGGCTGGCCTGGAGCTCGAAACTGCCGGCAAGAGGCCTCCTCTGCTGTCCCCAGTTTCTCTCCATGCCTCACCCAGTTCCCAGAGGCCATTCCTCAGGGACTTTGTTGTCCCTTCCCCAGAGTAGACTCTGCCTTCCTGTAGGTGGCTGGCTGAGGTTCTGCTCCCTAGGGCATTCTGGATTTCATCCTCACCCCCTGCTCCCCACCAGAGGTGAGGTCTGCAGTGCAGGTAGTCTATAACATCCTGACACTCAGGCATCCCTAGAACTTCTGTTCATGGCCGGTACCCTACTATTTCTCCTCCTTTCTGTGCCCCCAGAATCCCAGATATTGTGTAGGGAACAAGTGCTCAGAAGCCAGACTCCCTGGGTTTCAACCTAGCGCCAGCCATTTCCTAGCTGGGTCACCTTGGTAAGGCACGTCACCTCTTTAAAAAGCCTCAGTTTCTTCATCTGCAAAAGGAGATAACAGCCCTATTGCAAAGGATTGCTGTGAGGATTAAATGACTCAATGCATTTTAAACATTCAGTACATGCCTGACACACAATAAGTACTCAATGAGCCATTTCATAAGTTTTTATTAAGCTGTCTCTAATGTGTTAGGTACAATGCTAATATCTCAGATTCCTTTTCTTGCTAATCTCTATGCTTGATGTGCCCCCAAGAGTCCGGATAGGGGAAACTGAGGCCCAGTTCTTGGGCATCAAAGCTCTGGAGGTGAGAAGGGCACTCTGGGCTGACCAGCTCCTCCCCTCCTCCTCTTCTCCCACACCCATTGTTCAGGCCCACGCAGTAGTTATTTTGGAGCTTAGCTATTTTCTGAGTGTACCCCTTTGGGGAGCTTCTGTGTTTCTCAGGGGGGTTCCCGAGGCCTCAAGGTCACTTTCCCAGGGGCAGGAGAAAGTCAAAGGCCTGTACTGGGGGCAGATTGATCAAAGGGAACAGGAAGCTGGGTATCCTGGTTTCCCACTCCAGGGACCCCCGCTGCCTGCCACCTGCTGCCAGCACTGCTGAGGGGCTCAGGTCTGAAGAGGTGCTAGGCAGTCCCAGGGATAAGGGCATTGCTCCCGGAAGGCTTGTGCCTGTTCTTCCAGGGGCACAGTGAAGGGGGTATGTCCGGCTGAGGATGGGCAGGGCTGTGGGGGCCAGCTGGGGGCAGGAATGAGTGGGAGGCTGCATTCCTGAGAGGGCCCCTCCCCATCCAACCCTCCCGCCTTCCCTCACCACTTCATCTTTTGGGTCCTAAGCCTCATTCTTTCCTCTCCTACCACTCAGTTCTGTTTCTGCTGTTTCCCAGCTTCTGGGGCTGGGGGGAGGGGGCTGGACAGAGCCCCTGGGGCTGAGTCTATACCTGGACCCAGCCACCAGCCCAATGATCCGGTGCCAGAGCCGCCGGCCTCTCCCCAGCACCTGCTCCGGCTGTGCCTTTCTCTTGGGGGGAAGGGGGAGGAGGGGCTGGCCCATGTCACCCCCAAGCCTTCCCAGCATGCCCACCGCCCGATTCCTGTCACGACCTGAAGATCGAGGAGGGGAGGCCCCCTGAATCTTCTGCCCCTCTTCGTCTTGGTCCTGCAGCAGTGTGCCTCAGAGCGGACTGCACAGGGAGGAGCTTGACCTTCAGCCCCAGCCGGCCAGCGAAGCCCCCCGTCGCCCGGCCCAGCCGCCTCCCTCCAAATCCGCGCTGCTGCCCCCACCGTCCCCTCGGGTGGGTAAGCGGCCCCCGCCGGGACCCAGCGCCCAGCCCGCGGCCACCCCCACACCGCCCCACCGGCGCACTCGGGAGCCGGTGCCGCCCGAGGACGCCACCGCTGAAGAGAAGCGAGGGAAAAAGCCCAAGGCGCCGGGGCCCTCGCTAGCGGGCGCGGCGGAGTCCCGGCCCCAGACGCCCCTGAGCGAGGCCTCGGGCCGCCAGTCGGCGCTGGGCCGCTCGCCGAGGCTGGTGCGCGCCGGCTCCCGCATCCTGGACAAGCTGCAGTTCTTCGAGGAGCGCCGGCGCAGCCTGGAGCGCAGCGACTCGCCGCCGGCGCCCCTGCGGCCCTGGGTGCCCCTGCGCAAGGCCCGCTCGCTGGAGCAGCCCAAGTCCGAGGGCGGCGGGCCGTGGGGCACGCCCGGGGCCTCGCAGGAGGAGCTGCGGGGGCCGGCGGGCAGCGTGGCGGAGCGGCGCCGCCTGTTCCAGCAGAAGGCGGCCTCGCTGGACGAGCGCACGCGGCAGCGCAGCCCGGCCTCTGACCTCGAGCTGCGCTTCGCCCAGGAGCTGGGCCGCATCCGCCGCTCCACGTCGCGGGAGGAGCTGGTGCGCTCTCACGAGTCCCTGCGCGCCACGTTGCAGCGCGCCCCGTCCCCTCGAGAGCCCGGCGAGCCCCCGCTCTTCTCCCAGCCCTCCACCCCCAAGACCCCGCGGGCCTTGAGCCCCGCCGCCGCCCAGCCGCCCCCTCCGAGCGTCGCGGGGAAGCCCGGGGATGAGCCAGGGAGGCCGCGGAGCCGGGGGCCAGCGGGCAGGACGGAGCCGGGGGAAGGCCCGCAGCAGGAGGTTAGGCGCCGGGACCAGTTCCCGCTGACCCGGGGCAGAGCCATCCAGGAGTGCCGGAGCCCCGTGCCGCCCCCCGCCGCCGATCCTCCTGAGACCAGGACGAAAGCTCCCCCGGGTCGGAAGCGGGAGCCCCCGCCGCAGGCCGTGCGCTTCCTGCCCTGGGCCACGCCCGGCCAGGAGGGCGCTGCTGTGCCCCAGACCTTGGAGAAGAACAGGGCGGGGCCTGAGGCTGAGAAGAGGCTTCGCAGAGGGCCGGAGGAGGACGGTCCTTGGGGGGCCTGGGACCGCCGGGGGGCCCGCAGCCAGGGCAGAGGTCGCCGGGCCCGGCCCACATCGCCTGAGCTCGGTAAGGCCTCGGGAAGGATAGAAAAGGTGCTGAGACCTGGGTGGGAGTGCATCTGGGAAGAGCGAGGCTGCTAGGCCGTTCGGAGGGTGTGGTTTCCCAAGGAAGTCAGAGACCCAGGTTCGAGTTTGAGTGAAGGGTTGTGAAGATCCCTTGTGTATATCCTGCCCGCTGGTGAGGCACCGTGTAAGATTGTTTTGATGGAGACTGGGTGGAGCCGAGGTGTGAGCTGAGACCCCGTGCCCAATGCCTGCTCTAGGCCCCCTTAGGTCCAGGGGCCTGCTGGGCTGTTGGGTCAAGGACCTAACGGTGGGGGGAGGTACTGTGGAAACTTAAGGAGCCCCTCCACACCTCACCCCACCTCTCTGGGGGGAGGAGATGAAGCCCGTCTCAATAAATAGTTGGTCACGTCCCTATTACAGGCGAGCTTTGGGCTAGCCAACTCTCAATATTGACCTTCCCATCCCAGCACCATCCCCTGACCCATCATGGCTGCTGAGATCTGACCCAGCCTTCTTTCTAGCCTCCTCACTCCCATCTTTGAGTCCCTGTGTGGCTGAGCTGACTGTGGTCAGTCCAGCCTGTGTGTTGTTTCTCAGTCTTCCCATGGGTGGTGGCCAATAGCCAGAATGCCCCTGGCCCTAATTCTGCTCAACTGAACATCAACTTGGGGCCACCCTGGAGCCAGATAGAGGAAGCCATCCTTGACTCACTCCCACCTCTGCTGTCTCCCCAGGCCAGATACCTCTACCCTCTGCTCCTAGGACACCCTGTCCATATCTCTTTCAGTGCACTTACCACCCTCTCTTTTTTTCCATCACATTATTTTTCATTTTAGTATTACTGTCTCAAAATCTTTAGAGATGATTAGGCATCTATTCGTCATCCTACTAGCCAGGTTATTGCATATCCACAGGCATTGTGTTAACCGGGCACTTAGGGATGTTACTGTATTTTAATCTGTATGCCAGTTCTGCAGGATGTTGGGTGTTATTTATCAGCTCCATCTTAGAGATAAAACTGAGGTGCAGAGATTATCTAATTTGCCCAAGGTTATGTAGCTAGAAAACAGCATAATTGGGATCCTCACTGCTCTTTTGGCTACATACACTGTGCTTTATCTAGCTTATAGAATGTCAGAATTAGAAAATATTCAGAGAGAGCCACAACAGTGGAGTTTTATAATCTCTTTGTTGTGTACAAGGTTCCTGTAAGCAGGGCCTGCATCTTATTTTCTACTATATTCCTGGTACTCATATAGAGTAAGCAGTAAGTGCAGTATTACTGTTTGGTGAATGGAAACAATCAAAGCTGATCTTCATAAGGCCTCTCAGATGGCTACCGGAAATACCTTGCGCTCCCTCTTTTGAATCCAGTGGCGTCACTAGTTTGACAGTGTACCACATGTTGCCCTGTGACATTATCATTGCTTAAGTCTTGGGTTGCTACTGGCTTGTCCTCTGTCTGTTTGGGAGCTTATGAAGTCTTGTGCCCCTGAGAGCACCTTGCACAGGGCCTGATCCACCATCCCTGGTGACTGATTTGTGTAAAGACATACACAGCGCAGTCCTTGTCTTCCTCCAGAAACCAGCACTGTGGCTGAAATTGAGCAGCCAAACCATCATATTCATTTTTTTTTTTAAGCTCTTTATTGGAATATAATTGCTTTACACTCTTGTACCAGTTTTTGAGGTACACCAAAGTGAATCAGCTGTATTTATACATATATCCCCATATCCCCTCCCTCCTGCGACTCCCTCCCACCCTCCCTGTCCTGGTCCTCTAAAGCATCACCCATCATCGAGTTGATCTCCCTTTGTTGTATAGCAACTTCCCACTAGCTACCTATTTTACGTTTGGTAGTGTATCTATGTGTGTGCTACTCACAGACTTCATCCCAGCTTCCCCTTTGCCCCCCGCCCCACCCCTTCCAGGCCACCCCATCCTGTTTAAGAACTCCCTTCTGTCTTCCTTTCTTCCCAGTCTCAGGACATTCAGGAGAGAGACTCTTCACTCCCCAACTCTTGCCTTCCAGAAGCCCCTCTCTCTGGGTTTGCCCCCCACCCTGAGTCATCCCCAAAGGGACCATGTCCCCTTACCCTGTCACCCATGTCTCCGGCAGAGTCTTCAGACGACTCCTATGTGTCCGCCGGCGAGGAGCCCCTGGAGGCCCCCGTGTTTGAGATCCCCCTGCAGAATGCGGTGGTGGCCCCCGGGGCAGACGTGCTGCTCAAATGTATCATCACCGCCAACCCCCCACCCCAAGGTGAGTTCTAGGCCTGGGGCCAGGCAAAGATTGAGAGAGGGTGGGGAGATTCCCCCCTCCCTGTCCCTACCCCAGTCCTCAGAGGGAACGGTAGAAGGGGGGAAGCGGGGAGATCATCCGCTCCATGGAGCTGGCTGGACTCCTGTGTGTGTTAGGGGAGCTTTCCCAGCATCCCCTGAGAGAGAGGAGGGCATGCCTGGGCTTCTGTGACGGAGGAGCAGTCCTTGGGACTCCCTAGGGTGGGAGAGGAGTGCTGTGGGCTCTGTGTGGGGTGGAGGGAGATTTGCCCCGGTGGGACTCTGTGGGCAGTGGCAACCTAGTTATCCCGCTGCTTCCCCGCAGTGTCCTGGCAGAAGGATGGGTCCTTGCTGCGCAGTGATGGCCGCCTTCTCATCCGGGCGGAAGGCGAGCGGCACACCCTGCTGCTCCACGAGGCCCGGGCAGCTGACGCCGGGAGCTATACAGCTACTGCCACCAACGAGCTGGGCCAGGCCAGCTGTGCTGCTGCGTTGGCCGTGAGACCTGGTAGGGAGCCCCCGGGCCCCGGGGCCGGGTGGAGTGAGCAGTGACCCTTCCCACTCCTAGCCTGGAGCTGGGGCTCTCCATCAGTGTGCAGTCTGTTCTCGTGTGTCAGCTGCTCTGGTGGAAGCATTTTAAATGGCCCTGGCTTCAGGGCAGGGACCAAATTCCCAAGGCACACACCAGACAGGCCAATTCATGAAGTCATTGAAATGTGTCTTTAGGCATCCTCTAAATGCCACCCTCCCATGGCATGTCCCTGCACAGGGTCCTATGGGAAAAGCAAATTATCCTTGAGTCTCAGAGAAAAAGAATCTCTGAGCTCAAAGGGTTTAAAAGCCATCAGGAGACTTCTGAGGCCATTTCATCTCTAGAACACCTCCCCCTCTCCCTCCTCCCCCCCCCCCGCCCCAGTAAAAAGAGATGCTTTTAAGTGTCACAACCCTTTCCTGCTCCCTTGCTCCTTCTGTTGAACCCAGAGAGCTAAAGAAGGTGCAGCTGAGAGCACCTCTCGGGAGGGGGCAGTGGCTGAGGCTGCCTTGTTTTCTATTTTTACGAAAGTCCTCTCTTGGTGTCAGACTACTTCCTTTGGGTTTAAGCCCAGTTTCTTTCAGGTTGAGGACTGGTGTCAGTGTGCATGGCCAGTTCAAGTCATTCAGGTTGCCGGGTCTGACAAAGTGCTGGCCCTGGGCAGTTGCGGGGGGCGGGGGAGGTGGTGTGTGTGGTGAGGGTGGAGGTGAGGCTGGGTAGGGGATGTTCCAGAAGAAAAAGTCGCAGACTCAACCCTTAAGGATATTTCCATTGGGTCATCAACATAGATCAGAGGGCCCAGGTTGGAGGACAGTGCAGGGCAGATGAACCCAGTGCCTAGAACAGCCAAGTGGTTGGTGAGTGTTGTGGGATGCTGGACTGAGAGACATCAGAGTCCCAAAGGAGCCTGGGAATTAGACAGGCAGGGGGAGGGGCTGGGAATGCCTGGAGGGAGAACAGCACATACTGTTCTATCCCTTTCTTTCACTCAGTGCTGCAGGAGACAAGATTACAGAGCCCATTTTGCTGTGGTCCTGGGGCCTCAGCACCTTCATGATTAGGGAGTTCTTGGTGGCATCTGACTTGAGTCCCAGTCCTGCATTAGATCCTTTGGGTTGCGCCTGTCTGGCTTTGCAGAACTGCAGGTCTCCCTCTTCCTTAGCTTACGGACCGTCCCAGGAGCCCATGTGTTAGGTGTTCTTCTCGCCCCTCCCACCACGCTGAATCATGCCCATCCCTCCACTGCATGCTTCCATCCTTCCATCACCTCTGGGATCTGGCTTCTGACTCAGCTCCCAGATCCCCTGAGGGGGCCCAGGCCTGGCTCCAGGACTCCAGTCAATACCTGG
Organism: Hippopotamus amphibius kiboko; assembly: GCF_030028045.1. Lineage (NCBI taxonomy): Eukaryota > Metazoa > Chordata > Mammalia > Artiodactyla > Hippopotamidae > Hippopotamus > Hippopotamus amphibius. The sequence goes on along the minus strand of NC_080193.1, from coordinate 87,696,761 downwards.
CTTGGGCTGAGATTTGGCAAGGGGTTGTGGCGGGGAGGGGGGTGCCCCAATACTGGCTCGGGGCCATTTGGGAGCCTTTTAAGGTTGGGAAGGAGGCTTGGGCAAGGCAGCTGTCAGCACTTGACTGGGAGTTCTGCATTCGCCATGCCGAACCTCCCTGCACTTCAGTTTCCTCGTTTGTAAACCAGAGATAATTATACCGTCCTCACGAATGAAAGCAAATGTGTGAACGAGCTTTATGAAGTGTAAAGCTGTAGACAAATGTTAGTTGTTAGCGTTATTAAGGGGTGATGTTGCACGCAGGAGCGTGGGTTTGCACACGGCTCCCGGGAAGCTGCCTCTTCCTTTTCTGCCCTTTCTTCAGACTGTCTGTTCTTTGGGAACTGCTCCCCTGCCCTCTCCAGGCCTGCAGCCCGCAGCCCCTCCATAATTCCCAGCTCTTGGGACTTCAGACTGACACAGCATCTCTGTACCTCCCCACCCTGGGGAGCCAGAAAGCTTCATCATATTAGTCAGTTGCACCAGACATTGCAGCCAGGGAACAGTTCCTGTAAGTCAGGCTGGCTGGAGGGCCCCAGGGTTTGAGGGGCAGGCACGTGAGTCCAGACACAGCTGTCATGGAGAAAGCAGATTTTCTTACCCTACAAGGCACTGTTTGGTCCAGAGCAGCTGGATGGGGGCCAGTGGACCCAGAGAGCAGCAGGAATGGGCGGAACCAGTGGGTGGCACAGAGATTTGGCAAGGGAGGGGGTCCCAGGCCTGGAGTCCGTAGGGAGTGAGGGGGTGGGGCAAGGAAAGGGTGTCCGGCAGTGTGGCTGTGGGTGGGGTGGGAGTAGGTTGAGGGAGGGAGTGTGTAGTTATAGTGTCTTGTGGGAAGGGGCCTCATGGAACCACCTCCCTTTCTTGCTCCTCATGGCCCCCCTGGTAACCAGGGCTGGCTGCCCAGTGCCCTCTTGGGGTTTCCAAGAGGAACAAGCTTTTGAGATCCCACAGATCCCAGTTCCTGGTTGGGAACTTCAGGAACAGGGATAACTGAAGAATATAGTTTCTTGGGTGCTGTGATTTGGTGGGCAGAGCCTGTCCTCACTGCCTCTGGCAGCCCTACCCCAGCCCTGGCTCCCTCCCAGCCCGCCCCACCCCACTGAATAACTCTACGGAGACCACGGTCACGCTCGCAAAGTGTGTGTGTGTGTGTGTTTGTGTTGGGGTGGTGGTTGGGGACTGTGGGAGCTGTGCTTAACTGAAGCTAAGCATTCTCAGTGCTGCCCCATCCATCACACAAGCGTTTACTGAGCACCAGCTGGGTGCCAAGTGCTGCATCTCTCTAAGCAGTTTCTTGTATTTGGAGAGTGCCGCATACTTTTTTCCAAACCCTTTCACATTTCTTCCCTTACTTGAGCTGCATCGCACCTTATATACCCCTTGGAGAGGGACATCTCAGGTAGTAATATTGCCATTTTATAGGTGGGAAGATGAAAGCATGAAGTGACAGAGTTAGCACAAGGCCAGCAGCCTTTACTGAGCATCTATAATCTGCCTAAGAATGTTAGAAGCAATAGGCGATTTAGGGTGATGGAAATACTCCCCCGTGAAGCAGATAAACTTAGTATGGATGGCAGTATAAGATAACATGACTAATTTAGCATTTACTGCATGCTTTGTGTGTACCAGGCCATGTGTTGATTGGTTTATCACATTTTTAAAAAATTTTACTTATTTATTTGGCTGCATTGGGTCTTCGTCGCTGCGCGCAGGCTTTCTCTAGTTGAGGTGAGCGGGGGATACTCTTTGTTGCAGTGTGAGGGCTTCTCATTGCGGTGGCTTCTCTTGTTGCGGAGCACAGGCTGTTGAGCGCATGGGCTTCAGTAGTTGTGGCACGTGGGCTCAGTAGTGGTGGCTCGTGGGCTCTAGAGCACAGGCTCTGTAGTTGTGGCGCACGGGCTTAGTTGCTCCATGGCATGTGGGAATCTTCCCAGACCAGGGATCAAACCTGTGTCCCCTGCATTGGCAGGCAGATTCTTAACCACTGCACCACCAGGGAAGTCCCTGGCTTATCACATTTAACCCCCCAGGGAGGTAGCCTCTGTTATCATGCCCATGTTACAGATGAGGAAACTGAGACTAGGAAAGCTTTAGCAAATTGCTCCAGAGCATCACTGATCATAGAACTGTCTGTGATGATAAAAATGTTCTTACATGCACTAATAGGGTAGCCACTAGCTACATGTGGCTATTGAGCACATGAAATGCAGTTAGTGTGACCGAAGAGCTGACTTTTTCATTTTATTTCTTTTTAGTTAAAGTGCATTGAAATAGTCTCAGGCAGCTAGTGGCTACCCTGTTGGGGTGCTCAGCTGTAAGAGCAGAGGCCACTGGGAGGCAGGGTCCTGATTTGAAGCCCTGTCTGTGGGTCTCCCAGGCCTATACTCCTAACCACTGCACTGCACCATCCCCTTTCCTGCTACTCTGAATGGGTTCAGAGTTAAGGTAGAATTGTGCTCATGGGCTTCCAGGCTGGGGAGTGGGGGGGCCAGAGACTGTCTGTGCCCTCTGTGGGTGGGTCAGCCTGGGGGAGGGTTTCTCTCCTTCCTGTCTGACTCCCCACTTGCCCTGTGGCTGTGGTCCTGCTTTGTTTCCCTGTGTGCCTGGTGTGTCCATTCTCACCCTCACCGCAGACTCTGGTCAGGAGGAGGGCGGGCACGGGGGATTCATGCATCTGGGCCTCCATCCTGCTGCCTTCAGTCCTCCCCTCCAGCACAGGTCTCATATATTTGAGCCCAAGGTTCTAGCATTTCCCAGCCGAGACCTTGGCTTCTGACACTTCCCCTCAGCTGGCTGCCATGTTCTCATCTATTATATTTACAAAGCAAGAGTCATTATAACTCCTGGGCTGCTTCCTTGATAAGATTTGTGAGGCTCTGTGGGGCTAATGATTTAGCTAAGGACATTTGGGCCAGAGAATAAGGCTTATCAAACCTGATTCTGGTCCCACCCATAGGACCAGCACCACCGTAACAGAAAAGAGGTGGTTTATTGGAGGTCATGAATATAAAAGGAAAGGAAGAAGAAATCACAGCACCAACATCGGCACTCCTCTTCTCCTGGCCCTGGTCTTGGCCGGCTGCTGCAGAATTACAGGTTTTCCCTTGGGCTGTAATTCCTAGTGGCTGTCCATGGAGAGGGTCTTGAAATGCCACACGGCCCTTTTATCCACCCTTGATGGGCATTTGCACAGCACCTAAGAAAGCAGTGTGGGCCTTGACCTGACTCAGCCCTCCCTCCCCACTCCTGTCTACCAGAAGCAGGCCCCAGTCGGTGCCTTCCCCCAAGGCTGCTACCTCAGAATGGGGGTCGTCATGCACAGCCATCAGAAGAATGGGGGCGATGGGGCAGGGAATTCCCTGGCGGTCCAGTAGTTAGGACTCAGCACACGTTCACTGCTGAGGGCCCCGGCTCCATCCCTGGTTGGAGAGCTAAGATCCTACAAGCTGTGCAGCACAGCCAAAAAGAAAGATAGAGGGAGAGAAAGAGAAAGAAAGAGAGAGAGAGAGAGAGGGAGGGAGGGAGGGAGGAAGGAAGGAAGGAAGAGAGAGAGGGAGAGAAAGGAAGAAGGAAAGGAAGAAAGAAAGGACCTAATCTGCCATGGGTGCCAATTTATCTAAACATGCAGTAACCCCAGGTAACACAGGGAATTAACCACTTCCATGGCTAGGTCAGGCTGACCAGGTGAACTTCTCTCTGCTTCCTTGTCCATGTTAAGCCCAAACGGGAACATTCTCAGCACAGCCCTTCTCCTTTTCCAAGGCAAGAGAGAGATGGCAGCACCTGCGGAAATTGCCAGCTGCAGGCCAACCTGTGCCCTCTTTTCCCTCACTTCCGCGGTGGGATTGCATGGCAGACATTTATAGAAGTCGCCTCTAGAGGACCTCCTGAGACGGTACTTGTAGAGAGCGGGCTGTGAGCAGCCAGACCATGTATGTACGTGCTGTGAACCTCCAGCATGTTATTCCTTCCTCGGGAACCTCCTGGAGCTCCCCTTTGCCTTTGGAGTGAAGGCCACACTCCTGAAGCTGGCCTTGACTACCTGGACCTGAGGAGGACCCAAGGGTGGTCAGAGGCACCTGCTCCAACACTGTCATGTCCCACTTCTTTCTTCTTTACCCAGTTCTGAGCCAGAAAGTTGAACTACAGTTCTCTGCACACGCTTTTATTTTATATATGTATTTATTTATCTATTTATGGCTGCTTTGGGTCTTCATTGCTCTGTGCAGGCTTTTTCTTGAGTGGAGGCTACTCTTCGTTGCAGTGTGCGGGCTTCTCATTGCGGTGGCTTCTCTTGTTGCAGAGCACGGGCTCTAGGCGTAGAGGCTTCAGTAGTTGCAGCACACAGGCTCAGTAGTTGTGGCGCATGGGCTTAGTTGCTCCACGCCATGTGGGATCCTCCCGGACCAGGGCTAGAACCCATGTCCCCTGCATTGGCAGGCAGATTCTTAACCACTGCACCACCACGGAAGTCCCTTTGAGCATTTGCTCAAGTGGTTTCCTCTGCCAGGAATGCTTTTTCCTACTTAAATCAAATTCTTAGTTCTAATACCACCTTCTGTCAGTTCTCCCTTCTTCCCTGAGCCAAAAGCAATGTCTTGCTCACTGTACTTGTCAAGGCCTTATCGGCCCCTCTCTTGCCATTTTATTCGTTCGTGCTTGCTGTTATAGTCATGTGTGTATCTGGTTTGTCATCACAACCAGCCAGAAGGTTCCTGAGGACACCACCATGCCTTCACCGTCAGGCCTTTCAGCCATACCTGGAGGCCCTCCTGGACCTCAGGGACTATGTGTGAGGTGGCAGTGGGGGTAGAGACTTTCACAAGCCCCTGGAAAAACCTGGGTCACATGCAGAGGCTGGGCGGGACCTGCATCTGCGAAGGGTAATGAGGATCTGCCTCAGAGTGGAGGTTGGGATGGCAGGCAAGACTGTGGAGTAGTGGTCCTCAAAGTGTGGTCCCCAGACCAGGAGTGTCAGCATCACCTTGGGAATGTGTTAGAGATGCCTGATATCAACCCCAGCCAGACCTCCTGGATCAGAAACTCTGGGGCTGGGGCCCAGCGGGTTGTGGATTAAGGAGCCTCCACGTGATTCGGGTGCCAGGTGAACTCTGAGAAGCACTGCCGTGAGTCAGGGACCTTGTGCCAGATGGGAGGCCAGATGATGCAGTGGGAAGCACTTGGGCCGTGGAGCCAAGCCTTCAGGATTTGGAGCCTGGCCTTGAAGTTTGCTGGCTGAGTGAGGTGGGACTTAGTGATACCACCTCTTGAGGTTGTCCTCATCCTGTGAGGGTCCCCGGGGTCCCTAGACTTTTGTGTGCACAGGGATCACCGTGGGGGGCGCCTTTTAACAAATATCCCCATTTCAGGAAGTGTAATTCTTCAGGTCAGAGCAAGGCTGAGAAATTTATAGATTAAACAGGCTCTCAGGTGGTCCCGATGTGGGTGGTTCAAGGATAACTCCGAGAAGCTCTAATGTAGAGGGCCCTGTGTGACGCCTTTCATGTAGGTGTCTGTGACTGTATCTATCCTGGGAATACTTCAGGGGATGTTGGGACATGCTGGTCTGGAGATGGGGGTCTCCCCAATGCCATTATTTTCATTAAATGAGTCTGCCCTGGAAGCAGTGTTGAAAGGCGAGACAAGGGCGTGGAGAATGTAGGGGCAGCACCTGCATGGCGGGGATATGTGTGTCTTAGATTTGGGGGGCACCTGCTGCTGTCTCGCTGGCTGGTGTAACTTTCCCACAGTGGAGCTAGGCTTGTGGGATATAGGGACAGAGGTGGTTTTGGCAGTGGGGCCAGTGAAGTTGGGTGGCACCAGAGCCTGGTGTGGAGCCCCAGAAGCTCTGGGAGCTGGTGACAGAGATCCTTGATCAGCCTCCTTGGCCTTGCAGCTCTGGGGGTACAGAGGGGTGAGGGGCCACTGCCTTGTTTAGAAGAGGCCTAGTTCTGCCTTCTTTGGAGCCTGAGCATCCTGCCTGGGCTGCTCTGACAGGTCCCGTCTCTAAGGGGCTTGAGGGCTGAATCATTTGGTCACTGGATGCCCCCAGGGTGCTATTCCCCCAGCCACCACCAGGGGTCTCAGGCTCCCTGCAAACCCTGTTCATCCAGCTCTAATCTCTGCCATCCCTCCCTGGGCCCTTGAGCTGCCTCAGTGCTGTCCAACCCGGCGGTGACCCCGGAGTTCACCAGACTCCACTGAGGGGAGGGGGTGCCTCCAGGGGCCATGCCAGGGATCTCAGCAGCAGCTTGTGGCCAGACCCTGAGCAGATGCTCATCAAGTGCCATCCTGACTTCCCTTTCCACCCCCTTGTCAGGACAACCAGCCTGAATGGTGGCCCCCCCACCCCCCGCCTTTATTCACTGGCAATGTTGGGAAACAGGTCACAGCTTGGGAATGTGGCTCTGGGGCATGGGTGATAGGAGGCGGCAGAAGGCCACGTGACCTCTCCTCAAGGGCTCCCCTGCTCTGCTGCTCTGTCTCCAAGCCCCCTCCCGCCCAAGTCCAGATGGGTGCTAGTGGTGAGGGGTCGCTGGAGGGAGTAGCCTCCGTCCTCCTGACTTGGCTCTGGTGGGGCTGACAGGGTGAGGGACCGCTGCCCACAGGTCCCTGGTAGAGCCTATAGGAGGGGGATCGGGTGCAGGCCCAGGAACCCAGGGTGGCTGCTGCGCCAAACCTGCCATGGCAGGAATGGGGAGGCAGAGGTGAGATGCCGGGCCCCTCCAGCTGCCGTCAGCATTTCTGGGAAGGAGGCGGAAGGTCCTGACGGCCCTCTTGTTCTCAGCACCAGGGAAGACTGGGTATGGCCCGGCTCTGTCGTATTTGAGGCTTGTTGGTATGGATGCCAGTGTTGGGGATCCTGACAGTTTGGTCAGGGAAAGGGGCACCGTAGGGGCCATTTGCCGTCAGTACCTCCTCTGGTGGACACATCAAAACAAATAGGTCAGTGGAAGCGTCTCGGCTGCTGCCATGAAGTGCCACCCCTACCTTCCCCTGGGGACTGAGGCCCCCCCACTTTGAGTAGAGGCGCCACTGAGGGGGCTCGGTGTTTGTCAGGGTCCAGAAGCTTTAAGGAGAGAAAAGGCAGATCCCAGTGCTTGGGAGTGAGCAGGGTGAGCCGGGTGGCTAAATACAGCCGGCCGCTCTGCCCCTCCCCGCGCCTCCCCCTCTGCTCTGGGGCCCAGGCTGCTTGTGGTCTAGGCAGGCACCACCTCCCCAGCCAGCTGCCTGCCTGCCGCCCAGCCTGGCCTGGCCTGGCCAGCCCCCACCGCCTCCTTCCCCTCCTCGGGCTCCTTCCCCTCCCCCAGGACCTCGTGCAGAGCCTCAGCGGAGTGAGTTGGGGCTGGGCGGGCTGGGCTCCTGCTCCCCAGGGAGCCGGGCGGGGTGGGCAGTGGGCAGGCAGCCGGAGGGCCTGGTGCCAGGACAGAGCCTTTGGGACAAGCGCAGGCTGGGGTCCGTGTGCAGCGTCTTGGGTGAGTTGGGGTGCAGCCCTGCCCCTGGCAGAGCCAAAGGGGCTTGGGGTGGGGGGTCAGGAGGAGGGGCCAGGGGGCTGTGGCAGATTCATGTCTGTATTTGGCAGTCGGATAGCAGCCAGCTCAGTGAGGCTGGGCCCCTGGCCAGTTGCAGGGGAGGGCGTCAGGGCCCTGGGGACACCTCTCCCCCAAAGCAACGCTGGCGCCCCCTCCTCTTCCCCAGGCTGCGCCACCCTTCTCTGTGGATGACTCAGACTGTGCTTTCGCAGCCCAATAGTTCTGGGGTCTGTGCTCTAGGGCTGAGGCCAACAGGTGCCCCTGGGGTATCTGGGGCAGGAAGCTGAGAAGGGAGTGGGGGAAGGGCTGGCTGGACAGTGCCGCCTCATTGGCCCTGGCACTGAGGTCAGTATGGGGCTTGTCTGAGGTGTGTGTTCCTCTGCACCAGGCCCAGCTCACCCAAGAAATGGGTGTTCTGGTTGTGCTGCTCTGGGGTCCAGAGAGGTGAAGCACCTGCATTGGGAGCTTGCAGTTCTGTGCCGGGAATGTGGGTTCCCTGCTCCAGTGGAATTCCAAGTCTCCCACAAGGCCCAGAAACGGCCCCTCTGCAGCATGAATCCTTTGCCCCAGGCCTTTTCCCGTGGACCCCCCACTCAGGAGGATCAGGGTCAGGGTTGGGAGGGTCTGTGGCAGAGCACGAGTCAGGGGCTCAGGGACAGGAAACACCTGGGCAAGGTCACATAGTGAGTGAATAGGAGCCCGGGGAAGTGAAGTCAGGGTAGGGCTAGCCTGCGGGAGCTGCCTCAGCTCCTAGGCTCTGGGGCATTGCAGACCTTATCAGGACCTTGACCCCAGGCTGTTCCATCCAGCTCTCAGTCTCCCTGCCCACCCCCTTTCTCTCTGGCATCGCTCTCTGTGCCACTGTCTCTCTTCTGTCTCTCCTCCAGGTGGCTCCACATCCCCTTTCAGCAGCCCTATCACCTCTGACGAGGAATACCTGAGCCCTCCGGAGGAGTTCCCGGAGCCCGGGGAGACCTGGCCCCGAGCCCCCACCATGAAGCTCAGTCCCGGCCAGAACCGCCATTCCTCCGACACTGGCTCCAAGGCGCCCCCCACCTTCAAGGTCAGACCCCTGAGGCCCGCCCCCAGCTCCCTGGGTGCCCGTATTCCTTTGTGTGTCCCCTTGTTCAGGCCCTTGCTGGAGCCTGGTCCCATTCACCCTTCTTACCCAGAGCCAGCCTCAGTCAGACTGGTGTGGAAGAAGCCTCTGTCTCAGATCCCCCACCCCTAGGAGCCAAAGCTGGGCCTTGTCTCACCTGACACGTTGGGGGTCCCCGTTCAGGTCTCACTTATGGACCAGTCAGTAAGAGAAGGCCAAGATGTCACCATGAGCATCCGTGTGCAGGGCGAGCCCAAGCCGGTGGTCTCCTGGTGAGTAGCAGCCACTGACCACCATCTGCCAGCTTCTCCCGCTCCAGGCTGGGCCCTGTGAAGCCTGGCTTTGGGTGGAGGGCAGTGGACCCTTTGTGCACTTCCCAGTGATCCGTCAGGGGGGCCTCATCCCACGTACAGGGGTACCGCTATCCCCAACTTGCCCCTGCCCCTTGCCTGGTGTTCAGGCTCGTTCAGGGCTTCCCCTCTGGGGAGGGATTTGGGTAACAAATGGTCTCCTGCCTGTCTGCTTGGTGTGAATGGCCAGGAGTCAGCTCACTCCTGAAGAAGCCTGCTCCCCAGCCCCCACATCGTTTGACAATAAGGTGATGTTTGAGGCCCGTTCTGCGCCCAGCCCTGTGCTAGGCCCACACATAACGACTTGTGTCTGAGCTGCCAGAGTCCAGAGTTAAACTTGGGCCTCAGCGGCAGTGCTTCATCCCAGGTGCCATTTGATGACTCAGTTTGCTTAGGTTTCTATGGGTTTGGATTCTATTTTTCATTTTTAATGGATTATCTAGTCCCTGATGCAATCGTTTAACATTGTAAGTTATTTCTAATTCCTTTTGGAAAGTGGGAAAGCTATCTGTTCATTAAAATAAATAAAAACAAACCATGAAATATAAGAATTATTAAGAGCTCAAGAGCTTGGTGCTGCTCTAAGTGCAGCTAGGTTCCAAGAGGGGGGAGACCCGGGTGGGCAGAGGGGGCTGGAAGTTCCTGGAAGGGGTAGGATGGCAGAGTCAGGATGAAAAGCTAGCCCCGTAACCCAGGGGTGCCCACGGTCAACAGGACAGGTCTGAGGAGTAGACAGATGACCTGGGGGTAGGGGAGGCCTGCTCGGCTCTGCGGCCCACTTCCCGGAACCTGCAGGTCAGGACCTTGGGCCCCGGGACTGAGTTCTCGCCCCTCTGACAGGCTGAGGAACCGTCAGCCCGTGCGCCCAGACCAGCGGCGCTTCGCCGAGGAGGCAGAGGGTGGGCTGTGCCGGCTGCGGATCCTGGCTGCTGAGCGGGGTGACGCCGGCTTCTACACTTGCAAGGCGGTTAACGAGTATGGCGCTCGGCAGTGCGAGGCGCGCCTGGAGGTCAGAGGTGAGTACCTCACCCTCTCTGCAGACCCCAGACCCGGGCCCCCGCCTCGTCCCTGCCTGGTTGCCAACTTTCACACAAGCTTAGTTATAGCATGCCACAGCTCAGAGTGCTTTTGAGGTGCCCAAGTTCAGCTGCTTATGCTGTCGTTGAGTAAACTGAGGCCCAGAGAGGGGAGGTGATGTGCCCAAGGCCACACAGGAAATTGTTCAGGGCTCAGCTTACGACATAGGACTGCCTTGCCTGTGCTCAGGCACACCTGCCCTGGTGCCAGCCAGAGAGAACTGCTTCCCGTTGCCAGCTGTCCTCCTCCCGCACTCTGCTGAGCCTGTGTCACCTTGCCTTTGCCAGGCCCCTTCCTCACACCCACTCCCCGCTCAGCTCTTGACTCCGCTGCCCATCCCATTGCTGTGCAGAAGGTATTGTGGTGGGGGTGTCCGTGCGGAGAGTCTGATAGTTGGACCCGTCCGGAGGGGCCCTCGGAGTGACGTGGGCATGGAGCATCGCAGGGTCCCCAGGGGTGCCAGGGCGGGCAGAGCTGGGAAGTGTGGAGAGGGCTGGGCGCCGAGAGCCGGGGCATAAGGGCAGGTGGCCTTCTAGGCATCAGGGACCACGGGCCTTGGCCAGGCTGCCCTCGGGGGCGAATGGTTTTCTGCCTCATCTTCTACTCACCCTTCCCTGTGGGCAGTTCAGGGCCCGGAACCCCTCCCCAGCTCCACATTCAGCCACCACCCCTCTCTTCCTGGAAGAGGCCATGTCTGAGGATACCCCCAACCCCCCGTTGGAGCCCAGACGCTGAGAGTCATGGTCACCTCCCTGGGCCCCACCTGCCTCGGTTCCCCTCCCCTGTGCCTCCAGTTCCTGGGGTTGTCACCTTCTCCATCTCTGAACTCTTCAGCTCTCTCCCTCCGAACCCAGCCCCATTCCCTGGGCTGCTCCTTCCCCTCCGGGGCTGGCTCTGCCTCGCTTCTCTGTGTTAACCCACGTCTCGGTGCTTCTCTCTCTTTGGGATTCCTCTCGATACTCCCCAGGCTTTGGGGTGCTCCTGACGCCTAGAAACGCCTCTCCCTTGGTCGCGCAGGGCCTCTGCCTGCCCAGGAACCCTGGAGACCGGGCCTCTGGCTGACTGCTGGCCCCCCACCCCGGGGCTGACCTTGGGGGAGCCAAAAGTGGCAGTGCCGCCCTGAGCGTTGTAGAGGGGCCCTAGCCAGGTCTGCGTGCGCGTGCGTGCCTGTGCGTGCGTGTGCGTGAGCGTGTGCCGCACTAACCTGCCGCTTGCTGACTGAGGTTTTTGTCTGTACACAGGCGAGTGAGCTCAGGGGGCCACCTGCGCTCCCCCCGCTACCCTCCGAGCCGCGCCCCTGTCTCAGGCACCTTTCGGACCTCGCTGTGTTTCACTGCCTCCTGCCCACAGACCCTGCCGGCCCGGACCCTGTCCCAGCCTCCCCTCCCCTCCCCACCCACGCAGCATCCTGGGATAGCCCATGAGCCCTATGGACCCTCCCTCCCCACGCGGACATATGGCTGGGCAGGCTGGGAGCCCCTACGTGGACTGAGTGCCAGGAGGGGGCGGTCATGAGGGGTATCCAGACCACCCCCCAGGCTCTCCCTGAAGGGGAGAACCCAGCGCGTGCATGTGCTGCCGCTGCCACAGGCCCTGTCTGTCTTTCCGTCTGTCTGTCTGTGTGTCTGTGACAGTCAGGGAAGGATGCCTCCGAGCTGGTGTGGGGTGAGGCAGAGGGGGAGAGGACAGGGCATGGCATCTGTAGGATGGAGAGGCCCAGAGGGGCAGGGAGCTGTGGGCAGGGGGCTCAGGGGGCAGCGACCATTCCAGAAGAGGGGGACATGGGCACGGACCATCCCAGAAATGGGTTTCAAATGGCACAATACTTCTTATTTCACAAGAGACCAAAAGCCAGAGGCCCCTGGGCCTTGTGCTGATGAGGAGGCCTGGCTGAGTCCTGGCCCTGGGCAGGCTTAGGGACCATTTGGGGCTCCCTTGTTCACTGTCAGGGCTGGGGATACTCTGTCTGCGAGTGAGGGAGTTAGCCAGGCTTGGCACAGGAATAGGGGCCTGCTGTAGTGGGTGTACAGATATTCAGAAATACCTGTTTCTTAGCTCAAATAAAGTCTAGTTTGTACCCAGCTGGTGTGCTGTGTTTTCTTTTTCCGCCGCCGTCTCTGCCCCTGTGTGGCCCTCTCAGTTTTCACGCCCTTGATTCCCTCTCGCTTCCCCTGAGGTCACCCTCTCTGGCTCAGGTGGGATTGCCATCCTGAAGCCAGGCCTGGGAGCTCCTAGCTATCTTGGCCTGCTGGGTGGGCGGGCTTTCCCTGTCTCCAAAGGAACAAAATGCATCTCTCTCTCTGTGTCTGTCTGTCTCTCTGTGTGTGCGTGTGTGTCTCCCTTGCCCCGTGTTTCTCTGCTCCACATGTGCCCCCGGTGGCCGCCTCCCCCCCAGCACACCCTGAAAGCCGGTCCCTGGCCGTGCTGGCCCCCCTGCAGGACGTGGACGTGGGGGCCGGGGAGATGGCGCTGTTTGAGTGCCTGGTGGCGGGTCCTGCTGACGTGGAGGTAGACTGGCTGTGCCGAGGCCGCCTGCTGCAGCCCGCACTACTCAAATGCAAGATGCATTTCGATGGCCGGAAATGCAAGCTGCTGCTCACCTCTGTGCATGAGGACGACAGTGGCGTCTACACCTGCAAGCTCAGCACAGCCAAAGGTAACTGCCCACTTGGGCCTGAGGGCTGCCGCCGGCACCCAAGAGCTGGAGGGAGGGGAGTGGAGTTGAAGGACTGGGTGTGGAATAAGATGCCCAGAAAGTGGGGCTGCAGCTCCTGGGAGAGGAGCAGTCGGGTGGGAGAGAGGGCTGTGCACCTGCCTGAGTAAAGTCAGCCCTTGCAGTCGCAGCTGGCACAGAGCACGTGCTGTGTCAGTGCTCGCTGCTGTTCCTGTTGGGGAGCCGGCTGCTGAAGTGTGGCAACCACACCTGGACTCGGGTTCCAGTTCGTGCCCTGCCATACACTAGCCACGTAACTTCGGACAAGTCACTCCATCTCTCTGAGCTTTAGACTGTTCATCTGTAGAAGGAATCAGGATAGTACCTACCTTGTAGGGGGACTGATAGGACTCAAGAGATAATGTATGGAAAGAACAAAGACAGCACCTGGCAGAGGGTGGCACTTAATAAATGTCAGCCATTACTGTTATTAATGACGTCTCTGACCTGGTCCCCGTCCTCGTTTGAAGAGCTGAGGTCATGCCTCCTCTGGTTGTGGTGATGAGCACCTAAGGTGACACTGGAGGGGCTTTGTGAGCGGGAAGGGACCAGGTCAGCGTAGGGGGCTGTTACTTTCCCCAGCAGGTTCTGGGTGAGGTGGTAGCGTGGGGCACAGGGGCATGTGCTCTGGGTCTGGGGTGAGGATGAGGAAGTGTGGGCCCAACCCGGCTGCAGAGGAGAGTTCCAAGGGTGGGGGAAACGGGTGTGGTGGAGGGAGTGGGCCCGGCTTCTAGGCCCTTCTCTTAGAGCTGTGCTGAGATTCATCCTGGGGCGGCGGGATGAGGTTGGGGGAGTAGAGAGCCAGGCTGGGCCCTGGACTCCCATCGTACCCTCAGCCACCACGGCAGCCTGCCGCCCACGCTTGCTGACCGCCAGCCTCCTGAGGTGGTCTGCTCTTTAGGTCTTACCCGTTGCCTCACTCGGGGGCCCTGGGACCTTGCTGGGCTCTTCCCAGGCTCCAGCTTCTGGCCCAGCTCCTTCTTCCTGCCCGGCACGAGGGCGGGACCCGCAGTTTGGAGTGGGGGTGCCTGGGGCTCCGTGGCCTTCCCTGGCCCAGTGCTGACCCCTCCCCACCAGATGAGCTGACCTGCAGCGCCCGGCTGACCGTGCGGCCCTCACTGGCGCCCCTGTTCACGCGGCTGCTGGAGGACATGGAGGTGCTGGAGGGCCGCGCAGCCCGCTTCGACTGCAAGATCAGCGGCACCCCGCCACCCTCTGTTACCTGGACTCATTTTGGTATGGCCCCTCCGCCCTGCAGATGGTGGGGGACCCCCAAGGGCCAGAGGGCAGGACCCCTGCTGCGGCTGCTCTGCATGCCCACCCCTCCCTTCCAGGCCGCCCCGTGGAGGAGAGTGAGAACTTGCGGCTTCGGCAGGAAGGAGGTCTGCACTCGCTGCACATCGCCCACGTGGGCAGTGAAGACGAGGGGCTCTACGAGGTCAGTGCCGCCAACACCCATGGCCAGGCCCACTGCTCAGCCCAGCTCTACGTGGAGGAGCCTCGGACAGCTGCCACCGGCCCCAGGTACTTCCTGAGGCCCCTGGTGCTCCCAGGGCTGCCTCTGTGGGGCCCCGGCTCTGTGGTGGGAGGTGCGGCTCTGGGCCTCTGGGCAGCTGTGTGGATCTGACAGCTCGAAGCTGGAGAAGATGCCGTCCATCCCCGAGGAACCTGAGCAGGGTGAGCTGGAGCGGCTGTCCATGCCCGACTTCCTGCGGCCGCTGCAGGACCTGGACGTGGGACTGGCCAAGGAGGCCATGCTGGAGTGCCAGGTGACCGGCCTGCCCTACCCCACCATCAGCTGGTTCCACAACGGCCACCGCATCCAGAGCAGCGATGACCGGCGCATGACCCAGTGTACGTGTCGGGGAAGGGACCCTGGCGGGGTGTCCCCTCCGGCACCCTCTTGGCTTGCAGTGCGTGCCCCCTCTTCCCACCCTCGGGCCTTCCTTTTCTCGCCTGGTCAGGGATGGGCCACCTGGCAGAGGAGAACCCAGAGAGGCTATGGGGTCACGGCCTCCTTCCTTGAGTCCACACGGCACCCATCTGCTGCGTCACCACTCTGAGCCTTGGTGGCCTGTTAGCACTTACGGCACTGGCAGTCCAGCCTGCTACTGACCACGGACAAGTTACAGAACCCCTCCGGGCCTCAGTTTCCTCATCTGTGGTAGGCTTGTTGTGAGAATTGAGTCAGTTCATACGCAGAAAGCACTTAGAGTGGGGCCCGGCAAATAGCAAGGGGTCAGTGAGCGTTAATCTTACAGTGACTGCTGTTGTCATAGCACCGTCATCATTCTTGTCGATGCGGTGATGCTGCTCACGCCCTCCTGGAGAACTTCCAGTGAAAGGCCCCAAGTGGGTCATGTCTGGCATGAAAAGGATGCTTGGTCCAGGGTTATTCAATAGCAAAGAAAGAAGAAAGAGCAGGGGAAAATATGGAGGAATGTATCTGGGACGGTGTCCTCCCAGTCCAGGGGATTTTCTCACGGAGTATCTCAGTTCCATCCTTGAAGGAGTCTGAGTCTCGTGTGAGAAGGTCTATCTGCACGCCATCAGACAGTGCCACCCTGTGACCCATGATGGGCTCCTCTTACGGCTGCAGTGTGACAAAACTCGCCTTTATTAAGCGCTTCCTGAGTGCCAGGCCCTGAGTGCTAAAGGCCTGACGTGATGATCTCACCTTCCTCACCACGGGCCTGTAAGGCAGGTGCCATGATCCCTGTTTACAGATGGAGAAACTGAGGCTTACAGAGGAACAGGGATCTGCCCAAAGGCAGACAAATACCATCTAACTTCCTAACCAGAACGTCCCCTGTCACCCGTGCCCCACTCTCTCCCCTCCCATCTCATGTCACCGCTGCGGCTCTGAGCCTCCCCTCGGCCCCCTCTGCTGCTCTCTTTGCTCAGCCCACAGGCTTCCTGTCTCTCAGTCTTCTCTGAGGACCTGGGTGGGTGTCTGTCTCAGGATCAGAGCCGGCGCCTCTGCTTCTGTCTGTATCTGGGGTCAGCGGCAGCCCTGGGCTTCTCTTCCTTTATAAATAGTGTCAGCAGAGATAAATGAATGGGTTCCATGTGGAGATAACTGCTAAGAGAAGGGAGGGTGTTTGGGGACAGCCCTGACATCAAGGAAGGAGGACAGTGCCGGTCTCTACCCCTTCACGTCCTGCCAGGGCTGGCCTCCTCACCGTCATTCAGGAAGCATGGTGTAGGGAGAGAGCTTCAGGGTCAGAGGGAACCAAGTTCAAGCCATGGCTTCATCATTTATTAGCACTGTGACCTTGGGACAAGTTCGTTAATGTCTCTGACCTCGCTGGTAAAATGAGGATAGTTTTGCAGGGTTGTTGAAAGGATTATGGAGAAAAAAATGCGTGTTAGGTATCTGGCATAGGCTGGGCACAGTGCAAACACTCTTATTGTAATTTATAATCTAATGTATTTGGCACTTACTGCGTATAAGGCATCTGGTTCCGGGCCTGGCAGGACAAATCAGCTCTGTCTTAAGGAGCTTACAGGAGGTGTGACACGTGCAAGAAAAGAGGAAGGACCACCCAAAGCAGCGTGGGCTGGGCGCTGGAGGTCCTGGGGAGGGAGTCAGAGATGGAGGTGCAGAGGGGACCAGGGGCGTGGAAAGGAGTTCCCAGGGCTGGCACTCACTTGAACTGCATCTTAAAGGACAAGGAGGCCTTAGGTAAGAGAAGAATGGTCCAGAAGGGAGGAATTTTGTGAGCAAAGACTTGGAGTTGGAACTCATGTGGCTTGTTCAGGGACCTGGTGGTGGGTCAGTGTCAGAACGTGGAGGAATAGCAGGGGATGAGGCTGGATGGGTGTCTGGGCTGAGGGCTTTGGAGGCTACCTGGTCAGCAGTAGGTGCCACTAGGGTCTCCAGATCGAGAGGCCACATGCAGTGCTCCTGGTGGTGTGTGCACCGCAGGAGTGGAGGCTTTCATGGGCTCTGAGATGGAGATGGGACCGACAATGGCTGTGAGGATGGAGAATAGGGGATCTTCCAGGGCAGGAACCTGCAGAGAGTGAACTGGTACGGGAGGAAGATGAGAAGTCGCTGGGCCTGAAGTGCTGGAGTGACTGGGAAGAGGGGCAGGGCTTGCAGCCCGGACCTAGAATGTGTTGCACAATGGACACCCGTCTTGCATCTGCCCTGCCCTTCCCTTCTACCTGTAGTGGGTGGGGATGACGGGCCAGGCCTGGGTGGCATGGGCCCACCCTCCAAAGTATCCTTCTAGCTCAGATCCAGTGTCACTGTCCCTCCCTGCTCCCAGACAGGGATGTCCATCGCTTGGTGTTTCCTGCTGTGGGACCTCAGCATGCTGGCGTCTACAAGAGCGTCATTGCCAACAAGCTGGGCAAAGCCGCCTGCTATGCCCACCTCTACGTCACAGGTGAGGCAGGCACACTGCCGGGGAGCTGCATGCACAGCCTAGTCTCTGGCCCACGCAGGGGCCTGGGTAAGGATGGGGCCTCCACACCAGCTCTCTTCCCCTCGGTGCCCCGGGGAACCACCTGGCCTTGCCTCTGCCCCGGTGGCTGTGCCTCTGGCCCCCAGCCTGTTGCCCCGAGGCTTGGTGATCCCATGGGGCCTTTGGGCCCTAAAGGACCCAGCGGACATCAGACCTGTGGCTTTCAGATGTGGTTCCAGGTCCCCCAGATGGCGCACCACAGGTAGTGGCTGTGACCGGGAGGATGATCACACTCGCGTGGAACCCCCCCAGGAGTCTGGACATGGCCATCGGTGGGTCCCGGCTATACAGGCCTGTGGGTGGGGGTGGGGATGTGGCCAGGGCTGGCTCAGGCAGGGCACCAAGGGGGCCAGGAGAGGAGGGCAAGGTCCTGGGGGGCATACGGGTGGGGGTGGGAGTGGATGGAGCACTGGGAGCATGGCCAGGAGTGGCTTTGCGGGCCTCCTCCCCATGGTGGACAGAGCCCTGGCTCCGGGTCAGGAGAGGAGACAAAGGGGGGCTGCCATGTTCCCCTCTCTTTTCAGAGAGACTGGGAGCTTGGGTTGTGGTCTTGGGGAATCCCTCTCCTTCCCCATGCACGATCTCCTCCTGCTCTGTGCCTCAGTCTCCCTACCTCAGCTAGTAGCAAGGAATTGGGACTAAGTAAAGCTCCCTCCGTGCCTGTAACTGGACCCCACGCCTGATACTTTGTGGGCTCTGTGCCTGGCCAGGCCTGTGGTTGGGCAGGAGCAGGTGGGGAACAGACAGAAGTGACAGGAGAAACTGAGGCAGGTCCTCAGAGCAGACTGATGATGAGTCCCTGGGTCCTGAGCCAGCTGAACGGGGCCTGGGGGCACCCCAGCAAGGCCCACCTCTAGCAGCTGCCTCCCCATCAGACCCAGATGCCCTGACCTACACCGTGCAGCACCAGGTGCTGGGCTCAGACCAGTGGACAGCGCTGGTTACTGGCCTGCGGGAGCCCGGGTGGGCGGCCACCGGGCTGCGCAAGGGGGTCCAGCACATCTTCCGGGTCCTCAGCACCACCATCAAGAGCAGCAGCAAGCCCTCGCCCCACTCTGAGCCCGTGCAGCTGCTGGAGCGCGGTGAGCCTGGTGTTCTCTTGGGGTGGGGGCGAGAGCTGCTGGGCCAGGGAACTGGGTGTCCATGGAGGAGGCTCCAGGGCTGGTGTGGACGTGGTAACTGTGGTGGGATCGGCGTGGCTGGGCACGACCCCTGCCTGTCAGAGCGCCTCCTTCTCACTCCTGAAAGCAGCATGAGCAGTGGGCGAGGCTGAGGCTCTAGGTCAGAGAAGCGGGGGTCCAATCCCAGCTCTGCCACTCCTGGCTGAGTTCCCTAGACAAGTTGCTAAACCTCTCTGAACCTCGGCTTCCTCATCTGCAAAAATGAAGCTCACATGGCGATTGGGAGGGTTCTAGGGGCAGTGAGTGCTAAGGGTCCAGCGTCGAGCCAGCCCTCCTGCTCCTAGGCCCACCCTTGGAGGAGGCGCCAGCCGTGCTGGACAAGCCAGACATCGTGTATGTGGTGGAGGGACAGCCTGCCAGTGTCACCGTCACCTTCAACCACGTGGAGGCCCAGGTCGTCTGGAGGAGGTGGGGCCCGCCTTGCATGCCCTACTCCTCACATGAGGCAGCTCAGCTCCAGCTGGCTGGGCCGGCATCCCTGGGGCTGGATCCTGGGTGACCCCCCTGTGCTGTGTCCCTTAGCTGCCGAGGGGCCCTCCTAGAGGCCCGGGCAGGTGTGTATGAGCTGTGCCAGCCAGACGATGACCAGTACTGTCTTCGGATCTGCCGCGTGAGCCGCCGGGACGTGGGGGCCATCACTTGCAGTGCCCGCAACCGCCACGGCACACAGGCCTGCTCGGTCACACTGGAGCTGGCAGGTAGATGACAGTGGCCTCCTTCCCCCTTCTCCCTCTGAGGCCCCCAGCCCTCTCCTCACACCCCCAGGCATACGCAAGCACTTGCCAATCCTAGATCTCTGCTCTCAGGCCTGTCCATCTAGTGGCCATAGTAATAGCAGTACTAGTAACAGTAATGGTAATAGTACTAATAATATATTTATTGAGCACCTGGTATATGCTAGACTCAGTGCTGAGTACCTTACATGTATCACCTCACTTAATATTTATATCAATGCTGTGCAATGGAATCAGTTATTATCCCTATTTTACAGATGAGGAAACTGAGGCCCAGAGAGTGTGCTAACAGGCCCAAGGTCACACAACCTAATAAATCAGGAGCTGGGATTCAAGCCTGGATGCCCTACTCCAAAGCCAGACAGTGTTCTTAGCTCCTGTGTTAAACACAAGGAAATAGTACTTCAAATATAACAAACTGGGGTGGGGTGGGGGAACCAAATGAATTTAGAAAGGAAGAAGGCTCAAGTGAGGCACCTTATCACCAGCCTCCCAGCTCTGGGGATCCTGCCTGCTGCCCTTTTGCATAAGCCTGTTTGACAGGGCCTCCCAACCTTCGCAGTGAGGACCCTTTTTAAAATTTCTCCTTTCAAGATGTAGTCTCTCAGATTGTAACATGCGTTAAGTAGTAATTGTCTTGTTTTCTGGTTTGTTAATTAACTCTAGACACATGTAACTGCCACTCAGAACTTCAGATCAGCATGAGCTAAACAGTGTTACCTGCTGAGTAGATAAGATTCCAACCAGATGCAAAGAAAGTGACATTTTAGTTAGCACAGGCCATCTTATCATGGGGTAAATGTACATTTTCTGATGCTTTAAAATTGTTGAAGTTCAGTTGAAACCTTCCGATTCTTTGATCTTCACAGACTGACCTCTGCCACTGCCCCCACCCCCAGCCCCAGCCGACTAGGGACCGGATTCCTAGAGGGCAGGGCAGGCAGCTTTAAAGTGGGAGGGAGGTGGCTTTTCTCTGAAAAGCACAATGGAACATGTATTTAATTCCATCATGAGAATTAGAAGCTGCTTTACCAGGAAATAACACAACCGCGTGATATGTGTAGAGAATAAAATCAGTCACATGTGGGAGAATCGGTACCCGTTTATTCATCTTGCCATCTCCCAGATGGTGGAAGGCCCCTTAAATATTTAAATAAGATTCAGAGAGAAAACATCAAGATAGAGGCAATGCTCTCTGTGAACTTGACTCAGGGTCACAGATTGAGCCGCCTGCAGGGCCCGGGACAGGTAAAGTTAGTAGGACTGTGCTAAAGGGCCACCACCCACAGGGGGCAGTGCTGAGCCACTCCTCGCCAGCCCATTAATGCAGTGAGGGAAGCAGCTCAGGACAGCCAGTCCTGATTTTCCAAGAGAGGCAGGAAATCCAGATTTCTTTTGTGTGTAAAAATCTCCTAATTTCAAAGCTGGCAGATGAATACTGGGAGCCAAACAAAGCTGGCTTAGGTTTTCTGAGATTTGGAGAACATCATGTTCGGATTTGCAGGGAGAGCGTTTGGTCCAGGCAAGGAACTTGTGTTCCCCGGGGCCGAATTTGAGAGCCCCAGGGTGGGGTGCTGGGGCTCTGGGAGGTGGGGTGGGGTCTGGTGTTCCGCCTGAGCCCGTTGCTGAGGAAGGGTTTAGAGGGGGGCTGAGGAGGCAGGCCCTTGTGACCCCAGCGTTCTGTCCCCCTCCCTCCCCCTGTGTGTTTCAGAGGCCCCTCGGTTTGAGTCCATCATGGAGGATGTGGAGGTGGGGGCTGGAGAAACCGCTCGCTTCGCTGTGGTGGTTGAGGGGAAACCACTGCCGGACATAATGTGGTACAAGGTCAGAGGCTGATGAAGTCCTCTGTGGAATCTGCTTGGGACCAAGCCTGGGGGGAAGGGAGAAGTGATCTCCTGAGGGTATGGGAGGGGTCAGGGGAGCCAGGACAGAGAGGAGGAGGAAGTGGGACCCACAGGTTCTGGGGATGCTGGAAAACAAAGGTGGAGCTGATTCTGGGTCTGAGCAAGGCACCTAGGGTGGAGATGATGCTGGGCTCTGAAGTTGGGGTGAGACTGGGTGTTTGGCATGGAGGTAAAGCTGGGTCCCAGGTGCAGGGGAAGCCAGGCCCGGGCTGGAGATGACGGCCACCTCTGCAGGACGAGGCGCTGCTGACTGAGAGCAACCATGTGAGCTTCGTGTACGAGGAGAATGAGTGCTCCCTGGTGGTGCTCAGCGCGGGGGCTCAGGACGGAGGCGTCTATACCTGCATGGCCCGTAACCTGGCTGGCGAAGTCTCCTGCAAAGCTGAGTTGGCTGTGCAGTCAGGTGGGCTGGAGTTCAAGGGGCGTAAGGCAAAGTGCTCACCCAGGAATCCGACGTGAGCCCCCCGACCAGGAATCCCTCACCCAGCCCTTCACTCCAGACCCCTGCCTCCTCCAGCCCCAGCACCGCTGCCTCGGGCCCCCAACATTCTCTTGCCTGTCTTCCATCTGGCCTGCCTGTCCCAGTCTCTGCCCTCGTTCCGTCTTGTCCTCCCCACCTAACACCAGGCATCTCTTCCTCAGCTCAGACAGCCATGGAGGTGGAGGGGGTTAGGGAAGATGAGGAGCAGCGAGGAAAGAGACTCAGCGACTTCTATGACATCCACCAGGAGATTGGCAGGTGTGGGGCTAGGAGGGGGTGCGGTGTCTGGGGGCCAAAAGAGGCTGGGCCTGAGCCTCAGCAGCGCCTGAGCCCCATCCTCTCCCCGTGTCCTTACCCAGGGGTGCCTTCTCCTACCTGCGGCGTGTAGTGGAGCGAAGCTCTGGCCTGGAGTTTGCGGCCAAGTTCATCCCCAGTCAGGCCAAGCCAAAGGCATCGGCGTGGCGAGAGGCCCGGCTGCTGGCCCGACTCCAACATGAATGCGTCCTCTACTTCCATGAGGCCTTCGAGAGGCACCGAGGACTGGTCATTGTCACTGAGCTGTATCCTGGGACAGGCTGGGGGACACATGGCCTGAATGGCTGGTCCTTGTAGCAGCCAATTAGCAACATGTTTTACACTTTACAAAGTGGTCCCATTGACAACTGGGAGTTCTGAAAGCATTTTATAAATACTTCACAGTGTGGAGTCTGGAGACGTGTGAAAACCAACATTTTTTAAATTTGGTAGCACTTAAATTTACGTAGCACTTGATGTCTGCCTGGCAGTGTTCTAGGAGTTTCACAAATATTAAGCTATTTAATCATCATGTACACTTATCTCTTGAAATTTTATTATCTCCATTTTACAGATGATGAAACTAAGGTATAGAGAAGTTAAGTAACTCACCTGAGGTCACCCAGATGGCAAAAGGCATGTGGTTTTTATCATGAAATACAGTACAGCATATCTGAACATTTGCAGTGACCCCACTTCAGATGAGCATTAATACTTGGCTTTATTTGGGAGGCTTTTCTCATAAGAATGGATGTTATCCTTTCATAAGAGCTGTGGTTAAACAAAGTCACACTGAGACGAGGATGCTGGGTGGTTGGCTCATCACTGCCACTAGCAGGGTGACCATGTCCTACATGCTAGCCTCCTAGTCTGTACTGGTAGGACCCAAGCCTCAGTAAAAAAAAAAAAAAAACATAAAAGTCATTATGTGTCATGGGCCTTCCGGGTCGTTCCCAAGTAGTCAAGAAGTTCCATCCGTAGTCAACAAAATGCTGCTCTAACTTGATCCTTATACATACTTTACAGGATGGGCGAGAGGAGTATTATCGCTATTTGACACTGGAGGGAACCCAGGCTCAGAGAGGTTAGGTGACTTGCCTGAGATCCCCCAGCAAGTGAGAGTTCAAGCAGGTTGTCCCATCTAAGCACCCAGGTGACAGGGGGAAGAGGGAAGACGCAATTGCTAGCTGGTAGCTGGTGTGCTTTTCCGGGAAGGGGCCCCTGTGCTGAGCTGGGACCCGACTTGAGCTCGGGGCATAGAGGGCACCAGCAGTGGGCCCGGCAGTTGGCACTGGTCACTATTCTCCTTGATTCAGGACACAGCTGCACAGAGGAGCTGCTGGAGCGAATGGCCAGGAAACCCACCGTGTGTGAGTCTGAGGTGAGGGCAGTGGGTGGCAGGGGCCAGGCTGGACACCAGCGTTCACCCGCCTGAGCTCTGAGACCTGAGGGGTGTGTCCAGGGCATGCCATCTGTGCCCACAGATAGGCGAGGGGTGGTGATGGAGAGCACTGTTAGGTCAGCAGCAGAGCCCCCTCCCCCCATCAGAGCTGACCCGCACGCTGGGACTTGCATGGTCTTCTGTAAATCTCAGCACCCACTCAGGCTCCCACCTCTGTCATTTCCCAGTCTTCCTCAAATAAAGTTTCCTCAAACATTCCCCAGAAGGAACCCCATCTAGACCCTGTTCAGTCTCAGTGCTGTCCTGCTGTGTAGGGCTGTACAAGTTGTGCACTGCACAGTTCTATTTACTTCATGTAAGTGGTGCCCTCCTATAATTGTGCTGTGCCCAACCTGTGCAGCTGTACATGGAAGCCCTGAATCTCAGTAACCCTAAACCTGTGTTTTAGCCCCCTCCGCCAGCCACCTGAAGGCCACTTCCCAAGCATGGCCTGGCTTCTTGCCACAATCCTGGTGGTGATCAAACATGATACCCCCCCGACCCTGGGCCTCCTGTTTCCACAGATCCGGGCCTACATGCGGCAGGTGCTAGAGGGAATATGCTACTTGCATGAGAACCATGTGCTACACCTGGATGTCAAGGTGAGATGCAGGTGGGGGGATGGGGAGCAGGCAGCACCTGTGGGAGGCAGGTACTGGGGTGTCCTCCCCTCTGCACTCAGCTCCCACGTCTTGCCTTGCGTTCCACAGCCTGAGAACCTGCTGGTGTGGGATGGTGTTGAGGGTGAGGAGCAGGTGAGGATCTGTGACTTTGGGAACGCTCAGGAACTGACTCCGGGAGAGCCCCAGTACTGCCAGTACGGCACACCTGAGTTCGTGGCGCCCGAGATTGTCAACCAGACCCCTGTGTCTGGGGTCACTGACATCTGGTAACGTTGGCATACTGTGCTGCTGGGGTGGGCCAGGGCAGCTTCCCTCAGTGCCAGGCTGAGGACTCACTCAATGGCAGAGAGGAGCTTTACTAAGCCCGGATGCCTTCTCTGACAGCCGGCTGGTAGCATTGCTTGTGGGGGTCTCCTGCCCGTGCCACTACCTCGCCCTCATCCACCAGGGCTGACCCAGTCACTCAAGGCCTCAGCCCTCCCAGTCCTGGGTGCTGGGCCTCCTCACTATAGCCGCCTTGTCTCCCCCAGTGAAGCAGGCATGGTCTCTTGGTCCCCAGACTCCTCTGGGCTTCCCAGGCCAGCCCTGCCATGACCCTTGAGTCCTCCAGGCATGTTGGGATCTTTGGGTTCAGGGTTCTCCCCGAAGCAGGCACCCCTATGCCCACTTGTACATGGCAGTGTTCACAGGGAGGACCCTTCCTCAGTAGATCGGCAGTAGCAAGAGGACTGCTCATTTCCAGTGGGAGCTGGGCCGTCCTCTTACCCATCCACTCTCCTTTCCCCACAGGCCCGTGGGTGTTGTTGCCTTCCTCTGGTAAGGACCCTTCTGCGCTCAGGACCCAGTCTTCTAACAGTCTCGTAGCAGGCCCACCCCTAACATTTGCAGAGCCTGGGGGCCTGCAGCCTGCTCCTTCTCTTCCGCACCCTGGCTCCTTCTCCTCTGCACCCTGGCTCCTTCCTGCACTGGGAAGGGCCTCACATGCATGAATGTGGACACCCAGACTGAGTGTCCAAGCTCTGTCCACCACCACACCCCTCCATAATGGGTGGTACACTGGCAGCGTGCTTGGGTGGGAACTTAGTGCCATTTAGGCAGGGAACTAGTTCAGGACATGGGCTACAAAGGGGAGGCCCAGGCCCTGGGGGCATATCCCCTTGGCACAGACTCCTCGCCTTAGGGACAGGCCACACCTGGAGGAGCGCTAGGACAGGTCCTCTAGAGCACGGACCTAAGATAAGGACCTGGTTGCCCAGGTCTCAAGGCAGTACTGCCTCCTCGCCCATTTGAGGGGTTGAATAGGGGCAGGACAGACAAGAATCTGCAAGATTCTGCCCAGATTCACCCAGACTCCCCCTATTCCCGGCCCTGTGCTGCCACTGGCATCCCACTTTGTCTCATCTCAGCCCCAGGGCTCACCTCTCACTACAGCCCTCTCCACCCTGCAGCCTGACGGGAATCTCCCCATTTGTTGGGGAAAACGATCGGACAACATTGATGAATATCCGAAACTACAACGTGGCCTTTGAGGAGACCACGTTCCTGAGCCTGAGCAGGGAGGCCCGGGGCTTCCTCATCAAAGTGCTGGTGCGGGACCGGCTGTGAGTATGAGGCCCGAGGAACCTCCCCGCTGCAGAATCCCCTCATGCCGCCCCTACTCCTGCCCAAGCTTCTGCCTATAGATGGTCAATCCCCCAGCTCCTTAGAGGCGCCGTTTTCCCAAACCTTTATTGAATGAATGAACAAATGACTGAATGATAAGTTGCTTCTTAATCCTCCTTCCTTTACAGGAGGCCTACTGCAGAGGAGACCCTAGAACATCCTTGGTTTAAAGTGAGTCTTGTCTAGCAAAATGGTGGTAGAAGAGGTGGAAAGAGAGAGAACATTATTAACAGCTCCTTTTATTGAGTCCCTACTGAATACAGTTACCATAATATGCATTTTATTTACATATCATCTGTTAGCCTCACAATAGCTCTGCAAAGGAAAGTATTATCACTCTCCTTTTGCTGATTAGGAAACTAAGGCTCAACTTGGGGTATCATGAACTCCAAGGCACAGGTCTGGACGCCCCCCCCCACCCCAATCCTAGGGATTCTCATCAGGGTTCTCCCTGGCTCTCGAGGCCAGCCCCAGTCGTCCTCATTCCTGTGGCTCACTCCTGTGTGCCCTGGTCCCACACACTGTGGCTGGTGGGTGGCCTGGCTGGCTTGTCCTCTTGGTTTTGAGCTCCCTGTGGGCAGAGTTCTCACTCATCTTCAAACCCCAGCACTGCAGGGCACACGCCAGGCACAGGGAGGGGTTTAGCAAATGACCCAGAAAGAGTGATTGGACAAACTGTCCAGGGAGCATTGTGTTGGGTCGACAGAGGGCTGAGGTCATTCTGGTATCTGTCCTTGGAGTACAAGCCCGATCTCTTAGATCAGAAGCGAGCTCTGAAAAGGATAGCCTGGGTGGGTGGCTGAGGGACGCATCTGAGGTCTGGCCCTCCAAGGCTGTAGATGTCTGGGGCACTGGCTCTACATGAAAACAGATGGTGAGCTGGGGAGCAGGGTTCAAGCCAGGGCCTGAACACAAGCGTCTCAGGGCAGCTAGTGCACCAGGACAGGGCCTTGAGCCCTGGTGGAAGCTCTGGAGCCTGGGAGCCACCGATTTCCTGCCTTTCCACTTAGGTTCAGGGAATTTGTCCACACGCGGGCCCCTTGACTGTGGGAGTTGTTGTGACAGATCCTCTGGGAAAGGGAGCCCCAAGAGCCCACACTTGACGCTGCTCTATCTACTGTCCCCTTCTGTGAACGTTGTCTCTCCGCTGCCAAGCCTGGAGGGTCAGGGTTGACAGAGGACTTTCCCTCAGGCCCTCTTTCCTGGTTCGCAGGCACAGGCAAAGGGTGCAGAGGTGAGCACGGATCACCTAAAGCTATTCCTCTCCCGGAGGAGGTGGCAGGTGAGTTTGGCTGGGCCCTGCTCTGTGGCTTCATCTTCTCATTCTGCAGCCTTCTCTGTCTAACCCTGCTTTTTTCTATCAGGTGCCCTCACTTCTGCTCATCTGTCTTCATTTTTTTTAATTCTCTCAACTCCCACTTCTGCCTGCTATAGGCCTTCTCCCCTGGGGATAAGGTGGGCCTGAGTGGGTCAGTTTGGCCCCAGGGGTCCCTCAGGTCTGACTCTAGTACCCTGTCTCCAGCGCTCCCAGATCAGCTACAAGTGCCACCTGGTGCTGCGCCCCATCCCTGAGCTGCTGCGGGCACCCCCGGAGCGGGTGTGGGTGGCCGTGCCCAGAAGACCACCCCCTAGTGGAGGGCTGTCATCCTCCTCCGATTCTGAAGAGGAAGAGCTGGAGGAGCTGCCCTCAGTTCCCCGGCCACTGCAGCCTGAGTTCTCAGGCTCCCGGGTGTCCCTCACTGACATTCCCACTGAGGATGAGGCCCTGGGGACCCCAGAGGCTGGGGCTGCCACCCCCATGGACTGGCAGGAGCAAGGAAAGACCCCCTCTCAGGACCAGGAGGCCCCCAGCCCTCAGGCCCTCCCCTCCCCAGGCCAGGAGCCCCCCTCTGGGCCCAGCCCCCAGCGGGGAGAGCTCCGGAGGGGCAGCTCAGCTGAGAGTGCCCTGCCCCGGGCCGGGCCGAGGGAGCCGGGCCGGGGCCTGCACAAGGCAGCGTCGGTAGAGCTGCCGCAGCGCCGAAGCCCCAGCCCGGGGGCCACCCGCCTGACCCGAGGAGGCCTGGGTGAGGGCGAGTATGCCCAAAGGCTGCAGGCCCTGCGCCAGCGGCTGCTGCGGGGTGGCCCTGAGGATGGCAAGGTCAGCGGCCTCAGGGGCCCCCTGCTGGAGAGCCTGGGGGGCTGTGCCCGGGATCCCCGGCTGGCGCGGGCGGCCTCCAGCGAGGCAGCGCCCCACCACCAGCACCCACCCGAGACGCGGGGTCTGCAGAAGAGCAGCAGCTTCTCACAGGGTGAGGCGGAGCCCCGGGGCCGGCACCGCCGAGCTGGGGCGCCCCTAGAGATCCCTGTAGCCCGGCTCGGGGCCCGCAGGCTGCAGGAGTCTCCCTCATTGTCTGCCCTCAGCGAGGCCCAGCCACCTAGTCCTGTGCGGCCCAGCGCCCCCAAGCCCAGTGCCCCTAAGGTTTCAGAACCTCCTGCTGCCACACCCAGTGATGCGGCGCAGCCCTCAGCACCCCAGCCTGCCCGAGAGAAGGCCCCAGAGACTGCGCCGGAACCAGCCCCAGCCCCAGCCGCAGCCCCCAAGCCTACACAGCCCCCCATAGCTCTGCAAACCCTA
Source organism: Hippopotamus amphibius kiboko (assembly GCF_030028045.1). Lineage (NCBI taxonomy): Eukaryota > Metazoa > Chordata > Mammalia > Artiodactyla > Hippopotamidae > Hippopotamus > Hippopotamus amphibius. Next base: position 87,668,542 of record NC_080193.1, on the reverse strand, counting down.
GCACCCCCCCTCACACCCTATGCCCAGATCATGCAGTCGCTCCAGCTGTCAGGCCACGCGCAAGGCCCCCCGCAGGGCCCTGTCGTATCTCCGTCGGAACCCAAGCCCCACCCGGCTGTGTTCGCCAGGGTGGCCTCCCCTGCTCCGGGAGCCTCTGAGAAGCGCCTGCCTTCGGCCAGGGCTCCCCCAGGTCCAGCCGAGAAAGCCCGGGTCCCCACGGTGCCCCGCAGGCCAGGGAGCAGTCTCAGCAGCAGCATCGAGAACCTGGAGTCGGAGGCCGTGTTCGAGGCCAAGTTCAAGCGCAGCCGTGAGTCGCCCCTGTCGCGGGGGCTGCGGCTGCTGAGCCGCTCGCGCTCCGAGGAGCGCGGCCCCTTCCGCGGGGCGGAGGAGGAGGATGGCATGTACCGGCCCAGCCCGGCGGGAACGCCGCTGGAGCTGGTGCGACGGCCCGAGCGCTCCCGCTCCGTGCAGGACCTCAGGGCGGTCGGGGAGCCGGGCCTCGTCCGCCGCCTCTCGCTGTCGCTGTCCCAGCGCCTGCGGCGGACCCCGCCCGCGCAGCGCCACCCGGCCTGGGAGGCCCGCGGCGGGGACGGGGAGAGCTCGGAGGGCGGCAGCTCGGCGCGGGGGTCCCCGGTGCTGACGGTGCGCAGGAGGCTCAGCTCCACGCTGGAGCGGCTGTCGAGCCGGTTGCAGCGCAGCGGCAGCAGCGAGGACTCCGCGGGCGCGTCGGGCCGCAGCACGCCGCTGTTCGGCCGGCTGCGCAGGGCCACGTCCGAGGGCGAGAGTCTGCGGCGCCTGGGCCTCGCGCACAACCAGCTGGCCGCCCAGGCCGGCACCATCGCGCCTTCCGCCGAGTCCCTGGGCTCCGAGGCCAGCGCCACGTCGGGCTCCTCGGGTGAGGAGGGGCCCAGAGGGAGAGTGGAGGGCGAATGTGCGAACAAGTGTGGTTGGGGTGGGGATGCGAGGCTGGGATGACAGGTGCGCTGGAGGGATGCTCTGGGAGGAAGAGAGGGCCGGGGACACCCACAGAAAAGAGGCTGAGGCATTTCTGGAGGCCCTGAAGACGGAACTGGCAGGGATGGGGCGGCGGGAAGCTGAGGGGCAGAGGCCGGTGTGGGAGCAGGCCCGGGTGGGGGCTAGACGTTCTCTGTTCTCTGGAACCGGCTGGGCAAGGGCTCGGGGGCCTGGTTCTTCGCAGCTCCTGCAGAAAGCCGAAGCCGCCCGCGCTGGGGCCTCTCTCGGCCGCGGAAGGACAAGGGGTTGTCACAGCCAAATCTCTCTGGCAGTAGCGTCCAGGAGGATTTACGTCACCAGTATGTGCGCAGCGAGTCAGGTAATAGAGGCCTGCTCGGTGAGTAGCCCCCTTCGAGCAGTGGGGGAGGTCATCGCTGGGTGGGGCGATGGTCCACCTTGGGGGAGCCCTGGCAGCCGTGGAGGGAGCCTGGAGTCAGGAAACAACAACAGGAGTAATAGCAGCAGCTGCCATGAATTAGCAATGTCAAGTGTCCTATTTAGCACTTTACAAGCATTGCCTCACTCAACCCTCCCACGTTGCCCAGGAACTGTTCTGTCATCTCCCTGTTTTACAGGTGAGGGAACAGAGGCTTAGCCACACTAAGTAGCTTGTCCAAGTCACAGAGCTGGTAGTAAGTGGAGCAGCCAGGGGGTTGGGCTATATGACCATCTGCAGCCAGAGCCCAGAAGTGGCTTCATGACATCATACTAATGCCTTTCTTTGGCCAGCCTCCTCCCCAGGTCTCTGTCACTGGGTGTGGTTCTGAAGGAGCTCAGGACAGGGCCCCCTGCCCTGCAGCCCCCCTGCAGATGTGTGTATGCGTGAACGTGCTCCCAAAGAAACTCTTTCTCTCCCAGCCTAGAGGCCCACCGTCTGGACTGTGCCTCCAATCTTCTGTTTCTCTATAGCCCCAAACACCCGATCACCCCTCCCTGTCCCCTCCGCCCCCAGAAGGCACTTTCCACAGATAAGCAGGCTCTAGGGCTCTTTGCTGGGGGGAGGGGCCCCAGGGATACGCTGTGGTCTGTTTCTCTTCCCATGTGTCCTGGGGCTGCAGGGAGGGAGGGATTCTCCACCTGGGTCACCTCAGTCCTCCACCTGAAGTGGGGGTGTTACTCAAAGATGACAAGCCAAGGTTCAGGAAGCCAGGGTTTCCAGACCAGCCTGTGGAAAGGATCAGGCCCACCAGACCCGGCTGCGTGGAGGTCCTTTATCAGTCAACCATCTTTTCTTCTCCATTGTCCAATAAAACTCCTCAGAACTGTCCCAGACACGCCTTAGCCGGGCTTGTGACTGGACACATGACCGTGTCTTGCCTGGGCCAGGGGAGCCAGGGCGGCTCACTCGAGGGAGTAGGCGGTGGGGGCTGAGTGAGGGAGGAGGAGGTAGGGAGGCCAGCTGGTGGGGGCAGAGGTGGAGAAGGAGCGGGGGAGAGAGAGAGAAGCCAGCACTGAAGCCTGGGGACAGCTGATCCCGTCCCACCTGGGACCTCCCTCCTACCTCCGTTTTGCTTGTGCAGCTGATTTCTTGCTGAGGCCGTGTCCTCTTACTTCATCCTCTCCCCCTCCCTGTAGGAAGAAGGCTGTCCCATGTCCACTTTACCAACTAGGGCTGGTCCCTGGGTGGATGGGGGTGGGACTGGCAGAGCTGGTCCAGGGTGACCTTTCACCTCTCCTCCTCGGCGCCCTCTCTCTCCCCCCTACCCAGTACCCTCACTTGGTCTGAAGGCAACCCGTTGACGAAACTACATGCACTTTATGTTGTTGGAGGCTCGGTGTGGGACCCCTCCTTGGGGAACACTGGGGTACAGTGGGAGAGGGGCCCGCTGCTGTCCTGATCATCCACTTCTGCAGATCCTCTCCTGCCCAGCTCATCCACACCCCACTCCCTCCTGGTTCCACAGACAGGCAGCAGCTGGGGCGCCCAGCTCTTTCTGCCCACATGAAAGAAATCTACCCACCCCACCCCCACTACCATCCCAGGACCAGGACATTCCCAGGGAGCAGGAGTGCGAATCCTCACAGCACTAAGGAGCCACAGGCTGGCAAAAACCTGGAGCAAAGACATTGGCCATCCGCAGCCCTGCTGTGGGCCCATTTGCCAGCCAGCTGTGAAGCCAGCTTTGGGAAAACAGCCTCCTTCTCTCGGGGTCTGTGCCTGGCTTCTCTACTGGGCATATTATCGAGATAATAATCACAACAACAATAGAAGCTAACATCTATGAGCATTTATCATATATTAGACATCTGCTAAGCGCTTTATATGCCTCTTTGAATTCTCATAACAGCCCTATGAGCTGGGTGTTATTATTTTCCTCAATTTACAGACATGGTCCAAGCTCATACAGACACTGTCTCTTTCCCCTTCAAAAGCTGTCACCACTTAGCTGCTCTGAGGGAGTGTGTAGAAGGTCTGGAACGGGCTCCCCAGACCCAGGGGGGATGAGGGATACGGGAAACTGACACACTTTCAGGGTCTGTCCCGGGTTTGCCTTGACTTCAGGTCTTTTGAGATTGCACATTTTGATTGAACATATGTCCCCTCCTGGGAGCCTCATCTCAGGTCACCAGTTCCTGTCACTTGCCCTACGGTGCTCCAGAAGAAATAGGTATTGCCAGAGCTTAACCATTGTAGTTTCTCAATATTTGTTTTTGTCTTACTTAATAAGTGCTTATAGAGCACTTACTTAGTGGCGGGCCCTGCTCAAAGTGACTTACAAACATACAAGGTAGCGGCTACCAAGCATCTTTAATAGTCCATGAAAGGAAAAGATAGTTCTACACACAGTGAGTGCCTGGGAAAGTGATGCTCGCCCCCAAAGGAGATTCTCAAAGGCAACGTCTTCTACTTCCCACATCTGACTAGGAAGAGATGGCCTTTCAGTCTGCTCCCTGCAGGCAGCACCAGCTCTCACATGCATCCTCCCCTTGGTCAGTGGCCCGTGAGCCAGGGTCCCCGCAGACCCATGGCTGTCTTTGCTCTCCCTCCAGACTTCCCCCCGGTCTTCCACATCAAACTCAAGGACCAGGTGCTCCTGGAGGGAGAGGCAGCCACCCTGCTCTGCCTGCCGGCGGCCTGCCCTGCACCCCACATCTCCTGGATGAAAGGTAAGGAGATCACTTCTCCTCCAGAGACGGGCAGGCAAGTGGCCCCAAGGCCAAGGGATGTTCAGTGGGAAGTGGCAACTGAGGGGCCCCGGAGGACACGTGCACGGTGCACTGCGTCAGTCAGCAGCCCCTCCTGCTCCTCCTTTGCCCCCAGACAAGCAGTCCCTGCAGTCAGAGCCCTCGGTGATCATCGTGTCCTGCAAAGATGGGCGCCAGCTGCTGAGCATCCCCCGGGCGGGCAAGCGGCACGCCGGCCTCTATGAGTGTTCAGCCACCAACGTCCTGGGCAGCATCACCAGCTCCTGTACCGTGGCTGTGGCCCGTGAGCCCGGGGCAGGGACCAAGGGGGATGGTGGGGGATGGGCCCTAAGCTGAGGCACCGGGGCTCACCGGTTCCCCTTCTCTTGCCAGGCCTCCCGGGAAAGCTAGCTCCTCCTGAGGTGCCCCAGACCTACCAGGACACCGCGCTGGTGCTCTGGAAGCCAGGAGACAGCAGGGCACCTTGCACGTACACGCTGGAGCGGCGGGTGGATGGTGAGGGACCGGCAGGCTGGTGGGGGGAGGGAGGGCAGATGGAGGGCGGAGAAGCTGGGGAGACAAGTGCCTTCCCCGGGCACGGGTCCCCGCCCCAGGCTTCTCAGAGATGGCACTGGGAGCTTGGGCCCCCCCTTCTGTGGCCTCAGCCCCTCCCCCATGCTGCCTGTAGGGGAGTCTTCCTGGCATCCTGTGAGCTCGGGCATCCCTGACTGTTACTACAATGTGACTCACCTCCCAGTTGGCGTGACAGTGAGGTTCCGCGTGGCCTGTGCCAACCGTGCAGGGCAGGGGCCTTTCAGCAATCCTTCTGAGAAGGTCCTCGTCAGGGGCGTGCAAGGTCCGTGGGACAGGGTGGGGAGTGGCCAGAGAGGGCAGGGGCCGCTGAGCGCAGGGTCCACCCCCTCCTTGGCGCACGTGGTTTTGCCCCAGGGCACTATGGCGATGATTTTCTCTGTCTCCGTTAGATTCCTCAGCTCTGCCATCTGCTGCTCACAGAGACGCTCCTGTTACCTCAGGGCCGGCCAGGGCCCCGCCTCCTGACTCTCCTACCTCACCGGCCCCTTCACTGAGCCCCTCCCCGGCTCCTGCGCCCCCAGGCCCCCAGTCAGCCCCTCTCGGCCCCTCATCTTCCCCAGCACCCCCCAGCCAGGCCTTGTCCTCACTCAAGGCTGTGGGTCCACCACCCCAAACCCCTCCACGAAAGCACAGGGGCCTGCAGGCTGCCCAGCAAATAGAACCTACCCCACCCAGTGCCCAGGTCTCCCCAAGTGAGCCCAAGTCTTCCATCCCCGACACTGGGACCCGGACCCCAGCCTCCACCCCTCAAGGGGTAAAAACAGCATCTTCCTCAACTCCCCTATACATGGTGACCTCCTTTGTGTCTGCACCACCAGCCCCCGAGCCCCCAGCCCCTGAGCCCCCTCCTGAGCCCACCAAGGTGACTGTGCGGAGCCTCAGCCCGGCCAAGGAAGTGGTTGGCTCCCCGGCGGGAGGTCCCCCCAGCTCTTCCGGGCCGGAGGGCACCACTCTTCGAAAGGGCCCCCCTCAGAAGCCCTACACCTTCCTGGAGGAGAAAGCCAGGCAAGCGGGGCCAGGGCTGGGGAAGGGAAGAAGGCCAGAGGTGGGGAGTGTGTGGAGCTTTGGCAACGCAGGGATTCCGAGAGAAGACCAGCCTGCCAGGGCCTGGGGAGGGGGAGGTGATGAGATCTGGGTCCTTAGCACGGTTAAGTTCAGATTTTCCCTGGGCCAGGCACCGTGCTAAGCACGTTGGCCATGTGATCTCATTTAATGTGCACAGCTGAGAGGGAGACGCTGCACTATTCCATTCCACAGATGGAAACACTGAGGTTAAAGAGGTTGTGGGATTTGCCTGAGGTACCGAGCCAGTGAGTGGCAGAGCTGGCACGCAAACCCAGGTTCCTAGGGTTGAACTCCAGAGGCCACCCTGGGAACCACAGCATTCTTGCCCCCAGGGGTCCCTGCTACCCCCTGCTTAGCCCACACAAAGCAAGTGTCCCCCTCTCTCCTCTGAGCCTATGATATCCCCCCGGACACATAGGGGCCGCTTTGGTGTAGTGCGCGCCTGCCGGGAGAATGCCACCGGGCGAACATTCGTGGCCAAGATCGTGCCCTATGCGGCCGAGGGCAAGCGGCGGGTCCTGCAGGAGTACGAAGTGCTGCGGACCCTGCACCACGAGCGGCTCATGTCCCTGCACGAAGCCTACATCACCCCGCGTTACCTGGTGCTCATCGCTGAGAGCTGCGGCAACCGGGAACTCCTCTGTGGGCTCAGTGACAGGTAGCTGGGCGTTCTGGGGGAGCGGGAAGCGAGGCTGGGGGTTGCTGGGCTGGGATATCACCTGATCCCCCCCATTCCTGCAGATTCCGGTATTCGGAGGATGACGTGGCCACCTACGTGGTGCAGCTGCTACAAGGCCTGGACTACCTCCATGGCCGCCACGTGCTGCACTTGGACATCAAGCCAGACAACCTGCTGCTGGCTCCTGACAACGCCCTCAAGATCGTGGACTTTGGCAGCGCCCAGCCCTACAACCCCCAGGCTCTGCGGCCCCTTGGCCACCGCACGGGCACCCTGGAGTTCATGGGTGAGGGCACCATGCCAGCCAGGGGGGCGGGGTACCACCAAAGGGGCAGCAGCCAGGGCTCACACCACTTCACCCACATGTGTGCCATTTATTGAGTGCTTACTGTATGCGAGCAATGAATTAAGTCCTTTCCATGGATTTTTTTCAATTTCTCTTTAGCCCTGGAGATTGGCATAATATTTACCCCTATTTTACAGATGAGGAAACAGAGGCGCCCTGAGGTATTTGTTCAATATCAGACAGTTATAAATGGCAGAGCTAGGCTTTGATAAAGCTGGCAAGATAGGAGAATCAATTATTAATTTATATAAATAGGGGAAACTAGCTACCATTCAGCTACCTGCTGAATACATTCTGTTCACCGTCTCCATTCCTTAGAGTAACTCTGCAGGCTGCGCTTTACAGATGAGGCGATGGAGAGCCAGACAGGTTTAGCACGTTGCCCAGGGTGCTGTCGCTAGAAGGGGCAGGCTGGGATAGAGCCAGGCAGGCTGATTTCAAAGGCTCTTGATCTCTGGATTGGCCACACTGTCTGTGAATGGGCACCCCCCCTTCAGAGCTGATCTGAGAGAGCTGGTGACCCTGGTTCTCAGCTCCTCTGCAGTGCTGGGGACCCCCTACCATTCAGTGCCTGGGCTGATTCCTCAAGTGCCCGACGTCTCCCCTGGGGGCCATTCTGCTTGCCGACATCCAGGCCTGCTGCTCTGGTCGTACCCATGGTCTGGTGACCTGGGCACTGTCCTGCTCATCAAGCGCCCAGGGGCCTTCTCTGCGTCTCCCTGCTCCCTTGCCACCAGGAAGCTGGTTCAGTGTGGCCTCTTGTCTCCTGTCAGCTCCTGAGATGGTAAAGGGAGACCCCATCGGCTCTGCCACGGACATCTGGGGAGCGGGCGTGCTCACCTATATCATGTGAGTGCCCCCAGGACCCACCCTCTGCCTGCAGCCTTCCCCCGCCCCCACCTCCCCAGCCACACGTGCATGCGCGCGCACACACACACACGCAGACGTACACAAGTACCCAGGGGCGGGCAGCCTTGTCCCTGAGTACTGTGTCCCTAAGAACCCCCACACTAATGTCCCCCTGGACCTGTACGTTGACCCTCAGTCTGCATCTGTCAGCTGAACTGTCTCCTCTACAGGCTTAGTGGACGCTCCCCGTTCTATGAGGCAGACCCCCAGGAAACGGAGGCTCGCATTGTGGGGGGCCGCTTTGATGCCTTCCAGCTGTACCCCAACACGTCGCAGAGCGCCACCCTCTTCTTGCGAAAAGTCCTCTCAGTACATCCCTGGTAAGTGGGTCCCACACCTGCCAACCTCCCGGCGTCACCTGCCTCTGGCCTCAGACTGCCCTGGCCCAGCCCATGCCTAAGCCCCCCAACTCCTCCCCCGCCCCAGTAATGCACTGCTGCTGCTGCTGCTACTGTTACTCTTCCTACTCCTCCTACGTGGCTGTACTACCACCATTTACAGCCCATAACAGCCCTATGACATAGGCAGAATCACTGTCCCCATTTCAGAGACTGGGAAACTGAGTCTCAGCGTTGTCCAAGCGCACTCACTAGGGGTGGATCCATGATTGGGACCCCCATCTCTGGGAGGGTGGGGCCCCACTGTGCTCTAGGAGCCCTGCCTCCGTGCTCACTGTCCCTGGCTTGGCCTGGCAGGAGCCGCCCCTCCCTGCAGGACTGCCTGGCCCACCCGTGGCTGCAGGACGCCTACCTGATGAAGCTGCGCCGCCAGACGCTCACCTTCACCACTAACCGGCTCAAGGAGTTCCTGGGTGAGCAGCGGCGCCGCCGGGCCGAGGCCGCCACCCGTCACAAGGTGCTGCTCCGCTCCTACCCAGGCAGCCCCTAGCTGCTCGGACCACAGCCTGGCCTTGGGCTTCGACTCGGGGTTCCCGCTGATGCCCCGGGACATTCCAGGGCCCACACTGAGCCGGGTGGGCCCGGGGCTTCGGACACCACCAGCAGCAACATCCGGCCGGGCTATTACCTCATGGACCTGCGGGGACAGAGACCCCAGGCTTTGGCCAATGCCACCTGGCCAGAGCCAGAGCGGGAGACCCGTTGGCCAGGCTGGGTGGGGTCAGGAACAGGAAGAGAGGCAGGAAGGGAATGGGCAAGTGATGAGGAAGAGAAGCCGAGGGGTAGAGAGGGGGAGACTGTAGGAAGGTTCTGGGGGAGGGAGACAGGGTACCTGGGGGAGAACCAACCCAGGAGGGTGTGAGTGGCTGGAGAGGAAGAAAGGGGCGGCCCAGGGTGTCTACAGGCCGCGGGCTGGGAGTGTTAGTGAAGCAGGGACAGGACGTGGAGACAGTGCCAGGGAGGCAGAGCCAGTATGTGAGAGAGGGCAGCGAGGTGGGGGAGGGAGAGGAGAGAGGACCCAGGTGGGGGTGGGTGGCCAGCTGCCAGCATCCCCAGAAGGAGAAGCGTGGAGGGCTGAAGGCTGGAGGTGGTAGTCTCTCGAGCCAGCGCTCTCCTCCCATCCCAGTGGGTGCAGCTCTGGGCACTGTGCTGGCCCGAGCATGTCCCCACCTCCTCTCTGTGGCCTTTACCCTTCTTCCTATTCGTATTTATTTATTTATTGACTTTTATGAAGTCTCCCTGCCATCCAATCCCTATTGCCTATGTTATCCTGACCATCCCCCCAGCCATCCAGCTGTCTGTGCAGCTGTGTGTCTGTCTGTCACAAGGGAAATAAAAACAGCAAGCAGCAGGACCTATGTGTGTGGTCTATGGGGAGGGATGGCTGGGGGTACGGGGACAGGGGCATTCTAGCCTTCTCTGGGCCAATGAGAGCCAAGGTATACCAGCTGGTACCTTGGGACCTTCCTCCCTCAACCCCTGACCCTCCTGGCCCCTCACCTCTCTCTTATTCCTAGCGGGAGGAAAGGTGTAGGTCTGTTTCTCCCTCTAAAGTTTCTGGAATCCTGGCAGGACCACTGAATACCCACCACCACCCTCTAAGCAGACTGGTGGCCCCCACCTCTTCTCACATGTTCCATCAGCACAGCTGGGAGGATGCTGGGCTCTGGAATGGATCAGCCCACACCCCAGTCCCGGCTCAGGAGGCAGGGCAGCTCTGGTCCTGACCTCTGGAGCAGAGGGGGTGTCATCGTGATGATTGGTGCGAGCAGGTGGTGTGAAGAGCTGTAGAGGAAACCAGGACAGGCCCATGTGTCCACGCTCTTCAGTGTTAGAGCACCAGTCAGGACACACAGGGCACCCGCTGCACAGGGCAGCTGTGAGTGCTCAGGTCGGCGTGTCCGCTGTGATGGGGCCATAGACGAGCATTTTCCTAGGACTCAGGGACACTTAAGCTGGACCTTCTTATTCCCACAGCAAGCCAGGAGGTCCCCTGGGTGCTAAGGTGCCTTGACTCTAGCTGCCCCCCGCAGTGCTATGGAAGGGTCACTGGGACCTATAACTGAGCTGCTCCGCCTTGAGATAGGGGGACAGGGAGCCAGTTCTTGTGTCCAGAGGGACTGTTCCCCCCACCCTTCCCCACACTGCAAACTCTGTTTTGGCAATGTAATAGGAATAAAGACTTTCTCCATGAGCAGGGGCAGCTGGTGCTGGTGTGTTGCTGATTGAGGTTGAAGGCCCCTTGGCAGTAGCCCAAACAACCCTCTGCCCAGCCCAGCCTGGCCTCTTTGGCTTCTCAGGACCCCAGGGAAGAGGCAAGCCCCAGCATCATAAAATAACAGGATATTAAAGCCAGCTGGAAGGGACCAGAGAGACACCTTTCCCACCTGCCATTTTAGTGACGAAGATATACAGTTTGCCTGTGAGAATCTCTAATCCCCTACACACTGCAAGTGTTTTCATATAAAAATGAGGTGCCTGAACTCATATCTTGATAAACGGTAAAATTCTTCTCCTGTCCCCCTTCTGATCTTGAGCTTTCTTCTCATCTCCATTGAAAATGGCATGTGAACTGCTTGTTCCAAACCCAGAGGAGCAAGGGTAATTTATGTCAGCAGAGCCGTGTCGAAATTGCTCTGATCAAAAGGTGACAGCGCTTCGCACCTGGGCGGGCAGTTACAATGAACAGAAGCAAGGCTCACCTGGTGCCCTGGCCTGGGCAGACTGGAGCCCAGGTAAGTCTTAGAGGGATTAACCCCTTCACCCCAGGTGGTCTGATGCCCCTATGCACCAGCTTATGCCCAGAGAGGGTGCCCAAGTCTGCCCCAGACTTAAGTCTGCCCAAGACTTAGAGTTTCAGTGTTAGTGCCAATCTCCAGGGACAGTATAGCCCAGCCAGACCCTACCATGTCACATGGAGGGGAGTGAGTGGGAATGGGATGGCAGGAGAGGATGCTGTTCTCAAAAATCTTTAAGGCCCCGTCTAGGTTTATCTCAGTTTACCACCAGGAGGCACAGTGTGGAAATGACAACCCTAGACTCCTGGGGTGGGGGGAGTAAGGTACTTCCAGATTGGTCCTGACTGCCACGTAGCCCTCTCATAATTGGCTAGATGGACAGTGAAGTCCATAGCTACTCTGGCTTCATTCAAGGGCACCTCCACAAACACTCAAAACCCTTAACTGAGTGTGTCTGGGAAGGACACATTGTCCCACTGTCCAGGGACTGACCTGAGTGTAAACTGCCCCAACAAGGAGCTGAGTCTCTTGTCGACCTGAGGCCTCGTCTGGTCCTCCTGGGAGTGAGATGGCTACTCCCTGCTCTAGGAGGGGATGGGGCCATGTCCAGCTGCCCAGCTGTCTGGGCGCTGATGTGTGGTGCACCCCAGAGCTGCTCAGATATCCCCCCCGGGGGCTGCCCCAGTGGCTGAGCTAGCATCCCAGGCATCCTCAGGCTAGATAAGGAGCCTCCTTGGGTCAGGGGGCGGGGGCTGGGGTCCCCAAGTGTTTGGGGCAATTATGCCAAACAAGGCAAGGAGGGGAGTGATGTACAAAACCTGGGCCTGGGGCTGAGCACCTGCCCGTGCCCTTGCTGTGCCATCTGGAAGGGCTCCGTGCCACCTGCTACCCAGCTAGTCGACCCAAGTCCTGAAGTTGACCCCTCACGGTGAGTCCAGATCCTCAGGTCAGCCCTGGACACTCCCACTTCGGGGGATGTTCTGAATCCACAGGGAAAGGGCTGAAGTTCAGAGTTTCTGTGTCAGTCTAGACCCCTTTGTTTTCTGCTCCCCAGATGTCCAAAGCAGCTCCCCAGCCAAAAAACCGGTGGCTGCAGCCCCACCTCCAGGAGGTACCCTGGATATCAAGGACCCCCAGGTCCAGAAGGCGGCCATTCACATCCAGGCCTCATACCAGGGCCACAGGTGAGGAGGCAGCCCTGGAGAACCTCTGGAGGAAGGGAGCTGGAGCTGCAGAATGCTCATGACTGCATTTGGGGGGTGGAGGAGGGATGAGCACAGGGTCATGGACTGCTAGGGTCACTGGACTTAGGGGAGAGCAGTTACCCAGGTGTGGAAGGGTGACTGACACACAGTAGACAATTTTATTAGGGTAACAATTCAGGAGTAGCCGCTTTCCCTACCCCCCCCCCCCCACCGCCTTGTTTAAGGGTCTAGTGGGCTGAGGGGTGGGCAGGGAACGATGTACTAATGGACAGGGCTGCAGGTGGGCCAGGGTCTTGTCATGGGAGCTCTGGGCCCTGACCTGGAATGCCGGTAGGTCCCGGAAGGAGCTGCACGAGAAGGGGCCGCCGTGAGTGCTGGAGCAGCTGAAGGATGTGGTGCTGACCGAGGGCAGCACAGCAAAGCTGACCTGCCGCATTTCGGCTTTCCCGGATCCATTCATCCGCTGGACGGCAAGGACGGCAAGGACGGCAAGGATGGCAAGGAGCTGCGCGACGGGCCCAAGTATCGCTACGTCTTCGAGGACCGAGATGTAGTCGCACTGGTGGTGCGCAATGGCGAGCTGGCAGACCTGGACCGGTAGAGCATCAATGTAACCAACCCCTTCGGCCAGTGCTCCTAGTCGGCGCGCATCCTCGTGGAAGGTATGCGCACCCTGGGTGCAGTGCCACCGAGCAGAGCAGCACCACCCAGCGGGAGCCCGCAGCCGGGTCTAGCCGCTTTGACCGCTGGGCCTTGCCTTGGCATGTCCGGATGGGGATGTGGCCCAGCCCCGGCACAGCCTGAGGCAGAGGCCTTTCCCACACCAGAATTCTGTCCCATCCAGCCTAAGAAGTCTGCCGTGGGCTTGTCACTCGATTCCAGGACCCCAAGGTCACAGCGAGCCAGAAGCAGAGCCAGGGTTAGTGCCCTGGTCTTCTGGCTCTCATCCCAGGGCAATTTCCAAGGCACCAGGAGATGTGCGAACATTCCCGGACTTTCACCACTAGAATCTCTTTTGATCCTCCACTCACTCTGTGAAGGGCAGCATTAGTCCCTCTTGACAGTCGAGATGATACCCCAGAGAGGCTAAAGACTTGCTCAATGTCACACAGCGAGCTTAAATCCATCACATATTTAGAGCCAGGCATTAGCTGGGGAGGTCATGTCCCTGCCCATCTCACCTCTAGGTCCCTCCCTCCCTGGGTGGCTCTTTCCCTTCCTCTAGTACCGGCGAAGATTCAGAAGGGACCGGATAACACTAAGGCGCGCAAAGGCACCACGGTAACGTTGATTGCCGTGATCATGAGCGAGGCTGCGCCCGACGTGGGCTGGACAAAGGACAGGGAGTACATCGTTGAGGACGACGTGGGGGTGGAGGTACTTGCTGTACTTGTAAGGACAGCGTCTGGAGCGGGAGCTTGGGCGGGACGGGGCCTAGAAACCCGCGCGAGTGGGATGGGAGGCGGGGAACTTGGGAGGCGAAGAACAGAGTTGGCTAATTAGCCCGTCCAGGGCGCACGTAAACTGACCCCAGGACCTGCTCTCCCCCTCTTCCCACCTAAAGTGTTCTTCGAGATCGGCAGCGCCACCACGACGCTGACTATCCGCCGGGCCACGCCCGAGGACGCGGCAAGTACGAGGTATACGTGGAGAACAGCCTGGGCATGGACCAGAGCTTCGCTCGCGTGGACGTGGCCTGAAAGGGCCCCTCAGACCCTTCGCCCTGGCTGGAGCCCCGGGTGGGTGGGACAGACAACCCTTCTTCATCATGCTTAATAAAGCTGCTCTCTCTGACTCTCCGCGTCTATTCTATTCTTTTGAGACGCCATTTCCCCTGCATTTGCACCCACTCTTATTCCAGACCTACACACCAAGGTCACAGAATGTTGGGGTCCGGATGTTTGGAGAGTGCCTAGTCCAGTGTTTCATTTGCAGACAATAAACCTGAGATGACTTCTCTCACGGTCAAAAGTTCTCTCCCTTCCCAGGCTGGCAGAGGAGCCTACGACTCCGCCTTCTCTTTTGTATACCCCAAGCCCTGCCCACTCCCGGGGGGTTTGCACTCTGCCCCCGCCCATTTCAAGGCTAGCCACACCCCCTCGGGTCTCTAGCCTCGCTCTTCCCTGTGATCCGGCTCTCAGCTTTGACTCGTACCCCTGAGCCCTTTCCCAGATAGCTCATGTCCTAATCTTAAATTCCAACCTCTGCTTCTCAGGCTCCACCCTTCTTATTTATATCCGCCCCCGCTAGATTCCTTGGCCACGCCCCCATATTCTCCCATAAATCCCACCTCCTCTCTTTTGATTAGAAAGCAAGCAGATAGTAAAAACTACAATTCCCGGCAGACTCCGCGAAGGAATTCTCGCGAGTTGCGAGAAGACACGTGCGCGGAAGGAGCAAGCAGTAGCGGGCGACAGATCTGGCAAAAGGGAACTAGTGGTAAAGGGAGCTGGTGGAGGGGCGGCGAAAGGGGTACAGGGCAAAGGACGGACGGTGGACCGAGAGCGGCTCGGAGGTCTTGGCTGGCTCTCCGCACTTCCGCTCTTGTGCTGGTCCCACAACCCCTGGCTACGCGAGCCTAGGATTTATTAGTCAGAGTCAGTTGTGGGGTTCAGAGGGTCAGCAGTCAGTTCTCCGAATCCAGAGATTCAGTACTTGTCATCAGTATCGGTAATCAGGGACTTGGTAGGTTCGGTGTTTGGGATGCTAAAGGAATCAGTCTTTTGATTCAGGGTTCATCACCTAGAGGTTAGTTTTAGGATTCAGGTTCAGCCTATATAGGTTTTTTGCTAGGATTTGGGATGTATCAGATGCGGATCAGTGTTAGTTCAGTACGTGGGATTCATTCTTAGGATTGTAGTTGAATATTTGCAGCTCACTCAGGTTCTGGGGTTCAATATTCAGGGTTCACTATTTGGGTTCAGGGCTTAACATCTAGAGTGAGGAAGCAACAATTGGAAATCAGTGGGTTTGGGGTTTCGGTTTTTTGAGGTTTGGGGTCTGAGAAGAGCGTCTCTTGCTGAGTTTCTGAGTTTGCTGAATTTGTGGCCAGAGGGAAGTCTGTTAGGGGCCAAATTGTGGGGTGTGAATTGGGTGAAATCACTGTGGGGTTTGAAGGCGGGCTGGAGTCTAGGCTGGGATTTGAGTTGTGTGGGATTTGTGAGGTGTTGTATCCTGGGCAGGTCTATATTGAACTTCGGGTTTACATCCTCCAGGAGGACTCTGTTGCTCTTTGGGGTTTGGGGCTTGTTTGGGGTATGAGTCAGGTTCCTGGGTTGGGGTGTGAGATCTGAGCCTGACTTCTCTGTTGGGATTTGAGGTTTAGGTAGCAATCGCCATCATGCTCAAAGCAGTGATCCTGATTGGAGGCCCTCAAAAGGGTGAGGAGCCAGGAGAATGGGGGGAGGAGGTTGGGCTGGAGTGGTTGGTGGGGTAGGGGCAGAGGGAGACAGAAAGCTGAAATGTGCTTCTTTCTCCTCTCCCAGGGACTCGCTTCAGGCCTTTGTCATTTGAGGTGCCCAAACCCCTGTTTCCTGTGGCGGGGGTCCCTATGATCCAGCACCACATTGAGGCTTGTGCCCAGGTAACCCCATAGGCTCCGCTCTCCCACCCCACTTCCTGCTCATGTTCTTCATGCTTTATTTCCCTCTTTTCAACCATGACCTTCCCACAGGGACCACAATTTACAAATGAAAATGTGAATGTCGCCCCCTGGAGTTGTGCAGTACAGCTGCCCTGCTGTCTTCCCCTAACCTAGTCTCTCCTCTGGCCTTGTGCTCAGATTTCACTCCTATTTTTAAAGCATGGAATGTGAGATCAGGCAAGAATCTCAGAGACAATTTAACACTGTAACAGGGGAACCTTAATGACAGCAAAGCACAGAACTCATACCTTTGCTCACTGTGGAGCTAATTTCTTTATTGCTTTTGGTATTGAAGCAGGCACGGTTTTATTTGAATCCAGTCTCTGCCTGCTGTAAGGACTTGGGTAAATTTCCCACCCTTTCTGAGCCTTAGGTTCCTTACTTGTAAAATGGAGGTGATTAGACCTGCTTTGTGGGGTGGTGAAGCTTGCGATGATGTTTGTAAAGTGCCTAGTACAATGTAGGCTCTTGATAAATGATATCCTCATCTCAGGCTCAGATTGACAGATAATAAATATGGGGGGGAAATGAATGGGTTATTTTTTTTTCTTCTTTTGGCTGCATTGGGTCTTAGTTGTGGCACGTGAGATCTTCATTGAGGCATGCATGGTCTTTCATTGAGGCACATAGGCTTCTCTCTAGTCGTGGCGCGCAGGTTTTCTCTCTTTGGTTGTGGCACATGGGCTCCAGGGCACGTGGGCTCTGTTGTTCGCGGCACTTAGGCTCTCTAGTTGAGGCACGTGAGCTCAGTAGTTGTGGTGCGCAGGCCTAGTTGCCCTGCAGCATGTGGGATCTTAGTTCCCCAAGCAGGGATTGAACCCACGTCCCCTGCATTAGAAGCCGGATTCTTTACCACTGGACCACTAGGGAAGTCCCTGAATGGGTTATTATTTAACACAGCCTCGTAAGCAAAAATCATCCCTAGGGTGAGCCCCAATTCAGATGTGAGGAGGCAGGGGATCATAGAATAATAAAAGATTAGAAGATCAGGGGCAGAGACTTCCTCCAACTTCCTCATTGTCCAGAGGAGAAAACAGACCAGAGTGGTAAAGTGAGTGCCCAGGGGCCCCACAGCTGAGAATGAAACTGTGATCTCCAGACTTATGGGCCAGTATCAGGGATTTCTCCCTCCTTTCATTCCCTACTATCAGATATTTTTTTCTTCCAACCTCTTCCCTTGTCCCCAGGTCCCTGGGATGCAGGAGATTCTGCTCATTGGCTTCTACCAACCTGATGAGCCCCTTACCCGGTTCCTAGAAGCTGCCCAGCAGGAGTTTAACCTTCCAATCAGGTGTCTGTGCATGCATGCTCTATGGGGTTGGGGGGCCGTGCCCTAAACCTCTGGTTCTCGGGAGTGAGGTGAGTCAGCATTCGCTGGACTTTACCCTCACATACTAGGAGGATTCTTACTTGGTCATCTCGGAATCCCTGAATATATTGAGTTTCTCTGTGGGCCTCGGGCAGGTGTACCTCTGGGAACAGGAGGAGTCAGGTGCCCAGGCTCCTGGTATCTGTCTCCTCTGATCTCACTGAGCTGGCCCTGGGGTCTTGGGGACAGGTACCTGCAGGAATTTGCCCCACTGGGCACAGGGGGTGGTCTCTACCATTTCCGGGACCAGATTCTGGCTGGAGGCCCCGAAGCCTTCTTCGTGCTCAATGCTGATGTCTGCTCCGACTTCCCCTTGAGCGCTATGTTGGATGTCCACAGACACCAGCCTCACCCCTTCTTGCTCCTTGGCACCACGGTGAGGCAGCAAGGGGGGCTGGAGGGTGCAGAGGGGGTGATCCAGAAAGGTTTCTGGAATGTAGGTGTTGGGAGGGAGGGGCAGCCCAGGAGGGTGGAGTGGGATCAGTCATCAGGAGGGAGATGGGCCAGAAACCCCAGCCGTGGAGGTGGCGGTGGGGACCCCGAGCCCTCTGGCTGCTCAGCAGTAGGGAGCGGGCCAGGGGTGGCGGCAGCTGCCAGCTCTCACCCTTGCTGATGCGTGCCCGGTGCAATGGGAGAGGGAAAGAAAGAGAAAACAGACCTTGCTGCCCTGGAGCTGGCAGGTCACTGTCTCGGTGTGTCTGTCTTTCAGGCTAACAGGACACAATCCCTCAACTACGGCTGCATTGTAGAGAATCCACAGACGCATGAGGTGAGAGCACAGAGGGGTCTGGCTGGGCACCTGCTCTGTTCCTCACCATCCCCCAGCCTCTAGAGAATGCTGGAACACTTTGGGATGGGCCCCAGTCTTGTGAAACAGGTTGTTCATCTCATATCCCTTCTAGAGAGGTTGGCGAGAGTGAAGGGCTGACAGGAGATGAATGATCAGGGCACTTTGGGAGCACAAAAGGAAGCCCAACCCAGCCTTGCCTGGGTGGGGGAGGGGAGAGCTCCCTGGAGAAGGCATGTTCTGAGATGAGTTTTAGATTTGTTTACATGAAGGAGACAGGAAGGCATGTGCAAAGGCCCAGAGGCAGGAAACAGCACAGCGCCTCCAGAATTATGGAGGTCGGAGCATAATCGGCAAGGCAGAGGGTCTCTGTCCCTGTTTGTGAAGCTCCCTGCCCCTGAGCCTGACTGACTTTCATGCACCTCTTTTATTTGTTCAAGCTTTGGTAGTAAAAATACATGTAAACACACACACACACACACACATTTTATTTTGAAGTTTTATGCTAGGCACTAGCTAGGTGTGAGGGAAACAGCCGAAGGACAATCCCTGCTTCTCAGGAACCCTTGGACTAGTGGGAGAGACGGTCAAAAACTAACCATCACAAGTGATACAAGTGCTACCCGTGAGGTGTGGCCAGAGGCCAGAGGTGCCCAGACCTGAGAAGCCAGCTCTGGGGCAGAGTGGACTCATAGAGGAAGTGACAGTGCCAGCTGGGTTTTGAAAACCGTGTTTTCCAGATGAAGAGTTGGAACGGGGCATTCCCAGCACAGGTATACAGTAGCATGGAGTTGTGTTCTGGAAGTACTGGGAGGTGGGCAGGAGAAAGGCATGAGTTCAGACTTATCTTGAAGGTGAAGGCCAGTGGCAAGATGCAGTCTGCACTTTAGGAAGACCACTCCGGCAGCAGGGACAACCTGGAAGTCAGAGGGCCTTAGGGGTTGGTGGCAGTGGCCTCTCCTCCACTGAGCCCAGCCCACCCTGTCCTCAGGTCCTGCACTACGTGGAGAAGCCCAGCACGTTTGTCAGTGACATCATCAACTGCGGCATCTACCTCTTCTCCCCGGAAGCCCTGAAGCCCCTTCGGGATGTCTTCCAGCGTAATCAGCAGGATGGCCAACTGTGAGGCAGGCTCCGTGGCCCTGTGACCGCAAGTGCCCCTGGTCATGGCCCCCCGCCCCCCAGTCTCTGCAGGCTCCGTCTCCACCCGCTCACCTTCCTTCTCCTTCTCATCGCCACTTGTCATCTCCAGCCGAGCCTCCCAGTCCCTCCCTTCCTAACCTCATTCTGTCCCTCTTCCTTATCCATCCCAGTTCCTCTTCTGTCACCGCCTGCCCACTCCCCTTCTGGTCCATTTCTCTCAAGCCCTGAGTGTCCCAGAGATGCCTTTCAGAACAGACGGCAGCACACACACTTGGGCGCACACAGGCTTGGGTGCAGACACACACACACACACACACACACACTCACACACACTCTCTCTCTCTCTCTCTCTCTCTCTCTCAGGCTGAGGCCTGGGACCTGTTCCCTTCTGTGGATCCCTGCCTTTGCTCCCTCCTCCCCTACCCATCTTCCCATCTCATGCCTAATTCACTCATCACCATCGTCTCATTCCCACCCATCTCTCTCCTTCTCTCTCCATCTCTCCTGGCCTCTCGGTCTGTTTCTGCTGAGCTGGCATCTCCACCATCTCTCTCCCTCTCTTTCTGTGACTGTCTCTGCCCTCACCAGCTGCCTTCCTCTGGGGTGAGTCTGTCTGTGTTTCATTCCATCCAGTGAAAGGGAGGGTGACCAGAGAGGGGTTCAGAGGAGTGGATGGGTGGGGGAGAAGGGGGAAAGGGGGAGAAGCCAGGTCTGGTCAAACTCCATCTGGATGGGGCAGGATGGGCAGCAGGTCTGTGCCTGGGGACACAGCTTGGGGAGGAGAGGGGATGATGTATGTGAGGGTGATGGGAGAGCTTCCTGGGATGTGGGCATCCCTTTGGAGCAGATCTGATCAGACCTGGAGAGGTGGTGGGATTCACTCTGATTCCTATTCCCAAAAGACTGGGTTGGCCCCCTAGTCCGGCTCACCTGGAGAACTGATGTCAGCATCCCCTTCCTTTGCGCCAGGGAGGACTCTTCAGGCTTGTGGCCCGGGGCAGGTACCATCCGCCTGGAACAGGATGTGTTCTCCGCCCTGGCAGGGCAGGGCCAGATCTATGTGCACCTCACTGACGGTATCTGGAGTCAGATCAAGTCTGCAGGGTATGGGAGGTGCCTCTGATGCGGTGGTTGGGTCACCTAGCAGTTGAGACTTTGGGGTGGTGGGCACAGGCTCTGCTGGCCCTTGAGCCCCTGCTCCACTTTCTGGCCTCCAGCTCAGCCCTCTACGCCTCCCGCCTCTATCTGAGCCAGTACCAGCTCACTCACCCAGAACGCCTGGCCAAGCACACCCCAGGGGGCCCACGGATTCGAGGTACCCGTCCTGCCCCAATTCCTAAGCTTTGCCCCCCAGCCCAGTCCCCTCTCCCCTCTGAGCCATGACTCCTCACCTCAGATGCAGAGGTCAAGTCTCAATCCCTGCCCTCCCTGAACCAGATGTGGTTTGGGGTATTTGCCCCCAGATCCTCTCTTCTGCTTCTAGGAAATGTTTACATCCACCCAACGGCTAAGGTGGCCCCATCGGCTGTGGTAAGTGGTGGCCCCGCCCAGGGGAAGGAAGGTGGCCACCGGGATGGGTGGGGATACCTCCCAAGGTCAGAGTGGTCTCTCCACTTTGTCGTGGCCTGTTGTGGCCTCAAGCAGGTCCCTTCCCCCTTATCTGTTCTGTGAGGGGATTGGATTGGTTCTGCTCTTCTCCACAGCTGGGCCCCAACGTCTCCATCGGGGAAGGGGTGACCGTGGGCGAGGGCGTGCGGCTCCGAGAGAGCATCGTCCTCCACGGAGCCGCGCTGCAGGTGGGCGTCCAGGTGCACGCGGCAGGTGTGGCGCCCCGAGAGGCCGCGGGGAGGGGCGAGCCCCAGGGGCCCTGCACCTGGCCCCTCCTCAGCCCCTCACCTCCCGTCATGCTGTTTGGCAGGAGCACACGTGTGTTCTGCACAGCATCGTGGGCTGGGGGAGCACGGTGGGGCGCTGGGCCCGCGTGGAGGGCACGCCCAATGACCCCAATCCCAACGACCCCCGAGCCCACGTGGACAGCGAGAGCTTATTCAAGGATGGGCGGCTGCTGCCCGCCATCACCATCCTCGGTAGGCTTCCCGGGGCCCTCGCGGTGAGAAACCTCCACGGGTGAGGGCCGTGCCCTGTGGGAGCCTGTGTGCGTGTGTGCATGTGTGTGCGCGCGTGTGTGGGTTTTATTCCCTTAGCAAACATTTCCCATGCCTGCTGCGTGCCAGGTCCTGTGTGCGTCACAGGGGGCGTGAGGCTGGGGCACAGACGGACCGGGAGGGATCCCTTCCAGGTGGCGGTGGCCCCCAGCTCATCGCCTCTCCCCTCCCCTCCCCACGGCCTCCCTCGGGTGCACTCGTCCACACGCAGGCTGCCGCGTCCGGATCCCTGCCGAGGTGCTCATCCTGAACTCGATTGTTCTGCCGCACAAGGAGCTGAGCCGCAGCTTCACCAACCAGATCATCCTCTGAGGGGGGCTCCCAGAACCCCCCCACCCCCCGCCCCGGCTCCTATCCGCTTGCCGTGAGGCTCCTGTCTGCATGGGCAGCCTCTGTCCAGGAGGGACTGGAGGAAGCCAGGCGGGCTCTTCATGCACGCGGGGAGCCGCGCGGGTGGCCGGGGGACGGGTGGCCTCCCTCTCCACTCCCTAATAAACCCGGGTGAACCTTGGAGCCAGCACGGACTCCGCTTGTGCCTGGGCTGGGGATGCGGGTGGGAGGGGGGCAGCTGAGTCAGGCCCCCCCACATTAGCATTTAAATTGGAGTCGTTGCTGTGGGCTCATGAATAATGAATCTGGAGCCCTGGTGACTCTCCCCCTCCCGCTGCCCCAGCCTCTCGCGCTGCCCTGGAGGAAGGCCCTCAAGGCTCCCAGCGCGCGGGCCCCGCCTCCACCCCGAGGCTGCCTCCCTGCTCCTCTCCACTGGGCCTGGCTCAGGCTCCGGAGTGTCAGGATTCTGAAGGGAAGGGGAAGGATTGCGGTTGGGTCGTGGGGTGCAGGCGGCAGGCACGGGGACTGGGAGCCCAGGGCCCAAGGTTGGGTCGCTAGGTGCCCACTCTCCTTGGCTCCTGCCGAGCGCCGGCCCTGGCCCGCTCTCTACTTTGCCAGCTCCATCTGCTCCCAGCCTGGCTTTTGGTGGGGTGGGGGTTTCTCTCCCGCCCGAGGCCTGGTATCTGTCTCCTGGTCCCTGGCAGGCAGGGTGGGTCTGAGCTGGTGCCTTTCTCTCCAGAAGCACAGTGGGAGCTGCTCTGTTCTAGGAGGGGAGGGGCCCTGGCCACCTCCCTCCACCCTGGCTCTGCCCTTTGTGGGGTGGGTCTCAGTCTCCCTTCCACATTCCTGAAGCCCCAGGGAAACCCAGCCACCTCTCATGTTTGCCCGTGACCCCCGTGTGCCCCTCCTGGTGCCCCCCTTTCCCCAGCTGTGGGTGCGGAGCTTAGTTGCCAGCTGAGCTGGTAATGATCATAATCTGCTAATTGAGAGGAATCTAATTACCCAAAGAGGATGGGGGGGCAGGGCGTGGGCGGGAGGGAGGAGGGGGTCCTGGCAGCAGGAATGGGTGGCAGCAGCAGGGCGCCGGGGCCTGGGTATCAGCACCAGGGTCGGGACAGAGCCCAGGATTTCAGAGCTCCAGAGCTGGGCAGTTAGGAAGATGCACTTTTTCAGGAGCTGGGCTAAGGGTGGCCTGGGGATGGGGCTCGGTGTGACCTCCCAGCCCCTGGAGGCCCCGTAGGCTGTGTCAGAGCACGTGTGAAATGACCAGGGGTTTTTACTGGTCCTGACCTACAACCTGCCTGGACTCAGCCCTTTTCTTGCTTCCCATTCCTGGTCCCTCCAGTCTCTGCCTCCCGCCCAGACCTCCTGTCACCTCTGCATGGGGTCCCGAGGGGGCTGCAGATGTCTCCTCTGGGCAGGGGTCAGCCCCCTGAGGGAAGGGCTGGGAGAGGGGTGGGCCACAGGGCCAGGGGCTGGGTCCCTTCCTCTCCTCCCCCCAGTCCTGACCCTTCTGTTCCGAGTGGTTGGCAAAGGCCATGGCAGCTTCATCATAAATATGATAATTTAATTATTTTCTCAGCAAAACACCGTGAAATCCAATAAGTCTGTGTCAGGCCCTGGCCCCTGGGATCCCCCTCCTGGGCTCGGTGGGGGTGGGGACAGGCACTGGACAGGGACGGGGTCAGTGTTTGAAGTGTAGAGGGGCTAGTGAAGCTGAGGTCTCTGTGGCGGGCACCACCCACACACACACACACACACACACACACACACACACACACACGGAGTGACTGTGATGTGTGCTCAGGTGGAGAGGGGTCTAAGGAGAGAATTTCCAATGCCCCTCACTCCTCTCCAGCCCAGTCTGCCCTGGGCGGGGCCTAGCACCCCTCCACCTATTAGGGCACCAGGCAGAGCCCGGGATGTGGGAGAACCCTGCCTCTGGAGGGGACCGTGCAGAGCCCCCTTCACCACCTCCGGGACCTCATTGGCCCTGTAAGGGTAGGAGGATGCTGGCCCTGCTAGAACGGAGGGAACTGGGGTGGGAAGGAGGGGGGAGGGGGGAGGGATGCGGGGGAGGGGTGCTCTCCTGCCATTAGCGCTTTTCTTGGTTTCCATAAAAAGATTACTCTGTAAAATCAGCGAGGGAGAGCAAGCTGGGGGCCGGGGAGGGGGTGGGTCCCTGGCACTAAGCTGGATGGGGTGACAAGAGGAGGAGAGCTGGGGACGGGGACTGAGCATGGAGAGAAATCTGGATGGGCTTCAGGAGACGGCCAGGGGGAGAGGCTGAGCCAAGAACACAGACTGGGGGGAGGCTGGCCAGGATGGGGTGGGGCGGGGGCAGGGCCCTCATCTCCCTCCCGCCTGGGCCTCCTTCCCACCCCCATCTCCGTTCCCTCCCCCTGGCACTCAGCAGCCATTATCGGGGGAGCAGATTGCAGCCCCCTCCCCCTCTCCGGGAAGCAGGCACAGCTGGGGCCCTGCCACATCTGCCGCATCCGCATGGAGCACAGCTGGGTGTGCCCAGAGCCACGCTCCCCAAAACACAAAGTGGGGGCGGGGGCCAAGGGGAGCCCAGACCCCTGAGACAGACACACTGACACCTCTGCCAACAGACACAGACTCCTCCAGGCGAAGCGACACCCACCACCACACACGCTCCCTCGTGTGCAGAGACAGGAGAACTGACAAACATGCAATTACTCTGCCCCGCCTGCCGCCCTCACCCCTTCCTCCTCCTCCCCTTCCTTCCCTACAGGCTCCCCTCCACCGCCTGGGCCACCTATGAACCGCCCTCAGCCCTCGTCTGGAGGGAGCAGGGGCTTCACTCTCCCCAGGCACACCCTCTGAAAGGCTTGGAGAAGAGGAGGGCAAGGAGTGGTGAGTGCCATCAGGTCTCAGGCTTGAGCCTGCGGAAGCCACTGCTCCCTTCCGTGCCCACGCCCCTCCCCACAAGGAAACCCCCTCTGAAACATTGGCCCTTGCCGCCCAGGACGTGATGGGGTCTGCATCCCAGGGCGGGCTGGCTGTGCATCCTTGATTGTGGTCAAGTCCCCATGACAGTCTGTGTTCCACTGGCCACCTCAAGGAGGCGCTGTATGTCCTGCCTGTCCAAGTTCCAGCCAGAGCTGGGTGGCCCCCAGGGTCGGCCCCTGCCACTCCCCTCCCCAACAATCTGTACCCTCCCCTCAGCAATGCACCCCTCCGCTTAGCTCTGCTACCCCAACAGGCACAGGGTATGGGGCCTCCATCAATGGCGGAAAAGTCCCCCTCCTCTGAAGAGATGATCAGGAGTCCCTTCAATTCCCAGGCGATGACCACCTCCGGCCTCTGATTAAATCCTGCTCCTTTGTAGCCCTCGTTTCTCGCACTCATCTCCTTGGCCCTGATGTCTTGGCCTCAGCCCCCTCCTCCCTGCCTCCCCCCACCCCCGTGTCCCATGCCTCGCCCCGCCCCAGCCCCTCAGAGCTTTAATCCCTCCTGCTCCCGTGCTGCCTTATCTGCTCCCAGCAGCTTTCACTGCTGCAAAGCCCTCCCCCTCCTCTGGATCTTCTTCCCCCCTCCTTGCCCGGTTGTCTCTTCTCTCTGACCAGCATCCCCCGGCCTGTCTTTGCGGCTCAGACCCCCATGACGACTCCTGGCTGACCAGATCTGCACCCCAGTGCCTTTTGCCCTCTCTCCAGCCTCAGCTCCGAGGTTGCCAGCTGCCCACCCAGTCCCACATTGGCCTCTTCCCACCCCAGCCCTCCCCCACAGGCCCCACAGACTTGGTCAGTTTCTGACCAGCCAAGATTTTTTCATCTTTCTTCCTTCCCTGCTCTCCCTTTCCTGGCCCCCTCCCCCAGTTCCTCCATCCGCCCCTCGATCTTGCACATGGTCCCCTTCAATCCCAGTGACCCACTGCCTCGGCTCAGGCATCCCTGAAACAGGATGCGGGGTTGTCAGTGCCAGCCACAGGAGAGGGCTCAGGGCTGGGCTGGCCCTCGGACAGGCTAGGGGGTGCAGAGTGCTGGCGGGCAGTGGGGGCAGGGCCCGGCGGCGGGACGCTAACCCTCTTCAGTTGCCTCAGATCACGTCCGGACCTCCCCACCCCCTTCCCTGGGACTCTCATTAACCGCTTCTCCTGCCTCGTCCGCGGCATAAATAACCCAGATAAATCAGCCGCCGTCCGCCCCCCGCCCCTCGGCCCCCGCACAGCCCGTTTGTCACCGCTGCTCGCTCACCAGCCAGGCCTGGCCCAGTCCTGGCCTCCGCACCCCCATCCGTGTCCCTTCCCGCCCACGTCTGTCCCACACTGGCTCATGCCTTGGTCCGCAGCAGAGCCAGGCCTGGGATGGGTGTCTGGGCTGGGCAGGGTGGCCAGGGGTTGTACTCCGGGAGCAGGGGGAGGCTGGGGCCTCTCCCTAGGAGAATGCTTTCTAGGAGTTCGGGGGTCATGTCAGTTAGGAGTGGGGCCACCCAGGCCGGGAGTCTAAGGCCCACAAATTGGGGGAAGGGGCAAATGCAGCTCAGCTTAGGGGTCCCTGCTGGGAGAAGAGGCAACCCAAGAGCTTGGGGGGTGGGATGGGCCTTGGAGGCTCTTTGGAACCCTGGGAGGTCTCAAGGTTTACCTTTTGGAGCATTTTGCCCAAATAAAGCCTCTATGCCCCCTACCAGGTGCTTTGAATCAGAACCCTCCTGCCTTCCCTCACCTCTCTGCCGCCCCTCCCCCGGCCCCTCCCCCGCCCAGTTCCCATGCCCTGCCTTGTCAGGCTGTACATACAGACACCACTCTAATCTCTGCCTCTCAGGCCATCCACCATTCCCTTTCTGTCAGGAAGCCTAGTTCAGCCCTTGGGGGTTGGGGGTAGGTGGGTGGGTGGAGAACTGGACTGGGAACAAATCTGGGGAATGGGGACAACTGGAGGGTGGAGGATGCCTGGCTAAGGCTTCATATCCTGACCCTGCACTTCCTTCCACCCCCCCCCGCCCCCACCCGCCAGCAACCTGCACCCACATTCTCACCCCCAGAGTCCTTGGCAGCCCCTGCCTTTTGCTCACACCCAGCTTGGGTCCCAGCTAGCCACACTTGGCCCTGATGCTCACTGCAGGGGGCAGCTGGTCCCCTGGGAGCGGGTGGGGGACGCGAGGAAGGGACGGGGGAGCTTGGGCGCCGGGCTGGGGGTGGGGGTGGGGAAGAAGCTGGGCCAGGCCCCAGGGACCAGCTGGGCAATGAGCCGGGGAAGCAGCCGGGAGGCTAAATGAGGGAGATTATCACCCAACTGCAGCCGGGCAGAGAGGGAGGCAGGCGGGGAAGCGGGGAGAGGGAGGGGAGAAAGGACGGCGGCCAGAGGCAAAGGGGGCGTAAGGGGACTGGGGCGGTGATGGAAGAGGCTGGAGGAATGGGGGGAAAAGACCAAGGGATGGGCTGAAAGGACATGGCGGGGGGCTCTCACTGAGCACGACCACATGCCTGGGGTCTGGGAGACTGGGTGATGGGGACGTGGGGACAATGGGAGGCAGCCGGCTGCGAGGCAGTGGTGGGGGGCGCGTGGAGCTAACTGCTGTTCCATTTCCCAGTGGCCCGGAACTCCCCTCACCACCCTCTGCCACCCTGCCCCACCATACCGGGTTATCACCCAGCTTCATTCCTTCCAGAGGCTGAAGGCTCCCTGACGTGCCCTCAGGAGGAAAGAGGGTGTGCTTTGGACTCATGCTGGAGGCCAGTAGGTTGGGGAGAATGGCCCTGTGTTCTCACTGGATGGCAGGACAATTTTGTGACAGGCACTGAGTCCTGGGCAGCAACCAGTGCTGGGGAGATTGGGGGGCAGCTCCCCGCTTTCTTGGCAGAGCCCCAGACTGAAGTAACCTTAAAAAAGCAATTAAATCACCTTTAAAAAAAAAAAAAGCCGAGTAAAGAAAAATCAATACTAGGAGAAAGGGGAAGAGAGAGGCTAGGGAGGATAAAGAGGTGGGGGAGGAAGTGCTGGAAGGGTCTGGCAGTCTAGCAGGGAGGGGTGAATGTGGCGGGGGGCCGCCTGGGCAGGGGGCAGAGATGGGGACTGTCCGTGGTCACTGGGAGACTCTGAGTGCTAACTCAGCAGCTGCTCTCAGTGCCAACCTCTTTCCCCACAGACACTGCCAGAGGTAGCCCATGACCCCAGGGGTCTTGTCTCCTCAGCTTGGGGCAGCTGGCTTGTGGAGAAGCCCAGCCAAGGGGCCGCTGAGGAAGCTACTTTGATGAGAGGCTGGGGACGGCCCCCCCAGGGTGCCATGCAGGGCCAGGGTTGGGGCGGGGCTGTGGGTGGGGGGGCTCTATGCTGGGGTGACCCGTGATGGATGGGGCCTGACCTGACCTTGCAGCCAAGGGTGAGCAGAGTGGTTCCCTGCCTCCCGGGGGAGCCATTCCTGGGCCCCTTTCCCGGGCCAGGCAGGGGCTGCGACTGGCAGGGCAGGCCTGCCGCAGGGGAGGGGTGGCCGCTCGGCCGCGGGTGGACCGCGGGCTCTAATCCCCAGCAGCTGCTGTTTCCCTCAGATCGATTCCCTTCTCACTTTTTTTTTTCAGCTGCCGGTTCCGCGGCTCGGATCGATGGAGCCGCCTCCCCCGTCCCTCTGAGCTTCCTCTCCCTGCTGCTCGTTAGCGCCCCGATTAATCGGCCCCCCCTTTCCTCTAGGGGACAAGTGCTTCCTCTCCCATGAGGGCTCCCCAGAGCACAAGCTGCTCACTGTGACCCCCACCCCCCCCCCCGCCGG
This sequence comes from Hippopotamus amphibius kiboko, assembly GCF_030028045.1. Classification (NCBI taxonomy): domain Eukaryota; kingdom Metazoa; phylum Chordata; class Mammalia; order Artiodactyla; family Hippopotamidae; genus Hippopotamus; species Hippopotamus amphibius. Next base: position 87,640,299 of record NC_080193.1, on the reverse strand, counting down.
GGCTGCCGAGGCATCATGACCTCCCGGCAGGCCGGCCACCGGGGGCCCCATCCCTGCCTGTGATAACAGCCCACATGCCTTCCCTTCCACCAGACGGCAGCCGCCCCAGGGCTCCCCTGCCCCGCTGCCAGGCACCCCCTGCATCAGTTTTTTTAGGATTGCATTCCCTCCCATTCAACCCCAGCACATCTCTACCCGCTCCAACACCCCCATTTGGGCTCTTCCTGACCTCCATTCCACACCCTCTCCCCCACATCATACCTCCTCTGCTCCCTGGCCAGTCCCCCCACCCCCCGCCTGGCTGCGGCAAGGGATTTGGGAAACATGTGGGGAGGCAACGTGGGCACAGATGGGCAAGTCAGCCAGGGTACCCTCTGTCCCAGACACATAAGAGACTGAGTTTTGGGGGTGGAGGCGAAGGGGGCAGCCAGCGTGGCAGAGGGCACAGGGGTGTGGTGGGTGTTAAGTCGGGGGCAAAGCTCTAGGGAAGCCAAGAATGTTGGTGGAGCTACCATTGTCCATCTTGCCTGCCTTCCTCTGCCCTCCTCTCCCCTCCCTCATTCAAACAAGTGGCTCTCCCAAGGAGTTTCCGGAAGCCGCCGTGAGCGGGGTAGCAGGGTCTGGTGGTGGCTGGGTACTGGAGTCAGGAGGCATGGAGACCGGGAGGTGGGGGATGGCGTTAGCTGACCCCTCCTGGGGTGTGGTCCGGAAAAGTAGCAGAATGAACTAAGGACTCTGGGTGCAACGCTCTTCCCTGGGTGGCCTGGGAGTGGGGCCATGTGGGAACCCCACGAAAGGGTAGGGTGTAGCAAGAGTTTGGGGGCATCCCGACGAGGTCTCAGGCAGGGACAGGAGATCCCTGTCCTGGCCTGGGGGGCTGCCCCCTTCCCTGGCCCGGCTCCTGCCGCCCGTGCCGCCGGTGAAACGCTGTTGACATGTCCTGAATTATTAAGCATGGGGTGGGCTCCGGAGCACATGCTGAGCGGAGCGGCTGGGGCTGCGCGGCGTGGCGGAGCAGCGCTCGCTCCCTCGCTCGCTCGCAGGGACACACGCAGGGGCTGACAGCTGTGCTGGTGCTGATAAGGGAAGCCACAAGGAGACGATCGAGGAGGGAGACGCGCGGCGGCAGAGGCGGCGGCGGCAGAGGCGGCACCAGGGCTGCGGAGCTGCTGCGAGTGGGAGTGACTCCCCCACCTCGGGCCCCCACCCTGTCCCCGTCCTCTTCCTGCTTGCCCTGAGTTTAGAAGAGCAGCCGCTGCCACCGCCGCCACTCCGCAGGGCACCGGGGGCCGCTGGCCCGGGAGGGACAGGGGCAGGGAGGCTCCGGCCAGTCCCAGCAGCCGGGGACAGATGCCGATCGAGATTGTGTGCAAAATCAAATTTGCAGAGGAGGATGCGAAACCCAAGGAGAAGGAGGCAGGGGATGAGCAGAGCCTCCTGGGGGCCGCGCGGGGGGCCGCAGCCCCCCGGGACCTGGCCACCTTTGCCAGCACCAGCACCCTGCACGGGCTGGGCCGGGCCTGTGGCCCAGGCCCCCACGGACTGCGCAGAAGCCTGTGGGCCCTGGCCCTACTCACCTCGCTGGCTGCATTCCTGTACCAGGCAGCCGGCCTGGCCCGGGGCTACCTGACGCGGCCTCACCTGGTGGTCATGGACCCTGCTGCCCCAGCCCCAGTGGCGGGCTTCCCGGCTGTCACCCTCTGCAACATCAACCGTTTCCGGCACTCGGCCCTCAGCGACGCCGACATCTTCCACCTGGCCAATCTGACCGGGCTGCCCCCCAAAGACCGGGACGGGCACCGTGCCGCCGGCCTGCGCTACCCCGAGCCTGACATGGTAGACATCCTCAACCGCACTGGCCACCAGCTCGCCGACATGCTCAAGAGCTGCAACTTCAGCGGGCACCACTGCTCCGCCAGCAACTTCTCCGTGGTGAGTCCTGCCAGCCGGCCCGCCCGGCCCGGGGTGGCCAGAGGCTGGCGGTGGGGGTGCGGGTGGTGTGCAGGGCACCCTCAACAGGGCTTCCCCTCCTTCCGCCGCCAGAGGCTGGCCTCGTGTCTCTCCCAAGCGCGGCGTTTCCCTCCGGCTCCCCAGCACGGCGCCGTGGACACGCGTGGTGGCTTTACCCTGCTGCCGCCGCTCCTCGGCGGGCTCTGCTGCTGCTGCCGTGCCCAGGGCTGGGGCCGGGGGGCCTGGCGTGGGCACAGGGGCCCAGAAGCTGGTCAGCTTGCAGGGATGGGATGCACCATTGCTACGGCTGGACCAAGTGACCCCTGCTTTCTCTTGCTCCCTTTTTCTTCCGTGGCTACTGGATCCCTCTCTCCACCAAACAAGGGCGATGGGGAGAGGGGGTCTGGGGACTCCAGCAAGGCAGGGACTCGGGGCTGCTTCTGGGGGAGCTGGCCCGGCCGGCAGGCTGGGTAGAGCCTGATCTTCGCCTACACTGGGTGCCAGTGTCTCTTGTCTGTCTCTGTGTATCTCACACACACCCCCTTTCACTGACTCCCTCACACATCCCTCTTTCATGCTGCCCCTCCAGCTTCTCCCGCTTTCCAGGCCCTCCCTCTGTTTCCTGGTTCTTGCTGCTCCCTTGCCCGGCTTTGGCTCTTACACGGAGAGTCACTCATTCACTCTACATGCATCGCTCACCCTCACTGCTGCCCAGCCGCACACACGTGCGTGCGTGCACACACACACACACACCCCTACTGCATGGGGACATCATTTCCTGCACACTCTCTCACACACACTCAGTGCCCCTGTCCCTACACTCACGTGCACACCTGCACACCCACACACCCAGAGAGCTACTCATCCCCGTGCCCACCTCCCAGCTCTTACTTCGCTGCCGAGGAGAGGGTCACACTGCAGATGCCATCCCCTCTTGTGACACCCCCATCTGCCTCAGCCCCTGCTCCCCAACTCTCACACATGTGTGAATACACGCACACTCTCTCACGGGGAGTGGCGTGTCGGCTTGGGCTGTCCTCCCATACACACCTCCCACAACTGGGTGTGTGAGGTGTGTGTGAGGGTGTGTCTTGTATGCTGTCTGTCTGTCTGTCGGTGCTCCATTCACCCACAGTCACAGGCTGTCTATTATTCCTGGTGCTTGAGATGCCGTCCCCGGTCCACAGTTTACTCCCGGCATTGTGTGCATATGCGGGGTGTGTGTTTCCATTCTTGCGACCACTGCCCAGCGCATCTGCAAATACATGGCATCGACAAGGTGCCCATCCAGCCCAGCCTCCAGCGCCAACCCCAAATGGGGGACATCTCCTTCTCATGGCCCGGCGCCCCCACCCATGTTCTCACTCACTTACTGCCTCAGCAGCACCAGGAAACACGCTCCAACCGTGTTCTGTCCCCACCACGCCTGCAGCCTTGGGGTCCTCCTGCCATAGGGTGGGGGGAGTTGGGTAGAAATGGAGGAAGGGACAAGCAGGGTTGTGCCGGGAGAGGCATCGGGGCGGGGGGGGGTGCGGGGAAGGGGGTGGCGCTGGCCTGTTGTCCAGCTACACACCCCTTCTAGGAAAAATCACCGCTCTCAAAGCCACTGTCCCTCAGGAGGAGTGTGTGAATGTGGCCTTTCGGGTCCCTGGGGCTCCTCTGCGTGACATCCTCACCCCTCTGAATCGGCGGGGGGGACAGAGCCCAGGGTCGGCAGTTGCTGTTGGGGCAGAAATCAGTGGGGGCTTTGTGTCCCTGAGTGGGAGTCTGTGTCCCAGGCCCCGGTGGGGGCGTGGAAAGGAAAGGGGAAGCGTGATGACGCCTCAGGGGGACGGGAGGGGAGGAAGGGAAGAAGGGGTGAGGAAGCAAGGTGCGGGAGGCAGGGGGTTGCTGCCTGGCCTCTAGGAAAGGAGGAGGTGTCTGGAGGATATGGGAACAGAGAGTCCCCTGATCAAAGCTGATGCGTCCCTCTGAATCTGGGGATGGCCGGGCAGGCGTGAGGCCCTTTCGTACCCTGAGGATGGAGAGAAAAGGACAGAAGTTTGTGGTCTCTGCTCTGGGGCTGCAGCAGGACCATGAGGGGCAGAGGAGCAAAGCAAGCACTGGGGGACAGGCATTCCCCTTGGACCCACTTGTCCCCTGGGGAATGCCTGTCCTCCCACCCAGCCTAGTCCCCATACTCTTCTGCCCAAACCCCAACCCCCATCTGCTGAGAGGAACTCTCCCTTGGACCTGGTATTCTGGGGCTGAGTCTGCTGTCAGTCTACCAGGGTCTAGGCTTACAGTTGGGATGGCATGACTCACGGCAATGGGGGAGATGGCGGTGCATCGTGTGGGTAAGACTGGAGAAGGGGTATGGGGACAAAGACATCAGGGGTCTCTGATGAGGACATGAGGCCCCAGGAGACTCCGTGGTGAGAATATGGAACCCATGATGGGGATTTGGGATCTATGGAGGGGAGACGGGTGCAGGGATCAGTGGTGGGAACCTCCCAGGGCGTGGGTGCTGAGATGGTCAGTTGCAGCGACGGGCTTTGGGAAAGGGGCTGGTATGTGTTTTCTGTTGCTTTCCCCCTTTCCTCCTTCCCACTCCCCACTCTGCTGTGACCTTTCCTCCGGAATCCAAGTTAATAAATGTCACATTTTCCAGCCTATTTTTACTCCGGTAATGCGCCCTCCCCCAGTCCCCTCAGCTGCTGCTCTTGCTTCTGTTACCACTGCAATCGCGCTCACCCCCATGCTCCCTAAAATCCCCTCACTGACTCCCAGTCAGTCACTCAATCAACAGGGCCTTCTGAGCGCCTACTGTGTATCAGGCCTGCTGCCAGGTGCTGTGGGGGAGAACAAAGAAGGGGAGCCCTGGTCCCCAGTCCCTGTCCTCAAGCAGCCTCCAGTCTCATGGTGGAGCGGGGATGAGGACACTTAAAAAGCTTAACCAACCACGCAAGAGTTAACCAGCCACGCAAGCAATGCCAGGAGGCGCGAGGATTAATTGCCAAAGGAGGTACATGGATAGTAAGAGCCTAGGTTCAGAGAGAGAGAGAGAGGCCACTCTGGGCTGAAGAGGGCTGGGAAGGCTTAAGGGAGGAGGCAGGCTGGGCGAGGTTTGGAGAGGAGGAGAGGGGAGACAGGTGAGAGAGAGGAGGGATGCTCCCACCCCTCCACCCATATGCCCCTCCACCCAGCTCACCCCATCTCTTCTCTTTCCCATCCCCCTCCTCACCCAGTCTCATACCAACCCACTTCCACCTCCACCGCCTCCTTCCACCACCACCTGTATGTTCTCTCACTTCCTCCTCGATTCCTACCACCATCCGCGCCCCCACCCCAGCGCGCTAAGCCCCATCTACACTTTCCCCGCAGCGGCTTGCTCTCAGCCTGCCCACTTACTAGAAGGCAGAAATCACTCTTTCTCCTAGGCCTTGTTCCTTCAGCTGGAAAATGCGGCTCTAAGATTGTGTCTCCTCTCCGCTGGGGACTGTACGGTGGAGCAGTCAAGTGTGTGGGTTCTGGAGCCAGACCGTCTGGATTCGAACCGTGGCTGTGCGGCCTTTCAGCTGTGTGGCCTTGGAGAACTCAAAAAGCGTCCGTGAGCATCAGTTTCTGTACTTGTGAAATAGAATATTAGACTCTAAAAAAATTCAGGTGGTTGTGAGGATTAAAAGAGATGGCTGTAAAGGGCTTAGCACACTGCCTGGCACACACGTTGTGTGCACTCAGAGTGTCAGCTGTTAGAAATGCCACCACGGCAACTCCTGGCTCTCTTTAACCTGACTGTTCCCAGCACCACTGCCGTTTTCCGACCCATGTGCTGGCTTCTTCACTAATCTCCATCACCTAGCCTTCCTCCTTTCTTGACCCTCAAGATCCCAACCCCCACCCTATTGTAGCACCCTCATGCTACCCAGCCCTCCCCAGGATTCAGGCATGTGGGGCGCATGTGTAGTAGGGCACACACCTGAGATCCGTGCTGTCCTGCAGAACACTCTGTGATGACGGAAATGTCCTGTATCTGCGCTGTCCAACACGGTCGTCACTAGCCACACTGGCCAGTGAGCATCTGCAGTGTGTGATTAGAGAATGAACGTTCCATTCGAGTAGCCAAGTGTGGCCAGTGGCTGCCGTATCGGACAGTGTGGCTCTAGGTGGTCCTGGGGACGTGGTTCAGGCTGCCAGGTTGGGCAGGGCTAGGCTTTCCGACCGGCATCAAAAGATATAAAGTAATGGTGGTGGGCTGTGATCAGAAGTCCAGCCATCTATACTTTCCAGGCTGAGGTCCCAGGTTGAGCTGTGGATGGGGCTTGAGTCTGGGGACATCGAGGTGTCTGGAAACACCATGCGAGCAGATACACCTTTCTTCCCAGGTGCAGGATGTGACTTTGGTCTTTTCCACTCTATTGTCTGGAAAATCGAGGCATGGGGAAGATGGAGACTCTGTGAAGAGGTGGGGGAGGGCCAGCCCCTCTCTGTGGGGTCCTCCAGGGTCTGGGCAGCCCCTGGAGGGGCAGATGACCGGGAACCTGCAGGCGCTTCCCTGTTTCTATCCTCTCTCGGCTCTCAGACGTCCCTCCCCCTCCCAACCCTCCTTCCTCACATGCTGGTGACCGCGGTGACTATTAATCACTCGCCCTGTTCTCTTCCTCTCTACTAATCAGGCACAATTAGACAAGGCCTCTTCCAGCTGGGCAGTCCCCCTCCCTGCCCTCTTCCCTCCTCTCCCAGCCCCACCCCAGCTGCCATCAGGACAGCTCTGAGGCAGAGGGAGCAGCGTGCCAGCCCTCTGTCACTCTCTGGATCCTCCAGCCCACGATTCCAGGCTCCCCTGCCATCCCCTGCCTTCTATCCAAGCTTCCTCCTGAGCCTGCTCCCTCCCTGGTGTGGTCAGGCTAGTACCGGTGGTCTCTGCACCCCTCCCACAATCGGGGAGTATAGGGGCTACTCCACAAACATTCCATCTCCATACCTTTGCCACTGGCTCCGAGGGCCTGAGGGCTGTCCCTTGCCCCCTTGACTCAGGAAGGCAGAGGATTCCCACTGAGATTGGTCCAGGCCTCTCATCTACCAGAGGAGCTTACCTCTGACCCTCACTCCCAGGCCAGCCCTCTGTGCCCTCCAGTCCCACCTTCTCCTGAGGCATGAACCTTGAGAACATTTAGTTCAACATCTAGTTCAGGACTGGTCCTGCCTTCGGGAGCCCGGCAGGTCAGGTCGGAGAGGGCACACAGTAAGGAAGGGTGGGGTATAAGGAGAAGTGAAGGTCACTTACCCATGTAGGGAGCAGCTGCTTCTCAGCCCCTGCTAACTGTTGCCCTATGGTCAAGGATGCCCGGTATTAGGGGGTCTTCCAATTTGTCCAGAGAAGCCCCGTCTTGATTATTTTAATTAAAAGTTTCCCAACTAAAACAAAATATTCAGAGGGCAACCTACAACTCAGACTGCAGAACCCAGTGTGCCTGCCCTCCCCACGGCCTGCCCCACCGCTGGCTGCTGCCCCTCAGGCCCTCCTGGAGGGGGCGCGCTCGGCCGGGCTGCCTCCCATTGGCCAGTGGAGTTGCTGGAGGGGGATTTGAATGGTGTGGCCCAGCAACCACAGGCTGGGACTGTTATTGTTACCCAGGGCTGGCCTGCAAGGGCAACGGGGAGGGCGCCACCCGGCCCCACTCAGCAGCCCTGTGGCCTCTTCATTAATCAGGAATCAGCCCCGAGCTGGGCTCATTATCAGCGCAGCTTCTTGTGGCACTGCCGGAAGATGCTGATTAGCCTTTGAAGAAATGGCCCCCACGTTTCCCTCCCGTCCTCCATCCTCCCTCTTTCTCCCCTACCTGTGCTCCTTCCTGAACCCCCAACCTTGCCCTTCTGCTTCCCAGGAGGAATCTGCTTCCTCTCGTGGCTGGTGGCAGGGCTGCCTCTGCCAAGCCCAGGCTAGGGGCAGAAAGGACCAGGAATGGGGGGCAGGGGGGCAGGGAGGCAGGAGCACCCCTAGGAGCCCTAGGAGTACAGAGCTTCATGGCTACTCAGGTTGAGGCCCCTGAGTCAGTGGGTCCCACTGGGCAGAGGTGGGGGAGTGCATGCCGGATGGAGACTCAGGGTGGTCTGGAGAGAAGGACGGCCTCCCTGGAGGAGGGGATGAGAAGGCAGACTCGGGCTGTAGCTATCAGTGTTTCCCTGCCCTTCCAGGCTCTCCGGGCAATGCCACCTCCTTGGAGCAGCTGGGCAGAGGGGGTTGGGACAGCCAGAACCATGGACAGGAGACCTGAAGGTTTTGGTTTCTTTTCTTTTTTTAAAAAATCCTGGTGGAGGCCTAGGGTCTTGGAGCCATCCCGCACCAATAGGGGTGGGAACGCAGCAGGAGGACAGAGACCCCGGGGGTGAAGATAAGAGGCTTCAGAATGCTGTTTTCCATAAGAGGGAGGGGGTAGCTGCAGTTCTTCCCGGGCTCCCAGGCCCCCAGGCCCGGGGTTGGTAGCGCTGAAAATCCAACTCACCCCCACCGCCACCCCCCAAGTGTTCGCCATGCCCTTGGGACACCCGTTTTGAGTCGGAGGGGGAACAGTTCCAGCAAGACAGGCATAGGCTGCAGCAGCCGCGGCAGCAGCGAGAGGGTTCAGAGAGGAGCCGCGGGATGATTAAGGGGAAATGGGGGATTGATTTAGGAGGAAAGATTAAAGGAGCTAAATCCGTGGCGCTTGGCTCAGCGGTGACTAAGCGTGGACAGGATAATAGCTTACAAATGTGTGAAAGGTGTAAATACCAAACGGGGGGAGGGGAGGCGGCTCGGCGGGCCGGGGGAGCGGGGCTGGGGGGCTGGGCAGGCCCCCGGAAGTGCTGGGGACCCTCGGGCGACTGCCCGGTAGGGCTGGCTCCTCTCCAGTGGGGGTGCAGGGGGAGCAAACGGGGTGTCGGGGAGCCCCGGGTTCCAAGCAAGGGTTCCATTCCGGGGGCGCAGCTTCGCCGGCCTGTGCTGACCTCCACGTCCCACTCCCGCCCCGCTGAGGATCTGAGGCCGCGGGTTCCAATCCCATCGGAGTCCCTCTGCGCTCTTCGGCACCGGGCCTTTCCCTCTGCAGCCGTCCGCCGGGGCCCCCGCTCCGCGGTGCCGGCTCGCGCCCCTCGCCCCTCCCCGGCCGCTCAGGGCGGCGGGAGGCGGTGTCTCCCTCTGCGGTGGAAGCCTTTGGCGCGGCTGTGTGCGGAGGTCACTTTGCCGAGGAGCCGGGAGCCGGGGGAATGCAAATGAGGCAAACCCAAGGAGGAGAGCGGAGGAGCCCGGAGGAGACAGGAGGGAGGGCGCCCGGGCGCCGTGATGGATGCCTGCCCCGCGGGAGGGAGGAGGGGGGCGGCGAGGAGCGGGAGGCGGTGGGTGCGGCCCTCAGGATGCGGGTGGGCCCAGCCTGGATGCTCGGGTGCACCCGCGGGCCGGGGCTGATGGCACAGCCACCCACCCACCCACCGCCACCACCGCCGCCGCCACCTTCTCGTTCTCGGCTCCTGAACTCCCGCCGGGCCACGGGTGCGATCCACTGTGTAAGCAAACTCTTAACGAATCACTTTGCATCGAGGGCTGGAACGTCAGGGACGGACTTCGTTACAAATTTAAAATATTCCCGCCTGCAAAATTGACTTTCTCGGGTTTAAGGCCTATGCGGTCGCTACCTGGCAACAGGTTTGGCTTTTTACCTGCGTCCTGGAGGCCCCGCTCTCTCGTCTCCAGTGGAGGCGCGGCGCTCCCTGATATCACCGTGCTCTTCCACGGCCCCAAGCGCTCCCGGCTCCCAGCTGCAGCTCCGCCTCAGCCTGGAGTCACACGGCCTTGACTGTCTCCTGCTTCACCACTGCTCACGCATTTACGTTTGAACAAACATCGTGCCCATTTCCTCCTAGACTCACAAGCCCTTCTACCTTGGAGAAGAAGCCGCCTTGAAAAGCACCTGGGAGGGGGGTGGGGGTGGGGTTACCGCTTGACCCTGTGGTAGGGGAGCCGGCCAGGCCTCCTGGGGGCAGGGGTTGCTATTCCCCCCGTGTCTGACTGTGGTGTGATCGGATGCCCTTCCTGGCTGGGTGAGTGCACTTGCTCTGGGAAGCTTTACTCACCAACCCAAGTGGAATTCCTGCTCCACTGTCAGAGGACTTGGATTCGTCCTCCATCATAGCACTCATCCCAGCTAGTCATGATTTGCCTATCCCTGGGATTGTTGGTTTTGTGTGCTTTGTTCTTCGCTGCTGTACACCTGGCTTACAGCCTAGGTGCTCAATAAACACTTTTGGAATGAATGAGTGCCTCTGGGGCCAGACAGCCAACTCCCTTAGGGCAGAGACCAGTGATTTTGTTCCCTGAATCATCCCCAGCAGCAAGCACAGTGTCCGGCATACTGTACAGGCTCAAGGAAGAGTGTTGGACAAGAAAGTGATTTGAACGCCCACCATTTCTTGAGCACCTCCTATGTGTCGGGGCTGTGCCGGGTGTGCATCAGCACACAGTGGCTGTGAGCACAGAGTCTGGTGCCAAATCACCTGGTCCCCTCCTCTGCCACATGATGTGACACTGGCCAGCTCCTTACCCTCTCTGGACTTCCATTATCATGTCTGTAAAATGGAGATGTTAAGAAACCTCTCGTAGAGGGTTTTTGTGAGCACTAAGGAGTTAATTTATATAGAAGGCTTCCACTGTGCTTGGCACAGAGTAAGCACTGAATAAATGTGAGCTGTTGCTATTGTTTATGTACATTATCTCTTTCCTCATAACACTTCTGAGGAGCCTATTATTATTCCCATTTTACAGATGAAAAATGGAGGGTCAGAGAGGTTAAAAACCTGAACCCGAATCCCACAGACAGTAAGGGCAGGGCCGCAGGCCTCTACCCTCCTCTGATAGGAGAGCCAGATCTCAGAGCCTGGGGGTTTGGCTCTGACAGAATTCCATCCTCTCCCACGATTGCTGAGAGAGACTTAACCACGGTGCATGATGCCATGTGAGAAGGGGCCCAGTGGGGAGCCAAGATCAAATGGCTGCACCATCTTGGCAAGAAGATGCCCCAAACGGGCTTCCCTGCTTTCTCGAGCACTTTGCATGCATCACTCCGGACTTATCTCTGATCCTCACTGCTAACCTTAGGAGGAGGAATTACCATCTCCCCTTTCACAGATGAGTAAACTGAAGCTCAGAGAGGTTAAATCACCACCCAGTGTTGTTTGGCCAAGGCTGGTGGCACAGCCAGGATTTGAACCATGTTCTGTTAGGCTCCAAAATGTGCACCTGTTTTTCATGTTATGAAGCTTGGGTGGATCCTTTTCCAGCACCACATCCAGTGGTCGATCTCTGCCCTAGTTTGGGTCTCCTTGGTCTTCACAACACTCTTTTTACTAATATTGAGGCCGCATGTATATGATTTTACCTTGCAAATGCCTTTCACCTACTTCATCTCTTGAGACTTGTAACACTCTCTTGAGACTTATAACCATCTTTTGAGACTTATAATCAACCTGTGAAATAAGTCGAACAGGAATTTCTACCCCCACTCGATGGATGAGGAAACTGAGGATCAAAGAAGTCAATAAACCACTTTACTAAGCAAGGTTACACAGCTGTCACTGGTGGAGCGGGAGCTGGGACCAGGGTCTGTTGACCCCCCAGGGGTGTGATGGAGGTTAGTGGAGAATGCTGGGGCCCAGTTGGGAAGGGGGACTGGGTTCTAGTTCTGAATGTGCCCTCTTCTTTCTGTGTGCCCTTGGATAGGTCCTTTGCCATCTCTAGGCTTCTAATTTAGCCTTTGTACAATGAGGGTTTGGACTGAGTGACTTCCCAGTTCTGATCAGCACAGACACCCCAGGCATTTTGAGTTGGTACTATCTTCCCTGGTGAGGACAGAGAAGGAGGAGGCTTTGAACCTGGACACTTGGGCTGCCCCAAGTGAAGCTGGGCCCGAGAGCTATCTGACCTGGGGTGCTGGTCATGGTCCAGGGCAGATGAAGATGTACCCCCTTCCACTGGCCCACCCTGGACCCCAGGGCACTGCAGGATTAAGGGGAATTCGTTCCAGGGGCCTAAGTAAGAGGCATGGGGCTGCACCACATCAGGGGAGGGCTGATGGAATTTGGAGGGATAAAGCTACCATGGAAAGGGGGAGGGAGGTGCCAAGGCCTTGGCAGAGGCAGGGTGCCCAGAAGGCACTGGAGATAAAGCCCAGGCTGCAGATTAGTGCTGGGATTAGCCCAGCCTCGGGTGCTCCTGGCTGCTTCTTATCTCCTGGAGGCCTGGAGCCCTCTCCCCCACAGCTCTGAGCCCTGGCCCTGCTAATTGCCTGTTAACCCCGTGGGCTCCCTGACTGCAGGGAGGATGAGGGGGTGGGGAGCGGTGGGGAGAGATGGGGAGGGGTGAGCAAGAATGCGAGCCAGCCGGCCAGCCAAAGAGAGCTTTTCAAGGAAATGGGAGCTGTGGACAGATGGAACTCAAGGGACAGAGAGAAGTCACTGTTCAGTGGAGCGAGCTCTGGACAGATCTCTACCAGCCCATGATCGCTGTCTGGGGCAGACCTGGAGGAGAGGGCAGGGATAAGGAGGGAAGGGCACCTGGGGAGGGGTTCTTGGCTTGGGCAGGCAGCTTCATGCCGAGGGAAAAGTCAAGAGGAGGAAGACAAGAGTCAGAGACTGGAAACCTAGAATGAGGATAGAGAAGAAGCGAACAGGATAGAGATGCAGTGGACTAACGAACAGAGAGGCTGGGGGGCAGCCAGGCCAATGGGAGAAAGGCGAGGCCAAGGGGATGGACAGGCTGACAGAGGGCAAGGGACAGAGACACAGGCCGGATGGATAACTGATCAGATGTTGAGGACAGATAGGCCAGGAGGGTGGAGAGGGGCTTGAGAGACAGGCTGAGATCAGGGGACCGAGGCTAGGGAGATGGACAGATCCAGGGCAGGGTCCAGACCGATACACTAAAGGGGAGGTGGTCCAAGAGGGACAGGCAGAGGGCTGGCTGGCAGGAGGGAAGCTGGTGGAGAGGCCTGAGGGTCTGCCTGCAGCTCAGACATAGTCCTGTCTAGAAGCTGTCCAGCCCAGGAGTGAAGGCAGAGAGCAATGGAGGGCCGAAAAGAGGGGGAGCCAGACGGAAGAAGGAAGGTGGGCTCTGAGGTGAGCCCAGAGGCTGAGGCTAGTGGTGGGGGATCTGGAAATAGCCCCTCGGCCCATCAGGGCCCATCCTGGCCCAGGACCTGTCCCTTTCCATGGCTGCACTCTGGCCCCTCGACTCCTGTCTACACACCTGCCAGTCCACGGAGAGAGAGTAGTGGACAGCCAGTGGGACCTTGTGCCTGAGCGGCCGTGCCGTCTCCATGGAAGAGGCTGTGGTCTGTGCCGCCACCAGAGTTCTGCCACTTAGGAGCTGGCTGCTGCACCCGCCGCTGCCTGCCTGGCCCAGGGACCGTCTCCAGGGCAACGCTCTGCTCAGCAGTCGGGCCTGACCCGGGCTGTGCAGGTGGCCTGGCCCTGCCAGTCTGGCCTGTGCACTCCCTGCAGAGCATTGTCCATCAGACCCAGAGTCCTTCCACCCATCTCCCTTTGTCACCCCCACTCTGCACAATTGCCTTAAAGGCCGGGGTACCAGGTAGCCACTGCCACCTAAAGTCACTGGAGCCTTCCCTGACTTCCCCAGTTGGCTCTGGCCTGCACAGGGCTAGGCTCAGTGTCATGTAGCCTGTGTCTGTGTGTATGGTGGAGGAATCAGGTAGGGAGGCTCCAGCCCCACCCAGGTTCAGGAGCCTACCAGGCTCATTCATTCACTGAACACCTATCAGGTGTTTTATAAGCACTAACTCTGCTTTGGCATCGGGTTTAGCTCTGCTTGAATCTCTGCTGTCATTTACTTGCTGTGTGCCCTTAGCCAAGTCACTTTCCCTCTCTGAGCTTCCTCATCATGAAATGGGGGTAACAATGCTTACCTCATGTGGTTTTTTTGGAGGTTCAAGGGAGAAAATAGTAAAAAATAGATCAAAAGTACCAGTACGGGACCTGGTACAAAGTGGGAATGTTTGATAATGTTCACTTTGCATTCCTTCCCCCACCTCATGCCACCTGCAAATTGCACTGGGCTCTGGGGATACCGAGATGGTGAAATGGGGCTCCCAGCCTCAGGGAATCCACGGTCCCATGGGAGAGATCATGACAGTGCCCAGCGGTCAGGGTCAGCCACTGCACACTGGGGGGCACGAGTGAGCAGCTCACTCCTGGGATCCCCCACACAGCCCATGCCTTGTTTAGTCTCCCAACCGGAGCACACACTGAAAAATGGCTGCAGCAGCAACAGCTGATTCCAGCATCTTTTTGGCCCGAAATAGGAAGGTGTGAATGTTGTAAGATTTGGGGCAAGTACTTACCTATTCCCCCCACCTGCCTTTCCCACACCACTGAGGACCCAGGAATCTTGTCCCCAGCCCCATTCAGGGCTCTCCTCCCTCCAGTGACATGTTGTAAAAGCACAGGTGTAGAGTCGGGCTGTCTCGCTAGACTGTTGCCCTTTCAACCTAGAGCCTTTCTACTCACAGTGTGGTCTACGGACCAGCAGGTTGTTAGAAAAGCAGAATCTGTCCTGCTCCCCAACACACATTTACTGAATCAGAACCTGCATTTTAGCAAGATTACACATTAAAGTTTGAGAAGCACTGATCTTGGAGACCTTGGCAAATCAGCCAACCTCTCGGAGCCTCGTTTTCCACATCTGTAGGAGGTAGGATAGTGGTGAGATTCGATTGGAAAAAGCATATCGAGCATTTAGTGCAGTGCCTGGAGCAGAGCAAATGCTCTGGGACTGTCAGAGATGCCTACTCCTGCCCCACAGATGGACACACAGCAGGGAGCTGGGGCAGGGGTGATACAGAGTCAAGGACTGAAACCCAGATGCTGGTGAGGGTGCAGAAGGAGGAGGGGAGGGACGGGTGAGGAACTGAATCTCGAGAGGCAGCAGATATGGAGAAAAGAGTGAGGAAGGTGTAGAGGAATGGAGTGGATGGGATGGAGGAATGGAAGAAAAGGGGTTGATCGTCGCTGAGACTCCAGTCTCATTTCAGCTGGATGAAACAGGAGCTGGGGCTTGGGGCGGGTAGAGTTGGGTTGGGGAGTTGCCAGCAATGGATTGTGGGAATACCTTGAGTCTTGCACTTCCATGAGTTCCACCTCTCCCACTGACCAGCTGTGTGACCTTGGGCAAGCCACATCACCTCTCTGAGCTCTGGTTTCCTCATCTGTAATAATCGGGCTAATCAAACCTATCTAATACCAGAGTGGCTGAGGAGATGTGGTGGGGCAGCAGATGTTGCCGTGTTTTGTAAACTGCACAATGCTTGTTATTCACGTGCTTTCGTTTTGGGGATCCGAGGCAGGGTGTTTTGGTGATAAAAGAACTGTCTTGAGAGGGGAGAATCAGCAGGGCGATTAATCTAGCAGGGATGCGCATGGGAAACAACTGTGCCCCACAACGAGGGCACTCCCAGGCCCCCAGTTCTTAGAACTCCTCACTCCCACTGCCCTCAACCCAGCCCTCTCCCTTCCGCGGCCTCCCTCTGGAGCTAGGCATTTAGGAATCTTTTCCCTTACACTGCCTCATGCCTTTTACCAGAATGAAAATGTTCCCAAGGAGAGGGGTGGGGGAGAGAGAGAGTGATTGACTGCGCTGACCTCCTTACCCCCAGGGAAGGTGCTGCCTGTGATGGGTTTGACCCGAGGGCTTGTCTCTGTGGGGTGAGCCTGGCAGCGGGGAACTTCCATCTGCCTCTCCCTCAACCTCCTCCCCACCCAACTGCTTGCAACTCCCAACGTCGGCTGCGTCCGCGACTGGAGTCTCGGCTTCCATCTCCGGGGCTCCAGCGCCATCTGGTGGCCTTATGTGAGGACGCTCCGCAGAGCCAAAGGGAGGTGGGCTTCGTTCAGAGCTGGTGGCCCTTTATTAAAGCATCCCTTGTGCCCCACCCTGGGTCAGGTGCTAGGCTTACTGCCCCTGTGCAGCATGAACTCTAGTGGAAGGAAGATGAACACTGAACACGGAGGTAAATAGATAAGATCAGCTCAGGTCTTGATGAGTACTTTGAGCAAACTAACAAATGCATTGATGGGAGGAGGGTGATACTGTAAATGTGTATGTGGTATATGAGTGGGTATCTGAAGAAGGGACACTTGGGCTCAAGCTTAAAAGATGAACAGCTCCCAACTGGGGGGAGAGGAGCATTCCAGGAGAGGGAACTGCATGAACAAAGGCCTGGGGAGGGAAGTCGCTCCATAAGTTTGAATTTGTCACAGAGATCTGGGGGTGACAAGGCAAAGGTCACTTCACATGGAGACTTTCAGGCAAGGGAGGGAATTTGGCTTTATTCTCTGGGAAACGGGAAGCCATTGTTGGGCTTTAAGCTGACAGGTGGTTTGACTGGATCTCCGCAGTTTAGAACAAGCGCTCTGGCTACTGTGAGTGAATGGCTCAGAGGGAAAGGCAAAGATGGATTTGGGACAAAGGGACATAAGTTAAGAACCTGCTGCCATGGCTGGGGGGAGATGAAGGTGAAAGGGGGACACAAAACGAAAGGAAAGTGGATGGATTCTAAATAGATTTCAGAAGTGGAATTGCTGAGGACAGCTGCTGGATTGGATGCCTGGTCACCCCTGTCCCATATCCCAGCAACCAGCCTACAGGGAGAGGGAAATTTCAGGGATTCTGACTTGAGAAACTAGGTAGATAGAGGGGCCCTTTACTCAGAGGAGGAGAATGGGTCAGGGACAGAATTTGGGAAGACATCAAGAGTTCAGCTATTGATATCTTAAGCTGGAGATGCCTTTTAATTATCTAAGAGAGAATATCAGTAGAAAAGATGGAGCTCCAGGGAGGCTGGGCTGCAGGTTGGTTGCTGGTGTATGGCACAGAGGTGACCAGGCAGGTCTGGTGGCCCTCACAGGGGACAGGGAACCCTAATCCTAAGGCAGTGTCTTTCACTCCCCCCCCCCGCCCCCACTCCTGTCTCTCATTCCCAGGTCTATACCCGCTATGGGAAGTGTTATACCTTCAATGCGGATCCACAGAGCTCACTGCCCAGCCGAGCAGGGGGCATGGGCAGTGGCCTGGAGATCATGCTGGACATCCAGCAAGAGGAGTACTTGCCCATCTGGAGAGAGACAAGTACGCAGGCGCGAAAGGTACAAGGGCTCCAGCCTGGGTCCTCTGCCTGGGATGGGTTTCCAAAGGTCCCCATCTCCACTGTGCAGATGAGACGTCTTTTGAGGCGGGCATCCGAGTGCAGATCCACAGTCAGGAGGAGCCACCCTACATCCATCAGTTGGGCTTCGGCGTGTCCCCAGGCTTCCAGACCTTCGTGTCCTGCCAGGAACAGCGGGTGAGCCCCTCCAGCTGGGTCCTGGGTCAGGCACCGAGCCGGACCTTTGGGCTCAGAGGGGATGCTGACCAGATTTGCCCTCCAGAAGCTCACATCCCATCAGCCCTCATGGACTTTACTGGGGCTGTGGGCACTGGAGGGCCAGGTGGGACTCCTGCGCATGACCCCATCGTGCCCCACCTCTGCAGCTGACTTATCTGCCCCAGCCCTGGGGCAACTGCCGGGCGGAGAGTGGGCTCAGGGAGCCAGAGCTTCAAGGCTACTCGGCCTACAGTGTGTCTGCCTGCCGGCTGCGCTGTGAAAAGGAGGCCGTGCTTCAGCGCTGCCACTGCCGGATGGTACACATGCCAGGTGGGCACCCCACCCGCTGCCAGCCCTCTGTGTCACCCTGCCAGGCTCCAGAACCTCCAAGGGCAGAACATTGCTCATGTGCATGGGGGCAGGTGCATGTGTGTGACAACGTGTGTACATGTCTCTACCCACATGGATGTACATAGTATGTGTCTGGGATTTTATGCACATTTCCACATATGCATGTGGGGTGCACACATGCATGTCTATGTGCCTGTTCATGTGTATTTATGGGTACATGTACTTGTGTACATCAATACTTGTGTACTTGGGGTTTTGTACATGTGCTTGAACATGTGCATGCAAATACATATGCACGTGTGTGTGCATGCAAGCACACATGGGTTTGCGTGCATATATGCATGTGTCCATCTCCATGCTGCTATGCACAAGCATGTGTAAATTCATGTATGCCTGTGTGTGTGCATGCACGTGTGTGCCCACATTTGGGAATGCTGGGGTGGGGGAGAGCAAGTAGAACCAAAGACTCCAGGAACAATCTTCTCTCCTTTCAGGCAATGAGACCATCTGCCCTCCAAATATCTACATCGAGTGTGCCGACCACACACTGGGTCCGTGCTGCCTTCTACCCTCCCTGCTTCTCCGTCCCCCTCCTCTTCATCTCTCTGTCCACCCTGCTCCTTACTGCCTTGGCTCCCCTCCTCCCAGTCTCTTCCTGGGGTTTTTTTCCTTGGGGGTTGAGCCTTATCCCATACCTCCAGGGGTCTGAGGACTTTTGCAGGTGTGGTACTTGGGTAAGTGGAGGCAGCAGGGTGGGGGTTTGCAGAGAACCAGAACTGAGAGTGAAGGGCGGGGCTTCTCATCTTGGTTCAGCAAATAAGCTTGCCTCTCTGGTAAAGTGAAATGACTTCTCCCTTGGTGTGAGGAAAGATGTATTGCTGGCTATCAGTGTGGGTGAGGCAACCCCATCTGTCCATAGGTCTCACCTGATCCACACTTCATTCATTCATTCATTCATTCATTCTACAGATGTTTACAGCCAGCACTGGTGCCAGAGGTAAGAGTGGGAACAAGAGTCCCGCTCTTGTGGGGCTTACTGCCTGGCAGGGCTGTGGATGGACCTCACAGCGTGCTAGTCCTTGGGTAGGGGAACCTCAGTGATCCTACAGGGCCCCAGCAAGGGCGTGCAGCCTCCCTAGGCAGGCAGGGAGGATTCCCAGAGGAAGTGACATATGAACTGAGACTTGAAGGGTGCAGAAGAGTCAGCCAGGTGAAAAGGAGGACGTGTTCTAGGCAATGGAAACAGCTCATGCCAAAGGCTTGTGGCCAGAGAGAGAGTGTGTGTGTGGGGCCCTGAAAGGCCCGTGTGGCTGGAGGGCAGAGAACAAAGGAGGGAGTGGAAAGAGCAGAGGAGACTCTGGGACGCCAACAATGGCTTAGGGCAAGGCAAGAATGTCTTCTGACTTTAGGAAGGGGACCCTGATTAGATGTGAGGATGGATAGGCGGGGAAAATGATTAGGAGCAGGGTGACTGGTCAGGAAAGCACTGCAATAATCCAGATGCTGGGGTCATAGGGACGGGTTTGAGATGCTGGGGCAGTAGAATCACACCTTCTCTATCCCACAGAGAACTACATCTGCCAAAGGGGTGATTGAAGAGTGTTTAATGAAGGAACAGCTGTGAATAGGGATAAGGGAACCACAAGGGGTGGTGTGACTCCACAGAACTAAGGAGGCTTTCTTGCTCCTGGGCCTGAAGGGGCAAAGGAAGGGGGTGCTCCTGGCACCTGAGAGGGACCTGTGGCTGTCTGAGATGGACAGAAGCCGAGAGCCGAAGCCACACATGGAGAGATGCAGCCTCTGCCAGCCCGCAGTGAGGAAGCCAGGGAGGAAATCCCCTAGCATCTCTCCCCTCCTCTCTCCATGATCTTGACGGGGCCTCCCATTGGCCAGACCCAACCCAAAGCCAGAGGACAGGGAGTCTAGGTAATGTATTTGGCAGAGATCAACCTCCTGGGACAGAGTGTGGTGGGGAGAGTGGAGAATGGATCTGAAGGGGTGAACAGAAAAAACCCAGCATACTGAGCATAGGAAACCATCCCATTTGTTCTTCTCTCCATCCATCCGTCCATCCATCTATCCACTCATCCACAGACATATGTGAAAACATGCATAAACGCCACTCATCCCAGCAGCCTCTCCAAGCCCCTCATGTATCTGAGGCCTCACGTGGCTGATTCGCTCCGGCGGCGCATGTATCTGAGCCCTCATGTGGCTGATTCGCTCCGGCGGCGCATGTATCTGAGCCCTCATGTGGCTGATTCGCTCCAGTGGATGGCCTGTGCCCTCCCTCTGAGCCGTGAGGCCCTCTCTGCCCCAGGGGGCTGAGCAGAGAAGCCTATAGGAGTGTGCTGGGGGTTCTGCCTCCACCCGCTTTCTTGGATGGTCTGCCGCTGGTCCAGGAGGGGACTCCCAGCCAGTCTCCTCCAGGCAGGGCCAGTGCTGGCCAGACCAGGCCCTCAGTGTAGGTGTGGCTGCCTCAGGACAGCCCCTAAGCTTTCCTCCTGCAGCTAGCGGGCCTCTGAGCCATCCCGCCCCCACTGCAGTTGGTGCCTCTGTGTTGCAGACTCCCTGGGTGGGGGCTCCGAAGGCCCGTGTTTCTGCCCTACCCCCTGCAACCTGACCCGTTATGGGAAAGAAATCTCCATGGTCAGGATCCCCAACAGGGGCTCAGCCCGGTACCTGGCAAGAAAATATAACCGCAATGAGACCTACATACGGTATGTATGTGTATGTGTGTGTGTGTGTGTCTGTGTATGGTGGAGGCCACCCTCAACAGGCCTGGTGCATGGTGGAAGCTGGGAGTGGGCTGCACTTTTTTTTTTTTTTTAGAACTTTTATTGAGGTAGTTAACAGACAATAAACTGCATATATTTAGAGTACACAATTTGGTATTTTTCTTCTTATTAGTAACGTATATATGGCAATCCCAATCTCCCTGCATCTTTGTTAGTAATGAGTCTTTTGCCAGGAATGCCTTTCACAATCTTTTTCTTCTAACTAATCCCTATCCATCCTCCAAGTCACATCCTGTGTCTCCACCTCCAGGGAAACCCTTCTTAGTCCAAATGCCCTTCATCCGAGCTCCCACAGCACCCTGTACATACCTCTGTCGTTGCATTTACCCACTGTTTCAGAACACTCTGTTTGCATGCCTTTCTCCCCCAGCAAACTGGCACCTGGTAAAGGCATGTCCAGTGAATGGTGTGCAGAGGGAGAGGAACTGGAAGGCATGGGGGAGGAGCCAGGTGGCCCACAGGAGGGGCCCCGCTGAGCCTTGGGCCTGGTACCCTGCAGCCAATCTATAAACGCTGAGCATCCTCTGACTGCCAGGCCCAGCGCGGGGTCCAGTGGGGACAGATGATTATAACACAAAATTCATGCCACAATTTGTGGATGAGGCCATAATTGAAGGTGCAGTACTGATTCTTAGGCCCCAGGAGAGATTAATGTACCTAGGGGAGGGGAAGCAGGGGAGGCATGAGCTGGGCCACTGAGGACACTGGGTTTGGGTCCATGAGAAGAGGAGAGAGGGGAGGCATCTCGGTTAGAGATCTGTGGGATGATGCCGAGACCAGCCTGAGCAGCAGGCAGGCTGTGTGGAGGGAAGCAGATAAGAAAGCGGTTTGGATAAGAAGGTGCAGTGCAGCTGATCATAGACAGTCTTGAAAGTCTGGAGGAGGAATTCTGGAGTGGACTGTCGGGCAATAGGGAGGCACTGAAGATTCTAGAGAGGTGTGGGGATGAGGTATAGTGAATCCTATTTGCTGCTTTAGAGAAGGCAGGGGGGAATCTTGCAGGCCGAGGAGTTTTGTTTTGTTCTCCGAGGCCCTCTGCTAGCCATCAAAATATGAAGCTGATGGGCATCTGAGCTTGCCTCCCCTCACAGCCTTTGGGAGCTTCTCGGCAGAGGGGCCTCAGAATCGGATCTCCTGGGCCTGGGATGTCCCTCCAGCTGTCTCCTCAGGAAGACAGCCTCTCAGGAATACCCTGCTTCCTGTCTCTGCAGGGAGAACTTCCTGGTCCTAGATGTCTTTTTTGAAGCCCTGACCTCCGAGGCCATGGAGCAACGAGCAGCCTACGGCCTGTCAGCCCTGCTAGGTGAGCCCCAGCCCTGATTCCATGGGAGTGGACCAGCCCAGCCTGCTCCCTCTGACCCTGCTCTCGTGCTCCCCAGGAGACCTCGGGGGACAGATGGGCCTATTCATCGGGGCCAGCATCCTCACGCTCCTGGAGATCCTCGACTACATCTATGAGGCAAGGGATGGGAGCCTGGTGGGGGCGCCCCAGATGGCGAGTGGAGGGTAGGAGGAGGGGCTGGGGAGAAAGCAGAGGGGCAGTGCAGGCTTCCTGGTGGAGCTGGACTGGCGGGAAGTCAAGCTCAGGGTTATTTACCAGGGTCACCTGACTAGCGGGAAGGCCAGAGTGCACTGAGGAGTCAGGAGAGGGAGACGGGTGAGGAGGACTGGGGCACCCTAGTGGGGGGTTGCTGAGGCAGCAGGTCCTATGAGGTGGGCCTGGTGAGGCCTGTCCTTCTCCTCCAGCAAGTTTCCTGAGCCCACGCCATCCCCCCACCCTGAACCCCAAGGTGTCCTGGGACCGGCTGAAGCGGGCCTGGCGTCGTCCCAAAACCCCCCTCCGGACTTCCACTGGGGGCATCTCCACTTTGGGGCTTCAGGAGCTGAAGGAGCAGGTGAGAATGGGTGCTGTAGAGTATGCAGCCAGTGCCCTCTCCCAGGACTGAATCCCCCCCATAACTTCTGAACTAGCCTGTGGGAAGTGGTTCCTGGGCTCTCCTGAAGCCTCTGCCCCAGGGGACAAGGAAAGGCTGGCTGTGTGAGGTTTGGGGGTACCACCTGAACTCTCCCTGTCCCGCTCCCTCTTCACCTTGCAGAGTCCCTGCCCAAGCCAGGGCTGTGCTGAAGGTGGGGGCTCCAGCAGCCTGCTCCCCAACCACCACCACCCGCTGGGCCCACCAGGAGGCCTCTTTGAAGACTTTGCTTGCTAGAATGGTGCTGTGTCTAAAAGGACCCAGGAGTCTGGCACTCCTCCCTGGATCCCCACCGTAGTCTCCTGCTCTTGGGATGGAAGGCCTGGGGGCAGCCCAAAGCTGAGGGGAAGAGGGCGGTGCTCACTGGGAGGGTGGGGACTGGGTTCCTGCCCTCACCCAACCTGGCGCCAGCTGCTTTGCACAAGGGTCCCTCTTGTCCACACCCTCCACCCCCAGCCTGGTGCCCAGGGAGGGCTGGAGACCAGGACATGGGCCCCCGTGGAGGGGAGAGGAGGGAAGGAGAGAGGGAGGTGGAAAAGGGGCCTACCCCAGCAGGGGTGGAACCCTCTGTACATTTGTATATATTTAGGGAGGACAGGGTGGGGGTGGGGGTACCGATGTAGATGGTGGGTGGGGCTATGGGGGTGGGTAATTTAGGGACAGCCAGGGTCTCAGCCCTAGAGTGTCAGCAGGAGAGGGCAGGCCCCCAGGACTCAGGACTGCTGGGCTGGTCCTGCTTCCCAGCTTCCCTTTTGGCAGGGGGTGGGGGAGTGGGGTGGGTAGTCCAGCAGGCCTGGCCCAGCTCCCAATTCCCCCTGCCCCAACCCCACTCTCAGAGTCCCCTCCACAGGGAAAGGCAGATCTTTCAGAACTTGGCTGAGCTTGGGGGTGGGGAAGGGGGCCTTCTCAGGCCTCTCTGCCTCCAGTCTGGTTTTATAAAGTGCTGACAAAATGGGGAATAAAGAGGCATAAAGAATTCTCTGTGTGTATATGTGACTAAGCTGGGAGCTGGGGCGGGGCTGGGCGTAAGCATGACTTGGTCCCTGGGAAGAGGAAATCCAGGCCCAAGCCAGGACAAGGAGCCTCCATCCTCAAAGCCCTCCCTGGCCCCATGCCTGCCTTTCAAAAACTCAAGAACTGCTAGTCTGGGACTTCCTGGTGGTCCCGTGGTTAGCACTCCGTTCTCCCAATGCAGGGGGCCCGGGTTCTATTCCTGGTCAGGGAACAAGATCCCTCATGTTGCAACCAAAGTCCCTCATGCCACAAGGAAGATCCCACATGCTGCAACTAAGACCTGGTGCAGCCAAATTAATAAATAAATATTAAAAAAAAAAAAAGGAACCACTAGTTGACACTCAGCCAGTTTATTAAAGGTAGGGAGCTTCATCAGGAATGCAGAGGAGAGACGTTGGGAGACACCCCACCCTCCTCTCTCAGCTCCCCCTCTTTCTCCAACAACTCATCTACAGCCCAGCCCCCGGGGCCGACCCTAGGAGGTGGGGCTGGCGTCAGGCAGACTGCACTGCATAAATACTGGGAGGCCACAGCCTGAATCAGCAGCGTCAAGGGGGCAGGGAGACCGGGTTTGGGGCAGAAAGGGACAGTTCCAAGGGTACCTCTTCCAGGGCTTGCTCTGAGCCCAAGGGCCCCCCAAGCCACAGAGAGGGGGCCAGTGGGCTGCCCTGGGGTCTGAGGCTGCGGCCAGCCCTGTCCTGCGAGGCTGGCTGGTGGCTCCGAGTGGCTAGGGGAGGAG
Organism: Hippopotamus amphibius kiboko; assembly: GCF_030028045.1. Classification (NCBI taxonomy): domain Eukaryota; kingdom Metazoa; phylum Chordata; class Mammalia; order Artiodactyla; family Hippopotamidae; genus Hippopotamus; species Hippopotamus amphibius. The sequence continues at coordinate 87,616,091 of NC_080193.1, read as the reverse complement.
CGGGGCGGGGCGCCGCCTTGCCAGGGTTCAGGGGCGCAGGGCGGGGTCAGGTGCTGTTGCCCTGCTCCTGCTCGAAGAGCAGCATGGCCAGCTGGGTGCGCGAGCCGAGGCTCTCGAGCGCGCTCTGGCGGCAGCGGTGGTATAGGTCCTCGCTGAGCCGCGCGCTGCACGTCTGGACCCGGTAGCGCTGCAACAGCGCGGGCTCCACCGCCCGCAGCACGTGCAGGCTGGAGAAGCCCAGGAACAGCTCATACACATCCAGGCTCTCCAGCAGCTCCTCCTCCTGCTCTGAGGTCGCCGCCAGCCGCGCTCGGGCCGCCACGTAGTCGGAGTTGTAGAAGCAGGCCTCGCTGGCTGCCTGGCGATCAAAGCGGCCTGTGTCTCGGCCTAATTCTGGGGGTCCCGGGCCCTGGGGTGGGGCCACGGCCGGGTGGAAGGCCTGGAAGTGCATGGGAAAGAAGGCTTGCCAGCCAGAGATGGCATGCATGCGGCAGCGGTTCAGAAAGTCTGGGGTCAGCACCGTGTCTGGCCCGGCCAGCAGGAACAGCGTGTCCAGCGGGTGCTTCTTGGAGAGCAGATCCATGAGGCGCAGCGGTGAGGGTGCGGCCGTCTGCACACTGAGCCAGGGCACCCGGGCACCAGGGAAACGCCGCTCAAGCTCTGCCACATGGGCCTTGACAGGTGCAAAGACATCGGCGTGGGCTGCCCGCTGGGCCTGTCGTGGCTCATACAATAGCAGCAGGGTCAGGGCTGCTGCAGAATCGCCAGGCTCCAGTGCGGCCGTGGCGAAGGCCTCCAGGAAGCCAGGGGCCAGGTCACGCTCGGCTGCAGCCAGGGGCAGTAACACGGTGAGACGCGAGGCCTCGGTGACATAGGGCACAGGCAAGATCTCCACACGACTCAGTGGCCGTAGCAGCTGCACTCGGCGGGTGAGGGGCCGGCGGCCACCCTGGGGGGTCAGTGCCTCCAACTGCAAGTCCAGCGTGTACTCCATACCCCGGGCAGGATCGAAGCGTCGGTAGCCATTAACCAGCTGCTGCTTCTGGAGCCGCAGGGCCGGCTGGTATCGGCGGTTGAGCTCCTCCAGGGCTGCCCCCAGAACGTCAGCCACGTCGGCCCGGTCGGCCCCACGTAGTGGGCAACGTGGAGAGCCATCAGCGCAGGAGAAAGCATGCTGCTCTGTGAAATAGTCCCAGCGCAGCACCTCAAAGCGGGAGGCCGGGCGGGACGGTGCTGGAATGCCCACGGGCCAGGCGGCTGCCCGCTCCCCATCCGCTGCCAGACGGCTGGTGTTCTGGATTTCCCACTGGGTTGGAGGAATAGGCCGTGAGCAAGGTATGGACCTGGGGACAGGTCCCCAGTTCCTTGCCAACCTCTCCCCACCCAGGGCCCCCACCTATTCTTTCCCCAGATGGAGGCAGCCTAAGAGTTAAATGCGGGTTTCTGGAGAGGCTCCTCAGAAAAGGTAGAAGCAGATGGGGACTGGGAAGCAGGTTTGTTCTGTGATTCTTATGCTAATTTTTTATTTCCCTGGGATCTCTGAGACCTCTTAGGATGCCCCCCGCCCCCCAGCCCAGACCATACCTGTAACTCCTGGATCTCCTGGTATGTGCGTTCCAGTTCAGCTCGGGCAAAAGCCTTGTGCAGCTGGTACATGTGCACAGGGTCATGGACAGGGTGAGCTGTCAGGGCACTGCGGAAACGAGGGTCCCCCTCCTGCACGGACTCCCCGGGGCTCAGCTCCAGGTAGCTATAGTGGACTCCCTGGGGAGAGGAAAGGAAGTAGGAAACATGAGGGGACAGTCGCCCCTACCCCTGCCCCATAGTGTGTGTCTCATCTCTCCATCCCATGACCCGTTATGGACTTGGGGTCAGAATTCTGTGGGTTTTAGTCTACCTTGACCAGTTGTGAGCTTGCGTGACATTGGGCAAGCCTTTGCTAGCTCATCTGTGAAGCAGGCATGCATCCTATCTCAGAGCTGTCCAGAGGCTCAAATAAAATAATAATGGCCAACACTGAACACCTACTTTGTGCAAGGCTCCCTTATTTTTTCTAATCTTTATAAGAACCCTGAGAAAAAATTATTTCCATTGGTATGGATGAGGATACCGAGGCTCAGAAGATTCAGTAATTTATCCAAGGTCACAGGGCTAGAAGATGACAGAACTGCTTGGAAACCCAGGCCCATATCTCCAACCATCCCCTCTGCTTCTCAGGGGAAGTGCACATGCCCAGACAGGAGGCACCAGTGGGATGGCTTATCTTCCTACCTCATGGTCGCCAGTGCAGCCCACGCCGGTGGCATCGAGGATGCAGCGGCCCAGCCACTCATCTGGGCGTGCACTGACGATGTCATTGCGGCAGGCTTCCAGGTGGGGGCGCAGCTGCTGCAGCAGTGTGCGCGACAGCAGCACCCCAAAGCCACCGTGGCAGTAGCGGCCTGGGGCGGGATCGCCACCGATGAAGTCCTGGGGCCGGCCCAGATAGAGGTGGGCAGCGGCTGCCAGACTGAGGTGGCCAGCTAGGCGCGCCAGTCCATGCGCCTCGGTGTAGGTGGCATCGGGCACTAGGAAGAACCAGTCAAAGTCGTCGCCATGCTGCTCCAGCAGGTGGCGCAGTGCCAGATGCAGGTGCCCAATGGGCCGCTCCTCGCCTAGCGTCACCACAGCCATGCCCGGTGGTGCCCGGCGGCCCCGCGTGCCTGTCAGGAACACCACACGCTCTAGCCGGTGCCCCAGTGTGCGGTTCACAGCCACGCCCAGTGTGGGCAACGTGGCCTGTGAGGTCAGCACCGCCACCAGCAGCCTCTGCCTGATGCCCAGCTCTGTGCTGATGTAGCGGGTCCTGGAGGGGGAAGAAGATGGCACAAGCTTATTAAAAAGATGACGCGGCAGGTAGAGTGCAGCATACACAAGCTTTGGCAGGTCATGTCCTGTTTGTGCCTATTTCCTCATCTATGACAGAATAACAACTCTCTCCCAGGGGTTACAAGGATTTAAGTGAAATATTGGCCTTACCTATGTAGTGCTTTTGTGAGATGGCATTATCTATGCAGATGTGAGGGAGATATTTTGGCTCTGATTCCTTGTGTTATTACTTAGTAGTTGAGTCCTTGAGCAAGTTATTTAACCCATCTGAGCCTTGGGTGGCCTCATCTGTAAAATGTGGCTGTTTCTCTTTAAAGCATTTAGCCAAATGCTTGACATATAGTTGCTCCACACATCATGTATACACTTATTTCTAAATAACATGCCATTATACCACAAATACATCACATAAATGATGTAAAGGAATAAATGGCATGGAGATGTAGTGAATATGTTTGGGGGACTCAGGGGTTCCAGTAACTTACCCTCTGTAACACAGAAGGCAAGTTACAAAACTGGAATTTGAACTCAGTGTTACTTTGGAGAAATTATTTCAACTCGTGGGCAGAGACCTTAATAGGATGGGTACATCACGCTTTCCCTACGAACCTCTGCTCCCCTTCCCTCAGGTGGCCACCCAGGAACAAGAGATACAGGTAAGTCCTAGTTCTCTCTGTTTCTTTCCTGCTCTCTATGCACCCATTCTATATCCTAGTCATTTCTCTAAACCTAACACCCATCCAGGGAGCTGTGAGGACCTTTGGGGATCCATGGGGTCAAGCAGGTTTAGGGCAGAGGTGGGCAAGTTCTGCCCAGGCCTGGATGGGGCCCAGAGAGGCCTCAGATAGGCTCCCGGGGAAGCAGGGCCATCGGAAACTATCGGATCCCAAAGACTTCCTGGCCGGTCAGACCCTTCCTTCCGGGCCCTGACCCAGCCCTTGGCGGCCTCCACAGCGCGCCGGTCCCAGCGGGTTCCCAGGGGGTGGGGCTGGCGGGTCTAATCCCTACCTGACGGCCTTTTTGGCGGCCTGGCCAGGCTGTGCGGGATGGTAGGGCAAGACACGCGGCTCCCAGTTCTCCCCGGCGCCTGCACCGGCCCCGGGCCTCTCGCGCTCCGCTCCGGGCTGCACCGAGTTGGGCCGGCGAGCGGCGTTGGTGTTGCCGCGCGGCGGCAACTCAGAATCTCCGGGTTGGGGCGGCCCTGGGCCACAAGGCTCCTCCACCCAGGTGACGCTGAGCAGGCTCAGGGTGAAGCCCAGGGAGATGCCCACGGCCACGGGCCCTGCGGGCCGCAGCACCGACAACAGCAAGGATGCCCGCATGGCGCCCGGACCGCGGGCCCCCGGCCCTGGAGCAGCCCCAGAGCAGCAAGAGGAGGCTTCGAGGGGGCGGGACCGGGGAGGGGGCGGATCCGGAGGGCCAGAGCCAAGCGGGCGGGCGGGCCCCCTCCCTCCCCGCCGAGCAGAGCCCGCGGCCCGAGCCGAATCCCCTGCGCCGCGTTCCGATCCCCCTCCAGCCGCCGCTCGGTACCGCGCAGGGTCCCAGCGCTGGGCGCGGGAGCCTCTGCCGAGGCCGCCGCTGTCCGACGTGTCACTGGGAGGGCCCCGCCCCCGGGGTGGCGTCTCGGGCTCCAGCTACCGGAGAGGGAGGAGAAGGGGGAGGTTAAAGGGGAAGGACCCCCGGAAGTGCCCCCTCCTCAGTGCGGGAGAGGCAGACGTCGGGGGCGGAGTCCCCTACCTCCCCCCGGCGTGGTTGGTGCGTCCCGTGTGACGTCAGAAGCAGCCCGCCCCTGCCTGGATGGTGCGCCCTGAGTGACGTAAGGAGCAGAGGCCGGAGCTGTCCATCAGCACCAAAGGCCGCGGGCGGGCTCAGGGCATGGGGCCGCGGCTCTGGGGCAGCCCGAGCCCCTGCTCCTGCTCCTTTCCCTTCCCCGGGCCCAGCCTAAGTCCCCGGACGTCGCGGGACTGGAGTGCTAGCCGGTGTTGGAGGCGAAGCGGCGTCGCCGCCGCGCAGGGACCGGTCCCTCCGGCCCAGCAGCCCTCTTCCCCTCACCGCGGACTTTTACCGGACCCCAGTCAGCTGGAGCTTCTGGCGCCCGGCAACCCCGGACCCTCCGGCCCCTGCACAGCCTCTTTCGCTCAGAAGCTCAGGTCGCCTCCAGCCCAGGTAGATCTTGGACTATCCCAGATTTAGCCGCCCACAGACCAGTCTCCTGGCTGCCTCCTCACCGGCAGCACACTGCCCTCATCTCCCCCCTACCCCGTCCCCCTTTTAACTTCTTCATCCCAGCACCCTCTAGCCAGGCACTTTTCCCCCTCTTTGTCTTTTGTCCCTCACTTCAGGGATGCTCCCAGAGCTGTGCGATGTGGGCACCACTCCTTTGTTCACTGTGTCCTTGCCTAGTTCTCCACTCCTCACCCTCATCCTGGTGGAGACCCAGGACACTTCGTTGACCCCAACTTCCTCTCTGTCAGGCTGACGTGGGAGGGTGACTCCCTACTGTTCCCAGCACTATGCCGGGCACTGTGGCGACACTTCGGTTCCAGCTGCTGCCCCCCGAGCCAGATGATGCCTTCTGGGGTGCACCCTGTGAACAGCCCCTGGAGCGCAGGTACCAGGCACTTCCAGCCCTCGTCTGCATCATGTGCTGTCTGTTTGGAGTCGTCTACTGCTTCTTCGGTGAGACCCCGTATCATTCCTCACTTGGCCCCCCCCGCATTTCCCTAAGTTATTTTTCTGAGGCACCCCAAACCTTCTTTAGAACTTTACCACTACCATGAACTATCTTTCTTTTCTTTTTTTTTCATCCCACACATTTGCAGATAATTTAGACTCTAGATCCTAGAGAACACAGGTTTCTGAATTAGGCATGCTTGAATTTGAACCTGGTTCTGTACTTTACTAATTATGATGCCTTGGTCACATTAACCTTTCTAAGCCTCAGTTTTCTCATCTGAACAGTGGGAACAATGAACAATGATATTTGTCTCACACAGTGGGGGGGGCGTTGTGAGAATTAGTAAGCACTCAATAAATGATAGTTGTGGTGAAGATGTGTTTAGGTCAGTGTGCTAAGTAGGTACTGAAAACGTTTAGGAGGGTGAGTAAACATGGTCCTTACCACAGGGCATATTGTCTGATGAGGGAGAGACTTCTGGAACATTCATATCTGTGATACATATTAGAGGGAGCTAAATAGTAGTCACACACATGGAGATGTGTGTACAAGTCAGGCTCCAGTAATCAGGACTGCTGTGGATAGTTGTCCAGGGTGCACAAGGGAGTTCAGTTGGATGGGCAAGTGGGGGCTGAAATCCAGCCCATGCTCTACTTGCCAAACTCTAGACCCTGGCACAAGGCTGCTTTGTCTAGAGGAAGGCACAACTTTTTCTAATTTGCACGAAGGTGCCAGATGGTGTAGTGGAGTAAGTGCCCAGTGACTCTACAGTAAGAGGTACAGAATTTCAGATAGGGGAGTGAGCTTCGTGGGCTGGGTATCCAAGGAAAGCCTCCAGGCAGAGCATTATAGGTGGCTGGGTGAAGTGCAAAGGAGGCTTGGGGGTCTGAGTTCTAGGTTAGGCAGAAGTGGGGTGGGACTTGTGCTCTGCAGTCTTTACATCTCCCCCTAGAATGGCTGGGTAGTAGGCAGGGATGGGAGCCAGATGGTCCCTCCCCTTCCACCCCCAGACTCTGGGCTGAACAACTGCAGAGTGGGAAGGAGGAAGAGCCCCTCTAAGGGTTCAGGACACATTCTGGGTCTCTAAGGAGTCTGTGTCACCTCACCCCCTCCACTATTCATACCCACTCCTTCCACAGTTGCTCAGTGCAGCCTGCCATTCCCTCTCCTGGGCTTTCCTACACCCAACCCTTCTTGGAGGCTCCCACTCTCAGGCTCTTGGACTCTTTGAGCCCTTGTGCATGCCCCACTCCTCTTTCCAACCCCAGAACCTCCTGGACTCCAATGCTTTCCCTCATTCCTAAAACTGACTCTCCTCTTTATGACCTTTCTCTGTGGCTCTCCTGGACCCTTTGACCCCCATTTCTGACTTCTATCTTCTCAGCTTTTCAGGATCTACAAGTCCCTCACACTTCCAGGTACACTTAATGGGCCCAATGGCCCTATAACCTCCATTTTTCTGAAACTCCACAACCACTCTTTCCCCCTATAATTCTCTTTGACTCCCCATGACTCCTTGTAAGCCCTAGTGGCCCCTAACTAACCGCACCCCCCCGCAGCTCTTTCAGTACCTTCCATCCCTCTGTTACTCCTAACATAGGGGAATCCCTATGACCCCACTGTCTGGTTGCCCCCACCATGATCTCAAAGATTCCATTTCTCTGGCTTCAATATTACCCTCTCTCAGAAACCTTTTAATACTCTCAATGATTCCACATCTGTCAATTCCCCTGACCTGAAAAGACCTCATCTTTCTGAACCTGTGTGACCTCATCTCTCAAGTTCTTTCTGACTTCCAAATACCTTACCTCTCTGAACAATCCCTCTCTAAAGATCCCAATAACTCAAGTGCTGATCCACTTGTGACCCAGTGGCCTCTCTCTCTGACCGCTATGATCCCAAAGAGCCCAATGACCCTATCACTGATTCACGCTTGACTCCAGTGATCTGTCTCAAAAATCCAACTCTCATCTCAATGACTGTCTCTCTGTTTTCCCAGTGATTGTCAGTGACTGCCAGTGACCTATTTCTCTGATCTCCCTTGACCCCAGTAGTCCCTTCACTGCTGCCCTCAGGACCCCAATAACCCCAATTCTCTGATCTTAGTGTCCTGCCTCTGGTTCCCCTGTGATTCCTTGTCCTTGACCCCTCTGACCTCCTACCTCCAGCCCAGTGACCTTGTTTTGGTCTCTCACTAGCCCCTGTTCCCCTCCAGGTTACCGCTGCTTCAAGGCAGTACTCTTCCTCACTGGGTTGCTGTTTGGCTCAGTGGTCATCTTCCTGCTGTGCTACCGAGAGCGGGTGCTGGAGACGCAGCTGAGTGCCGGGGCGAGTGCAGGCATCGCGCTGGGCATCGGGCTGCTCTGCGGGCTGGTGGCCATGCTGGTGCGCAGCGTGGGCCTCTTTCTGGTGGGGTTGCTGCTCGGCCTACTGCTCGCCGCTGCCGCCCTGCTGGGCTCCGCACCCTACTACCAGCCGGGCTCTGTTTGGGGCCCCCTGGGGCTGCTGCTGGGGGGCGGCCTGCTCTGCGCCCTGCTCACACTGCGTTGGCCCCGCCCGCTCACCACCCTGGCCACCGCCGTGACAGGTGCCGCGCTCATCGCCACGGCTGCTGACTACTTTGCTGAGCTGCTGCTGCTGGGGCGCTATGTGGTGGAGCGTCTGCGGGCCGCCCCCGTACCCCCCCTCTGCTGGCGGAGCTGGGCCCTGCTGGCACTTTGGCCCCTGCTCAGCCTGATGGGTGTTCTGGTGCAGTGGCGGGTGACGGCCGAGCGGGACTCCCACACAGAAGGTGAGAGGGCACAGGCCAGGGTGGGCATGAGAGAAATGGGTGGTTGGGTGGTGGGTCTGAGCAATTGCGAATTGGGGGAAGGAGCTATACACAACAGCAGCAGAAGCCCTCTGTTGAGTTAGAGAGCTGACTGGCTCCGGGTCTGGGAAGACAGGACCTCAGTGCCACCATTCATGCCACAACAGCAGATGGAGCAGCGGCTCTGTGCCAAGCCCATTCCAGGCACTGGGGATGCAGCAGAGACAAAACAGAAAAGGCCCTGGCCCTTATAGGATTACATTCAGGGTGGAGGAGACAGACAATAGACATGCAAATTCACAAGATAATTCCCATTGTGTGGAGTGATATGAGAGGTGTGCAGAGTGATGTGAAATATAGACAGGGTGGCTAAGGAAGGTCACTTGGAAGAGGTGACATTTAAGCAGCGACCTGAAGGATAAGGGGCCAGCCATGCAAAGAGCTAGAGAAGAGGGACTAACTAGGGCGAGGGCCTGAGAAGGAATGAGTGTGGCCTGTTGAGGAAGTGGGGCGGGAGTGGTGTGTGAGGGATGCCGATTGTGTGGGCTCCATGGGCCGGGATGAGGACTCTGGATTTCATTAAAGGAGTGGTGAGATGCCATTGGAGGTTTAACGCAGGGAGCATATAATCTAATTTAGCATTTGGGATGCTCGTTCTGGCTGCTGAGTGTAGAAAACATCGGGGAAGGCAAGTGTAGAAGGGAAACCAGTGAGGCGGCAGGTTAGTTGTCCAGTCAGGAGATGATGATGGCTGGTCTAGGTGAGTCACCTATGGCTCCAGACTGAGAGAGGGGTAGCAGCGAGGAAGCAGGTACCTAGAATCTAGGAATCTTCCATAAAGACCTTTGGAAGAAGAGAACTGTGGGAAGTCCCATCTGGGAGGTGGGAAAGTAAAAGAGGAGAGGTTTCGGACAGGGGGAACCTGGGAGCCTGGAGTCTGGGTTAGAAGGGCTAGGGAGGCTTGGGCGAAATGAGGCACGTGGACCTCTGAGACTCTGCTCTGCTCAACCCGTCACAGTGGTCATCAGCCGACAGCGCCGACGTGTGCAGCTAATGCGGATTCGGCAGCAGGAAGAGCGCAAGGAGAAGCGGCGCAAGAAGAGACCCCCAAGGGCTCTCCCGAGAGGCCCCCGGGCTCCTCCAAGGCCTGGGCCCCCTGACCCTGCTTATCGTCGCAGGCCAGTGCCCATCAAACGCTTCAATGGAGACATCCTCTCCCCGGTGAGCACCCCGAGGCCCTTCCAGCCCGCATGGGGAGAAGGGAGTGCTGTAGACTCTGTCCAAGCAGGACTGGGTCTTCCCTGGTGCTGGTCACTGTCTGGAGGGCCTAGCACTTGCCTACCCATTGTAACCCATGTACTGGGAGCCTGATGGGTGGGGGAGAGGTGTCCTGAGCATGAATTTTAATGAGGTATAGTACGGGGTAGGGTCTCAGAGCTGTGGACTCTGGGTGTGGTAAGGTCCTAGGCCAACGGCAGACTGGGATGCATCTCAGGCTTGTGATGGTGCAGGCTAAGGATGTCTGCCTGGGTGGCTTTGAGGGGAGGTCCACAGTGGCACTCTCACACCTGTGTTTACTCTCCCACAGAGCTACATCCAGAGCTTCCGGGACCGGCAGACAGGGAGCTCACTGAGCTCCTTCATGTCCTCGCCCACAGATGTGGACTATGAGTACGGGTCCCGGGGGCCGCTGACGGCCTGCTCCGGGCCCCCTGTGCGGGTATAGCAGTCTAGCTGCTCCTGCCCACCTACACTCATCGGTCACCAGCTCTGCCAGCTTGGGGAGGCCATGTTGGGCCATGACTCAGCCCACCTGGCCCTGTAGCCTTTGGCTGTCCCTTTCCCCACCCTGGAGAGGGATGGCCTGGCTGCCAGAAGGGAGGCCCTCTCTCAGGCTCGGCCTGGCCCGAGGGGAGAGCGCTCTCCCAAGTTCCTGACGGGCTCCTGAGGGACATGAGTGTGAGCCCCGTTGGGGTGTGCTCAGGGTTGTGAGTGTGTCGCCTGTGTGTGCGTGTGTGGAGGGGGTGGGCTTGGAGGGGACACTGGGACCCTTGCCTTAGATTTCTGACTGGTGGGGCTTCTCCAAGGGTGGCCCTGCCTCCTCTCTCACTGCTGGGGTCCTGTGGGCCACTCTCCTGCATGTCTAAGTGGAGGAGGTCTGCCTCCTCCCCCGTCGCCTCCACCTCTCAGCCAGACTCATCTAAGGCTTCTCGTCCTTGTCCACGGGGCAAACTGCAGCAGCCCTCACCCAGGTCCCCTGTCCTCTGCAAGCCACCAGCCTGAGGGCAGTGGCAGGAGGTGGGGGTGGGGGGTACTGCTCTAGGCTGGGTTAGGGAAGGGGGCTTAAATGCACGGTGCATGTCTGGTGTCTGTCATGCCACCCTGGACACCTCATGCCTCTGTCTCCCCCCCACCCCACCCCATTTTACATCTTTTATAAATGTGCCAAACTGTGCGGCTTCTGCCAGGAGTGGTGGTCTTTGGTGCTGGCACTTCCACGAGCCAAGATGGAAGCACTGCAGTCCTTGGTCCCCTGTGTCACTCACTACGTAGGGGCTCCAGGCAAATTCTGCCCTCCCGTGTCACAGAGAGAGCCAGGAAAGGGGCTGTACCACTTTTATTGTCTCCCAGCACCTCTGGTTTCCCTCCCTCCCCACCCCTTCCGGGGGTAAGGCACATGCCTTCCAAGCTGTCCGAGGGTACCCGCCTGGCCTGTTTCAGTCCTCCTAGCTACCTGCAGAGGAATGACTGCGAGTGGGGCTGGGGAGACATTGGGCACCACATTCCTCTCCCCGGCAGAGCCTGGGCACGCTTACAGGAAGAGTTGGGCCCTCATCCTCTGGCCCACCCTTTCTAGGCCTCTGTCAGGGCTGTCTGTGGGGGCAGGAAAGTGGGGGTGGTCAGTCAGAGGTGGGGCAAGGCAGGCATCTGAAGGGAACGCAGGAATTCAGGTGGAGAGTGGGGCATCTCCTATGTGGAAGAGGAAAGAAATGGGACTAGCTCAGAAGCCCTCTGCCCAGGCTGAGGTGGAGCTCGCTGAGATGCAGGAGAGGGTGAGAGACAGGTGGGCGGCACAGACCAGGAGCTGGCGGGTGGGAAGGAGAGGAACTTGGGTACAAATGGGGCATTCAGGAGAGACGAACACAGTCCAGAGGCAGGAAGGAGTAAGAAGCTCAGACAGGAAGCTCAGAAAAGTGGGAACAGCTGCCTTGAACCAAGTGGTTCCTGTTGAGAACAGGGGGCTCCCTCCTCTCCTCAGCCCTGGCTGTGATCTCCTGCCTCTCCACTCCCCACCTCCAAAACATCTCAGAACCAGCTTGCCATCCCAAGTCTTGGAAAATCTTCAGGAGGTGTGTCTCAGCCCGCCAGCTCTCAGGAGACCCCTGGCCAGCCAGCCTACCTCTCTGACCTCTGCCCAGTCGGCTTTACTCACCCTCTACCAGCAGCCGTGTGTGGGTGCTGTCTTGGCCGGCCTGGCAGCAGTAGGTGCCCTGGTCCTCAGGTCGCACGTCATGGATGACCAGGCTGTGGGTGGGGCCATGGCTGCGCAGCTCGTACTTGTCTCCCGGGCACAGCTCGACCCCCTCCCGCAACCAGCACACTTGGCCCCCCGAGCGGGACACAGTCACCTCCAGCACCGCCCGGCGGCCGACCAGAACCGTCTTCTCGAGAGGGGGGCGGCGGCACATCTGGAGAGGCAGTGCTGGGGGTGGAGGACGAGGGTTTAAGTTAATAGGGACACGCAGGGCCCCAGGAGGGGAGATGCATCTGCCTTCCCGCTGCGGCCTCAGATCTCTATGCCACCAGCCCGTTTCTCTCTACCCTCAACCCAAAGTCTCCTCCCAAGGAAACGCACTGCCCTCTGTGACCCGCCCCCGGAGAGTCCCGCGAGGAAGGGATGGGGGAGGCAGCTTTCCTCGGACCAGCAGCCAGGCTGCCGGTTCCAGGGGGAGATAGTGTTCATTTCAGGTAGTCCTTGCCCCAGTTGCTTACCCTCCACCTCCAGCTGAGCCACGGACAGGGCGGGTCCCGCCTGGAAGCGGACCTCACCAGCGTCCTCCGCGCGCAGCTCGCTCAGGACCAGAATGTGTTTCTTCCCTGGGGGCGAGGGGGGCGCTAGCGGGGCCAGAGCCGCCTCTGAGGAGGGCTCGAGGATGAGGGTGGGGCCAGAGTAGGTCTCCGGGTCGGTTCGGGCGCGGAAAATGTGAGCTGGCCTGGGCGGAATTGAGATGCCGAGGGGAAAGAGGGGCGGTCCACGAATAAGGGCGCAGCGCTAGGGGCCAGGGAAAGACCGGGAGACCGCTCCTCGGGCCGTGGGGCGGGGCCTATTCGAGCTGGAGGTGGGACTCATCCTATCTGGGCGGGCTCTGTTTGGGCCGGGGGGCGGGGCAGCGAGGGGCCAGAATGGGTAGAAGGTCGGCCACACCTTCCTGTCGGATGCGGACGCGGCCTCCGGGTCTCAGTGTGCGGCCTCTGAGCTCCCAGCTCCCGGTGGTCTCGACCTCCGACACGGCGCACTCGAAAGTGGCTGCGTCGCCTTCGCGGGCGCGCACGGACCGAAGCTCCAAGAGGACAGACACCTTGCGCTCTGGGGCGGAGCCGGGGGGCGTGAGGCGGGCGGGGCGGTACCCGGCTCCGCCCACGATCCGCTCTGTCCTTAGAAGCAGCAGAGCGGGTCCCGGCTGCAAGTCCGGTCCGCAGTTCCCGCACCCACTAGAGTGCCCCACCCGGGCAGCGCCCGGTACCCACCGTGCACCACCAGGTGGACGGGCCCGGCTCGGGCCATCCCCACTACGCAGCTGTAAGTCCCAGAGTCCAAGGGGCCGCAGCGCCGCAGCTGGAGAAGGCGGCGCGTGCCGAGGGCCTGGAGCCTGAGCCGAGGGCTGGGGGAGAGCGGCCGCCCATCCTAGAGGCGGGAGTTGTAAAAGGGTCGGGGTGAAAATTCGGTGGGCACAGGCGGCCCCGGCCCTGATAGGCGCTCGCGCCTTCTATTGATGCCAAGCAGTTTTGAGGCACGTTTATGCTATGGGGTAGGGCTGTCCTGCGCCTTCCCAGGCCTCGCCAGGAGTGTCATTGGACAGGTGTCACCCTGGACGTTAGGGATGAGAGGGAGCCCCACAGACGCGGGAAGCCTAGAGTCATGTACTGATCGTACCAGCCATGCGTGTGGATTCTGGAATCAGGAAACCTGGATTCAAATATGGGCTCTATGTCTGCCTCTGGGCAATATTTCACCCCACCGAGCATCAGTCTCCTTATAGATAACATGGAGATAATAAGACCTGCCTCATAGGGCTGCTGTAAGTGTTAGAGGATTAAATGTAAAGTAATTCTTAGCACAGTGCCAGGCACATCGCTCAGTGAATATCAGTTATTTCTGTTGGGACATTGTTACTGCTGTTAGGATGCTGAGGTGGGCTGGGCTGGGTTTGGGCTCTGACCTTCTCCCAGGTGACATCAGCCAAGGTCTGGGAAATTTCACACTCGAACGTAGCTGTGTTGCCCTCGGTCACTTCTAGGTCCTGTAGCCCCTGCACAAACGTCACTGGGGCCTCTGGGAGGGGGAGAAGGAGGACATATTGGACATAAGGGGGCACCGGTGGGCACATTTAGACAAGGTGATCAACAGAGGCCACCAGTGAGTAGGGGGCATTCTGGGACAAGTGGTTCAAAGGGGATGCTGGTCAATGGGGGTCACAGCGGGGTCAGAGGGGTCCACAGGGCAGGAATGGCCTGCTAGGGGTTGCTCACATTTATGGTGGTCAGTGGGGGACATGCAGGGGCTAGAGGGGCATAGGGGAAACTGGAGCAGAGATGCCAGTGGAGTTACCCACAGGCAAGCATGGTCAGTGGGGGCCAAAGTGGCTGGCATGAACAGGAGACACTGGCCAGTGGGGGACACCATGGGTTCAGAGGAGCAATGGGGGGGAACCTAGAGCAGACATGGTCAGTGGGGAACACACTGGGGCTGCAAGCAAAAATGGGGGACACTGAAGCAGAGTTGCCAGTGGAATCACCCTTTGGCATAGTCAGTGGAATGCTGGGACTTGAGTAGTGAGGGGGCACACTCAGACAGGCAGAGGGGGCTGCAGCTGGTAGGCGTGGTCAGTGGGCTCACACTCAGGGTGGCCAGCGGGGCCATGGTCAGGCAGACAGACACCACACTGGCACAGGCAACTCACAGTGGCACAGTCAGTGGTCCACAAGAACAGGAGAGTCAGTGGAGACACACTCCGGCAGGGCAGTCACTGGGGCCACCCATGGCCAAAGGGTCAGGGGAGTCACGCTCTGGCAGGGAGATCAGTGAGGGCCAAGCTAGGACAGTCAGGGTCAGTGGGGGCCACACGGGTAGTGGGATCAGTAGAATCACACCCAGAGAAGCCAGCAGGCGGGTGGTGGTTCCAGAGTCCGCACCTCTCACAGTGAGCCTGGCTGCACAGCGCAGGGCATCCGCCGTGAAGGAGATGCAGCCTGAGTCGGCCAGTCCCAGGCCACTGAGTACCAGGTGGTGAGCATGGCCCTCTGCGTCAATTTGGCACTTGGGCCCCGGCTGCAGCTGGACTCCACCCCGGGCCCACTCCCCAGTCACACCCTCCTGGGACAGCTCCAGCTGGAAGGTGGCGCTGCCCCCCTCGGTGATGGTCACATCCTCCAGAGGCCGCAGCACCCTTAGCTGCTTCGCTAGTGGGAGGAGATGAGGGAAGAGGGAGGATGAGGGCTCCAAATCTGGGTGGGGCTTTTGGGGAACCCCCACCCCCACCCCCACCCCCACCCCTTGGCTCTGCCTGCACCACCCTTAACATCCAACCTAGTAAGGCCCTATAGAACAAAGTTCAGAACCAGGGTGCAGGAAGAAGGGAGCGGAGCCATTCAGACTTGGGTGGAGAGAGGGGCTTACTAGGGTTAGGAGAGGAGACACCTGAAGGGGGTGACATGTGGTTAGGGGGGTGAGGAGTTTGGATGAGGGGTGCTGTGACACTGGAAGGAACACAGAATTTGAAGTCAGACACACCAGGGCTGGACCCTAGCTCTGCCACATAGTTTGTGTGCTGTGGAACCTATGGCAAACTGCTTGACCTCTCTGGGCCTCAGTTTCCCCAATTGTACAAGGTTTATAGCATTGAGACATGAGTTTATTGTGATTAAATGAATGAAATAAATTAGAAGAGAATACACATCACCAACAATAACCATTTACCAAGCTCTGTGTAAGTATTTCTATTATCCCAATTAATGTTCCCAAAGACCCTTTTTAAAGAAAACTTGGCTCAGAGAGGTTAAGTAACTTGCATGAGGTCACACTGTTAATAGAGGGCTCTATCTTGGGGGTGGCGGTGCTATTTGCCAACCATCCCTGCTTCTCAGATGGGCCCGTGTATCCTGGGGCAGGTGACTGAAGGATAAATATGGCAAGTCTTTCTGGAGCATAATATTTATGTTCACAGCAAAGCCAGCTTGGACATATGAAATGGAATGCAAAATCCACATGGACTTCTAAGGCAAACAGAAAACATTAGAAAAACAAATGTTTTGCTTTGGGCAGGCTGCTTCAGGTCACACTCTTGGGGGTCAGCCAGGGCTGACTTGCCTTGCGGCAAGCGGCACTTTGGTGGGGGTCTGAGGGGCCCTGAGCCAGCCAGAAGAGGCTGTGCCAGGGGGCAGGCGACGTGTTAGGAGACGATGGGGCACTCACGCCTCACGCTGAGCCTGGCCAGGGTGCGATCATGGTGGCTCTCGCAGCCGTAGGTGCCCTGGTCGGCTAGCACGACGCCGTGGATGAAGAGGCGGTAGGTGTGGCCATCCTGGGCCGTGGACAGGCGGCAGTCAGGGGGTAGGGGCGCCCCACCTCGCACCCAGCGCACGGCCCCTGCCGCCCCCACGCGGCCTGTCTCCACTTCGAGGCACACGTCCTGGCCTTCCTCCACCCGCACGTCCTGCAGCCGCCGCAGGAACAGCAGCTCCGTTTCTGAGGAGAAAGAGAGAGGGGGCTGTGGACCCTGGTGGGCTGACCCCCTGCGAGGGCCGGGGCTGGGAGAATAGGTTCAGGAACAAGACTACTGTATCTCCATCAGGACCAAACCTCGAACGTGGAGCCGGGCACTTGAGGACGTGCCCCCTGCTCGGGCAGTCACAGTCCCTGCATCCTCGAGCTGGCAGCTTCGCACGGTCAACGTGCGGCTTGACCCATTCTGGGCCATCTCTAGCTGGGGCCCTGGGGTGACAATGGCCCCATTGCGCAGCCAGGTGATGTCGGCATCTGATGGGGACACTTCACACCGGAATGTGGCATCATCACCCTCGTGGACAGTGAGTGGTATCAGCTCTGAGACCAGCTTCACCAGCGGTGGTTCTGGGGGGCGGGGTCAGACGGTGAGGTGGGCTGAGTCTTCCTGCCTCCCTCCTCCTCATCCCCTCCTCATCCCCTCCTCCCCAATAACAGGCCCTCATCCTCTAGCTATTGAACAGAACCTTCCTGAGGACCTACTGTGTCAGCCATGAGGTGTTACAAAGGACGAGATGTCAACGCCCTGCTACTCCTAGCTACCCCTTCTCAATGCTGGCCTGGCACCCACCTCTCTGACTCCCTAATAACAGCAGGTCATTTACTATGGACCCAATCGATCTCATCTGACTGTCACAACAGCCCTATAGACAAGCACGATCCCCCCACTTTGGAGCTGGGGCTCAAAGAGTTTAAGCAACTGGCCAGTGTCACACAGCTACTGGGAAGCAGAATCCCCCGCTGCACTGTGCCCCTGCTATTTGAGGGTTCCTGGAAGAGGGAGCCCTGAGCCCCGATCCAAGGAATAGCCATGAGTGCATTGTCTGGAGCCAGAGGCAGCAAGGTGGCTACGCAGGGGGAGGAGGGGGCCCAGAATGGTGCGGGCATGTGGCCCTCGGGTGAGGGGTGCACTGTTACCTTCCACGCTGACGAGGAAGATGCGGCTGTCCTGGGGCGTGTCGCACAGGTACTCCCCAGCGTCCCTGCTCCGTGCCCCCTGCACCCGCAGCACCTGCCTTGCCCCGTCCTGCTCCAGCTGCACCCGCCCCTGGCTTGCCAGGCGCTCCCCGTCCTTGTACCAGCGCACAGGGCCCCCCGGCCCAGAGAGGTGCACCACCAGCTCTAGGTCCCCGCCTGGGGCGCTGCGAACCCTCGTCTGGGCTGCCTCGGGGGCCACCACCCGCACGGGAGGCTCTGTGGGGTCAGAGCCAGGGGTCACCAGGAGGGAGTGGCTCATGGGCTGGGAGGAGGGCAGTGGGAGGCAAGATGGGGAAAGGGACGGAGAACGGTGGGGCGGGGGTGGGCCAGGTGTGCTTGAGAAGGGGGTGACTCACTGGTTTAGGGGCACCACCCTCAGGCTTCCTGCCTGGGCTACACTTACCAGCCACTTGAACAGTGAAGCTGAGGCTGGGGGCCCCCGGGGCTGCCCCGGACTGGCAGGTGTAGAGGCCTGCGTGGGCCGGGTCTGCAGCCCGGATGCAGAGGACGCGGCGGGGGCCCTCGGCTCGGAGCTCCAGGCCCTCGCCCTCCTGCACCGGCCTCCCATTGTGGCTCCAGGAGACTAGGGCGCCAGCCCGAGACAGTTCACAGCTCAGCACCACTGGCTCCCCGGGGGCCACGCAGAGGGGGCTGGGGGCTGCCTCTGGGGCAAGGAACTGGACTGGTGGCTCTGGACAGAGAGAGGAGGTGTCAGCTCAGTGATGCCCACACCTCCCACACCCGGGCTGGCCGGGAGCACCCACCAGCCAGGCTGACGTTGAAGGTGACGGCTTCATCACGAGTCTCACACACATACTCCCCGGCGTCCTCGGGCTGGGCGTAGGGCAGGGTCAGGGTGCGAGTGGGCCCCTCGGCACCCAGCTGCAGGGCATCTGATGCTTCCACCTCCAGCCCATCCTTGTACCAGCGCACCTGGGACCCAGCTGGGGCCACCTCGCAGCGCAGCTCCACGCGCCATGGAGCCCCAAACTGCAGGTCCAAGGAGCGGGCTGCCGGATGCACAATCCTCTCCGGAGGGGCTGGTGGGTGGACAGAGGGAGGGGCAAGGGGGCTCGGCCAGCCGGCCTTTACCTGCCTCACAGCTAGATTCTCAGCCCTTTGCAGCGCAGCTCTTGGGAATGTGCCACCTACAATCCGTAAGCACTTACTGTGTGCACAACGAAAGTCTTCTCTCAGCTACTCCTGACACTCCCTAGTGTTGGCTTCACTTTACAGATGAGGACCTGAAACCTCTTTACAGGGAACTGACTTGCCCAAAGTCACATGGAAAAAAAGAGGCAGACCCATACTCACGGCCAGATCTATCTGACCCCAACGCACATCCCTTCCTACCCCACCCCCCAATTCCTATTCCCTTTCCCTGCTTTGCCTCCGATGCACTGATCACCACCTGAAAAACCATGTCTTCTCCTTATTTGCTGACTGTCTGCTCTCACAAAAAGGCAAGCTCTGTAAAGAGAGGTTTTCATTACTGTATCCCTCAGCATCCAAAACAGTGCTGAGCACACCAGTATTTGTCAAATAAATGAATGAACGAGTGCTCCTGACTGCTGGGCTCTCTCCAGCAGGCCTCTGGTCACCATCCCTACCTGATTTGGGCAAGTCAGGGCTCTCTGATGGCTGAGAATGAGGCTGGGGAAGGAGGGCAGGCTGGACAAGGGGAAAGCTGTGTGTGGCAGGCGGGGGCCCTGAAGATGCAGGAACTGGGAGGGTTGGATGTCTGTCCCTCAGCCTCCTGCCTATTTCCCCAGGGTGTTCCAGAGACTGCTCACCTGTGACGGTGACAGTGAAGAAGGCTGAGTCATCTCCGGCGTCACACACGAACTCGCCCCCATCCTCGGGCTGGGCGGCAGGCAGCACCAGGCGGCGGCGGGGCCCATCACTCTCCAGCACCAGGGCCTCGCTCTCCTCCACCTCCAGCCCATCCTTGTACCATCGCACAGGGGCATCCTCCCGCGACAGCTCACACATCAGCACCACACACTCCAAGCTCACGGCGACCAAGGTCACCTCGTCCCGGGGGTATATGATACGCACTGGAGGTTCTGCAGAGTGGGGACAACCACAGGCTGTCACAAACTCACCGTCAGCCTCCCTGGAGCCATCTGGCAGCATGAAGTCCTGGTCACCCACAATCGTAAGAGTAATAAGGATAATAATAGGTCCAAAATCTGTTCTCTGAAATCCCTGGGGCCAGAAATGTTACAGAATCCAGAATGCTTCCAATTCCAGAAATGGTGCATTTATCACATATCACATACCCCCCTCAGCTCCCACTCTGGTCCCCCCACAATCAATCACATTAACATTTCTGCAGGGTAACATATAGATTTACCCTAAGCAGGATAATTAAAAAGTGTGAATAGCTTCACAGAGTTAAGCTCAGGTTTTACTGAAATGAATGTTAATACCAAACTTACAAAAAGTCTTCTGAGTATTTTTTTTTTAAGAATTGTGGACAAGGGATGGCAAATCTGTAATAGCAAGTACTTATGTACAGCTTGCTAAAGTTTCAGGAACAGTCGTAAGCACTTTACACCCTCATAGCAATCGTTGGGAGTAGGTATTGTTTTATAGCCATTTCCCAGATGAGGAAACCGAGGCACAGTGTGATTAAGCAACTTCCTTATGGCCACAGCTGCCTATACCTACTCGAGGGCAGGAAGAACAACCTTCTGATAAAGGGAGGCTCAGACTCTGCAGGCAGTGGTAAGGCTTGCAGGAAACTCAGTAATGAATTTTGCATCTGTGCATAAGAGCTGTCAACATCTGTCTAAGGGTTCCCCAGGGATGTTAAATGCTATTTCTAGGAGTTCATCTCCAACTGCTCTGGAGTGGTCAGTCTTTCACAGAAAGGAGCCATGTCAATATTGGAGGCAACAGGTGCACTGGGCCCGGGCCTGCCCACGCTTCCATGCACCTTGGAGGTCTCCCAGAATCAAGTCTCCAGGATGCTTTAGTGTTCCTTTAGCATTTGGCCCCCTTGTGGCTGGGCTGGGGAACTGCTAGCTTCCTAGCCTATGTCTTTGCAGAGGCGTGTAAGGGCAGATGTGCCCACCAGTGCACACTCAGCCCTTGCCTCCATCTCCCCAACTGGGCTTGTTCTAAGAGTCTAGAGGATGCAGGCTGGTCCTCTGGGGCCCAGCAGCGCCAGCAGATTGCAGAGTGCGGCTGCCTGAGTGGCGGGGCGGGTGATGGAGGCAGTGGAGTGAGGATGGGGTGCAGCCACGGGGCTGGGATGCCTGCACAGCTGTGGGACCTCAGCTTGGCATCAGACTTGATTCTTCTGGTCCACAGCCAAGGTGATGTGTTGTGTGAGCTTCCCATGAATAATCTGGTGTTTTGTGGGGAGGCCTATTATGGGCTGGAATGTGTGTGTCTGCAGCCATTATGCCTGGCCAGGGCTTGGGGCGGGAGAGGTTGAAGGGACTCTCTACAGGACAGAATATGTGCAGAAAGGCCTCTTTGGCTTTGTGGCTTGTGTGCTTCAGGCTGCACTACCTGGAGTGCAGGGATTTGGGGAGCCCTACATAGTTCAAGCCTAGGCTGAAGCAGTGTTCCTAGGGCAGGGCAGGGGAGAGGGTAACCAGACGGTGCCAGCCTCAGGACGGTCGCTCCAGTGCAGCCAGTGGGTTCTTCCGTGCCACCCAGGGCTGCCTAGGTCCTACACTCCCCACCCCTCTCACACACACACTGGGATTGGCACTGTGGGCTGCAGCACGGAACCATCACTTCCATAGTCATCCTGTGCTTTCCCGCTTTGAACATTCTCCTCCCATCTTCAGCCCAAACCCTGACCCCCACTTAGCTAACTCAGTCCCTGCTCCAAATGTCCATTTTGAAGGCACTTCCTGCCTGTCAACCAGATTAGCAGAGCCCAGCCTTGGACTCCCACTGCACATCAACCCACACTATAAGACCCTCTAACATGTCTGGCTTTCCCGCCAGGCTGTGCATTCCTGGAAGGATGCACGCGCGTGTGTCTGTGAGCTGCTGAGTGTCCGGAGCCAAGCCCAGCCCAGGCTGGCTCCTGCAGGTGGTATGGTGACTTTCCCCCAAGGCCCTCCCTGACCTCCTGTTCTGCTCTCTTGAGCCCTCATCCCTCACAGCACTTGTCACGAGGTGTTACTGTACATTTATTTGTGTTTATTGGTTAAACACAGGGGTCGCAAACTCAAATGCCCACAGGGGCCAGGTAAGGCAAGGTCAGTGGCTGAAGCAGTCTGGGGCCAGCAAAAAGGAATGGCAGGGAGGGTGGGACAGAGGAATGTGGGCCCCGTATTACGGGGGCAAGCTGCTACTCAGCACCAGCTGTTCGTCGCCAAGAGGGGAAGCGGGACCAGAGGCGCCGGGTCTTCGGCTTTTTCAAGAGGACGCATAACTCCGGGTTGTTATTTGAACTGTCCTGACTTTGGTAAGACTCTGCAGGCCAAACAAAACACATCTGTGGGCTGTGTGGGGCCCTAGGGACTGCCCGTTTGCGACCCCTGGTTAACAGCTGCCTCCCCAGCTAGACTGGCAGCTCTCTGAGAGCATGCCTGCATTACGCACCAGTGACCCACAGCCCCTGGCCCAGTGCCTGACACATAGAAAGTGCTCAGTAAACGAGCTGGTGGAGTATAGCTATTTCTAGCCTTGGGCGCTGGGGAGGAGCCTGCTTACTCAAACATGGACCCTGGGGTCTTTGGGCAGGGACTCCCGGTTCATGCACCCGCAGCCCCACCTCCCTCCTCCCCAATGGGCTATGTGGCCAGCCCCCCCCCCCAAGGGCTCAGGACTGTCCTCTGGTGACCCCGGGCAGCTGGGGTGGGCCCACACCTGTGACAGTGACAGTGAAAGAAGCAGACTCGTCATCGATTTCACACAAGTACTCGCCCGAGTCCTCCAGCTGGACGGCGGGCAGCACCAGGCGGCGGACAGTGTCCTCCTTCTGCAGGAGCAGCGCGGGACTCTCCACCACCTCTTCGCCATCCTTGGTCCAGCGCACCTCGGCCCAGGGCCGGCACAGCTCGCAGGTCAGCACCACGCGCTCCAGGCGCACGGCTGCCACGTACACCTTGCCGCTGGGGTACACGATCCATGAGGAGACGTCTGGAGGACAGGGACAGCCGCAGTTGGGCGTCAGGAGCTGGGGCTGAGGTGCCCGGCTGCCCCGCCTGATCCACACCTGTTCCCTACTCCTGGAAAGTGGGCTGCGTATTGAAGAAGAGGGTCTTCCCTCGGACCATGGCTCACAGCTGCTCGGACAGTCACTCACAGCTGGGGCACAGGGGCACCGTGGGGACTGTGGTGTCAGCCTCAGCTGTAGAAACCCTACATTTCCTGGGTTGGGACAGGGACAGTACAAAGGGTAGGATTTGGGGAGAGGAGGGCTGGGTGCCCAGACGGAGCTGGGGTCTCCTGCAGGCCTCAGACCTTCTGACCCCCCTGGTGCCTGGGCCCACCCACCCTGTGGTAGCACTGCCATCCCTAAAGCTCCCCTTGGAGGATCTTCAGATCAGAGGAGGCAGGCTGCCCTGTGACTTATGTAGTTGTGACGGGTGTGTTTATGACAATGCATTTTCTGCAGGTGACGGCATCTCAGGGTGCAGGGCACGGGTTGGGGAGAAAGCAGAGGTGAGGGGAGGGGTGGCACATGATCAGCTGGGGGAGGGAAGCAGGGGCTGGGAACCGTAGCCCAGGAGTGTGCCAGCTGCCCATGCAGGGGCAGGGCACACCTTCCCCCTCCCATGGCCTGCCCGGAGCCCCACCTGTGATGGTCACAGTAAAGTAGGCACGCTCGTCCCCAGCGACACACTGGAACTCGCCCCCGTCCGGAGGCTGGGCGGCAGGCAGCACCAGGCGGTGACGGGGCCCCTCGCTCTCCAGCACCACGAAGTCGCTCTCCTCCACCTCCAGCCCATCCTTGTACCAGTGAACGGGGGCGTCCTCCCGGTCCACCTCACAGGTCAGCATGACACACTCGGAGGTTATGGCGTGCACAAACACGTGCTCCCGAGGGGCCAGGATGTGCACTGGGGGGTCTGGGGGGAGCAGAGGTGGGGTCACACAGACACCCAAAAACGGGAGACATGAGTCCACACTAGCTGCTTGGCCGAGGGGTGGGTGTGGTGCTCTGGGCAATACCGTGGAATGCTGAGGGCGTGGTGGGTGAGGTGTGACAGATCACGTGGCACCAGAGTGCTCTGTGAGTTCCCGGAGGATCCGAGGGGGCTGGCTGGGGACACAGAGGGCTTTGTCTAGGCTGAGAGGTTACTGTCGCAGGTCACATCAAGGCTGTGCTTGCTGCTGCTTTTACAAGGAAGCCCCCAGAGGGCTGGTCCCAGGACGGGGAGGAGGTGAGAACAACTTAGTGGTGCTACCGTGCGGCAGTGCTCCCTACAGGTAATGAGTTCCCTATCACTGGGTACATTCAGGCAGGGGCCAAATGACCTTCTGGCAATGGGGCCACTCAAAGTGAGAAGATGGAGCTGCATCGGTGGTTCCCGAGTTGTTCTCCCAGAGTGGATCTCCAGGCTCTGTCCTGGGTATTCTGGCCCTGGAGGCCTGGGGGAGTCTGTGCACTTATAACAGGTTTCCAGGATGGTTCTGAAGCAGGTAGAACATGGACTGGCTTCTGACAGCCTTTGGACCACTGCACCTAAAACTTCCCTTTGACTCTGCCACCTGGGGCAGTGGGATAAACAGTCCTGGGTGTGAACGCAGCTAGGGTATTTGCTGGCTGTGTGATTGTGAGCAAGTTGCATAACCTCTCTGAACCTCAGCTGCGTCATCTCTGAATGGAGATGTACTGCCCCCCATACAGTTGTGAAGGTTGAATGAAAGTGTACATTTGAAGTATCCAGCACAGGAATCGGCTAGTAGGTGCCTAACAAATGTTAGCTCCCACCTCCCTTCCCTTAACTGAATGGAGGTCCTTCCTCCCACCTCCCGCCCAGCAGAGGGTACACTGGGGCCAAGTGTGCTGGAGGCAGCGTGATCTGCAAACGTGCCCCCTGGACCCCTTGGCCCCCCCAGGCAGAGAGACCAGGGGGCAGGGTGCATGCAGAACCCAGGGTCAGCATCAGCTGGGGGAGCCCAGGCTGCCACGGTCCCTGACCTTGGATGGCGACGCTGAAGAAAGCTGAGACCCCTTCCGTTCTGCACTCAAACTCCCCGCTGTCCCGGACGTGGGCCTCGGGCAGGATCAGGCGGTGTTTGCGCCCATCCATCTTTACCACCAGCGACTCGCTCTCCTCCACCTGCTGCCCGTCCTTGTACCAGCTTGCTGGGAAGTCCACCCGGGAGAGCTCACAGGTCAGTACCACCCGTTCCGAGGTTGTGAAGGTCAACACCACCTTGTCTTGGGGGCTCAGGATGTGCACCGGGCTCTCTGCACGGGGAGAGGTGTGGTCACGTGCGGCACCGTAGTTGTGCTCTGCTACCCCAATAAACATCCCATTCCAGGGCACGTGCTCAGGATACGGGGGTGGGCACATCAGGCCAGACGATTGCCATCGATGCATTTCTTACTTTTAAAAATTAGTTTTGGGCTGCGACTTCCCTGGCAGTCCAGTGGTTAAGACCCTGTGCTCCCAATGCAGGGGGCTCGGGTTCAATCCCTAGTTGGGGAACTAAGATCCTGCATGCCACATGGTGCAGCCAAAAAAAAATAGTTTTGGGGTTACACACCAACTCTTAAGAGCAGTGGTTTTCGTGTGCATAAGAATTCCCAGGGAGCCTGCTGAAAATGCAGATTCTTAGGCCCTCCAAGTGTGCAAAGGCCCGGGAATCTGCATTGTAAACCAGCGCTCCAGATGGCTCAGATGTTGGTGAACCTGGGTTGCATTTTAGAAATGCTGCTCTGGTTGCTGGTTATTTCTCACTTTGTCCTCCTCCTGGGATGCTGGCAGCTAACCACCTCAATGCCCTGCACTTGGGCACTGGAGAATCCCTTGACCAGCCTTACAAACTCCAGCAATGGTGCAATGGCAAATGCCAGAGTGTTCCTTGAACTTTCAGACCCCTGCCAAGATCTGTCATCCCTGGGGAGGCCTCATTCCCTCTCCTTCCCTTTCCCCAGGTGCCAGAGTGTGATTCTGAAGCCAGACCTCCTGGCTTTATAATCCAGCACCAGCACTCGTTAGCTTTGTGACTTTGAGCAAGTCACTGAAACTCTCTGTGCCTTGGCTTCCCCATCTGTAAAATGGGATGACAAAAGAACTGATCCTGTAGGGCTGTTGAGAGGATGGTGCTAATTAATATATGTAAAGAGATTAGGATTGTGCCTGGCACACAGGAAGTTGCTCTGATAACATTAGGCATTACATGGTAGGGCAGGAAGCAGTCTGGGACCAGGGGCCAAGGTCTGTGTATCTGAGATGACAAACATGACAGAATTCTGCAAACCACAAAGCGCCCCCAGAGAATCTGGATATGATGCTGGTGAAGATAACAAGGGGTTGAAATTGGACTTCTGGATCGCTGAGCCCTCTGTCTGAGCTCACCATGGATGCTCCTTACTCTCCTGGCCCAGACGTGAGAAGCAGGAATAGTAACTGCCTCATTTTGTTGACGGGACTTCTGTGTCTTGACTCTATCTGCCCACCCTGGTCCCCACCAGCACCAACCTTGGATGGTGAGGGCAGCCGAGTCCTGCACACCTGGGCAGCTGAAGCCCACCAGGGCTCCACTGTCTTGGTGCTTGACAGCTTGCAGAATGAGTCTGTGCTGCAAGCCCTTCTGCTCCATCCGGTATCGCAGGGCCCCAGGCTCCACCTGGCCCTCTGGCTCATTACTCTTGAGCTCTTCCCCATTAAGGAACCAGGTCCCCTGGATGATGGTGGAGAGATCAAGAGAGAAGACGGCATCTTCCCCGTCATATACCTGCACGTCCTCCAGACCAGCCACCAGGCGAGCTGTGGGCACTGAGATGGGGGCAGAGTGCAGCCATCAGAACCGGGGGGATTGCAGAGGGCAGAGACTGGCAGGCAGAAGGCATATAATACAGGACAAGGACTGAGGACCAGGAAAGGGAGGAAGGTGATGGGGAGGGCGAGACTTGGGGTACAGTTGCTGACAGCCTGGGCTGACAGGACCGACTCACCGAGGTGAGCAGACCCGTGGAACACCACGTGGGGACTGCGGCCATGTTCGCTGACGGTGCAGACGCGGAAGCGGTAGTCACCCTCGGAGGGCACACAGTCTCCCGGCACTTCCACGGCCCCAGCTTTCTCAATGCTGAAGCACTGGATCCAGTCTTCTGAGCCCACCTCCTGCCGCTCCAGCCGGTAGATGAAGGGGGTCTCGGGAGCTGGCTCGGGAGGCTTCCAGGTCAGCAGGACCGTGTTCTTGTGGCCCTTGAACATCTCTGCCAACACCGGGGGTCCCGGGGGATTGTGCTTGACGCCTGAGACAGAGGCAGGGTTTGCATCCGAGCCCTGATCCAGCCTCCCACAGCCCTCTGAACTTAAGTCCACTTTGCCACCCCAGACTCTGGCATCTGGTCACCCTCCAGCCCTGACCCCCCAGTCCAGCCCTTGAGGAGTCTGCCTAAGGGCTTTCAGGCCCTCACATTTGACTCTGAGCAGAGTAGTGGTACGGGAGTTGCCCAGGCTGAAGGTGACCTCGCCAGCATCTTCTCGGGTGACCCCTGGAAGGACCAGGGCGTGCATGTGGCCAGAGCTGCTCTGGCAGGTGGCCGGCAGGTCCTCCCCATCTCGACTCCAGCGCCCTTCCACCGCAGCCTCGCGGGTCTCCACCAGCAGCACCGCGTTCTCTCCCTCAAAAACGTCGAGCTTCCGGGGCAGCCGCTTCAGGATGGGCCCTGAGACACAGATGAGAGTCCATCAGCTAGAGCTCTGGGCATCTGCCTGCCTTGGTCTCGGCCTCCTCCCACTGGCCAGCCAACCTTTGACCGTCACGTTGGCCACGGTGCGCACCCGGCCGCGCATCTCGCACAGGTAGACGCCATCGTCATCGGCCTTCAGCCTGTGGATGATGAGGCGCCGGACCATGCCCTCCTCGATCTGCTCATACTTGCGGCAGGGCAGCAGCCGCTGGTCCTCGCGGAACCAGGCCGTGGGAATGCGGGAGTTGGGGACTTTACACTCCAGCACCGCAATCCCATGCTCCCGGCCCTCCACGTCCTGCAGGGGCCTCGTAAAGCGGAGGCGGGGCTCTGTGGAGAAGGGAGAGACCAGAAAAGGCTCTGGAGAGGGCCCAACCAGGAGAAAGACTCTCCTCCCATCACCCACTGCCTAAAGCCACATTAGCTCAGGCCATTTGCTCTCCTCCCAGAGCCAGCGGGCATTGTATAATCAGAGAAACCCCCAGAAGGGAAGTCAGACAACCCAAATTCTCATCCGACCCTGACACTCACTAGCCACATCACCTTGACCAAGGCCATTTTCATGATTCTGGGCCTCAGTTTCTTTACTTGTAAAGTGGAGAAAGGGATGGAAGGGCTTGGACCACGTCAGGGATTTTCAAACTGTTCCCTGGGGCCCCTCACAGGCACCACACACAATTCTGCAAGAGTTTGAGCTGAATTTCATTTTGAAAGTACTTTAACCATTTTCAAAACTGCATTTCACAAAAAGAAAGCATGATGATGGTAACGGCCAGTGGGTTTACTGGGACTCCTGCTGAAGCATGTCTGTCTTGTCGTGCAGCTCTGGGAAGCTCTGCCTTCATGCTGGGCTTTTCTCTCCTCAGAGGGTTAAAGTTCAGCCCCGCCTGGCCAGTTTGTGCACATCAAACAGTACCCAAGAGGCCACCACTGTGGCACAGGTGCCACATGCTTGACTGTGTGCCAGGCAGGGCTCAGGAGATTTGCCAACTTTTTTTCCTCCAAGGGAAAGAGTTGGGTAGTAACTAGTGACGGTATAAAGTTGTGAGTTGTGATGAATTCCTATTATGGAGAGCTTTAACTTCCAGTGTGGGTTTGGGGTGTTTTTCTCCCTTGAATTTTCTTTTTATGAGCAATGTAAGCATTTATTAAGTATTGTTGGGGACTCAACTTTGGAATAAAATTTCCTCTCCTTTGCCTTCTTCTTCTTGCAAACCTGGAGAGCAGTCTAATGAAAGAACAGTCAGAAATTGTGGGGCATTTTTTTTCTCCCTCAGGTTTTCTCCCTTTGGTGTGAATCAGGAGTTTCTCAATGTGACACCTGCAGCTAGGCTTTCCCCATGGGGCTCACAGACTAGACCCAGTTATGAATGGTAAATGTGTATATTCAATAAAATAGACCCCTGTTCTCACTGGTTCACTTTATAAGTACCTGTTGTTAATTTGGATTTAGAAATTTACATCCATAAAATGATCCTTTTATCTGTCTTATATATTGGGGCCCCAGATGGGATTTCCACTGGGGGACGGCTGGTGAAACAACAAAGAGGTTGAAAAACACTGAACTATAAGAGTTGCAGGCCCCTCTCGGTCTGTACATCAATCATTTCTTAAAGCCCTTTATCGAAGAGTAGTTTTCCATCATCTGCCTCGGAATCACTTGGGGAGCTTGTTAAGAAAAGGTATCCTGGAGACCCACTAAATCCGAATCCCTGGGGGACAGGGGGTGGGCGAGAATTGGTATTTTAATATTCTGCCTGCCTTACTCCCACCGTTTTCTGGGCACTGAGTGGGGCTGGAGTTAGGAGGGTCTGGAAGGGCGCTGGAGGCCTCTCCCCAGGGCCCCGGCCGCCCGGGGGCGCCGCGGTACCTTTGACGTGAAGCTGCACTGCACTGAGCGTCTGGCCTGCGGAGTTGCGAGCGGCGCACACGTACAGCCCGCGATCCTTGGCCTGGCAGTAGAGCACCTTGAGCACGAAGCCGCCGTCGCGGTCGCGGTACATGAGGCGGCGGCGGTCAGGAAGCAGCGGGCGACCCTCCCAGTGCCATTCGATCTCGGGCTCGGGCTTGCCCATCACGTAGCAGCGGAACTTGGCGTGCTTGCCCTCGTTCACCCAGAAGGTCTTGGGCGCGCACTTGAGCGGTTCCACCACGGGCTTGGGGGCCTCGTCGGGGTCCTCGGGGGGACTCTCGGGGGGCTGGTGCACCTGCAGCAGCGCGCCGGCCCGCGCGTGGCCGTGCGCGTTGCGGGCGTGGCACACGTAGACGCCCGAGTCCGGCAGCCGCGCCGCCAGGATGCGCAGCGCCAGGCTCACGCCCGGGCGGCCCTCGGCGCGGCCCGGCTCGAGGGAGAAGTGGCTGCTGTCCCACACTTCGTCCAGCGCCATGCCGTCCTTCTCCCAGTACAGCGTGGGCGCGGGGAGGCCCCCCACCTGGCACTCCAGCACCACCTCCGCCCCCCGCAGCACCCACTGGGACCCGGGCCCCGTCAGGAACACCGGGGCGCCCTCCCCGGCCCCCGGCGGCGGCAGCGGGCGCTCGGCAGGCTGGGGTTCGGGCTCGGGGGCCGGCGGCTCCAGCACGGTGACGGCGGCCGCCGCGTAGGCCTCTCCGGCCGCATTGCGGGCGCGGCACACGTAGACCCCCGCGTCGGTGGGCAGCGCGCCGCTCAGCAGCAGGCCGTGCTCAGCGCCGTCCGCCGGGAAGCTCAGGCGCTCCGAGGCCGCCAGCTGCCGCCCGC
The DNA here is from genome assembly GCF_030028045.1 of Hippopotamus amphibius kiboko. NCBI lineage: Eukaryota > Metazoa > Chordata > Mammalia > Artiodactyla > Hippopotamidae > Hippopotamus > Hippopotamus amphibius. Next base: position 87,586,167 of record NC_080193.1, on the reverse strand, counting down.
CCTTCTCCCACACGACAATGGGCGGCGGCTCACCCAGCACCACGCACTTGAGCTCAGCCTCGGCGCCACTGACCACCCGCACGGGCCGCGGGAAGCGAAGGAAGCACGGGGGGCTCCCCTGATCCCCCGAGCCCGCCTTCATGGCAGCGGCGCGGGGGAAGGCCGGGGGCGGCGGCGGGAGCCCGGGGGCGGGGCGCGTCTGGGGGCCTGCGGAGCTTTCCCCTGGCCTCCCGCTCCCGGCTCGCCTCCTTACCCTAGGCCCGGAGGTGCGGCTCGGCGGCGGCGGCGGCGACTCCCGAGCCGGGGCCCAGGGCTCAGGGGGCAGTCCTTCCTGTGTGCCTCCCCAGCGAGGGGCCCCGCAGCCTCCCCTGCCTGCGGCCTGGCTTCCTGCTCCGAGAGCCAGTCTTCCCAGCCCCCTCCCACAGCCGGGGCCTCTTTCCCCTCCTCCCTCCCACCTCCAGCCGCCAGGTCCCCAGTCGCCCGCCAGGCTTGGGCCTGAGTGGCAGAGGCGCCTGCCGCTGCCAATCCCCAAAATATTCTCTGATGACACAGCTGGAGGACAAGAGCCCAGACTGGCTCCTCCAGGCTAAGTTTAGAGCAGGCAGGACCACCTACCCCCCGCCTTAGCCCCAGTTCTGGCCCCTGCCCCGGCCCTTCCCCCCAGGACTGGCCCAGCAGCTGCTTGGCTGAAAGGGGCCCCAGAAGCTCCGAGGGGCTGGCGCGCTGTGTCTCCCTGACAAATAACACTTTTAGGAGCTGGCAGACCCCAGCTTCCAGGCTCCTGTCCCACCTGGTATCACCTCTGTGCTGGGTGCTAGGTTGTGAGTCACTGAGTGTGTGTGTGTGTAGGGGGAGGGGCTGCATGTGTGGGTCAGGTCACTTGGGGTGAAAGCCCTCGCCAGCCCCCTCCCCCACATTCCTGGCGGGAGTGGGAGATAAGGCTCAGGGCCACAGACATCTGCGTCAGAGATAGGAGGTCTCAATGCCATGGGCAGGGGCAACTCGCACTGCAGGGCGTGGGAAGGGCTGGGGAAGACTGGGGTGAGAAGGGTAGAAGAGGGCGGGTGGTGGGATGGGGAGGGGAGAGTGGGCAGGCCCTGGGCAGACCCTGGCAGAAGGGGCACAGGGCAGGGTGTGGGCTCACTGTTGGCAGGGCCAGGTGAGCTATGTGGCCTCAGCTGCTCCTCTTGCTGCTGGCCCCTCGGGGTGGGCATGGCTGCCCTGGGCCGGAGCTGGACCGGGAACTTGTCCTGGCCAAGGTGAGGGCCCTGTTCCTGGATGCCTTGGGGCCCCCGGCAGTGACTGGGGCAGGTGGGAATCCCGGAGTCAGGCGTCTGCCCCGAAGACATGCTGTGGGGGGCTTCATGCGCAGGGGCTCTGAGCCCGAGGAAGAGGATGTCTCCCAGGCCATCCTTTTCCCGGCTACAGGTAATGAGGCTGGGGAACTGGCACCTTAACTTTGATAAACAGTGTGCTATTACGTGGGCTTGGGAGCCAGTCAGGTCTGCGTTTGAATCCCAGATCTGCGACTCAACTGGCTTTGCAATAATGGACCAGTTACTAAACCTTCCTGAGCCTCTGTCTCCTCATCTGTAAAAAAGGCAATAATGCCTGCCTCTGAGGGTCAAGTGAGACGGTGTATCTGGAGTGCATGGTTCATAGGAGGCATTTGGGAGATAGTCGTCTGGGAGGGCAAGGGTGTCCAGGGACAGAGATATCTGGGTATGGGCCCCTTCCTGCCATCTTTCCTCCTACCTTTGCTTTTGCTGCCTGCTTCAAACACTTTCTTTAGCCCCAAGTAGCTGAGACTTGAGAAGATATCAGGGATGCAGGAGAAAGATTAGTTGGGAAACTAGTCTACCTTCTCTTGAGTTCTCTTTTCATTTCCCCAGGTTGCACTGACTCAATGTGTAAAGCGCTCTTCTGGCTGGACTTTGTTGTAATCTGGCTCACTTTTCTCTCAGAGAGGATCCCCTGCCTCCTTGCACTTCGGGCCCTGTGCAGTAGAGTGAGTGTGGCTTTGGGATCAGGCAGAATCCCAGCCTGGCCACTTAGTAGTTAAATGATATTTCATCTTTCTAACCCTCAATTTTCTTATCTGCAAAATGGATCAGTGGTTGTGAGGTTTATAACAAGATAATCCGCATAACAGTACAGCCCCAATTGCCAGTTCTTCAACTGGTTCATGATTGTTTGGTGCCATCTATACACCTGTCAGGGTAAGAATGCCAACTGCATTTTCTTAGAAAGCACGGTCCTTTGTTCCGATCTATATCCTTTCTCCTCCTTCACCTCCTCCTTCTTCTCCTCCTTCTTCTTGGTGTTAACCTGTCTTTTTAAAGTGAAATTATTCTCAAGAATTTCTCATGCAATATTTCTGACATATAAAAATATATCTAAAGAGTAATATAACAAATGCCTTTGTACACATTCAAAGTTCCATTTCATAGTATCAGATGAACAAAAATTTAAATCTAACTAACAATTCTAGGCATTGGTGAGGGGAGAGAGTGCAGGGCCTCTTACACATCGCAGAGGGGAATATTAATTGGTAAAACCACTTCAGAGAGAAGTTGGCAATGTCTGGTATTTTTGAAGTCCTCTAATGATGAAATAAAGGGGAACCTCTGTCAGTTCCCCCAAAACTAGGGAGAGCCCCCATGTCTGGCAGAGCTCTCGGTAGAGTACTTGGCAGGCTCTTGAGTGGCAGCCACATCCCTTCTGCTGAGGAGGGTCCTGGGTTCTGCCAGTCAGGGCTGCCCTCTCCCTTCCCTCTGCCTCCTGCAGGTGCCAGCTGCGGGAACGAGCCAGCTGCCAGAGAGCTGGTCCAGGAGGCCGAGGAGGGCCTCTTCACCTACGTGTTCCGACCGTCCCAGCACATGCGCAGCCGTCAGGTGACTTCGGCTCAGCTGTGGCTCCACACGGGGCTGGACAGGCAGGAGACAGCAGCCGCTAATAGCTCTGGGTCCCTGCTCGGCCTGCTGGCACTGTCATCCAGGGGTCCCACGGCTGTGCCCATGTCGCTGGGCCAGGCACCCCCTCGCTGGGCCGTGCTGCACCTGGCCGCCTCTGCCTTCCCTCTGCTGACCCACCCCGTCTTGGTGCTCCTGCTGCGCTGTCCTCTCTGCTCCTGCTCAGCCCGGCCTGAGGCCACCCCCTTCCTGGTGGCCCACACTCGGGCCAGGCCGCCCAGCGGAGGGGAGAGAGCCCGCCGCTCTACACCTCCGCTGCCCTGGCCTTGGTCTCCCGCCGCGCTGCGCCTGCTGCAGAGGCCTCCAGAGGAACCTGCCGTCCATGCCAACTGCCACCGAGCGGCCCTCAATATCTCCTTCCAGGAGCTGGGCTGGGACTGGTGGATCGTGCACCCTCCCAGTTTCATCTTCCACTATTGTCACGGGGGCTGTGGGCTGCCCACCCCTCAAGATCTGCCCCTGCCCGTCACCGGGGCACCCCCTACCCCTGCCCAGCCCCTCTCTTTGGTGCCAGGGCCCCAGCCCTGCTGTGCTGCTCTCCCGGGGACCATGAGGTCCCTACGTGTCCGCATCACCTCAGATGGAGGTTACTCTTTTAAGTATGAGACGGTGCCCAACCTTCTCACGCAGCACTGTGCCTGCATCTGAGGGAGTCCTGCTGGTGACTGAGCCCCCACCATCACCAGCCTGGAGGAAGGGCAGAGTTCCCACCTCCCTGCTCCTTCCACCTCTCTGCCTGGAGGCTCTTCTCCCCATCCCGCCCCTGTTCCACGGTAACTTGACAATAAACAGCGTAGTGCATATGATTTGGTGTGTATTCTCAGGCTTCTTTGATACAGTGTGTGTGTTGGTGTCGGGGTTAGGTCTGAGCCCCAGGAGCAGGGGATTGTGGGATCTCAGGTCACTCAGCCTCACTTGACCTTGGAGATGTGGGGTTAACAGCTGTAATTGGATGTGTACCTGGTGGGAAGCTACAATGCTTGAGGATGACATAAAAATGCTCCCAGCTCAGGACAGCCACTCTGGAGCCAGAACACTGGCCTGCATACAAGCTGGACCTGATGTGTCAGTTGGATAGCCTGCTGTGCATCACAGTGGCGACACCCAAGTGGCCAAAACCACCCCTCCCCTTGCCACACTCTGCCCTAGCTGATGGACACCCAGCTCAAGGTCAGGTGGACAGAGAGCATGGCTTTGGGGGCCACACTGAGGTAGATGTTCAGAGCTGGTCAGGAATGTGGGTGGGAAGTAAGGGAAAGATGTATGAGTTGGTAGCATCTAAAAGCTGACAAGGGCAGAGAGACAGAAGAATGAAGACCTGACGGTTTCAATTTGCTGAGGGTCCTGGGACACCTTCGAATCCCTCACTGGCTTTTGATGTAGATTCTGCGAGACCAGGCTGTACTGGGATTCAGGATCTTGATATCTTTGGCTCTCTTGATGTGCCCTGTGTATCTTTACATAACCCCTTAACTCAGCCCTTAATGTCAGAGGGTGGAAAGGCAGAGCCTACTGCCAGAAAACCGTTTGCTCTTGTGTGAACTTGTGCCCACATTGAGAACCCAGAGCAGGGTGCAAACAGTCCTTTTTTCATGTTGCATCTCCTATCAGTGCATTCTGCCCTGCCTTGATTGGGCCCTGCTTCCCTGGCCTTCTTGCTGGATTTTTCACTCTCTTCCTTCTCCCCTCAGTCTTAGTATCCTCCTGTCCTGCCCTAGGTCCTGGCTTTCAACCAGTAGGCTCCATCCAATCTCCCTCTGAAGGATGTGTGTGTGTGTGTATGGGGGGGTGGGGGGGGAGGGGGAGGGTTGGAGATGGTTAGGTCCCTCAGACTGAAACTCTACACCACTTTCTGATGTTGACTGCACAGCTGCACTGTGTAGTTGTGCTAACACAAGACGCCTTCCTACTAACCCAGATCGACTGGGTGTGGGGTGGGCCGGTAAGTGCCTGCCGCGGGAAGGGATGTGGAGGGGAGAGAGTCCCATTATGTCACCCTTAGGCTAATGCCTCCTCCCTGCTGAGCTGAGCTATTGCTCCTCACAGCACCAGAGCACCCAGGGCAGCTCACTCCCGCTCCTGAGCCGGTCTCAGTTGGTCCTGCTGCTCGGAGGTGGGGAACCTGCCTGTTCACAGGCCTGGGTAGCTCTCCCAGCACCTTCATCGACACCCAGCATTGCAACTGGTCTGCTCAGGGCCCCTGGGCTCCCTACTCAGGCTGGAGACTGGGGAGAGGGCTGGTTGGGCTAGGCCAGTGGTGGGAATGGGAGATTTTCCTCAAGCCCGTCTGAGCACTTCTCTCTCCCTGTCTGGCTTCTCTCACCTGGTCCCCCGTGGCCTGAGCGAGGCTTGTCCCTGGGATCTTCAACCCTCCTACTAGGCTTAGGATGCTCCCGCTTCCTGCTGGCGCTGTCTAGGACCCTGTGATGTCCAGACTTTCCCTGTGTCAGGGATGTGGATGTCATCTGAGGGCTGGGGACACTCTACTTAAGGGCACAGTATTCTCCACGAGGCCAGTTAACAGATGGGTATTGCTAGAAAGTGTTTTCACGTATCTGACACAGAGTGAGAGAAATGAGTGCCACACAGTAGCTTCCACAAAGCCAAAGGTATTCTTTTTTATTTATTTATTTTTTAAAAAAAGGATTTATTTCATGATTTATTTATTTATTTTACTTTTGGCTACATTGGGTCTTCGTTGCTGCGCATGGGCTTTCTCTAGTTGTGGTAAGTGGGATGGGCGGTTACGCTCCACTGCAGTGCGAGGGTTTCTCATTACGGTGGCTTCTCTTGTTGTGGAGCATGGGTTCTAGGCACACCGGCTTCAGTAGTTGCAGCACATGGGCTCAGTAGTTGTGGCTCTCGGACTCCAGAGCACAGGCTCAGTAGCTGTGACACACAGGCTTAGTTGCTCCGCGGCATATGGGATCTTCCCGGCCCAGGGATCGAACCCGTGTCCCCTGCACTGGCAGGCAGATTCTTAACCACTGCGCCATCAGGGAAGCCCCCAAAGGTATTCTTTGTAGAGGGATGCTCGGTATTCTAAAGTTATCCTTCTTGTGTGTGTATATGTGTCAATGTATTATTTCTTTTATAACATTATAGTGATGATAGATGGTAAGGATTTTGTTTGTTTACAAGTTGTTACTTAACAAAATTAAAACTAGGCAATTCTAATTTGGATCTTAAGATTTTTCTTTGTAATTTCGCTGCTGAAATCTGTGAAATTTCTCAATCTGTGAAATTCTAAAGTCTGGGAGTCACTGGTCTGGGCCATCCCTTCCAGGGTCTCTAAGGACTTTGATTCCACTAACTTAGCAAGTCAGGAAGAAATATCCACCCCTTCCTAAGAGGAGTTGACAGTGGCTAAGAAAATCTTCTGTCTTCGCTCCTGGCCATGAGACTAAGAGCAGTAGACTTTAGAGATTTTCCCTGTTCCCACTGGTAATCATTAGAGACATTTTGAATAATCTTCGTGCAGAGTCACTTGGAACAGAAAATTCAACTCAAACTGGCCTAAGCCAAAAAAATTGAATTAAAAAAAATCACTGGCTTATAACAAGTCCACAAGCACAGCTGGCTAAATTATGGCTTGATTCTGGGCTCAAAGATGCTACCAGGATCCAGCTATAGGCTCTGCATCCCCTGGGTGGGCTCCATCCCAGGTCCATGGCAGCCTGGGCAGTTCCATGCTCCCATCATCACACGACTTGGTCAGGCAGGAGGGAGTTTGCTTACAGAAGTCCCCCAGATTGGGACTTGGGAGCCTGATTGTCCTGATTAGGGTCATGTGCTCTTTCAGGAAAGGTGGCTGAGGGAACAGAATGAGTTAATGACTTAGTTATGTGTTCTACCCCTAGAGTCCAGAGCCTAAAGCACAAGGTGAAGTTATCACCTGCTTCCCCAAAGTAGAGTGCAGTTACCACACAAAGCTGGGATAGATGCGGAGAGAAAGTACTGTTCGTTCCTCCTCCTAATCATCTCTCAAATCAAGCCCTTTCTGGCTCTCTCTACATAGGCACTATTTTGCCATTTAAAGGGCAATTTAAAGAAAAATTATTTATTTATTTTTGGCTGAATTGGATCTTCGTTGCAGTGCGCGGGCTTCTCATTGTGGTGGCTTCTCTTGTTGCAGTGCACAGGGCTCTAGGCACACGGGCTTCAGTAGTTGTGGCACTCCAACTCAGTAGTTGTGGCACACGGGCTTAGTTGCTCCATGGCATGTGGGATCGTCCCAGACCAGGGCTCGAACCTGTGTCCCCTGCATTGGCAGGTGAATTCTTAACCACTGCGCCATCAGGAAAGTCCCCAATTCTTTTTTTTTTTTAAATTGAAGTATAATTGATTTACAATATTCTGTTAGTTTCACAATACAGCAAAGTGGTTCAGTTATATGCATATTATATTTTTTCAAATTATTTTCCCTTATAGCTTATTACAAGGTATTGAATATAGTTCCCTGTGTTACATAGTAAATCCCTCTTGCTTATCTAATTGATGCATAACAGTTTGTATCTGTTAATCCCATACTCCTAATTTATCCCTCTCCCTGCTCCCTTTCCCCTTTGGTAACCATAGGTTTGTTTTCTATGTCTAAGAGTCTGTTTCTGTTTTGTATATAGGTTAATTTGTATTATTTTTTAGATTCCACATATAAGTAATATATAATATTTGTCTTTGTCTGATTTACTTCACCTAGTATGATATTCTCTAGGTCCATCCATGTTGTTGCAAATGGAAATATTTAACACTTTTTTGTGGCTAATATTCCATCATATATATATATATACATAGATATATATTTACACCACATCTTAAACCAATCACCTGTTGATGGGCATTTGGGTTGTTTCCATGTCTTGGCTATTGTAAATAGTGCTGCTATGAACAATGGGTATATGTGTCTTTTAGAATTAGAGTTTTTGTCTTTTCTGGATATAAGCCCAGGAATGAGATTGCTGAATTATACGGTAGCTCTATTTTTAGTTTTTGAAGGAAACTCTGTAGTGTTTTCCATAGTGGCTGCACTAATTTACATTCTAAAGGGCAATTCTTTTTTTTTTTTTCTTCCAGATCTTTATTGGAGTATAATTGTTTTACACTGTTGTGCCAGTTTCTGCTGTACAACAAAGTGATTCAGCTGCGTTTATACATATATCTCCATATCCCCTCCTTCTTGAGCCTTTCTTCCACCCTCCCTACCCCACCCCTCTAGGTTGTCACCAAGTACTGAGTCGATCTCCCCGTGCTATGCAGCAGCTTCCCACTAGCTATCTATTTTACATTTGGTAGTGTATATGTGTTAATGCTACTCTCTCACTTCGTCCCAGCTTCTCCCCTCCTTGCCCCCCGCCCCACATCTGCATCTTTATTCTTGCCTAAAGGGCAATTCTTGATTAAGCAATTCAGTAGCCTCCTACACCAGTCTCCAAGCAGTCACTCCCTACCTCTCCAGTCCATGTCCCACCTGGTGCCCAGAGGATAACTTCATTGGTGATTTTGTCCCTTAGGTGACTGAAAAACTTGTCTACACAAAGGTCAACCTGCTTTGTGTGGTATAACAGCCCTTTACAGTAGACCCTACATCTATCCATGCAGCCTTGGAGTGATACAGTCATGAGCTAAGAGATGCCAGCAGCCTCTACAGGTTGGAAAAAGCAAAGAACAAATTCTCCCCTGGAGCCTCCAGAAGCAGCCTGTGATTTGTTACTTTACATGGCAAAGGGTACTTGGCAGATGTGATTAAGGTTGCTACAGACTTTAAGATGGGGGGAGATAATTGTGGATTATTTGGTGAGCCCAGTCTAATCACATGAGTCCTTAAAAGCAGAGAATCTTTCCTGGTTGCTGTCAGAGAGATGTGATGACAAGGAAGAGTCAGAGAGATGCAATGTTACTAGCTTTGAAGATAGAAGAAGGGGGCCAAAGCCAAGGAATACAGGCAACCTCTAGAAGTTGGAAAGGCAAGGAAACGATTCTCCCTTAGAGCCTCCTGAAAGGAATGCAGCCCTGCTGTCACCTTGATTTTAGTCCAGTGAGACCCACATCAGACTTTTACCTACAGAATTAATCTGTGTTCTTTTAAGTCTCTGTGTTCTTTTAAGCCGCTAAATTGTTGTGATCTGTTATGGCAGTAATAGAAAACTAACCAGAAATAGTGACCAAAGATGAGGTGGTGTCTGGGAAGAAGAAAAAGCTTTTCTATCATTCCTGAGGTAGTCTGCCTCATCCAGGAAATATTTGGCTTCAGCAGAATTTCGAATATTTATGCTGGTCATTCTTTAGATACAGTATGTTTGACAAAAAATACATTCTTGAATTTCTACACTAGTTTTGTCTTGGAGTAGAATATATTCTGGGTTGAGCAGTTAGAATAGTGTTAAGTGGGCTTCCTAGGTGGCGCAGTGGTTAAGAATCCACCTGCCAATGCAGGAGACACAGGTTCAATCCCTGCTCCAGGAAGATCCCACATGCCTCAGAGCAACTAAGCCCGTGCGCCACAACTATTGAGCCTGTGCTTTAGAGGCCATGAGCCACAACTACTGAGCCCACATGCCACAGCTACTGAAGCCCATGCGCCTAGAGCCTGTGCTCCGCAGCAAGAGAAGCCACAGCAATGAGGAGCCTGCGCATTGCAAAGAAGAGTAGCCCCTGCTCACCGCAACTAGAGAAAGCCCGTGTGCAGCAATGAAGACCCAACACAGCCAATAAATAAATAAATAAACAAACAAACAAATAAATAATTTATATATAAAAAAAGAACCAGGATTTTTTATATATATAAAAAAAGAATAGTGTTAAGTATACATGGTGTGTCCCCTAGAAAAATGTGTTGAATGAATAAATGAACGTGATTAAGACAGGCTCTGAAAGGGATTGTAATTACTTGATTTTAAAGTGCTGTTTAACATATCTTCCTAAGGATTGTGGACCTTAATGTCTTTTTGTTTTTAGTTTATGATGGTCGTAACTCTATAGGTAACAATGCCAAGCTGTATGTTTTGATACTAGCAACATAGCTAAATCAATAAGTTAAAAGATGCATAAAATCTTTTTTTTTAAAGGCCATTTATTTATTTATTGGCTGCATTAGGTCTTCGTTGATGAGTGCAGGCATTCTCCAGTTGCGGCTAGCTACTCTTCATTGCGGTGCATGAGCTTCTCATTGCCGTGGTTTCTCTTGTTGTGGAGCATGAGCTCTAGGTGCATGGGCTTCAGTAGTTGTGGCACATGGGCTCAATAATTGTGGCTCACGGGCTGTAGAGTGCAGGCTCAGTAGTTGTGGCACATGGGTTTAGCTGCTCCGAGGCATGTGGGATCTTCCAGGACCAGGAATCGAACCCATGTCCCCTGCATTGGCAGGTGGATTCTTAATCACTGTGCCACTGGGAAGTCCTCAAAAAGATTTCTTAATGGTTGTTGGTCAATGCAGCATCGAGAAACTTTAATGCAAATTCTACCAAATGGTTTATCAGAAAGGGTTTTTTTTTTTTTTTTTTCTGCAAACAAATGTTGTTACATTAACACTGAGCATGTAACAAACTGGTTTGCCTGGATGTTTAAAAGTTATCAACACAAACCAGCCCTGCAAGTAAAAACTGGAACATATTTATCTCAAGATCTATTTCCAGTCCAAATGTGTCTAAACTAAGGCTGGAAAATAGAGTAAGAATAAAACCAAAATGTATCTGTAAAAGTAAGAAAAATAATTTGGTTGTTTTTTATGCTGGAAGTATTTTTCTTATAAAAACAGCATATTATCTTTCTGATCTGCTACTGCTCAGATAGGAACAATATTATTTTAGTTGCTGGAGTATCATGGCATTAAGAATATCTGTTTCTTAGCACATGCAGCTCAATATCAAAAAAACAAACAACTCAATCAAAAAATGGGCAGAAGACCTAAATAGGCATTTCTCCAAAGAAGACACACAGATGGCCAAGAGGTACATGAAAAGCTGCTCAACATCACTAATTATTAGAGAAATGCAAATCAAAACTATAATGAGGTATCATCTCACATTGGTTAGAATGGGCATCATCAGAAAATCTATAAACAATAAATGCTGGAGAGGGTGTGGAGAAAATGGAACCCTCTTGCAGTGTTGGTGGGAATGTAAATTTTTTTTTTTTTTTTTTTTTTTGGCACACGGGCTTAGTTGTTCCGCGGCATGTGGGATCTTCCTGGAGCTGGGATCAAACCCGTGACCTCTGCATTGGCAGGCGGATTCTTAACCACTGTGCCACCTAGGAAACCCGGGGAATGTAAATTGATACAGCCACTATGGAGAACAATATGGAGGTTCCTTAGAAAACTAAAAATGGAATTACCATATGATCCAGCAATCCCACTGCTGGGCATATACCCAGAGACAACCATAATTCAAAAAGACACATGCACCCCAATGTTCACTGCAGCACTATTTACAACAGCCAGGTCATGGAAGCAACCTAAATGTTCATCAACAGATGAATGGATTAAGAAGATGTGGTACATATATACAATGGACTATTAGCTGTAAAAAGGAATGAAATTGGGACATTTGTAGAGGCATGGATGGACCTAGAGACTGTCATACAGAATGAAGTGAGTCAGAAAGAGAAAAACAAATATTGTATATTAATGCATATATGCAGAATATAGAAAAAGGCTACAGATCAACCAGTTTGTAAGGCAGAAATAGAGATACAGATGTAGAGCACAAACATATGGACACCAAGAGGGGAAAGCGGGGGGAGATTGGGGTGGGATAAATTGGGATTTGGGGATTGCCACATATACATTACTAACAAGAAAAAAATATCAAATTGTACACTTTAGATATATGCAGTTTATTGTATGTCAATTATATCTCAATAAAAGTTCTTAAAAAAAAGAAAAATAGCAAAACAAACAAACAAAAAACCCAGTATCTGTTTCTTGTATCAGGCTTTCATCAGTGAACTCCCTGGAAATGAAGTCCAAGAATAAAGTCAAGAGTTGCAAATTCAGGATGGGACTGTACAATAAAGTCCGGAACACCAGAATCCTGTGCGTAATGTAGAATTTTTGTATCAAATGACTCTCATCGGCTAACCGGATTGGAATTTTTGTCATTGGCGTGGAATAGTCAACAGGAACAACTGCATTAAGTACTGACTTCTCTTCTGGGGAGGAAGGTTTATTGACTATTTCAGGTGTAAGGCCTCCAAGTTTCTGCTTTCTCTACTAAAAGCCTTGAACCTTATTCTAGGTTGTATGTATTCTTGACCTTGATGATCCTCCATGTGCAGATTCACTTGGCCACCCTGAAGCTCCAGCTGCAGAAGCGCCAGAGGAATTTCTTTTGAAATCTTCTGCCAGCAGTAATGCCAGTTTAAAGGATTTCCACTTTAGTTGCTGAATTTCAGGCATGCATGCCAAGAGAGTCACCCTTCTCTTAACAGACTCCAGAAATTGAGCATTTGTTGGGTGGTTGTAAGGTCTCAGGTGTCCATCATCTAAACTGAAACTGTTGCTTCACAGTTTAAGCAGAATCTGAACATCTTGCAGCTGATTTTCTCCACTTAGATTTGGCATCAATCAAAGCTCTTGAGGTTTAATTCAGAGGGACAGTCCCATGATCCCTTGCCTCTGAAAAGTTCATCACAATTTTCCCAGTAGAAGGTCGAATTATATGTAATCCACTGTATCCAGTTTCACTTGAATAGATAGAACCTTATGATGGAATGACATGGTGATGGAATGATGTGGTGGTCAGCACCTTAAACAAGTAAACATCTCCCCAAAAGTGGGAAAACACTTGAGGTGGCATTTTTGGGCTTTTAAAGACTGTAACTTTAGATGTGGAAGATTTGGAAGATTTGCATTTCACTTCATTTCATACAATTCTGCTAAGGCCAATTTATTTCTTGATACATCATTGCCTTGGTTGTTTTCAGGTTTCTTTGCAAGCCCTTCACTTTCTTAGTAAGTTTTGCAAATCCTGTGCTTTCAGGGGCCATAGCCCTAAAGACCTCCTCTCCGACTCTGCGGGCTAGGTGCTGCCTTCATTGCCTTCTGCCAGCTCCTTGGCTTCTTATTCTTTTAATGTTTCTCCCCACCCCTCCTCTTACCCCCTATTTTGTCCTACTCTTTAGTTTGAACAAATTTACTAAAGTCTTTGCTCACCATTGCTTTTTGCCTCTCGCTTCTTTTTCTTGGGCTCATTTTTCTAAGTATTGATCTATCCTCTTTTATTATTTATTTCAGAGTAAGTCTGTAGGTGATAAACTTTCTGAGTCCCCTGCAACAGAAAAAGTCCTTTTATTTTTGCACTTGAATGATGGTTGGACTGTGTATATAATTCTAGAGTCAAAGACATTTTTCCTCTGAATTTTGAAAAATTCACTCCCTTTGCTTCTTGTATCCTGTTTTTCAATGAGACTTAATGTCTATATGATTCTTATATCTTTGTAGTTCATCTATTTTTTTCGTTGTTTTCAAGATTTCCTCCTTACCATGCATATGAAATTACATCACACTAGATTTCATGTTAGTTTGAAAAAGGATCCTAAGTGGCATTTGGTGTGCCCTTTTGAACTGAAGATTCATGTTTTTCTTTAATTCTAGGATATTTCATTCTTTTATTTATTTATATGATTATAACTTCCTCTCATATTCTTTCTATTTTCCCCTTCAGAACTTTATTATTAGCTGATATTGAAAGTGCTGGATCAATCCTCTGTGTATCTTAGCTTTTAAAAAACAAAATACTTTGCATATTTGGTGTTGTGCTATGTGACAGAAAAATACATTTGCTCAATCCTCCTGGTCACACATGTACCCTTTAGCTGTGCTGATTCTCATCATTCTTTTGAGGATTTTTGTTGCTTCATAATCATGTTCAAGTTTTCAATTGATTAAAAAAAAAATCAATGTGATATCCTTTTCCACCCAAGAACCTCATAATTATTCTAAAGTCTTGTTCTTGCTCTATGATCTATTTCGCTGCATGAAAGTTCCTCTGTGCACCGATATCTCTTTTAAGATGTTGACTTTCTCCCAGTGTGTAGTAATTATTAGTTGGAAACTCATCCTTTATCTCAGATTCCTGTTCCATTGTTTGTACACTCCTTAGCGAAAGGGGTATGAAATAACGTCATGGTGTACATCAAAATCTTGTCAGTTACTGTTGGTGGGGGGATATACTGCGAGGTAGCATGTTTTGGCAGCCATCTTCTGCAAATGGGTGCTCCCTTTTCCTCCTGCATGTCACCAGTCACGAGGAACACTGTCTACTCTCTCCATCTAATGATCTTATATCCACTGCTCCTACCTGAAGGCAGATAATCCTGCTGGAATTTCTTGGCCCCAGGAGACAAGAAGGGACAGTGTGTGTGGAGTGGCTGACATGCTGTGGCATGCTGAAGAGTCAGTGTGCTGTTGACGGCTCCTGAGCCTGGGAGCTCTCAGGATCTGCCCTCTCTGGGCACGGAGTGCTCTTGGGGCTGTTTTCAACTCCTACGGCAGTCTGCTGCTATGCACATTTGGGTCTGTGGTTTTCTTCTCTGACCAATTTCCACCTGCCATCCTTCTTTCAGGGATTCCTCATGGTTTCTGGCCCACCGAGGGCTCTCCTTGTCCAGGATGATTATGAATTTATTTATTTATTTTTATATGTTTTCTGTTATTTCTAACTGTCTGGGATGGGAGGGAGAGGCTGCAGCGCGTATTCAGTTTGTAATTTTGAACAGGAACCACCCCCCATAGCACTGTCTCTACCATAACATGCATCATGTTTGTGATAGGCAGTATAATGGCCCTTTCCCCAAAGATGTCTATGTCCTAATCCCCAGAATCTGTGCAAATGTGACACATACACTCTAAATTTACACAATGTTATATATCAAATTTATTCAATTAAAAAATGTTATGTTATATGGCAAGGGAGAATTGCTCGTAGATGGAATTAAAGTTGTTAATCAACTGACCTGAAAATAGGAAGATTATCTTGGATTATCTAGGTGGGCCCAACGTAATTACAAGGGTCCTTAAATGTGAAAGAGGGAGGCAGAAGAGTCAGTGTCAGAGTGTTGTGATGTGAGAAAGACTCTTCACAGTCACTGCTGGCTGTGAAGATGGAAGGAGGCCACAGGCCAGGGAAGCAGGCAGCCTGTTGGAGCTGGAAAAGACAAGCCCTCCGGAAAGTAACAAAGCCCCACCAACATCTAAATTTTTAGCCCAGTGAGATCCATTTTGGACCTCTGACCTTCAGAACCGTAAGATAATAAATATGTGTTGTTTCAAGCAACTGTTTGGTGTAATTTGTTACAGCAGCAATGGGAAGCGAACACAATGTTGAGATGTGATTGCTGGAGTCTCTCTTCCACCATGCTGCCAGCTCTTGAGAACAAGAGCGGTACTGTTGTCGCCTATATTTACCCGGAATTCAGAACAGGGTCTGGCACGTAGTCAGGGCTCAGTAAATATTGGCTGAACGAATGAAAGAACGAAAGACTGCCCTCAGTCTGAGGTTCCACAGAGGCTCAAAGATTCCAAAGCAGGCTTCGCCTTTCCCCTTCCCCTGGTTGTGGAGACCCTCAGCCCTCTGATCTCACTTGTCTCGTTTCACTTTGTAGGTTTTCCTGCTACTCCATTTGCAGCTTCTTCCCTTGCTGTGGACCATTCCTCTCCTCTCTTCAGCCCTGCATGTAGGCTGAATTGAGATGGAAGACACTCATCACATAAGTACCTGACTTTGTCAATAGGCCTTACATGGGTTAGGCCTGAGACAGTGACTTTTTCTTCCTCTCCGAGATTCTGCCTGCTTTCTTCTCTTCTCCATAGCTGCCTCCACTCACATTTCCTATCAGGTTTTTGCTGTTTTCCCACCAGCTTGGATGGGGAATGTGGTTTTCATCCCGTCTTTTCCTTTCTGTGTTCTGAAGTAAGCACAAGGCTGATCTTTCTTACAGCCCTTCTTAACCCCCTTCTAAGATGATTTAATGGGTTTCCAGGCTAGATAATGAAAAGAATTAAAGGCACCCTCAGGTGACCTCAGGTTTACTACAAAGCCTCTCAGGGAATCCCTCAGTGTATTTTGTGCAGAACTGCAAATTCCTTTTGGGTTGGGTGACGATAGCTGCTGCTGGGTCACTGAAATATTGTTATTTTGTGGCTTTTCAGCCAGCCATTCTCAGGCTCTGGCTTCTCTGATTTCACATTGAACCTGGCTTCTGCCTCTCCAGCTTTCCCTCTGTGCACCTCACATTGTCTCTGCTGGAACCAGGCTGGATGGGCTTGCTTGGTCGCAGTCCAATGCAGAGTTCCCATGCCAGATCCCCTCCAACACTGCTTATTTGTCCCATATGTTTGATTTTGGTGACTTGGTCAATTCCTGGGCCAGTCTTTTGTGGCTCAGTCCGGCAGCAGAGCCAAGAGACATGATATGTGGTTCCTAATGTAGAAAGAACTACCTCTGACCACTCAATCCTGGGGCTGTGGGTGCCAGGCACACAGACAAACCAGTACAAACTCTTTTACCAAAATCTATTTTTGGAGGTAATATTTGCACCTCTTCATTCCCTTCCACGTGCCCTGCCCCTGCCTTCCCGCGTCATGAAGATACCTAGTTGATGAAACAAAGAAATCATTCAATTTCACCCTCACTACCCACAATAGAATTTCAAGTGTGAAATTTTCATTATGGAGGAATCCTTAGGTTTCAGTCATCCCATCTGCTGCAGAAGGCTGTAGCACCACAGTGGTGAGGTCCAGATTAGAGACAATGGCTCGTGTCCTAAAGATGACCTATTACTTCTCTTCCCCTGAGGGCAACAGTCCAGGGGATTGCATGCTCCAAGGTAGCAAAAACAAGCAAGCTTTGGACCAGGATGCTGAGGTTTGTATTTTCCGGTAGCTGATTTTGTCATTCTTGTATGAAGATACCCTTCCCTTCCTTCTCTCCACCCCTGCTGCCTAAGCTAGTAACCAGCACACCTTCCCTTATCCCTTTGGTAACAAGCATTTTGAAGATGCTACCCCATGGAACTCAGGGGTGGCAGGGAAGCTACCAGTGGCAGCAGCTTACAACTCACTTTCCTCCTCAGACGATAACATGGGGATGAAACCCGAGGCACATTTCTGATTTTAGGTGGGGTGATATTCTCATGGAATAAAACTCAGAAGAGTGTAAATTAAGAGCATGATGTCATGGCGTTTCTTTGAGAAACAGAATTTCATTCGCGGTAATATGAAATTATGCAGTAGCGAGCCCTGTATATAGTATTACTTTCTAAGGACAATTTTTTTTGAAATGGCATTGCATGTCTTTTTAATAAAGATAATAATTCTTTAAGAGGTGAATTTGAACTTCAAGCTTTAAAGAATCCTTAGATTTAATTTCTGAAACAGCATTTAGCTCTTTAATTCTCCTGGAATTTAACGTGTATAGTGTAAGGGAAGGAACTTAACTTTTTTTCAGATGGACAGCTAGTTGTCCAAAAACTATTGAACAACTCACTTTCTTACACCGTTAAAGTCAATTTTATCATGGATAGTAAAAAAAAAATTCCCATGTAATCTTGGTTGTTTCTGTTAATATTTGTCTATCTCTTTGTCAGTATCATGTTGCTTTGGTTACTGTGGCTGTACAGGACATTTTGGTATCTGGTAGGGCAAGGCCCCTCTAAGTGCCTCTTGTTCTTTTTTTCCCTCAGAGCTTCTTGGCAGTGCTTATATGTTTAGTCTTCCAGAGGAATTTTTGAATCAACTTGTAAAGTTCCAAAATCTTCCTATTGAAATTTTGATGGAATTGCATTAAATTGACGTCATTATAATACTGAATCTTCTCATCAGGAACATGTTACCGTTTCAATTACTTAGTTCATTTCTAATGTCCTTAAAGTTCTCCGTTTTTCTTCATATAGATATGGCATATTTCTCAAAATGTTCTAGGTATATACTCTGGGTTTTTGTTTTGTTTTTTTTTGTTTTTCTGTTTTGGTGAATGGATAATTTTTTTCCCTTTCAGACTTTAAATTTTTGCAAAGGTTTTGTCTTAGCCCAGGTTCTTAGTAGCACTTTCCAGAAATATACTCAAACTAACTTAGGGGGAAAAAAAAGGGGGTGGGGTGGGGAGAATTCTTTGGAAGGTGGCCAAGGCTCCCCGTGCAGGCCAAGGGCGGAAAGGGGAGTGGGCCTCACAGAGGGCTGGAAAAAAGAACTGCTTAGCCTCTTGTTGCTGCTTCTCTCTGGAGATGTTCTCCTCTCCCTGTGTAGTTCAGCTTTCTTTGCTGCTCTTTGTCCCCCTTTTACATTCCAGGGGATGCAAATCTGGCTACAGGGGCTACCCATATGAATGGTGATAAACTGTGAGCTGGAGAGGCACCTCTGAAATTGATTTCAAAGCACTGCAATGTCAGCAACATCAAAAGAACCTCTTTTTGTCTAAAAAGGTTAGAATTATCAGTAACAGTATGGGAGAACCCACCCTCCCTAGTTCCTAGCGATTGATAAAGTGACTGACAATCATCACCCTTATGGGGTTAATAATTCAACAAAAATATATTGAGGTCCTATTTTTACTTTACATTTGTATATTGCTTTGCATTTCATGACGTGCTTCCTTAGTCCGTTTCACTGTCTTGTAGGCTTCGGGCTCAGATCACACACAGTATGCCATAGTCACCAAATTGTATGCTTTAGTGGCATAAATTGCCCTTTCAAATATTTTGTCTTCAGAAAATGAGATCCTTCAAATTTTGTAACTTGGGATAAAGATGATTATGACTGTATAAATGGCTTACGATTCCTTTTGAAAATAAATCAGAAAATCGGGCACTGCACGAAAAAACCTCAACCAACAAAACAAACTCTCCCTGAAAACAAGAAATTCTGTTAAGAGACATTATTCTTTACTTAATCTAATTCTGTAGTCGACGTCTGTATTTGACCGGGAGCCAGGTGAAAGCTACCAGGCGAACTTGGCAGTCTCAGCGCCATCGGTTACTAATTGAACGACCTTCCCAAGTAACCCAGGCTTTGTGAATCCGTTTTCTCATTTTCAATCCCGAAATAATAACAACTTTCAAATTCAGGTGTTAGGAGACGAAACGAAGTAAAAACAAAGGACCAGGTGTACGTGGAGCTTTACCAATCACTAATGTGAGAGCCCGATACTGGTGAAGGAAAAAAGAAGAGCGAGTCTGGAGGGAGATTAAAACTGTCAAAGGAACCCCAGAAGTGGCACCTCTGCCAGCCCCAGCTCTTTCACACAGATGGCAAAAAACTCCCTCCCATGGCGGACACGCTCTCCTTTAATTGAAAAAGGAGTGTTCTCTTTGGACGAGTCTTTTCTTTACTAACAGAAAATTCCTTTTCTTTAAACTTTGCTTTCCCGCCCAGTCTGCAAACAAGGAATCAGATTTTCTTCATCCGACTGCCCCCCGCCCCGAGTCCAGCGGGAATCTCAGGCCGCGGGGCGGCCCACAGCAGGACTGAGGCGACGGAGGCCCACCTTGGGGCAGAGAGGTCGGCACTTCAACAGCTGCGACTGCAGAAGCACCTCCCTCGCCCAAACCAGCGGGCACCGCCCCCTTTCGACATGTTCGCACGACAGAGGACGTGGTTTACGGCAGCGGTGGTTTGCTTTCCGTCCGTCCCTCCCGAGCGCCTATCTTCCGGGGCGGGACTTCCTGTCCATTATTGATATGCGCAGGGCTGCGGAGCTGGTGGGAGGATCACAGGAGAAGGTTTGTCTGGCTGAGGAGGCCTTATGCTCCTTGAAAGAACACCAAATATGGCTCTTTCTCGCCCTCTTTTTTGCTTTTTTCTCTCCGTGAGGCCTCGGTTTGCGCCGACGTCCTGGCCCTTTGGCACTACCAGCCACCTGAAACTCTTCCGCTTCCTCTTTCCTCAGGCTCCGCCTCCAGCGTCCTGTGGCCATGACGACCGCCCCGCGGGACTCCCTGGTGTGGAAGCTCTCCCGGCTGCTGCGAGACTCTGGTGAGTGGACTTCCGGCTCGGCTGGGGCTGGGGCGAGATGGGGAACTTCCTAACTTCCAGAGACATGCCCCCTTAAGAGTCATGGAGTTACAGCTGTTTAGGGTTACGAAGGTTTGGGTATCAAAGAATTCATTTCTTTACTCCTCCGGGTTTTGTTCGCTCTGTTGTGCTTTGTCTTTGACAGTCTAAGCCTTAGCCGTTCTTGGAGGCCAGTTCCACTTTTTATGCGTTCTCTGATACTCTCAGAGAGAAGCGGTCGTTATTTGGCCCCTCGAGACCAAGGACTGGTCATAATCATTGTTCTGTGGTAAAGCACGAAGTATAGCATAATTTAAAAGCACGAGATTTGAAGTCAGACCCACCTGGATTGCAATCCCAATTCTTTCAAACTTGACCAGATTGTTTAAGTTTTGTGAGTCTTAGTTTTCCTCACCAACAAAACGGCATAATGATTGTACTTAACTCAAAGATTGCTATGGGGATTAATGTTAATTAAGATAAAGCATTTAGAACAACGATTGCATGTGTAGTAAGTGCTCAAAATGGGTAGTAATTATTATATTTTCTTTCCTCGGAGCCTGGGTACAGTGGAGCCATAGTAGTTGCTCAATAATGGTTGTCTTTAGTTGTGTTAGAACAAGTCCTGGCTTTGAGAGCAAATGGAAGTAACAACTTTCTACCAGCTGTATGATCTCAGTCAAGATTCTTAACTTCCCTGGGCTCCAGTTTCCATATTTGTGAGAGGGTGTTAACAGTGCTTTTTAGGAGATTCTGATGAAGTTTAAATGAAGTAACGTATATCTGGCACATATTACTCAATGTTAACTGCCTTCCATCACTCTGCACTCCTATTGATGGTATCTGTGGAATCTATAGCATTTTTACTTTCTGGCTTGTAGTATTAACTGTGCACATGTCTTATCTCTTCTTCTAGACTGGGAGGCTCTTTGAGGGTGGGGAGAGTCCTTGAACCATGTCTGTATCTATCCTCAGTGTCTAGTACATAGAAAATCCTTCATACAAGGTTGTAGGATTTGATAATTTATTCAGTAAAAATCTGACTTGGTTCCAGGGGTTAGGGCTGATGGTGTGTGTGTGTGTGCACTCATGCACAGGGACACACAAGTGACTAAAGAGGTAGCAGGAGGGAGAGTGTTGCAGTGATGGAATAGTTTTGTATCTTGATTGTGGTGATGGTGACAGGAATCTACCCGTAACAAAATAGCATGGAACTATATATACTCAATGAACCAATGCCAGTTTCCTGGTTTTGATATTGTACTCCATATAAAATATAACCATTGGGGGTTACATTTTAAGGGTATGGGGGACCTCTCTGTACTATTTCTACAAAGTCCTAGTCAATACTTATTTTTTCAAAAAACTTTAAAAAATTCTCTATGCCTTCCTTGTAGTTGTACTTTTTTAGGTGCAGTAATGAATACCAAAAGATGCCCTCAAGGATGAGAGTCTCATTGGAGAAAGCAGTTTTAACATGGAGAGCAATAATAATACCTGAGTGCTATAATGAGTGGTTATTTCTGTGACATGCATTTTAGTGTTGTTTGAAAGTTTCTGTAAGTGCTCATGTTATTTTTGCAATCAGAAAAAGAAATACAGATAAACACTCAATCAGCTTTAATGTAAAGTGAATGATTATGGTGAAAAAGTTCAGCAGTGTTGCATATTGAGAGAGCTTCCTGGAGAAGGTAGGTCTTGAGCTAGGCAGAGTGGAAGGGGGTGTGTCAGAAAGTGAGCAAGCTGGGAACCAAGTTGACTATATTTCCAGCACTGTGAGTAGGCCAGGCTCTTTTGAGCAGAAGGTGAGGGAAACTTTAGAAAAGTTGGAATCTTGTAATGAAGCAATCTGATACATCAGGCTGAAAAGTTAGGATTTTTTGAAGGTAGAGGAGAGCCATTGAAGACTTTGGAGTGAGGAAAAGATATAAAGTTTGATCCTGCAGTGGAGGATTGACAACATGAATTGGAGTGGGTATATGTTGGAGTCACAAGTGTTCGAATAAAGGGAAAGAGCCTTTCCTTATGTCCTCCTCCTGTCCACCCCTCTCCCTGCAGGGGATGTGGTCCTGTCTGGCTGTAGCACCCTGAGCCTGTTCACAGGCACACTGCAGCAGCTGAACCACGTATTTGAGCTGCATCTGGGGCCATGGGGCCCTGGCCAGACAGGCTTTGTGGCTCTGCCCTCCCACCCCGCCGACTCCCCCGTCATCCTCCAGCTTCAGTTCCTCTTCGATGTGCTGCAGAAAACGCTTTCACTCAAGGTTCTGGGATGGGAATGGGGTAGGATGTATAAAAAGCCCAGGAGAATAGTGGAGGGGGGGCTGGGGGTGTGGCATGAGTGCATGACGTCTGCAGGGCCCAGACCCAGATGAGGTGAGAGCTGTGTGTGGCCGTGCTGGGGAAGAGAGGCCAAGGAAGGGGACATGTGCCAGGCCTCAGTGACCTGAGTGTTTTGTGTTTTCTTTTTTTTCTTTTAGCTGGTCCATGTCCCAGGTCTTGGCCTTCCGGGGCCCATCAAGATTTTTCCATTCAAGTCCCTTCGGCAGCTGGAGGTATGGGGCATTGGGGATGTTGGTGCACAAACCCCAGCTTGAGCAGCCGTTTGGGGCGGGGAAAGAGAGGTGACCACTTTTGGTGGGGCGTGGGGGGCAGACCCGAGTGTGCTCATTGCTCTCCAGTGATGTGCCACCCACTCTCTGTTCCATTTAATGTTGCCCTGAACCACAGGTGGCTTTGTCATGTTTTCTTCCTCCCTGTCAGGAGTTAGGGATGAGCCTTTCTGTCTTCTGTGAAGTTCATACTTCCTCCCTCCCTCCCTCCCTTCCCTTGCCCCAGCTCCGAGGTGTCCCCCTCCACTGCCTCCGTGGCCTCCGTGGCATCTATTCCCAGCTGGAGACCCTGATTTGCAGCAGGAGCCTCCAGGCATTAGAGGTGAGGAGGATGAGGAGTGAGCCCAGATGCCCCAGATGCCCTGTCCTGAGGGCCATGGAGGACCAAGCTCTGACGTTCCCCTTCCCTGCAGCCTTCCTTGCCTCCTGCCTCCCTCTGGACAGTGTCCTTGCTCCCTCTACTGTGTTCCCACAGCACTCTGTGCTTGTCCGTATGTTTACAGTCACACCTAGCATGTTGTATTCGATATTCTCATGTCTGCCTCCCAGGTCTGCCCACAATGAACTCCTTGGGGACAGGGCCCTGGGCTTTCTTTAAGTCTGCATCTCCAGACCAAGCTCAGTCTATAAAGAGTGAATGAATGCTGGCTGGTAGAGCGTGGCCTTGGCATGGTGGGGAGGGGAGAGTGGAGGTAACAGTACCCGCCTGCTTGTGCAGGAGCTCCTTTCGGCCTGCGGTGGTGACCTCTGCTCTGCCCTGCCCTGGCTAGCTCTACTCTCTGCTGACTTCAGCTACAACGCTCTGACTGCCTTAGACAGCTCGCTGGTGAGTGAGCCTCAGAAGGGGCTTTGGGGGAACTGGGGAATGACAGGGACGGGCCCTTAGAGGGGAGGCCCAGTTGGCTGCCTGGGGGCATCCGATTTTCCACTTCCTCTTCCCATCTCCCCTCAGCGTCTCTTGTCAGCTCTGCGTTTCTTGAACCTGAGCCACAATCAAGTCCAGGACTGCAAGGGCTTCTTGATGGTGGGTATGAACAGCCTGGCTGGGCAGGCGCCACTGGGGCCTCTGATTGTTCTGCTCTCACCGCCTCTCCTGGACTCCTTTTGCTCCCATCTTGCTCTTGCCTGCGCCCCCGCCCCGCCCCAGTGGAGCCACATTCTGGAAGGTGGTACTGCTTGGAGACACAGATTCTAGCATAAGACAAACCAGCATTCAAATCTCAACTCCGGATTCCTGTGTGACTTGGGACAAATTAGTTAATCTCTCAATTTTTCCATCTGTAAAGTGCACATCATAGGAGTACCTACTTTTGTAGTATTAAAATGATTGTGAACAGTATATGATGTTACTTAGCCTAGTGCCTGCCTAGCTCAGAAAAGGATAGCTTTTGTGGTGAAGATGAAGAACACTTCTCTCATGTCTCCCTGTCAGAGACAAAGTTGGATACTGGTTGAAATGGTAATAAACTATTTGTGATATTTAATTAGTAATGAAACTAATCAGTAATAAGCTATTCAGTGTGAACTGAACTCAGGTTTGATTTGTACATTGGTGGGCATTTTCCAGGGAGAGTGAGGTTGTGGGAAGGGAGATGGCGGGGGCTTGAGCAGATTCTCTCCTTGACAGCTCTAGTCGTGTTCCTCTGAAGTCAGGGAAATGGAAATTTAGAAAAAGCAGGAAAGGGGCGTTGGTCCGTGTGAAACCTGTCTGGTTTGCTAAATGACACTTGTCGAAGTCCCATGGAGGCTGGGAGGCAGGAGCCCTATCTTCAGGTGTTGGCTGGAACAAACTAAATCCTTCTGGCAGCCTTGAGTTTTTCTGGGCAGCAGTGTAAGGGGGCTGGAATAGTCACTCCGGAGCTGTTAGAAACTGGTAGATTTGTTCAGGTCTTAATGTGGGGGGGGGTGGAGGGGGATGAAATCATTTGTGCTGAGAGTCTGCAGTCTTTATAGGCTGAGGTTGAGGCCTAGTCGAGAAGAGGGTTCAGAGGAGCCTGGCTAGAGTTGGTCAAGGAGAGACTCTTCGTCACCCCAACCCCCTCCCAGGACTTGTCTGAGCTCTGCCATCTGGACATCTCCTATAACCACCTGCGTTTGGTGCCGAGAATGGGACCCTCGGGGGCTGCTCTGGGGACTCTGATACTGCGAGGCAATGAGCTCCAGAGCCTGCACGGTGAGCTGGGGAGTGTGATGGGGTAGATGGGGGAGCTAGGGAGTAGGAGCGGGCAGGGCAAACGTAGAAGAGAACGGGGGCAGTTTGAGATTCAGGGTGTCCTGGGACCCATGTGCCCGCAGAGCCTTTTGTGGCCTTCGGGCAGGTCTGAGGTGCCCAGGCTGGCCTTTCTGCTGTGCCCTCCCCCAGCATGCCCCCACACCTCCTCCATCCTTGCTCACCCACATCTCTCTGCTCCCCTCTCGCCTCTGCCCCAGGCCTAGAGCAGCTGCGGAACCTGCGGCACCTGGATGTGGCCTACAATCTGCTGCAAAGACACAGGGAGCTGTCGCCGCTGTGGCTGCTGGCTGAGCTCCGCAAGGTGAGGTCCCGGGGGCCAGCTTTACGCCCTTCCCTCCCTCCCTCCCATGCTGAGTTGGTCAGTGTCCTTCCTCACACAGTGAGGCCCGAGGCCTGCCTCAGTCTCCTCTTCCTGTCCCCAGCTCTATCTGGAGGGGAACCCTTTGTGGTTCCACCCTGAGCACCGAGTGGCCACCGCCAGGTACTTGTCACCTCGTGCCAGGGATGCTGCTGCTGGGGTGAGTGGTCTTCCCACGTATGCTGTGATTTCCCTTTGCTGCCCAGGCCTCCCCCCGCTCCAGCACCCTCTTGCCTCTCCCCCCATCCCTAGGCTAGGGGCCAAGGCCTTGGACCCCCTGCATATCATGCTGTTCCCCCTCACTGACCCCAGTGGTCCTTACAGGACTAGGAGGGCTCCTAGCCCCAGCTTGGGGATCTGCAGGGTGTGTGCTCCCTACCGACATTGCCCTCCCCTTTTTATCTTTGCTCAGTTCCTTCTTGATGGAAAGGCGTTGTCATTAACTGATTTTCAGGTTCGTGTGGTGGGAATGATGGGGTTGGGATCACTTTGGGAGGATGTGTAGGGCGGGTGCTAGCCAAGGGGAGCAGAGGGGTGCTGGGGGAGGGGTCTGCCTGATCAGCTCGAAAGTAGGTCCCCTCTCTTGGCAACCTTGGGCAGGACAGAGGTACTCCCTGGCTCCGACCTCTTTCTCCTTCCTGTTGCCCACACCAGACCTCCACATCCTCAGGGCTTGGCCCCATGGCCCCACCTCTGCCCTGGCCAGTGGGGAGTACCACGGAAACCTCTGGAGGCCCTGACTTGAGTGACAGCCCCTCGTCAGGGGGTGTTGTGGCCCAGCCCCCGCTTCGTAAGGTTAAGGTAAATGGTGTCCTAGGCTGTCTCGTGCCTGGGGTTGGGTGCCTTTATGGGAGCTCTGGTTTGCTGATGCATTGGGAGTAGTGAGGGCTCATCCTTGCCTCTGGGTGGTGTTTTGGGCAGGTTGGGTAGGAGGCCCCTGGCTTTCATAGAACGTGGTCCCTCTACCCAACCTCAGAGCCGCGTCCGTGTGAGGCGGGCAAGTATCTCGGAACCTAGTGATACAGACCCAGAGCCCCGGACTCTGGACCCCTCTTCGGCTGGTAAGTCAGCCCACCCCCAGCCCCCCTGCCCCCAGTCCAGCACGCTCCCGTCTTCTAGTCGGGAGGACTTCTCTTTTGGTAGAGTAGAGCATTGTGAGGGGCCTCTTCGTCCTTCCTCTTTCCTTTTACTCTGGGGAGAGAAGAGACTGCTCCTGGGCAGCACTTTCCAAAAGGTTTTTCAAGGAACGTTATTTTTGTCCGATGTCAGAGGGTCAGATAATGAGAGGATTCCATGGCCTGATCAGTTTGGGAAAAGCTGTGTTAAATAGAGTTAACTAGGTCTTTCAGGACGTCTCAGGACCTTAAATGCACTGCCAGGTCTCTCCAGTCTCCCAAAGCAGCAGGTGCTGTGCGCTTCCGAGTTGCACGTGCCCGCAGGGTTCCAGAGAGCGTGCTTTGGGGCATGCTGCCGAGGGGCAGCCCTTGGCCTCCCTCTGACCTGGCTCTCCCCTTGCTGTCACACCCCCCTCTGCTTCACCCTGAGGAGCACGCTCAGAGGAGGCTGGGGCCGCCGGGGGTTGCGATGGGGCCGGGCTTGCTAAGCTGTGCGCCTCCCCGCCTGCCCAGGGTGGTTTGTGCAGCAGCGTCGGGAGCTGGAGCTCATGGCCAGCTTCCGGGAACGGTTTGGCTGTGACTGGCTGCAGTACAGGAATCACCTGGAGACCCCTGCCCTCAGCACGCTGTCCCCGGACGCCCTGAGCCCAGAGACTGCGCCCAGCCCTCTGCCCCCTGAGAAGGCGTCTCCACAGGAAGTGGCAGAGGAGGTCCGGGTGGAGTTGCAGGAGGAAGAGGAGCGGGAGGAGCAGGGCGAAGAGGAGGGAGGAGAAGAGGAGGAGAAGGAGCCAAGCGAAGCGGAGGGTCAGTGCGCGGGGGAGGCTAGGGCTGCGTGGTGGGGTGTGTCTGGGGTGGGGGAACCCAGGTGTGGGGTGGATGGCCACCCCACAGCAAGGCAGAGCCTTGGCTGCCTCTCCCGCCTTACAGGGTCCCTCTCTTGGTCTCTCCTCAGTGAAGCTCTGTCGCCCCATGTTGGTGTGTCCCCTGGAGGGGCCCGAGGGCGTGCGGGGCAGGGATTGCTTTCTCTGGGTCACTGCTGGCCACCTGTTTGAGGTGGAACTCCAAGCGGCTCGAACCCTGGAACGGCTTGAGCTCCAGAGTCTGGAGGCAGCTGAGATAGAGGCCGAGACACAGACTCATAGTGAGCCGGTGCCCGAGGTGAGCGGTGGGAGCAGGGGTTCTGGAAGAGGTGCCGGACTTTTTTCTGGAGCTGACTCTGACAACGTGGTGTTGGGTGCCGAGTGCTAGGTGGCATGTTTCCCACACTGTCTCTGAGCTTGGAGCCGGGGACGGGTGCTGATGGGGGAAAGGTGGGCCCTAGGCGGCTTGGGAGACTGGGCTGAGGTACAGAGCTTCTGGGCTGGAGCGTGGCTGTCAGCAAAAGCATTTTAATGGAGGCCAGAGCTCTTGTTTTCCTCCACGCTCTCAGTATAACCCTAATCCCTCTGACCCCCTCTTCCTGCTCAGGGCTCAGATCCACGCCCTGGAGGTCCCATCCTCGTTCTCCGCTTCTCCTACATTTGTCCCGACCGGCAGTTGCGTCGCTACGTGGTGCTGGAGCCAGATGCCCAGGCCGCTGTCCAGGTGACGGGGCCGAGCGCAGGGCCCAGGAGGCTGGGGGAGGTCGGAAGCCTGAGGGCCGGGATCCTGCTCACGGCTGCGTCTGGCCTGCCCCGTTTCAGGAGCTGCTGGCTGTGTTGACCCCAGCAGCCACCACTCAGCATCAGCTTGGGGAAGTGAGGGACCCACCAGAGAACAGACGCCAGTGTCTGCGTTGTGGCCGTGAGTTCAAGCCAGAGGAGCCCAGGTTGGGACTGGACAGCGAGGAAGGCTGGAGGCCTCTGTTCCAGAAGACAGGTACCAGCCCTGCCCTTGACCTCCCTGCCCACGTGCCTCCTGCCGCTTCAGGGAAAATGGCTTTGAGGTGGGAGTGTGGAGGGGGAGCCCTAAAGAAGAAAGGAGTGGGGACCAACTTTTCTGCCTGGAGGAAAAATTAAAACTGTCTGCCTGCCACATTTATAAAAAGATAAATAAAGAAAAGAAGAAATTACATCCTTTTTTCCCTCTTACAGTCAGGAAATACAATCTCTGTAACTGTTTAAACGTACCTGTTATTTTTTCTCAACGGTTTCCTTTCCCTCGGATCCTTTTTTCAGCTAATATTTCAGAAACGACATGAAACCTGCTGAGCCCCTGCAGTGCTGGGTTGCCTGGCTGCTGCGTAGGATGCTGTGGGAGTTGGCTTAGATTGTCCTTCCCTGGCTGACCTTGTGAGCTACTTGATACTGAGTAGTGCCTCGTGGCATCTCTTCACATCCTGTTCTTTAAGATGAGAGATTTTTCCATTGCAGACCAGTCAAAAAGCCATGTCTTTGAAGACATTGAAGAAGAAAGAAATATGCTTGGTAACACCTGCGTTGAAATGTATGATTCTTATTAGTTGCTTTTCCCTTCTTGGCAGCAGCTGGAGCAGAGGTTTAAATTTTATTCAGAAAATCGAGCCCTCTCCATCCCCCACCCTGAATTTTCCTGGGCAGCTGCAGGCCCCCCAACAGCACAGTGTGTGCAACGGAAAGAGCTCCACCCTGTCCCGGACTTTGTCTTTACCCCATGGGTCATGTGGCCCTAAGGGTCCTCTCGGTGGTGGCGTTAGTGATGAGCGTTCCTGTGTGCTCCATTCTCCTGTGATTTGAGCTTCAGTCACCTCATCTGCGCAAAGAAGGGAATGGACTTGCCTGCTGACGTTAGGAGATTTAAATGTGACAAAACGGCACCAGGCCCAGTGCCTGGCACAAATCCAAGGTCCTCCACAAATGGTAGCTGTCCCTGTGACCCCTTGGCTTTGTGGCCTTGGGCAGGGTGCGTGATTTGATCTTTGCTTTCCTCACTTGCAAAATGGGGTCAGGAGAGTCTTGAAAACAACTGTCAAAGGGTCTAGCATGTCCCCAGCGCGTCGTAGCTGCTCAAAGAATGTTTCCTGTCTCATTGCTGATCTGTGTCCTGGATTCTTTACCTGATTCCGTTCACTAGTTCTGACAGTCCCCTAGGATAGACACTGTCATCATCCGCATCTCACAGATGAGGAACAGGCACAGAGCACTTAGGTGACTTGTCAGAGTTGCTTAGATGACAGCCTTCAAGTGATGGTGCCTGGAATTGGACCCTTATCTGTTGATTTGGGGCTTTCAGACATCAAGTACATGCCCAGCCCAAGTGCAGGAGGGGCCCAGAGCAGGGCCTGGCTGAGTTTGGCCCTCTCTTCTCTGAGACAGCCTGAAATGAGAAGGCAGGGTGTATTGAGGAGCTTGTGGGCTGAGGCTCCAGCCTTGCTCATCCCTCACTGGGGTGGGGAGTGATTGGTCAGTGGTCTGGCCTGCAGAGGGCGTCAGGTGAGTTGGGAGCGGGGGCAGCGTGTGAAGCTGGAGATGGGGCCCAAGTGAGTCCCAGAGTGGGGAGGGAGCGTTGTGAGCATGGTGAGGGGTGTGGTGCTGTGTGTGTGGCTCATGGGACTGTGCCCGTCCTCCCTTCAGAATCTGCTGTGTGCCCAAACTGTGGTAGTGATCACGTGGTTCTCCTGGCTGTGTCCTCTGGAACCCCCAGTGGAGAACGGAGACAGGGAGAGCAATGGCCAGCCCTCTCGCAGTCCCTGAGCACTGTCCGTGACCCACCTGGCCACAGTGACTACAGCCCCAGGGCCGGCAGTGCCCCATCTCAGGCACCGGCCTCCCACGACCGTTGGAGCCTCAGCCCCCGTGAGTCTAGGCGAACAGAGACGGGGTGTTTGGGGGAGGGGTGCTGGAGCCAGGACAGCCAGGGCAGGCTGACAGCCCGCCACTTGCCCCCAGCCCCTGAGCGCTGTGGCCTCCGTGCCGTGGACCACCGACTCCGGCTCTTCCTGGACGTTGAGGTGTTCACCGATGCCCAAGAGGAGTTCCAGTGCTGCCTCAAGGTCTGCACCAGCCTAGCTCTGTCCTGTGCCCCCAGCTGGCCAGGGTGTCCTGAGAAGAGTCTGAACAGGCAGGCAGAGGTCATTCAGGAGCAGAGTCTTGTGTTTGCCGTGGAGTTTGGACTTGATCCTGAGGCCTGCGGAAGCCACTGCAGGCCTTGGGAGCAGGGGAGTGGTGATTGGTTTTATGTTTGGGGACAGTCGTTCTGTCAGAGGGTGGGTTGGAGGGGCCAAGGTGACAGGCTGGAGACCTGCTAAGAGCCTGACGTGAGTCTGAGTGCAAGCGGGGCTGTGGGGTAGAGAGCAAGGCCGACGCAGAGGGTGGGACGGATAAGCAGTGTCACTGTAGCTCGACCTTCAGCCTGGCGGCTGCCTCCCTAGTTCTCTCTGTTTCTCATCAGCTTTCTCTTCCCCTTAGGTGCCACTGGCATTGGCAGACCACCCTGGGGAGTTTCTGTGTCTCGTGGTTGTGTCTGACCACAGGCTCTATGTGTTGAAGGTGACAGGGCAGATCTGGTGAGTGAGTGGGGCCGTGGCCAGGGAAGGGTCTGGGGCCCCCATGGTCATACTCTGCTCTCACTCTTTCCTGCCACTCTGCCCTCACTGTCTCCCCAGCGGGCCTCCAGCTGGCTGGCTGCAGCTGACCCTGGCCATTCCCCTGCAGGACCTGAGTAGCATAGAGCTAGGCTTGGCAGGACAGAGCCTGCGGCTGGAGTGGGCGGCCGGAGCAGGTGGCTGTGTCCTGCTGCCCCGAGATGCCAAGCATTGCCGGGCCTTCCTGGAGGAGCTCACGGGTGAGAGAGGGGAGGGGGAGGAGGGAGAGTGGGGCAGGGGCCGAGGGCCACAGCGCCAGGTCTGGTGCCCGCAGTGGAAACAGCTGGGTAAGGGGACTCATCGCTCCTGGAAGTTCCACAGTGTGGAGGATGGGAAGGTGTTGAGAGGTTGGGATGGAAGAGATGGAGTCTTTGAGGGCCCCCCACCTCTGGCTGGCTCTGTCCAGATGTTTTGCAGTCTCTGCCCCCCACCCGGAGGAGTGGTATCAGCGCCACAGAGGAGGAGGTGACCCCAAAGCACTGGCTCTGGTGAGTCGATAAGGAGGCTGGGGCCCAGACGGCTGCTCGTGGAGCACAGGCCCTCTCTCCACAAGCCCCTGGTCGGGCCCTGAGTGCCCATGCCTCCTGACCCGGGCCGGCCTTCTCCCCACTCTGCCTCTCGTGGTACTTTCCACGCCCTGGCTGACCACTCCTTCTGGGGCCTGCCGCGTTCTCCCCAGGCCATTGCTGGAGACAGACTCTTCCTCGGAGCCTCCCCAGTTCTTCTATCTCCGGGCATTCCTGGTGGAAGGTGAGGCCACTGCCCCGGCCCCCCAGGCCCCCAGTGCCTCTGTGTGCCTTTGTAGCAATTCTCAGTGCTGGGATGTGGACTTCCCACCCAAGTAACAGTCTCGGTGTTCCCGGCCTCTCTGGGAGGGGCCCGGAGGTGCCCTGGGGCTTCTGTTGCCAGAGACCTTTGCTTTTGGGCCCAGGCTTTCTGTGAAGTGGAGCAGATCATCTGGGTCTGCTCCATCTCACCCTTTTGGTGAAGGTGAAAATGGGTCCTTCTTTCTGAAGGGGAGGTGGGGGTGGGGGGGGCAGGTTCCCTTTGTCTTGGGCCTCAGAGGTTTTGGAGACTAGAGGTCCCTGGAGCTTGGGAAGGGAAGACCTTGGCCCCCAGAGGCATAGGCCGCATTGTGTCTGCCTCAGTGTGGTCACTCCTCTTCTCCCGACTCGCACTGGGACACTGCCCGGGGGATCTGGGCTCTTCCTTGGCCTTCTCCTCCATGCCTTACCCTGCCTCTTTCCCTCCAGGGCCTGCTACCTGCCCTGTGTCCCTGTTGCTGACTCTGTCCACCCTGTACCTGTTAGATGAGGACCCTATAAGGTCCCAGGCAGAGCCCCCTCTTCCAGCAGCATCAGGCGAAGCCTCTGAGAAGCCCCCACCCCCCGGGCCAGGCCCTTCAGTGCGTGTCAGGGAGCAGCAGCCACTCAGCAGCCTGAGCTCCGTGCTGCTCTATCGCGTGGCCCCAGAGGACCTGCGGCTGGTCTTCTACGACGAGGTGTGGGAGCGTGTGAGAGAGGGGTGCGGTGGGGGGAGGCCGGGCAGTATGGGAAGTGGGTCTGGGAAGGCTAGGAATTGGGCTGTATGGAACTTACCATGGGCAGTCATGGGAGGGGAAACCCAGAGAATTAGGGTGCTGGGAACTGGGAGGCTGTCACTGGTTTGGACAGTAGGGAGGGAGGCACTTGTCGGCAGTGGAAACACCCCAGACTTGAAGGCCAGCCTTGTGTTCGCTGGGAGGCCCTAACGGAGCACCCGGCTACTTGGAGATGTGTCTGATTGGGCCCGTGAGCCAACCGTGTGATCTTTGCAGCCTCCGTGTGAGGAGGGACTGTGACTGTTAGTCCAGTTACAGTTGAGGACACTGAGGCTTGGGGATGTTAACCAGTGTGCCCAGGTCACAAGTGGTGGAGCCAGGAACTGAACCCCAAGCAGTTCCTTGGAAGTGACTCCAGAACTGACATTCTGGAAACAGGAAGGATTAAAGAAACAAGGTGGTAAATGTGAAAGCCCTTTCGGGGGCCTTCAGTCAAGGCTGATTGAGTTCTGTTTAAAAAACTCAGAGTCAGGATCTTTTATGGGGAGTGACACAGGCTTGGAGAGGAGAAGAGGCCATGAACCAGGGAGGGGCAGTGGCTCTTCCTCAGGCCTGCCCTGCCCTGCTCTGGTGTGGCCCTTGTGAGTCTCACCTCACTGCTGCTTGTCTGCCAGGTGTCCCGGCTGGAGAGCTTTTGGGCACTCCGTGTTGTGTGTCCCGAGCAGCTGACAGCCCTGCTGGCCTGGATCCGGGAGCCCTGGGAGGAGTTGTTTTCCATCGGACTCCGAACTGTGACCCGAGAGGCTGTAGACCTTGACCAGTGAGGCTGCTCTGCTGGCCCTGCCTCCGGCCTCAGGAGCCATGGCCACAGATGTTCTCTCTCCAGGCTCTGGCTGTGGACTTCTCAGGCCTTTGGGCACTGGTCAGCAAAGCCCCAAATGACCCACATCTCAAGGGCAGGATGAGAGGACTGGTCCAGCCTCTAGATGACCTGGCCCGAGGGGACAGGCTGAGTGGTCAGAAGGAATGTTTCTCCTGCACTTTTTCTCAGGTACCAATAAAGTTGTTTCCATTCCAGATGCCATGGCTGCACTTGGAAGTGTCACTGCTGAGGCCTGCTGGTTCCTTACTTCTTCTAACAGAAACGCACCCCCCCTCCCCCATGTGGCTATTCCCCAATGACAGTCCAAGCAGCCTTGTTTGAACTGTGAGACCCCATCTTCCAACCTTGCTTTACCTCTGCTGATGGGATCGAGTAGTACTCCTACCCCAGGCACCAGTCCTCAGCCAGCAGCCCCTGTCATGTGGCCTGGCCATTTAGATTCTTACTCTCTCGAGTTTTAGTTGGGAACTAATGAGAATCTCAGGCCATTGGCAGTGGGAGCTGAACACAAGTGTGACTGGGGAGCGGGTGCTTGGAGCCCGGCTGTGGAGGGAGGGCGGGCATCTGGCGGTTTCCATTCCTGCCTTCCCTCAGCACTGCCTCACTCAGCCCAGGGGCCTGGTTGGGTTGACCCCACTCCTTTGCTTGAGTCTCTGTGGCCATGGTGGTCAGTTCAGGAATTCCCATGTGGTCCTACCAAGGCCCAGTCCTGGCCTTTTGATGAAACAACCAAGTAAGAGGCAAGTTTCCCCCAGGAGAGCTGTTGAGAGGATGAGCTGCAGCTGTTGTCCTTGAGGGGAAGTGGAACCGTGCCGAAATGGAGACAGAGCCCAGAGGTGGGGTGAGCAAGGCCAAGTCTGGGTGGTGTCCATGGAGTCCCTGGGTCCAGTTGTGATACCCCTGGAATTTTGGGTTATGTGAGCCAAAGGAGACCCCCTCAGTTTTTCATTTTGGCTTAAGCTAATTTGAGCCAAATAGGACCCTTTCAGTGGCTCATAACTATGTACACCCCTATTCTGACTTGAGCCAGCCTGAGTAGGCATCTGTTTCCTGCATCTAAGAATGAACACAGGGGGAGTAATGGCACCCACGTGTTTGTGTAGGGAGGTCCTGGTAAGAGGGCTTGGGAAGGGAGTGTTGGGGACTCCCTTTGAGCCCCAAAGGGTTGAGTGTGTGTGTGTGGTTTTGAGAATTAATGGGTGGGTCTTATTTCAGGAGCGTGTACGTGCCAGGCACTGAGCTCAGTGCTGACAGTCTGCTCCACGCAGGGGTCCTGGGAGCTGGTGGCATCTTGTTACAGGTGAGGAAACTGAGGCTTAGAGGAGGTGAATGATTTGCCCGAGATCCCATCAGTAAGTAGAGCAGACCTGATGAGTCCAGTCTAGTATGACTTCAAACCTGGGCTGTCAGCACCCCACTGGGCGCACTGCCTACCCCTGCATTGCAGTGCCTGGGCCTCTGTGCCAGCCCTGCTTAGAGAGGGATCACTGCCTACCTTACCCTGGGCTGGGGATCTCTGAATACTTGTACACTTGTCTAGGACAGGCAGGCCTCGATGCATTATATTTGAAGTTTCTCTTTCCTCCACAGTGTGATGAGATATTAGGAGAAGTATTCATGGGTGGTTTTCACCCCTCCCAACTGACTGGAGAGAACAAGATGCTGGATCTTCCAGTTTTAAGTGAAAGGGCTAAGCTGTAAGAAAAGATTTGAAAGAGACCTTACCTAGATAAGAGGTCTGGAGCAGGAGAGGGGAGGATTTTTAGAGAAGAGCATTAGAGGCAGTGTTGGTGCAACTCCCCTGACATTGGGGGACTCTCAGGGTGGAGGGCCCTGTGCCTTGCTCCCTGTTTGGAATTAGGGAGGACAGTGACCTAGCAGAGGCTCCCCAGGCCACTGGGGCAGATGGACATATGACAGTTTGGAAGGACCTGGCAGAATAAGGCTGGTGAATAAAAACAAAAATAAATAAATGGGACCTAATTAAACTTAAAAGCTTTTGCACCGCAAAGGAATCCATAAAATGAAAAGACAACCCTCAGGATGGGAGGAAATATTTGCAAATGAAGCAACTAACAAGGGATTAACCTCCAAAATATACAAACAGCTCAAGTAGCTCAATAAAAAACAGAAAACCCCATCAAAAAATGGGCAGAAAATCTAAATAGACATTTCTCCCGAGAAGACATACAGATGTCCAAAAAGCACATGAAAAGATGCTCAACATCTCTAGTTATTAGAGAAATGCAAATCAAAACAGCAGTGAGGTATCACCTCACACCAATCAGAATGGCCATCATCAAAAAACCTACAAACAGTAAATGCTGGAGAGGATGTGGAGAAGAGGGAACCCTCCTACCCTGCTGGTGGGAATGTAAATTGGTACAACCATGATGGAGACTAGTATGGAGGTTCCTTAAAAAACTAAAAATAGAGCTACCATATGATCCAGCAATTCTACTCTTGGGCATATATCCAGAGAAAACCGTAATTTGAAAAGATACATGCACCCTGGTGTTCATTGCAGCACTATTTACAATAGCCAGGACATGGAAGCAACCTAAATGTCCATCAACAGAGGAATGGATAAAGAAGATGCGATACATATGTACAATGGACTATTTATTACTCAGCCATAAAAAAAGAATGAGATAATGCCATTTCCAACAACATGCATAGACCTAGAGATTGTCATACTGAGTGAAGTGAGACAGAAAGACAAATATATGTGGAATCTAAAATAAATGGTACAAATGAACTTATTTACAAAACAAACAAAGTCACAGATGTAGAAAACAAACTTATGGTTACCAGAGGGGAAAGGGTGAGGAGGGATAAATTGGGAGATTGGGATCGACATGTACATACTACTGTATGTAAAATAAATAGCTAATAAGGATTTACTGTATAGCACAGGGAACTCTCTTCAATACTCTGTAATGGCCTATATGGGAAAAGAATCTAAAAAAGAGTGGATATATACATATAACTGATTCATTTTGCTGCACATCTGAAGCTAACACAACATTGTAAATCAACTATGCTCCAATAAAAAAAAAAAGAATCCAAGCAAGATCCAGAAAAAAAAAAACAGAAAGAAAAAAAAATAGGGCTGCTGACACTTGCTCAGGTTTCTCTTGACTGGAGAAGGGAGGCAGCCCAGAGGATCCTGTGGGCCTGCAATGGGGCCTGGAGTTCAGCTGAGAGGGTGCTGGAGAGTGTGCGGAGGTCACTGCCAGAGAAGGGGATAGGCCCAGCCCCCATGTGGGGAAGTGACCAAGTTAGACTTGAACTGATTGAGTTTAAATCACTGATTGGGCTGAGTTTACTGGGATGTTACCAGGCTAACTTTTCTGTTGGTTAGAAATGTGGACTCATTACAAAGATAAAGTTGAGTTATAGAGGAAGAAGTTCTAGTTTTGCATACTTGAATTTTGGGTATCACTATGTTTTTGGAATTCCTACCTGTTACCATTGGAAATGTCAACACTGGGGGTTTGGAAGGTGTGAGCCTAGAGGACAAGGGAAGTGGTTCTTTCACAGGCGTCTAGTGGGTGACTCCCTTCCCCTGACTTCAATTGAGGGTTCCGGGGAGGGATGTGTTCTGATAACTTGGTCAGGCCTTGCTGTAAAACTTTGTTTTGGGAAAGCCCAAAGCATGGTTGGGGGAGGTGTCAGGTGGGGGCGGGGTGTGGTGGTGCACGGAGAAGACTTAAATCCTCCCGGGTCATGTTCCACCCTTGACCCAGCCAGCCCTCTGCAAACCCTGGGTCCCAGGAAGATGGAACCGCGTGGGAGAGAATCAGTGCCGCCGGGGGCGGGGCCAGTCACTCAGCCTCAGGCCCTCCTCGTGAAGGACTGAGAGTCCTATATCAAGGTCCCTGGATTCTGAGGAGGGAAAAGAACTGCTGGGCCCCAGTGGGAAGAAGGCATTAGGATGGTTAGGGCCACTCTTAGCAGCTCTGTCTTTCCTGACCTCCATGTAGGTCAGCACTGTTCCTCTCCTGAAGCACGTGCAGTACGTACTCATTCATAAATCCACTGAATGGCTGCATTTATTCATTTCTTCACTTGACAGGGATTAATAGGAAGCAGGTTCAACTGCAGAAACCGTTAGAGTAGGGCAGGAGGGGTTCCCCAGTGGCTTATAAACTACTCTCTTGAAACAACAGCTTTCCCTGGGCCAGGACTGCAGGGAGGGTGTGGTGGGGCCAGTATTTAAGGCTCCATTGAAGATTTATAGAGGAACACCCCTAAATAATGATGAAGGTAACAATATGAGAGCTATGGCTTAGTGAGCCCGTGCTATATCCTATGCATTGTCTAAAGCATCTAATCTAGGGGCTTCCTAGGTGGTGCAGTGGTTAAGAATCCACCTGCCAATGCAGGGGACACAGGTTCAATCCCTGCTCCAGGAAGATCCCACATGCCGTGGAGCAACTAAGCCCGTGCGCCACAACTATTTAGCCTGCACTTTAGAGCCCGTGAGCCACAACTGTTGAGCCCATGTGCTGCAACTACTGAAGCCCATGCACCTAGAGCCCGTGCTCCGCAACAAGAGAAGCCACGGCAATGAGGAGCCCCCCACTCACTGCAACTAAAAAAAGCGCACTCACAGCAAAAAAGACCCAACACAGCCAATAAAATAAATAAATTTATTTTTAAAAAAAGCAACTAATCTTTCCAAGTGTTTCTCCTATTCCTTTGGTCGTAAGATACAGAGCCAGTAAGCTCAAGTAAAGAGCCCTCAGTGTATAGACATGACCCAGACCTGGAAGGCTGGCACTGAGGCTCCAGAGGTGGGTTTTTTCTGTCTCTTGGAGCCAGACAGTTTCTCTCTCCCCTCCCCTGCAGGACCCTGGTCTGGTCTGGCAGAAGAGTGGGGATAAAATGGTGTGAATCTTAGAACTGGCCAGTTGGGAAATGCTGGCCAGGGTGGAGGTTCCCTCAGTGACAGGCCTGCAGAAGGGTGGAGGGGCCCAGAAAGGATGGTGCAGAGGTTCAGGAAATAAGTTCACCTAATTCTGTTTTGCTTGGAGCTGGCCTGAATTTTTAATTGAAGCAAATTAAAACTTCCCAAAAATATTAGTCCAGTTTCATGGCAGTGTGCACACCCCCCTTTCCCATCAGTGATTTTTGCACCATCTGCAAACAAGAGCCTGTGCTGGTCCTGATGAAGGCCTTCCCCAGCCTCTGGCCCAGAGCTACCTTTCATGGAAGCTGGGCCCATTGACAAGCACATTCCCAGAAGCCCCATCAGGTCATGGTCTGGATGGGGCAGAATAATCTCCAGTCATTTTAGGGTGATCTGGAAAGCCATGTGAGGCTGGGGGACTTGAAAGAGAAGCTTCTTCCATTTCCTTGTGCTTAAAATCTCTGGGCACATCTTTGTCCTCTGCACGCTTTGCGGATGCTCTTTGGTGAGCCAGGGGACAGAGGTGCTGGTGTTGCTTGCCGAGGCCGTTACACTCCTGGGAGTGTCTGACATTTAGTTCTGGGCTCCACCGAGAGGAATGCTGGGACACACCTCCTCCTCAGACCCTGCTGCACACCGTGGCACTGGGGCTGCTTTGCCACTGACACTTGTGCACAGACCTCAGTCCGCAGGACTTGCCTTATACACCCTGGACTGACCCCAGGGATCAATTTGTCCACTCAGTCTGGCCTTTCCCCTCCAACGAGCGTGTATCGATCACCTGTCTGGCCTTGGGCTTGCTGGCAGTGGGGACCTGAGGCAGTGGAGGGAAAGGATTCGCTTCTTGAAATTGTACATGACAACGTTATGCTACATTTTCTGTAGAAGCAAGGTGGGAGGGAGTGAAATATATATTCACATTTGCTTCTATTTGTGTAAATAAATTCTGGGGGGAATATAAGGATATTGGTGGTGGGGAATGAATATGGAACAAGGCAGAAGGGGGAGAGGGGTGGTATTGGTTTCTTTTTTTTTTTTTTTTTTACTTTATTGAAAAATATTTTGAAACTCAATATATTATGATTTAAAAATTATATTAAAAATTTATATGAGGCCCTGGGGTGGGGGTCAGTGGCCAAACTGAGTGATGTAAGCTTCGATTCCTAAGACTTTGGAAGAGGGGGAGCAGGTCAGCTTGAAGACCCATCCCTCTTTCTGAATGGGCGAGGGTCCACCCTTGCTGATGAGTCATTTCACGTGGAGTGGCGAAGTCCTTCTCCTCCTTTGCCAGATGCTGTGGTAGCTTCTAAG
Source organism: Hippopotamus amphibius kiboko (assembly GCF_030028045.1). NCBI lineage: Eukaryota > Metazoa > Chordata > Mammalia > Artiodactyla > Hippopotamidae > Hippopotamus > Hippopotamus amphibius. The sequence goes on along the minus strand of NC_080193.1, from coordinate 87,546,704 downwards.
AAGATCCTGCCCAGGTTGGTTAGTGATGGCTGGAACTTCACTTGCCGTTCTGTGTAGCTGCTTTGCCCATCTCTGGGTGTGTGCAGTATTTTGCATCCACTTACTTAAGAGTCAGTGTGCGTGATGATCATATAGAAAAAGGCACAGGGGATTTAGATCCAAAAGATCAAGGATTCTGACTTAGTTTTGCCTCTCACTATTTAACCACAGGCAAGCAACTTGCCCTTGCTGCTCTGTGGCTCCTTCGTCTACAGTGAGGGGATGAGACGAATCAATAACTTATCCAGGTCACCAAATTGTTGAGTGCAGTGATGTACGTGGAAGTACTTGCTATGCAAACCATAAAGTAGTAGATAAATGCTGCTTTTAAAAAGCTGTGCTTGTTTGTTATTACATCCTGCTTTGTTGCCTAGAAATGTCCTTTGTAAGCGGAGAGGGAAAGCCTGCATCTTCCTGCCCGCGTGTTTATGACTGGCTATTTCTCCGGTGTGTCGCAGAGGGAACCTCAGACAACGCCGGGATGTGAGCAGGCCGTGGCATGTGTTTTCTTGGCCCGTCCTCGGTCATTTGATCATCTTGGATTCAGTGACTTCCATGCCCTCCACAAAAACATTCTTCAGTTTATTAGTTACTATAATTACTTGTGCACTCGCCTTCAATGCCACAGACATTATTGAGCTCCTAAAGTGTGCCAGGCTCTCTGTGAGAGGAGGGGATGGGATATGAGGGTGAACCTGACACGCTCTGGCTCTCGAGGAGCTTACCGCCCAGGGAGGGGATGGGAGGATGTGCCTTGGAGCTGGGTCATGAGGCTGGGAAAGATTATGGAAGGAGAATATCATCATAATGGCCCTTTTGGAGCATCTACTTTGTACTAATCATTTCATTGACATCATTGCCCTTGGTACAACCCTGAGGAAAAAGTGTGATGTCTAGCTTACAGGGGAGGAAGCTGAGACTCAGGTTAAGAAAGGTGATTCTCAGGCTTCCCTAGTAGCACAGTGGTTAAGAATCGGCCTGCCAATGCAGGGGACACGGGTTCAATCCCTGGTCCGGGACGATCCCACGTGCCACAGAGCAACTAAGCCCGTGTGCCACAACTACTGAGCCCACGCTCCATAACTACTGAAGCCTGTGCACCTAGAGCCTGTGCTCTGCAATAAGAGAAGCCACCACAATGAGAAGCCAGTGTACTGAAGAGTAGCCCTGCTCTCTGCAACTAGAGAAAGCCCGCCAGCAGCAACAAAGACCCAACGCAGCCAATAAATAAAAATAAATTAATTAATTAAAATTTTAAAAAAGAAGTGATTTTCACCAAGGGGATGCTGGGTCTCAAACTCCGGCCCTCTTTCTCTTTCCCTGAAACCATATTGCCTCTTGAACCTTCCAGGATGCCCACCCTCTAATGCTTTTATATCTGTCCCCTTGTGGCACCAGGTTCCAGGGATACAGCATCCTACCACCATCCAGATCTTCAGCGCCCACATACCTATGCAGATGCCATTCTTTCCTGCCATGGGGACTTTCCTGAGCCCTTCCTTCTGCCCAGGATGCTTCTTCTGCTTCCCCAACCTGCCCCTCATTGCACAGCTGGTTCTTCCATACCCTTCAGGTCTTTGCTCGTCTCCCCCTTACAGAGTACGTTCTTCACTATGCTACCTGAGTGTTCCCTGTAAATGTGCTTCCCCCCCATGGCGCTTGCCACATTTCATAATTATAAATTTATGTATTTGCTTGTTTGTTGTCTGTAAGCTGCCCCAGGGCAGGGACCATGTCAGGTTTTCTTCACTGATGTATACCCAACACCTGGCGTAGAGTGTAGTGTGTGGATCTTGGTTTACACACTTGGGAGTGCAGAAAACATTACAGCATTTTCAAAACAACCTTTTATTTCAAACCCCCATTCCATGGGGTTGGCAGGGCTTACTGACCCCCCCTCCCATCTCAGGGAGCAAGGGAACTTCCTTCTGCTTTGCTGATTGGGGAGGGCAAAGGGTGGCTCCTCCACCCTCTCCCTCCCCCTCAGCTTCTGGCCAAGACCCTGCAGGTCTTGCTAACCTTTTCTTTTTCTTCCTCTGCATACCTAACTAGGTTTCCTGAGACTTTGGCTCTGCATGAACAAAAGGCAGAAAGGCTTGCTGGCTTTCTCTCCGACCCATTACCCCCCACAAAAAACAAACTCCAAAGCAGGCTAACTGCTCTGGTGGAATTGGGGGAGGAGAAAGGACCTAGACTCATGTCAAAATGTCACCCTAGCACAAATGAGCTGAAAGGTGGGCTCCACAGGGCAAGAGAAACTTCAAGGACAGGAGGTGCTGTCTGGGATTGGGTTTGTCTCAAAGCTGAGTCCAGGTTTACTGACGGACACATGGATTATGTCGGGATAAATCACTGCAGAGTAACAACAACAGTCTTGAGGCTGGAAGTCTGAGATCAAGATGCCAGCAGGGCCATGTTACCTCTGAAGGCCCAAGGAAAAGATCTGTTCCAAGCCTCTCTCCCAACTTTTGGTAGTTCTTGGGCCTGTGGCAGCAAGGCTCCAACCTTCACATGGCATTCTCCCCAAGTACGTCTGTGTCCATATCCCTCCTTTTTAGAAAGACACCACTCATATTGGAAAAGGAGCCCATCCTACCCCAGTATGACCTTATTTCCAAATAAGGTCATCTTCGGAGGTACTGGGGGTTAGGATTTCAACCTATGAATCGGTGATGCGCGCGCGCGTGCGTGCGTGCGTGTGTGGTGGTGGTGGGGACACAATTCAACCCACAGCAGATGGGTCTCACATCCAGAGTTTTGGGGCACAGTTCACACACTCTACTTACACATAGCTGGCTCTCATGTGGGTGTCTTGGTTCACGCTTTGCGCGGCCTGTGAGACTGGGAGGCCGATCACATCTCTTTCCCTGAAAGAGGCTTGGAGCCAGAAACGGCCGTGGCTGAGACATACACCAGTGCTGCCTTGTGAGCAGCCAGCTTCTCAGCCATGACCATGGCAGGGTAACAAGCCTCCCTGAATCTTGGTTGCACAGGGCTGCTGGTGCAAAGCAAAGTGCTCAGGGGATACTAGCTGCTTTCCCCTCTCCTCCTGTCGGCTCTGAATGTATAATCTTCAGAATTCTACAGTTCTGAGAATCTTCCTTCTGGTTGAGCTGACACCCGAGTGAGGTCAGGGCTGGGAGAGGGTGAATTACATGCCCAAGGTCACAGGGTTAAACCTCTTCCCCACACAGAGCTCATCATGCCCAGCACCCTGTTGCCCCCCATCCCCCCCTCCTCCCAGGGCAAGCTTGGTTTCTCTCTCCTGGGCCTGGCCCCTCCCCTGCCCATCAGCTCCATCTTGAGTTCTCCCCCCACATCCTCCTAAGTTCTCCTAAGGATTCAGGGACGTGGCTCCATCAGCTATTAATGAGGGTCTATTAAGGACACGGCATTGCTCTAGGTGCCCAATTTCAGCAAGACCCCAGAGGGTCAAGTTGGGATCCAGTCGTTCCTTCCAAGGACCTTTGCCCTCGGAGAAGGAGATGTGACCTCAGGGAGTGGAAAAGGGGGAGAGAGGCTGTGGAAACACAGGATCTTAGAGCTGGATGGAACTTTGGAACAGTCCGATTCCAGGTCCCTCTGGCTACGTTGGGGAAACCGAGGCCCAGGGAGGAGAGGTAACTGCCAAGGTCAAATGCTGGGCGGTGCCTGGTGGCAGAAGTCAGGCATCTGGGGCTATATCGGGATTGAAGGGACAGGTGGTGGGTGCTCCCCCAGCTCTGCGAGCTCAGTTCCCAAGGCTGGAGGGGCTGGCATCTGCGGAGGGGTCTCCTCCAGGGCTTTTGCCAGGAGGGGAAGCAAAAAGCAAGGTGGTGCGTGAATCTGGGGATTGTGGGAGTGGAGGGCGGCGCTCCCGCCCCCGGCAACGCGTGGGGCGCGGGAGAAGGGGTTGGGGCGCAGGCAGGGTCCTGCGGGGGCTGGCGCGTGGGGGCCCGACCGGCCGGGGCGGGGTGAGTCACCACCACCCGCCCGCTCCCATTGTGCGGCCCAGCAGCGGCGGCGGCGGCGGAGCTGCGGAGCCGAGCGCGAGGAGGTGGAGCCGCGGGCTCCGGGCTCCGGCGCCTGCGTCCGCCCGGCCCGCCTGGCTCGCCGCGGCCGCGGGCGCCCCCCGGCCGTCCGGCCCTGCGCGGCGACAGGCCCCGGAGCGAGCGCGGGAGGGAGATGGGGCGCGGCGGCCGGCCCGAGCCCCGCATGCATCGGAGCCCCGAGGTACCGCAGGGCGGGGCGGGGCGCGGCGGGCCGGGCCCCGGGGCGTCCCGGGCGCGGCGGGGCCTCTATGGGCGCGCGGGCGGGCGGGGGATCCGGCTCTGGGGAGGGGGAGGGGGCGGCCGCGCGAAGCTCCTGACCCCGCCCTCCTCCCCCAGGGCTCCCCGTTAGGTCCGCGCAGCGCCCCCTTCTTCTCACCTGGGTCACGGGTCCCTCAGTGAGTCACAGCCTTCCAAGCGCCTCTCCGGACATGGCCAACGGAGTGATTCAGCCGCCCGGGGGCGCCTCCCCCCTACCCCAGGTGACTGATGCTTGTGGGGGTAGGAGAAGTGGAGGGGCAGGGACCTCAAGGAGGAGAGTGGGGGTCTTCTGGTCGACCCTGGGACCCTGCGCCCCCAGATCCAGGGATGGAGCTGGGCAGGAGACATGGAGAAAGTGGGAGTCTTTTAGTATTTTTCGGATCTGTTGCCCCCTCTCCTCCAAAGCCCTGGAAGCCTGGGAAGTTGACCTCAGCCTGGGCCACAGGGAGTAGAAGATGGAGTCTGCTGGTCTCCCCCACCTCCACCTAGGGCTTGGAGTTGGGGTGGGTGTGTGGCAGCAAGGGTGCTTAGAAGAGGCTGTTGGGTTTGCAGGTCCGGGTGCCCTTGGAGGAGCCCCCTCTGAGTCCAGACATGGAGGAGGAGGACGATGACTTGGGCAAGACCTTGGCTGTGAGCAGGTTTGGGGACCTCATCAGCAAGCCCCCAGCCTGGGACCCCGAGAAGCCCAGCCGCAGCTACAGCGAGCGGGACTTTGAGTGTGGGTAGCCTGGGGACCCCTAGTGTGGCCGCCCTCACTGCCATCACCTTCATTGCCACCATCACCGTGCTCACCACTGGCTTGGTCACCTGGTGCCATCTTATGTTGGACGCTGTGTTGGACGCTGTGCTGGGCCACCATGCCGTGTTAAGTCATCCTGCCTCACTCACCCATCACCTGTCTGCCTGCCAGGGGAGCTGGGCCCCAGACACAGGGGAGATGTAGGGAGATGGGCCTGAGGCCTCCCTTGGTGACCTTCATCATCCTCAAGGTTCTATCATACCTCTGGCCCTGCTCTCTTCTCTCAGCCACCCCTCCTCCCCTCCTTAGCTCTGCTGACTCTACCTTTCCCTTCCTTGCTGTGTCCTGTCCTCTCATCCCCTCATCCTCCCTGTCATGACCTCCCCTCTCCATCACTCCATCCCCCCACTCTATCAGGCCTTACCAGTGACAGGCTATGGATACAGGTGTTGGGGGGAGCCTGACTCTGGAGGAAGGACTAGGGTGCTCTTGTTTGAGGCCTTGAGCTAGAATAAGGTGTGTGCCCCTAGGGTGGTGGGGGGCCCCCTTCTGCGGGGCCCCAACCGACTCTCCTGCACCCCCAGTTCACCGGCACACATCCCACCACACCCACCACCCGCTCTCGGCGCGCCTGCCTCCACCCCACAAGCTGCGGCGACTGCCCCCCACCTCTGCCCGGCAAACCAGGAGGAAGAGGAAGAAGGAGAAAACCTCTGCTCCCCCCTCCGAGGGCACCCCTCCCATCCAGGAGGAGGGGGGAGCCGGAGTGGATGAGGAGGAGGAGGAAGAGGAGGTGGAAGAGGAAGGGGAATCTGAGGCAGAACCTGTGGAGCCCCCACCCTCAGGGTCCCCACCGAAAGCAAAGGTAAGGTCTGCCCCCAAGGAGGGCTGGCTGCTCAGGGAGAGGTGCGGAGAGGAGGGGAGGCCTGGTGAGGTGGGGGGTAGGGGGAGTGACGGGGCTGAGTTGGGCAGGGACCCAGGGCACATGCGGTTTATCCACAGTTCTCCATTGGAAGTGACGAGGATGACAGTCCTGGCCTCTCAGGGAGGGCCGCCTTCACCAAGCCCCTGCCCTCGGTGGGCCCCCGCTCCGACAAGAGCCCCCAGCACTCGGTCAGGTACTGGCCTCCAGCCTGGCCCAGAGCGGGTCCCAGGCTCCTTCCTGACCACAGAGAAGAAGCTAGGAGGAGAGGAGAGGGGCAGAGGAGGCGGGGAGGGCATGCCTCTTCTCTGCGTGATTGACAAGGAGGAGAGAACCAGAGGGCTGGCTGGGAGAGTCCTCCAGGAGGGAGAGGGTGTCTGGTGGAGAGGAGGACTGGGACAAAGAGGAATTGGGGACCAGTGTGATGGGGGTAGGGAGGTGGAGGTAAGCTTTTCCTCTGCTCAGGAGGAGCCTGTGTTTAGTCCCCAGGGGACTACTCCAGGCCCCGTCCCAAGCTGGGATAGGGCAGAGGAACCCCCTAACCTGGCCCTTCTCCACTGAGGTTCCCTGCCAAGTTCAAGGTTGCTATGTTTCCTCCCCAGCTCCCCTAGTCCCCGGGCCCGGGTCTCCCGGGTCATCGGAGAGAAGAGTCGGCCGTGGAGCCCATCAGCTAGCTATGACCTTCGGGAGCGGCTGTGCCCAGGCAGTGCCCTGGGCAGCCTGGGTGGCCCGGAGCAGCAGGTGCCCACTGATGAGGCGGAGGCCCAGATGCTGGGCTCTGCGGACCTGGATGACATGAAGAGTGAGTGACACCCACTCCCATGGGCGCCCAGCCTGTGAGGGACCTTGGAGAGGCTCTGTGGTCTCTCCTGCCCAGGGCTGAGTCCCTCTGTGGTATCCCTGTCTGCTGGAACGTGGCCAGTGATGGGGAGCTCACTGCCTCATCAAACCATGCCTCGGGCACCAGAGCTGAGATTTCCCCTCACGATACCTCTGCCCTTCCGTCCTGCTTGTGTCCCCTGAGTCACCCCCGGAATAAGGCAGCGCTTCTTCCACATGACATTTGGAGACATCATTGTACGCCCCGCCCCTGAGGCTCCTCTTCTCCGGGCAGACTCTTTTTACCCACTTTGAACCAGCCCCCTGAGCCCCAACCACTCTTCCAGGCCCTGCTTCTGCCTATGTCGGGGCCCCCCACTCCCACCACACCACCCTCGGCTGGGCCTGGCTGTGATCTCGGCACATTCCTTCCATCTTATCAGTGCCCTGGTTTCTGTGCCACCTGTCATCACCCATGGGGCTCTGTGCCCAGGCCAGGGGCATCACTAAGCCCGCCCTCCTCCCCCTTGGAATCACAGTGTGTGTGTGGGGGGGGGTGGTGGGGAGGGCTTTGAGCTCAATACGTCATGGAAAGTTGCCAGGGCCTGAGGACAGGGACAGGAACAATCCGATGGCGGCAGCAGCAGCAGCAGCGGTGGCAGCAGGATGGGGGGGGCCAGGGGGAGGGCGTGTGTACAGACCCAGGGTGGGGGCTGGAGGCAGCAGGGAGCAGGCTCGGGGACCCGGGGAGTCGGGGTCGGGAGAGCCGGCCACTTCCAGCTCTGGTTGTATGAGGTCCACTGCTGTCCAGGCTCCCACCTCTTGGGAGAGCCGGGACTCTGGGAGGGAGCAGGGGCTGAGGCCGCGGCTGCCTGGGGAATGACGAGTCCACTGGAGGAGGTCACGGAGCCCAATGGGGCACCGAGCCCTGGGCTCGGGGATGCTCTGGCCCCCAGCCCCCAAGACTCGCTGGCCTCAGGGGACTTAGAGATGTTTGTGCTGGACCTTGAGGACTATGACCTGTGGGAGTCCATCAGGGGCCAGCTGAGCCCCATGGCGGGGGGACCGGCTTGTGAGTAACTGGGCTGCTGGCCTTCCCCCAGCTGCGGGCCTGGAAGGGGCAGGTGGGGAGGAAGGGAGGGAAGCTGTGCCTGAGTCCGCTTGGATGTGTACCCATGGGGGGGCGTGGATGCCGAGGGGCGCAGGGAAAGTGCTGAGGGCATGGGGCCTGGTGACTTAATGTGGGTCCTGGCGCTGCAGAGTGAGGGGCAGTGGCCATGGCTGGGCTGTGGACTGAGCTGGGGGTCTGCCTTTTTACTGGGGCTTAGCCAGTGTCCCCCTTGTGACTTTGGACTCGTCCTTTCCCCTCTCTGGGCCTCAGCCTCCTTGTGTTTGAAATGGCCACACTGGACCTTGTGGTTTTGTCAGCATGGCCCCTGGGTGACTGTGGTGCCCCCTAAGTAGACTGGCTGGGCAGAGCTGGAGGGGCTGGCCATGACCCCGACGCCCTGAGCTGGAGCCCTGGGACCCTCAAGCCCACCTCTTCTGCAGGTCACCGGCTGGAGGACAACCCTGGTGTGCGGCGGCACCTGGTAAAGAAGCCGTCTCGGACGCAGGGCGGGAGGGGCAGCCCCAGTGGCCTGGCTCCCATCCTGCGCAGGAAGAAGAAGAAGAAGCAGCTGGACCGGAGGCCTCATGAGGTACCGGCCCCCGAGGGGGTGGGCCTTTGGCTCCCTCTCGCCTCTCCTTCCCCCCTTCTCCCTCCCTCCCTGCCTGGCCCATTGCCATGTCCCCAGGACAGCCAGTCCCACCTGGCGGCCCCTAGGTCCTCACCCTTGGCGTCCACCCCAGGTGTTTGTGGAGCTGAACGAGCTGATGCTGGACCGCAGCCAGGAGCCCCACTGGCGGGAGACAGCCCGCTGGATCAAGTTTGAGGAGGATGTGGAGGAAGAGACAGAGCGCTGGGGGAAGCCCCATGTGGCCTCGCTCTCCTTCCGCAGCCTGCTGGATCTCAGGAGGACCATCGCCCACGGTAGGGGCCCTGCAGGCCCGGCCCTGGCACTGCCAGGGCCTCTTCACGGACCACAGAGCTCAGCCTGTGCCGGGCTGCCCAGCTCTGGGGACTACTCCCTGGAGCCCTGGGGCCAGGTGAGGTCTGGCTGCCACTTTGGGGACATGGGGTCCAGCTGCCTGCACAGCCATAAGCTCTGAGGGGCGGGGCTGTGCCCTGGTACCTGGCAGTGTACCTAAGGCACAGTAGGTGTCTGTCCACGTGCAGTAAACCGACAGGTGACCCCCTCTCTGGGCAAGGAGGGGCTGTGCCCTCACCCCGTGCTCCCTTTTCGCATCCCTCTTGGGCTGGGCTGGGCCCACAGGGAGCTGTGTATCTGCCTAGGTACATCGGGCACTTGGCTCACCCAGCATGTTTGCCTGCCCTTGGGGAGCAAGGCCGCTGGGGGGTAGTTCTTTTCTATCTGATGGGACTGTGCTCTGTCCCCTGACTGTGCCCCCAGGAGCTGCCCTCCTGGACCTGGAGCAGACCACTCTGCCAGGCATTGCACACCTCGTGGTGGAGACTATGATTGTGTCTGACCAGATCCGGCCGGAGGACAGGGCCAGTGTCCTTCGCACCCTGCTGCTGAAACACAGGTGCCAGGGTGGGGCATCTGGGAGGGGGCCTTCAGGTTCGGCTGCCTTTCTAGGAGCATAGACTCTCCTGATTGGCTCTCCAGCCTCTGCTTGAATGCTCCACATGATGGGGAGCTCATTCCTTTTTTATCTTTGGACAGTACCAACCATTAGAGTGTTCCTTTTTACACTGAGGCAGAAAGGTTGGAGGCCCTGGCCCTCCGTTTCTCATTTCCTCATGATCTCAGTCCACCAAGGGGGCTCTCCTCCTAACCTGCCTTGTCCCCTCTGCCCTGTCCCCAGCCATCCCAATGATGACAAGGACAGTGGCTTCTTTCCCCGAAATGCATCCAGCTCCAGCGTGAACTCGGTCCTAGGGAATCATCACCCAACCCCCAGCCATGGCCCTGACGGTGCAGTGCCTACCATGGCCGATGACCTGGGGGAGCCAGCCCCGCTCTGGCCTCATGACCCTGAGGCCAAGGAGGTCAGTCGCCTTTCTCTGACCCAGGCTGGGGGATGGGGAGGGCTTCCAGTTTCAATGGAGGCCATGGATGGCTTCGTTGAGTGGGTCAGGAAGGTTGGATGCCAGGCGCCATACTAGGCATTTGGGGGACCTGCATGCATAAAGGACCCGTGCTCTGGAGAAACAGAAGTTTAAATGGGATGATGGGGCAGGCCCAGGGGAGCCATTTAAACAAGATAAGGCTCAGGTGGGAGGAGGGGCTTGGAGGAGGGGTCCAGATTCTGGGCACTTCACCAATAGTCCCCAGCCTGGCTGGGGAGGGAGAAAGTAGGGCCAGGATCCAGGGGTTGGAGGGCAGAGTCCAGGCCTGGAGCAAGGGCTGGGAGGGCCTGCCATGGCCTCCGGTCTGGGTCCCAGCCCTATTCCAGTTCTGCGTCCTCAGAAGCCCTTCCACATGCCTGGGGGAGATGGTCATCGGGGGAAAAGCCTGAAGCTGCTGGAGAAGATTCCCGAAGATGCTGAGGCTACTGTTGTGCTTGTGGGTAAGCAGGGCTGGGCCCTGGGGGCAGGGGCTACAGGGTGTGGATGCCTCCACCGCAGTCTGCTTGTCTTGATCTCTGGCCAGCAGCCTGCCTCTTCCATCCCCAACCAGGCTCCCACCTTGCCCCTACTCTTCCTCTCAACCCATCTTGCCTCCAGCCCTTTCTTCCCTAATCCTCTGCCAGCTTCCCGTCCAGTTTTCTGCTATCTTGGACTGCTGCTAGTCCATATAGCACCTTTGTGAGAATTAGAAAAAAGCTCCCCTTCCTTAATACCCTTGATTTACAACTGCTGGTAAATTGTAATAAGTATACAGATATATAAACAAATAGGGCTTCTTTAGATTGGGGTTTCTTTATGCAGTGCACAACCTGCTCAACTGTACATGATGGCCTCAGATATCCCCTCCAGGGCCTGCCTTGACTGCTCCCCATTGCCCAGCACCCTGTGCCTTACTCTTCCCCCAGGCTGTGTGCCTTTCTTGGAGCAGCCAGCAGCAGCCTTTGTGCGCCTGAATGAGGCTGTCCTCTTGGAGTCTGTGCTTGAGGTCCCCGTGCCGGTTCGCTTTCTCTTTGTGATGCTGGGGCCCAGCCACACCAGCACTGACTATCACGAGCTTGGGCGCTCCATTGCCACCCTCATGTCTGACAAGGTGAGTCCGGCAGCCTTCAGGCTGGGCGTTCTAGGCCTGTTTCCCTGACCCCTTCTTGTTCCCTGTCCCTCGCACTGCCCCCAGTGGTACCCATGGGTGCAGGGGTGCTCATGGCCCTCCTGGGTGGAGGCAGCGCTCTGGAGTGGTGGAGGGAGCTGTTAGCCGAAGGAGAAAAGGGAGCCTTGGGTTGGGGCTGTGGGAGGGGGACAAGGAGGTGGATGCAGGAGAGAAGCAGCTCTGAAGTTTCCGACGTGATGTGAGACTTGAAAGGGAATCTGGATTCTCCTGGGCTTGGACAGGAGGATCCTGTAGCCAGGCGTGATGTGCAAAATACTTATCGACCAACAGGATGTGGGCACTTCCCAGGGAGGATGGAGACTGGATTGGTAACTCTGTGCCAGGTGTTACCCTTCGGTTGTCGCATCGTGGGAAAGCTTGGAGGCTCCCAGGGGAGTGGAGGGCACACGCGGGGGTGTTCAGAGCCATGGCCGCCTGCCGGCCAGCAGGAACTTAAGTCAGAATTTTGACAGGCAGACTGGACCCGTGCATGTGGCTGAATGTCCGTCCACCTTGCCTCTGGCTGTGATGGCCCAGCACCTCCTCCCTGAAACCCCCCTCCCAGGGCCTCCCCGGGCCATGGGCTCAGCCCCTGCCTCTCCTGCCCCCAGCTGTTCCACGAGGCTGCCTACCAGGCGGACGACCGGCAGGACCTCCTGAGCGCCATCAGCGAGTTCCTGGATGGCAGCATTGTGATCCCCCCGTCCGAGGTGGAGGGCCGAGACCTGCTGCGCTCCGTGGCTGCCTTCCAGCGCGAGCTGCTCAGGAAGCGGCGGGAGCGCGAGCAGACCAAAGTGGAGATGACCACCCAGGGTGGCTGCGTGGCCCCCGGGAAAGGTCAGACCCTCTGGGGCCCGGAGCCGCCTGCACACATGTCCCCTCCACGGCTCCCGAGGCCCGGACCCCAGCCCCGTCCTGGCTCCTGAGCCTCGCATGCTGGCTTCCAATCCCTGACCCGGGTCTCTGCACTGCATCCCAGGCTGGGAAGGACTGGGCCCAGGGCCCGCTCCAAGCGAGAGGCTCCAGCAGCCCCGTGTTCCCCCAGAGCTGGTGATGGAGTTGGGGAGCTCCGAGGCGGCCCCGGATGACGACCCCCTGCTGCGCACGGGCTCGGTGTTTGGGGGGCTTGTCCGGGACGTGAAGCGCCGGTACCCGCACTACCCCAGCGACCTTCGGGACGCCCTGCACTCCCAGTGCGTGGCCGCCGTGCTCTTCATCTACTTCGCTGCCCTCAGCCCTGCCATCACCTTCGGGGGGCTGCTAGGTGAGGGGGCGGGAGAGAGGTGGGCGGGCTGTGTCACCTGCAGGGTTTCTGGGTCAGGGCGTCTCAGGGGTCACCTCGGGGGGCTGGTGGGTGAGCGGGGATCACCTCCCGTGTGACCATCTTAAGGAGCTGCTGGGTCAGGGCGCCCCGCTGCTCATTTCTGGGATGACTGTAAAGTGAGGGGGGGTGGGATGGGTGCAAGGGGTGGGGGATCTGGTGATCACCCCGGGGGGCTGTGGTGAGGGGCCGGAGGGCTGAGAGTGGAGAGAGGCCCTGTCTGCCACTCTGGGGGGCTGCTTCACTTCTCTTGGGTCCCCAGGGTAGGGGAAGCTAGACGAAAAGGAGGGGCCGGGTGGAAGGAGCCAGGCCAGGGCCATCCCACTGACCCTTGCCCACCCCAGGGGAGAAGACGGAGGGGCTGATGGGTGTGTCTGAGCTGATCGTGTCCACGGCTGTGCTTGGCGTCCTCTTCTCTCTGCTGGGGGCCCAGCCGCTGCTCGTGGTTGGCTTCTCGGGGCCACTGCTCGTCTTTGAAGAAGCCTTCTTCAAGGTGACAGCCATCCTGCCTCTCCCCAGGGGTCATCTGCTCCACCCCCTGCCCCTGGCCCAGGTGATGGGCCCCTGGGGTCTCTCCCTCCTTTCCCTCCGGGCTCACCTCCCGCCTGTCCCGTGGGGCCCTGACGTCCACGGCAGACGGCTGTGGGCGACCACCTATCTCTCCCGACCTCTAGTTCTGCCGAGCCCAGGACCTGGAGTACCTCACGGGCCGGGTGTGGGTTGGCCTCTGGCTGGTGGTCTTTGTCCTTGCCCTGGTGGCCGCGGAAGGCAGCTTCCTGGTCCGCTACATCTCGCCTTTCACCCAGGAGATCTTCGCCTTCCTCATCTCGCTCATTTTCATCTATGAGACCTTCCACAAGCTCTACAAGGTGGAGGCCCCGGGAGGTCTTGGGGGTGGTGTAGGTGGGGGCTGGGCAGCGCCCTGGGAAGGCGAGCACCTGGGGTGGGGGTGTGGAGCACTGGGGGGGGGAGGGGACAAGGAGGAACGCTCTGTAGGGTGTGGATGTGGGGGGTTGAGGATGCCCTAGGCTAGGTCTGAGCCGAAGGGCAGGGAGTCAGACCTAGAGGCTTCAAGTCCAGGATTCACCTGCACAGGTATGGGACGGAAGGGGGCATTGTCAGTGCTGCGCGGCTGGGGGTCCTTGGGTCACTGTGTGTAGAGGAGAGGCGTGCGTGTGTGAGACGGAGCCGGATGTCCTGTGTTATGTTGCCCGGTCAGGTGTGGGAGGGGCCGGCCCTCTCCCTCACAGGTGTACGGATGCTGTGAAATCAGGGTCACCTGCCCACATGAGCACTGGGACAACCTCGTAACCCACACAGGTGTTCACGGAGCACCCACTGCTGCCATTCTACCCCCCTAAGGGGGCCCTGGAGGCTGAGCTGGACCTGAATGGGAGTGCCCCGCCCCCCACCGAGGGGCTGCCGGGCCCCAGGAACCAGCCCAACACGGCTCTGCTGTCCCTCATCCTCATGCTTGGGACCTTTCTCATTGCCTTCTTCCTGCGCAAGTTCAGAAACAGCCGCTTCCTGGGTGGCAAGGTGCGTGGCCAGCGGGAGTGGGGCCTGCGGGGTCCCTCAGTTCCTGCTGTCACTGCCAGGCTCCGCTCCAGAGAGGACCCGCCCCCTCCTCCCAGTCACGTCCACACAGCCCCCACCCCTGTGTGAAGTCTCAGGGAAGTGTAATCAGGAGAGGAACGCCCTCCCGGGCTGGGCTGGCACCTGTGGGGTTTAAAGGGACAGGTCAGGGGACTTCCGGCTCCCGCCCAGGCCTGAGAATGGTCCTGGTAAAAAGCTCCCGTGTGAGTCCCCTGACCCTCCTCTCCATCCACCTTTTGCTCCCTTCCCCTGATGGGCCCCTCTCAAGGCTCGCCGCGTCATCGGGGACTTCGGCATCCCCATCTCCATTCTGGTGATGGTCCTGGTGGATTACTCCATTACAGACACCTACACACAGGTGAGTGAGTCCCGACCCCCTCCGGCAGCTGGTTCTCACCCCAGGGCCCTGAGATGGAGGCCATAACAGGTCCCCACTGCCCCAGCAGCCAGTCAGGGCTGGAACCCAGCTTTCCTAGTGGAGTGGCTACGTGCTGGGCCCGCACAGGGGTGGGTGGCCTGGGGGTTTCAGAAGCAGCCGTGTGGTCCAGCTGAGGAGGCCAGCCAGGGTGTCTGGGGCTGTGTGTGACCCTTAGTCAAGACTCCAGGAGGAGCAGGTGTGGGACTGGGGGCAGAATGACAGGTGCCCCCACAGCAGGTCTCCTGACAGCTCTGGGGCTCAGGGAGAAGGTATATCATTTCCTCCTTTGCTCCCAGACCCTTGGAGGAACAGTGACCTTGGAGAATACAAAATTAATTCTCCCCAAACCTGTTCACACCCAATTCCCCGGAGCCCTGGTCCTGGGGACACAGAGCTAGGCAGGAACAGCCGCCACGTGGAGCTGTTCGTGTTCCTGACCCCCATCTTCCTTCTGGCCGTGCAGAAGCTGACCGTGCCCACGGGGCTCTCAGTGACCTCCCCCCATAAGCGCACGTGGTTCATCCCGCCCCTCGGCAGCGCCCGTCCTTTCCCGCCCTGGATGATGGTGGCAGCCGCCGTGCCTGCCCTTCTGGTCCTCATCCTGATCTTCATGGAGACACAAATCACTGCGTAAGGGGGCTCGGGGGAGGAGTGGGAAGCCGTGGGATTGGCGGCCGGAGGGTGTCCGTGGGCCTGGGGCACGGTTTCCCGTGGTGCTTTGACGTGATGTCTGTCTGTCACCACCACCACTCGCAGGGTGGCACTTGACAGTCCTCAGAACACCCTGGCAGCATGTTCTCGCAGCCAGGGATGCTCACATGTATCTCATTTTGGTTAAACCACAATGACGTGGTGAGAGCTGGCATCCGGCTTTTGTGGTGTTTTAAATATCCGCAGTATGGGAATTTGGCTCCAATTTGCTTAAATGTGAGAACTTAAATTTGAGAGCTTGAAGGAGGAAGCTGGCAGGTCCTGGGGAAGCTCTGCTCTGCAGTCCCCCCACCTCCCACCCCGCGTCCCTGCTGTGCATGCCTGGCCCTGCCGCTGCCCACCCTCCCCCCGACTCACCTTCACCCCCCGCCCTCTCCCCACAGGCTCATCGTCAGCCAGAAGGCGCGGAGGCTGCTCAAAGGCTCCGGCTTCCACCTGGACCTGCTTCTGATCGGCTCCCTGGGTGGGCTCTGTGGGTTGTTTGGGTTGCCTTGGCTCACGGCCGCCACCGTCCGCTCAGTGACCCACGTAAATGCGCTGACTGTTATGCGCACCGCCATCGCGCCCGGCGACAAGCCCCAGATCCAGGAGGTGCGGGAGCAGCGGGTCACGGGAGTGCTCATCGCCAGCCTTGTGGGTGAGAGTGCCCACTTTGCAAGGTCCCGGCCGCCACCCCGCAGACTTGCCTTCTTGGACCTTGAATCCTTTCTCCATCCCAGGCTTGACCCAGATCCCTTCTGAGTTTCCAAACGCATCATGACTGGCCCCTGCTCTGACCCCCAAACCTGCTTCTTGACACTCCATGTGCCTTTTCTCTTGAGCCCTTTCTTGGTTCTGTATCCTCCTCCGTCTTCTCTTGGTCACAGTGATGAGGCCCAGCTCATCCCCTCCCCACCAGGCCCATCCATCCTCATGGGGGCTGTCTGAGGGGTCATGTAGCTGTGTGTCACCTGCTCCAGGCCTGTCCATCGTCATGGGGGCTGTGCTGCGCCGGATCCCGCTGGCCGTACTCTTCGGGATTTTCCTGTACATGGGGGTCACATCGCTGTCCGGTATCCAGCTGTCCCAGCGTCTGTTGCTCATCCTCATGCCGGCAAAACACCATCCTGAACAGCCCTATGTGACCAAGGTAGGGCCAGTAAGCATGGAGGTGGGGAGGCAGGGTGATGGGGAGGGGTTGCCGAGATCCCTGGGCTGGAGGTGGACACGATGACTCTGAAGGATAAGCTGGGATCTGGGGAGCTGAGTTCCCAAAGATGTGATGAGACCTGACTCCTGTTCCCCAGGTGAAGACCTGGCGGATGCACCTGTTTACATGCATCCAGCTGGGCTGTATTGCACTGCTCTGGGTGGTCAAGTCCACGGCAGCCTCTCTCGCCTTTCCCTTCCTGCTGCTGCTCACGGTGCCACTGAGGCGTTGCCTTCTGCCCCGGCTCTTCCAAGACAGGGAGCTGCAGGCGGTAAGGGGTGGTGCTTGGGGCCGTCTTAGGGGGCACGGCCCTGGGTGCCAGTCTCTGCTGTTGTGTGACCACAGGCAAGTTACCTAATGTTCTGAAATCTCATTTGCGTCCGTATGACGGGGGCTACTAATAGATTCTCCCTTATAGGATCGTGGTGAGGATTAAACACGAATCCAGGTAAAACAATGAGAACGCTGGTTTGGTGTGAAGGAAGCACAGGGCTGCTGTAGACAGCTGTGCAGGTTGTGTCCTGAACACAAGCACACAGCTGAGGGATGAGTGGGGTGGGGTGGTGCTGAAAGCCGTCCTGAGCCCCGTTTTTGTGTCAGCTCGAGGAAGGGACATCTCTTTGAAAGTTGTCCACCCACACATGGTGTATACAAAGGCACCACAGGAGCTTGGAGCCCCAGGAAAGTACTTGTGTGTGGTCGCTGCTATCATTGTCATTATTATTAGGAGGTATCCCTGGGGGGTGACTTGAAAGTTTCGGCTAGAGGGAAATGATTCAGCCTGGGGCCATGTCTCTGTAGACAGTGAGGCCTGGCAAGGTCTGGGGGCAGTGAGGGCTGCCGGCCGGAGGAGGGGCTGGGGAATGGGAGGTGGTGCGTCCACTCCCCTGCTTCTCCCAACCTTCCACTCTCTTCTGCAGCTGGACTCCGAAGATGCTGAACCAAACTTTGACGAGGACGGCCAGGATGAGTACAACGAGCTGCACATGCCCGTGTGATCCTCCACCATGGTGCCCCTCAGAGACCCTGACACCTTAGTGATCGACACCGGGCCCCAGTCAGAGCCCAGCCCCAGGGCCAGTGGGCTCCTCATGACCCAGAGATGTGCCTGGAACCACTACTGATGCCACGGCCAGAGTGGCCCCCTGACTCTGTCCCGGGCACTGACCTCGTCTCATGCAGACCCTTTCACAGACTAGACCGGCACAGGCTTTGAGCTCATTATAACCACACTCCTTGTCTTGTGTCTGCCTCACTTTCTTGGTTCCATCTCTGGTTTCCCGGGTCATACTTATCCATCTGGACTTGGAAGAATTGGAAGAATTCTATTTTCAGGGTCATCAAAGTCAGGGAGAGTTTTGAGGCAAGGACAGAATTCTTAGGGGAAAGGGAGAGAATCAAGACCACAGAAGGTCAGAGCTGGGCCTTATCATCACCCCCTCGACCCCCCCTGAAGTACAGTTGAAGAGCTGGAGGCTCAAGGTCTGGCTCAAGGTCATATGCTGTTAATCCAGCCTCTGCTTAGATGGGGGAGGGGAGAGGGAGGAGGTTGCTCTGCTTTAGCCACTGGGGAAATCATAGCGTCCCAACGGCTGTGGGGCTACAGAGGGGAATGGAAAATGTTTATTTTCTTTTCCTGATCCTTGGCTGTCTCAAGAACAGGGGCAGTAGCTGCCCAATCCCCTAGACGCCAGGGTTGTGCTGGATGTGGGGTCCCTGGACCATTTTAGATTCTTCTGGCCTAACAGAGGCAGTTCTGGGATTCCTGAGGCCACTCCTTGTGCAACCGTCTTTGTTATGCCAGAAATAACCTGGGAGGCCTTGAAGAGGGTGCAAACTGGGAGCCCATTGCGTCACGGTTGCTAGGCAACCAGCAGCGTGGTTGAGCGGCTGTCCCTGTGTTTTTGCCCTCTGGTGGCCGTTCTCTCACACTTCAGGCTCTGTCTGGACTGGGCCTGGGTAGCACTGCCACCTGGTGGACTTTCAAGCACATTTAGTTCCTCCTAGGGAGACAAAGGGGTGAGGCAGAGAAGTGCCATGGACTTCCAAAGCCCTGGGCAGCTCTGAGCATCAAGAGCCAGGATGCCTCAACCCTATGTTAGCCATTTCCTCTAGAGCCGGCCCAAGTTCTTCCTTACCCTTTCTCCAGTTTCCTCTCAGGCGTTCAGGCCACCAGCTAGAGCCCTTAAGGTGGTCAAGAAAGAAGGGACAGATCGCTGTGAGGCTGTTGTGTTCATAAGGAAGAGAGGCGCCCCTCCAGCTGTCCTGGGTTGTCATTCAGGCTTAAGTATTTCAGTCCAGTCTGCCGTTTCGGTCTCTGGCGCCACGATGGCCTCCAACTGCAAGTCCCCTGGCCTATATGAACACAAGATTCCTTTTCCCTTGGATTGGCCAAGGCCAGGTGGAATTTCAGAGGAACTTCGCCAAGCAGCAAAGTGAAGGTCAAACAAAAAACTAGTGAGCAGAGCAGATTCCAAACGCAGAGATGGCAGGGGCCAGACGCTCAGATAGGCTTCGCTGATAAGCTTTGCACGCAGGACTCTGTTCCTTTCCTGAGCCTTAAGTCAGGTTGCCTGGTCCCCCATCCCGGCTTTGGTGTGGGCGGGCTTCCCCGTTGGGCCTGGGGGATGCTGAGACCCCGTGGCAAGGAACCGGCTTCTTTCCGAGCTCCTGAGGGGAAGTAGTGACCCGGGCCCTGAAGACTCGGCTCTTCATTGGACACAGGTTGTGTCAGTCATCTCCACTTGGCGAATAGCTGAGAAGTGTGGGCGTTGCTCAGCTGGAAAATGGGGGACAGGAGGGCGGGGGCTTTTGAAACTGAATGAGTCTTGGTCTTGGCTAGCGGGTCAAGGTGGCCTCCAGTAGGACTAGGCCGTGAGGCCTCAGAACAATAGGTGAACAAATTTCCGTGAAAGATCATCGAGCCACACCTAACCTCTATGAACATGCCCCCCGCCCCCCATGGGAAAGGACATGAATAAGATCTAAGAGCTGGGAGCCTTAAAGACCACCGTCTTTGCTACAGCCCCTCCCCTCCCCAAGGGAAGGCGACTGCAGTTTAATGAAGTGCAAGGCCAGAGTTGACCAAAATATGTGCTGAGCTGGGCCTAGTTAGGGGGGATTTTTTCTCACCCAGGGCGGGGGCCTGTGGAGGCTCTGAGAGCACTTAGAGGGCTGAGCAACCCAATCCAGGGATGGGTCCCTTGAGGGATGGCAGAGGACAGAGTGACAGTGGGGGCCAGGGAAAGACAAGGGTGATGGGACAGTGGCCAACCCACAGAAAGGCAAGTGGCCTGGCCTTGCAGAGATCATTTCAGGGATCTTCACGTTTGGGAAGAGCCTCGGTGTTTTTCTGACTTTCACTTCACTGACCCTTCAAACTTATCTTCCTGGGGGGCTGCAGCTTGACTGAGGCTGCCTTCCTCAGGTGTGGAGGAGAGCCAAGGGAGAGGAGCCCCATCCGCCCCGGTGGCCCAGCTCTGGGGGACAACGGGAGGGTAGCGGCCATGGTGCTTTTCAGTGACAGGCCCCGCTACCGTCTGCTTTACAGTGGAAGCAGCTTGGTGAGTGGGCACGTCCAAGGAGGCCCAGGACCCTTCCGATAAGGAGGATAGTGACCCGTTGCCATATTAGCCTTCCCCTTGTGGCTTCTGAGCGGGGTTATGGCCGCATCCTGGGCAGCTGCCCCAAGCTTTCAGTATCCTTGGACAAGTTCAAGCCCACTTCAGGCTTGAAGTGCTAATTCATTCTTCTGCTTTGAGCAAAGAGAGCGGCTGGCATTTCCTTGTTCTGTGCTGAAGATTCAGCTCACGCGTGGTCTGATGTCTTCGTGAAAGCTTCTGGCTGTCAGAGCTCATAGACCATCTGCTTGGATTGCCCCGGCCCCTCCCTTAGGGCACAGAACCTGGCAATAATGTGTCCCGTTTGGCAGCCGGTGTGACATCTCTTCTTGTATTGTATCAGGTGACTCAAATAATGATCGTGCCTGTTGACACTTAGAGCTCTCAAAGGGAATTCTGAGCAGCAGTGGAAAGACGAAACAGAGTTCAAGGGCACTTGCACCAAACACTGACCATACAGCTGGTGCTTAAGCCATTGCTGACAATAACAATCAAATAGGTTCTGGGCAAGCATCGAACGGGGGATTGAATCCAACGTGGCAAATAGGAAACAGAGTGAGGAGTCTGGGTTCTAGATAAATAAATGATATAATTATCTGAGAGAGAACTTGATCAGTTGTGTGATTCACACCACCTGTGCCAAGAGCAAACGTCAATATTTGTAGGGTTTGTGTTCCAGAAGGAAGATTTAATATTTGAAGGCTCTGCTGGGATTATTTTTAATTTAGTTGGAAATGTTTCTTTTTACTGAATAACGCCTTATCAAGTGCTGACGAAGCAGACAGCCGTTGGGATGTTCTCTGGGTGGCGGGTGAGTCCCACTTGGATCTGGGGGGCTGGGAGGAGGATCAGGGAGCTCTGGGGACGAGGCTGCTCGGACCATGGCAGGAGAGGGGCAGAGAGGAGGTGGGGCACAGCTGTAGATGGAGCAAGGGCTGGATGCTGCTGGAATGGCAGAGGGAGGGGGAGGGGAGAACTGAGGAGTGTGTGAAACAAAACTTAAAAAAAAATTTTTTTTGTTAGGGTATCGATTTACAATGTTGTGTTTATTTCATGCGTACAGCAAAGTGAATCTGTTAAACATATACATACATCCACTCTGTTTTAGATTCTTTTCCCATATAGGTCATTACAGAGGATTGAGTAGAATTCCCTGTGCTATACAATAGGTCCTTATTAGTGATCTATTTTATATATAGTAGTGTGTATATGTCAATCCCAATCTCCCAATTTATTCTTCCCTTCCCCTTACTCCCCGCCAATCTGTAACCATAAGTTTGATTTCTACATCTGTGACTATATTTCTATCTTGTATATAAGTTCATTTGTAGCCTTTAAAAAAATATTATTTATTTATTTATTTATTGGCTGCATTGGGTCTTTGTAGCTGCGCGCGGGCTTTCTCTAGTTGTGGCGAGTGGGGGCTACTCTTCGTTGCAGTGTACGGGGTTCTCATTGTGGTGGCTTCTCTTGTTGTGGAACATGGGCTCCAGGCGCTCGGGCTTCAGTAGTTATGGTTCGTGGACTCTAAGGCACAGGCTCAGTAGTTGCAGTGTGCAGGCTTAGTTGCTTCATGGCATGTGGAATCTTCCCGGATGAGGGCTCGAACTCATGTCCCCTGCGTTGGCAGGTGGATTTTTAACCACTGCGCCACCAAAGAAGTCCATTTGCAGCTGTTTTTTTTTAGATTCCATATATAAGCGATATCATATATTTGATAAGACTTTCTTCAGAGTCTCCCTTAGCACGCCTGCCACGGTACCTCTCCTGTTGCACCCCCATGACTTGTACCTGTCTATCTCCCTTCCCGGCCATAAGATGGGCAGAACCCAGCCTGAGCCTCTTTTGTACCCTTAACAATATCAAAACAATGCCTGGCCACAGGGACACATGGAGGGCATATGGCTGAGCAGGTGGCAAAGAAAGAAGGGCCAGGAGGTCAAGGACACAGCCCCACTGAGGATCCAGTGACAGCCAAGGGTGACAGCAATAGAACTTTTAAAGAATTCTGCAGATGTTTTGGTTTTTATGTTGGTTAGTTTCAATTACAGCTGTCACTTTCTCTGTGTCTGTTAGTAATAATACCCTCAAAACCCAAAGAGGCATTGTGGGTTTCTTTCCCAGCCAGCTGGAGGGAGAGATGTTGGCGAGGCTGCATGCCAGGCTGATGAGTAGTTGGTGGCAGGTGGGAAAGAGAAAGGACCGGCAGAAGCCCCAGGAGCCGTAGGAGAGAAGATGGAACATGGATGAGAGTCTGGGAGGTGGCCCTGGGGTTCCAGCCAGCAGGAAGTTTCGTGTTCTATCTTAGCTATCGTGTTCTTGCTCCACCAGTGGTTCTTCAAAATGCTAATGATGGAGGGATCAGAGTATCTTCATTCTGGCTTTTGGAGGGCCAATCATGTACAGGGCTTTTTTTTTTGTAAGAGTTTTCTCAAAGCTTGGGACCCTTGGAGGCCACCCCTATGCCTTGTCCTTGGAGGCCACCCCTATGCCTTGTTTCCTCTCCTCCAACCTCTGCTTGTTGGGGCCCAACCCTACCCCCTGTTCCCACTATAGCTGACAGTCATTTCTTATTACTGTTTCTCCCTAGTGTGAACATACAAGTACGTGGTATGTATAGTTACTTCAGAGAGGGCAAGAATGATGCCTCTTTCTCTGCTGTTTACCAAGCAACCGAAGGGGCTGCACACAGCACACTCTAATGTTTGGGCTGGTTGGTTGGGGCTGTCATGTGTGAGCTCCTCCCTGGCTTTGCTGACTTTGCTGTTGTTGAGGGCATTGTGCCTGAGTGGTCAGTGCGTGGGGCTGGGAGTTGGGAGTCCTGGGTTCTAGCCTTAGGTCAGGCACTGGTTGGTGACTTGGTTATGTCTCCTCATCCTTCTGAGAGGTTAGGGGTTTGCTCCACTGCCTCTGATGTAGACTTTGTTTTTCCAACAGACATGGGCCGTTGCAGTGTCTGCTCTGGGAGGTGGGAAGCAGGAGGCTGTAGTGCCATGGTAACTCCAGGCAATGTCTGGGAGAAGGTACTAGGCTTAAAAAGTTTTTACTTAGCCTTGCCAGGTAGAAGGGAGCATAGGTCTTGGTGGGGGGAGCCTACTTTTCCATTCCCAGGGGAATTAGGAATTCAGGGACCACAGTGGGAAAAGTAGGGTGAAAAGGTGGGGATGAACAATGACCTTGAAGAATGACTCTGGGAGTTATGACTGGGAGTTATAATCAGACAAAACTCTGAGAGAGAAACAGAATTAAATTAGATAGAAGTTTAATATCCATAAGAATTGTGCCGTCCCAGGGGTTAAGAATCATAAGAAAAGAATGCAGGATTCTTTAGAGTTATATGGAAAAAAATATAGTTGCCTACTTTAAGAGTCAAATAAATACAAAATCAGGTGTGGGTCCTGGATGGGGGTTATGGACTGAACTCTGGTTTGAAAACCAGTAATCAACCACTTGTATCTAAGGGAGTGATCTCTTTGGCTACCTCCATCTTTAAGTCAGAAATTTGGAGACTGCAAATAGGGCTTCACTGGTCCACAGAGTCACCAGTGAGGATGCAGCCAACATCCCACACAAAATCTCATTGATTAACAACTTCAGAGGAAAGGAAATTATCTCCCTTAGGCATAGACATTTTAGTAGCCCAGGGAAAATTAAAAATTCAGCACACAACTGTTTAAAGGAATCAAAACTACAGTTTTAGTAGTTCCAAGTTCAAAGAATTTGTGCATATATTATTATCTTAGCCCATTCAGGGTGCTATAATAAAATATAATAGACTGAGTAGCTTATAGACAAAAGAAAATTATTTCTCACACTTCTGGAGGCTGGGAAGTCCAAGATCAAGGTGCTGCAGATTTGGTGTTTGGTGTCTGTTGAGGGCCCACTTCCTGGTTCATAGATAGCAGCTGTCTTTTTCTTCTTTTTAAAATTGAAGTACAGTTGATTTACAGTATTATATTAGTTTCAGGTATACAACATAACCATTCAATATTTTTATAGATTATACTCCACTTAAAGTTATTATAAAATATTGGCTGTATTCCTTGTGCTGTACATTACATACTTGTATCTTATTTATTTATTTATGTAATACATCACTCTTTTTTTTGGCTGCACCACGTGGCACGCAGGATCTTAGTTCCCTGACCAGGATTCAAACCCATGCCCCCTGCAGTGGTAGTGTGGCGTCTTAACCACTGGGCTGCCAGAAAAGTCCCTCTTATTTGTTTTATACTTAGTCCCCTTCCTGTATCTTGCCTCTCCCCTACCCCTGAGGAGAGGGAACCACTAGTTTGTCCTCTTATCTGTTTGTCTGTTTCTGTTTTGTTATATTCATTCACTTGTTTGATTTTTTGGATTCCACATATAAGGGAAAACATACAATATTTGTCTTTCTCTGTCTGATTTATTTCACTAAGCATAATAGTCCAGGTCCATCCATGTTGTTGTGAATTGGCCACCTACCTTCTTGCTCTGTCCTCACATGGCAGAAGGGACAAGGGAGCTCTCTGGGGTCTTTTATAAGGACACTGACTTCATTCACGGGGACTCCACTTTCGTGATCTAATCATCTCCCAAAGGCCCCACCTTCTAATATCATCATTTTGGGGGTTAGGATTTCAACATATGAATTTTGGGGGGACAGACATTCAGTCGATAGCAACGACACAACGTTCGTACAATTTTAAAGAGAATTTGGCTATTAGAATAATAGATCACTAACATTCCTCTTTTGTGCTTTCATTTGAATAATTGATTGAGATTTGTGATTTTAAGTTGAAATCTTTCTAAGTTTACATATAGATTGGAAATTTAAGAGAATTTAAGCTTGACTGCTTTTTGTATGCTTAATTTATGAAATCTATGAGTCGCTTTAATACTTGGGAAGATTTGTCAGATGAAATACTTAAAAAGGAATTGAATGTATTAAATTTATAAATGCTGCTTAAAATGTTAAAGAGGTTTAATTAACTAAGTGTATAAATGGGACTAAACATTAATCAAAAGCCTCTCAAAGTGATTGTTAATATTTGCTAGACTTATAAATAGGATAATAAGATTCCTAAGTTGATTTTTAAAGCTTAAGGAAGAGCTATTTATTTCTGAATCTACAAGTTTAGTAAATCAAATTCTAATTTTCAAGACCCAAGTAAAGCCATGAGTGGTCTTTTTCATGCACAAAAGCCACCCTTAGGGGCATAAAAAACTTCCCTCTAACCAGTGAGCAGGTTTTCAGTGGTGTGGGAGGGAAGGGGGTGAGTGGAAAGTGGAGAAGTGAGAATGAGATTTTTGTGCCATCTGGATTGTCTTGTTCCCAAGGTCAGGCTAGTTAGTGTATTCTACCCAATGCCCACTTGCTCATCTCACAGGGAGAGACTATAATTAAGTCTGTATTCACCATATGGGGATCAGAATAGCTGATGGGGGTGTTTGGCAGCTAATTTAGTGGGTTATGTAGTTGTGGCTTTGGGCTCCTAGCACCCCCTCTCAGCAGCCCTTCTAGGTTAAATTCCACTGCTCTGTTAGCTGTAAGTTACTCCTCAAATCATTTCCTCTAAGCAAGAATAAGGATGTTTGTGGTAGAGGCTGAGGTTTTTGTTTCCCAGAGGGGTTTGCAGCTGAGAGCCAGCAGAATGTGCAATCAGTCAGAATGCTTATTTGCACCTGATAGAAGCCAGACCTAGCTAATTTAAGCAGAAACAGAGCTGTTGAAAGCCACTCACAGAACCACTGGGAAAATAGGAGAATCCAACTCAGAAGCGATATTGGCCAGAACCACAAAGACATGTCATAGAAAACGTTTGGTGAGAATGCTTTTTTTTTTCTTTTTTGGTGAGAATGCTGAGCATGAGATGCCATGGTTTGAGCCCCTGGCGGTGGATGCCATCCCTGGCATTGCTGTCGTGGCTGCCGTGGCTGCTCCTGGAGTGGCTACCAGAAGGATCCTCCATTATTCTGCTGCATTACTAGTGCCTGATCCAAGGTCCCAGGTGGTTGCATCTCATTGGCCAAGCTTACATCACGTGCCTGTGCCCAAGGTGCAGGGAAGGCTAGGAATGAAGCACATGGCACTTTAGCTTCTGTGGTGAGAGATGGCTCTGACTCCCTCTGAAACTCAGCAGTATTATGTTGGAGCCAACTTATAAGAGCTGATTGCTAAATTTTAGGAACTGGTGAGCTGGTTGTTGAATACAGCTTTTATTAAGAAGTAAATGACAGTAGGTATACTCTCCCCTGCTCCTCTTTCAGAGTACAGCTAATGCCCCTGGACATTATATATAAAAGAAACACAAGAAACGAAAGGAGAGAAGAAGGCAGACCAGGAGGGACTTTGGCACCCGAGGAAAAACACATCCATGAATTCCTTGGGATTTTTTTTTTTAATTTTTGCCTTGTATTTCCCAAATTTGGAGCTGAAGTAGCTGGCAAGCAAGAAATGTCAATGAGTGTGGACAAAAAAGCTCCAGCAAAGTCTGCTTTTTCTAGTCAAAGGACCAGGAAAGAAGCAACATAGCAAGACAGAAAACTTTCAGATGGTAATGACCAAACACCATAGAAAACTGTGGCCCCAATCGCACCCATGCCAAGAAAGACTAAGTGGGGAGCCTCGGCTTCTAACTTGAGAGACTATGACAAGGCACCTTAACACCTATGCTGGGGTGGTATCGTAGAGGGGTCTGGGTTTCTACCCCACGTGGCAGTAATGAGGCCCCTTCTCCCTCCCATCAGGGTGGTTTCAGAGGAGGCCTAGTTGAGAGTTGGAACCTTCACTGTTGCCCAGCAGTAGGAGACAGAGAGGAATATGATGTAATGATAAAAGAGTTAATCCACAAAGGAGACTTAACAATCCTAAATGTGTATGCACCAAACAACAGAGCAATGAAATATGTGAAGCAAAAACAACTGAAAGGAGAAACAGACAAATCGTAATTCTAGCTGAGGACTTCAACACTTCTCTCTCAAAAATTGATAGAACAATGGATAGAAAATCAGCAGGGGTGTAAAAGAACTCAACAATACCATCAATCAGTAGGCTCAAATGAACATTATAGAATGTAACCCAACAACATCAGAATATATTCTTCTCAAGTGATCATGGAGCATATGCCAAGATAGACCATATCCTGGGCCATAAAACAAATTGCAACACACTAAAAAGAATCAAAATCATACAGAATTTATTTTCTGACCACAGTGGAACTAAAGTAGAAAATGAACAATAGGAAAATAACAGGAAAACTTGAAAATTAAATAACATACGTTAAAATAATCCATGAGTCAAAAAGAAGTCTCGGGGAAATAAAAAAAATATTGAACTGAATGAAATGAAGATATAACATATCACAATTTGTGGGACACAGCTAAAGCAGTGCTCAGAGGGAAATTTATAGTGCTAAATGTATACATTAGAAAAGAGGGAAAGTCTCAAATCAATAACCTAAGTTCCCACTTCAAGAATCTAGAATTAAGATGAGCAACCTAAACCCAAAGCAAATGGAAGAAGGAAATAATAAAGAACAGAAATCAACAGAAACAAAACAAAAAACAATAGAGAAAATCAATGAAATGAAGACCTTGTTCTTTGAAAAAGTCAAGAAAATTGACAAATCTCTTGCAAGTTTGACAAATTAAAAAAAAGAGAAGGCACAAATTGCCATTATCAGGAATGACAGGGGATACCACTACTGACCCTATAGACATCAAAAGACTGATAAAGGAATACTATGAAGAAGTCTGTATATATAAACTTGACAACACAGATGAAATGTACCATTTCTCAAAAAACACAAACTATCATAACTCACTCAATAGAAAGATAATTTGAATAATCCTATAACAATGAAGGAAATTGAATTCTTACTTTAACACCACCAGAATAAGAAATCTCCAGGCCCAGATCATTAAACCGGAGAGTTCTACTAAACATTTAAACAAGAATTAACACCAATTTGACACAATCATTTCCAGAAAATAGAAGAGGAAGGAACACTTCCTAATTCATTTTACGAATTATTACCCTGATACCAAGACCAAAGATAATATAAAAAATCAAAACTAATGACCAGTATCCTTCATGAATACAGATGTAAGAAATATTTTTAAAAATTAGCAAATATAAATTAGAAATATAAAAAAGAATTATACATATGACCAAGTGGGGTCTATTCCAGAGATGCAAAGCTGGCTCAATATTCAGAAATCAAGCAATGTAATCCACTATGTTAACACATGATTGTATCAATTGATACAGAAAAAAGCATTTGGCAAAATTCGATATCCATTCATGATCAAAACTCTCAGAAAAATAGAAATAGAGGGGAGTTTCCTCAATGTAATAAAGGGCATATACAAAAAATCTACAGCTAATACTATACTTAATAGTGAAAGATTAAATGCACTCCCCCTAAAATTCAGAACAAGGTAAAGATGTCCTCCTCCACTACTTTTTTTTTTTAAACAATTGTAGATGAGTTGCCCAATTTACAAATCGAGGGTTTTGCTGATGTCATTTTTAAATTTTATTTTATTTATTTATTGGTTGCATTGGGTCTTCGTTGCTTTGCACGGGCTTTCTGTAGTTGCGGTGAGTGGGGGCTACTCTTCGTTGTGGTGCATCGTGGGCTTCTGGTTGCAGCGTTTTCTCTTTGTTGTGGAGCACGGGATCTAGGTGCATGGGCTTCAGTAGTTGTGGCACATGGGCTCAATAGTTGTGGCTCACGGGCTCTAGAGTGCAGGCTCAGTAGGGTGTGGGATCTTCCCAGACCAGGGATCGAACCTGTGTCCCCTGCACTGGCAGGTGGATTTCCCACCGCAATGCCACCAAGGAAGTCCCTCTCCTACCACTCTTATTTAACATAGTGCCAGAAGTTCTAGCCAGTGCAATAGGCAAGAAAAAGAAATAAAAATCATACAGATCAGAAAGGAAGAAATAAAATAGTCTTTGTTTGCAAGTGACATGATTGTCTGCATAGAAACACCAAGGAATTTCTAGAAACAAAACAAGACAAAATAAAACAAAACTCCAAGAACAAATGAGTGAGTTCTACAAGGTCACAGGATACAAGAGAAACATATAGAAATCAATCACATTTCTATATACTAGCAATAAACATGTGAACACCAAAATTAAAAATATAATACCATTGACAGCCATTCAAAAAAAGTGAAAGACTTAGGTACACATATAACAAAAATGTACAAGGCCTATTTGCTGAAAACTATACAAAACTGATGAAAGAAATCAAAGAAGGCCCAAATAAATTGAGAAACATACTGTGGACATGCATTGGAGATTCAACATCATAAAGATGTCAGTTCTCCCTAAACTGGTATATAGTTTCAATGCAATTTTATTAAAATCTAAGCAAGGTTTTTTGTGGGTATATGCAAGACTATCCTATGATTTAAATGTAAAGGTGTAAGAACTAATAGCTAAAACAATTTTAAAAAAGAAGAATAAAGTGGGATGAATCAGTCTACTTGGTTTCAAGACTTATTACATTGCTACAGTAATCAAGGCTGTGTGGTGTTAGTGGAGGGACAAACAGAGAAACGGAACAGAATAGAGACCTCAGATGTAGGCCCACACAAATGTGCCCAATTGAGTTTTGACAAAAAGTGCAAAAGTAATTCAATGGAGGAAAGGTAGTCTTTTCAACAAATGAAGATGGAGCAATTGGACATCCATAGGCAAAAAGATGAACCCTGACCTGAGCCTCACAGCTTATATAAAAATTAACTCAAAATAGACCACAGACAACTGTCAAACTTAAAACTATAAAAATTTCAGAAAAAAGTGTAGGAGAAAAGCTTTGGGATCTAAGACTAAGCAGAGTTCTTGGACTTGAGAACAAAAGCATGATCCATAATAGGAAAAATTGATAAACTGGATTTGGTCAAAATTTTAAAATTTTGCCCTGCAATAGACCCCAGGAGGATGAAAAGATAAGTTACTGAGCAGGAGAAAATATTTGCAAACCACATATCTGACAAATGGGGAAGTATCTAGAATACATAAAGAATTCTCAGAACTCAACAGCAAAACCCAAACAATCCAATTTGAAAAAACAGGCAAAAATCACAAAGAAACATTTCACTGAAGAAGATATACAAATGACAAACAAACACATGAAAAGGCGTTCAGCGTTATTAGCCTTTAAAGAAATGCAAATGAAAATTGCAACATACCACTACACAGCTATCAGAATGGCTAAAATGAAAAGCAGTTGACAATATCGGAGGCTGATGAAGATACGGAGAAACTAGATGGCTCCTACCTCACTGGTGGGAAGGTAGAAAGGAGCAGCCACTCTCGAAAACAGTTTGGCAGTTTCTTAAAAACTTAGACATACAAATATCATATGACTTAGCAATTGCACTCATGGGCCTTTATCCCAGAGAAATGAAGACTTATGTTCATACAAAAACTTGTACACAAATGTTTATAGCAGTTTACTTGTAATAGCCCCAAGCTGGGAACAACCCAGATATCCTTTAATGGGTGAATGGTTAAACAAACTGGAATAATAGTTAATAATGAAAAGGAATGGGGCTTCCTAGGTGGCACAGTGGTTGAGAATCCACCTGCCAATGCAGGGGACACGGGTTTGATCCCTGCTCCAGGAAGATCCCACATGCCACGGAGCAACTAAGCCCGTGCGCCACAGCTACTGAGCCTGAACTCTAGAGCCCGTGAGCCACAACTATTGAGCCCATGTGCCACAACTACTTAAGCCCACGCGCCTAGAGCCCGTGCTCCGCAACAAGAGACGCCCCACTAGCTGCAACTAAAGAAAGGCCACGCACAGCAAAAAGAAAGACCCAACACAGCCAATAAAATAAACAAATAAATAAATAAATTTATAAAAAAAGAAAAAAGGAATGAACTTTTGATACACATGCAACCTGTGTGTATCTGCAGAGCATAAAGTTGAGTGAAAAGAGCTAGTCCCCAGAGGTTGCACACTGTATGATTCTATTTATATAATATTCTCTTTTAAATAAATAAATAAATTTATTTATTTATTGGCTGCATTGGGTCTTCATTGTTGCACACAGGCTTTCTCTTGTTGCGGTAAGCCAGGGCTACTCTTCATTGTAGTGCATGGGCTCCTCATTGTGGTGGCTTCTCTTGTTGTGGAGCACAGGCTCTAGGTGCGTGGGCTTCAGTAGTTGTGGCACACGGGCTCAGTAGTTGTGGCTCACAGGCTCTAGAGCACAGGCTCAGTAGTTGTGGCACATGGGCTTAGTTGCTCCGTGGCATGTGGGATCTTCCTGGAGCAGGGATCGAACCCGTGTCCCCTGCATTGGCAGGTGGATTCTTAACCACTATGCCACCTAGAAAGTCCCTATATAATATTCTTAAAGTGGACAATTATAGAAATAAGGATCAGGTTAGTGATTTGCAAGGGTTATGAGGTGATGTGGGTAGGAAGGAAGTGGGTGGCTATCAAAGGATAGCATGAAGGGTCATCACGGTGTTGGCAATATTCCGTATATTGGCTGTGTCAAGGTCAATATCCTAGTTGTGATATTGATCTCAGCATAAAAAAAATTAAAAAAAGTAAATTATATAAGCTCAATTGAATATACTATATTAAAAACAAAGGTATTAAATACTCAAAATTTGTTACTTCCTAATTATTTTATTGCTTTTGACTATTATTGCTGCTCCTGAAGTTATTTATGGCTTTTGTAGCTGGATGCTGGAAATACTCTACAATGATGTGCCAGTTCTGCATTCGGTGACATCACATTGCGAGCCTGAAAGCAGCCATAGTAGGAAGACCTACACCACAGAAGTGGGCAAACACTGCAAGTTAGGTCTTCCCTCCCTTCGTAGCAGGTTGTTAAACCTTTACCAAGACACCACCACTTATGAGGTAAGGCATTTCCCAAACAGAAAGTGGGTTAGATACTGGGTGACCACCTCACACCCCAAATAACAAATGTTTAAGAAAGAATGAATAATGATTCAGATCAGTTATGAGAGGAAGAAGAAAGGCTATTTCCTCTCTAGTTCATTGCTACCCTCATTTTATGCAAGGCAATTGTGGACTTGTGGCAGGTGAGGTGGGTTCTGGGGGAGTGAAATCGTTACTGTTGATTATCTTGCTTTTTGAATATTCAGCAAAGAAATGGCGAGATAGTCGAACTGTAAAAAAAATGGAACCATATGAAGGCTCAGATATCTTTGTACATTTCCCTAGGTGATATTCTCTCTACTCTCTCTCCATCATATATTCTGATTCTTTCTTTAGCACCCAGTCCAGGGCCCATGTAGCTATTGGTTTTGCTCTTCTAGCAAACTTTTCCTTCCCGTGCTTCTCCATTTGGCTATAGGTGGGATGGGAGTGGGAGGCAGTGGGCCTGTGGATAGGGATCAGATCAACCATCCTATCCCATATTTTGGCCACAGTGACTGGTCCAAAGTGTGTGCGTGCACAGACAAGGGGATACGTGGACATTTGGTATGAGTCCTTTTCATCCACTAGCATTGCTAAATTGGCACTGGCAGCCCCCATGCCCCCTGCCACACAGAGAGGGCCTCTCTGCAGCCAGAGTGTGGCCAGCACAGAGCTTGGCAGAAGTGAGAGACAGACAGAGTACTATTTGGGCTGAGTTCCCGGGAGCCCCTGAGGCTTTGTTCCCTGCAGCTCATCCTCCCCAGGTAATTCCACTTTTTGCAGAAGCAAATTATATTTGAGCTTTTGGCACATGCATTCCCCCCCCACCCCCCCAAATTCCAAATGAACACACATTCCTTGCAGAGCTTTGCCTGGTCTGAGTCCCTGAGTAGGCTGCTTCTCTCCTCTGAGTGTCTTTGGATGCTGCAGCCAGCCATGGAGTTGAGTCAGAGGCAGGGGAACAGCACGATTCTGCTAGTTTATAGCCTGAAAGAAACATTTGGGCAGGAATACACTTTTTTTTTTTCTGATATAAAAGAAACCTCCAAGAACCAAGCCAAATGGTTTTAAGAAACATTTTGTGGTGGTAAACTGATTGGATGCTAAGACACCTCCGTCTTCAGCTCCCATATTCCCTGATTTATTTTGGCACCAGAACGTCTGTAAGTGCCACCATCTAGCCACATGTTATTTTTTTTGTCTATGCAAGGGTGTAAACTGCATATGCTTTATTTCAATTAGCTTAATTGTTTTTGGTATTTAATACTAATTGTCTTAATTAGCTTCCAAAGCACAACAATGCCTACAACAGTAATGACTACATCTTATCCATATGGTTACAGAAGACGGA
The DNA here is from genome assembly GCF_030028045.1 of Hippopotamus amphibius kiboko. Taxonomy (NCBI): domain Eukaryota; kingdom Metazoa; phylum Chordata; class Mammalia; order Artiodactyla; family Hippopotamidae; genus Hippopotamus; species Hippopotamus amphibius. The sequence goes on along the minus strand of NC_080193.1, from coordinate 87,513,441 downwards.
TGATTCAATTTCCCATCCTCAGGCTCTGCGAGTCCCAGGAGGAGGACCGGGCAGATGTGAGAGGAGGAAGATGTAAGTCCTCCAGAGAACTGACCTGGCCTTGAATGCAAAACCTGAATATCAAGAATAGATGAGGAGGTAATGGACAGGGGAATAAAATGGGAGAATGAAGGATTTATGGAGGCCTTGGGTCATCTATTTCCTTAATGTGCATACCATGGAGTGATGCAGGGTGAATAATAATAACAACAAATTTCCTGGTGCCAGCAGGCTATATTGGCTCTGATCTAAAGAGGTAATGTTTGAAGACCAAATTGTAGGAGACTGAAAGTGAGAAATGCCCCGTAGCGCAATCTGTCTTGGGAAAAGCTGGTACCAGTCAAAACCTGGGTGACATTTTTTGGGCAAATCTGGCTTAGGAAAAGTTCATAGCTAGTGCCTGGCATATATTGGGAGCTTAATATATGTTTTTTTCGATTTTTTTTAAAAGCTCTTTATTGGAATGTAGGTGCTTTACACTGTTGGGCCAGTTTTTGCTCAGTATGTTTTAATCAGCATCTGTCAGAAAATCCTTTGGGCTCAATCTTCAAAATATATCTACAAGCTGACACTTAGCACCTCCTTAAACTGCCACTATCCTGCACTGATCCTCCATCCTCTTTGACCTGCCTGCCCCCATCAGCCTCTCAACTTGTCTCCCTGCGTCTACTCTCAGCCCCTACAGTTTATTCTCAACACAGCAGACAGAGGAATCTTTTACAACCTAAATCATATCATATCATTGCTCTTCTCAGAACCCTCTGATGGCTCCCATCTCAGAATAAAAGCCGGAGTCCTTGTGATGACCGGCAGGGTCCTCCTACCTGACCTGCCTTAACTTTCTGAGCTCATCTGCTCCTGCTGTCCCCCACTCTCTCCACTGCGCCTGCCCTCTGTGTCCCTGGCACGTCTGCACTTGAGGGCTACATCACCCCGTTCTGTACCCACCAGGCCCATGTGGCCAGGACTCTCATATTGGACAGCGCACAGTTGGGGCTTTTTCACTATCACAGACAGTTCTGCTGGACAGGGCTGCCCTAGGACTTTACCCTGACTGGAAAGCTCTTTCCAAAGACAACCACATGGCAAACTCCCTCAAATCCTGACTCTGCTCAAATGCCACCTTTTGCAAGAGGTGCCCCACCCCGAAACCACCCGGTTTAAAATCTCACCCCACGACCTAGTTCCCTATCCATCATTCCTGCTCCCCTCACTCTGCTCTATTTTTTCTATAGCACTTAACACCTTCTAGCACATTATACAAGTTAGTTATTTTTTATACTTGTGGATTATTTCCCCGCATGAAAATGTATACTCCAAGAATAGGGGGTTTTGCCATTTTTGTCCGCTGCTGCAACCCTAGCATCTAGAACAGTGCCTAGCACAGAGTAAACACTTGTGAAATATTTGTCGAAGGAATGTCAACGCATCAACATAAATTTTGACCACCTGCTGTATCCCAGGCTCTGTGCTAGGCACTGGGGATACTTAGGAGAGTGAAATAGACATTGTTCCTGCTGTCATGAAGTTTCTAGTCTAGTGGGAGAGGCACGTAAACAAATAAGTGCCTAAAACAAATTCTGGGAAGTTCAATAGAAGAGACAAATAGGGAGCAGGAGTAGAGGATATCGTGTGTGTGTGTGTGTGTGTGTGTGTGTGTGTGTGTGTGTGTGTGTGTGTGTGCGTGTGTGTGTGTCTGGGTGTGCGTGTTGGGGTGGGGGTGGGGAGACTTTTTGATGAGAACAGGCCAGCTATGTAATGAAGGGTGGGGGGGGGGTTTGCGGGGAGGAATTGAAGAGTCTGACAGAGGAAAGAGCATGTGCGGAGGCCCCCACACGGGCAGACATGCACGCAAAGTGAGTGAATAGCGCGTGTGAGTTGGCCGTGAATTAGGAATTACAGATCAGTCACTGTCATCATAGATCTGCCTTCTGTGGCAACACTACTCAGAGTGTGATCTTGAACGAAGAGTGTTTGAATCACCTGGGATCTTGTTAGAAATGCAGATTCACAAGGGCAACCCCACACTTGGGAATCTGCGCTTTAACAAGCCCTACAGGTGAGCCTGACGCTCGCTCACTGTTCTTTAATGCTGTGTCCCTTTATGGAATCTAAGCACACGGTGGGCACCCATAACCAACATTGGAATGAATGGATGAATGAATGAAGGAAAGGATGACGAGGGGATATGTGTCACAGTCATCACAGTGCCTGCTCCTTTTCATGTTCTCATTCTTTGGCCGAGGCTCAGATGATAATCAACATGAAATACAAAGAGATTCTTTACTGAGCCAGAGGGCAGTCATTAAGTGCAAGAATGAAAAAGAAGGGAATCTCAGAGGAATTCAGAGATTTGGCTTTAGAGAGGAGGGTGAAAGGCATTCCTGATGGGGGAAGCTGAGAGGAGCATGGCCTGATCATGGCAGAGAGGAGGCCACCAGTGGGAGGACGGAATGGGCAGTTTGTGTGAGAGGAGGTGGGGAGGACGCTGGAAGATGGGTGGGTCTTTACTACTGGTGTAGCAAGTACACAGGAGGCGAGGGGAGCTGGCCTCCGGATATTTTAGGAAGGTAGTGTCATCATTTGCAAAGTGATTGAGTGACAAAACATACAGTGGTCTTGGCATTACTTACAGAATACCTTGGCTATGCGTTTAGTGCTGAGAAGAACAGGAAGGTACTGCCACCTTCTATATGCGACATACTGTTCTAAGTGTTTTACATGCATATGCTCATTCAGTGCTTGTAATTCAATGAGGTAGCTAGTTTTTTATTTGACCAGTGAGGAGATTGTGGCACAGAGAGGTCAGTAACTTGCCCAAGGTCACCCAGCCAGTAAGTGGTCGAGCCGGTATTGAATCCAGGCAGTCTGGTTCCACTGCATTTTGCTGCCTGACTACACTCTTGAGTCCAACGGGCCATGTGAAACAGCTCTGCCTTGCTGCTCGACAGTCCCCTGGGAAGGCCATCTGGGGGTGGGGGTGGGGCGCTTCAGAAAGCCCCTCTTTCCTAGCTCCTCCTTCCTACCTTCTGGTTGTCCACTCCTCCTGGCTCTGCCCTCAGGTTCCTGTGGTCAGCGGGTGGGATGGTGCAAGTAGGAGGAGGGGCTGGGGGCCTGGTCCCGGGTCTGGGCAGGGGTGGAGTTGTATTTTATAGGGCCTGAAGTTTGTGCTATCTGGGGAGTCTCCTTTAAGAGAAAAAAAATACAAAAATGTCTTGCTTTTGCAAATTTATAAAATCATTGACCTTGTGAGTTCTTGTAGAGCCCCTCTCCCCACACCCAGGGCCTCGGAAGGGGACTCCTTAGCTTCTCAGAAAAGCTGCCTCTGGGTCTGAGCCTGGCTTTTCCAGCCACCCCAGGGTGGAAAGACGAACATCTTTCTCTTGCTAATATCCATCACTTTTGGGAGCAAAAGTCAAGCGCATGAATACACTCCTGGAATCCCTTTTTCTCACCTCACCAAAGCCTTGGGGTGGCCTTTTATCATTCTAGCTCAAGAGAGAGCAAGGAAGCCCCATCCTGCCTCCTTTAGGAGAAAAGAGGTATATCAGAGGGCAAGGCAGTAGGTCGAGGGCCCTGCAGTGTTTGAATCCAAAGTCAGGACCGCACTGCTATGAACTGGGATGTGGACTGCTTGCCAGAAAAGGAACTGGCACTCTCCGAGCTGGGCTCCAAGGGACAGGCTGCCATCGCTTGCAACAAATGACCCCAGTTCCTTCCCTTTTGCTTCCCTTATTTTAGCTTGTTTCTGAACACGTTTTATAAACATGGTCCAGTCGGGGAGTGATCTGACTTTTTGTATAAGTAATTAAGCAGGTAGCAATGCTAGATATGTAACTTCTAGAAACAAGCCTTTTCCGGGGGTCCATCTGGGCTGGCAGGGCTATGTTAGAAACTGGTTCTGGCCTGTCCTTAAAACAGGGACATGATCAAGGTGGCTTGGGGAGCATTAATTGGGGGGTTTGGACAGGATTTAAGCCAGGAAAGGCAGAGATTGACAAGCTAGGTGTTGGGCTAGGGACCTGAGGGTGAGGGATGAGGGGTGAAGCTGGGAGATGGGGGATCAGGCTTGAACATTTTCCACCACCAATATGCATGGGAGATTCTAATCAAAGAATGTGCCGCTCCAAAGGGGGTGACGTGTGGTCTCAGTGTGCATGCTGCCAACTTCGCTGTGCTTCTCCTGGGCTCCATTGAAAGGGCTCACTTGATATTTAAATATTCCTCTTTTCAGCACCCCGCCCCCCACACCGCCCCTTGCCAGAAAATTGACTATAAATGGCAACTTGTCCTGAGCTGCAAATTAAGCTAAGCCAGCAGTCCTGGGATTTACAATCATAACCTCATGAAATTGAACTATTAACTAATCCAAACATAAGTATATTAAGTCGCCAGCCCTGGCTTCAGCAATTTCCAGCAGCACCTCGTCTGTCAATAATTCTAAAATGGCTGGAATTGCTGCCGCCCCTTTAATCAGGTCTCAAGCCTGGGGAGGCTGAGAGGCTCCTGTTTTCTGCTTCCTTCATGTTTTCTCTGGAAGAATTGCAGGGGCCTGGAGTAGATGGTTTTTTTCCGTCCCATCCCTTGGGGAATCACGTGATAAGATTTAAAGTCTGAAGATGGTAAAACTGAAAATTAAGGGCTAAATGTTCACAGGTCTTGAAATGTGTCCGTTCCTTTTAAGAAGGACCACATTATTTGAACAAGAAGCAGAACAACAGGCAGAGCTCACCTAGAAACGGAAATGACCAGTGAATTGTAAAAGAAATACTTGCTCAAGGTAACAAGTCAATAAGGCAGATTGACCTTGAGAGCAGGAGTTGTTTTTATCAAGGTCTCTGTGTAGAGAATACTACTCCTGATTCTAAATGTGTGGACCTGGGCTGGCAGGTCTCCCTTCTGATTCAGGCTCTTGCTCAGCAGTCGCTAAGGGATGGGGATTTTAGGTGATGGATGTACAGCATTAAGTAACATCATGAGAAAGGGATTCTGATTAGAGTCACACTGGCTTGAATCCTGGCTTCACGATTTGCTTAATCCCTCTGTGTCTCACTTTCCACATTTCTCAAGGAGATAAGATTGATTACTGCCTTTTGGGGTTGTCATGAGAACTGTGCCTGGCACATAGTTATATAAGTATTTATTGTTATGACAATGAATTTGTTTTCAATGATTCTGGTTAGTTAGAGAAAGTCTCAGTTTGATGCTAACATGTCTTTAACACCCTCTCTAGGCATTTGCTAATTTCTATTTAATAGAGAACAGGGCTTAGTTTCAGAGTTAGCTAGAATGTAATCATACTGTTTTTCATTATATTTATTTTTATGGTTACCTCCTATTTATATGCCAAGTGAAACTGGTTTTCTCTTTATAACAGTGGCATAACTTAAAAACATGTATTAAATTGAAGTATAGTTGATTTACAATATTGTGTTAGTTTCAGGTATATAGCAGAGTGATTCAGTTGTGTGTGTGTGTGTGTATATATATATATATACTTTCAGGCTATTTACCAGTATAAGTTATTATAAGATGTTGAATATAGTTCCCTGTGCTATAAAGTAAATCCTTGTTGTTTATTTATTTTTATGTATAGTAGTTTGTATCTGTTAATCCCATACTCTCAATTTATGCCTCCCACCCTCCCTTTCCCCTTTGGTAAATATAAATTTGTTTTCCAGTGACATAAAAGTTGCTTTTTAAAAGTAACTTTACCTAAGTAAAATGTGCGTTGATTTAAACAAAAATATTAAGAAAATGGTAGATATAAGTGGAAAACGAAGAACGCAAAATGATAACGGTGGGACATGACTGACAGAAATAGGAGAGTCTGATAAGTCACCTTGTCGAAAAGAATTGCCAGCACAAAAGTCTTGAGATTGGTGACGTCTTTGGGCATTTTTGTATTCAGGGGAGGGTGCTTCGCGAGAAGTTTCCTCTGGCTTCCTCCTGGTTTCTTTTTGTCTTTCACTTGTGAGCGGCCACAGAGATGGGTCACCGGATCCTTCGAGTGACTGCCCCCCCCATGCCCACACCCTCCCCGTGACCCTGCCCGCTTCAACCCCTGGGGGCCTCCCAGGGGAGACAGGCAGACTCTCATCCTCACTGCAGGGTATTGGGCGGTGCGGAGGGGGGCTGTCACACAATGTGGAAAAGTGGAACTCTGGAACACTGATCATTCTGATCAAGTGTGAACAACTGAACCCACGGCTTCCCTTTCCAGACACCAGATTCCCCACCCCTCCTAAGTGAAAAAACAGCAGATAGGCCAAGTCTCGGAAAGCAATGGGAAAGGGCCTCGGCTATTTCCACTGATGGAGAAGGCCAGGCAAAATTGCGTAGACGCAGAAAGACCCAAAGAACGTGCTTTTAGATACCACGGAAGAATTGATTTAAAAAGATGGACGTGTAAACTTCTGGACAGGACATGATGTAACTGAGTTATTACAGAAAGGCAGACTTGGGGCTCATCTCAGGAAAATCTGGGTAACCTAAGCCATAAATTAATGGATCATAAGAGTGGTTGAAATATATGCCTTTAGTGAAACCCCCAACTGTGAGAATTTCTGTTTCTCTAGCTATACCTTGGACCTCCAGAGTCCTCTCCTTGGGGCTCCATCCTCAGGCAGTTTGTGCCAGCTCTGGACTGGTCCTATGTGAGAAGAAGAAGGCTACATATCTCCACTAGAATGTCCTGCTGTCACTGTAAACTAAAGTATCCTTGACTTTTCCCCTCCAAGCCCTGTATTTGCATCCATGGTATTCCTGCTATATAGGCCCCAAGATTCAAAACCTTTAGGGCCAGAGTTCAAGTTCCCTTCCCCTTTATTTCTCCATCCACCAACTTACTAATTCCTCAATTTTTTTTTGTGCTATTGTTATGTGATTATTATGAGCTCAATGTCTTTATGTTCATTCTTCCAGTTTATACTGCAGTCTTCCTCAGCTGATTCATTCAATAAACACCAGGTGCTTTCATTAAAAAGATCATACATCATGATCAAGTGGGGTTTATCCCTGAAATGCAAGGATTCTTCAATATATGCAAATCAATCAATGTGATACATCATATCAACAAATTGAAGGATAAAAACCATATGATCACCTCAATAGATGCAGAAAAAGCTTTTGACAAAATTCAACATCCATTTATGATAAAAGCTCTCCAGAAAATGGGCATAGAAGGAAATTACCTCAACATAATAAAAGCCATATATGAGAAACCAACAGCCAACATCGTTCTAAATGGTGATACACTGAAAGCATTCCCTCTAAGAACAGGAACAAGACAAGGGTGTCCACTCTCACCATTATTATTCAACATAGTTTTGGAAGTTTTAGCCACAGCAATCAGAGAAGAAAATGAAATTAAAGGAATCCAAAGTGGAAAAGAAGTAAAATTGTCACTCTTTGCAGATGACATGACATTATACATAGAAAACCCTAAAGACTCTACCAGAAAACTGCTAGTACTAATTGATGAATTTAGTAAAGTAGCAGGATACAAAACTAATACGCAGAAATCTCTTGCATTCCTATACACTAACAACGGAAGAGCAGAAAGAGAAATTAAGGAAACTTTCCCATTTACCACTGCAACAAAAAGAATAATATACCTAGGAATAAACCTGTCTAAAGAGGCAAAAGACCTGTATGTGGAAAACTATAAGACACTGATGAAAGAAATCAAAGACAATACAAACAGATGGAGAGACATACCATGTTCTTAGATTGGAAGAATCAACATTGTGAAAACGACTATCCTGCCCAAAGCAATTTACAGATTCAACGCAAATTACCAATGGCATTTTTCACAGAACTAGAACAAGAAATCTTACGATTTGCATGGAAACACAAAAGACCCCGAATAGCCAAAGCAATCTTGAGAAGGAAAAATGGAGTTGGTGGAATCAGGCTTCCTGACTTCAAAGTATACTACAAGGCCACAGTGATCAAGACAGTATGGTACTGGCACAAAAAGAGAAAGGAAGATCAATGGAACAGAACAGAGAACCCAGAGGTAAACCCACACACATATGGGCACCTTATCTTTGACAAAGGAGGCAAGAATATACAATGGAAAAAAGACAGCCTCTTCCATAAGTGGTGCTGGGAAAATTGGACAGCAACATGTAAAAGAATGAAATAGAACACTTCCTAACACCATACACAAAAATAAACTCCAAATGGATTAAAGACCTACATGTAAGGCCAGACACTATCAAACTCCTAGAGGAAAACATAGGCAGAACACTCTATGACATCCATCAAAGCAGCATCCTTTTTGACCCACCTCCTAGAATCATGGAAATAAAATCAAGAATAGACAAATGGGACCTCATGAAACTTAAAAGCTTTTGCACAGTGAAAGAAACCGTAAACAAGACAAGAAGACAACCCTCAGAATGGGAGAAAATACTTGCCAACGAAGCAACGGACAAAGGATTAATCTCCAAAATATACAAGCAGCACATGCAGCTTAATACCAAAAAAGCAAATAACCCAATCCACAAATGGGTGGAAGACCTAAATAGTCATTTCTCCAAAGAAGACATGCAGATGGCTAACAAACACATGAAAAGATGTTCACCATCACTAATCATTAGAGAAATGCAAGTCAAAGCCACAATGAGGGATCACCTCACACCCATCAGAATGGCCATCATCAAAAAATCTAGAAACAGCAAATGTTGGAGAGGGTGTGGAGAAAAGGGAACTCTCCTGCGCTCTTGATGGGAATGTAAGTTGGTACAGCCACTATGGAAAACAGTGTGGAGGTTCCTTAAAAAACTAAAAATGGAACTACCATATGATGCAGTAATCCCACTTCTGGGCATATACCCAGAGAAAACCGTAATCCAAAAACAAATATGTACTATAATGTTCATTGCAGCACTATTTACAATAGCCAGGACATGGAAGCAACCTAAATGCCCCTCAACAGGTGAATGAATAAAGAAGATGTGGCACATATATACAATGGAATAGTACTCAGCCATAAAAAGAAATGAAATGGAGCTATATGTAATGAGGTGGATAGACCTAGAGTCTGTCATACAGAGTGAAGAAGGGTGGAAAGAGAAAAACAAATACTGTATGCTAACTCATATATACGGAATCTAAAAAAAAAAATAATGGTACTGATGAACCCAGTGACAGGGCAAGAATAAGGATGCAGTTGCAGAGAATGGACTGGAGGACATGGGGTTGGGGGGGTGGGGGGCAAAGGGGAAGCTGGGACGAAGTGAGAGAGTAGCATAGACATATATACACTGCCAAGTATAAAATAGATAGCCAGTGGGAAGTTGCTGTATAACAAAGGGAGATCAACTCGATGATGGGTGATGCCTTAGAGGGCCAGGGCAGGGAGGGTGGGAGGGAATCACGGGAGAGAGGGGATATGGGGATATATGTATAAATACAGCTGATTCACTTTGGTGTACCTCAAAATCTGGTACAAGAGTGTAAAGCAATTATATTCCAATAAAGAGCTTAAAAAAAGAAAAAAAAAACAACAAACCACCACCACCACCAAGTGCTTACTGTGTACTGGAACATGACCTTTGTCATCTTATGCCTGAATCCTTTTTTAAAAAAAACTATTTATTTCTTTCATTGATGTGCAGTTGCTTTACTGTGTTCCAGGTGTACAGCAAAGTGATTCAATTATATATATATACACACACATATACACATATACAGTTATACACATCACATCTTCTTTATCCATTCATCTGTTGATGGACATTTAGGTTGTAGGCTATTGTAAATAGTGCTGCTATGAACATTGGGCTGCATGTATCTTTTTGAATTAGAGTTTTCTTCTTTTCCAGAGATATGCCCAGGAGTAGGGTTGCAGGATCATATTGTAGCTCTATTTTTAGTTTTTTGAGGAACCTCCATACTGTTCTCCATAGTGGCTGCACTATGCATTCCCACCAACAGCGTAGGAGGGTTCTCTTTTCCCCATACCCTCTTCAGCATTTATTATTTGTAGACTTTTTATTTTTACTTTTTATTTATTTATTTATTTTGTTTTTTTTTTTTTAGAACTTTTATTGAGATGTAGTTAACAGACAATAAATTGCATATATTTAGAGTGTACAATTTGGTATTTTTTTCTTATTAGTAATGTATATATGGCAATCCCAATCTCCCAGTTCATTCCCCCCCAACCCTCCCCGCTTTCCCCACTTGGTGTCCATATGTTTGTTCTCTACATCTGTGTTTCTATTTCTGCCTTGCAAACCGGTTGATTTGTACCATTTTTCTATATTCCACATGTATGTTTTAATATACGATATTTGTTTTTCTCTTTCTGACTCACTTCACTCTGTATGACAGTCTCTAGGTCCATCCATGTCTCTACAAATGTCCCAGTTTCATTGCTTTTTACAGCTGAGTAATATTCCATTGTATGTATGTACCACATCTTTTTTAAGCATTCATCTGTTGATGGACATTTAGGTTGCTTCCATGTCCTGGCTATTGTAAATAGTGCTGCAATGGACATTGGAATGCATGTGTCTTTTTGAATTATGGTGTTCTCTGGGTTATTTGTAGACTTTTTAATGATGGCCATTCTGACCCATGTGAGGTGATCCCTCATTGCAGTTTTGATTTGTATTTCTCTAATAATTAGTGATGTTGAGCAGCTTTTCATGTGCCTGTTGGCCATCTGTATGTCTTCTTTGGAGAAATGTCTATTTAGGTCTTCTAACCATTTTTAAAATTGGGTGTTTGTTTTTTTTTTTGATATTGTATGATGCGTATGAGCTGTTTGTATATTTTGGAAATTAACCCCTTGTTGGCTGCATCATTTGCAAATATTTTCTCCCATTCCGTAGGTTGTCTCTCAATCCTTGATTACAGTGCTGGCACATAATTGGTGCTCAGGAGGTACTTGTTGAATTAACAGAAAGGTGTCTCAGTCTTCTCTCTTTTTCCGGGGATGATTTTGTTGTCTCGGTGAGGAGAAAAATGCTCTCATGATACCCTGGTCCAGCCTGAATCTCTGGGACTTCCCTGAAACTGACGTACTCTTGGGGAGCAGGTCTGGGGATCTACTGTTCCTTGCCCTCCTAAAAAGCCTATCTTGGGAGTATGAGAGGGTAGGTGGACATCCAAGGAGCTTAATTCACTGGGTGCCTAGATGGTTAAACAAAGGAAGGTATGAACCTGCAGGCAGCTGAGATGTGGAGCTGCAGGTGGACATCACCAGAGATGCTCTGCCTTAGGTCTTTGAATTTTATGTTAACCCATCCTCTGCTTTCATTTCTAATTAGTTTTCAGAGAATCTTTTTCCACTGGGGGAACCTAAGTCAGCATTTTGTATTACTAAAGGCAACTGACAAACCATATGGAAGTATTTATATACTTAAACTCAATCCCTGTTTGGAGAAACACCTTGTTGATGTAATAAATCTATCTATGATAAAGCACCCAGTTTTATCATAGATAGATTTGTCCCTTGCTCACTGAATAAATAATCAGACTTTAATGCTGGGGGTGCATGTTGGAGGTGAGAGGAAGATGGCTCTTAACTTTTCAATACACATTTTTCAATAGAATCCCCTTGAGGTAAATATTTCTTATCCTGGAATAATTTGCCACAGTGTCTAAAGAAAGATTTCTTATTCAACAGTAAAATGGTTGTGTTATTTTGATCATATCCTCACTCCTTGGTAATTGTCTCATGTTCCTTTTGGGAAAGGAATTCAGACACCTAACACAATTGTACATTGACACCAATTCAGATCACCATGAAGAATTTTGTGGATGGAATTCAGTGCATTGTGAATACCTTCCTTATCCACGTTTGGTTTCCTCCAATAATCCATGATTCATAGGTGGCACAGATGTTCCCAGCTGCTAGAAAATGAAGCTTGAAGTTCATGCTGATAAGGAGAAAAATACCTAATTCAAATTCCAAGAATTATTTGGCCTAAATCAATTTCAACTTGAGAAAATGGGGTCAACTCTCTCTACCCCAGAAGAACCACCCCAGTGATTAAAAAGTAAATCTTGAAGAATTAAATTATGTTGCTGTTCAGCTTTCATATGCACAGTTAGGAAAAAAAAAAACCCAGAGCATCAAAGGCTGTCGGAATAACTCAGTTTAGTGATGGTGGCAAAGCATTGCTGAAAAAAGGCTTTTCTGGGCAGCGAGCTTTGCTCCAGGGAACTGCTACGCACTTCAATTGGTATCCAAGAGAAAAGGAGAAGTCTTTCAAATGAATGATTTTATGACTTTCAACCACACACGTACTGCTTGAATATCAAATTATTTTAAATGAGAAGTTCAAAAAGATCTACCTGTTAAATGAGTAAAAAGCCCTAAACAGCTGCCTAACAGAACAAAGAGATTTGGATTAAAATGCCAAATGGAAGAGGGATCGGGGGCGGGATACCGTTTTGCCAAGAGTCCCAAGACATGTCTAAGGTAGAGTTTATCCTCTGATGGAAGGCGGGCACTGACCCCAGGATTTTAGAGATAAACGTACAATTGTGTTAGTTGTCTGAATTCCTTTTACAAAAGGAAAATGAGACAATTACCAAGGAGTGAGGATGTGATCAAAATAACACAACCATTTTCCTGTCGAATAAGATAATCCAGCCCTCCTTTTTTTCACAGGTGAAAATACTGAGGCCAGAACACAGGTGTCCTGCCAGACCCTGTCCCCAGCCTATTCAGTATCTAGTCCAGACCCGTCCCAGGCAAGTGTTCTCTGAGCAGAATGGGGAAACGCTAGTGATTAACTGCCCTGGGGTGTGGGATTAAGGAAAGATAGTGGTCTATATGTCCACTATCTTAGATGCTATTTACATTTTAAAAGGGAACTTCAATACCTTTAACCCTTAGCTCATTGCTAAGACAGGGATTTCCAGGCACTCATCATCCATGTTTTATATCAGCATGTTGATGTGTATACATGAAGTTGTCTATTGCGTGTTGCAGAGGAAAAGTTACGTTGGTCTGGTAGCTGGAGGATGCACATTCTTGTCCCGAATCTGCCACCAAAGAGCCATGTGTGACCCTGGGTAGTTGGTTTATCCAAGATGAGCTTTAGGAAACTGGGCACGTCGATTTTTGCTCCGGGTTTCTTCTTTGTCAGGGAAGTAGTGAAGGAGATACAGGCTCCTGAAAGTGAAAATACTCTGCGAGCTGGGAGATGTGACCAAAGGATATATTCATTATGTCTTTTTATTTTGTATTTTTGATGCTTTGACATCTTGGGGTCTTGCTGACCCTGGAGAGACTTCCTCTCCCAGGGATAGCTAATTCCTAGGGATAGCAAATGACTCACCCGCAAGCCCACCAATCCAGAACCCATAGCCCCAACTACCTCCCACATCAAATTCGTACACTCTGGGCGGCTATTCTCCTGCCCTAACCGTGTGAGGGCCAGGTACCAGACAACTAGGGACAGCCCTTTAGCCCCAGCCCCCAGTGACTCCTTCAAATTAGCCATTGCTAAGTCTGTTTGCCCCGCCTCATCTGTTTCTTCATATGGAAACCGCAATAAAGCCTCTTGACCCTGCTTTCCCCTTGCTTCTTCTGCCTCCTGACTGGCCCTGGTGCCCACGGTGTCACGACATGGCCCCTTTCTTTTGGGACCTATGAGTATAACAAACTGTCTTTAAAAAGTTAATCAACTAATTATTATTTTAAAATTAAGACTATTTCTTACGAGCAGTTCAACGTCCACAGCAAGATTAAGGGAAAGGTACACAGATTTCCCATGTACCCTCTGCCCCGCACATTTACAGTCTCCCCCACTGTCAACATCCCCCCGCCCCCAGCCCAGAGGGGTACATTTGTCACAATTGATGAACCTACGTTGACCCAGAGTCCATGGTTTACGTTACTGTTCACTCTGGGTGGTGTGCATTCCATGGGCTTGGACAACTGTATAATGACATGTATCCACTATCATGATATTACACAGAGTGTTTTCACTGCCCTAAAATTTCTTTGTTGCTTAATCTATTCACCCACCACCAATCCTTTGTAACCACTGATCTTTTTCTTGTCTCTGTAGTTCTGCCTTTTCCAGAATGTCGTTTAGTTGGAATCTCACAATATGGAGCCTTTTCCGATTGGCTTCATTCATTTAAGTTTCCTCCATGTCTTTTCATGGCTTGATAGCTCATTTCTTTTTAGCACTGAATGACACTCCATTGTCTAGATGTACCACAGTTTATTTACCCATTTACCTACTGAAAGACATTTTGCTTCTTTCCGAGTTTTGGCAATTTTGAGTAAAGCTGCTATAAAAATCCGTGTGCAGGTTTTTGTGTGGTTGTAAGTTCTCAACTCCTTTGAGTAAATACCAAGGATTGTGATTGCTGGATCATATGGTAAGGGTATGTTTAGCTTTGTGAGAAACCACTAAAGCGCCTTCCATAGTGGCTGTACTGTTTTGCATTCCCAATGAGAGTTTCAGTTATCCCACATCCTCTCCAGCATTTGGTGTTGTTAGTGTTCTGGATTTCGGCCTTTCTAATAGGTGGATAGTAGCATCTCGTTGTTTTTATTTACATTTCCCTGATAACATGATGTGGAGCATCTTTTCATATGCTTATATGCCATCTGTATCTCTTCTTTAGTGAGGTGTCTGTTGAGATCTTTGACCCAATTTTAAGTTAGGTTGTTTGTTTTCTTACTGTTGAGTTTTGAGTTCTTTGTATATTTTGGATAACAGTTCTTTATCAGATGTGTCCTTTGCAAATAATTTCTCCCAGTATGAGGCTTGTCTTCTCATTTTCTTGACATTGTCTTTTGCAGAGCAGATATTTTAAATTCTAACGAAGTCCAGGTTATCAGTTATTACTTTCATGGATTATGCTTTTGATGTTTTATCTAAAATGTTATCACCATACCCAAGGTCATCTGGGTTTTCTCCTATGTTATGTTCTAGGAGTTTTATAGTTTTGTGTCTTATATTTGGATCTGTGATCCATTTTTTCCCCAGATCTTTATTGGAGTATAATTGCTTTACAATGTTGTGTTAGTTTCTACTGTACAACAAATGTGATCCATTCTGACTTAATTTTTGTGAAGTGTGTAAGGTCCGTGTCTAGATTTTTTTTTCACATGTGGATGTCCAATTGTTCCAGCACCATTTGTTGGAAAGACACAAACTATCATTTTCAATGGCAATCATCACCTGATCGATTGGCTGTGTTGTACCTAAATAATATTAAAATCTTTATTTAAAAATAGAGGGTCTTGGGTCTTCCCTTGTTGCCTAGCAGTTAAGACTCCAAGCTCCCAATGCAGGGGGCTTGGGTTTGATCCCTGGTCTGGGAACTAAGATCCCGCATGCTGCACGGTGAGGCCAAAAACCAAAACCAAAACCAGAGGGTCTGATTTTTATTTAGCTGGAATAGGATGCCACTTCTGTTAACAGCAATGCCTCTGCTGTCCAGTGTCCACATTTGCTGGTTTGTTCAGCCCCCAGGCCTGCCCCTAAATCTTGGGGGCCTAGGATGCAACCTGTCCCCAAGGAGGGAGTGGTGACTCAGAGCTGGATGATGGACAGGGAGGTCAGCTCCTCCCCAGCCACACCCAGAGCCATGGGCACCTCCAGAAAGCACCTGTAACCACACTCTCATTGGCCTGAGGAGAATTCCAGGTTCTCCCTTCCCACCTCAGCTTCTGGTTTCTCTTCATCCGCTTTCTCTGATGTCTGTGCTCTGGTGCCGTATGTGTACTCTCCCCCTCTACCTAATCATCTGCCTGGCTTTGAAAAATTTATGGAAAGCCCCCATTAGCATTTTAAAGTTATTTTTCATGTAGGTTCTGCACATTCCTTGTCAGTTTTATCCTTAGTTTTGTTTTGACTTTTTTTGATTGCTGCTTTTAAAATGGGACTTTTTCTTTCATTATATTTTCAAATTAGTTGTGTGTATATAGCAAGCTATTGATTTTCATATATAAATTTTTATAGCTAGCCACATTATTGAATTTTCCTATTGATTTTAACATTTTTTTTTTTTTTACTTGATTCTCTGGTTTTCCAGGTGTAGCGTCAATACTAGGTGCAAATAATGATAAATTTTCTTATTTATGATTATGACAGTCTCTCACAGTAATGTTAAGTTATAGCGGTGAGAGCAGGCACTCTTCTCCTGTTTGCTTGGCTTTTCGATTTGGTTTCTCATGAGGATTCTGCCTCTCTGATTCCCGTTTATGATCTGGGATACTGAACCTGAGTTATGACCTAGCGCTCTGGGCTCTCATTGGCTGGGAGTCAGAAGTGTTAGGGGGTCTGGAGGTTCTCAGAGCTTGGAATCCACAAGGCTGATGGACCACTTAATCGTCTCCACATCTCCAACACGTATCCCTGTCTCCCTCCCAACTTCTTTTTGGAACCTCCTCCAGCTTGACTTGTATTTTCAGGAGCTTAGCAAGTAATCTTAGGGGAAAGGAACCACAAAAAAGAAATAGTCACAAAACTACCATTAATTCAATGAATTGTATAATTAGGGAAACATCTTAGGGATGTATTTCTAAGTATTTTTGCACTTAAAAATTTTTTTTTAACCACTCAGCCACTTTTTGGGTGCCAGTGACAGAAATCAATATCAAATCAACTTAAATTAAAAAAAGAGAATTTCTTGATTCCTATAAGCAAGGTGCAGGGAGGCTGGGTTGCTCCTTCATGCCTCCTTCAAGGACTGATTTACCCCTAAAGCTGGTACCATGGCGTGGGCAGCTCTGGAGAGGTTGTCTTCAACATAATAACAGCCACCTATGGAGCTCATAGTAAGTCTAGGCACTAGTCTCAGCATGTGACATACATCCTCATTTAATCCTCAGCACAACCCTGTGAGGTGGGTGTGGTTACCCCCCTTTTACAGATGAGGAAATGGAGTCTTGGTGAAGAACCTGCACAAGCTCACAGAGCCAGAGAAGAGGTGGGCCTGGGAGTTGGAGTCATTTCCACCGAAGGGATTGGGCACTTCAGCTCTGTACACTCTCCTCTCTCTCCGGAGAGCAGAGAGAAAAGTGAGCTCCTCCCACCAACTCCAGTTGGAAACATTCCTGAGCGTGGGCTCTGATTGGCCTGGCTGGGTCATTTGCCTATCCCTGGGCCAATCACTGTCGTCAAAAGGACCAGTTACTAGGGTTAGTCCAGCTTGAGTCACATGCCCATCTCAGGGCTATAGAGAACCAAATGGGAAGGAGCCATTTCCCAAAGAAGGCCGGGAAATACTAGTTTGTGCAGACAAAATAATACACATCCTTTCCAGCTCCCACACCCAAACCCTCTGCTCCAGGTAGGAGAGCCATCTTGATGCTCTGGGAAGAAGCCTGGCACAACCCTGCCTCCACATCTTTGTGCGTGCCGTTCTTTCTTTCTGAAATGTCCTTTTCACCTAAGTCCTGGGTACCATGTCCCTTCTTTCTATGTGTAGTGCCTTTCCTTAGATAGCATCAAGCTTTCTCCCTGCTGATTTTGGGGAGTAGCTCTGTAGACGTCTCCAACCGTTTGACAAATGAGAAGGTGATTCTATTTTCTTGGGGAAAAAGAAAAGCTTCCTCCACTCACTCTTCTAAGATCTTGCTCACCCCTTCGAACTTTCCAGCTAGTGGAACTTAGTTGGGAGTTGAAGTAGTTTCGGGTGCCTGAGCAGGAGATTAGCATACACCGCCCCAGGCAAAGACACCACTGGAGCGCTCCATCTGTTTTGCCAAGTTCCGTTGTGTAAGTGACAGCTGAGGGTATCTTTTAAGAAACGTAGTGTTTGTGAGTGATGTGTCTTAATAGAAGAACAATGAGACACGCCAGCAGGCAGAACTCATTTTGTGGGAGCAGGTTTTTTGCGGGAGGGTAATTTGGAGGTTTCGGGATGTGTAGGACGAATGGCAGTCTGGGTGGGGTGCTGGGTTAGGATGATGACAGGAGGGATCTTTTCATTTGTGAAGCATTGTTGGCAGCTGAGACTCCTCTGGGTGCCTGTCAACAGGCAGGGTGGACTCAAGATTCTGGAGAGACCACCCTGAAGGGTTTGCTGGGGCCGCTCCCCCCTCTTCTCCCATCAGGTGAGAGACCACCCTATGTCTGACCCACTTGTGACGCTGGATAGTATCCTCAGCTTGGGAGCAGTCATGCTCATGTGGTCAGTGTGGTGGTTGTAAAACATGGTTCCAGACTTTCTCGGCACTCTTTCTGTAAGAGGTGGGGTCTGTGTCCCTTCCTGTTGATTCTGGGCAGAGTGTGACCACCTTGGCCAATAGAATATAATGGAAGGGCTAGAAAAGGCCATGAGGCCTCCTCCTGGTCCTCTCACAATGCTCACCCTCCTGAGACCCCCTCTTGGGAAGCCCCCTGCCATCGTATTGTGAGAAATCCAACCCATGTGGAGCGGCCACATGTAGGCAGGTGTTCTGGCAGATCCTCTGGCCATCTCAGCCCAGGTGCCAGACGTATGCCTGCAGAAACCAACTTGGAAGCCCCAGATTATCCGGAAGGAGAAAAAAGCCATCCCTACTGTGCCTGAATGCCTGACCCATAGAATCTGTGACCGAAAGAAAATGGGGCTGTTTTATGCCACACAGTCCTGGCTGTTTATTATAAAACAAAGATAACTGGAACAGTCAGAATCTCTTGGTATTAACTACAACTGAGGGCCCCAGGACCCTCTTCAGCTCTAATGCTGGAGAGTGATGTGTGTTCTGTGCAGAGTGGGGTTCTTTGCAAATCCTAGGATCCCAGGCTGCCTGGCATTATTTTATAAGCCTTCTAGTATTTAAAAAAAATGATGCCATCTTGCCCAGGAGTATTTTCCCAGCTTGGAGTCTGCTTTGACGTCTGGGCACTTTGCCCTACTCTATCAGCCTTGATGGAAAATTCCAGTGGACCTTTCTCTTCTAGCTATATTTACTTTCTGAGAAGCAAGATCCAACACATTATCCCCAGGGTTTGCCAATTTATATGGAAGGTTTGATCTCAATACCTTTCCTTCTCCTGTCATATTATTCATCTCCTGGTCACTGAATATGAAACTAGGTTTGATCTTTGAAGCTTCCAGGAGTTCTATTAGTCAATCAACAAACAGTAATGGAGTGACTACTCTTTTTTAAGGGTCTGTGGAAGAAATAAAGAACTATGTGACTTAATACACACTCTCAAGAGCTGCTAATTGATTTGGGGAAACAAGACACATACCTGGAAAGTAAAATAGCCCGAAGATTAAAATATTTCCAGCATTTAAGTAGTGTGTTTATCTGTGAGAATGGGTAGCAAGTACTTCTCACCTCTTTTGAGTCTGATGGAATCCAGGAGCCCCTTTTATAGTACATAAAATCAAAAAAGAAACCAAACATTCAAAACCAAAACCAAAGCAAATCTGTGGATGCAGTAACAGCTAATCTTCTGTATTACACATTAAATAAGATCTAACAGCAGTCTTATAACCACCATAATTTTGAAGTAACCATGAGTATAAACGACATACTGGAACCTGGGAGATACCTGCAACAACTGTAATATGGTACAAAATATCTGCGATTTCTATTGGTGACAAAAATCACAGGTACTATTAATACATCCCTGTGGGGGATGGGGAGGGCGCGCCTACACTTACAGCTGAGGGCGATGCTAAATTTTAATTAGAGGTTAGTACAGGCAAAATGGGTACACGGTCTTTAGCAAATTTAAAAACAATGGAAAAAATGAAGTCAACGTTGCTTTTGTTATCACCTTGCACCATCAATTTAAAATGATATCAGTGACAAAAACATTCTGGCAGGGGCCAAAGATTCCCACTGCCCCCCGCCCCCAACCACAGGATGCCACTGAGTAAGCATATAGTTTTTCCCTATCCAAGTTCATATACCCCTGAATTCTACCCACAGACCATCATGCCAGTCTCAGACTCTAGGTTACAAACTCCTGTTGTGTGTTGTGTCCTGGTTTAGGGTAGGGGCTTTGGAATTAGATAGGGCTGGGCGTGGGACTTCTCTGGTGGTCCAGTGGTTAAGACTCTGTGCTCCCAATGCAGGGGGCCTGGGTTCAATCCCAGGTCAGGGACCTAGATCCTGCATGCTGCAACTAAGACCCAGAACAGCCAAAAAAAAAAAAAAAAGAAAAAAAAGATAAGGCTGAGCTTGAGCCTGCTGTGCTACTGATGAGTTATATGACTTTGAGAAAACTGCTTAACCTCTTAGAGGATCAGTTTTCCTTCTCTGGAAAATGGGATGTAATAATGGCACCTTTCCCATCATTGTTGGGTGGATTCACAGAGATCAACAGGTGAGTGAAGTGGTTTGTATCAATATACTGTTGGTGGGAATGTAAATTGATGCCATCACTGTGGAAAACAAGATGGAGATTTCTCAAAAAACTAAAAATAGAACCACTATATGACAGCAATTCCAGTTCTGGGTATATATCTGAAAAAATAAAAAAAAAACTAATTTGACAAGATACATACACCCCAATGTTCATAGCAGCACTATTTACGATAGCCAATACCTGGAAGCAACCCAAGTGTCCATCGACAGGTGAATGGATAAAGAAGACGTGGCACATATATACAATGGAATACTACACAGCAGTTAAAAAGAATGGAATTTTGCCATTTGCAACAACTTGGGTGGACTTAGAGGGTATTATGCTAAGTGAAATAAGTCAGACAGAGAAACACTGCAACTGGCCAGTGAGGGAGCTCCATCAGTGGTGGTGGAGCTGGTGGTCATAGTAACGGTTGCTCTTCTCAATGACTCTAGGAGCGAGGTGCTGATGTCCTGCTTTACCAGCTGGGAAAACTTGGTCTTTACATCTGCTGAAGCGGGAGATGCCTGCTGCCCTGCTGTCCCCCACCTGCAAAGAATGGTTGGCCTTTCTGATTCGCTTTCCCTCTCTACCATCAATATCCTCCTGTCCACAGTGGGAGCTGCGTCACAGGCTCCAGCTACTAGCCCTGCTCAGGCTGGAACCAACCTGGGGTGAGGTGGATTCTCTCGGACCTACTGGTATGTAATATTAGGTTCTGCAGCCCATTGGGAAGGCAGCACTGACATTGCAAAGTGCAAGTCCCTCCTTACATGAAGCTTCTTGACCTTGAGGATCACTCCTCTGTTAGCACGTTTGAAATCCTCCTGGTCTGGGCTTCTCATCTGGCACTTGATGTACATGGGGCAGAGGTTGTTTTTCTTAGTCCAGCCGCTTTCCTCGGTGAGAGCATAAATGAACGGAGGGCATGGGAGGGCACGATAATTCCCCTGGATGGAAGGAACTTTTTATTTTCCTTCCTCCCTCTCCCGCTGACAGCCTGATACTTAGTAAGTGCTTGATGAACGCTCATTGGATGAATACACAAATCAGTAGGGGAAGGGACTGGCCGCAGGATCTAGGGGCACTTCTCAGAGCAGCCAGCTTTGGGCATTGCTGCTGCCAGCCCAGGGCTGCCTGTGTTGTGGTTTATCACAGAGCCCTTTCGCGTTCACGCGCGTGTTGGCATCACCAGTTCCTCCGTTTTGGAGGTTGACAGGGAGAAACGATCAGGTCAGAAATTCAAACAGTCAGTCAGGTGCGGTGTCTCCAGAGGTATGACGCTAAGAAAGGTGGCTTTTCCGCTTCACCTGGAGTGCAGCTGGGAGCTAATACCCCTGATGTACTGACCCTATATCCAGAGATTCAGATCTAAGTGGTCTGGGACGGGGTCCCCAAATTCCCGTCGACCCTGGCTGAGAACCACTGCCCACCACTAACATAGAGGGTGTCTAGGCAGAGCGGGGGCTTTCATGGGTCTGAGCATGGGATCCCCCACCCTCTAGCTAGTGATCCTGCATAAGTGAGGTAACCTCTTTGAGCCTCAATTCCCTCATCTGTAAAATGGGGGTGAGGATGGTACCCAGACTCTAGGGAGGCCAAGACGGTTGAATGAAACCATGCAATGTTCTTATGTGCACATCTTAAGTGCTCAATAAATGCCGTTATTATTATTCATTATTATTTTACTGACATGTATGGGTGAAGGTGGAGGAGAGGGTTTGGGCCATAAAGACGGCCCTGCCTTGATTGGTTCCTGTGCTGCGTTTTTGCGTAAATCTGGATCCAACAACCCAGCACGCACGGACGTCCTTGTGCAGTGCTGTGCTCGGGGACAGTTGGTGTGGCTGTCCCAGCCCCTCTGTCACAGCAGGTCACATGTCATTTATTATCCAGGCAGGAGGAATGTAAAGGCAGAGACTTCTGCACTTAAAGCATTTTTACTTTATTAAGAGCCTTTCTAATATAAAAAACGCTCACACAGTCACTTTCCACGGCAGCTGCATTACCATTATTTTCAACGCTCTGAGGACAAAATGAGATTAGGTGTGAGGAAGGGGCGAGGTAGGGTGAACATTCAAGGGCTGGATTTAAATCCAATTCTGCAGGTTGAGCCCGTGTTAATGCAATATAGGATTTGAAGGCAAGGGCCTCTGTGGCTTAACCCAAGGTTTCTCCAACATCTGGGTCATTGGCAATGTCATTGCTGCTTTTATTCTAACTGTATCAAGGGGATGCTCAGAGAGAGAGAGTGTGCTAATTCTTAATTCCCACAATTGCTTGCCTTTAAGGCATCAAATAGACACTCCTGCCAGGTAACCTTTCTTGATCACAGCAGACCTGAAATAGAAATGTTTTAACCCTTTCTGATGATTAGACAAGGCACAGAAACACACACCCCTGGTATCTTTCCACTTCAACAGATGAATTTCAAACAGGGGAGCTCAAAGATCAAAGAAGGACGTGCATTTAATTACCCCACTGCAGCCACACCTCTACTCAACCTGCTGGGAGGCCTCAAGAGCCAGAGCAAGGAAGCAGCACACGCATGCACCGAACACATATTCATCAAAGTGTTTTGTGCTGGGCCCTAGGAGTGGTTCAGTGATTGAGAACTCAGTCCCTTTCTAGAGGGAGTCCAGTGTTGATCATGTGAGAAAGTGTAATAAAAGATATGGCTATGACCAGGGCCTTAAGATTGCAGGGCAGATACTCTTCCCAGGCTGGCCTAAGAGCCACTATTAACATCTTTATCCTCTTCCTCCTCTACTCTATAGACTGGGGGAGTTACAGTGTCATTTCCTACCCTCTACTGCAACTAGAAGTGGTTGGTGGTGTAGTTTAGGGGCATGAATTGTTAAGTAGAAGCCTGCTGGTGGGTTTCAGGAAAACTTTTGTTTTCCTGACAAAAGAGGAAAAGAAGCTGGAAAGTAAAAATGATTTACCTGGAAAGCAAATATGATGCCTGGATGTGTGGCAGCCATCTTGCAACCATGAGGCAAAGAGCTTAAGACAAAAGCCACTGTCAAGCTGTTGTCTGGATATTGTGAGACCTTACAATCACCTCGCAGCTGCCTTCCTTGAGACTTCTTGTTATATGAGAAAAATAAATCCCTAAGCTGCTGTAAGTCAACTTTCTATTCCCTGCAGCTGAGTGTCATCTTGATGGACACAGAAAAGTACAGATGAAGTATGAGGGGACTGTCAAGGTGGGAGAGGTGAGTTGGCACAGGAGGGGGTTGGGAAAGGTTTCATGGAGGAGATGGTGGTGGCATTTGAGTTGGGACTTGAAAGCCTTTAGGGTTCAATGGGTAGAGATGGGTAAGGAAAGCTATCGCCTGAGCAGAGGCGGAAGCTGGCAAAATTGGTGAATTAGTGCTGTTTCTGCAAGTTGCAGAAACCAAACCCAAACTAGATTGAACAACAAGGACAATTGTTAAATCATGTGATTGGAAAGCCAAGGGTTGACTTGCTGCAGGCCCATCTGGATCCAGGAACATAAGTTATGTGGGCAGAAGTTTGTCTCATTGTCTTTTTAGCTCTTTCTCTCTCTGGCTTTGCTCTTAGAGAACTGTCTTTGAGTAGCAGACAAGATGACCGGCAGCAGGTTAGACGCACGTTCTCCCAGCTTAGAGAAAGACAAGTTTGGACTTACCTCCCCCCCACACCTCAGATCTTTATTGGAGTATAATTGCTTTACAATGTTGTGTTAGTTTCTGCTGTACAACAAAGTGAATCAGCTACGTTTATACATATATCTCCATATCCCCTCCCTCTTGAGCCTCCCTCCCACCCTCACTATCCCACCCCTCTGGGTCATCACCAAGCATCGAGTTGATCTCCCTGTGCTATGCAGCAGCTTCCCACTAGCCATTCATTTTACATTTGGTAGTGTGTATATGTCAGTGCTACTCTTTCATTTCATTCCAGCTTCCCCTTCCCTCCCTGTGTCCTCAAGTCCATTGTCTAGGTCTGTGTCTTTATTCTTGCCCTGCCACTAGGTTCATCAGTACTGTTCTTTTAGATTCCATATATATGTGTTAACATACAGTATTTGTTTTTCTCTTTCTGACTTACTTCACTCTGTGTGATAGACTCTAGGTCCATCCACCTCACTACAAATAACTCAATTCTGTTCCTTTTTATGGCTGAATAATATTCCATTGTATGTGTGTGCCCCATCTTCTTTATCCATTCATCTGTTGATGGGCATTTAGGTCCTGCCTATTGTAAATAGTGTTGCAATGAACATTGTGGTACATGCATCTTTTTGAATTATGGTTTTCTCAGGGTATATGCCCAGTAGTGGGATTGCTGGGTCATATGGTAGTTCTACTTTTAGTTTTTTCATGTTTGGACACTTACCGTTCATATATCAGGCCTCGGCAAGACCATCATTGGCCTTGCTTAGGTCATTTCTGACAGATGCAGCACAGATAAGGAATCTGAAAGGAGGGATCTCTCTGAGAGGGCAGCCTTAGCAGGGACCCTACCTGTAATGTCCTGCCAGGTATGACAGCTCCAAGGGGACTACAGGAAGTGAGGGACAGACGAGTTTCCCAAGGAACCAGAAGATCGTGGGTGGGTAAAACCCTGGTGACTGTAGTCCTTGATGAGCCATTTGCTCAGCTGCAGCTAGAGAGGGCAGCACTTGTCTCAGGGTCTTCTGATCCTGCTTGACTGAAATCGTGAGGAATGTGGGCTCAGAAAGGCAGGGCTTGCTGCGCTGTGTGGTCAGCCGCCCTCTAGGAGATACTACAAGATTCCCTATGAGGCCAGCCTCTCTGGACATCTCTCCCACATTTATCACCTTTTTTTTCCTCCTTCACCTGCCCTCCAGGTGGACACATGGCAATTTTCTTACTGGTAAGGACACATCCCTCTCTCTCTCTCATTCTGTCTCACATTGAAGCAAAGAAAGGTGCACGAGGGATGGGAGAAGCCGTAAATCCTAGGCTGCTTACTTTACCTCTGGGCTGAAACAGAACCAAATGTGGCTTGGGAAGCGCAGCGTCCAGCGTCCTACATCGCCTTGCTCCCTTTTACACTGGATGGAGGCCCCTCTCATGACTCATCTCCCAGGAACCCCTGGGGGCCTGGCCTCTGGAATTGCTGGTAGTTCCTCCCCGGACAGAGACATCAACAGCAGAAACAAAACCACTGCTCTGTGACCAGCTGGAAACCTTTCAGGGCAGAGACTCTCCGGCTTAGGTCATTAGGCGAAGAATGGAGCTTTGTGCAGCGCAGGAGAAAAACCTGATTTGGAAGCTCTAAGTTTCTTTGTTTCTGTTCCGCTCCAGGAACCCCCCTACTCTCACTGCACTCCTTTGCCATTAAATGAGTCGAGAAACCAGTCTTCTTCCAGCATTCATTCCACGACTATTTATTGAGCTCTCATTATGTCCCAGACATTCTTCTTGGTAACCTTTCTTTGTCGAACAAAGACTCCCCCACTACTTTTGGCCACTAAAGGCAGGAGGTGCCCTCTACCTCTGCGTGAAAGTGACTGTTCTGAATTCAGTGCCTATCTTCCCCCTTCCTCCTGCCTCTGAATCCAATCCTTCCTTTCCCCCTTACTCCTGTTCTTTTTTCTCCGTGACCTCTGGCTCCCCATTGGCCTTTGGAAAAATTCCATTGTTTGTGATTGTTTTCTTTTCCCTTTATTATCTACAAATCTCTTACTCTTGTTGTAGTTTGCCTTCTCATACACCTACTGGCTCTTAGAGAAATACATCTACTTGGAGGCAGCAAACGTAGTGGAACGAACAGGCAATTCAGATGCAAGTGCTGGCACCATCACTCATTACTGTGACCTTGGGCCAGTGATTTAAGCTCTCTGAGTCTGTTTCTTCATCCGGACAATGGGTATGACATTAACACCTACCCGTAGGGATTGAGTGAGATGATTTTTGGGAAAGCACGATGAAGGCATTTCGTGTCTGTGGACTGTGCAGAAGGCGACTTTAGTCCTGACTGCAGCAAAGGGATGTTCATACACACACTGGGAACTGTCCCTCACGTCCAGCCTCAAGATTTGGGAAAGCTCTTCCTTTACAGCGCTTCCCATCCTGGTCCCAGAGCAAGATGTTAGAACCTGACTGAGATGTTTTCTGGATGAATTGCCCCCAAACATTCAGGGTTTTATGTTTCAGAAAGTCTGAACAGGCTGGAATGTTAATCTCCCTTCTGCCACGCCTAGTCTCATTTTGGAAATGGACTTAAAGTCACATTTTTGAGATTCCGAATGTGTGACCCCCCTGAGCTACCTGGAGTGTTTATTTGCTGCTGTTTATAACCTGGGCTCCTGACCCAGGTTCTCCTGCAGCTCAGATTCACCCGAAGACCCTGAGCTCACCCCTGTCATCTCCCCTTTCTGGCCTCTGGTTTGGTGTCACGTCTCTTGGTTTCTGACTTAGACTGGGCGTCTCTCAGATGCCTTGGCTACTGACTGTACATCCTGTGATTCTTATCCTGCCTTTCCTTCCACAAGCCTTTTAGGTGGTCTAAATCTTTTTGGAACTTTCTGGTAGGAAGGCTGTCATATACCTATTCCTTCCTTGACCTTAAGCAGTACTGCTCTCCTTTTACTTGAACCTGTGAATTCCAACTGAATTTGTTATGCTCCCGTAAGCTTACTTTATTTACCTGTGCATAGGACACATTCTTTACTTTCTCCAGAAATATATACTATATACATAACATATCATTTGGTTCTATTTTACATAATGTATAATATTTGATATACTATATTGTATATAATACATACAATATATAACATTACATGCACAAGTTTCCCTGTGAGTCTAACACGTTGGTTTTAGGGCTGCATACTTGGAAGGCTGAAAATAAAGAGGTAAAATAATGGGTCATGCTACCCCCTAGTGGCAGACATGGCAACACACATCTCAGCAAAGGTGAAAGTTTTATATTCTCTTCTTATCAAAAGTAAAAAACCAGAGACCACATAGATGAACATAGAATTTAGGTAATCCCCCTTATGTTATAGATTTAAAATGTATTTCTGCTGCTATCTGTATTTTACAGATACGAAGATTTTTTTTTGAGCTCTGTAGTTTTAGTCTTCTGTTTAGGGATAACAGACTATTATTGCATAGCCAATGTTTTCCCATACAGTTGATATTTTTTTTTTTTTCAAAAAAACAAAAAAATCTTTCTGTATAATTGAGATGTGTCTTACACCCCTGGGCATTTCCCATGCTGACAGATCAGATCAGGTCTTCTACTGGCTCTGGTGCACAAGCAGCCTTTGCGTGCCCCCCAATGGCTGCTGTGAAGTCAAGGACTCTGAGCATCTGCCTCCAGGTTGTCTTCCACTGGATTCCAGCAGGCAGCTGGGCAGCCCGGATTGGGTTCTTAGCTGCCGCTCAAGCTTCCTCTGGTCCCTTTATTTATTTATTTACTTGGTTGCACCAGCTCTTAGTTGCAGCAGGTGGGCTCCTTAGTTATGGCTTGAGGGCTCCTCTGTTGCGGCATGCAAACTCTTAGTGGAGGCATGCATGTGGGATCTAGTTCCTTGACCAGGGATCGAACCCGGGCCCCCTGCACTGGGAGCATGGCGTCTCAACCACTGTGCCACCAGGGAAGTCCTTGTTCCCATTTTGTCACTTCCTTTGAGCATCTCCACCTGCTACCTCCCCTCCCCCTCCCTGCCATCCTGGGGCCCAGGCCTAGGACCCTGGCAATAGACATAAATGATCCTCCAGCGGCAGACCTGACCCTGCAGCACCTGATGGCGGTCCAGGCCTCAGCCACACTGAAAATATTTAACACTCACAACACACCAGAGCAGGGGAGGGCAGACTTCCTGAAAAGGGCCAGAGAGTAAGACATGTGGCCTCTATTGTCTCTGTCCCAACTCTTCAGTTCTGCTGTTATTGGGTCAAAGCAGCCACAGGCAACACAGACACGAATGGGTGTGACTATGTCCCAATAAAACTTCCTGAAGGCACAGATTTGAATTTCATCTAATTTTCATGTGTCATGGAATGTAATTTCCCTTTTGATTTTTTCCAACCATTTAAAAACGCGAAACTCATTCTTAGCTTGCCAATGGTATAAAAACAGGCTACAGGCTGGAGTTGGCCCGTGGGCCTTGGTTTGCTGACCCTGTTGTCAGAGTGAGTATTCCATCACCTCTTTCTAGCTGATGGCAATTTTCCTCACAAGCGGAAACAACTGGATTCAGGACTCTATTCTATTCAGTTTCCAAGATAAGACACAGTTCAGAAGTAGCTAAATTTTTTGTCAATTCCAAACAGACACATATTTATTTAGGTGTTTGGAACTACTTGACCGAGCCAGCATTTTATTTCCTCAAAAGAATTTGTTGATCCACTGGAAATTCTCTTTGAAAAACAGCCTCATAGATGTTTTATAAAAGTCTAATACAGAACGTTTGGGGCCTCACTCAGTCACCTCCGCATCCTTTTCTCTCTGTGTCCATATCTCTGTCCCTTTTCTCCTTTCTTCTTCCTAACTAGCTGATTATATAATTAAACATTTCTTCATTTAGAGCCCTTTAATCATCCCATCGCCCTCCTGTGGCTTCTTCTATTTCCTTCTGAGACAAGGTGCCCAGGACTGAATGGCAGTCAAGGTCAAGGCACCCGCAGTTGTGCGACACACAAGCACCATTACCATGGCGTTTGTGCCTCCTTAATACAGACTAATAGCTCATTCTCCTTGGTGACCTCCACTGAGCACGGGGCAGTCATCTTCTGTACGCTCTCTGTGATAATTTCAAGATCTTTTCCTTAGGAAGTGATCACTAATTCAGGGCCCATCAGTGATCATAAAGAGCTTAAATTGCTCTTTTAAGTGTGAACTGCCTCCCGTGGGCCATTTAATTTACCAGGTGTCCCCTGGCTCTGCTTGTCCCAGACCAGCCGCTGTCCCTGCCCTTGTTAACTCTGTGTCCATGTCTTCCTTTGGTCCAGTGGGGAGAGGTGGAACTTACACTTGGGAATGAACAGGTGTGCTGCTACTCACCCACAAAGCAAGGCATTCATGATGGATTTGATCGGATTGAAAGTGTTTTGAGCCCAAGGATGTTGTCTTGGGAGGATTTTCGGGAGGTCAGATGATCCTAGATAGTGCTTGGAGTTGGTTTGCTTCTGTTCAAAGAAAACCCAGGGATTTTACTTTACCTGAAATTGTCTCAGTTTGGGGATTTTACTGGGTTTTCATAATTTGCCACTCTGGAGAACTTCTGAGACAGGGCTCTGCCCAGTTGACTAAGTTTTCAGCCATCCCCAATTGGTAATTGTTTAAGATGTTTAAATATGCAAATTAAGTTGGTAAGTTTTGAATATGGATTGTAATTAGATAATAGTATTGTATTAATGTTCAGTTTCCTGAATTGGATAATTGCCACTCTGATTAGGGGAGAGAATGTCCTTGTGCTAGGGAGATGCATGCTGATTTAGGGGTGGAGGGTCATGATGTTGGCACCTTATTTCAAATGGTTCAAAAATACATTTGTATATACGTATATAATGTGTATACTAATGCTTACATAAGCACACACATACACATAGGCAGATAAGGCAGATATGGCAAAATATTAATGATGAATTAGGTGAAGGGTGTGAAGATGAAGTGATGAAGGGTGAATCTAGGTGAAGAGGATATGGGAGTTCAGTTGTAAAATTTTTGCAGCTTTTATGTTGGTCTGAAGTTCTTCGCAAATGGACAGTTTAATTAATTAGGATAGTGGAGCCGTGGTCATGACAGCACCTGAGACGTTTATAGCTGGCTGACCTGGCCCCGCCTGCCCCCAGTGCTCCTTGGTGTGCTCCTCCTCTACCCCGCCCAGCGCATGCTCCTACTCTTCTGCTCCCTGTCCCCACTGGTCTGCCCCATCTGAGTCAAAAGTCATCAAACATGAGCTGAGCACCAGTATGTGTCAGGCACGGGCAGGCACAGGGGAGTGGAGATGTTGTCCCCATTCTCAAGGAGCCACATTACAACAGGGAAGACAGAAACTAAACAGAGAATCACAAACAGCAGTAAAGGAGAAGTGCCAGTTGCTGAAGGAAGCATGTCATAGGGTCTAACCCATCTTGGGGCTCAGCAGAGCTTTCCTAGGGAAGTGGAATTTGAGCCCAGAGCTATAGGATGGTGGGGATGAACTTGGCAAAGAGAGGGTGGCAGAGGGACCAGTGTGTGTATATGGGGCTTGATGGGCATGTTGGAGGTGTGGAAAGATGCCCAGCCTGGCTGGAGAAGAGAACAGGGCAGGGGCAGAGGGGATGGGAGAAGCAGGGAGACCACTTGGATAATTTATTTTTCTTTCTTCTGAGAGCCTGGGGAGGCAGGAGGCCATAATGCCATGATTAGCTTTGCATTGTTGAAAAAAAAAAATTCCCTCTAGCTGCAAGGTAGAAAAGTGGGAAAAGCATGACTGGTGGTGGGGAGAGAGGCTAGGTGGCCACTGCAGCAGTCCCATGAGCAGCGATGCTTTCCTGGACTGCATGGGGGCTGTGCCGACAGAGAGAACTGGGTAGATATCAGAGATATATAGGAGGTAGGCTTGGCGGGACTTGGTGATTGATAGGACAATCCCATTCTGATGTCCCTTTATTGAAAATTTTCTCTGTTTTTCCTTTTGGTTTATAGATCTGGTTGGAAAATACTGTTTGTTTTTTTTTTCAAAAAGCATTTGCAGATATACCCATTTACATGCTAACTCACATATAAGGAATCTAAAAATGGTACTGATGAACTCAGTGACAAGCACAAGGACGCAGATACAGAGAATGGACTGGAGAACTCGAGGTATGGGAGGGGGCAGGGGGTGAAGGGGAAACTGAGACAAAGCGAGAGAGTAGCACAGACATGTATATACTACCAACTGTAAAATAGATAGTCAGTGGGAAGTTGTTGTATAACAAAGGGAGTCCAACTCAAGGATGGAAGATGCCTTAGAGGACTGGGGCGGGGAGGGTGGGGGGGACTCGAGGCGGGGGGAGTCAAGGAAGGGAGGGAATACGGGGATATGTGTATAAAAACAGATGATTGAACTTGGTGTACCCCCCCCCCCAAAAAAAAAAAAAGCATTTGCAGATATACCCATTTACATGACATCGACTAATTGTCTTACTGTGTCTGCCTGAGATGAATGAATATTCCTTGTGCAAAGACGATGTTTTATCTTGTTGAATAAAATTGTGCTAATTAGGAATTGGGAGCTACCCATCTCATACATTTAAGAAACTAGAGATGTGGAAGTAGAAATTAATGTAGTTTTAAAACAATCTATTGCACTTAAGAAATTGCACATGAGACAGTAGGGTTTATATTGGAAGATACTAATATTGACAGGGAAGAGGTCCTGTATGATGCAATCACAATTCTGACAAATAAATGCCATGGTTCTTTTCCATGCCAAGGATGATTTACAGTTATAGTCATACATGGTTCTCTTTGATTTATGGCATCCTGTTAGCCATGGAATTACTTAGCAGGATCAGTTTGGCTTGATGTAAGATTTTTTTTCCTCGCCTAGAAAAAATTTTGGCCTGAAGAAAAGATGACATTAATTTAGGAATAGTGGAGTTATCATTGAGTTATCAAAATAAATCTGAGGACATAAATCAATTCTATTGCAAAGAGAATGCTAAATCAATAAGTCCAGAAAGACTTATTGTTCTCATGGCCATCACTCAAGCCTTCTTCAGTAGATTCCTCAGCCATATGTTTAATTGAAATGATAATGTAGGTAACTTTGGGTAAATCCACAAATCCTGACTTTGATATGGGGTTGTTCAAGGTAATGGAAATGATTTGGCCAGGCTGGCTTTCTCCTTCAGATTCAGGAGGGTCCATGTGGGAGGACATCACATCTTCCTATGTCCTGGAGCTTCCGTCTGGGCAGATGATGGCTCAACAGTTTTGTTTGTTTGTTTGTTTGTTTGTTTGTTTGCTGCGCCACACAGCTTGTGGGATCTTAGTTCCCTGACCAGGTATTGAAACTGGGGCCACAGCAGTGAAAGCACTGAATCCTAGCCACTGGACCGCCAGGGAATTCCCGGCTCAGTAGTTTTAAGTCACTCCTTTAAATTTAATTTACAAATTTAATGCACGAATAAACTGATCACAGTATTAAGGGGACATTAAAAAGCATTACTCATAGTTAACACCCTGACATATTGGAAACTATTATGCTGAACTGTAATATCTATTTCTGTGTCATCTCTCTCACTTAAAGGATTTGAGCCATTGAGGGCAAGAGTCTTTTATCTTAGTATCCCCTAGATCTTGTTTAAATGCATGGATAATTTTACATAGGTGTAATCAGAACTGTATCAGTTAGCTTTTGCCATGTAACAAACAACCCCAACACTTAGTGGCTTAAAACAATGATCCTTTTATTTGCTCATGATTCTGTGGGTCAGATAGGTGGTTCTTCTGTTCTTGGCTGGGACTGGATAGTCTAGGATGGCTTCACTCACATGTCTGGCAGTTGATGATGACCCTGGGAAGATGGTCACCTGTCTCATTATCTAGTAGGCAGTTCACATGATGGCAGAAGAGTACCCATCAGTGGGGGGTGGGGGTGGGGTGGGGTGGTAATTGTCAAGTACTGGTGCAAGTACTATCTAGTCTTTGCTTGTGTCACATATGCTAATAGTCCCTTGACCAAAGCCAGTTACATGCCAAGCCTGTATGTGAGAGGTGGAAAAAGAGATTCTACCTCTTGATGAGGGGAGCTACAAACATTGTGGCCTTTTTCCAATATGCTGTAGAAATATAAGTAAAATTGTATTTTATGCTTTTTTCCTTAACTATAGATGCTTCCTTTTGTTACTTTTTTTTTAAAAAGCTAATATAGTGACTATTTACCATGTGCTAATTGCTTTAGAAATATGAAGCATTTAATCCTCAGACAACCCTAAAAGGATGGTAAAACTATTATCCCCATGTTACTAATGAGGAAATGGAGGCTCAGAGACATCAAGCAACTCACTGAATGTCACACAGCTAGTAAGTGGGAAAGGAGAGATTGTAGCCCAGATCTCTCTGGCTCGAGAACCTTCCTCAGCAGACTTTTCATGATGACTACTACTTCCCTCTTGTTCGGTATTTAGACATTGATAATTTTTTGAAGTTGTAGGAAATATCACCAGGAAGATTTCCTAAGCTGTGTGCGAGACTGGCCCTCCACTCCCATGCCTTCCTTACCCAGGAGTAACTTGAGCTTTGTAGAAAAGCCATGCCATCTCCTGAGTCCACCAAATAGAACTCCTTCTGACTTAGAGTAACTTTGATGTTTGTGTTTCCCCTAGGCCATGGAGGTGAAGTGGTGATGGCTAGATTCTGTCAAACCCTAAATTAAGGGTCTGGGCGCCATCCTGTGTGACTGGATGGTGCCCGGGCAGGCAGAGCATTGCAGCAGGTCTCACCTAAGCACTCCAAGTAGTCTGGGAATCTTTATTTCTTGCCTCCTCTTCCTGGATCAAGTATCTCCCAAGCGATATCATGGAATTATTCAGGTATCCTCTCGCCTTCCCCTGTCTGCCATCTTCCTGTGATTGATCAGGTGACTCTTGCTTCCTGGTGGATCCAAGCTGATCAGACCATGGGCTCAGGGTATGTATTGGAGAAGGAAGGGCCAGGCTCAGGAACCCCAGGCCTCAAATGGGTGGGATTCAGGATAAAATAATGGAGTTGTTTACATATAACTGTTGGGCTAGAAAGATCATATGTGAGGATTTACACAGACACTTAGGAGGAACCTTCAGAGATATCCAGAAGGTTGGCTAGGAGCTCAGAGGTGTTTCTCCACACCTTAACCACCATTTCAAGTAACTGGGCCAAAAGCAGGTGTAAAGGAAAAACCACACTCTTTCTGTGTTTCTCCTTTACTCACACAATACTACCACACTCACAACACTTCTGACACCCATCAAGCAATTCTGCAGTACCAGCTGGGCCTCCTACAACTCACTTCAATCCTGACACCAACCGGAGTTATTGTGGACCCCACAGGTTAAAGGCTCAGTCCCGTAAGAGCCCTGCTTCAGATGCCAATCACAAATTGTAGGTCTCCAGGTTACCCACAACTTCTGTCCCACGTTACAAATTGGAGGTTCCCATCACCCTCCTCCTTGGCTTCGATTGTTTGCTGGAAGAGCTCACGGAGCTTAGGGAAACACTTATGTTTACCAGTTTATTATATAATAAAGGATATAGTAAAGGATACAAATGAACAGTCAGATGAAGAGGTACATAGGGTGAGGTCTGGAAGGGTCCCGAGTGCAGGAGCTTCTGTCCTTGTGGAGCTGAGCTGTGCCACCCTCCTGACACGTGGATGGGTTCACCAACCTGGAAGCTCTCCAAATCCTGTCCTTTTGGGATTTTTATAGAGGCTTCATCACATAGGAATGATTAATCATTAACTCAGTCTCCAGGCTCTCTTCCCTTCCTAGAGAGTGGGGGTTGGGTGGGACTGAGCGTTCCAACCTTCTAATCATGGTTTGGTCTTCCCAGTGACCAGCCCCCATCTAGGAACTATTCAGGAGTTGACTTGTTAGAATAAAAGACACTTCTATCACCCAGGAAATTCTGAGGGTTTAGATACTCTGTGCCAGGCATCCGGGACAGAGACCTATATATCCTTAGATATACTTATATCATTTCAAAGTAAGCAACTTCCTTAAGACCTAAAACCCATGTACATGAATGTCTCAAATGCACATCCTTTGCATTTGAGAAAAAAGTCCAGCCGCCACAGATCTGTTTTTAGGCACATTTCAGAGGTGCATTGGAGCTGGCTCACACCAGCTTGTTTATCGTACAACTTATCATCAAATTTTCAGGAATTTTGTGAGCCAGTTGTTAAACATGGCCATTATTAAAAATTAAATTATATACACTTACAATTAAATTATATTAAAAAAGTAATAAATACTCAAAACCCATCACTTCCTGTTTATTTTACATTTTAGTATTATCTGTGCTTTTCAGGTTATTTATATTTATTTTATCAGTATGGTGGAATTATTATACCATCATGTGCTTCTTCGAATTTCTTCCCAATAGCATTCAAGGCATCATCTTGGTAGCTTGGAATCAGCCATGGGGGGAGTATTTACACCCTGGAAATCTGCAAATACTACAAATTAGGGTTTGATTTTTTTGTTTTGTTGACTGGTTAGACTTAAGCAAATAATGGAGAAAATGTGAGTAACGCATATTAAACCTAAAAAGTGTGTCGTCTGTATCTGTTACATTGAGAATAGTCCAAAAAATGGAGGAAATTCTCCTAGTATATGAAACTGTTGTCTGATTCAGTAAGGAGGTCACTCACATGGTTGATGAGCAAGTGAAGTTCTGACATCCGTCTTCATCATTTCACTTTCTTCTTTCAAGTTAATGGAAAGGAAACTATCCATGAACATTCATGCTGTAACTACAGTAGTTTGTCATTTGTAACCATAGGTTGACTATGGATACAGGCAGGGGTCTCCAACCCCCGGGCTGTGGACTGGTACTGGTCCACAGCCTGTTAGGAACCTTGTTGCACAGCAGGAGGTGAGCAGTGGAAGCTTCATCTGCGGCTCCCTATTACTCCTCATCGTTCGCATTACTGCCTGAACCATCCCCCACAGCCACCCCATCCCCCATTCCCCCACCCCGGTCCGTGGAAAAATTGTTTTCCACAAAACTGGTCCCTGATGGCAAAATGGTTGGGATGCAGGGACCTGGCAAAAGTTGAGAAAACATTGTGTGAGTCCATTGGCTACATGGGATTTACAATAAAGGGTAGTGTATAATTTATTATTGATAAATGAGTGCTGTACATCCTTTATATCAGTGAAATTTATGTTGATTTATAAACATAGTATAGCCATATATGCACACATTTTTTTCCCTAGAGAGAAGTTATTAAACATTTACCATCACCCCATCAGCATGTCCCCACCACTCTCTTACTGGTCACATATGAGAAGTTGGGGGATTTTCCTTGTCAGTCTCTACACTTGAGAACACCACCTGTCTTCTTATCCTTGGCTCACTCAGTCACAGGGGGCCCTGCAAATCATCAAATTCCACCTGCTGAGGAAGGCCAAAGGCCAACAAATGACTTCCCTACAATCCGAAGACTTTCCTACAAATAATTGTAACATAAGGAGGTAGAGGACGTAGTTAGCATTTCTTGGGTCTCCTGTAAGTGAATGTCTTCTTCATCATGAATGTCTTGTCCCTTTACATGTTATCAAAGTAACAATGGCAACAAGCATTTATATGGGTTCTCATTTACTAAGCACATCAGAGTTTATTAACTTATTTCATGCTTCTCAAGCTTCCTCTGTTTCTTTATTTTAGAAATTCTAGTAACTCATGTATTTACTTATAATACTTCCCGTTACAGTATTATATGTAGTTTGGCGAAGCAAATATTCAACACATCCATGGATTTCTCTGTTTCTATCAATTCATGTGCAACTGGAGAGGGGGAATATTTATCACTGCTTTAGATGCTAGCTAGCTCATTCCTCTCCATGATGTTATTGTCTCTTGGATGTGGTATTAAAGGCGTTTACTTGCTATTTCCTACACTGGTATACCAAATCTGCAGTGAATTCAGGGCAGGAAACAAAAACCCCTTAAGGGGATATTAATGGTTCCAGTGGAAAGAGTAATCCCACTTGCCAAAAGTAAGTATGATGTAGTTGTCTTTGACTCTATTTCTCTCTTGGGGGTATCGGATGGAGAAGGGTATCGGGAGTGCAAGGGGGAGGAGAGGGGAGCAAGCAGCTGTCTCAAGGATTATGGACAGAGTTCCTGACCATTTTCTAAACATTGTTACTGTTTTAGCTTTCATCATGATGGAGGAAAACACCATCAAACATTCTCTTTGCTGTTGTGATCAACATCATAGCGTGTATGATGGAAAATTCTCATAGAGTAAGGTATGAATTAACTCAGAAGCAGGTGGCAACTCATTTGTAATAGTTCATGCCTGCTAACAACAATTAGACGAGGTGTCTGCAGCACCCAGGAAGTTTGGCTATGACCCAGTTAACGTGATGGATTTTCAGAGCTACTCAGGATCTCTCAGACCTGAAAAATGGGCATTTGGGACTAAAAACTGATTTGATGCTCTCTGATGATCAAACAAAATCAGATTGTTATCAAATCTTAACTCCACTTCATGCAGTGTGAGCTTGGATTGTCTACAATAGCATCCTTGGCACGCTTGGGAATGAAAAAATTCAATTTCAAAAGTAAACACAGAGAACAAAAATAGTTCAGAGGACTGCTTAGGCTAGAACAAAGCCCTGCTAATTAGGGGCAACAAATACAGCTGAAGGTGGCAGAACTGAAGTAGTATTTTACACAGCAAAGACTGCCAAATATATTTTTTCAGCAAGATTTACTTTTTTCTCTTTAGTTATTGATTACCTTTGCGAAGGAGAGAATATTGACATGTGCAGAAGACCGGAACGAGTTGAAATAGTTTTAGATAGAGTATCTTTGGCAGGTCTTCATGTTCTGATTTAAGTGGGAACCACTGTGGGTTCTGAAATAGCTTCTATAACCAGTTTCATCACAGACCTAATCATCCAAAACATCATTCTCTGTAATTTGACTGAAAAGCAGTGGGACAGCAAAAGCTTCAATTCTTGAAAAGATTTAGCTGCCAGCTAGCCTATGCTTATTAGCGACGCTCTCACACCATCTCCTCCTCTCTCTCTTTACTCCAAAAATGACTAAATATATCCAGAAGTTTGAATCAAGCATGCAGCAGGGAGGGGCAGGAGAGAGGACCTGAACAGACTCCTGGGGGAAAATTGTTCAGTTAAAAAAAATATTGAACAAGGCTTTACTATTTTACAGAAGTTCTAGTCTCAAAATATCGAGAACTTGAAAAGCGTCATTTTTTCCCCCCCCAGAGGATGGGCGAGGACACATCCTCAGGCCAGATTTAGAGTGGAAAGAATCTAGCGCTTGACTGGTGGAGACTTGGCTCCCAGAACCTCTTCTCCACTGTGTGAACTTTGACTGGACTCAGCTTCTCTGATCCTTAGTCCCTTGTTTGAAGCTGTGTTTGCTTTCAGCCCTTTACACTTTTTCTTTCATGGTAAAATTTTCCATTTTTAGGATTAAGTAATCCTTTAAAGACTTTTCTTTCACAGCAGGTTGTCTTAATTTTTATGCTTTGGATTTTTAGCAAACATTATTTAGAAACTATATTGGGGATATCTGGGAAGGCTGGACGTTTTTGTAAGGAAAGGTAAGGAAAGTGCCATCCTTCAGATAAGCCTACATTATCACAAACCAGCCCTCATTTTGATTATGTATGCCATGGCGTTAAATTAAAAAACAGCACATACAAACTAGTGTAAACACGTGACCTAAGTGTCTGCTTCTCCCCTTGCATATACTAGAGCTCAGTTTCCACTCACATATTCTTTTTGCCTATGCCTGTGTTGACCTGTGGCCTTCCTTTTGTCTTCACTGTTCTCTCCTCACCTTCAAACTGTCTCCTGGGACTGCCACTGATGCTGAAACTCAGCCTCTGTGCACTGGTGCCGGATTGAATCTCTGAGACAGTTTTGGATGAAATAGAAAAGAGTAGCTTTATTGCTTTGCCAGGCAAATGGGGACATAGAGGGCTAATGCCCCCAAAACTGTGTGTCCCAACATGGGGGTGCGGGGGGTGGGCTGGGGGCGGGATTTGTTGAGGAGTTTGACAGCAATTGTTCAAAGGTGGGTTGTTGATAAGGATCAGCATGTGTGCAGGGCCTACATTGCTTTAATCTTGCCTCAGGTGGTCTCCTGATAAGCTTCTGTGCTTCTTCAGGTTATCAGACGGTGCCCTTCTCTCTGGAATGAAGACTGCTTTATCAAGTAGTTAACATCTTCCATTTGTTGGGGGTTTTAGTTCTGCAGAAGAGCTCAAAGATATGTGTATCCCTTGAGGCAGAACCAGGACCCTGCCCCAAGTCTGCACTATTTTTTTTTTTTTAATATTTATTTATGTATTTGGTTGTGCCAGGGCTTAACTGCAGCAGGTAGCCTCCTTAGTTGCAGCCCCAGGTCTCCTTAGTTGTGACATTCGAACTCTTAGCACGCATGTGCGATCTAGTTCCCTGACCAGGGATCGAACCCAAGCCCCCTGCATTGGGAGCATGGAGTCTTATCCCCTGTGCCACCAGGGAGGTCCCTGCACTCTTGTTTTTTGACTGCTCCTCCCTTGTCTCCGCATCCTCTCCCTTCCCTGATTAGCAACTGTTTGAACCCACCCTTTGGAACTCAGGGAAGGTCACGGAACCTGAAGCCTATTCCCTACAAACAAGAAATGGACCCAGAAGGTTTCCATGCCCAGGAGCCCCACAAAGTTTCCTGCTCTGTTTCCCCACCACTTCTTACTTACCAGCTTCACCCTCTGCTGGAAATCACTGTTCTTCCTTCATTACTCCAGGGCACCTGTGACAAAGCACAGGTGGAAGCAGATTTTCCATGAGTGTTTGGAGATATTTGAGGGTGATTATGGTGCAAGATGGGGATGAGTTCAATTCAGACATCACTGTTCTCAGAAATTTATCAGCAAACCCCCACTGTGGTGGGTATGTGGTAACAGTGGGGGGTGGGAAGAGGGAAGAGGACTAAATGGAACATTTAACAACTACCCTTTTTCCCCTCCCCTTAGGAGGTCCTGGAATGGGAACATTAGAGCAGAAATGGGGGAGGGCATTTCAGGACAGGACAAGGGAAGTGGGGGAGCTGCAGAGAGCAAGTTGCCTTATCCACGGTTTATCCTAGTTCTGTTAGCTATCATCCCCTAACTACAAGAAGACCTTTCAAAATGCCTTTGACTTCCAACATACGGTTAAGCCAGATCATAATGAAAAGAAAGTCTGCTTGATGAGGTTAGCTTAAGCCCTACATTTTTCGCTGTTAGCTCTCTTTCTGGTCTGTCTTTGTAAAAGCTCTTTGAGGGTGTTTAAGCACCTAGTGACAGACGTGGAGATTTAACATGCTTTAGGCCCCTTGATTTTCTTGGTGGGCTAAAGAGACTCCTCTGCTCTCACTCATCTGATCCAGCCTGTCTTCAGATCGTACGGCAGTTCCTTTTTGTCACATGCCCCGGATCATAATTAAAAGGCAGATTAGCCTGATTATTGAGGCCCATTGGCTCCATGCTCTTAGTTAAATGATTCCCACCACGAACCCCGGAGCAGAGCTTTGCGGGGTTAGCTGGGTGTGTTATTACAATGACTTCAGTTAATAAACTTGCTGTCAGCATCTAAATCCTTGGTCAAGTATAAGCATGAGAATCCTTGTTAGCCATGATTAGGTGATATTGATGGTTAACAACATTTCCTCATCCCACCGGATTCATTTTCATTAAAACTCTAAATTGCTTAAAAACATTTTTTTTTTCAACAAAAGCACCTGATTGATGGTGACTTCATGGGTTTTCATGAGGAAGCCCTGTGATAAGCAAGTTCAGCTTGATTTTACATTTGGGTTCGTGCTGGGATCTATTTCCTATATGGTTTCTAACCCTTCAGCCTCCTCTTCTGCCTTACATGTACTTGGATTCTACCCATCAGACGGGCTAGATATTCTTCACGTACATGTCCCTTCTACTAAAGGTGCAGAATATTCCACAGAGGGAGCGGTATCAGGAATGGTTTTCTGTCTCCTCTCATTAGAGTCTTAAGTGGAGCTGGGCTGGGTTCTTGGCAGTGCCCAGGGTTCTGGTTAGATTGGCAGATTCTGACCTGACTTACCTCCTTTCCCCTACCTGCCCCATCCTGGGAGCACTGCCCTGGTGCCCACCGCTCCCCACCCCTCCAAATAGTGCCAGGTGCGTAGTAAGTTTACTGTGGATGTGTGACGGGTGAAAGAATAGCAGCTGAGGGTCCCGGATTCCAAATAAACAACTATTGTTCGTCTTTTCCTGAGAGTTGTGTTCACCTGGGTCCTGGGGGAAGCAGATCTGGGGACAAGATTAAACCTGCAAGGATTTTATTAGGGGCAATGCCTACGTGAGAGAAAATGGGGGAGAGTTGACAGACTGTGATGCAAGGATGAGCCAAGTGGTGGAGGAGGGCAGGCTGGTAGCAATGTCTGAGACCGCCACACAGGCAAAGGAAGGTTTAGCCAGATTCCTGGGGAGTCTTAGAGCCAAGCCAGCCACCAGCCTAGTCATGGACCTGCTGTGCTCAGCCATTGGCCGGGGGCAGCTTGTGGGAAGGGTGGCCTTGGTGTGAAGGCGGTACTAGCTTTCTGAGGGCAGCCCCCGGGGCCCTTGGTTAATCCTGCATACTGGACGTGGAGGTCTGCGAGTTGCCCTCCCACAGCTGCCACAGGGCTGATGGCCAGAGCTGAGCCTTCTGTGGAGCTGTGGAGGCGTCTTGTCTCCGGTAGGCCCCTGTGCTTCACTGCTAGCCTAGTTGCCCACAAGGCCGTTCACTGAGCATGGCCCAGTCCCTCCCCCACCTTCCTGCCATCCAGGACACCATCTTGACTCTTCCAGTGAGAAATGCGGAATGGAGAGAGGGCCGTGGTGTCAGAGTGAAACTGCAGAGGGCCTTGGGTGCTGTGCTGTCGTGAGGAACTCAGAAGCCACTCTGAAGGCAGTGGGGAGCCACTGAAGGGTTTTAGTGGTTTTGTGAACATCAACTCTAGCAGGCAGGGTGAATCGCTTGGGTAAGGAGGTGGCAGAGAGGAGAAGCAAGCAGAGAGACTAGTTAGGAAGATGCTGCAGTTATTTGGTTAAGGTGATGGGTGGAATGAAACACCTGTATCACTTCCTTCATCTGTAACTTCCAGCTACCTCATCAGGGTCTTGTCCTTCCTTGGCCCTTTTGCCCAGGATGCTGTG
Organism: Hippopotamus amphibius kiboko; assembly: GCF_030028045.1. NCBI lineage: Eukaryota > Metazoa > Chordata > Mammalia > Artiodactyla > Hippopotamidae > Hippopotamus > Hippopotamus amphibius. The sequence goes on along the minus strand of NC_080193.1, from coordinate 87,471,252 downwards.
CTTAGCACATCCTTTCTGGAGAGCCCCACACTAGGACTGGTCAGGACCCTAATAACTATTTTCTCCCATCCCTTCCCCTGGCACCAGCTAAACGACTTGGAATAATAGTTTTAGTTAAGACCAACTTTGTTCAGCTGTTGTTATTTCAACTCTTGTTGTTTGGGGAGGAAAATCAGCCCTCTGGCTCCTGCTGTGGGAGCAGTGATGTTGAGTAAAGCCTCAGTCAATGTTTTTTTTTTTTTTGGAAGAACTTTTATTGAGATACAGTTAACAGACAATAAATAGCATATATTTAGAGTGTACAATTTGGCATCCCAATCTCCCAATTCATTGCCCCCCAATCCTCCCCGCTTTCCCCACTTGGTGTCCATATGTTTGTTCTCTACATCTGTGTCTCTATTTCTGCCTTGCAAACTGGTTGATTTGCACCATTTTTCTATAGTTCACATATGTGTGTTAATATATGATATTTGTTTTTCTCTTTCTGACTCATTTCACTCTGTATGACAGTCCCTAGGTCCATCCATGTCTCTACAAATGTCCCAGTTTGTCCACTAACTTTGGGTTTTGTTTGCTCTTCTTTCTCTAGTTTCTTTAGGTATAAGGTTAGATTGTTTATTTGGGATTTTTCTTGTTTCTTGAGGTAGGACTGTATTGCTGTAAACTTCCCTCTTAGAACTGCCTTTGCTGCATCCCATAGGTTTTGGATCATTGTGTTTTCATTGTCATTTGTCTCTAGGTATTTTTGGATTTCCTCTTTGATTTCTTCAGTGATCTGTTGGTTATTTAGTAGCGTATTGTTTAGCCTCCATGTGTTTGTGTTTTTTACAGTTTTTTTTCCAGTAATTGATTTCTAATCTCATAGTGTTGTGGTCAGAAAAGATGCTTGATACGATTTCAATTTCCTTGAATTTACCAAGGCTTGATTTATGACCCAAAATGTGATTTATCCTGGAGAATGTTCCATGTGCACTTGAGAAGAACATGTAATCTGCTGTTTTTGGATGTAATATAGATATCTATTAAATCCTATAGATATCTATTAAATCAAGCTGATTTATCGTGTCATTTAAAGCTTGTGTTTCCTTATTAATTTTCTGTGTGGATGATCTGTCCATTGGTGTAAGTGGGGTGTTAAAGTCCCCCACTAGGATTGTGTTACTGTCGATTTTGTCTTTCATAGTTGTTAGCATTTGCCTTATTCATTGAGGTGTTCCTATATTGGGTGCATATATATTTATAATTGTTATCTCCTCTTCTTGGATGGATCCTTTGATCTTTATGTAATGTCCTTTCTTGTCTCTTGTAACATTTTTTATTTTAAAGTCTGTTTTATTTGATATGACTATTGCTACTCCAGCTTTCTTTTGATTTTCATTTGCATGGAATATCTTTTTCCATCCCCTCACTTTCAGTTTGTATGTGTTCCTAGGTCTGAAGTGAGTATCTTGTAGACAGCATATAAATGGGTCTTATTTTTGTATCCATTCAGCCAGTCTGTGTCTTTTGGTTGGTGCATTTAGTCCATTTACATTCAAGGTCATTATCGATATGTATGTTCCTATTACCATTTTCTTAATTGTTTTGTTGTTGTTTTTGTAGGTCCTTTTCTTCTCTTATGTTTCCCACTTAGAGTAGTTCCTTTAGCATTTGTTGTAGGGCTGGTTTGGTGGTGCTGAATTCTCTTAGCTATTGCTTGTCTGTAAAGCTTTTGATTTCTCTGTTGAATCCGAATGAGATCCTTGCTGGGTAGAGTATTCTTGGTTGTAGGTTCTTCCCTTTCATCACTTGAAATATATCCTGCCACTCCCTTCTGGCTTGCAGAATTTCTGCTGAGAAATCAGCTGTTACCCTGATGGGAGTTCCCTTGTATGTTATTTGTCATTTTTCCCTGGTTGCTTTTAATTTTTCTCTGTCTGTACTTTTTGTCAATTTGACTACTGTATGTCTTGGTAAGTTTCTCCTTGGTTTTATCCTTCCTGGGACTCTCTGCACTTCCTGGACTTGGGTAGCTATTTCCTTTTCCATGTTAGGGAAGTTTTCAACTAGAATCTCTTCCAATACTTTCTTGCGTCCTTTCTCTCTCTCTTCTCCTTCTGGGACCCCTATAATGCGAATGTTGTTGTGTTTAACATTGTCCCAGAGGTATCTTAGGCTGTCTTCAGTTCTTTTCATTCTTTTTTCTTTATTCTTTTCCTCATCAGTGATTTTCCCCATTCTGTCTTCCAGGTCACTTATTCGCCCTTCTGTCTCAGTTAATCTGCTATTGTTTCCTTCTAGTGTATTTCTCATTTCAGTTATTGTGTCTCATATCTCTGTTTGTTTGCTCTTTCATTCTTCTAGGTCTTTGGTAAACTTTTCAATCTTTGCATCCAGTCTTTTTTCAAAGTCCTGGATCATCTTCACCATCATTATTCTGAATTCTTTTTCTGGAAGGGTGCCTATCTCCTCTTCATTTGGTTGTTTTTCTGGGGTTTTATCCTGTTCCTTCATCTGGTACAAAGTCCTCTGCTTTTACATTTTCTCTATCTTTCTGTGGCTGTGGTTTTCAGTTCCACAAGATGAAATACTGCTGATACTGCTTGATACTGCTGTCTGCCCTCTTGTGGAGGAAGCTATCTGGGAGGCTTGTGCATGCTTCCTGATGGGAGGGACTGATGGTGGGTAGGGCTGGTGCGTGGAGCTCAGCGACACTTTAATCTGCTTGTCTGCCAATGGGTGGGGCTGTGTTCCCACCCTGTTGGTCGTTTGGCCTGAGGCCACCTAGCACTGGAGCCCACAGGCTCTTTAATGGGGCCAATGGCAGACCCTGGGAGGGCTCACGCACTTCCCAGAACCCCTGCAACCAGTACCCCCGTCTCCTCGGTGAGCCACAGCTGCCCCCCACCTCCTCAGGCACCCCCCCAACACCAGCAGGTAGGTCTGGTTCAGTCTCCTATGGGGTCACTGCTCCCCTGGGTCCTGGTGAGCACACTTTTTTGTGTGCCCTCCAACAGTGGAGTCTCTGTTTCCCCCAGTCCTGTGGAGGTCTTGCAATCAAATCCCTCTGGCTTTCACAGTCTGATTTTCTGGGGATTCCTCCTTCCGTTGCTGGACTCCCAGGTTGGGAAGCCTGACATGGGGTCAGAACCCTCACTTTAGTGGGTGGACTTCTGTGGTATAACTGTTCTCCAGTTTGTGAGTCACCCACCTAGCATTTATGGGATTTGATTTTAATGCGATTGTGCCCCTCCTACCGTCTTGTTGCAGCTTCTCCTTTGTCTCTGGATGTGGCATGTCTTTTCTGGTGAGTTTCAGTGTCTTTCTGTCGATGATTGTTCAGCAGTTATTTGTAATTCCGGTGCTCTTACAAGAGGGAGTCAAGCCTCAGTCAATGTTCATTCATGATTCCTCATCGGCAGGAAGTTGGTTCTTCATGCGTCATTTTGATCTTCATTTCACTGTAATTATATTCCCTTTGCTCTGCTCTCTAACTTTTTCTCAATCTTTCTCCTCCCTTTCCTTCCGGGAGTTCTCTGCGGACGGTAAGATCTCACTTATACTTGGTGGTCTCAGATGATATCTTCTTGAATAGGGTCTATTTTAGATGGCCACACACATCTTCTATTTCATGGTGCTATACCCTGCTCAGTTTTTTTTCCTAGCTCTTTCCTTTTTTCTCTTAATACATTCACATCCCAGTTTTATCAGAAGAGGGAGCTCTCTATGGAGGGCAGAACTCCTGGGCCTCCCAGTTCCAACTCTGTCTCTGGAGGTTTGTGTCCCTATAGGTGGGCTGTTTACTGCTGCCATCATCCACTAGCTCCTGGGCTCTGTTCCCCGATTACCAAGAGAAGACATAGCATTTCCCCTAAAGCACAGCTGAGAGCAGGCTGGTATGTGATTCAGACATTACTGCAGTTTTGTTGAGGACAAGGAAGGGGGTTACATGCAGAGAATTATTTACTACAAGTTGCCAACTATGGCTGCAGCTGGAGCAGCTCTGTCTCTGGTGTCTTCCTTTCCAGCCCCCAACTGGTGGCCTTAGTCAAAGATAATTCCCCCATCCCATAACCCAGGAGGATCCTCAGAATCTCTGTATTACTAAGAGTCCAGCCTAAGAGGGCCAGGTCCACCAAGAGGAAGGATGTCCCTGCTTCTTATCTCAAGGCTACCTACAGGGTTTGAATGTTCTATTCTAGGATCATTGGCTTTGTGAAGGGTCTGTACTTTAAAGTAGACCCCACACTGCCACTCACAGCAGTGTAGCCTCACACTGTGGTCAGACAAGGCAAAATCTAATCAAAACACAATTGCCCAACGACCTCTTGCATTGACATTTGCAGGAGACCTTTCAACCACTGCATCACGGTCTCTTGTCCTGTTCCTAAGGGTACTCCCTGAGCAGCCTGTTAAATGTGGACTGCTGGGGTTTTGCTCCTAGCAATTGTGTTTAAGTAAGTCTGAGATGCTCCACTGATGAGCCTAGTACAGCTTAAATCCACAGATTGGTTTCTCTAAGTTGTGTGTCTGGCTCTGTGCTTGCATTTGGCAAGATGGGCTCAACTGTGCACAGGGTTCATCTTCCAAGGAGAAAAGTAGAGGCCAAGGTCAGGTATGAAGGATAATTGCAAGTTAGAAAAAGAGATCTTGGTGTCTGGATCCAAATTCAGAGAACTGGGGGGCAGATCTTGTTACCCATTTATAACTGCCTCTTGGGTATCATATTTCTCATTTGGAATCTCAATTTTAAAGCCCACAGCCTGTCAAAGAAATTTTTAGGAGGGACAAAACAAATGGAGTGACTTGGCAAACAAAGGTGATACCTAAATTTTAGGGTTTTGCACCAAATTTGATATTCTCTGCACTGAAAAGAACCTCTCTTTTTTGGATTGGATTGAATTTATTTGGTGGAAACACACATCCTTTAAGTACCAGTGTATTTATGTTCAAATACTCTGCATGAAAGACCAACAATTATCAGGCACAGCAGCGAACAACATTGTAATCTCTTTAATGCAATTAATTAATTAGTAAATTGCCACCAATTTTAAATGAGACAAATGTGTCCATAGTTGGTGTGAATATAAAGCTACTGAAATAAAAATTTACTGTTTTCAAATTGGCATTTTGTAATGAAAAACAAATTGCTTTATGTAGAACATTTACTTAATTGTATATGCTCTAGCGGGATCTTACCTGAATTATCTGGCATGTGAAGAAAAGGTACTAGGTTCTAAGCTGAGAAAAAAAAGAATAACTGGGAGCCTTTCTACAATAATTTTCAAGGATTGCATGAAGAAGTTTCACCAGTTTTACTCTACATCCACTGTACAAAGTATATTGGAGAATGTGCAGCATATGTGCAACAGTATGCTCTACTGGAGATTAAACCTGTGTTTTCCCTCTGTTCTAGCAAAAGAGGAGGAGAAAGATACCTTGTATGTCTTAAGAAGATTACATCTTTGAATCACTGACTGTACCGCCTAAGCCATCCCCATGAAGAGATCTGGGACCCCTGTAGACTTACCAAGAAAGGTGATAGTTCCATTTCCCAGAAAAGGTGATGTGACTAGACATTTGGGACCAGCATCTGGGAGGATAAATGAAGACCGTCCTGGGAGGAGGCTTGGTGAAGAGAAGGTGTCTGGGGCTCTGGGTCTATGAGGTGGTAGCAACTGAGCTTACCTCTCTCCTGAAATCTAGAAATCTAGCTTTCCTTTGAGGAAGTAGGCAAGGATGGGAGCAAAGGGAGTGCTGTGATGAAGGGCATCTTGCCACCCTGGCACCATGTTCTTGGCTTCTCCCTCCTGCCTATTTGAGCTGTACTGCCAGGGCTCTCTCAGGGGTCCCTGCAGACAGTGATAACCCCTAACTTGGGGAGCATGGCTCAAGTGCCCATACTTTGGAGAGAGGATGAAGCATGAAAATGCCCCAGGGGAAATATGGGTGAGTCTGAAAGGCTAGCCATCTCCCTTACATAAGGCTTCATTGTGAGGCTGAGTTTTCTGGCAATAAGGGGAATTACTCATTGAGATAAAGACCAAGTGGACTTTCCTAGGGGCCTTTGACCTAGGAAAGTCTCATTCATTTAAGATGGATTTTGTGTGGTCTTGTGTGGTGGGAAATGGGGCTCAGGGGATGTGTGAAGGGGGATGGGGGAGAAAGGGCAGTTAAGGATACCAAAACAAGTTCGCTTTTCACACTAGAATTATCTGCCTACTCATCTTCTGCAACTGGGATGGGTCCCATCACTGTTCCTGCTTCTCCTGGTTTGCTCCAACTCCCCCAGGGCATATTAAAAAAATATGGAAATCAGGAGCACTATCTTTTATGCTTAGTTTCACAAGAATAAATTGCAGAAAAATGTATGCTGTGATGTATCTCTTTTTATTCCACTGAGAGAGGAATCTTCGTAGCACTTTCTCTTGTGAATAGAACTCAATAGTTCTCCTTTGTGTAGTAAAATGGTATTATAGTCATGCTCCGTTGTGGTATTGCATGTAATTACAAGCCTGTTGAGTACTGCATTTAAGCCCAGTTTGGGGGATGTGGAACTCAGCTTTTTTCAATCACACAGGATTAAACTTGGCATTCAGGTCTTTTGTATAAAGCTGGTACTAGCTGGTTAATGAGTCTTCTGACCACCACTGTGAAGAAAAATTAATTCCATTCAGGGTATTCAGTTAACATGTACTCGTCCTGTTGGACCAATATTTGTAGAAAAAGACAGTGTCCTTTCTGATGCAGGGCTCATGCCTGATTGGTTTGTATCTGTGTCATACCTGCTGTCAAAATAGGTTGAACATTGCCTCTGCCTTATCTCTCTACCTTTTCCACGTGTTGGTTGGATTACCAAACTGTAAGCCAAGAGATCTTGTCTAGCCTTGAAAATAAGTGCCAACTGACACATCTAAAATTTATGGGTAACTGATGAAGTGCAATGGATTTATGAGTAGCTACCTCTGGGCTTCCTCCATCAGATGAGACAGCTGAGTACTATTGAAATAATTGTTTTATTTACAGTTCATTAAACTCCCAATGGGCAGAATTCCAAACAGGGTTGACCATACCTGGTTCCATAGGCCAATAACATCCCTTACTTGTGATGGTGTCTTCCTGGGGTCCAGTGTAGTGCCCATGTTCATCTGGTCCAGCTATATCCTGGCTTCCATGACTCTCTGATGGGTCAGCTTGCTAGGTTTTCCATGTAGGCACGTGCTTTCTTATGAGTGTTACTGAACCTGGATTTGGGTCCCTTCACCCAACACACAGCAAAGCCACTCTATGGACACTGGGTTGTAGTGAAGGAAAGTACAGCATCTGTTGCTGGGTGCCAAGCAAGGAGAGTGGGCTGCTAGTGCTCAAAAGACCCAAACTCCCCTATGGCTTTCCGGGAAGGGTTTTTAAAGTCAACATTAGGGGTGTGGATTGCAGGATGCTTGATTAGCTCTGGACATTCTTCTGACTGGTTGGTGGTGATGAGAGTTAACATCATCAACCTTCTGGGGTCAACTGGTCTGGAGTATACATGCCTGTGGTCAGCAGTTTCCATCAGGTGGGAGTCTGGTTTCTGTAAAAACTACTTAGGAATGTGCATCAGCCATGGTTAGCTATATCCTTCAGAGAGGAGCTGAAGGTCCTCTAACTCTGCTATATGGTTGATCTATTCTTTACATTGTTACCAGTGTCCTGACCCAACAGCTATTCTTTGTTACTATGTGCTCACATTTTCCTAATCATTAAACCCTTGAGCCAAACTTTTGAGACTCAGGAGAGGTCTGAAGCAAAGCCTTTTACTTCAAGCCACAGGGGATATGGAGTGGGGTGGGGGTCATATGCCAGAGAGAGTCCTGAAGGGCACTGCTTGGGTTCAAGAGGATGAAAGTTGATTTCCTGGTCCCCCTGGAGTCCTTGATTCTGAACTTCTGAGACATGCTACTCTGCCTAGAAGGGCTGAGAATTGGGAGGAAGATGGGAAGAGGTAAAGCGCTTGGGATTTAGGTAATAGCAGTGAAGCTGAAGATTGCACTTCTCTGTCCAATTTTCCCCAGCCATTGTAAACTCCTCTTGTCAAGCAAAGTCAGTCGTATGTGTAGACCTGTCCTGACCTACTATTCCAAACATATAATTATGACTTAAAATAATAATAAGTAGGATAATAGCTATCATGTAGTAGAGCAATGGCCATGTGCCAAAGCCAGGGCTAGTGGTTTCACATACATTATTTCATTTAATTTTTAGAATAACGACCCTGTAAGTAGGAATTATTTCCCACCTCTAATGGATAAATAACCTGAGGCTCTGAGAGAATTAGTAACTTTCCCAAGTTTACTTAGCCTAGCTCTGCCCAGCACCAAAGCCCATAGTCTATCCTTGCCACTGCGTGGCCTCCCAAGGAAACTCAATTGTTCCTCCTGGCCAACGCATTTTCTAAAATGAGATTCAGGTAAGTATTTTATGTGTTCCAACTTTGTATGAAAAGTTCACGTTTCCTTTAAAATTCCCCGGCTCACTCCTCCAGTCAAACTTATCTTGGACGCAGAAAGCTCTTCAAATATTCAGACCACCTGTCACCCACGGAATGTTCTGAACCTTGACAATCTCTGAAGTGTTCCTCCTCTTGCATGAAAACAGCTCTATCTGGCTTATAATTAGAAGTGAAATAATTTTAATGGCTTCCACACGGCTCAGCTTTCAAAGAGGTTCCAGTTACATATAACTTCACATAAACAGGTAATCAGAGGCCAGAGCCAGAGAGCACAGTTCCTGGCTCCTAATTGGCATGAAGCAGGGACATCTGCTCTGTATGAAGCCTGGGTCAGGCCGGGCTTCTCATTTGTGACCTCCTGTGGTTGGGAGGGACTTGCCCTCGATTGCATAAAGACTTCACAGGGGCACTGAAAAATGGGATGGAATCAACTTGAACAGAAAACCTAATTGGTTTGAATCCGTCCTTAACCACCGTTAATTATTTTGGGATTGCACGCCCATCTTAGAAAATAAATGTTTTCCTTTCAGAGGTAGAATTTCTTGCCTTGGTTGCAAGTCCAAACAGTTTCACTTTAAAGGCTCTGTCAGAGATGAATTCCGCTTTCTTCCTATTGAAGATGAATTTTGCAGATTGGAGGATATGCAGCACCACATATTCAGCAAGTTTTGTCTCAATCTTTCCCTCCATTTCTTCAATAACCCCACCCACCCTTTATTATTACTACTGTTTTTAAATTCCAAAACTTGGAAGTTGTGGGGGTTGGAAAACTGTGCAACCTACAGGGCCTGGGTCTGAGGTTTCCCTTGAAACTGTCACTGGTGTTCCAGAGGCCAGTTGTTCCAAACGTACCTAGACCAGAAGGGTCCTAACTTACCTACCTCCAGAAATTTCTGAGTTCCTGAGAAGGCTGCTGAGAGCTGAAGCCCCCTCTAAATGAGGTCTGGGGGAACAATATGTGCTTGTCAGTGAGGCAGAGGGAGATTTTTTTAGAACTTTGGTCTAGGGTTCTAGTATCTGCCCGCTCCCCCATGCTTATATTATTTCTCTTTCCTTAGCAAGTCTAAATCCCATGCAGTCTTTGTATGATGGTTTTGGGCCATATCGTCTCCATAGATTCTTTCTATCAAGTCTGGTCTTCATTGATTTCATTACTTAATTTATTAAATGTTATCCATTTTGATCTAATATTGGAATAAGTAGCTACTCATGCAAGGTATTGGCCTAGGTATACTTTGTGGGATTGCAAAGATGAACCAAATTTAGAGCTTTCCCTGAAGAGTTTACAGTCTACCAGGAGAGAAGTATAGTTGGGGATGGGGAAGGATACAAATAAGTGTCGTAAGGAAGAAAGTGATATAACACAGTGAAAGAAGATGTGAGGAAATGCCCCAAAGGACTCCCTCCCCTGAGAGGCAGAGAACCTCTGAAATGTCCTCTCTAGTTTGAAGGTTCTTTGAGATACACACTGGTCACTTGAGCCAGGAGAAATCCGCTTTGGATTTTTATTTCTATGTATTTCCTAGTTGCGGGAAAGAGGCCTTCACGGAAGACATTGGCAGCAGGTTTAACATGGGGTGGGGACGTCTGTGAGCCCTCCTTGTAGGAATGAGAGTGAAAGGCAGACATCCAGTGCTGTGGATGGTTTCCACCTCAAGAAGGTATAAGAAACAGTAAGCAGGGAGCACTGTCAGAAGAGGCTTGAGAGCTTCCTTAAACTGGTGACTTGTCTCACATTTATTCTGTCTGTTACCCACCCTCCCACCCCCCTGCCCCCATGTTGCCTCCTAGGGATTTAAGGATGGAGGGTAAAACCCTAGGTGAATGGGCTCAGTGCGCCTCTCTCTGGGTTGCAGGAAGAAAGGCAGGGCCTGAGGAGATTGGGCCAGACAAGGGAGAAGAGTGGGGGCCTGCTGGGTCAGAAGAGGCGCAAGAGAGAAGATGGGCAAGCAAATCCTGGGGCCAAGTGGGCAGGAGAGTGACATGGTCTTGGCATAGGAAGGCTTCTGGGGTCCCTGACACAAGCAGGAGTGAATGCCAGGGGGGTCCTGAGGACAGAGGATTACTCTTGGCTTGGGGGATCAAGGCAGGTTGGTTCCATGCAGGAGACTGAATGTCACTGGAGCCCTGAAAATCCAGATCCAGGCGCTTCCCAGTTTAAAGGAAGAGAACATGGGTAAAACAGAAAGGTAGGAAAGAATGGGGTGAGGCTGGGAAACAGGAGGTCATTGCGTTTGGTTGGCAAGAAGGGAAGGAGCGGAGGTGAGGGTGGAAAGCCAGGTAGGGGCCAGATGGTGGCAGCTAAGGAGATTGGAGTGGGGGAAGGCAGCCTCTGTGAGGGTGTGGAGCTGTGCTTTAGGGAGATTCATCTGACAGCAGGGTGGAGAGAGAGGTTGGATGGGGAGAGGTCAGGAAGCCATTGCTGTAATCTAGGAGAGGTTAAGGTAATAGGGTCTGTATCATTCAGGATTAATTTGCTCTGCCTGTATCAATAACTTTCACAGTTTAAAAGTTTATTTCTCTCTCATGTAAAAGAAGTGGGGGTGAACAATCAAGACCTGATGTGCAACTCCATCATTATCAGAGATGCAGTCTTCTATAGTTCTTTGCTTCGCCATCCCTAGAGAGGTGCCATTTTAACCAACAGCGATCCAGCAGCAAAATAGAGGAAAGGTGTAGAAAAGCATATTTGTTTAGGAGAACTTCCCAGAAGTTCTTCCACGGGATACTTTTACTTACTTCTCATTGGCTAGAACTTGTCACGTGTCTACACCTAATTGAAGAGGAGTCTGAGAAATGGAGTCTTTTGACTGCATGGCCATGTGGCTAAAACTGAAGGTTTTTTTATTAAGCAGAAAGGGGAGAAGGTGTGTAGGGGAAGGCAATTAATCTGTAGACTTTTTTCTCAGAGGCTGGATTCAAGTAGTGGCAAAGAGAATGGAGAGGAAGGGGAGAATATATGAGACATTCAGTGACAGTAACTGGGCTTGACAACTGTTTAGAAATGGAATGAAAATAAGAGAGATTTGGAGACTGGGTAAAGTGAAGTGGTAGAAACGATAGTTAATATGTGTCAGGCACTGTTCTAAGGGCTTTTATGTGGATTTTTACATTGATTCCTTATAACAACCCCATAAGATAGGTCCTAGTATTATTTCTGAAAAAACAATATTTCCCATCACACTCTTTAAAAATCACATAATTCAAATTTATATGTCATAGATATTTCTAGTAAAATAATAGGTCCTAGTATTATTATCTCTATTTTGCAGATGAAGAAAATGGGGCCTGGGGAGGGGAAGTTGCTTGCCCAAAGTGATTCAGTCAATAGCAGAACCAGAATTTTAACCCAGGCAGCTGGTTCCAGAATCTGTCCCCTTAACCAATATGCTGTGGTGGCAAAGAATAAAGAGAGGAAACACAGGAATACCTAGATTCCTACTCTCACACTATGTCTTCTGTTCACAATATTCCCACATTCCCTTGAGTATATTTCTCTTTAATAGTGCTCAGTGGTAAATGGTAAAGAAAACTTGAGCTGATGTTTGCATGTGGGCTAGGAAGAATATCGGAAGTGCTGCCAACCTGTCCCTCGTTTTGGTCATTGACAATTTTGAGCCTTGGCCTGAGTGGGCACTGAGCACTGGCAATGCCTTGGGGGACCTGAGGGTGGTTCCAGGGATTGCATCTCAGGAGATTTTCCAGTCGGTCTGGAAGAAGACTGCCCAGAACCCATGTTACCAGGTCCAAATGGGGCAAGACAGGAGCGAAAAGCCAAGAAAGAAATGGTAGGGCCCAGAGCTTGGGTAGCTTATGCCTGGGAAAGCCTGGATGGGGAGTCAGGAAGGTGGGCTCTGGTCGGATTCAAAACAGGGATCTCTTTGTATGGTTTCTGGGGACAGTGGGCAGGTCTGTGTTCCAAGGGTTTGGGGATGTAGCTTTGGAAAGGAACGAAGAGATTCATTTTGTGGCCAAATGTAACTTGGAAACCACATTCTCCGTCTGCCCATTGCTGTTTTGCAGAAAGCATGATTGAGGTCAAGTCTGTGCCAGGGCTGAAGACCAAGAACGGAGTAATGTCTGCAGAGAGAAGGGCAATTAGCAAATTCCTTAATTAGAGTTGGGTTCCGATTTCTCTAGTCAATGCTAATCATTTGTTAGGTTTTAACTCAGCTCCTTTGGCCTGCAGTGTGCAGTCACAAAGTTCAGAAAATCAGGGCCCAGTGATCTTGGATAAAATAAGTAAGACCTGGTTTCCCCTTCTGTAAAAAGATAATTACAGAAAACTTATTTCCAGAGACTGTGAGGATCCAAAGCATTGACATGCAGAAATGTTGGCAAGCTCTCAAGTTTAGTTATTTATTACATTAGTGATAACGATGCCTTATTAGTCATTAATGCCTGCTAGTAAATGATTCGGTGCTTAAATTTCATGCTTCGTTGAATTCTCTGTCTTCCATTTCTCACCAAGGTGCTGTTCTGCCCTGACTCTTGTAATCAAAGCTTGGGGATTTATTTAGGAACCAAAAGATTAATCTTGACAAAATTCATGAAGTTTCTATTTTTTTTCTTTCCTGTTTACTGGGCATTAGCTATCATCCCTGGGATGTGACACCTTCCTGTTATTCTGATGGGAATTTGTATTTAAATATATATATTTAGAAAATATTTTGTGGAAAAGCTGCAGTACGTTAACTGTGGGGAAAAGGGCTTTCCTTGAACAAAAGTCTCTCAGTGGAACAAACCTCGATGTTTTGATATATAGTGCCTCCATTCTAGGTTGTTACTGAATATGTCTGTCTCCCATTCCACACCACCTTTCTTTCCTTCAACCAAGATTTAATTGCAAGAGACCAAACTCATCTGTAATTATTCCTTCTAAAGATGCAGACAGGAATAAGATGTAGTTCCATCCTTAATAAGCTCACCGTCTGAGAGAGAAGACAAACTTGAAAATAAATAATTGTAATATGGTGAGACAAATGCCATTAAATAAATATACACAGGGTACAGAGGTGGCATTTCAACAGGAAGGAGCAAATGCATCTTGGCGTTTTAACAGGAGGAAAATGCATCTTGACATTATCCCCTTCTAAATATGCAACCCCAGAACTCAATCATCACTCAGTGAAACTGACTCTCCTTGCTTGCGTATCATGTTAATTTAACAATCCTTTTAGTTTCAGAGATTAAGAAGGAATTTGGGTTTTTATTAGTCAGCCTCTTCTTTCTTTCATCTCATTGTACTTCTTAATCCCTAGTTGATATATTTACAATGCAAAACACGTTAGGTCATTCCTACCCACCTCGTCCCCCCCCCCCCGCCCCCCACCAGTTCTCTCAGGTGACCTCTCTATGTGTTGTTTTATTTTTCCATTATAAATCTTTAATGTGAGGGTGTGGGGGTGTGGGATGAATTGGGAGATTGGAATTGACATATATACACTATTGATATTATGTATAAGATAGATAACTAATGAGAATCTACTGTATAGCTCAGAGTACTCACTCAGTGCTCTTTGGTGACCTAAATGGGAAGGAAATCCAAAAGGAGGGGATGTATGTATATGCACAGCTGATTCACTTTGCTGTACAGTAGAAACTAACACAACATTATAAAGCAATTATACTTCAATAAAAATTAATTAAAAAAATCTCTAATGTGTGTAACTGTGTTCCTTTTTAAAAATCCAAACTTGCCTCATCAGATTTGCAAAATTTTGAAAGCCTGACAATACATATGTTGGCAAGGCTGTGGGAAAGCTGGTATTCTCATACATTGTTGGTGGGAATGAAAAACAGTACAATTCCTATGGAATGAAATTTGGTAATATCTAACAAAACTGTATGTGCATTTATCTTCTGACTCAGCAATCTGACTTCTAGGAATTTACCCTGATATACTTTCAACAATGTGAAAATATAAATACACAAGGTTACTACATTTAATATTGAATGTTATTATTTTTAAATATTACAAATATTATACAAAGTACAAATATCACAAGGTAGTGTTATTTGTAATCACAAAAACATTGGAAACCACCTCAATGTCCAAACATAGGAAATTGATTGAAAAAATTATGGTACTCACATACAATGAAGTGCTTTGTGGTTATAAACAAGAATGAGGATGAGCTCTGTGAACTGACATGGAATGATTTCTAGGAGATATTGTTAAGTGAATAAAGCAAAGTGCAAAACAACATGTATAGTATGCTACCTTTTGTGTAAGAAAGAAGGAAAATCAGAAAACATATATATTTGGTTATCTTTACAAAAGAAACACAAGAAGGGTGAATCAAGAAACATTAAAGTAGGTTACCTACAAGAGGTGGAAGGAATAGGGCAGAAGAGATATGGTGGGAATAATACCTCTCTGAGTGTATATCTTTTTGCATAGTTCTGACCTTCGGAAACGTGTTAATGTTCTACAGATTCAAAGCTAAAATGAAAAAGGATGGGAAGGAGAAACATCTCTAAAACTGAAAGTAAACTGAACCAAATCACCCAATCATACTTCAAATGAATAACATGACAGAAGAGAGAGAGAAAGAAAGAAATGACTAATTCAGGTTACTTATGAACACCTCAGTCTTAGGCGGGAGCATGGGGTAGTGGGGAATTGCACACAAATCCTGAACTCTTTTTAGTAGGCTTGTTTTTTGTATGGTTAGAGAAAAGCAGTTCTGAAAAAATTTTGTTTGTATTATAGAATTGAACAAAGGGGTACAGGTGACTCAAATAACACAGGTTTGAACTGCATGGGTCCACTTATATACAGATATTTAAAAAATAAATACTACAGTACTACACAACCTGAGATTGGTTGAATCTGTGGATGTCAAACTGCGGTTATAGAGGGCTAACTATAAAGTTATATGAGGATTTTCAACTGTGTGTGTGGACTTGGCACCCCTAACCTCCCTGTGTTGTTCAAGGGTCAACTGTAAATATATTGTTGTTCTTGGGAGACAGGGTTCTTCTTAGGGAAGAAGATGTTGCTGAAAAACCCAGCCTCTGTTCACCGATGCTGAATAGAAACATGGAGACAGAGCTTTGGAGGAGTAGAAAGGAATAGCCTTATTACTTTGCCAGGCAAAGAGTCTAATGCTCTCAAGACTGTGCCCCCCACCCCCCAACTGGCAGTTGGAAGAGGTCTTATAGTTTTAAGGTGGAAAATAGGCCTGTAGATAAGGATCAAGGCTGATGTAGTCTTGCATTCTTCTTCTCCTCCTGGGGGCATTGAGATCATTAGTGCTGAAGTCAGGTGATTCCAGGACAGGTTCTGGTGGTCCTCGAAGTTATTGTCCCATGACATTCCTCCTAGAATGAAGAATGTTCCCAGCGGAAATGAATGTTAGGGAGTACTGTCTTGGAGAGATTACATCAGGTGCATAGTACAACCTTAGCTAGAGGGCAATCATTCTCAGAGTGTGATTAAGCAAGAAAGAGGGGGAAAAAAAATCTGTAGATTGAATGCATGGAGAGAATAAGGGCTGGCTGAATTAGGGCTAATACAATGGGGGTGCCTCAACTAGTTTGTGCTACAGCAAAGGGACATAAAATGAAATATGGGAAGGCAAAAAGGACCCTGCTGGGATGGATTGAAATTGGAGGTATCAGTGTGTACCATATTTCTAAAATGTATACAGTATGTGTTTATACATGTATATACATGCATATATGTATACTTATATGTATGAATGTATATATATGTGTACATTACCCAGCTTTGTCTGCTGAAAGGGCCAAGAAGCAATAACACCTCAGTTATACTGAGCACACCTAGTTCCCAGATCTTGGTCTCTAACACCATTCCCCTCTGAAAGAAACCAGGGCTCCTGGGAGAAACAGCTGATTCCAGGGTTGGGGCAGGGTAGGTATGAGATGAGCCTAGAACATTTTGTTATGCTAGAAGTTAAGAAAGTGCTAGAAAAAAGATGGAAGCACATCACAAGGACACAGGAGCCAGCTTGAAAGGATTCCTACTAATTCAATCTGGGACAATTTGAATAGCAAAATAATTAAATAAAATAATGAATCATAAACCATTAAAAATGGGAATTCATGAGTTCCTACTAATAACAAATTAATATACTAATAATGAATACATGGAGAGGAGGGAGGGCTGTTGCTTACAATAAAATGCTGAATGTGAACTGGTAAATTGGGAGAAGGTACTAGAGTTGGAAAATTAGCATTTTGCAACCATTATGGAAAAGATTAGATCAAGCAAGAATTATCACTACATGCTAAATTTAGGGGGAAATTTAGATGAAGAGCAGGATACTTGTATGGCCTTAAAGTATCTCCCACAGATTGGTTACTAGTTCCAAAGGAAAAAATTAGCTATTACACAGTGGAGAAATATGACAAGACATCTTGACTGATCAAAATTTGCATCAGCCGTAAGAACAGATGGACATCATATGCTTTTAGATGTGATACACTGAGAAAGATACAAGAGCACTTAAGCAGTATTTGGGCCAAGATTGTGAAACCTGAATCATGAGGAAACATTAGACAAACTCCAAATGAGAAATAGTTTATTAAAAATGGGGGAGAGGGGAGCTCTATACTACAAAAATGTCATCATGGATGACGAAGAAAGACTCTGGAAGTGTTCCAGATTAAAGAAGGATAAAGAGACATGAGAGCTAAATGCAATCCTTGACCCTAGGCTGGATTCTTTACTGGGGGGAAAATGCTGTAAGGACATTATTAGATCAATTGGCAAAAATGGGATACGGACAGTGGATTAGATAAAGGTATTTGTTCCAATGTTAAATTTACTGAGGAGGGTAACCATACTATGTGTAACAAAATGTCTCTACTTATAGGAAATACAATTAATGTATTTAGGGATAAGTGGGCATGATCTATGTAATTTTCCTTAAAATATTATATGAGAGAGAGAGCCAGAGGAAATAATAAATCAAGCAAGTAATAAAGCACATGGGTAAACTGTCAGCAATAGGTGAATCCAGGTAACAGAAAGTCAGGCATTCTTTTACTATTTTTATTCTCATACCTTTTCTCTAAGTTTTAAGTTATTTCCAAATAGAAGGTTAAAAGTTTAATCTTGCATATCCTGCTTTAGTGTAGAAACATTTGTCTCCCTACTATTCTGTTTTGGCTCTGGGGACCATGTTGAAGTCTGACTACTTGTTAAAAGAGATAATATCGGGACTTCCCTGGTGGTACAGTGGTTGAGAATCTGCCTGCCAATGCAGGGGACATGGGTTCAATCCCTGGTCGGGGAAGATCCCATATGCCGTGGAGTAACGAAGCCCATGTGCCACCACTACTGAGCCTGCGCTCTAAAGCCCGAGAGCCACAACTACTGAGCCCACGTGACACAACTACTGAAGCCCGAGCACCTAGAGCTGGTGCTCCCCAACAAGAGAAGCCACTGCAAAGAGAAGCCCCTGCACCGCAATGAAGAGT
Organism: Hippopotamus amphibius kiboko; assembly: GCF_030028045.1. NCBI lineage: Eukaryota > Metazoa > Chordata > Mammalia > Artiodactyla > Hippopotamidae > Hippopotamus > Hippopotamus amphibius. The sequence continues at coordinate 87,453,332 of NC_080193.1, read as the reverse complement.
AGCTCCCGCTTGCCACAACTAGAGAAAGCCCACACAGCAATGAAGACCCAATGCAGCCAATAAACAAACAAATAAATAGATAAATAAATTTATATAAAAAAGAATAGATAATATCAGTAATTAAGGACTCCCCCCTCCTTTTTTTTTTAGTGAAGCCTTTTCTTTGGAAATGAAATCTTATGTGGAACATCAAGCAGTAAAAGAGTTGAAAGAGGGGCTGGCTGCTCTGAATGAAGCATGTGTGTATTTGTTGGGGGAGTATTAGAGTCCTGTCTACCTGTGTTCTCCACCTCCTGCTCCCAGGTGGGCAGCCCGAAGGTACCTCCAGGGAATGGAGTTTGTGACAACCATTGCTCTAAATTAAACCAGCCATGGTCCAACTGAGCTTAGTAACCACTGAATGAGAGTGACTTTTCTGAGATGGGGTGAAAACCTCAGGATTACTTCACAGCAGTTGGCTTGGGCTTTTTGGATGTGTCCTAATGCATGCCTTCAGTGGTTAATGACCAGTTTTTTTTTTCTGTCTCTCCATGAGGTTATTCCATCATTGGCCTGTGGCTCACACTTGATGGGTATTCAGCAACAAGGAACTGTATGTCAAGCCCAGCGTGAGATTGTTTTAAAGGATCAAGTTGTTTCTGAAGAAGTATGTAGAAATAAGACTTGTATAAACAGAATCACATTTTCTCATAGCTGCTTCATGGTTGTTTGGGATTCATTTTCAAATGGCTATGATGTCTCGTGGATGGGATTTATGTTCATCCAACCATCTTCCTTTTCTTTCAGGTAGTTAAGGGTCTTGAACACAATTGGTGGAGAGGAACTTGGCACTGTAAGAAAATTTTGGCAAATCTTTTTGTGAACTGACTTAACACCCTCCAAATTAACTGCCCTGAAAGGTGGAACTTTGGTATACACAACATGGGTTCGAGCTGCACTGGTCCACCTATACGTGGATTTTTTTCAATAGTAAATATGACAGTACTACACAATCCACTGTTAGTTGAAACCTTGGGTATAGAACCTCAGATCTGGAGGAACAGCTTGTATGCAGGACCGACCATAAGTTATACTCAAATTTTCAACTGTGCAGAGTCAGCACCCCTAATCCCCACATTGTTCAAGGGTCAACTGTATTTGTATCTACTTTAAAACTCAAACCCTAGTCAACAAAAATGTAAGAGTATTATTTATTCAGCAAGCCTTGGAAGAGTATACTTAAAAAATGCGTTTTGAAATGTGGCCATCTTAGTGATTCGCCTCGTCTCTGTAAGGCTTTTTGCAGGACCCAAGACTCTAGTCACTACCTGTCCCATTGTTCTTTTCATTGGAAGGCAGATCCCCCCTACATTGAACTGTTGCAAAGCTGAGGCTAGAGATGGCCCTTAGATTTAATCTATTGTGACAATTCCTGTTGGTTGGTAGTGAGTTCCTGGGATCCTATGTTGAGAGGGATTCTGGGGCAGCATTTGGGCTTGGTGAGAATGAGTGTCATGATTGATTTGTGATGCCTGCTTGGGGTATGGAATGTGGAAGTTATCCAGGTGTATGTAACGTGTGATGCTCCTGGTCTAAAAGCAACTCTCAGGTGCCCTGTTTTGTTGGAAAGGACACATTTCCCCGTTGGCCATAAGCGCTGGTCTATTTTATGTGCTTTCTTACTACAAACAAAAAAATGTTGCCCACCATTCCAGTTCTACAAGGACCAAGTCATGAGCTGCCCCTGAAACGAATTCAGGATAAAGCATCATGTGTTTCAGATATATAAACCCCTAGATAGTTAAGATGCCTATCTAGGGAAGAATTTCAATGACCCTGGATTCTTGTATCTTCCCATACACAGATAAGCACTAAAGTCATTAACTTGAGGATTTTTTTTTTGTGATTAGTGGTAATCTTTTACTAAGATATGTGCTTGACTACATGTGTTTCCTAGCCAAAAAAATTCATATATATACTTACCTCTCCCCTACCTCTTTGGAGCAGTTCCTCAGAGATATCTGAGAGACTATTTCCTAAGCTATAGTCTTCAGCAAGACACAATAAAATTCAACTCATGGCTCTTACATTGTGTGTGCATGTGTGTGTGTCCAGATGACATTACTAAACAAGGAACCTTGGCTCTGGAGCCCCAGATTAGATATGGGAGGAACTGGAGGAAACTCACCTAGGCTTTGAGGTGTTTCTCCTGCACACATATGGCACCCAAAGCCACAAAGGAATCCTTAGTTGAGGGTACGGCAAAAGGCAGAGTTGGAAATCTTCTATACCTTATTTGGGTTCAATTTCTTGGCACGCTGCTCATCTTGAGATTTTAGAGTGCCAGTCTTTTTTTTCAAGATTTCAGAATCCTGATATTCTTGTACTGTGCACACTCAGTGATGTTTCCTTGTTATTTAAGTGGCAAGAAAAGCCCAGTCTCTCTCAGAAACTTCCTCTGTACTTAGACATGAGAAACAAAACAGAATTTAGAGACCATTCCTCTGTGATGCTATATGCCTGAACGTCACACACAGGTGCAATATGTTCCTCCTTTAATTCCATAGCATTTTGTATCTCTCCTTGGAAGCTATGTCGTGCTGCTTGACAGCCTTCCCATGGAGACCCCTCTCAACCCCTCAGCATTAGTTGATAAGAACCTTTCAATAAACCTTTAATCAGTTACCATTGTAAAGGCCATTTATTATGTCTTGCTTTTCTTTGTTTTCTCACGGTTCCTGGCAATGATGCAAACCTTCCTAAAACCCCGTTATGTGTTTGCAAAGTGGATTGTTTCAAAAAGACTTGTCTGTGGACTTATTTTTCAGGGTAAGAATAAAAAGCCTGGCTGAGCCCTGTTAATCTCGGCGATTTGTGACAGAACTGTGCCTTCTCCACCACCCTGCCTTTCTGCCCGCTGCGTCTGGGTGTTCGGATTCGAGTTGCTTTTGGAAATCCGCAAAGACAGCTTCCTGAAGCCCAATACTTGGAGGTGTTTTTACCGGGAGGCACGGTATTAAAGGCAGCACTCAGAATGATTCAATGTGTGTTTTATGCACAGACAGCCCCGAATAAGGAAGACTTTGTGTGGGAAGATGTTGTCATACTTCCCAATAACACGTGCTTGAATCAGCCAGTGTGACCCTCCCTTCTCTCCAGCAGAAAACAGCTCCCCATTCATGCATTCTTTTCACACCAGACCCTGTTTACACCGACACTTGCCTGGGTCGTTTCTAACTTTGGGGCCAAACTTGAGCATGAGGGCAAAAATACCTCCATCGAGAGAAGTCATTGAGGAACGTGGGTCCCCCCCAATTCATTACAGAAATGGGTGCGGGGAACTGAGAGTGGGAGGTTTAGGCAACATTATTTACAGGGCAAAAGGAGGACCCACTGCCTATTTCGAGAATTGTATAAAATGGCTCTTTCCTGTCTCACTCCCCTCCTTCATCCTTCCCCCATGGCTGAGGAACCTGTGAAGATCTTTTAATTAAAAAGTTGAAACTAGCAAGAAAAGATACTGAAATGACATGGGTCGATAGGCTTTATTTCTTTAATTAAAAGAAATTGAAAGCACATTAAAATTCGAGTTTCAGAGAATTTTCATGTAATTCTTCAATGTATTGTCCCAATTTTATTCTATCCTGGTGGGTTGTCTTGACATGACCATGGTTTGAGATACTTTGAAGAGTCCAAGAAAATAATTTGGTTGTTTATGAGAGATGTAAAAAAAAAAAGCCCCTGTGGTATTTAATAATTTTGAATCCAGATAACTGTGGTAACCAACGGGACTCTGAATTCTGACAGATAATTTAAAATGCAGGCACCTAACAATAGCTGATACACACCTGCCTGTCCCTTGAAACTCACCTCCAGTCTCTTCCCCCCTCATTCACCAGGCTCCAGGCCTTAAGCATGCTGTGCCCTTTGCCCTTTCCCATCTGAGGGTTGCCCAAGTGTGCTGTGCCCTGTCCAGGAAGGCTGTTCCCCTCCAGCACCATGGCAGGCATCAGCCGCTGCCTCCAACTTAAATCTCACCTCCTCTGGCAGGTCTGCCCTGGTCACCCTCATTGAGGGTGATCCATAATATAGTTTTTTAAAAAAATAAATTTATTTATCTATTTATTTACTTATTGGGTCTTTGTTGCTGTGTGCAGGCTTTCTCTAGTTGTGGTGGCTTCTCTTGTTGCGGAGCACAGGCTCTAGGCGTGCCAGCTCAGTAGTTGTGGTGCACAGGCTTAGTTGCTCTGCAGCATGTGGGATCTTCCCGGACCAGGGCTCGAACCCGTGTCCCCTGCCTTGGCAGGCAGATTCTTAACCACTGAGCCATGAGGGAAGTTTCCATAATACAGATCTTATTCTTCATTTTAGCCTCCTTTTTAAATCCTTCAAAGTATCCATCAAAATTCAAAATTATTTTCTTGGTTAGTTTACTAGGTTGAGGTGTCCCCAAAATGTAACCTCCTTGAGGGCTGGGTCTCTGTCCATCTGCTTTACCAGCGTGGCCAGCCTCAGATGCTTGTTGAACAAATGAAATCGTGAACTGTGGCAAGTCCCTCAATGGGGCTGCAGGAACAAATCACCAGGGGTCACGTGCTGCTAGGAGCAAGGCTGGCATGCAGAGGGCCAGGCCAGGCTAGGTTGGGGTGCTGGGGTGGAGAAACAAGAAGAAAAGCTAAGCTTTTGATTGGAATCCTTTTGACTCCGGGTGCTCTCTCCCATTATAGCAGCGAGGTCATGTGAGTCAGCCCAGGCATGGGCTTGAGGCTGTGTCTTTTCTGGCAAAAGACGAGATATGGGTCATAGTTACTACTTTTAATATTAGCGATATGGCTTGGAGTTTTTCCTGGAAAAATGTGGCCTTTTAATAGCAGACATTCAGTAGGCTGTGAAGGTGCTGGAGTCACAGGAGGCATGGGGAGGATGGGGATGGCAAGTCAATGTCCGGAGGGGAGGCTGACATGTAAACGACGATTACACAGAGTGACAAGTGCTGCTACGGAAGGAAGCACAGGAGGGACCTCTAGGGTGTGTAGGGGACGCTTTCCAGGATGGTCAACCTCAGCTTGTTGCCTCCTCTCGAGTTCCTTAAAAGAGGATTTGGTGACCTCTGCTGGGGGATGACACCACCAGCCTGAACTGAGCCAAGCTGGTCCAAGGAGAGGGGAGATTTACACAGAACCAAGGAGGCTTTCTAAAGCAAAACATTGGCTTTAGATAAAGCTTGAAGGCGATTTGATAAAAGCTGTAGGGACTTGGACCGATAGCAGCCAGAAAATACTTTATGAACAAGGCCAGAGAGTAGAGAAGCCTGGAAGGGGGCAGGGATGGGGAAATGAGAGGGGAAGGCCGCTCCCCTGGATGGGTAAATGGACCTGGAGGCCCAGCTGAGTGGGTGCAGCTGGCTGGGGACTTGGACAAAGCAATTTCACCTCTAAGAATGTATTCTCAGGAACCAAACAGATGCACATGCAAAGACATCTCTCCCTACATTGATGGTAAACGCTAGAGTTGCTAAACATAGGAACCAATTAAATAATTTTTGGTATACCCAGAATATGATAGGACCATTAAAAATGATAGTGCAGGGAATTCCCTGGTGGTCCAGCAGTTAGAACTCTGCACTTTCACTGCCGAGGGCGAGGTTCAATCCCTGGTTGGGGAACTGAGAACCCGCATGACGTGGCCAAAAAGGAAAAAAAAAAAAGAAAGATGGTACAGTTTTTATTTATATTGCGATGAAAAGACATTCAAGAGATAGTGAATAAGAACATATTCAGTCCCTATATTGGGATGGAACGATATATTAAGACATATTGATAAGTAAAAAACCGGATTACAAAAAAATGTTAAAAACATACAAAGGTCCAGAAGTAAACACACAATGCTTATGGTGGCGGTGGGGCAGGGGGAGGTTTAAGAACAATTGCTTATATTCTGCTTTACACTTTTTTGTGGCCCCCCCGCCCCCTCCCCCAATGAACAGGCATTAACTTTACAACCAGAAAATCAGTAAAGTTATTTCTATTTTGAAAGGAAAAATCCACAGGGTTTTAAAAGAGATGATTAGGTAGGGCTAGAATCCCAACTGAGTAAGTGACTGCTAAGAAGTGCATTACTCTTTCATAATTTTCCAAGGAGATTCTTACAGCAGGCAGAGGCTCTGAATCCTGTGGTTTAGATTCTGGGCGGACAGAAGAATCCTTCTTCGGGTTTGCTCCCCAGTACTGACCTAGGGCTGGGGATGTGCTCCCTCATTTTTAAAAAAATAAATTTATTTATTTATTTGTTTTTATTTATTGGCTGTGTTGGGTCTTCATTGCTGTACGTGGGCTTTCTGTAGTTGTGAAGAGGGGGGGCTACTCTTCGTTCTGGTATGCGGGCTTCTCATTGCAGTGGCTTCTCTTGTTGCAGAGCCCAGGCTCTAGGTGCGCGGGCTTCAGCAATTGTGGAGTGTGGGCTCATTAATTGCGGCTCTCGGGCTCTAGAGGGCAGGCTCAGTAGTTGTGGTACATGGGCTTAGTTGCTCCAAGGCATATGGGATCTTCCTGCACCAGGGGTGGAACCCATGTCCCCTGCATTGGCAGGTGGATTCTTAACTACTGTGCTACCAGGGAAGCCCTGATGTGCTCCCTCTTTAATGCTCCACAATAGGCATGAGAAAGGAGGCACCTTCTCGTGCTCCCTGAGTGAGCTGCATGTTAGAATCACTAGGGAAGCTGAAATTACTATCTCTCTGTGCCCACGTCCCACCCCTCAGGCCAATTAAAACCAGATCTCTAGCGATGAGGCCCCGTGATGCTATTCTGTAGCCACGGTTGAATACCCCCCGGTAAGAGGATAGTGCATAAAAAATAAACAGACAGCATCCTAAATTTGGACCTGGGCATTCCCGCCCTGAGTGCTAATCTTTGAAAAAGAGATGCCTTGGTCAAGCACATGTGCAAACAAAGGCTCTGGGAAGTCCAGCAGTAAAGAAATCTGTTTGATTTGTTTCACCTGGTGTTTCCAATTGTACCTGCCCATGGAAACCTTTGTCTAGGGTAACCCTTTATCTTGGGTTACAGTAGGCTGGCAGCAGGAGCCTGAAGTCTTTCCTGAATGTCACATAATTTGGCCACCCTGTGGGAGCACTTCTCTGCAATGTCCCTAAAACCCTTGTAAGCCCAAAGGGGATCTCCAGACACACAGCTGTAGAAGTGAATGGGGAGTTCCCGTTCTGGAACTTTGGGGTAAGCCTATTGCCCACTAGAGCACCTGACCTGGGACAGTGGGGAGGGGACTACAGATTCAGGTGTACACAGGAGGAAAGTGAGGTCCAAAGAGGTTATTGAGTGCCTGTCCCAAATCACGCAGCTGGGCAGGAGCCCAAAAGGGACTAAAATCCAGACTTTCTGCTTCTCAGTCAGACCCTCCCCCTTCCCCCCACCAAGTTAAAGACATTACTTCAGGCACTTTATGATCTTTGAATAAAGGAACACTACCGTGATTAATGGGGAGTCTTGGCTTTCTTATCCCTTTTTGTGTTCCTATCTCCATCTGCTGAGAAGACACCCGGAGCTCTAAATATCATTTGGTCGTAAGGAATGTTTAGAATTGAAGAGCTGGTTTGACACAATTAAAAGCTTCCAGAAGGCTGTTATGGCGCCAATTATTTACTTAGTGATAGCAAGCTATTTAGATTTCATTATGGAGTAGAAAATAGAAAGATAAGAACAAAATATGGTCAGGCTGACTGTGACCTCAAAACCCCTGCTCCTTTGGCTCATAAAAGATAGCAGAAGCAGAACATTCTGATTCAGGGATCGTTTTGTTAAACCGTGCATTCTCTTAAATAGAATTGTTTCTTAATCTCTTTGTGGGCTGCTAATGGACCATTTATCAGGCGTTCCAAGGCAAAAAGAATTCTGGACCAAAGGGCTGCCGATTTGGGGAGGAGTCCCTGTGTTGCTGCTGGTTGGACAAAGACTCAGTAACTCCCTGCCTTGAGCAAAATGAGGTTTACTATCATAAAAAAAGAGTCAGAAACGTCCCCGTCAACAAGGCAAAGAAAGTAAATTTCACTCCTTCATTCTCCTGCCTCCTTTATATATACATCACTTTGATTGTTGAAGCTCTCATTCCCCTTCCCTCAGTCCCTTTTCAAGGTCATTTTCTACAGTAATTTTAACCATAATATTTTCAATAACACAAACTTCTCATTTTGTTCTTCTTATAGGAGGAAGGACAGCAGGGCTGGAGGACATAGCAGGCTGAAGGATCTGCTCCAGTGGGTTGTCAAAAAGGGGCACTTAACATTTATATATAGATAGATATCTATCTATATCTATATACTTGAGGAATAATTTACAACAGTAAAATTCACCCTTTTTAGTGTATACTTTTGTGAGTTTTGACAAATGAATACCATCTTATAACTAGTACCGCCAAATCAACATGTATCCCTCACTCCAAAAAGTTCTCTTGTCAAATAGCTGGGAGTGGAATGGCTGTGTCCTAGGGAACTATTTTTATTCCTAATATTGTTCTTTACTGAAAGACTATCTTTTCTGGACTTAATATAGCTAAGTCAACTTTCTTCTGGTTAATATTTGCCTAATATGTCTTTTTCTATTTTTTGCTTTCAACCTTTGCATATTCTTATGTTTGATGTATGTCTCCTGTAAATAGCACATATCAGAATTTGAAAGATAAATCCAATCTGTCAGCCCTTATCTTTAACCTGTGAGCTCAGCCCATCTACATTTGTTAGAACAATGACACACATGGACCTATTTTTATTCTCTTAATTTTTCATCTTGTGTCACTTTTACAAGACTTCTTCTTATTTTCCTTCTTTTTTTTTTTTTTGGCCATACCTCGAAGCTTGCAGGATCTTAGTTCCCTGACCAGAGATTGAACTTGGGCCCTGGCAGCGAAAGCGCCAAGTCCTAACCACTGGACCACCATGGAATTCACTTCCTTACTTTTATTTCTAACAATATATCTGTATTCCCTAATTTTGTCTAAGGTGAAAATTTAAGATTCCCTGCTCTCTCCTCCACCCACCCCTATCATATTGATATAATCTAGGCTTTAATTCTAGATTGTTATAGATGTAATTTATCTTTTTCTTTGGCCTCAGCTTGCTTTTTCTTTTTTAAGCAACAAGAAAGTTTATCAGGGTACTTGAACATCCTTGTTCTACAAATCTCTTGTAGAATCTCCTAGATTTTTCTCTCCCGTAGTACTTCAACCAAAGCTATTTATAATGCACATCTTTCTGCAGCATATCTTATATACTTGAGAATATTTTTATTTGGCTCTAATATTTGAATATAAATATTAGGTTTGATTGAATGTAAAATATTAGATTCTATATTATATTTCCTTCAATTCTGTGCAAACATTAATCCATCTTTTTTTTTTTTTGCATTTAATATTGCTGATGTCAATCTGGTTCTTGTTCTTTTGTATGTGATCTGCTCATTCTATGATAAACTTTTAGAATTTTAAAAAATTCTTAAATTTTTTTATGTGCATAAGTATATGCATATATATATACATTTATATATGCATATATTTATATATACATGTATATCTGTATGTATATATATACAGATATACATGTATATACATATATGTGTGTATATATATGGGTGTGTGTCTTCTGGAATATACACACACACACATATATATGTGTGTGTGTATACATTTTTTTTAATGCAGAAAAATTAAGCGATTATGTCCTCAAATATTTCTTCCTCTCCATTTTTTCCTCTTTTGCTGGTGTTCCTATTGTCTGGATGTTAGCCTCTGTGCCTATCTTCCTTATTTTTTAGCTTTCCTTTATGTTATTTACTTCTTTGCTCTGTCTTCTTCCTTCTGGGATATTTCTTCACTCTGGTCTCCCAATCCACTAATTTATATTTTTAGGCAGAATCAGTTCTGTTCTTTCTTTATTTCTATTACTATATTTTTATTACTAATATTTCTGTTTGATTCTTTTTACATTGTCTTGCTTATTATTAATTCGTTCTTGTATATTTTACAGGTCACAGGGTCTAGGATACATTATTGGTCAGGCTGATTAAAAATACTTGGCACATTTATGTCTTAATATTTCTGCTTCTGTTGGAATCTGTAATCCAAGAGGTTATTTCCCTTTTGAAATGGGCATCCTCCTCAACTATCTTGTTATTTTGTTTTGTGTGCTCACTTTTTTTTCTAGGACACTGGCTAGTCTGTCAGGTACTTCATATGGGGAAAGGCAGACCCCCAGTGAACTCAGGGGATCAGGGGTAGATAAGCTCCAGGGTCTAGAGCTCTGACATCAGAAAACTACAACCAACTGCAACTTACCCCACAGAACAACTCTTCTGGTCAAGTCTTCCTCCTTTGTCCCCAAGAGAGAGAAGCACATTCACAAGAGATTCAGAATTCCGTGGTTCTGAATCTTGGCTGTACATTGAAATCACCTGAGAAGTTTTAAAAAGTCCTGCTGCCCAGGCCACACTCCAGACCAGTTTTGTTGGAATCCCTGGAGGTAGAATCCAAGTAGCAGTGCTTTTAAAGCTCCCCAGGTGATTTCAACCTGCAGCCAAGTTTGAGATCTCTCATCAAGACTAGGTTGTAATTCTCCAGCCCTGGGTGTTTGAAGGAAAAGGGATATGGAAATAACTTTTGAGGGTCATTTGTTTTCCCCTGTTTTTTCTGCTTCTTCTGAGGACATCTGCACCAGATTCTTATGTCTTAGCAGGAGGAGTGAAGGCTCAGTTTGCCACAAGGTGATGAGGGGAGGGTTGGAGAAAGCAGGAGCAGAATTCCACCAATTCTTCTATTTTATCCTCCCTCAACCTTGCTGGGCTGTGTCCTGCCCCAGGACAGAGCCCACTACTCCACAAACACCAGTTCAAAACAGCCCCAGTAAACTCAGAAGCGTGTCACAATGTTCTCCTCTTTACTTTTCTATTCTTGTGGGGTTGGTGGGGATGGAGCAGTGGGAGGTGAGGACCCAGCAGTCATTCAAGTTCAGCATCTTGGCCTGATCTGGAGCTGCTCGGGGTATGCTCAATGGACAAGAAGTATCAGCATCCCCTGGGGATTTGTTAGAAAAGCAGAATCTCAGGCCTCACCTTGGATCTACAGATTCGAAATCTGTTTGAACAATTCCCCTCCAGCAATGTTAAAGTTTGAGAGGTACTGCTCTATATAGCATAGATGCTGAACAAATATATTTAAATGGAATCAGGCACCTTTTTTTGACCAAATACCTCAAAGTTTGCTTGGTCATGTTGTTTGATTTGAGCTTTCTCTGCCCTAGGTCAGAATTCAACAATGTTGGATTTGGCTACTATGCAGATGGATTTTTAAAAAAAGAGTTCTTTAGTTTAAGAAAAACAATGCTCTACTAGCATCATCTACCTCTAGGTTGTAGCACTCATCACTGTTGTAATTTTATATTTACTGGCTTGGACAGTTGGTTGATGTCTGGCTGCTACATGATATTGTAAAGCTCCGGAAAGACTAGGAAGATGTCTGACTTTATTAGGCCCTGTCTTCGTAATGCCCAGCACAGTGTGTGACGTACTGCAGGTGCTTAATAAATACCAGTCAAATGAGGGAGATGAGTTGAGCACTTGTACACATCTACTTAATTGATGGTTGCCTATAAAATGCTCCATTAATGATTACACTTGTAAAGGGTTCTTTTGTTAGGAAAAAATATATATATATAGTTTTGGGAACATATTTCTTGCATTATTAATATTTCTTGTTATTAGTATTAAATCCAACTACTTGACTTTTTTAGTCTTATGTTTGTTTTGAAAAATCTTGAATGCATACTAGCATTTAAATAAATACTAACATTTAGTACTAATTTCTTAATTCAGTATCTACATTTCTTTCCCCCATAAAACAAAACAAAACAATGTTGCCTTCAAGGAATTTCAGACCTCTTTGGTATTCTTAGCAAAGAATGAATACGTTTATTATAGGATGTAAAAAAGCAAGGGGGTGAGGGGCTGAGAACGAAGCCCATCTGAGCTGTTTCTACCACTATTCTTCTCTCCCGTTCCAGGTTGGGCCCAGGACAGCAGCCGAAGCAATTAATATTAAGTTTACTCTTTCCCCTTCTCTGTCCTCTCTGACAGGTTTCCAAAGAGGTGTTGACCGTGAAATAGTCTGGTCTCTCATCGGCCTGAGAGGAGTAGGAAGGAATGTACGCTGGCATAAGAAAAGCATCTGACAAAAACCCAATTTTTGATTATGTAAGGCCTATAAATGTGCATTTAAATAAACACTTCATTTAATTTAAATATTAAAATTGATTGGTAAAGATAAAGCATGTGTTCCTTTATACTGGATACTGACGTCTTTTATTTTATTTTATTTTTTTAAAAATGTCTGCACACAATTCCCGATTCAGACTTTTAAAATATTTACTTATTTATTTACTTATTTATTTGGTTGTGCTGGGTCTCAGCTGCGGCAGGCAGGCTCCTTTGTTGTGGCCATGAGAGCTCTTAGTTGCAGCATGCATGTCGGATCTAGTTCCCTGACCAGGGATGGAACCCAGGCCCCCTGCATTGGGAGTGTGGAGTCTTATCCACTGCCCTACCAGGGAAGTCCCCTGACGTCTTTTATTGTTATGGTTCCCAAAAGATAAACGATTCCCCCCAATATAATCCAGTTTATACAATTCTGAATGGGATTCTGAGTCTGCTTTCCTGTGTGTCCCCTTTTCTTTTCCTCCCTCCAACAAGCCTGATTACACATACATAATAACTACATGTGCAGCAGCATTAGACAATTAAAAAATTAGGAGTTTTAAAGGCTCCTGCCCAGCTTTTCTCTGGAAAACTTGAAATGAAGTATTTTGCTTTAAACTTGGCAAAGCTAAAGACCAAAGTGGCGTCTATGTTGAGGGAAAGTCTGACTAAGACTTGCAGACTGTCAGAAAGCTGGTAGCACAACACAGGCTGTTTCGCTCATCCAAGGTGATGAAAGATACGCACAGGGGCAAACTCAAGCAGCATAACGAGGGGGCTATGGAAACGATTTGGTTTTGAGCATTGCCGAATTTTATTTATTTTATTTTTTGAGCATTGCTGAATTTTACAGCAAAGTAACTTATTTCAAGTTTTTCATAAAACATTGAATTGTAAAATGCAGATACTATTTGAAAATGTTTAATTTTTATTTCCTAAAACGTGCCTTTATCTGACAAATGTGAACTTTTATAAGACATTTGGAAACTGCATTTTCATTTATTCTACTTAGTCCCTACATTTCGAAATCGATTGCAAAGTCTTCATTTCATTAATGAAATATTAAAAAATAAAAGAAAAAGAAAGGAGACAAATTATTGAGTTCCAAATAAAAGTTTTTTTTCTAGAGAATAATTATTAAACGCACTAAAAGCCTAGCTGAATCTCATTTCTACACTTCATTGAAGAGATCTTCAATCACACAAACCATGATCTTTTTCTGAAGAGACTGTGAGAAGGACTAGAGCGGAAAAAATGATCATTTGTGAGGACATTGTCACACCCTTACCTCCTCCCAACCCTCTGCTCCCTTTTTTTTCTTTGCAGAGTTGGGGAAAAGAACCAAATTGAAAAAGCCTTATTTCACCAGCAGAGGTCACCCTTTTACCGTTTTCCATAAGTGGCTTAGTTGTTATTCCGTAGTCCAAGGAAATGCAGGAGTTTTCAGCTGGGAGCACAGCCAGAGGGCTGGTGGAAATATATGCATCCTTCATACTGGCTGTATCTTCTTACATATGCACTGTTTAAGTATATCATTTACCTGTACTCTTAGATAACTTGACTACGTATGATAAGAACCTTTAGGTTATATACAATAATCCTATTTAGGTAATCCATGTCTTTAAGTATTATTCAGAGCTTACTGGTATCAGCTCAAATTCTGCCCAGTTCTCTGACTCATGGACCAAAGAGTAGATTGTCATAATCCCCTGGGGGTGACTGGCACGAACCCTCAGAGAGAATCCCCTGGTGAGTAACTTTGGGGGAAAGAGGAAGAATTTAAAAGAATGAGGCGGTATTGAACATTGACCAAGCATGGAGCCCAGTGTCAGGTACTAGAAGGTAAGTTGGAGAGGAATAAACCCCAGTCCTGGCTTCTGCTTTTGGTTTTGTTCTGGAAACAAAAGCATATGTTCGTAGTTCATTTGCAGGCTAACACTGGATGATAGAATGAAATACTAAGTGGATTCTTCATGAATGTGCAGAATATGCATCAGTCAATAACAATCACCTGCAGAAGTGATGGGATTGGGATTCTCCCATCCTGTTGCCTTGTTCTGGGGATGGGGATGAGGGGGTAGGGAGGTGGACATGGGGACACACTTAGCACATGTCTGGCCACATCCAAAGATGCATTTCAGGAATTCCTTTTCTCTTCCTCCCTTTATGGGGGAAATAGGCATTTTCTTGGGATCCCTGGGAAAGTTGGGCTTATTGGTTTCACAATGGTTGGTGAAGGTCTTTTCTAAACTGAATTCTCTCCCTTTCTTCTCTTTATTTTCTTTCTGTAAATGCCAACAAAAGTTCTTGTTGGCATTTTGGAAGTTTCAAAATGTGGTGGGTTTGGGGGATTCTCTGTGGCTGCTGCTCTTCCCTTGGACTCTGGGTAGCACATCTGCAGTGTCCAGAGGATGAGGAAGTGCACTTGTTCCTTCTGAGAAGAGGGGTAGCTGAATAACCATGACAGTGGACCTCCATTAATGCATGTGAGGTGATGAACGCCAGAGAGAAAACTCTGCCCGTGTTCTCCCAGCACCCCATTTTTTTGGCCTTGCCATGCAGCAGGTGGGATCGTAGTTCCCTGACCAGGGATGGAACCTGTGCCCTCTGCAGTGGAAGTGTGGAGTCCTAACCACTGGACCACCAGGGAAGTCTCTCTGCCCATGCTCTTGACTTCATCCTTTGGGGTCCTCCTCTTTCAGCTCTCTGGGCCTCTGGCCCTCCTAGTTGGTTCTGTGCTCATTCACCTGCTACCTGCCTGCCCAGCATGCCTTCTGGTAGAAATATACTAGAGCCAACTGGTGCTGGCTTGCCAGAGACTGGATAAATGGGTAGGAATTCTTCAAGCTGATTTTTAAACCATTGGTAGCTTGAAATCAGCCTTGGGGGGAATATTTACAACACAGAAATTGGCAAACACTACAAATGAAGCCCCACCTTCTGCCAGCTCACCAGGACTCCACAGCTTATATGGCCCTCTTAGTACCAATGGAAACACACATCACCTTATTTTGACAGTGACGCACTGGAATTTTTTGATGCAAATATTTACTGGGAAAAAAGAGAAAAATAGCCTGACTTCCTTCTCCTCCTTCTTCAAAAGCTTTGCAACAAAAGTTTTTTCTGTAATCAAGTACAGATTTCTGGCCTTAATTTTAGCCAGAGTTTGTTCAAAAGACAGGCAAGTCGTCCCAGCTTTCAGGCACAGTCTGATTCCTTTCTTTAAGCCCACACTAGCCCAAATTTCCTTTTAAAATCCCCCATTTTCCTCTTTCTAGCCCCTGTGGCTTCCTGAGGGTCACTGAGCCGACGTTGTGCCTACCCCAAGGCAAAAGACTCTTCACTGGTCCTTTTTGGCTTGAGAAGCTGTTCCAGGTCTGCAGGCCCATCTGGGCTGCCCGGCTTCCTCGGGTCTGTGAGGGACGATGGCTGTTTTCTATTTCTCCACAGCATCGCCCTCTGATTTCCCGACGGGTCAAATCTGGACGCGATGGCCCTGCACCTGCCGAGGCAACATTTAGGAGGGAGAGGACAGTGGTTCACTCTCTGCTTTCTTCACCCAGATGACGAGCACGGCTCCGCCCTGCTCTGAGGAAAGCACCACTTCATAGGTCTGGAGGTCGCCCCTTAGGAGAAAGGATGTGGATTCTAGAACCCACTGACGAGAGCCAGGGTGAGGAGGTTGCCCCACCCCTGCTGGGGATACTGCCGTATTTACTGCCACAAACCCAGCGCCTAAAGAAGGAGTTAATCCCCATTTGTTGGAGGACCCAGTTTATTCCCCTCCCTCAGGCAGAAACGTTAGTCACCCGGGCTGCCATCCCAGGGACCGGAGACTGGTGGCTTAGACAATTGACACATATTTTCTCTCCGTTCTGGGAGGCTAGACGTCTAAGGTCAAGGTTCTGGAAATTTTGTTGTCTGGTGAAACCTGTCTTCCTGGCTTGTAGATGGTGGCCTTCTCACTGTGTCCTCCCACGGCCTCGTTTCTGTGCACGTACAGAAAATCTCTGGTGTTTCTTCCTCTTGTAAGGGCATCATAAGGTTAGGGCCCCACCCTTATAACCTCCCTTAACCTTAATTACCATCTATCTCCAAATATAGTCCCATTGGGCATTAAGGCTTCAACCTATGAATTTTGGGGGAACACAATTCAGTCTGTAACAAATGGGAACTGATTCTGTGTTAAGAATATTTACAGAAAAAAAGAAACATCCCTACAATTTCCTTGAATTCCCTCTTGCAGATTTAACAACACTCTCTTCAGGCAAGTCTTCCACAGGGCTAAATCCTGCGCGATGCAGGATGATGCTAATTTTTCTTCTGGTCTCCGTGGGGAGGGCAGAGAGCGAATCCTAATTCTTTATATCTGTGGTTTCCATCTGTGTATCTATGCTTATCTCTCAAAACTTATCCACTCAAAATTAATTTTTTTCATTCAAATTTAAATAATAAACATGTGCAGTAATCTAAGGAGAGGTGCACGGAGCCAAGTCAAACAAACAGTGATGGGGCTTTACGACTCTTCTAAGTGAGAACTTTTATTTCTTAAAAACTCTAATAACACAGTGGGCTTGAAAATCGCTCCTTCATGATCCCTTCCCCTTCTCTCCTCTGACTAACTCTTTCTCCAGTCCTGTTTCTTTCGCTAGTTGTCGGGGGGCATAAAATAAATCATGTGGAATGCAGGCAGGACGCCTGTTTACTCCTCATTCCTATTTAGTTTTTCCTTCATAAGTTTGGGTTTCATGCCTCTCTCCCAGTGCGGGAGGTTTTTGTGTTTGTCAGATGTTTTGGGGGCCTGGGGAGTGGCGACAGGAGCTGGTGAATGTTAGTGGCACGAGGGTGGCCCTGGGAAAAGAAGCCCAAAGGCTGAGTACACGCTACCCTTTTGTGCACATTTGCGTTTAAGAGGAAACTTCTGGAAGCAAGATGTTTGAATGCAAAGAAACTGAGTGCCTGTGACGAGGACTTCAGGCAGGTCTGTGAGAGAGAAGTTTTGCGGGGTGCGCTGGGACTTTATTCAGATCACACTATCTAGCCAGGCATCTGCTTCTCCCCCACTCTCAGGGCTGAGACTCAGCTGTGGTGAAATGTGAGAGGGATGACTGTGTTTGTCTCTCTCTCTCTCTCTCTCTCTCTCTCACACACACACACACACACACACACACACACACACACACACGCTCCCTTAGTCTCCCAGTGGGTCATAGCTGCGTTGGCGGTTACTCCGCCCACGTGTGGCCCCAGGTGCACAGGCTTGATGGGAGCTGGACCTGGGCCATGTCGGGGGTGGGGCCCTCCTTCTCCCAGTGGAATCCTGAATCCCAGGACTTCAAGCTGGGAGGCACCTCGGAAGCCCAGCGAGCAGTCGTAAGCCTTTCATTTCACAGATGAAGTCACTGAGGCCCCACAGGCCTCCACCCTCTTTCTGGGCTTGTCAGAGGCACTTAGGAAATACATGTTGACTTGACATGACCCACTGTGAAATAGGCGTAACAAAACTCCCCACATGGCCGCCGGATTAGGCTGCCAGCAGCTGGCAACGATTCTCCCTCCGCGGGTGAAGCCTCAGCGCAAGGGCAGCCGCAGAGGGGCATTGTGGGAAGTTGGGAGGGTGCAGCCTGAGTGGAGGTCCAGAGCCTCCCTTCACCAGGACCTTCCGGTTTAATAGAATGTCAGAGCTGGAAGGGACCTTATATATAAATCATTAAGCTCAATCCCATCAGGTCACAGATGGATCACCCAGAGAGGGGAAGCAATTTGCTGGCACAACTGGCTTTGAACCCAGACCCTCGGCTTCCCAGTCGATGTTCTCCCTGCTGTGCCAAGGAGCCTCTCTTGGCAGCAAGTTGCACTGAGAGTGACTTTATTGTCTGGATTCAGAGACTCTATGAACCGTAGTGGAAGGGAATAGGGGAGAGTGCAGGCAGAGACGCAGAGCTAGGACCAGCGAAGCGCAGCCTGGCTTTCTTTTACGCCGCCATTTTGTGACTTAAGATGGAGCGAGAGTTACTGTCCCACCAGTGAAACAGAACCATATAAATTAAACCCGCAATGAACTGTCTGTTGAAGGTGTGAACAAGGCCGATAAATCCCTAGGAGCTTAGGAAACATCTGCTCCTTACCTCGAAGGCAGAAACTTTATCATAAAGCAGAAAAAGCCAGGACTGGAATCTTTCACTTTCTCTGAAGGGATAAAGATGGGGCCCAACCTTCAGATAAACTCGGTAGCTGAGGGAGGTTTTGTGAACCATCGGCTAGCTTCTCCCTTTCTCCGTTACTAGTCTGGAATTTTCCTACTCTGCCATGCCTATCTCAGTTCTTCAGGGATTTTGTGCTGTTGTTTTATAGTCTTGGAAAGGAGTCTTGACCTGGTCAAGGTACTTTGTGCTGAGCCCCAGTAGGTAGATCAGTAAATTTGAGTCAGTGGAGGAATGATAAGAAGGCTGCCAGACAGAACAGGAATCAGGAGTCGGGTCAGGTCACCAGGCCCTGCTTCGACTCCTCAGGGTCTGAGGGTAGGTATTGGGGATGGGAAGGAGCAGATAGCAAGGGAGAGTTAAGGCCAAGAATCCAGGCGATCAGAACTGGATTGCTGATCTGATATCAGGAATCTTGGAACCAGAGAAGTATGAGGAAGCACCATGATTAAGTCCTAACACGTGAAACTGTGATTTCCAGCAAGAGGAAATGGTCCTAAATGCAAGGATGGCAAACAGGTGACATTTTGCTTGCTGATTCCAGCTGAATGATGGTAGCCGTTAGAAGTGTGGTGTCTAGAAGGGTCAGAATCCCTGGCTGGGTCGAAGGGTGCTGTGTCCATTGGTGATGTCTGCTGTGGACAAGTCAAAGAGACTGCCCAGTGCCACACATTTTCCATTCCTACCTTAACGGATGGCCTTTCCTAACATTCCTTGCTCCATCTCACCCTGGGTTGCAGGTTATGCCTGTGTTCCCTGTGCACCAATACCCACCCTCAGACCCTGAGGATTCTAATCGGTGCTTAGGCTGCTGGTCCACGTCATGGAACTGCCTTAGAGGTGAGCAGCCTCCTTCAATTTACCCCCGGGGGGTGTGGTATAACAGTTGTCTTCTTTATGCATTGTTATATTCAGTAGCAAAGGTTATTGCATGTATAAAGTCCTTCAGATAGAAAATAATAGGTAGTTTCAAAACTTAGAGGCTGTGTTTGGATATAGGCTGCTGTGTTTGTTCCCTGTGGCCATGGATCTTGTTTCTTATGTTTCTCTCAGAGGAGAGTCTAGAGCCTGGGAGTCTAGTGAATGGTGACTAGTGAGGAAGCAAGGTGGTCCACGCCATGCTCCTTGCTGTACCTGAGGATAAATTCTTATCTTTCCAGATTGATAAGGAGTGGACATTTAGTAAACAGTTGGTAAGTGAAATGAACTCTACCGGGTAGGTGATCCCAAGGCAAGTACAACCCAGTCCCGCACTCCGAGGGCTTCTACTCTAGGGTGTAATGTGGCAGTGGGTGAGGGAGAAGGAGCAGCAAGAATTATTTAGTTCTTGTGTCCCTGATCCTTAAGTGGCAGGTGAGAAGGACCAGTGCAGTGGACTATTTCATGCTTTTAGTCATAGTCATATGATCACAGTTGTGCTTGGTTGGGGTGGGGGTAGGGACAGGGAGGGAAAATCAATATTTCTTCTCCTTCCATTTCATCTGTGTGCATGAGATTGATCAGAGTTGCAACTTTGAACTTTTTGGTATTTCTCCAGGAACAAGTGTCAAAATCCACTCATCTAGGAAGTAGTGTATAGAGACAGGCTCCTGGGATTGGACCTGCTGTTTCTCTAATTGCTTCATAGCATGACGTTGGGCAAATTACTTGGTCTCTTTGAGCTTCAGTTTCTTCTTTTTTAATCTGTAAGGGAGGATAATAATGTCTGCCTTGTAACCTAATAAGATTAAAAAATATTAACATGTGTGAAAGGATATTATACATTGTAAAGCCCTAGAAAAATGCAAGGGCTTATTATTATGACATTAAACATGAATAATTGCTAGGTACAAAATGCATATTTATTGCATTAAAATATGAAGAGTGGGACCTCTTTTGAATGGGATATTCACTCCATATATATATTTTAAATTGAAGTATACTTGATTTACAATGTTGTGTTAGTTTCAGGTGTACAGCATGGTGATTCAATTATATATATATATTCTTTTTCAGATTCTTATAGGCTATTACAAAATATTGAGTATAGTTCCCTGTGCTATGCAGTAGGTCCTTGTTGGTTATCTATTTGGTATATAGTAGTGTGTATATGTTAATCCCAATCTCCTAGTTTATCCCTCCCCCACCCCTTTCCCCTTGAGTAACCATGTTTGTTTTCTATGTCTGTGGGTCTTTGTTTTGTAAATAAGTTTGTTTGCATTTTTAAAAGATTTCACTCCATATTTTATTCACCCATCTAGAAGCAATAGTAGCATCCTCTTCTTGTATTCCTTGGTGATGCTGGGCTCCCAAGCAATAGTGAAAACTGTGATTTGAGCTGTCTTAGCCAAGGCGGAGAGTTTCCCTTCACCTCTGTTGGGCTGGTTGCTTCATGGAGAGAAGAGGTTTATATTTTAAGACGGATGACCAAGTGAGAGGTGCAATCTTGGACTGAAAACTTGAGCAGAACTAGCTGGCCCACAGAGGCCGTGGTATCTTGGTTAGTTCTTGTTAATCAACTGGGACAACTGGACTAAGGAATGACAGGTAATTCTAGGACAAGAGCTGAGGTTGGTTGTTGCTTATGTTGTTCTAGCACCTGACCCCCTTCCTGGTAGCTTGGCCAGGACTCAGTTTTTGTAGCTACAGACATTAGATTTGGGAGTTTCACTGCAAATTCTGTTTAGTTAATTCGGCCAGAAGAAGGTATTGCCCGATGTGAGTTCAAGGCTCTGCAGTTTGGAACAAGTGCACTTTGAGCTCAGAAGATCAAATGCTGTGTTGGCAACTTGTTTTAACTTTCAATTCCCATAGTTAGGAAAAAAAAAGATTTCAAATGTCATTTGCTATAATGATTAGCTCCAGTGAGAGAATCTATCTACAGTTATTTGCTTCAAAACTTTAATGGGCTGAAGCCTGTATGTTTCATCATTAACAAAATGATCTCCTCTTTTCTACTATGTTAATAATCTTGTTTAATAGAAATGCAGCTTTGATTTCTTCCTGGGCTAGGTTGCTATTTTTCTGGTATCAAGAAGTGTTTGTTTAAAATTTTGCCATGTTGGGACTTCCCTGGCGGCGCAGTGGTTGGGAGTCGGCCTGCCAGTGCAGGGAACATGGGTTTGAGCCCTGGTCCCGGAGGATCCCACGTGATGTGGAGCAACTTAGCTCGCGAGCCACAACTACTGAGCCCTCGTGCCACAACTACTGAAGCCCACACACCTAGAGCCTGTGCTGCACAACAAGAGAAGCCACTGCATTGAGAAGCCTGCCTATCCCAATGAAGAGTAGCCCCCCTCACCGCAACTAGAGAAAGCCCACGTGCAGCAACAAAAACCCAAACTCAGCCAATAAAATAAATAAATGAATAAAAAGATTTTGCCATGTTATGAGACATGGCAAAATTCCATCTTGGAACTCTCCAAGCTTGGGACTGCTCAAAAAGATGGGACTAGAAGGAATATTCTTGGCCCAGCTGTGGGAAGCAGTTTGTTTAGATCAGGATGAACCAAAGAAGTTGGCTTATGTGGAAACTTTATACCTGTCCCACATGTTTTAGGTACCTCTGAAAAAACAAACAGCTCCATATTTTCAATTACAAGGTCAAAAGGTCGCATGTCGGCCCCAGTGCCAATTTAGCTAACCGGGTTGTCAAGCAGTCAGCACTGATGTTGGTAAGTAAGAGTAGGTTGTGATTGCTTAACCAATCTCTGCACCTGGAAAAAATAAAAACATGCAACAAGAAAGCAAAGCGAATTTGAAATCAGAGTGGCCTATCGTGACAGTGTTGGGATTCAGAGCTCCTGAGCTGTCTCTGCATTCCTGACTTGGAGGGATATTTGTAAAGCATGCATCTGTAAGAGCAGAATCTCCTTAATCCGTATCTCAGGGGCAAGATTAGCACCGTGCAACACCCCATATGGACCTGGATTTCTGGAACTACATTCTATGAAAAGTGTCCCATTGACCATGTCATCTTTTTCTTCCTCCTCTGTCTTTAGTCAGCTGGTTCATCTCCTGAAATTCAATATGCTTTCCCTCTTTTTTTCAGATATGTCACTGCGCAAAAGAGGCTCATGAAAAGAAACAGCTGCATCGATACCAGCAGGAGCTGCTGCAGCTACAGATTCAAATCTGTGCACCTGCATGGAGTTGGGTGACTGGAGATTTGTCAGGGAAGGGAATACCCTGGAACATCAAGACTCTAAAGCCAGAGGGATGGATGGCTTTGGGGTGGCAAATCGGATACCCCACTGCTCACCTGGAGGTCACAGGATCACACCTGACTTGAATTAGTCAAAAGGATTCCAGGATGGAGGGTTAGTTGGTTATTTATAAATGAAATGATTAGCTGGTTGTAACAGTTCCTAATAAACAGGTTGTCCATATCAGTGACATCTATTCAATAAGTCTCCAACAAGTGACATCTCTGTAGCCATCATGCAGGAAGGGGCATGACTGATGAGACTTAGGAGAATCCCGTTAAGGTGTTGTCTTCAGATAGTGATCGAGCTGGGAGCCACTGGGGGGTTTAAGCAGAGGAGTCACATGATCTGACACATGCTTTAATAGACTCACTCTGACTGCTGTCTCGGGGCTAGGTAGTAAGGGGCAGGGTAAAGTAGCCAAGATCAAAAGCGATGGTGGTTTGGAGGATGCAGGTCTTGCTGCAAGTAGTGAGAAGCTGTTGGATTCTGGGTATATGTTATAGATAGAGTCATAGTGTGAAAGAAAGGGAGTCAAGGATGCCTCAGAGGTTTTTGGTCTGAACAACTAGAAGGGCTGAGTTTCTCAGCCACTAGGATGGGAAAGACTTTATGGAAGAACAGATTTTGATGTGGGAGCGTACAGGGTATCAATGTTGGTTGTGGCTATTAGACATCCAAATGAAGAGGATGAGTAGGCATTTGGATCCATGAGTCTGGAGTTCAGGGACAGGTTCTAGTTGGGATAAAAACTTGGAAATCGTCAGTGGGGAACTGAGATCTGCTGGGACTGAATGAGATTGCCAGGGGAGTGGGGGTATGTGGAGAGGTGGCCCAAATGCTGAGCCCTGGGCCCTTCAGCCTGAGAAGAGATCAAAGGAGATCAAAGGGAGCACGTGAAGAAAGATGAAAGGGAATGGTCATGAGGTAGAAGGAAAACAGCAACAGCATGATGCCTTGGAAACCAAGTGAGCAAAGTGTTGTAAGGAGGGGAAAGGGAGCAGCCATGTCCAATGATACACAGGATGAGCACTGAGCGTTGACGATTGGATTCAGCTGCATGGATGTGCTGGTGACTTGGACAAGAGCACTTTTGGTGGAGTGATGGGGTCATCCTTGGATTGGAAGGTGTACACAAGAGAAAAAAGGGGATTTGGCAAAGGAGTATCGACAACTCTTACAAGGAGTTTTGTTAATTGGAGGGAAAGTAGAGTGAGGAAAGGTTTTTTAATTTTACTTTTTAATTAAAACATTTTATTTACTTACTTTTTAAGATGGGACAAATAACATGTTAGTGGGAATAATCCAGTAGAGAGGGAAAGTTTTGATAACATAGGAGAGAGGGGGAGGGCTGTTGGATCCACGTCCTCGAGTGGGATCCACAGTACAGGTGGGGAGGCTGGTCTTCTATAGGGACAAGGACGGTCCATCCATAGAGTGGCAGGGAAGGCAGAGCCTAGGGGAGCAGATGCCAGTGGGTGGGTAGAAGTGGAGGTGTGCAGCTATGGCAGTTCTTTTCTACAAGCTTCAGTGTTCTCAGGGAGGTAGGAGTCAAGGTTAGCAGCTGAGAGCAGAGATGGGAGAGGAGGTGCTGGAGGCCGCAGAGAGAGGATGGTTATCTGTAGAAGGGTGGTGGGACGAGTGGGCCAGGGAAAGAGGTGTGATGGCCAGGCAGCATGAGGACCCAGTCGCGGTCATGAAAATGAATTACATGAAGACTGTGAGTGTTGGTTGTATGACCTTCTCTAGCCACGTTCAGCTGAGGGGTACAGCATACAGGTGGATTTCAGGGTGTGCTCATGGAGTTCTACAAAGCAGGTGAGGTGCACCCTGAAGATTTCTCTTTATTTTCATTAAAAAATATTACTACTTACAGACTTACTAAACTGACTTAACAAACTAGTGATGGGTTGTGACCCAGAGTTTGAAAATCACTGATCTAAGTGGTATACCATTTTTTTTCTTCCCTACTTGGCTTCTTAATGTAGAGACATAGCCTCGACTGGGGGGATTTCTCTGAAAGTCCACCAGGCGTTTGTTGAGTATCCTCTAGGAGTTTAGCACAAATTTCAGTGCTGTTGGGGAGACAGAAGAGAGTTCAGACATGGTTCCTGTCTTCAGGGTGAAGAGTTGGTGAGGATGTAAGTCAGTGGTCCCTCCCTTACCAAGTACCTGGGTCTGGGTCAGGTTTTACCACTCAAAGATGGTGCCACACTGTGGTGCACTACCACCTAAAGTGTTAAATGGACACCAAGTGGCCAGATAGCACAGAGGTCCATTGTAGTGTCAATCTAAGAACACCTGTTCTCCACATGTTGTCAAATCACTTGACTCTAAGCCTGTCACCTCCTTCAACTAGAGCAGTAAACTCTATTAATGCATCCCTAAGACAGTACCAACCTTTCAGGCAACCTTGGAAAATTGTTGACTCACACTGAACTTATGGTCAATCTTTACCCTCTGAGACAAAAAAAAAAAATCTTAGTTTTCATCGTCTTTATTATGTATTCTATTTTTTTGGGGGGTGGATGTGGGGTAAGCTAAATGTTCTTTCTCTTGGGGGTTGGGAACTATGTGTTTTGGAGCTGTGGATACACACAATGAGTGGGGATAAAGTCTGGGTGCTGGTTCGCTCAAATTTTGGTTCATCTTAGAGCATATGGCCCTGCAGGAAACAGTTTGCAAGAGTCTTTGATGCAAAGGGAAAAATACCCAATTTCTTCAACTTTTTGCTTTATTTTTGGTCTTTGATTCAAAGGGAAACTGAGTTATGACCAAGGTGGGGTATTCAACCCCATCTTATAATCATATTTTAATTCAGTATAAAAGGAGTTCCTCTTTCTCTGTGACATTCAAGGTTTATGGTCCCAGACATGGCATTTGCATTCTGTTTATGGTTTGGATGCTTTGTGCTAACACGCTTGCCACTGATGCAGTGGGGTTTGCCTTTCCAGGCAACAGTTAAACCAGCAGGAGACCACTTGTGTGCAATTTGTTGGAATGAAATCTACATTTTGGGATTAGATTACTTAGTAGTGTCATTTTGCGTTGAGTCGACTTTGTGGGTGGTCTCCAATAAACCCTGCATGTATACCAAGTGTCAGCCCTGATTATCTCCAAGCAAGCTTGTAATGACTGCACGGCTTGGTATTTACAAGAAAAAACCAGCTTCCCTTAAGTCTTAATTCAGGGAATGCACCGGTGTGGACGAACCCCCACAAAAGGGTGCCAAAAGGCCCATTGTGGGGCCATTCTTTTTTTTTTTTTTTACGGTAAACTACATATATTTAAAGTGTACAATTTGATATGTTTTTTCTTATTGTGGGGCCATTGAAGGGGTGCAACTTAACTTTCCGTTCTTTCCGAGATCAGGGTAATGTCACAAATGTCACTGGGGGCTCACCAGTTAGGACATTTTTCTTAACGATGCCTGAAGGAACTGTTTTATCTTGGAATATAGAAGGACTAAAAGATTGGATGAGGAGAACAGATGAGGGGAGTGAACTATATGGTTGGCTGAAGCATGAATACATGCAGTAAAGAACAAACAACGTTCCAGGACCACCCTCGTGTCATCCTGGTGGTAGGAATTTTCTAGGGTGGTGGTTCTCAACCAAGGGTGATTTGGCTCTCCAGGGAATGTTTGGCAAGGTCTGGCGACATTTTTGTTTTCATAACTGGGAGGGTGCTACTGCATCTTGTGGGTAAAGGCCAAGGATGCTTTTAACCATCCTACAATGCACAGACCACTGCCCCCTCCTCCTACAACAAAGAATTATTGTGCTCAAGCATCAGTGGTGCCAAGGTTGAGATTCTGCTCCAGGGTACTGGGTGAACACTTACCCCAGAGCAGTGGGGGTAACACAATTTTGTCCTTCCCATATTCTTCTTTTTTACCTTCAACATCCTCTGGTCCACTTTGACTCCTTGTGCATCCCTGCTTCCATGGAACCCTCAGAATGCTGGAGCTAAAATATTACAGCAGTATGTCCTGGAGAATGTCAGCTTTGGAGCTAGGCAGGTCTGGACTAAATCCTAGCCTAACGCCTGCAGTTGGGGTGGCTTTGGGGACAAATTACTTAATCTCTCTGAGCCTGAATTTCAAAAAATCTGAAACAATGGGGACTGTAGTCCTTACCTTACTGGATGGGAGTGAGGATTAAATTTACGTAAATTTATCAGTACTTGATCTGATACTTCATAATAGTAGATACTTCATAACACTTTTATCATTGCACATCCTTGCTTGCAATGACTAAAGTTCAATTTCTCCCCCGCCAAACATTATTCCAACGATTTCTTTTTATTGTGGAAAATGTATAAAAAAGGCAAGCAAGCCTGAAGGAAAAAGTAAATCACCTATAATCTTATGCCTCAGAGATAATCTGGTAATACTTTTTGTGTATGTATTTCAGATTTTCTCTCTCTGTCTCTCTCTCTCTCTGTGTCTGTGTATTCGTGCAGTGTGTACTGTTTAGTGACTTGCTTTTGAATCATAGTGATGTATTAGGAACATCTCTTCATGTCAATAAACATAGATCTACATCATCCACATCATCATTTTAAAAAGCTGCCTAGTATTTTATTGTATTGATGAACCATGATTTAGTCAATCAATCCCTTATATTCTTGGACATTTAGATCATTAAGGTTATTCTTCAAAGCGCGGGGAAGGTCTTGTCTAGGTTGTCCGAAGTTCGTGGTTTTTAGTTCTCTGCAGCTCTCTGCACAAGCTACATGGCCTCTGCTCCCACTCTTCCTGGGCTGCCCACTCCCCTGCATGTGTGTGGAGGGGGGAATAGTGGAGTCAGTGCTCTTTTCTTTGTAGGACACAGCATAATATAGTACTTCAGAGCTCAGGCTCTGGAGTCAGGCTGCTCAGGTTCAAATCCCAGCTCCCCTGCCTGGGTATATAACCTCACCTCCCTGAACCTCAGTTTCCACATCTGCAAAATGGTGGTACCAACTGTTCCTGCATCACAGAGTTGTTCTGAGAACCAAATGAGGTAGGATATGTTAGGCATATAATGCAAGGTCTGGTATATAATAAGCACTCAATACATTTTAAGTCCTGTCAGGCAGGAACGAATGCCTCACAAGCTGAGTGCTTTCTGGAAGTCTTTCTCCTGTTACTCTGTGTATATTACCCTCTAACAACACTATCAAGTGTCCTCCATCCCTCCACCCCCAGGAGCAGCAGCAGCTGGAGTGGAAAGATCTCTACTTGCTGCTTCTCTGGGGCTTTTGCTTTTAACCACTGTGTATTTTTTTCCTATTGCCGCTGTAACAACCACAAGCAAAGTGGCTTATAACACAAATTTATCTTACAGTTCTGCAGAGTTTCACTGTGCTAAAAGCAGTACATTGATGGGGCTGCATTCCCTCTGGAATGGGAGAAGGAAGGTTCTATGAGAGAATCCATTTCCTTGCCTTCTCCAGCTTCTAGACGCTGCCCATATTCCTTGGCTTGTGGCCTCGTGACACTCTGCCTTATGCTGTTGCTGTCATGTAGCTTCTGACTCTGACCCTTGTGCCTCACTCTTATAAGGACGCCTGTGATGACATTGGGCCACCAGATAGTCCAAGGTAATCTCCGCATTTCAATGTCCACTACTTTAATCACCTCTGCAAAGTCCCCCTGGTTAAGGAAGATGGCAGATCCACAGATTCTGGGAATTTGGGAGGTCATTATTCAGCTTACCACATGCCTTGGGTACCACGACCATGACTCACCTTTTTGAACCCAGGCACTGCTGGTAGCTCAGGCTCTGGGGTACCTGACAGGTATGCAGCACACCTGACAGGTATCTGAGTATTGGGATCTTCGCCTTGGAGCAAATTTAACATCTGAGCAGTGCCTCTGCTGCAGGCAGTGGGTGAGCAAAAGGGAACACTGCCCAGAGAATGGTCAGATGCTTGGGCACTGGGCTCGGTCCGTCCCTCAGCTTCTCTCTTTGACCCCCATGGTGCCTGGTTGCTCCAGAGTCTCTCCGGTTCGTGCTCTTCTGGCTCTCACGCAATTCTTTCTGCTACAGCCTGTCCCCTTGGCAGGCTGCCTCTGATTTGGGACAAGCACTCTTTCCTTTTCTTGCCCTTCACACTGCCTGGCTTGGAGCACTCCACACTCCCACTCCCCAGGATGGATTCCTGGCCATGTTCCTCCAGGTGGTTTGGTTCTCCAGAGCATAAGTAAAGGAGCCCCGCTTGCTGTCACAAGTTCACCTCGCCTCCCCAGTTGGAGGTGCCCCAACAGTCATTCTTCCTCTACCTCATGCAGCCTGTGTTACCCTCTGCTCATCTCCAAATGTTCTCCACCTTCGGTGTGGCCCTAGGAGCCCCTTGCTGCCTTGCTAGTCCACAGGAAGACGCAAGGCTCAGGCAGGGCCCTGTAGTGCTCAGGCCACAGCTGGACCACCAGATGTGGGCACTCTGAGGGCAGGTGTACAAGTGTCCCCCAACACCAAGTTGGGGTGCTCGGCTGATGAGATCCCCTGGACCCGTAGCTGGTGCAGGCTTTCTCTCAGCATCTCCCTGCTAAAACCCTCTTAGACGACCTTCTGGGATGTGACTGTGGGAGAATGGGCCCCATTCAGGGTCCTTCCTGCTCATCTTTCTCCCCAGTAAGCTCAGACCCCACCCACACCCAGCAGAAAGCTCTATTCTTTTCGTGTTATTTTCCTGCATCAATGACCTTCAAGGTCCAATTAGGGAGGATGGAATCACCGTTTAGATGATGGCCCCAAATCATTAGTAACATAAAGCTTGGCTTTCCCAAGCAGGGCCTGGTTAATTGCCTAGAAGCATGAGGCTCTGTTTTTTAAGCAGCAAGAAAACAAGTTGCATTTTGATATAAAAACCAGGTGGACAATTCCTATCCTATAGCGATCCTACTTTCTCCCCCTCAGGCAAATGAGAATGACTGCCTAGCCTCTCCCACTTCCACACATTCCTAAGTCTGTTTTTTCTTTTAGTTTTTCAAAATTTGCTCAGCATTACAGAACCGTTAGCCAAATATAAAGAGAGAAAAAATCCACCCACGATGCCATGTCATCCCTGACAAATTAAACTATTTTTATTTTTTTCCATGCTCCCTTCCAGTTTTTGTCCCCATAAACATATAATTGAAATAGTCATAATCACAGTGTAGTGATCATTTTGTGTTCTGCATTTTTCCACTTAGCATTAATTATATCATAAGCATTTTTTCCGTGTTGCTGCAAAGCCATCATAATTATCATTTTTAATGACTGTATAAGAATTCATCAAGAGGGGAGTAGATTACTTAACCCTTGTTCTGTTGTGGGGCCTCCTGCGAGGGTGTTCTGTTCCTCCTTCCAGGTTGCCCTTGGCATCCTGTGCCTCTGCCGTCCTCTGAATGAGGGAGGAAGCAGTGATGGAGTGGGCAGGTGGAGAAGCAGAGTGAGTAATAAGAAGCCTGCTTTACACATATTCATAGTTAAGACTCCTAAAGGAGAGAGCTGGAAGGAAACTTGGCCTTTGCCTCCTTCAGGCCCTTCACTAATGGCTATTTTCGAGAATAACTTTTTCACTTACACTCTGGAATGCCTTTCAATGCCCAGAGGAAAGGTGGTTGTAGGAAACTGATTGAGAAAACAAACATAAGCTATCAGTTTTAACTTCCCTAGTCATCAGAATCAATTCCCAAGTGCTACTCTAAATTCTGAAAATAGAGATAAAATTGTTATCAATCATATAGTTAGTGCTGATTAAAGTTAACATGGTAACTTGAGAGGATTTCAACTATGACTGTGTTTCTTCCATGAGCTCTAGGTCCACAAGATGCTCTATAGAACAAGGGCCCCTGCCCCTTGACAGAAAATATTTGGAAAACAGCGATGCTGCATGCTGCATCCCCTTCTGGGATATTCACAATGCCCATTAGTATATTCAATGCTCTGAGAAGGCCTGCAGGGAGGAAGACTCCTTGACTTTGATTGACCCAGTGTTTCCCAAGGCCATGGGACAATTCTGTCTTATGGTACCTCCACTGGTCAGAGTCTGCTCATGAAAATGAAACAAGCTTGGTGATAGAGAGCATTTGCTATGGAGATCTCATTTAAAAAGTGTTGGGAGAGCTGAAAGAGCCAAAAGATGTTGTGACTCAGAGATTCCAAACTACAGGAAGTGCTGCAACCCCAAAGGGTGGGTGCAGAGTTCCCAGAATAGGGCACACACTTGTTTCTGCAACGCAGTGGGTAACCCACTGGGTGCCAAAACCAGCAAGTGAGCCACAGAGCATGGTGGCCCACAGCAAGTGGTGAGATTACTGGGGAGATGTAAAGCTCTGGTGCTGGGAGGATAGACGTGGCTTAAGCTATGAGTTCTGGATCTGTGAAAGGACTCCGCGGCCCACAGCCATCTGCTGGAGAAGTGCCGTTCTCTACAATAGGCAGAATTCTGGTCCCCACGATCTCTGCCACCTGGTGTCATGAATATGTCACATTACATGGTGAAAGGGACTTTGTGGATGTTATTAAGGTTACTAATCAACTGACCTTATGACAGGGAGCTTATCCTGGATTACCTGGCATGGATCCAATGTTATCTCATGAACCCTTAAAAGTAGAAGAGGAAGCCAGAATGCAAAGTCAGAGAAATTAGAAGCCTGAGAGCATTCAATGTGCCGTTGCTGGCTTTGAAGATGGATGGGGCCATAACGAAAGGAATGCAGGCAGCCTCTAGAAGCTGAGAACAACCATCAACCTACAACCAGCAAGGAACCCTCGGGGATCTCAGTCCTAAACCTCATGAAACTGAATTGTGCCAACAACCCGAATTAGCCTCCAAGTAGATTCTCTTCCATAGAGCCTCCAGAGAAGAGCTCAGGCTGGCCAACACTTTGATCTTGGCGTTATGAGACCCTAAACAGAGAACCCAGCCAAGCCCACCAGACTTCTGACCTACAGAACTGTGATATAATAAATTGAGTGTTGATTTAAACCACTACATTTGTGGCAAATTGTTACAGCAGTAATAGGAAACTAATACACCAGCTCATCTTCAAATCACCTGCCATTCCCTCACATTTGCAGAATTTAGCTGGAAGCCCCTTGGCAAGGAAGGCTGGGAAATGTACTTTGTAGGATCCCAGCTCCTCCATAATTCAGCGCAGAAGGGCAGGAGTGAAAGCTAAAAGCACATGGGTGACAAGTCTCCGGCACAGCATCTATTTATGTGTGGTGGGATGAACATCAGGAAGACCACTCTGGAGAATTCTGAAATAGTAGAGTTGGACTTTTGAAATGGGTACTTTGGGACTTCCCATAAAATGAATGAAGATTAAAAAAAAATGAATGAATGAAGATGATATATTCATGCCAATTCTATGAGATTGCCAAAGGGGTACAGTGGGTGTTGTGGAGAGAACCCCACAGGCTGGAGGTTAAGTCCCAGCTCTGCACTCATTCCTTGGTGGCTGAAAAGCAGGGCATCAGCTCCTGTTTGTGTGGAGTGAAGGGAATCGATTAAAGCACTCATCGGGTTCTTGCAAGCTCTAAAGTTCTCAGAGAGTAATTTTACTCTCGTTTAAACGATTGTGGATTCTCTATAGATAATTGTCATCATATTTATGATTGATTTGATGCTGAATTCTTGATTAGCACCAGAACTCCCAATCATGAGATTGTCACTGAGGGAAATTATGATCCAGCTTGCAGCTACCTACTCACCAACACGGGACAAATGGATTGATTCAATAATGATAATCCTTAGCCCCAAATAAATTGAGGGGCCTCCAATGTGGGCATACGATTGATTTTCATTGTTATAACAAGTGGTGGCCATACAGTATTATCTCTGCACTCTGGGGGAGAAGTTAGAGCAATGAATCACAGAACCCCTGGCTTCAGGGAGCTTCTGATCTAGTGGAGGAGACAAGATGGACATGGAGAAATGATTAGATGATGACAGGAATGAAATAGAACCGTGTCTTAAATCACATTGCCGGTTTATGTCAACTTGGTGTTATTGCACTGGGCATTTTAGAAAGGAGGCCTTTCCCTTTATCTTTCTAGATTGTAGACAGACACAAAAATCTCTGAGCAGCAGTGGTTCAGAGCTGGTTTTGTTGGACTTTGCATTCTTCCCTGGCTCTCACCAAAATGTAGCTTGCCACCCACACTGAGCAGGTTGTTTCTTGAGGCATTTGAAAGTAAAACAAAGTACCCTGCCATTAATGGAAAGCTAGAATTTTCTATCTGCTTGTACTTCTGACAGGTTGGTTGATGCTGTCACTGGCTGTGTGTGCCTTTTCACAATGCATGTTTTTAGCTTGTTACTCCTGGGTGGATTAATTCCTAATGCTCCTCTTTGATATGCAATGATGTCATGTTCTTCATACAGCCCTCTTCTAAGGCGTGTTGCCCACGGTATGGAAGCAGCAGCCCTGCCTTCCAAGAAACCGCACATCTGCACAGGTGGCTGAAGTTTTCATTTTTCACCTGGATGTTCAGGGATCATGGAGATATAGTTTCTGTGCTTTCAGCCTCTTTGATATTAGAAGCACCTTTGTGTGTTGCATGTTCGATGTTTCTTTTTATAGTTTCTGTGCTTTCAGCCTCTTTGATATTAGAAGCACCTTTGTGTGTTGCATGTTCGATGTTTCTTTTTTTTTTTTTTTGCGTCAATGCCTGTGTTTTTTTTTTTTTTTCTTATTTATTTGTTTCTTTTTTATTTTTTTTTAATTTTTTTGGGGGGGGGTACACCAGGTTCAATCATCTGTTTTTATACACATATCCCTGTATTCCCTCCCTTCCTTGACTCCCCCCCATCAAGTCCCCCCCACCCTCCCCGCCCCAGTCCTCTAAGGCATCTTCCATCCTCGAGTTGGACTCCCTTTGTTATACAACAACTTCCCACTGACTATCTACTTTACAGTTGGTAGTATATATATGTCTGTGCTACTCTCTCGCTTCGTCTCAGCTTCCCCTTCACCTCTGCCCCCTCCCATACCTCGAGTTCTCCAGTCCATTTTCTGTATCTGCATCCTTGTTCTTGTCGCTGAGTTCATCAGTACCATTTTTAGATTCCGTATATGTGAGTTAGCATACAATATTTGTCCTTCTCTTTCTGACTTACTTCACTCTGTATGACAGACTGTAGTTCTATCCACCTCATTACATATAGCTCCATCTCATCCCTTTTTATAGCTGAGTAATATTCCATTGTGTATATATGCCACATCTTCTTTTGATGTTTCTTTTCCTTTGCTAGGGGACTGTGTGGTTTTGACAATTTTCAAAGTGGGGCATGGAACCAATTTTGCCTTTTCAGTCATAGAGCTGCTCTTTCCCTATGATAGTATGGAACAACAGTACGGCACTGGGAGCACTGCCTGGGATTGAACTCTGATTCCAACATTTCTTTGGACAAGTTTCTTAACCTTTCTGAGATTCAGTTTTCTCATATGTGAAGTGAGGGGAAAACAACCTGATAGGATTGCTTTGAGGGTTCATAAGTGCTTAATACATGTTAGTTAACATCATCGTCATCTTTATGATCATGGCCATCGTCACCATCACATTACTGCCACTGTAATCCTCACCATGACCATCCGCATCACCATCAAGATCATCATCTTTATTATTATCACCATCACCATCATCACCACCACCACTGTTATCATCATCGACATCACTATCATCACCATTATCATCACTGTCATCACCACCACCACCAGTCATTAGCACATCATCATCACCATCACTATCAACATCATCATCATCACCATCACTATCAACATCATCATCATCACCATCACTATCAACATCATCATCATCACCATCACTATCAACATCATCATCATCATCACCATCACTATCAACATCATCATCATCACCATCATCATCATCACCATCACTATCAACATCATCATCATCATCACCATCACTATCAACGTCATCATCACCATCACTATCAACATCATCATCATCACCATCACTATCAACATCATCATCATCATCACCATCACTATCAACATCATCATCATCATCACCATCAGTAGCAGCATGCTGCCCTCCCAAAGACTCTCACTAGGTCCCTGATATGTAGCAGTATCTGTTGATGAGGCTCCTGCTCTGCCCGACCCTTGGCTATAGCCATTGTACCTCTGAGGAACAATGTGAGCCCCATCTTCCCCCAACCGAGGTGCATAACATCTTCTTTGCTTTCCCTCCTTGCACAGTTCTCTACTTGGCTGGAGTCCTGAAGTCCAGCCTGGCATTGGCCAGCCTCCTCCTGAGGAAGGTTGGAGCTTCCCATGGTCCAGTCACTGGTAAGTGTCTGGCTGTGTAAGGGTTTTCTGCGCCTTGTGGCCACTGCCTTTTGGACTCTGGGAATTCACTGCTTCCTAGACTCATATCACTGTGGATTTCGGTCATACCTGTACTGACTTTATGTCTTTAGACACATTGTAGGGAGTTCAAGGGATCAAGGAAAAATATCAAGAAAAAAGATGTGACCACAAGGTGGCAGTAGCACACTCAGGCTTTATTTGCGTGATGCTTTGACAGGTTTGCATGGGGGTGGGGGTGGGGAGTCCCTCTCAGCGTGAGACCATCTGGAGGCTGTACTATGGGGGTCACTACTCAGAAAGGGTAGGGGACAAGGGAGCTCCTGGGGCAGAGGGGGATTGGGAGGGGGTTTAGGTACCTAGATGATGTTGCTCAGCAGCCTGGCTTGGGTCAGAAAGCCTGAAGGGCAGCAGTGGCTGGTGGTCTCATCTTATCTATGGCTAGCAAATGTAGGGTATGCAAAGCAGGCAGACACGAAATGGCTAAAAATCTGCTTATTTGGTGGAAATAAATCAATTTGATGTGTTAAAATTTGAGTTGTCACAGACTGGGTGGCTTAAACAACAAACATTTATTTCTTGCAGTTCCGCTGTCTCGAAGTCCAAAATCAGGGTATCAAGTGCTTGGTGAGGGCTCTCTTCTTGGCTTGCAGATGGCTGCCTTCTTGCTGTATCCTCACGTGGTGGGAAGTGAGAGAGAAGGAGAGGGAGCAAGAGAGGGAGGGGGAAAGAGAGAGGAAGAGGGAGGGAGAGAGAAAGAGAGAGGGAGAGCTCCGGTCTCTTCTTATAAGGGCAATAATTCCATCATGAGGATCCCACCCTCATAACCTCATGTAAACCTAATCACCTCCCAAAGGCTCCACCTCCAAATACCATTACATTGGGGCTTCAAGATATGAAGTTTGAAGTTTGGACTGGGGAGGGGGAGGGCAGACACAACCCTTCAGTCCATAATGCTTCTAATACAGAGCTTTCTTTTCCCCACCAGAGACAATAAATGGAAATACACTTTGAAAAGTGAAGAGCATTATACCAATGGAAGAAATCTTTTTTTCTTTTCTTTTCTTTTTTCTTCTCTTTTCTTTTTGTTTTTCTTTTTTTTTACTACTTGAAAAGTTAACTTCCAGCTAATCACAAATGGTGTCTGATATTAGGTTTTCTGACAGGGCAGCCAAATGATGACTTTACCCCGTCTTTCTTCCATCCTCTCCATGGAACAATGTCAAAGAACGCCAGCTGCCACAATAAAACCCACACCCTCTGTCCCCTCCCTTTCTGTCTGGCAAGAAGAGGGGTGAAATCACAGTGTGTCAGGCAGGCTGTAGACATCTGAGCTGCTTTCCCTCAACTTTTGGGAGGGCTTCTTTGGGATGACGGGGGGACAAAGGGTTGCAGTGTAAATGACCGTGCAAATTGCCACAGCGCTTGACCTTAAGACAACTTTGCCCACCGCAGCTCAGTGAACTTGAGCTCTTGCGACTCCCACAGAAGGGGAGATGTGCACTACCTTCCAGAGCTGAGATGCTGAACCGCCTAAACAGCCCCATATGCTTGACTCAGGTGTGCTCCAGTAAATACACTTGAGCGCCTACTAAAACATGACAACCAAACAGAGTACATCTTAAGGTGTTTCCTTGTTGACCTTAGAGCAGGTTTCCTCTTTAAAGGCCAGTCCTTGTGGGACAACGCTGAATAGTTTTGTAGCGTGATGCTCTGAGTGTGTCTTGGAGATGCAAGGATTGCCAACCACATTTAGGTAGGGGTTATAGATGCTGTGTTTTTCTCTCTTTTTTCCCAGTCCCCCTCTTTCCTCCTTGTGTCTCATTCACTTGGTCAGTGAGGAAATAGCTTGCTTACGTGGGAGCTGTCCCTCATCTGTGAGCCTGGCATGCTTGATACATGAGTCCTTCCCTGAGCCTGTGACTGAGAGGCGTGACTTCACGATATTTCTTCGTGGGCAATCATCTCTGACTTTGTTTGTTGCCTTCTTGCCTCCATTCCCATGGCTACATCCACAATGATGAAGGCTGAGGCCGCATCCAGAGGCGCTGGCTTGTTCAAAGCTCTGAACTCATCTTTTGTTTGCAGGCAACAACTCCATGAGGCACAACCCTCATTTAGGGCAAATAGGGGAAATGCCCTGAGGAATTTCTATACTAGGTTGTAGGGCAGTTTCTAAAGAGCTGTTAGAAATGGTCTTGGTCCTGCTCTTCCCCCTGGTCCGTTGTGGCTTAATAATAATATGCTCACATTTGGAGGTATATTTTTTGTGTTGAAAAAAAACACAACCACCACAGTTAATGTTTATTATCTTTCTTCTTTAGTTTCAGGTGTACCACGTAATAATTTGATGTTTTTATAGATTATTAAGTAATCACCACAATAAGTCTAAGTTACCACCTGTCACCATACAAAGTTGTTACACCATTGTTGACTATATTCCCTATGTGTACATTACATCCTCGTGACATTTATTTTATAGCTGGAAGTTTGTACCTCTTAATTGCCTTTACCTATTTTGCCTGTTACCGCAATCTTCTCCTCTTGGCAACGACCAGTTTGTTTTCTATAGCTATGAGTCTGTTTTGTTTTTTCATTTGTTTTGTTTTTTTAGATTCCACATATAAGTGATAACATGTAGTATTTGTCTTTCTCTGTCTGACTTATTTCACTTAGCATAATTCCCTCTAGATCCATCCATGTTGCTGCAAATGGCAAGATTTCATTGTTTTGTATGGCTGAGTAGTAGTCCATTGTATGTAGATACCACACCTTCATTGTCCATTCATCCGTTGATGGGCACTTACATTGATTCCATGTCTTGGCTGTTGCAAATAGAGCTGCAGTGGATACATGGGCACATGCATCTTTTCAAGTTAGTGTTTTTGTTTTCTTTAGATAAACACCCAGAAATGGGATAGCTGGATTATGTGTTAGTGTTATTTTTAGTTTTTTGAGGAACCTCCATACTGTTTTCCATAGTAGTTCCACCAATTTACATCCCCACCAGCACTACATGAAGTTTCCCTTTTCTCCACATCCTCACCAACACTTGTTGTTTCTTGTCTTTTTGATAATAGCCGTTCTGACCCGTGTGAGGTGGTATCTCATTGCGGTTTTGGTAATGTTTATTAAACTGAATCTCACTGTGTTGAACACTGGGCATGTTTTATCTCATTTAAACTGCTTGAAAGGTAGGTTTATTAGTCAGGGTTCTCCAGAGAAACAAAATAAATAGGATGTGTATACACAAATATCTCTATCATCTATCTATCTATCTATCTATATCTATCTATCTATCTATCTATCTATCTATCTATCATCTATCTATCATCTATCATCTCTCTATCTATCATCTATCAATATTTTATTTTTTAATCAATTAAAAAAAAAGAATTGGCTCATGTGATTGTGGGGGCTGGCAAGTCCAAAATCTTTAGGACAAGCTAGAGACCTAGGGAATTGCTGATGCTATGGTTAAAGCCCAAAGGCAGCCTGGAAGCAGAATTCCTTCTTTCTCAGATGTCAGTCATTTTTCTCTCAGGCCTTTGACTGACTGCATGAAGCCCACCCACATTATGGAGGGTAATTTGCTCTACTCAGAGTCTGCTGATTCAAATGTTAATCTCACTGAAAAAAATACCTTCACAGTGACATTTAGGCTGGTATTTGACCAAATATCTGGGTACCATGGACTAGCCAAGCTGACACACAGAATTAACTATCATAGTAGATATCATTTCCATTTTACAAGTGAGGGAAACAAGTCTCAGAGAAATTAATTCATTTACAGTGGTAAGCTGAACAATGGCCTCCAATGATGTCCATGTCCCCAGAACCAGTGCATGTACCTTACATGGCAAAAGAGACTTTGTAGATGTGATTGAATTAAGGATCTTGAGCTGGGGAGGTCATCCTGGACTGTCCAGGTGGCCCCAATGTCATCACAAGGGTCCTTATAAGAGGGAGACAGGAGGGTCAGAGCCAGAGGAGAAAACGATGTGATGACAGAGACAGAGATCAGAATGATGAAGATGAAGATGAAGATGGTGGAAGGGGCCACAAGCTGAGGAATGCAGTTGACCCCTAGAAGCTGGGAAAGATGAGGAAGTGGATTTCCCCCTAGAACCTTCAGAAGGAATGACCCTGCTGACACCTTGATTTTGGCCAGTGAAACTGAATCTGGACTTCTTACTTCCAGAACTGCAAGAGAATAAATCTGTGTTGTGTTAAACCACAAAGTTTGTGGTGATTTGTCACAGCAGCCACAGGGGACTAACATACTAGCCAAGGTCACATAGTGAACCGCAGAGGTGGGATTTGAAACCAGGTCAGGCTGAGCCCTAGATGTTGAATTCCGTTATTACCAGCCCTCCTGATCTCTCCCAAACAATAGTTCTTGGGTCCTTCCTCCCATCTCCCAAAATCCTTGTTTAGACTT
This sequence comes from Hippopotamus amphibius kiboko, assembly GCF_030028045.1. Lineage (NCBI taxonomy): Eukaryota > Metazoa > Chordata > Mammalia > Artiodactyla > Hippopotamidae > Hippopotamus > Hippopotamus amphibius. The sequence goes on along the minus strand of NC_080193.1, from coordinate 87,413,964 downwards.
TAACCACCCTGCCCCTGAACTTATAATGATAGGGGAAAATTAGTCACATAGGAGAGAGGGATTGGAGCTAGGAGGAGGAAGGGTGATGAACACAAGGGTCTCCATTTATTATTACTATGTGGCAGGCACTTTATAAATATTAGTGTGTTTATTTCTCCCAACCTTCCTGGATTGCAGGTACTATTATTTTCCATATTTCATAGTTGGGGAAACTGAGACCAAGAGAGGTTAAGTGACTTGCCCAGGGTCACACAGCTTATTGGGGGGCACAGCCAGTGTTGAAGCCCAGATCTGCCTAATGCCGATGTTCTCCCACACTTTCTTCACCACACTTGCTTCCTGAGAATCATCACAGCAGCAGCAGCAGGAGAGGAAAATGTTGGTAAAAACTGTAGAAAACTGAAGACAAGCTCCCTGGGTTCTTGCTTTTCTTCCCAGAAACCTCTATCTCAGGCGTACAGGCTGCAAATCCAGGGGTCCCCACAGCATCCTCTGCGTCCTAAGACTGGTCATGCTTCTCCAGTCATGGAGGAGCCGTCTGTCTGTCTGGGTTTCCTTCCCCTCTGCCTTCTTGCCTTTTCCTTTTCCATCTCGGCTCTTTGCCTGCCCTTAGCATCTGCTAACATAGCATTCGGGCATCCCTCCCCCCAACTTCTTTTCCTTTTTCCATTCTCATTGCTGCCCTTTCCCTTTTATGCTTCGATTTTGGCCACCCACAGAGGGAGGAAGAAAACAGCATGAGGAAAAGGAGTGGAAGGTGAGGCATACTTCCCAAAGCCATCCGACCAGGCTTCCTTCCGCAGCCATGGCTTAGTGTACAAGCTCCAGGCAGCGGCCAGGCCAGGTCCCACCACCCTGTAAGCTGGGCATCTGGGGGCTGAAGATGACTCCTGGCAACCAGGGGTGACTGGAGACACACTGCAGATTCTGAGCAGCCAAGTCTATGACTTAAAACAGGTTATCAACAACATTGGTCTAAAAATACCACACTTATTTTTGAAATGACTTGTTTTGGCAGTTATAAATACTCCATGAAGCCCGCTTAGGAGGTAGTCTAGTTGCTCTCCAACAACTGAATAATATTTTAGATGTATACATTATTTCTATGCAAAATTCAACATGTAATTTCCAGTCAGTTCTTTGCTCTTCCGCAGGATGGAGAGGAGATTGGATGCAGATAACACAGGTGAGGAATCAGTTTAGTGTGGGGTTACAGCCCAGGTTGCCAAGCTGAGAATCTTATTTTGGAATAGATGCTACTGGAAGGCATTTTCAAGGAAGTTTTCTTTGCCTGTCAGGTAACACTTTGCCCTTGGGTAGCAGAGAACTGAAGTGAATTGTCATAACTCCCTCCCTCCCTTCCTCCCCATCCCTTCCTTCCTTCTTTCCTTCCTTCCTGCCTTCCTTCCTTCCTTCCTGCCTGCCTTCTCCTCCTTCTCCCTCCCCTCCCCCTCCTCCCTTCTCTCCCTTCCTTCTTTCTTCATCTATCCATCCTTCAAACAATTACCGTGCACCAACTTTGTGCCTGAAGAGTCTCTGGTGCTGGGGACGGTGATAAACAAAACCAACTTCATCTGTGCGCCCCTCCTCCTCAGTGCAGCTTAAGATGAACTGGGATGATAATTACAAGTGGCCAATGGAATACATAATTACAAAATGTGATCCCTGCCCTAAGGAATAACTAGGAGGGAGGGAGAGAGGTGGGGGTGGCACCTCCTTAGATGGCTTCTTGGAAGGGGTGACATTTTAGCTGAGCCTGAAAGATGAGGAGCCCGCCTGAGGGTGGAGGTGAGGGGTGTTCCAAGCACAGGAACACCTGCACTGGGAAAGGTCTGAGAAAATGACTGGTTTGAAGCACTGGTTTGATACATTTTTATTTAGGAAATTTCTACGAAGAGCTGGAGGAGGGTTGGCGCTCTTAAGAGCTCAGCACTGATTCTTTCACTTTCTGCCTCTTTCCTTCCCTTCCCTCTCTCCCTGTTGGGGGGACCCTTTCCACTGCTGAAAAATCCACTCTCACTATTGCCTCCACTCACCACTGCCACCTCAGTGTCCGCAGCTCTGAGCCCACCAGCACTGCTTCTGCTGCATCCTCCATGCTCCTGGCCTCATAGATGCCCAGTTATGCTGATGAGAAAGTGGCTCCAGCTCCCCATCTCCCCTTATCACCCCAGTGTACCATGCTCTTCACCACCAGCCTTGTAGCATCATCATCGGCACTGTGCTGGTCGTCGTGGCTGTGGTGATGTTCAGTCACCTGGCCAGGACGCCAACAGCAGTGGCCATCATCTCTGGCCCTCCTGTACCCCTCCTGCCTGTTCTGGCTCCTTTGCCTCCCCTTTCCTGGCACAGGTGGCAAGTCTTCTTTCCCTTTTCACTTATTGCTCCAATGGCATCCCTGTTCTGCTTGGCCCCAGGGGAGGCCCCAAACAGGGAAGAACCCAACTGTCTGCAACATGTCATGGCAAAAGGAACGTGGGCTCTGATGTCAGACCTGGATTTGAGTTCCAACTTGACCAACTATTAGCTGAATGGACTTGAGAAAGTCCCTGACCTTCGGGCTATGATGGTTGATCCACTATTATGATGAGGATGATGGACCTGATGGATGTGACTGTACCTGGCACTTAGGAGGTGCTTAGTAAATGGGCAATTTCTTCTCTCTCTCCACCCCTCTGGATGCTGGGAACTAACAAACAAGAAATGAATCAACACACTGTCACCTGGCGCCCACCTGCAGCACCTCCACTGCTGGAAACAACTCGAGGACTCCCCAAATGCCATTCCAAAACTTTTGGTTAATGATGCTTAATATTGTCTTGAACCACACAAATAGTACATTAATATATTCTTGTGAGAACACAAACAACAGAGAAAAGGGAAAGTTCTCTTCAACCATTACAACCTTCCACTTTCCAGGCCCAGTTTCTTCCTTAGTAGTAACTACTATGAACAGTTTAGTCTACAGTATAACCTTCTGAACTTTAAAAGATACATTTACATGGATGTGTGTATGTGGTTTTATGCTTTTATTGCTTAAATAACTGGCATCATAATGTAATATGCATCATAATGGAATACCATACTACAACTTGATAGTTTTCTTAGTATGTTATTTCCTTGGCTGTATGTATACAACTATATCTTTGTATAGAACTTATGTTTTTCATTTAGGAGCTGATATTTTATTTTTAATGTCTTGTGGAAAATTTAAATACATGCAAAAGTAGACAGAATGATATAATGAACCCTTATGTACTCACTACCCAGCTTCAACAATTATCAATCATTGATAAAACTCATCCAATCTGGAAAATCTAACCCCACTTACTTTCTTCTCCTTTATTATTTTAAAGCAAATTCCAACTATAGCATTCCAACCAAAGAACTATTTCATTATGTATCTCTAAAAGATAAGGATTATTAAAAATGTAAACACAGTATCATCATCACAATGGTAAAAAAATCAACAATTCCTTGATATCGATCTTTACCTAGTCCAAAAAGTTATTTATTTGAATCAGGATCCTATTAAGAGACCATATCTCTTAAGTCTCTCTTACCCTATAGGTTCCCCCTTCATTTTTCTCTTTCTCTCCTGCAATTGATTTGTTGAAAAGATCTACCTTTTTACCTGCTTTGTAGTATTTCCAACCAGGGATCCATCATGGTGTATTTTCCTGTTCTTCTATTGAAGGGCACTTAAGTGGTCCTCAAACTCCTACTGTCAAACGTATGCTCCAGTAAACATCTCAGTGTAAGATCTTTGTGCAAATTTACCAACATTTCTCTAGGGTAGCTACAAAGAAGTGGATCTGTAAAGTTTAAGGGTGTGTACATTGTATTTGGCTGAACCATATAAAATTTTTATAGGTCAAAGGTGGTTGAATATGAGAAATTTCATAAATTTCAACCCAATAGATTTTCATTGAAATGACCAAAGTGCCCTTAAACATATTGTATTGATTTCCCCTCTTCCTAAAAGTTTATAATTGTACCTGTTTCCCTATGCCACCACCACATTTAAAATGATCAGTGTTTTAAATATTCTGCGAATCTGATGGACAAAGAATAGTTTTTATTGCACTCCCATGATTCTCAAGAGCCATGTGGTCTATGCATTTCTGGGGCTCTTTTTCTCTGGGAGTCAGATCTTCTGGGTGTGGACCCACCCAAGATGGGCAGTATTTGTTGCTGGGCTGCACCCAGATGAAGCGAGTGATCCTTTAGGTGGATCCTTTAGGTGGGTGAGCTGCAGGCAGAGAGAGTGGATTGGCTTTGTTTTTAGGTCTTATGCCTGGTTGAAATGGGAAGCCATTCAGCTGAAGCCTCTTGGCTCACAGCTTGTGGCTACGTATGTAATCTTCACCCCCTGTTAAGGCACCCGCCTTGGCTGGTGAAGAGAGATGATGGTCGAAGGCTTGGGAGGATACCTGGGCATTGCAATGACTGCATTCCTGCTGTACTGCCAGCTTTCCCCATTCTGTGTCTAAGAGGTTTCTGGCACCTGTTTCTCTCCTTAAGAGATATAAGGGGGAGGGAGGGACATGGAGGTGCAGGTGGGAGTAGGGAGGACTGTGCAAGCTGGTGGAGCACTAGACTGAAAGTCAGGAGACCTCGTTTTAGACCCTGTTTTGCCCAGCAGAGCACTGTGACCTGCCCAGTGGGTCTATGCCATAGTTGTCCCATCTGGAAAGTGTGGACATGACAGCCTGCTGTACCGACTCCTTCCAGTATCATTGCAGTGACGCAAGTCTGTGAAGACATTCTGAAAGCTTCTGTGTGCTCTGCAAAGGCAAAACTCAGTGCAAAACCCACAGACTCTGCAAACTAGAGAAATGCCCGCTTTCTCGGTCATTATTCAGTCATTATTCACATAAGAAGGATTTCATTGTTATGTTTTATATATTCGTTGCAGTTGATGGCGTTTTAATAGTGGCATTGAGTTTGTGTACAGAAAGGTTATTCATTTTAAGATTTCTGGGCCTTAATTGTTATTTGTTTTGCTTGGTTCCAGCGTGCTATAAATTAGTGATATCCACAGAGCGTATTTGTCTTGGCCCCACGGCGTATTGTCTGCCGTGAGTGCTGTTTGGCCTGGCACCAGCCTGGATTTCCCCATCTGTTTCTGATGTTTATATTGTTAAAGATACGATAGACACAGAGGACACGGCCACATGCAGAGAGGGAACTTTTTTCCACTCCAGTGCATCAAACAAGGTCTGAGCCTGTAATAAGCATGGCCCTAAATTACACTTGAGGCTGCTCATGGCGGGGCTGGCCCCAGCGACCAGGGGATTGATTGCTGGGGCCCAGAGGTGTTCACTCCCAGGAATGCTTCTGGTGGGCACAATGGCTCAATCTCAAGAAACTCATTTGTGTCTTGTATTTGAAAAGGAAGAAACACACAAATGGCATTCCAAATGGTACTTCTGGATGGGTGATGGCAAGAAGAAGGTATCAGCCCCTCAAAGAATCCCAGTGCTGTGTCCTGGGGGTGAATCTATCCCAGAGGCCAGGGACCCGCAGGGAACGAGGAACGGATGCTTTTTGCCAGCTCTGTGGAGTGGCTGGTCCTAAGCCCAGAGCAGTTCTCCCACATGGTGACCCCCAATCTGCTAAAGTGGGGCCAACATCTTTGTGTGAGGAGATCTTAAAATTTTCTTGTTGTGTGCGAGACCACAGGAAGGGGAGGAAAGAGGAGGGGGGTGAAGAGGCTGGATGGGGAGGGGCATTTGGTGTCTTTTGAGAGCAAACACTTTGAGGAGAGAGGAGGTGGGGGCAGCGCTGTCTTTAAGGTCCCTAAATGAATGTGTGTGTGTGTGTGTGTGTGTGTGTGTGTTTGTGTGTGTGTGTGTAAGGGGATGGAGAGAGAGCGAGCTTGGGTGAAGGCTGTGTGTGGTGGGGGCATTGTTGATACCTTCCACCCTCCCATTTAGATTCCACATGGTAGCCAGAGGGATCCTGAATTCAAATCTGACCCTGCCACTCTCCTTCTTAAAATCTTTGCTGGATTCCCATTGTTCTTAGGAAAAGATAAAACTCCAGAAAAACCCCTGCTTGCCTCTTCAACCTCTTCTCACAACACGTCCTGCCTCAGGCTTGTTTTTCCAGTCACTCTAGCTCTCTGGTCCTTTCATTGCACGTTCTAGGATAGTTTCTGTCACAGGGCCTTTGCACATGCTTGTCACCTTTTACAGTTGAGATTTTACATTTGCAAGTGTAATTATTTGATTAATATCTGTTTCATTTACACGGTTAGATTCAGGAAGGCAAGACCATCTCTGTTTCTGTTCACTATTGTATCTCTACCCCTAGCATGGTACTTGACAGTTAATAAACATTTGTTAAATAAATAAATGAAGGAAGGAAGGACAACATACTCTGGTCAACATTTGTACACATTTTGCTGGAACATATCTGGTTTGTCATACTAACTGATAACTGTTAACATTCAGTAAGAGGAAATTTTATTTGGGCAACACTGTTCTCTATATTTTATTAATCAGAATCTTAATATTTTAGGAGAATAAAGATTTGCTCCATTGTAAAAGGTTCCATATGGCCCTAAGAATTAGTTCTAATAAAATGATGAATGGTTCTTCACTCCATTAGCAAATGATCTTTAATTTTAATTTATATGTCTGACATCTGCTCCTGATCTTTATCCTTTCAAGTGTAATTAAAATAATTGTAAATATGCAACCCATCACTGAGAGTTACAGGTGATTGTATGGTACCATGTCTATTCTCCAGCCATAAGACCATATTTCCTTGAAGGTGGGGTCCATTCCAGCTGAGTGCTCAATCAGCATGAGGGAAATGCGAAGTGTTATAAGGGAACAGAGATGGGATTGGTCTGTGCGAGAGGCAGCTAGAGGCAGCTGTTTAAAGAGATGATTTGAAAATGGATTTCTTCCTGATACAACCATGAAGCAGTTCTCCAAAGGATAACTCTGCTTCTGTGGCATTTTTGCTTTTGGGGTCATGTTTGTTTTAAGTATCCACCCAGAAAATGGTGACATTTCAAGGAGATGGAAAAATCCTCCTTCTCCTTCTCCTTCCCATTCCCAAAAGAGTCTAATCAAATGTGCTTGAGATTCTTCTAAAAAACAATTAGAAGGGCTATAAATTAACATCTGTTTGGAAGAGGAGATACTTGAATTCTCACAAAAGTGTGAATGACTGACATGAGGTCACTTCCTGAGAAGTTGTTTTTTTTTTAATTTTTATTTTTAGCTCTTTATTGGAATATAATTACTTTACACTACTGTACCAGCTTTTAAGGTACACCAAAGTGAGTCAGCTGTATTTATACACATATCCCCATATCCCCTCCCTCCCACGACTCCCTCACACCCTCCCTGTCCTAGCCCTCTAAGGCATCACCTATCATCTCACCCATCACTGAGTCTATCTCCCTTTGTTATACAGCAACTTCCCATTAGCTATCTATTTTACAGGTGGTAGTGTATATAGGTCTATGCTACTCCCTGAGAAGAAGTTTTGATATGGAAAGGGTCCTGAGTACCTAGAGTAAGATAAAGGACCCCCAAAGGGGAGGTTTAACAACACTGTTGTATGGGCATTTCCAGAACCCTTAGGTTTTTGGGCATTTCCAGAACCCTTAGGTTTTACACTTTACTGTGTCCCTCTCTAACGCCTAATGCAGGCAGCATGTGGAAGGGGTTAGCTTTGAGGTCAGAAATTTGTGCCAAGGGTATCCCTAGGCTCAGTTCTAGGATGATTCATGGGAAACCCATGGAGGTGACCTTCTTCATGAATGCAGGAGTCCCTGGTCCCGAGCGTGCCAGAGAAAACTGGCCTCCATAAACTGAGTCAGAAATCACTGCAAAGCCACTCCCTCATTAAACCTCTCATATCTCTTTCTGGGAGAAAACAGGCTTTATTGTGGATGAAATAAAAATTTTAATACACTTAGGAAAAACTGTGCAAGTGAAGTGTTTTCCATATACCTGGGTCTAAATTGTTACAGGGAAATTTTATTGTCATAGGGCCCATGATCTCAGAAACCAGGTTTTTATCCGGAGGCTATTCTACTTTTATAACCACATCAAATCGGTGGAACATATGAGCCGATGATGATTCTGTTTTTCAAATCTGTGGTGTTAGTGAAGCCAGTTTCTGCTCTTGACATGATTCAGCCATGATATTGTTGTATCTGGGGGAAAGAATGGGTATCTTCTTCCTCCCTTCCCCTCTTTCTTTCCATCCTCTCTCTCAAAGCATCTAACCAAGAAAAGGATTTACATTTTCTGGGAATTTTTTCTCTTCTTGGAGATGCTGGTTCTGGGAACACAGAGGAGAAGACTCCTGTATTCCCTTCCCAACTTCCATTCTCCCTATGCTTTCTTTTTTCTCCCCATGCTTTTATGGGGTGGTGGTGAGAGTGGGTGGGAGAAACTGCTCCACTGGTTACAGCCTACTCGCAAGCAGCAGAAGTGGCTGTGATGTTGTAATAACCGTGGTAGAGGAGCTGGTTTGGATGATAAGAGCTACAAAGCCAAAAACATCTTTTCTGTTTTCTCCTAGGCCTCTCCCCCTGTTGGATACAGTGAAGCTGTAAGTTTCCTTGACTTAAACTGGCTATTTCCAAGTTAGTGACTTAGCTGTTATGCTTTTCCAAGATGGGACTTTCTCCACCAATTACTTTGCAAACATTTAATCTAAATGTTTAAAATATCACATTTGGTTGTCTCTAGGCATGCTACATTCAACAGAAAGGGGAAATTATTTCTGGCCTTAAAATTGACTGACTCTGAGCCCATATTTGAATCATCCTGTAATGCCAACACTGTAATAAATGAAGCACATCTTTTAGAGCTGGTGGGAAGAAACAAAATACTGTATGTGGACAGTTGGATGGCTAGGTGAAGAAGTCATTGTACTTTTCTTTGCAAAAAATGTATTTCTGTGAATTTGGTTGCATGTTCTGAAAAAAGGAACATAGTTTCTGTAAAAGTAAGTGTTGCTGTAAGAGGTGGAGTTGGGGGAAAAATGCCAGTGCCTGGAACTAACCACTGTCAATATTCTTCTAGACTCTTTTCTAATACATTTATCTTTATATTTTTCAAGAGTCATTCCATATTACACACACTAATGTCTTGTGAGCTGCTTTTTTTCACCTAACAATATTCTGTGGATATGTTACATTCCATAACAACATGTAAAAATTTACATTCTATGTTTTAAACAGTTACATAGAATTTAGCTGTATGGTTGCATATTAATTTATGTAACCTGTCCTGTAGTGATGCTCCTTGAAGTTGTTTCCTATTTTTCACTGTTATAAATAACTGGGGGTGGGTAGGTGTTACATTGCTTTTTCATCTTTTTAGAATTTGGCTGATTATTTTCATAGAATGAATCTTAGAAGGGTCAAAGATACCCACCTGGAACCCAAGAATATTTTCCTGTTATACAAATTCGAGGAAAATGCTCCTCCAAGCCCAACCCCTCTCTTCCTCATAGTTAGTGTGACATATTTGCATGTGTTTGTTAAGCTGTGGTTTTACTAAAGGTTAATGAGACCCAGGAAGAATAATTTCCTATCAAAAAATAACAACATCAACAACTCCTATTAGCCATTTTGCTTCTCATTCCTATCCTCTGGTTTCCCCACTCCTTCCCTCTGGTACACTCATCTTCACCCTTTGGTCTCCTTTACCTCCTTGATTACGCAGAGAGTGTTTCCTCCTCCATTTGGAACCTGGGTGCCTACCTGTCCTTCAATTATTCAATAGGTACTCATGACGTGCTACCCAGATCCTGTCCTGTTCTAAACTTTAGGTGTTTAGAAGGGAGCCATTTAGGGAGAGAGGGAGAGGAAGAGAAACAATGTGCTAACAAGTGGATACTGAGATCTATTTTTTTATTCCTGAACCTCTGCCATATTGTTTTAGGTATTGCAGCTTTATAGTACATTTTAATATTGGGCAGGGCAAGACCCTTAGAACTAATTTTAAGGGGATCAGTTATACAGATCAGGGGGAGACCTAGAGGGATTTACTGGAGGGGCTAGGAAACTCCCTGCAGATTGTAAAGATTTTGGTGCCCAGTGAATTTTCCCAGCTCCCCAGGAGGGAGACACGTTGACTGCACATGCTGACTTGGGCATCCTAAAGTTCTGTCAAAGCAAGCTGTTCCCCTCTCTTGCCTAAAAAGAAATGGGTGACGACAGCAATGTCCTTGTGACTGAAATGGTAAGTCCCTGGAACAGAGCAAGGACTATAGCCAGAGTAATAATCAAACTGAATTGCAGCATTCTCAGTGTAGTCCATTCATGCAAAGCTGATCATGATGGGAAGAAAGATCATCTAGCTACTCAGGCCAGGGCTAACCTGGCTCCCTGAATGTAACCCAAGTATGAAAACTCACATTTCTTAAGCAACTTTTCCTTTTAGTTTGATTCCTAGCAAGTTCTATTTCATCTTAAAATTCAAACACATATTGTGCTTGCTTCGGCAGCACATATACTAAAATTCAAACACATATTGACTTTTTATTGTTGTTGTTGATGTATAATTTGTGAGGTATCATCTTCTCATTTTTGAGTTTTAACCTACTACTGTACTTCCTAGCCTAAGTAAAAATTGATTTCGAAAAGTCACAGGATACAATTCTGTTGAATGGTTTTCATTTTACAATGATTGTGTAGTGGTAAATGAGGACATTAGAATAAACCTCATGAGGTCCTGGCTGAGAGCATCAATAGTGTTTTTTTAATAGCTATTAGAGTTATTGAGTTTTCCATTTTGTACAACCATTTGTGATTATGCTGGAGTGAACAGAAAAGAGGAAGATCTGGTAATATGGATTATTTTTTGATGCATTAAGGAGGCATATTGGATTCAGAATTCAAATGTTTGGTGTTAGATACAGTCCTACTAGCTGTGTTTCATTAGCATGCCATTTCTCTTCTGTGAATCTCAGTTGTAGTGTCTATAAAATAGGAAAAAGAAGACCTGCTTTACCCATATATTTTGGGTTGTTGAACGGACTCAAAAAGATGATGCACGGAAAGCCACTTTGTAAAAAGGCAAAGCATGATCAATCTTAAAATTCTGTTTAGGGATTATGCCTAGAAATTGCCAAGAAATTATCTAGGGTGATAAAACATTGGTCACATTCTTTCTGAGTGGTACTTTGTAAATAATCCATTTAACTCACTAATTAATTTTTGGACCTGATTAAAACAGTCTCAGTTCATCCTGCTTTATTATTTGTAGTGATGCTCATATTATGAGCAAATGTATGCTCTTCTCCGGGTTTGTTTGTTTTTCTAAGAATAAATAATTGCTCTTTGGTGCCTAAGCATGCAGGATTGGATGGTACAGGGCAGAGTCTCCTAAACCTGGATCTCCATCAGACTCCCAGGGAACTTAAAGAAATGCTAGTTCCAAGTTTTCATTCCAAACCTACTGAATCAGAATGCTCAGAGCCTGCAGTCCCTGCATCTGTTTCTAACCCGTCCCCCAGTGCTTTAGATGCACAGCAGGATTTAGGGCTATGCCTGGAGTGGAAACCGGGAGGTGAAGGTTCTAGTTCTTGCTCTGTCAGGTACTAGTTTGGTCTTTCTGGGCTTCACTTTTGTCATCAGTCAAATAAATATGTTTTTAAGCTGTGATCAAAATCCATGAGCAGGGAGCTTCAGCTATTTCAGATCTGTAAACAATGAAGCATTTAAAGGCAATCAGAAGATTTGAACTGTCCTGAGAAACCCTCATTGCTTTTGCTTAGTATTTGGGATTTTGAGAGGTTCTGTCTGCAATAAGTTCCATAGCTAGAGAAGTTTGGAACCCACTAAGCATCTATGACCTCTACATTACCTTCTAGCTCTGACAATCGTTGGTTATATAGCCACAGTTAAATGCTCTTGGAGAAGGTGGTATAAAACTTCTTTCTTTTGTTTCATGTTCTGGTTATTAAAAGTCAGCACAAATCTCAGCAACGTTGAGACCAGCTTTGAGGATAACTTGGATCTTCAAAGAACACTCTTTTGCCTCCTTGAAAAAGTCATGTTAAAGCAATTAAATGTTATTTAAAAGAAAGAAAAACTGCACACTGACTACTGAATAACAGAAATGGTGTTAAAAAACAAAACAATCCTCACCTTGGGATCAAAGCCAGAGAGAGGCAAAGTGATCATGTGCAGGGGGTAAGGGGAGAGGGGAAGAAAGGGAGGTATTAGAATGACTATGGCTCAATTAACGATGTGAATGTGCAATTTGGGGATAGTCCTCTGAATTCAGAACAATAGCTGGCAACAGAAACATGAATGGCCCCATGAGAACTCCCAGTGCAAGAAACACCGGATTATGCCTCTCTGCTCAGACAAGGGGCCACATAAAGCAACAGAACAAACAAGTGGACGTAATTGTTTGCCATTCAAGGGAGCCACAGACCGCTCGGCATATGGTGTGGGGAGATTCTGGAATGCGTGGGAGATCTCACTGGGAACGACTATTCTTGTTCCAGAGACCTGGGGGCCAGATGAGAATGGACCTGATTGAAGGATGAGGCGAATTGTACTCTCCATGTTTGATTTGGAATATTATTTCTCAGCTTTGCCGCCCAAGTCATTCACTAAACTTGGCTCCAGTAAACATTTATTGTTTCCAAAACTCAAATCACTCCCACAAAGGACAAAGATGTGCCATTCCTGAAGATATTTTTGAAAACATGCTACAGAGTCTGCAGAGAATCCCCCCCAAGGAGATGCAAAACTCCTCTGAGTAACATTGGGACTACGTGCATTGGGAGTCCCCCTGCACCAGTAGGGGCGTGTGATGCTTGGTCCTTTGCTGCCCTGATCACGGAGCTTTCAGAGAATGATGAAGGTTGGGTAGTAGCATGTGGGGGCCTGTAGGAGGTAATCGCATCATAGTCTGTGGAGCTTTGGGGCTTAGATGGAAGAACTCACAGAGCACCATGTTCTCCGGGTGCAGGGAGGAGAAACAGCACATATTTGTTAAAAAATCTAACTCTCCAAGTCTGTATGTACTAAGGGAGTTAGTTCATCAGTTCTGGGCCATGTTACAAGAGGCAGAAAGAGAAACTCTTAGGCCAAATACATCTGGGAAACAGCTGAAGTAAAACTTTTTTTAATTGCAGGACTTCTCCTAACCTTTGGTATTCTAAGGAAGGGATATTGTATGCAGCATTTCCCAAGTGTATTTGCTCATGGAAACATTTATTTGCATGGCATCTCTCGAGACTAATGTTCTGTGGAACATATATTGCAAAGAAAAGAAATCTGGTTGAAGAATCCTAGGGACTTTAGAATCTGTTTCCTCATCTTAGAAATCAGGTTACAGATCCTAAGAGAGAAAATGCTTTTCCCAGGATCACACAGATGGTTTTTGGTTCACCCTGGATGAGAAACCAGGGTATCATGTAGAAAGTGACAGGTCTTAGGAATCTAGGCATATCTGTTTTTACTACATTGCGTGGCTCTCGTCACTGCCCCTTTGTACAGGGGTTCGGTGCTGTTCTCCAGGAAAGCTGAGATGAGGAAAGACAGGACATCAGGGGTCAGATTTTGGAGGGGTTCCAATGCCAGATACCTTTGGATTTTACCCTGTTGTGTTATAGTTTCATCTTGGTACCTTCACACTGTGTCATCATTGTCTCCAGTGGCAGATTATATTACTTTGCTCATTGTTCTGGCTTCTTTCCCCACCTATTCTATGGTGATTGGCATCTACTTCCCTGTCGCATTGATGATGGCTTGGTCATGTGTTATGGGCTGAACTATGTCCTCTCAAAATCCATTTGTTGAAGACCTAATCCCCAGTACCTCAGAATGTGACCATGTTGGGCGAAAAGGTCTTTAAAGAGGTTATTAAGTAAAACGAGGTCGTTAGGGTGGGCACTAATACAATATAACTGGTGTCCTTATAAAAAGAGGAGATTAGGACACAGATAAGCACAGAGGGAAGGCCATGTAAAGACACAGAGAGAAGCTGGCAGTCTGCAAGCCAAGGAGAGAGGCCTCAGAAGAAGCCAACTCTACTGATACTCTGATCTTGGACCTCTAGCCTCCAGAACTGTGAGACAATAAATTTCTACTGTTTAAGCCACCCAGTTTGTGACACATTGTCGCAGCAGCCCTAGTCAACTGACAGAATATCTGAGGTAGTATTTACAGTTGGTAGGTGGTTGTTATATAAGGAGTCATCAGGAGCCCAGAGATTTCCTACCATGTGGCTCTGTCATCTTCAACACATGGCTTCCAAGGCCACTGTGTTTGTCTACAAGAAGATAGTAGAGGGGGAAGAGCATGGAGGAACACAGTGAATGGTTTTATGGGCTACATTTGGAAGTGGCATATATCACTTCCACTCCCTTCCCATTGGTTAGAACTCAGTCACAGGGGCACACCTAATGCAAAGGATGCTGGGAACTGTAGTCTAGTCATGCACCCAGGAAGAAGAAGAAGAAATGGATTTGGAGATTAGCCAAACAGGCTCGGCCATGTCTCTTAACTACCCCGTGGGGTAGGTAGCATGAAGAAAAGGAAATAATTTGTCTCAGATCATACAGCTAGAAAGTGGCATGTAACTTATATCTTTATAAATGAAACTTGCACTTGTTAAAAAAAAGAGCTGTATAGAAATGCATAATGTAAAAAGTAACAGCCCTATTTGTGCCTCCTGTCCCAAAGCCAGGTCCCAGGGGAGACCAGAGCACCAGTGCCTTGGCCTCATGTGCAGCATCTTCCCATTTGCCAAGGTGGTTTGGCGGACCACCTGGTGCTCAGATCAACAACTGCACAGGGTGTGTGTCTCTTCCCTAAGACAAAACTCACCTTCTCCACCCTGTGGGTGCCCTGATTGGAAAATCACTCTGGTTTCTACCACAGAGAACCTAACGGCTCTTCCATTTCTGACCAGTGTTTATTTAGTGGTCACTGATTGAGACTCAGGCAAGGTCAGGAGGTCAGAAGAGCATCAGATCGTGATGCTGAGCTGAGTTGACTCTTAGCTGGAGGAACAACCTAGACAAACTCAGAAACAGTGAGGCTTCTCATTTTTTATATTGGTGGCCTGCTCTAATTTTCTTTGCAAGATTAAAACAGACTCTTTGACAGGAACTCCAAGTTTGATATGACAGTGGTGTTTTGACTCCCTTGCTTTTCCCCTTCTACTGGAAGACGTTGATTCTAACTCAGCCCTGTTTAAGCCTGGGGCAGTTTAAGGTTTTCTTTTCTCACATTAGGCAAAGAGGTGAATTTAGTTGGATTATCATCAAGTCAGCTCTTCTGGGGAAGCTTTGTTCCACGCACAGGAATACCCCTCTGGCTTTGCTCCTTGACGCTTGCGAAAACTCACTTTGGTGTTTTGCGGCTCAGTTCTCCTGGGTGGCTCTTATCTCCCTGGAACACTCGCCTTGTTCTAGTGGTATTGTGTTGTTAGAAAACAGGTTTTCATTCTTTTAAGGTGAAACATTTCCCTCATTTACTTTTCATTCGTTCAACAAACATTTATCAAATGCGTTCCAGTGCCAGGTCCCCAGAGTACCAAGATGAATAAGACAGTCCCTGCCCTCCAAACCCCAGTGTCTAGCGGGGTTGGTCCCATTGTCACGGACACTTGTAGTGTGTATTGTGCGAAGCCTGATTGTCTTATCCTGTGTTCCAGGGGCAGGTGAACACACTGAATGAAAAGGCTGAATGTAATCTTGATTTTCTTGAAATTCTAAAAGGTGCTTCCCTAGACTTATAGATAAATATGAGTAATTTCCCTTATTATTATAAAAGGTAGTTGAATAGGAAGTGAAGATGGTATTCTGGAAAATAGCTGTTACTCAAAAGTGACATGGGGTGAGTCATGGACTTTTACTGTATTAGCTAGCAGCTCTCTATTAAATAAATTATTGACTTCATTAGCAAAGAGCCTAATAGGAAATAGTCTTTATTCTGTCTTTTCCTTCTGTCCTTCCTTCCCTCCCTTCATCCTCCATTCCTGTCCCCTCCCTCACTCCTTTCCTCCCTCCCTCTCTTCCTTCCTTCTTTCTTTGTTAACATTTTTGGAAAACCTGTATATTCATGGGGGTTCTATGTCTAGAATTTTCCAGTATAGACTCCATTTCATATAATTTTATTCTCTTAAAATAAGGTTGTTTACTGGATATTTAACTAAATGTGATTAGATTTCTATACCCTTTTAAAAACTTTTCACATAAAAGAGCCCACCAAATGGAAAAAAATCCTTACCAGGCCTTGGGCTTCTCTCTCTAGGTTGGGTAATATGGTCCCTGGATGTGTTTCAGGATCAAGGGGAGGCCCTAATGGATGGTGTGGGGACACACAGGTGCGTAGGGCTCAGCCCTGCTCTGATCTAACAGGAGACAGAAGGTGGAAATCCACATCTCTGTCATAAAGGCACGATTTGGTGACTTTACCTTACACCCTCATAGATTTTTCCCAGCCAGTCTTTCAGGAAGAGTGTGAAAAGTGAGGAATTACTTCATCCACTTGATTTTATCCCTGTACATTTATGTTCAAAACAATCCCTCTAGACTGTATGTTTCCTAAGAAATGGCTTTTTGTTGATTTGATAAAATGTGAGTCCCTCAACAACTTGGGATAATTTCTGACTTCCTCTGTGTCATATTGCAGGGGTCAGCAAAACATGGCCACCTGTTTTCCTAGGGCCTGTGGGCTAAGAATGGATTTTACATTTTTAAATTGTTGAAAGAAAGAAGAAGAATATTTCATGACTTGAGAAAATCATATGAAATTCAAATTTCTGTGTCCATAAATAAAGTTTTATTGGAACACAGCCATGCTCATTAATTGATGCATTTTCACAGCTGCTTTTACTACAATGGCAGAGTTGAGGAGTTGTGATAGAGGCCATATGGCCCAGAAGTAAAGCTGGAAATATTTATTATCTGATCCTTTAAGAAGGCTTGCAAACTTCCTGATATATTGCTTTATTTGCTAGTGGAGAAAAGTTTTAAAAAAGCACCTTCATACCTGGCCCCAGGGTCTCTTCTAGGGAAGGAATTGTCTTTGTTCAGAAAAATCCGCTGATGGGCCATTTGGATGTGAAAGGACAGGCCCCAGGTGTGGGGTAGCACCCAGCTGCTCTGCACAAAAATGGAGGACCAGATCCCTGTCCCTGTACCTCCTTGTCCTGATGGAAAGAAGGCAGCCCTTGGAGTAAAACATATTTAAGTTTGAATTCCAGCTCTGTGTGACTTTGGACTAGTCGTTTAAGCTTTCTGAGCTTCAGATTCTTGATTTGTAATGTGGGAACAATAATCAGATTGACCTCTCAGGTTTTTATGAGGAGAAAACAAATGAATGTATACAAAGGACAAGAGCCTGGCAACCTCTTCCAGCTTTGAGTTACGATTATCATGATTATATTTATAGGATTTGGATAACTGAATGAACTAATATATGCTAGGTACCTGGAATTCTGGCTAGCAAAATTCCTTTTACTAAGTCTAATGGGAGACCCTCTGATGCATAATCCTTGTTGGACCCAGGTCTGCAATCCAGTCTGTTCCACAGTGTCAGAGGTGTTCAGATGCTCAGATGAATAGCAGGCAGAGTTGGCGACAGGGACCCCTGGAAGGACTGGGCAGTGTGGCCCTTGGGTGTGAAGTGTGCCAACTAAAAATTGGCACTGGCCATCTACCTTTACAAGGATTAAATCATGAGCTGCTGCAGCTGCTGACCTTCAACACCCTCTGAAAGGAGTTCAGGGTGGAAACCAGGAAGGAGGTACTCTTTGCTCTGGGAAAAACTGGCAGAACAGGCCTTCAGATAGTTAGATATTTTCAGGAGAATATTTCATGAGTCCAATTCTTGCATCTCCTCGTATCTGCAAAAGCACTAAAGTCATTAACGGTGACGTTTGCTCCTTGTGACTAGCAGCAAGCCTCTGCCAAAATTTGTGCTTGACTGCCCATACCCCCTTCACTAAAATCATATTTAACACTGACCTTCCCCCCTACCTCTCTGGAGCAGCTTCTCAGAGCTCTCTGAAATGCAGTCTCCTGGACTATAGCCCCCATTTTGCCCCAAATAAAACATAACACACAACTCTCACATTGTGCATTTTTTTCAGTTGACAAGGGTGAGTATGATTAATAATGGATGTTAGCACAAGCAATGTCCTTACATAGAGCTGACAATGATTAGAGGGGTCCTGTGTCCTCAGAGTTTTGAATAGTGAGAAATGTGTTAGTGGTGCAATGTGAGGTACAATATTTAGAAAGAATCTAGTGACAGTGAAGGCTGTTTTCTTGATTTTCCAAGACAGTAAGGAATTTTCAGGAAATAGGAGTATTTTCCCTCACGCAACAGAGGCCAGGGGATGGTAAGGAGCATTTTTTTTTTTTAATGATATGACTAGTTTAGATCTTTTATCCTCAGCAAACATTCTCTATCACCTATTAGTTTAGAACAAACACTAGTGGTTGGACTATAAGATGCTTTAGAGCCATATATTAAAGGGTTCACACATTTTGTCTGTGAGTAGTTGTTCAGAGCTTGGATTCCAGAGACAGAATGCCCAGCCAGATTCCAATCTTGGCTCTTCCATTTATTAAAAGTGACCTTGGGCAAGTGACCTCATCTATCTTTGCCTCAACTGCCTCATCTGCAAATCAGGAATAATAACACTCACCTATGGCAGCCATCAGGCCTCCAGTGATTCCCCACCTACCGGTACTCACACTCTTGTGTAGGCCCCTCCTACACTGTAGTAGAGTCATCTGTGTGACTGAATACAGTGGTGATGGTATGTTGCTTCGATATTAGGTTATAAAAGATACTGTGGCTTCAGAGACACTGTTTCCTGTATTTCTTCTCTGTCTCTACTATCTCTCTCTCTGCCTCTCCTTCTCTTAGGCTTGCATAGGGGAAGCCAGATGCCACAAAACAAGGACACTCAGGCTGTCTGTTGAAAGGCTCACAAGGGGAGAAAGAGGCCTGCTAACAACTACATGAGTGAACTTGGAAGTGAATCCTCTAGCCCCAGGTGACTGCAGCTCTGGCCAAGAGTTTGATCCTCATAAGAGACCATAAGCCAGACCACCCAGCTAAGCTTCTCCCCAAATCCTGACCCACAGAATCTGTGGGATAACAAATGTTTGTTGTTTTATGCCAATAAATAAATGCTTTATAGGGTTGTTAATAAGTATAAAGCTCTAGAACAATACCTGCCACATAGTAAACACCATATATATGTTTGTCAAGTATATGCATTTACACATAAATACATACCTAACTGGGGGATTAGTGGAGGGGAATTGGCCTTTCAGTTGATCAAAACCCAGTCAAGTCTTGGCTGTTTTAAAAATCAAAAGCTTCTGCTTTCTTTAAGGCAATCTTGCCTGTTTTCACAACAATCTGAAATAAGGAAGAGACCCTGATTTATATTTCCTGCAGAAGAGAAGAGAGATTGAAATGGTAAGTGCCAAAGAAATTAAAAGTCATTTCGGTTTTTCAATTCATTACTTCTGGAAAAAAAATTCGAGCCCAGCTTCATTACTAGTGCTCCATTTTAGTGCTGATGATAATTGCAGAGGCAGTATTTTAAATTAGAATGTATAAGACCACATGTAATTAACCTGTACAGAAGGGTTGAGACTTCATATTAGACTATTAAATCAATCCCAGCAGAATCACTAATGCTGAGCAATTGATTTGAAAATACTGTACGGGCAGAGTAAAGAAGCAGGATGCTAATTACCATCCAGGAGAATTTAGCACACTCCTTGGGTATAGTTAGAGTGGCAGACTTTTTCCTCTGGCCCTTAACCCACTCAAAACTGAGAATGCTAATTAGTTGAGATTGAATACTTAAAACAACCTGGAGTATGGCGCGAGAGGGTTTTTCTGCCACTCTGTGAGTGTGATGCTCATAAGAGGACGCTCAGACTGTCTGGGTGCTGTCACCATTGGAGGACCTGGATGCATGCATGTTTCAGGCTCCTGGGAGAAAGTCCCAGGAAGACTCTGGTTGTAGCATCTCCTGATGCAGTGGGCATGAGCTGCTCCCTCTCCAACTTGCATTTTGTGTACCACTCCTTTACACATTCCTCTCTCAACTCATCTCTATTCTCATTTCTACCCTGCAGCATCCATTTCCTTTCTTCCGTCTTCTTCCTTTTTACTGAATCATTCAAGCAAACAGCAAACACCTACTGGCTTACCTAACACAAAGAACAATAATGACAACAAGATCTTATGTTTATTGAGTGCTGGGGCAGAGAATGCAAACTGGTTATCAGAATTCAGTCCCGGCTTCCCCTACAGTAATATGGCTGTAACTAGGCATGTGGATAAATTATATTTCCCAGACTTTCTCACAGTGAAGTATGATCACTATGGCACTGTGGGGAGAAGTGATGCACACTGCTTCCTGGCTGAGCCCTTTAAAAGAATGGGTATGCATCTTAATCACCCCTTCCCTTTGCTGTTGGTTGTAGATGATAACATGGCCCTAGAACCACAAGATGGAGTGAGTCTGGGTCCCTGAATCGCCATGCAGAGTAAGTTCAATGCCAACCAAGTTCACATTCCTAGGTCTATCATATGAACAAAAAATATTTTGTATTTGAGGCACTGCAAATGTCAAGGCCTACTTTTGTATCCCTTTAGTTTACTCCTACTAATGTTTATATGCCTTATCTCATTCAATCCTCACAACAACCCTATTAAGGCTACTATTATTATTCTATTTTACAAAAGAAGAAGCAAGGCTCAGAAGATTAAATAACTTGACTGAGGGCATCCAAATGGTAAATGACAAATCTGGGATTATTTTAACCTAGCACTGGGGAAGTGAAAAAGAAGTGTAAGATGTTGTCTTGGAACTCTAATAGGCTACAGTTGTAGGCGGTTCTCTTCTTTATGACCAAGAATTAGAGAATCAAGGGATACTGATTGTTTATAGCTGCCATCCATTCTAATTGGTTGGTACCCATGCCATGCTATTGTTAAATATTTTGAATATTACTCCTGCTTAAGGCAACTGGTGTCTCTCTCCTCTGTGGCTGTCGAGGTTCTACGGGGCTCCAGAGTGAAGAGGACACTAACTGTGAAAAGGCATTCTAGTTCTTTCAGTGTGCCATGATGGGATTGGAGCCAATGCTTCTGGAAGTTCTTTCTGCAGTGAGGTAGATCTGGGTCTTGCTTTTTTTGAGATATGGGGTGGGAGTGGAGTAGGAGGGATAGTCAGAGTCAACCTTATGCTGCTTTGGTTTGATGTTACTTAGGCCTAGTTAGGTTAAAATCAAACCAGGAACCATCATTGGCACTTTCCTCATGTCTTGGTTTGGTTTCCTTCACATGTGTTCATGTGAAGTGACTATTAGGGATGTTCTCCCAGGGGAGACAAGTAAGGGAGTGGGGGAAGCAGGACAGGGTGAAATTTCAGGTGCTATTCTAGCCTCAGCCTAACCTGCAGGGTGACCTGGGGCAAAAATCACCCTGCAGAGTTTGCCCTGCCTCAAAGCAAGGGTACAAGTAGTGGAGTCACTATACTCATATCAGACAAAATAGACTTTAAAACGAAGACTGTAATAAAAGCCAAAGAAAGGCATTACATAATGATAATATGTAAATTATCATATACATATGTGTACATGGATATGTACCCAATATAGGAGCATCAAGCTATATAAAGCAAGTATTAATGAATTTAAAGGAAGAAATTGAAAGCAATACAATAATAGTAGGGAACTTTAACACCCCACTTACCCCAATTAAATCCAGACAGAAAATTAATTAAAAAACAGTGGACTTAAACAATATGTTAGACTAGATGAACTTAATACATACAGAACATTCCATCCAAAAGCAGCAGAATACACATTCTTCTCAAGTGCATATGGAACATTCTCCAGGATTGATCATATTGCAGGTTGCAAAACAAGTCTCAATAAATTTGAGAAGATTGAAATCATAGCAAGCAATTTCCCTGACCACAATGGTATGAACCTAGAAATTAGTCACAAGGAAAAAAATCAGTAAAACCCACAAAAATGTGGAAATTAAATAACATGCTACAAAATAACCAATGGGTCATTGAAGAAATCAAAGGAGAAATAAACAAATACCTAAAGACAAATGAGAAGAAATATGATGTACCGCAATCTATGGGATGTAGCAAAAGGGGTTCTGTGAAGGAAGTTCACAGCAATATGGGCCTATTTCAAGAAACAAGAAAAATGGCAAATAAGCAATCTAACTTTACACCTAAAGTAACCAAAAAAAGAGAACAAACAAAGCCCAAAATTAGAAGAAGGAAGAAATAATAAAGATCAGAGTGAAAATAAATGATACAGAGACTAAAAAAGAATAGAAAAGATCAATGAAACTAAAACCTGCTTCTATGAAAAGATAAACCAACAAGCCATTAGTAGACTAACCAAGAGAAAAAGAGGTCTCAAATAAATAAAATCAGAAATGAAAGAGGAGAAATGATAATTGATACCATAGAAATACAAAGGATCATAAGAGACTACTATGAACAATTATATCCCAACAAATCGGACAACCTAGAGGAAACATATATAAATTTCTAGAAACATACAATCTTCCAAGACTTAATCATGAAGAACTAGAAAATCTGTATAGACTGAGTACTAATAAGGAGATTGAAACAATAATCAAAAAGCTCCCGGCAAACAAAAGTCCAGAACCAGACTATTTCACTGGTTAATTCTACAAAACATTTGAAGAAGATTTAATATCTACCTTTCAGAAATTCTTCCCCAAAATTATAGTGGATAGAAGCCTTCCAAACACATTTTATGAAGCAAGTATAACCCTGATATCAAAATTAGACAAGGACACAACAAAGAAAGAAAATTTCAGGCCAATATCCTTGATGATCATGAATGCAAAAATGCTCGACAAAATACTAGCAAACTGAATCCAACAATACATTAAAAGGTTCATACATCACAATCAAGTGGGATTTATCCCAGGGATGAAAGGATGGTTCAACACCTTCAAATCAATCACAGTGATACACCACATTAACAAAATGAAGAATAAAAATCATATGATCATCTTAATAGATGCAGAAAAAGTTTGACAAAATTCAACATCCATTTATAATAAAAACTCTCAATAAAGTGGGTATAGAGGGAATGTACTTCAGCATAGTAAAGGCCATATGTGACAAACCCACAGCTAATATTATGCTCAGTAGAGAAAGTTGGCAGCCTTTCCTCTAATATCAGGAACAAGGCAAAGATGCTAACTCTCACCACTTTTATTCAACATAGTATTGAAAGTCCCAGCCACAGTAATTAGGAAAAAAAAGACATCCATGTCAGAAAAGAAGGAATAAAACTATCACTATTTACAGATTACATGATACTATATATTTAGAAAACCCTAAAGTCTTCACTAAAAAACTGTTAGAACTAATAAATTCTGTAAACTTGCAGAATACAAAATTAATATATGGAAATTGGTGGTGTTTTATATACTAATACTTAATTATTAAAAAGAGAAATTAAGAAAATAATCTCATTTACAATTGCATCAAAAAGAATAAAACATACAGGAGTAAATTTAACCAAGGAATTGAAAGACTTGTACACTGAAAACTATAAGACACTGATGAAAGAAACTGAAGAAGATACCAGAAAATGGGAAGATATTCTGCGCTCATAGATTGGAAGAATTAATATTGTTAAAATGTCCATACTACACAAAGCAATCTACAGATTCAATCCCTATCAAAATGCCAATGGCAAATTTCACAGAACTAGAACAAACAATTCTAAAATTTGTATGAAACCACAAAAGACCCTGAATAGCCAAAACAATCTAGAGAAAGAAGAACAAAGCTGGTGGTATCACAGTCCTTGATTTCAAACTATACTACAAAGTTATAGTCATCCAAACAGTATGGTACTGGCAAAAAAACAGACACATAGACAATGGAAAAGAATCAAGAGCCCAGAAATATGGACAACTAATCTATGACAAAGGAGCAAAGAACATACAATGGAGAAAGGATAGTCTTTTCAATAAATGGTGTAGGGAAAACTGGACAGTCACATGCAAAAGAATAAATCTAGACCACTATCTTATACCATACACAAAAATTAAATCAAAATGGATTAAAGACTTGAATGTTATACCTAAAATCATAAGATTCCTAGAGGAAAGCATAGGCAGTAACTTCATTGACATCAGTCTTAGTGATAATTTTGTGGATCTGCCTCCAAAGGCAAGAGAAATAAAAGCAAAAATAAACAAGTGGGACTATTTCAAATGAAAAAGCTTCTGCACAGCAAGGAAACCATCATCAAAATGAAAAGGCAACTTACTGAATGGGAGGAGATATTTGCAAATCATACATCTGATAAGGGGTTACTGTTGAAAATATGTAAAGACTCATACAACTCAACAATGAAAAACCAAACAACCTGATTAAAATATAGGCAGAGGATGTGAATAGACATTTTTCTAAAGAAGACATACAGATGACCAAGAGGCACATGAAAAGATGATTAACATCATTAGTTATCAGGGAAATGCAAGTCATAACCATGATGAGGTATCATCTCACACTTGTTAGAAAAGACAAGGAATAACAAATGTTGGAGAGGATGTGGAGAAGGAACCCTTGTACACTGTTGGTGGTGTGTAAACTGGTGCTGCCACAGTATGGAGAGTCTTCAAAAAATTAAGAATAGAACTACCATATGACCCAGCTATTCCAATTCTGGCTATTTATCCAAAAAAAACGAAAACGCTAATTTGAAAAGATATATGCACCCCTATCTTCATTAGTATTATTTGTGATAGCCAAGATATGGAAACAATCTAAGTGTTCATCAACGGATGAATGGATAAATAAGATGTGTACATATATGCAATGGGATACTACTCAGCTACAAAAAGAATGAAATCCTGCTGTTTTGTGACAACATGAATGGACTTTGAGGGTATTATGCTAAGTGAAAAAGTCAGATAGAGAAAGACAAATATATGATTTCACTCATACGTGGAATCTTAAAAAAACAAAACAAAACTCAACACCTCCCCCTCCCCCCCAATCAAAGAATAAAGAAAATAAAAACAAACTCATAGATACAGAGGACAGATTAGTGGTTACCAGAGAGAAGGGAGTTGAGGGGTGGGTGAAGTGGGTGAAGGGGGTTGATCACATGGTAATGGATGGTTACTAGACTTGTGGTGGTGATCACTCTTTAGTGTGTAAGATGTTGAGCTGTAATGCTATATACCTGTAACTTATGTAATAAAAAATAAATTTCAAGTAAAAAAAAAGTTACAATCTGAGCCTTGGTTGAAAATTTTATAGGGGGATAGAGAGAATCAGCCTTATTCTGCTTTGATTGGAAGTTACTTAGATCTAATTAGTTTAGGAAAATAGTGCACTGCACATGTGGAATTTAGAGTCAAAGTCTCAGGTAACAATAAAATGTTACATTACTTTGCCAAAGGGGTTTTGTGTTGAGGTCTGGGTGAAGAGAATACAAATTTTCAACAAAACTCCCTGGGGTTGCCTCACTGGTTTCCCTGTGTTTTTGCCTATATGTTTTTCTATTTATAATTTTTGTGACATTTCATACACATTTGAAGTTGGAAAGGCTCAGATGTTAATGGGTTAAATTTAGAGGCCACTGTTACTTGCTTGTATTGTCAGTAAGACAAGTAGCTTTGTTAATAAGATTTAAAATGCCTTTTAGTTATTTGTAGTTGGTTAGATCCATCTGAGGAATGTTGCATACAAGTGCCACATTAAGGAAAAAAAGTAGGAGAAGAAAAGAAAAAAAATCCTTAAATTCTTTAAAATATTCTGATGATACTGTTTTTTTAAAACTTCTCAGCCAAGTCCCCACTGAGTTGTGCTCCATGGAGTTTGTACTGTATTTGTTGATCATCCAGAAAATTTCCACGGAACTTGGAGATTTGGAGGAAAACAAATGAGAATCCCATCTGAAACTTTCAGTTAGCCCAAAGTTGCCAAGACGTCTGGGGATCAAATTTGAGTAATTTAGTTTTCTTCCTTTGTCTGTCCGAGATTGAAAACCGAGAGTGGGATTTAGGGATTCAGAGAGATTATCACCCAAACAGAATTTATGTTCAGTTTGTATAAACAAGTACACTTCAGGATATTAATGAAGCCTGTTGAGCTTTAATATTCGATAGGCCCAAACATAATGTGCTTTAAGATTTATTTGGAATAGTTCTCACGTTGGAGGCATGGTTATTACTATGTTCTAACTGCCTGCTAAATTAGATCGCCTGTTCGTGTTTGGCTGATTTAACATGTCCTCTGAGGGGGAAGGGCCACTGCAGATCGAGTATTAAGTACATGAGTCATGACTTAGGGGTTGTCTCAGAGTGATTTATTGAGCTCTGTTCTTCAATTTCCAGGTTACACAGTGGTTTTACACATGTTTCAGAAGACCAGTCTTCCTGCTTATTAATCCAAGTGGGGGACAAAAGCAAGACACAGGAAAAGGGAGCAGTGCAGTGAAATGGGGTTGGGATGGAGAATTCCAGTTATTTTTGTTCCTTAGCTCCCCAGGGCAGCAGGGGGTACAGGCCCCATCTGAGGCAACAGGCAAATTCAGTCAAGTTTGTCTTCTAAACTTTTCAAGAACCTATTGGTGCTGCTTTTCTTTAATCTTTCATATTTTCTTCCCTTCTTCTCTTCCCTCTGGGTTAGTTTAACTGAGGTCTGGTTTTAAACATGGACACTTAGATGTGTCTGGTGCAAATTACACTTTACAGCCTTGCACTTAGAGGTCTCAGCAAAAGATACGAGCTGATATCAAGTTGGGCCCAACGTGAGAGAGGCACTCAGATGTTGATGTCAGTTACCAGCCTATCCAAGTGGAGATGCTACAAGTTGGCAGAAGCCCTAAAATTGGGCTTTCCCAGATTCCTGGGCTTCCAACCATATTCTATAGAATTTAAAGAATTTCCCCTGAAATTTTAGCCTTATTATTTGGTTGCAACAACTGCTTTTAGCAACCACGTTACCTGTGATTTATTATGGCTTTGGGTATAAGGGCATACCACGCTAAGAGAGCCATATTCCTGCATTAGCTACAGGGTATATTACAAGTGAGAAGCACATGTTTGGTCTGTGGGCATGTTCATTTACCTGCTGGGGCATGAAACCAGGAGGACTGAGCCTGGCATGACTGGCGTTAACATACCACACTGTCCTAGCTCCTTCTACCCAGTGGTCAACACTTTCTCTGGAGAAGAATCTTTATTGGTTAATGAATGAATGTATTTAACAATATTTGATGAAGAGCCTGTTATGCCCCAGGTACTTTTCTGGGCATGGGTGCAGGTCAGGTGAGCAAGATGGACATGATCTCTTTCCTCAGGGAGCTTAGAGTTGAATGGGGGTGATAATACTCACACCAGAGACCTGACCCCAGCCCAGAGTGCGGGTCATGGAGGGCACGCATATGCAGCCACGATCACATTCGCAGGAGGCACTTAGAATAGAGTGGACAGGGAAGGCCTCTTTGAGGGGTGGCATTTAACCTCCAACCTGAGGGATAAAAAGGTACCATCGTTGAGAAAGGGAGATCAAGGGGTGAGGGAAAGGGCCGATGACCTCAGAGAGGCCTGGTTTGTACTTTAGAGAGTTTTGACGGTGATTTATCACATCCCCGTGGTGTACTGACTGTCTGAGCCTTAGCTCTCATGGGGGATTTCCAGACTCAGTGGACTGCGGGAAGGTATTTAATTGGGGGCTGAGGGTCCTTGGGGACCACACGTGCGCTTACCATCACAGGCAGGTTGAACTTAAGGGGGTCTCCTGGGAGTTCTTGGACACAACCCAGACCCCACCCCCTGTTACTCCCACTCTTCAGTTGAAGGCTGTTTTCAGCTCTGCTGGAACTAAAAGGAGCCAAGGAGCTCTGGGGCTGAAAGGTCTGTGCAGGACACTGTTTTGCCAGGCCACAGTGGCAGAGAGTTGAGGCTGGGCTATTCAGCCGCCCCAAAGCTTGATGCAACGGGGCGGTGGCCTCCAAGTATGCGGAGGACAGCCGGGGAAGCGGGGCTCGTGAAGCCCACCGCCAGCCCTGGCCCGCCTAAATCCCTCTGCTTCTCATCCTGGAGTCCCCTGCACAAAGGCGGGGCAGCCCAAATGAACCACCGAGGAAGGGGTGTGGTATGTGCGCATGTGCGCATGCGCGCACACACGCACGCACGCATGCACGCACGCACGCACACACGCGCACGCAGGCGCGCTCATTAATCCAGCGAGGGTGGGGCAGAGAGCCTTTCTGCGTACTACCCAAGCTCGCTTAAAAATCTTAGGAAAATTCTTCAGAGGCTCCGTTTATCTGTTAGAAGGTCAGTTTCTTTCAGAGGTGTTGTATATCAAGGTTATTTACATAGATTTTGCTGGAGGGAAGGATATTGCTTATCCAATAGAAAGTAAATCCACGTTTCTAGTGCTTTTTTTCTTTTCTTCTCAGAGCGTTTGAGACAACTCAGCATCTTTTTTGGAATCTGACTCTGTGCTCCAGTGCCTCCTGTCCCTGATTACAGTGGCTTCCAATCCACGACTCATCCGAATCCCTCACTTCCCAGGGTAAGCACGATTTTACTTGTCGGCCTATCCTTTGGGGACTCACAGGACATCTTATTGTAAGTAATGTCAGATGAGATTTAGGGAAAGTTTCGCCAACTGTAAATCAATGCCTTGAAGCTTTGGGAATATCCCTTCTTGTTTTTTTTTTTTTTTTCCTCTTGGAATTATGCAGTTTAGTTCTCATGGGTGTGGTTTAGCAAGATCTCACACTAGAAACTTATTGAAAGTAATTCCCAACACAACTGCAAACTTTTTTGAACATCTCTGTCAGCAAAAAGAACAAAGTCTAGTTTTTTTTCCCCCACTAATAAATGCACATACTGTCTAGTTCTCCTTCCTACCCCAATTTAGGAGAGAATAGAGTGTTACAATGCTAGGCTGGGGTCATTGCTGTTTGTCTCTGTAAGGTCCTGGGATCCACTAAGCCGTGGTTGAGCTCCATAGGACTTGATAGGCACCTGCTGTGTGCCATGCCCTGTGCTAGGTGCTGGGGATGTAATGCTGTTCACGATACAGCCTCGCCTTGGGAAAACTGAGGTCTGCCTGAGGAGAGACAGGTAGAGAATTAACCACAGAATGAAATGACAAAGACAAAAGGGAGATACCGTATATATATATAAAATACAGGAATATAGGTATATATATATAATGTATATTATGTGAAGGTATATATTATACATAGGCATATATACATAATAGGAATATACAGATGGAAGAGGAAATTCTTCTGCAGTGAGGTGGAGGAGGCAGTGGAGTGATTTGTCCCTTGGGAGACATGTAGCAATGTATGGAGACATTTTTGATTGTCAGAATGGGATAGGAAGGGGCTACTGGCATAGTAGGTGGAGGCCAGGGGTGTTGCTAAGCATCCTGCAATGTACAGGACAGTGTGCTCCCAGAAAGAATGATCTGGCCCCAAATGTCAAGGTTAAGAAACACTGCTGGGCGGAGTAAGGATGGTGGCATGGGAAGACCCGGAGATTACGTCTCTTCCCAAATAGTTTGGTTGCTGGAGGCCGGTGGGGGACCTGAGGCCCACGGAGACCAGAGGAACCCTGGAGCAACTGGATAGGACCTGGGGGAAGTCAGGGGGGCAGGGAAGGGGAAGCCAGCGGGACCTGTGCCCCTGGGAGGGTGGCTGGGTGAGGGGAGAGGTTCCCGCCTGAAGAGACTCTTGGGGGCTGGGGAGATCGTGAAACCTCATCTGGGTTTCTCCCGCCCAGGAGGCCAAGAGGCCTGCTGAGCTCCCGGGCCTGGGAGCCTGCTGGGCTCCCCAGCAGGGTCCTCCACCCTCCAAGGCCTGCTCCAGGCTGCTCGGGTCCTGGGGGTGTGGGAGAGAGGGAGGAGGGGCGAGGAGGTGGAGAGGTGGACAGGCGGGGTGGGGGCTTTGAGATCTGCGGCTGGGGAGGTGAGAGGATGTTTCGCCTGCCCTCTTGGCCAAGGAGGCCGACTGGGCTCCCGAGCCTGGTCTTTCACTCTCCGGGCCCCCCTCCGGCACGAGGATCCTGGGAGCGTGGGGGGGGGAGGGGGATGGGAGGGGGAGGGAAAGAGGCAGACAGTGGGGGTGGGAAGGGATCTCTCCAGGTCAGAAGAATAGGGAAGGCGCCACTGGGTCCTCCACCTTCCAAGGCTCCTCCTAGCCGTTGGTCCTAGAAGTACAGGAGGGAAGTGGTGGGGGGAAAAGAAGAGAGGCGGAAGTGGGGAGGGACCCTCTGGGATCAGAGGATGGGGGAGGAGCAGAAGGCATTTCCTCTGCCCACTGGCCCAGGAAGCCTGCTGGGCTCCCAGGCCTGGTCTCCAACTCTCCAGGGTCCCCTCCCAGACGCATTGGTTCGGGGGCATAGCAGCCTGGCAGGGGAAAAGGAAGAGAGGCAGACCAGTGGTAGGATGTTCCAGGATCAGAGAACCAGGGGAGGTGCGGAAGACCTTTCCCCTGCCCACTTGGGCGTGGCGGGCCTGCTGGGCTCCCGAGTCTGGTCCCTTGGTCTCTGGGGCCCTCTCCAGCTGAGTGGGTCATACAGGCATGGGAGGAAGGGAGGAGAGGGGAAGAGGAAGAGAGGCAGACAGTGGTGGGGGGGACCTCGCAGGACCAGAGGATCAGGGGAGATGCTGTGGGAAATCTCCCTACCCACTTGGCACCGGGAGGCCTGTTGTGCCCCCAGGCCTGGTCTTTGGTCCTCCGGGGCCCCTCTAGGTCTCACTGGTCCTGGGGGTGTAGGAGGAAAGCAGGGGAGAAGAGGAGAGGCAGACAGAGGAGAGGGCCTTCTGGGATTGGAGGATCAAGGGAGGTGGGGAAGGTGTTTCCCCTGCCCACCAGCTTGGGAAGCCTGCTAGGCTCACAGACCTGGTCTTTCACACCCAGGGCCCCCTCCAGCTGCTTGGAACCTAGGAGAGTGTGTGGGGGGGTGCTGGTGGAGAGGAAGAGAGGTGGATAGGGACCCTATGAGACTGGGAGATCTGGGGAAGTGCTGCAGGTGTTACCCTAGCCCAGTTGGCCCTAGGAAGCCTGTTGGGCGTCAGAGTCTGGTTTCCTGCCTTCCAGTGCCCCCTGCAGCTGTGAGGGTCCTGGGCGAATAGGAGGGAGGGTATGGGGAGGAAGAGAACCCAAGGGGGAGGGACCCTCCAAGATTGGAGGACTGGGGGAGGTGTCTAGCATTTCTCCCACCAACTTGGGCCCAGGGAGCCTGCTGGGTACCTGGACCTGGTCCTTTGCCCCCAGGACCAGAGGCATTCCTGGGCCCCTCTGCCTCATTGGGCCTAAGCCCCATTCCCCACCACCCCCAGGGCCTTTTCTAAGTGTAGGTCCTGCCCACTGCCTAACCCCCTCCTCTCCCTTGTCTAAGCCCCACCCTCACAGCCAAGGCCTTTTCTGGCTTTTTCTTTTCTTTCTTTTTTCCACCTCCTCACTTTGGCTACTGCAGTTGTTTTATCTTCGAGTTGTTGCTCCATCTATTTTTAAAAAATTTTTTCTAACACATCTGTTAGTTTCCTATTCTTATCATATTTTTTATCTTGCTATTGTTCTGCTGTTCTACTTTTTTTTTAATTTTTATTTTATTAAAAAATTTTTTTTTCATTTTCCTATTCCACATGGCTTGTGGGATTATGATTCACAAGCCTGGGGTCAGGCCTGAGCTCCTGAGGTGGGAGCTCTGAGCCCAAAACATTGGACTAACAGGGAAACCCAGTCCCCGGGAAATATTCATCAGAGTGAGGTCTCCCAGAGATTCTCACCTCAACACCAAGACCCAGCTATACTCAACAGCCTACAAACTCCTGTGCTTGATACCTCAGGCCAAACACCCAGTGGGACAGGAACACAATCCCCTCCATCAACGGGGTGCGAGGGGGGAATGAGACGACAAAAAAATGTCACAGGTGAAGGAACAAGGTAAAAATACAAAAGACCAAATAAATGAAGAGGAAATAGGAAAATTGCCTGAAAAAGAATTCAGAGTAATCATAGTATAGATGATCAAAAATCTCAATAACGAAGTACAGAAAATACAAGAAACAGTTAATAAGGACTCAGAAGAACTAAAGAGCAAACAAACAATAATGAACAACAAAATAACCAAAATTAAAAATACTCTAGATGGTATAAACAGCAGAATAACTGAGGCAGAAGAACGAATAAGTGAGTTGGAAGATAGAATGGGGGAAATAACTGTCACAGAGCAGGAAAAAGAAAAAAGAATAAAAGGAACGGAAGACAGTCTCAGAGACCTTGGTGACAACATTAAGCGCACCAGTATTCGAATCATAGGCATCCCAGAAGAAGAAGAAAAAAAGAAAGGGTCTGAGAAAATATTTGAAGAAGTTATAGTGGAAAACTTCCCCAACATAGAAAAGGAAATACTTCATCAAGTCCAAGAAGTGTGGAGAGTCCCATACAGAATAAACCCAAGGAGAACTACACCGAGGCACATATTAATCAAACTAATGACAATTAAACACAAAGAAAAAATATTAAAAGCAGCAAGAGAAAAGCCACAAATAACATATAAGGGAAAACTCATAGGGTAACAGCTGTTTATTCTGCAGAAACTCTGCAGGCCAGAAGGGAGTGGCAGGATATACTGAAAGTCCTGAAAGAGAAGAACCTACAGCTAAGAATACTCTACCCAGCAAGAATCTCATTCAGATTCCACGGAGAAATCAAAAGCTTTCCAGACAAGCAAAAGTTAAGAGAATTCAGCACCACCAAACCAGCCTTACAACAATTGCTAAATGAACTTTTCTAAGCAGGAAACACAAGGAAGGAAAAGGACCTACAAAAACAAACCCCAAACAGTTAAGAAAATGGTAATAGGAACACACGTCAGTAGTCACCTTAAATGTAAATGGGTTAAATGCTCCAACCAAAAGACACAGGCTGATTGAATGGATACAAAAACAAGATTCTTACATATGCTGTCTACAAGAAACCCACTTCAGACCAAGGGACACATATAGACTGAAAGTAAGGGGATGGAAAAAGATATTCCATGCAAGTGGAAGTCAAAAGAAAGCTGGAGTAGCAATACTCGTATCAGACAAATTAGACTTTAAAGTACAGACTATTACAAGAGACAAGGAAGGACACTACATAACGATCAAGGGATCCATCCAAGAAGAAGATATAACAATTGTAAATATCTATGCCCCCAACATAGGAGCACCTCAATACATAAGGCAAATGCTAACAGCTATAAAAGGGGACATCGACAGTCACACAATAATAGTAGGAGACTTGAACACCCCACTTACATCAATGGACAGATCATCCAAACAGAAAATAAATAAGGACACATAAGCTTTCAATGACACATTAGACCATCTCGACTTAATTGATATTTATAGGACATTCCATCCCAAAACTACAGAATACACTTTCTTCTCAAGTGCACATGGAACATTTTCCAGGATAGATCACATCTTGGGTCACAAATCAAGCCTCAGTAAATTCAACAAAATTGAAATCATATTGAGCATCTTCTCTGACCACAACGCCATGAGACTAGATATCAATTACCTGAAAAAAAACTGTAAAAAATACAGACACATGGAGGCTAAACAATACACTATTAAACAACCAAGAAATCACTGATGAAATCAAAGAGGAAGTAAAAAAAATACCTAGAAACAAATGACAATGAAAACACAACAACCCAAAATCTATGGGATACAGCAAAAGCAGTTCTAAGAGGGAAGTTTATAGCAATACAGTCCTACCTCAAGAAACAAGAAAAATATCTAATAAACAACCTAACCTTACACCTAAAACGATTAGAGAAAGAAGAACAAAAAAACCCCAAAGTGAGCAGAAGGAAAGAAATCATAAAGATCAGATCAGAAATAAATGAAAAAGAAATGAAGGAAACAGTAGCAAAGATCAATGAAACTAAAAGCTGGTTCTTTAAGAAGATAAACAAAATTGATAAACCATTAGCCAGACTCATCAGGAAAAAAAGGGAGAAGACTCAAATCAACAGAATTAGAAATGAAAAAGGAGAAGTAACAACTGACACTGCAGAAATACAAAAGATCATGAGAGACTGCTGCAAGAAACTATATGCCAATAATTGGATAACCTGGAAGAAATGGATAAGTTCTTAGAAAAGTACAATCTTCCAAGACTGAACCAGGAAGAAATAGAAAATATGAACAGACCAATCACGAGTACGGAAATTGAGACTGTGATTAAAAGTCTCCCAACACACAAAAGCCCAGGGCCAGATGAATTCACAGGCGAATTCTATCAGACATTTAGAGAAGAGCTAACACCTATCCTTCTCAAACTCTTCCAAAATATAGCAGAAGGAGGAATACTCCTAAACTCATTCTGTGAGGCCACCATCACCTTGATACCAAAACCAGGCAAAGATGTCACAAAAAAAGAACATTACAGACCAATATCACTGATGAATATAGATGCAAAAATCCTCAACAAAATACTAGCTAACAGAATCCAACAGCACATTAAAAAGATCATACACCATGATCAAGTGGGGTTTATCCCTGGAATGCAAGGATTCTTCAATATATGCAAATCAATCAATGTGATATATCAACAAATTGAAGGATAAAAACCATATGATATTCTCAATAGATGTAAAAAAAGCTTTTGACAAAATTCAACATCCATTTATGATAAAAACTCTCCAGAAAATGGGCATAGAAGGAAATTACTTCAACATAATAAAAGCCATATATGACAAACCAACAACCAACATCATTCTAAATGGTGAAACACTGAAAGCATTCCCTCTAAGAGTAGGAACAAGACAGGGGTGTCCACTCTCACCATTATTATTCAACATAGTTTTGGAAGTTTTAGCCACAGCAATCAGAGAAGAAAATGAAATAAAAGGAATCCAAAGTGGAAAAGAAGAAGTCAAATTGTCACTCTTTGCAGATGACATGATATTATACATAGAAAACCCTGAAGACTCTACCAGAAAACTGCTAGCACTAATTGATGCATTTAGTAAAGTATCAGGATACAGTGTTAATGTACAGAAATGTCTTGCATTCCTATACACCAGCAATGAAAGAGCAGAAAGAGAAATTAAGGAAACTCTCCCATTTACCGTTGCAACAAAAAGAATAAAATACCCAGGAATAAACCTGCCTAAGGAGGCAAAAGACCTGTATATGGAAAACTATAAGACACTGATGAAAGAAATCAAAGATGATACAAACAGATGGATTGGAAGAATCAACATTGTGTAAATGACTATCCTACCCAAAGCAATTTACAGAGTCAGTGCAATCCCCATCAAATCACCAACGGCAGTTTTCACAGAACTAGAACAAGAAATCTTACGATTTGTATGGAAACGCAGAAGACCCCGAATAGCCAAAGCAATCTTGAGAAGGAAAGACAGAGTTGGTGGAATTAGGCTTCCTGACTTCAAACTATACTATAAGGCCATAGTGATCAAGACAGTATGGTACTGGCACAAAAACAGAAAGGAAGATCAATGGAACAGAATAGAGAACCCAGAGGTAAACCCACACACATCTGGGCACCTTATCATTGACAAAGGAGGCACGAATATACAATGGAAAAAAGACAGCCTCTTCAATAAGTGGTGCTGGGAAAATTGGACAGCAACATGGAAAAGAATGAGATTAGAATACTTCCTAACACCATACACAAAAGTAAACTCAAAATGGGTTAAAGACCTAAATGTAAGGACAGACACTATAAAACTCTTAGAGGAAAAGGTAGGCAGAACCCTCTATGACATCCATCAAAGCAAGATCCTTTTTGACCCACCTCCTAGAATAATGGAAATAAAATAAAAAATAAGCAAACGGGACGTAATGAAACTTAAAAGCTTTTACACAATGAAAGAAACCATAAACAAGACAAAAAGACAACCCTCAGAATGGGAGAGGATACTTGCCAACGAAGCAACGGACAAAGGATTAATCTCCAAAATATACAAGCAGCCCATGCAGTTTAATACCAGAAAAGCAAATAACCCAGTCCACAAATGGGCAGAATCCCTAAATAGACATTTCTCCAAAGAAGACATGCAGATGGGCAACAAACACATGAAAAGATGCTCCACATCACTAATCATTAGAGTAATGCAAGTCAAAGCCACAGTGAGGTATCACCTCACACCCGTCAGAATGGCCATCATCAAAAAATCTAGAAACAATAAATGTTGGAGAGGGTGTGGAGAAAAGGGAACCCCCTACACTGTTGGTGGGACTGTAAGCTGGTACAGCCACTATGGAAAACAGTGTGGAGGTTCCTTAAAAAACTAAAAATAGAGCTACCATATGACCCAGTAATCCCACTCCTGGGCATATACCCAGAGAAAGCCATAATCCAAAAAGAAATATGTACCATAATGTTCATTGCAGCACTATTTACAATAGCCAGAACATGGAAGCAACCTAAATGCCCCTCAACAGATGAATGGATAAAGAAGATGTGGCACATATATACAATGGACTATTACTCAGCCATAAAAAGGAATGAAATGGAGCTATATGTAATGAGGTGGATAGAGCTAGAGACTCATACAGAGTGAAGTAAGCCAGAAAGAGAAAAACAAATACCGTATGCTAACTCGTATATATGGAATCTAAAAAAATGGTCCTGATGAACCCAGGGACAGGGCAAGAATAAAGACGCAGATGCAGAGAATGGACTTGAGGACATGGGGTTGGGGGGTTGCGAAGCGGAAGCTGGGACGAAGTGAGAGAGTAGCACAGACATAGGTTCACTGCCAGATGTAAAATAGATAGCTGGTGGGAAGTTGCTGTATAGCAAAGGGAGATCAACTCGATGATGGGTGATGCTTTAGAGGGCCTGGACAGGGCGGGTGGGAGGGAGTCGTGGGAGGGAGGGGATATGGGGATATATGTATAAATACAGCTGATTCCCTTTGGTGTACCTCAAAAAGTGGTACAAGAGTGTAAAGCGATTATATTCCAATAAAGAACTTAAGAAAAAACAAACAAACAAAACCCTGCTATAGGGTGATGTTTAAGTTGGTCCTTAAAGATGACTGGAGCGTGCTAGCCAGCACCCAGGGAAAGTCATTCTGCTCAAAGTCTTCCCTCCGTCACTAGCTTTGGGCACCCTGGAGGGGGCAGGACTGAGAAGAGACGATGTTCTGGGTTTGGAGGAGTGGCCAGCTCAGAGTGATGATGTGCATGGGTGACTTCAGAGCCAGCTCCAGGTGGTTCCTGCACCCACCATGGTGCAAGTCAGGGGTAGCTGGGCAGGAGAATGATGTTTTATCCTTTTGGTGGAAACTCAAAAGGGAGAATTGAGAAGTTTGTCATTCTCTTGGCCCTGAATAGGGTGCGTGGCCAGCGTCCCAGGAAAAGTACCCTGGAGAGAACAAGAACAGGGGAGTGACTTAACTTGGTCATGTGATTTGCAACAGTATGTGAGTTGCCAGACCATTGAACACTTAGCGAGAGACTTTTAGGTGCCAGGCGTTAAACCTGTTCTACCCCAAAATCTGGAATCAAAGGACTGTACTGTCGAGTCTGCAAAATGTCTTTGGGTTGATTCCAGGAAAATGTTCTTAAATGAACTGAAACAGCATTATCTGAGTGGTCCTCCCAATATCCCCTTAAGGTTGGCTAAAATAGTTAGTATAAGTAAGGAAACTGAGACTCAGCGCAGTTCAGTGCTGCTCTGTCCAGAGTGCTGCTGATTGTGAGAGGGGAGAGGCCAGAGGTCTTCCTAGTCTGGTTGGTAGACCAAGGGTGAGCTGTTTGCTGAAATTGTCCATAGTCCTTGTCTGGCTCTGCCTTCTCTCCCTCTAACTGCTGTTCTCACCTGTGCTGGCCTTTGCTGTTCTCTTCTCTCATTTATCACCACCATGAGAATACTCCAAGGTATAAGGAGAATGAGATCTCCCATGATACCTCACCCTAAGACAGTTGTTTGGTTTTATTTCCTGCTGTTATCCATATAGATTGATAGATACAAAAATAATATAACTGACCACTGAGTTCTTTTTCACAGATGATGTGTTTGTCCATGTTCTCCCGTAGATCCCGAGAATCATTTTAATGAGCCCTTGTGATTCCATCAAGGTGATGAGCCATCATTTTCCTGTTAGTTTCCTTCTTTGGACATTTCAGAGGCTGCCAGAGTTTCAGTATCACAAACAACATTGTAGTGAGTTTCTTTGTGTAAATAGATCTTTTGCTTCCTTTTGAAGATTTCTTTAGGATACATTCTTAGCAGTGGGATTAATGTTTCAAAGGCTATGAGTATCTTCATGGGTCTCGATGTGTATTGTCAAATTGCTTTCCAGGAGTGTAGCAATTTACGTGAATAAGTGAGTGTAGCAGCTTGGCAAATATTGCCAGCATTGAATATTATTCTTTTATTTTCAAACTTCTTTTGCTGATTTAGTACATGTAAAAGGATCCCATTAAAGATGTGTAATCCGCCTAGCACGAAGCGTGACACATGGTAGTTGTTTTTGCTAGTGGTTCCCTTGTAGCTTATGATACCTTTCCTGATCCCTGGACTACAGCCTAGACCTTCTGTCTGTCTTGCCCCCCCAACCCCCACCCCTGGCCTTGATTGCCGTCAGTCTCCAGTGAGTGCCTGGCCTTGGCTTAGCCTGGGTTCCTGTAAATGTTAGCCATTCGTGAGAATATTGAGCGTCTGGGTTGAGCCCGCATGTAGCACGTTGGTTAAAAGATGGGTCATACTCATCTCTTGTCTCCTCAGTTTATTGGCTGTGTGATCTTCGATAAGGTACCGAGTTTTATGAGCCTGGGGTTGAGATAATGTATGTTAAGCAAGTAACACCATGCCTGGATACGGAGTAAGTAATGTTAGTGTTAATAATAATAATCTATTTTAATAAGTCATGTCAGTCTTCTAGACAGATGACGTTACTATCCTCATTTTCAAGATGAGGTGTTGAGGCTCTGAGAGGTTGAAGTGCTTTGGCCCGTATGAGGACCCTAATGCAGAGTGACCTCTAGTCCCTCCTGTCTGTGGCATGCGTGAGAGGGCCCCGTGGGTGGTAGGAACATTCATGAAAACGCTTCCTACACCAGGACAGCCAGCACTAACCTTTACGTGGAAATGACTGCAAACTACATACATACAGCCCTCTAAACCCAAAGTAAATGCATTTCAAACTGCCCCTTATCCAGATTCCAGAAGTGCCAGAAGCCACTCTAGGGCTACCCAGTCTGAGGGCAAGTACGGCAGAGGAAGAGTTAGAATGGAAAGAGATTAATCGTAACCAATTGTGGTTCACATGTCTTCAGAAAAATTCACAAAAACATATGACCGCATGAACTAACTGCCTGGGGCCTTGGGAAGAGTGGGGCAACATGAGGAACCTTGAAGGTGAAGTCTCATTAGCTTCATGGTACATTAGCCACTGGCCTGATCGCTTGACTGGCAGTTAACCAGGAATCGTATAGGCTAGTTGCTTTTGATCGCTTGTTGCTTTTCTCTGAATCAAAAGTTTGTCATTAGCATAGTTTCTGTCTGAGAGTTACTGCCAGGGTGGAATTACTCTAATTAAGAGGAAAAGAAAAATATGTTGCTAGCCATTAATTTTTCTTGATTAGAGGGTGACCCAGTTTGAGGTTAAGCGAAGAGGACTGAGGTAGTAATTTAGCACTCAGGGGGGTTTGTGGAGATTTTTGTGAGCTGGAGAAGCAACAGCTGGATCCCGAGGTTGCCATCTGATCTGAATCCTTAGCTACTTGCAAACAGATGTGTAAGAGATCTTCAAGAATGGCGTGCTAATTTCAAGAGTGAATGCAAGCAAGGAGAGGGTTGGAGGTCTATAAATTGAATGTGATTGACGCTGCATTCAAGTGCTAATAGAGAAAGCCTTTCCTGTGAAAATATTGTATTTTCATATTTTCTTGATTTGAGGATCCAGGCCTTGACTTGTCAGATTCTGAGAGAGCAAGAATTTGCCACAGCAGTTTCTCAGCACTCCACATCCCGCTTCTTCATGTGGACCCTTTTTAGTTCACATAAGGAGAGATGGGGCAATAAAAAGATTTGGTAGAAGAGAAGGAATTGATGGTCTAATTCAGTCTTACTGCTTCACCAAAATCCATCTGCCTTATACCCCATCAGAAATGCCCTAAGAGGCCACGGAGTAATGAAGGGAATGTCGTTTTTAAACAAGTTCTTCATGTGATGATCTGTTCAATAAATGTTGACTGAGTGCCTGCTTTCTAAGTCTTGGAGTTACGGCAGTGAAGAAAATGGACAAACACTCTTGGCTTTGGGAGCTTACAGCTGGGAGTAGAGCACAGAAAATAAAAGAAATAACTAAATCATTTGTTTTAGATGGGGATAATTGCTATGGAGAAAAGGTAAAGTAGGAAAGGGAGATGAGGAATGTGGGGGTGGGGGCAGTGGTGGGGAGGGTTGGAGGGTTGCAGTTTTAAATGATCAGGGAAAGTCTTGCCTAGAAGGCTACATTTATGTAAAGCCTTAGAGGAGATGAGAAGGTGACCCCGTCGGAATCTGGGAAAGAGTGTGCTGAGGGGACGGCCGGTGCAATGGCCCTGAAACAGCCATGTGCTGGTGTGCTACAAAGAGGAGGTCGGGGGTCCGCCATGGGGCTGAGGGGGCAGGGCCTCGAGGGCTCACGGTGAGCGTTTGGGCTTGGACTCTGAGTGAAGTGGGGAGCCTGTGGTGGCTGTGGAGCAGAGCTTTTGTGAGGGAAGCCCACGGCCCTCTGCAGCCTCTGCTAATCTAAGCTGCACCCAGCACGGATCGCGGTGGGGGTGAAACGGGCGTGTATGGAGAGCTCCCAGCGTGGGTGATGCAGAGTAAGGACGGACAGTGTGAAAGCCGTTATTATGACCAGTCAGACACTTTACACGTAGCTGTAAGTCATTGACATCAGGTACTCTCTTTAAGGCAGATTTGAAGGGGGCAGAGGGAGAGAGAGGTGGAGTCATTGAAGAGAAGGAGGCAGAGGGAGGAAGAAAGAGCCCCAAAGGTGGGGTGGGGGCTGGGGCAAAGGGAAATTGGGCTGCTCCCCACTTGCTCTGTTCTTACCACCCATTTTCCAAGGGCTGATCCCAAGAGCCAATTTGGATATTCGTGCTCTTCAGAAGTCTTTATACTATATGCAGTCTGGTATAGACCTTGATATTGAGTGTAGCCTTGATAAATGTGTTAAAAGAATGAATAAATGTCATAGCGTTTACAGCATCCTTACTGAGCTAGTCACAGCAGGCGCCCCCTCCCCTCCCCTGAGCCACTGAGTCACTGCTGACTGGGGGACAGCTGGAAAAGGATTGATAGCTCCGAGATCATGGCTGCACACTAGGAGCTCGCGATCATGGTTATTACACCTTGGTTCTCTTTGAGTCTGAATACCTGGTGGTGTCTGTCAGCTTCTAAGTTTCATTTTAAGGGCGAAGCTGCAGGAGTTACAAGATGTGGAGGCACCTCTGGGCTGCGGGGAAAAGGCTGCCCAGGCCCTCAGGGACCACACATCTTCCTCTTTGATCTGTGAAGGCTGCTCCCTTGGCCCTGGAGACCGTGCACATTTTGGAGAGATGTAACTTCATAATTTTTTTATGGTCCACAGCTGAGTTTAAGGAAGAGGTGGCAGCTTGCAAAATTTTTATTTATGGCATGATTTTCAGACGTCAGTGTTTGCAGATACTGCAAGGTTGGATTTATGAAAGTGGAGGCTATTTTAATACGTTATCCACACAGTTTAAAATGTTGCCCCAATGGAGATCTAGAATTTGGCTGCACCGAACGGCACCCTGGGAGCTGCTTGTCCTCGATGGGCACTTTCCCGAAATTGTTAGGCCTTGCAGTTGAAAGGCTGAATGCCATGCATTCAACTTGTAACTCACATGTAGATTTCAGTTTGGCTGAAGAAAGTTTTGTTTTCCTGGGTCCATTCTTCATTAATAATTCAATTCAGGTTTAATTATCATCGCCTAGTAATTGTTTTTGCTTCCTTAGCATTCTTTAACCTATTAGCTTTCAAATTTGAAGTAGCTATCTCAAGTGTGTAAAGAATAATCTTTTTTCTTAAAGTCAGTTTCTTACATGGGCGAGATGATAATTCACAGTGATTTGCATTTGGTATCAATGGG
The DNA here is from genome assembly GCF_030028045.1 of Hippopotamus amphibius kiboko. NCBI lineage: Eukaryota > Metazoa > Chordata > Mammalia > Artiodactyla > Hippopotamidae > Hippopotamus > Hippopotamus amphibius. Next base: position 87,371,773 of record NC_080193.1, on the reverse strand, counting down.
TGGAACAGGGGCCGGGGGTTGGAGCAGAAGCTGTGAGGGTGGGCGCTGCACCAGTCCCCTGAGACCCCTGCCTGCTGGTGCAAATGCAGGGTTGGGCTGCCTCATTAAACCAAAGTCTTGATCCAGCGTGTGAACATAAAGACCTTCCTGGCATATTTTTGAAACTGGAGCTGCCCTTTGCAAAAGAGGTCTTGCATTTATATTTTTAAGGGAAAAGCTGAGTAGCTATGAGGCATAGATATCATGGGTCATTTTAGGGAGATTCTGTGTGACAAGAGAAAAAAATTGTCATACATTCAAGCTTTTCAGAAATGTGTAGAGAAACACAGTGATAGAAATAATTAATAGTTCCTGGAACAGGAACTGGTGTTCTTTAAAATGAGGCATATTCAAAAAACAGGAACCTAGAAAAAAAGTTCATTAGCCTGATGATGGATTTCCCCAATGTGAACCACAGTGTAGCAGAAGTGTTGGAAGGAAAGCAACTCCTTAGCGGAAACAGGCTGTCCCAGCTATCCAGAGGCTCTTAGAGAGATTCTCAGAGGCCTTCCTTTAGGAAGCAGAGGTCAACTATATACACTTGGGCTTGCGCCCAAGTAGCTGCATCACTGATGACCTCCTATACTCTGGCAGGTCTTAATGATTTAGTGAGGAGCTCAAATGGGGGTCGGAATCCTGGCTTCAGCTCTGACTGATCATATGACCTTGGACAAGTCATTCACTCTCTCTAAATCTGTAAAATGGGGACAACGGCCATGCGTGGCTCTCAAGTGGTTGTCGGGATGAAATGAGACAACGTGTGTTAAGTGCTCCAGGTGGTAGCTCTTGGTTCCCTCCTAGCTTCAGCCGCTCGGAGCACAGCCAGTCAACCTCTCATTTAGAAAGAGAAGAGGGGTCATTCTCGAGAGAGGATAAGTCAGCCTGCCTTGGAGACCCTCATCCTTAACTTCGAGATGTTTGTCCTGGAAAGGCCCTTGTCTTCCCTTTGGCAGAACAGGGCATCTTGTGATTCCAGGGAGAGCCTTGGGCTTGGGCTTTGTGGAGCATCCTGGCACTCAAGTTCCTCTTCTGTGTCCAGCAGACAAGTCTTCATGTTCCCCTAGGGCCTAGGAGATGAACTGAGAAAGATGGAACATTCTGAGGCCAGAAGTACACGGGGGGTTCCTGAGACCCTGGGCAGCTCTGTAGGGTGGGGGTGGAACGTGGCTGAATCCAGGTGCTGCTTCTGCACCAGAACTAGACAGAGGACACTCCCCCACCTCTCACTGAGCGGTACCTCTTGTCCCCTCAGTTCTGCTTGAGGGATTAGGAGACCCCTTTAAAGGAGTCATCAGCTCTCCCTGGGGGAGGTGTGATCATCTGTCCTAACCTGCTGGTGCTTTAGCCTCACCCTCCCACCCCCTGCAAGGGGGTCGTGGAGGCTGCATCTTGCTTTGTAGTGAGTGACATGACAGCACAGCGAGGAGGGAAAGTGGGAGCAGCAAAGAAGTAACTGAGAGTCAAATATTTAAAGGCTTAAGTTTAAATTATTTTTATGGGCGGGGAGTAGACGATTAGATGTATACTGTTGGGTTCTGGGTTGATTTTCCTTCTGTGCCCTTTGTTCTTCACTCCTGTTGGTAGGAAAAGGCAAACAATTTTTTGGGTACTTTCCATTTTTTTTCTGATTTCATCTCCCCATTCATTAAGCTTTTTATTTCCAAAAGCAAACAGTGCATCTGAGGTGGGGTACACGTTGTGTTTAGAAGTTCTATATGGGCCTTTCCTTTCCCACAAAATGGGTGAAAATGGGAATCCCCAGACCAGGTTCTATGCATGTAAAGCCTACCAGGAAGGGCAAACAGAAGGCAAGACCAAGAGCAGTGTCCTCTCCACCTTTGCTCTCAAAGGTCCCACTTTCCAAGATGCGCTCAGGGCACAGCAAATCACAGCTGTCTCCATCCTATTCCACAGAATAACAAATGTAAGGAAAAGGGCAAAGAACAGGTGAGCAGAACAAGAGCTGATGGTGAGTGCTTGGCTCGTGTCCCTCCGCCTACTGGATTCCACTCCTCCGCACCCAGGAGGGCCTGCTTGAGGCCTGGGCCGTGGGGAGCATGGGGTCCGTGGTGCTTGAAGCCTTCATGTTCAAAAGTTTAGTTTTGTCCTTTGAAAGTGGGAAATGGTTTCGAGACGAGTCACACTTTTGTCAGGGTCCGACTGGAGAGCCTGCAACCTTAACAGAAGTTTAGAGTCTCAGAGCCAAATGGATTTGTCCAATTTCATTTTTCCGTGGAGAAACGGGAGGCCCGTGGAGATGCAGTGACTTCCTGTGTGTCCCACAGCATCCGCCTTATGCTAAATCTGGAGATAACAGGGAGGATCCCACGGGTGGGCTGTCGAGAAACAAAAGTGGGCAGACCCAGACCCCGAACTCTTTGTTCCTTTTGTAAGGAGGGGATTGCTGGTGTTTCCCTTACACATCATCTTGTATGTGGAAAGAAGTCTTTAAAAACCGAATTTGATCATTCATGGCTGAATCTCCATTGCCTGCTTAGTGGAGGAGATCAGTTCAGTGTGATAGGGAAAGTTCTGAGGCTGGGAGTGGGGCGGGCAGGGGTCAGAAGACCTAGGTGGCGTCCTAGACACGTGGTGAGGCAGTCATTCTCTCTTCTTGGTCACTGAATCCTCATTTGTACTATGAAGGGTTGGACTGGACACTTTCTAAATTAGATGATAAGAGTAAAGTCCTAGAACTTTATGATTGTACAAGTAGCATTAGTTAGGACATAGTTTCTGCTGTGTGTGATAGAAGCTAAAAAAAATAACAGTGGTTTAAACAGGGTAGACCTGTGTATGTTTCTTACATAAAAGGTCAAGCTGATATGGTGGCTTTACCCTCTGACATCATCAGGGGCCCAGACGCCTTCTCCATTGTTGCTCTGCCAACTTTATACTCTTCCCTTATCTTTATAGTACAAGATGCCTGGCCTCCAGGTCCATGTCCATGTCCATGTTCTGAGCAGCAGAATGAAGGATGGAGGAAGAGGAGAGGGAGAATCCCTTCCCTTTATGAGCATGGCTCAAAAGTTGCACTTACCACTTTTGCCCTAACTCTGTTGGCCAGAATGTAGTCCAATGGCCGTACCTAGATGCAAGGGAGACTAAGAAGTGTCACCTTTATTCGGGCTGGCCATCTTTCTAGCAAGTTCTGGTTTTATAGAAGAAGAAACAGATATTGGGGATAACTGTCAGTCTTTGTCATGTGTCATGCTCGAGACAGTAGAGAACACAGGATCCTCCATCACTGCTCAGTGGGGCATGGGAGGACTCAGGTGGGGATGTCCCTGATATCCATGACAGAAGTCCAACGGGGAGGAATAATTGTGGGTCTCAGAGACCTTGCTGCTCAAACTCTGTTATTCACATAAATGGGCAATGGCTGGAAACTCCTTTTGGGGGAATCTGCCCAGTTCCTGATGCTCCCCTTTCTCTGAGCTTTACTTCTTGTTCTCCAACATGGCGGGTGATGGCAACTATGTTTGTACGTAATGACCTACCCATCAGTGGCCACAGACTGAAACAGGTGTGGACACCTGACCTATGCCAGGCCCTCACATCCTTTCCCCTGGGTATTCAGAGCTGTGACTGAGAGAGTCATGTTAATTGCGGGGCCATTTGCTTGAACTTGAGTGTTATAAACTCGAAAGTGGGGGCACCATCTTTTATCATGCGTGTGGGGGATCAGAGGAAGCGGGCCCTCAGATAGAGAAGGATGAAGCAGGTCTTTGGAGAAAGCAGCTCCCGAACACTGTGGGGCCTGAAGGAGAAACTGGGAAGGGGCTGCTGATTCCTGGTGGCTGCACAGACAGTGATTCAGTTTCACATAAGGCTAGAGGCATTCACTCCTATTAAGTTTATTGAACATACATCATGTATATATAGAGAGAGCATTAAAAAAAACCTCCTAATCTGACCAGTTTCCTTTCTTTCTTTAAAAACAAATCTTAATATCTCATGTACCATCTTAACAGCTAATGGCTTGCAAATTTCAATTTTCTGCTTGTCACTGAGAGTGACAACTCAGAAGGGACTATATAAATTGATTCACCTAGCCAAACTTATCCAAAAAGGGGACGCTAAATAGGTCAGTCAATGGAAGCCAAAACCCACAGTGTCTTTCCCCAAATAAAACAGCAAGAAATCCACATAGGAAGGGATGAAATGCCACGCAGTTGTTCAGAAGGGAGACTGAAAACAACTCCTCTTTATTTTTGAACATTTCCCTCTAACTTCAGCGAACATGTGGATTTGAAAAAGATCATTTGTTGGTATTAGAGGACAGAACTCACTATATATTTATAACTTGACTTCAAAAGAAAAAAAATAGATAGGCAAGCCATCAACTTGCTTAAATAAAATTTAAGAGTGGAGATTCTGAGGAGTAGAGTCCATGCTGTGAAACTCCCCACGTGAAATATGAAATCCACTAAAAGAAATATGTTAGAGTAAGACTTCAGTTAACTGGAACCTAATTAATCAGAGCTTTCAATGATTATTATTCTTAAGCCCATTTAAATCAGGGATGTAATAAAACAAATCAAGTCCTTGGGAGTGTCCTAGCTTTAGGCTTAAAAGTTGTTTTTCCCTCTAGTACTTATCTGGAGCCATAGAATTGACCAAGTACTTGGATTTTAGAGCTACTAAGACCCTAAAGGTGGTTCAGCCTTAGCTGTATATTACAGCCACCTGGGGAAATTTTAAAACTCTGCATGTCCAGGCTCTACCCGATACCAATTAAATTTGAATCTCTGGCAGGTGGGACTTGGACATCCGTAGTTTAAAAAAAAATTCCAAGTGATTCCAGTGGGCAGTCAAGTTGGAAAACCAGGGATCTTCTTCTATAGCTGTCCCCAGAAGTGAAGTGACCGAGTCAGACTACCACCTGGTACAGAACCAGGACTGTAATGTAGGACTTTGCCAACCAGAGTGGCCTCTTCCCCAGTGAGCCACAGAGGCTCCCAGCTACACAGGGTCAGCATGTGGCACCTCACTCTGACCACCCAGCCAGTGCTTCTGCGACTTTGATGTGTCTCCCAGTCACTGGAGATCTTATTAAATCCAGGTGATGCTGATGCTGCTTGTCTGGGCACCACACTTGGAGAACCACTGCCTTAAGCTATTGTACGGCTCTCCCTTCACCCTCAAGCGCACCTGCCTAGCACCCAGGGCAAAGATTTGGACTCTTCTCATCTTCACTCAAGGACACAGTTGCTGTATGTTGCAGTATCTCCTTGTTTCTCCAAAAGCGTGTGAAGCTACTCTGTTCACTTAGAACCTAAGAACCATCCACAGATGAAGTGTCCTTTCATGCCGAAGGATTCTACAGCCGTTGTGCTTTGCTGAATTGCAACGTTTGGCTGCATCATTCCAGAGCAGGGCTTTTTCCTTTTTTTAGCTTATCCCTGAGAGAGTGAAAGATGTGCTTCATAATGGGCAACACCAAGGAGGTTAAAGTTCATTGACAAGGACCATTCGTTAGGCAGGATGAGTGTCTGAGCTCTGCTTATCAGCCTACACATGTGGCCCGTGGTGGAAAAACTGACAGGTGGTAGAATGAAACCCGGGCACCTGCGGAAATCCAGACCTAATCCCATCTCATAAAACAAAGTGGAAGATAAGTGAAAACGGTTGAAACCTGAAAGCAGATGGCTGAGTTCCTTCACATTGGGCTGTAAAGGGGGACCTTCATGACAGCATATTTATGGTTTTGGGGAAACCTGACAAGGTGTTGCTGTAAATGCCAAGAAATACACAGAACGGTGATTTTGTTATTTGAACACATCTCATGATGACTGCAGCTTTGGGAGGATGGAGAAAGATAGCTGCTGTATGAGTGTGTGTGTGTGTGTGTGTGTGTTGGTTTAGCTCACACTGCTGTAAGCAAGACTGACTTGGTGGATGGGGAAAGGGCTATCGAGGGAAATTTCCTGCAAATGCTTATGCAGGGGGCAAGCTGACCATTTGGTCACTGAGGGACTTGATGGGGGGTTTGAGAATGGGGTCTGGGGAGTTTCGGCTTTAGTGTTCTCCTTAAAGAGCTGCCCAAACCAAAACTGGATCCAAAAAGCCACAGGCTAAAGCAAGTATATTTCTGGCCATCCCTGTTCCAGGCCGTTCCCAGGCTCTGTGAGGCCTTGATCTGTTTGCATTATGTATTTTAGCATCAGTGCCTAGAGCAATGCTGCCTTCTTTGTATAGGTATCAAGCAGTGATTAATATCTTTCACTGGTCAGCCGATATTTCCTCATCTTTTAAGGTTCTATCCTTGGTCCTGGCGCGACCCATAGAATCTTTTTGATAGATGAAGAGAATTCCTTAATATGTAAAGGAGTAGCTAACTGGACCTTTGAAAGCTATTCTCTCTGAAAAAAAAAAGTCCCATATGTATTATTTAGAAATCCATTTTTAAAATCTTAAGAGCCCTTTCTAATTGCAGTCCTGAAACAAGCCTGCAGAACTGTGTGGCTGGGGGGAGGGGCAGCCCTTTTGTCTTCCGATCCCAAGAACACGTGCTCTCCGTTTCAAAGTGGATGAATCAAGCAGGAAGATTTTCAATTGTAGTTTACTGAGTGGACCCCTCGGATTTTCTTGGAGCTTGCTGGAATTCTCTTTCTGGGAAACTGCATTGTGATAGAGAAAGACAAGGGGTGGGGGGAGAGGAATCAGAATGAGAAACATGCAAAAGGAAAACAGATGTCTTGGAGTCACATGCCAGGCCCCTCACTTGCAGTGTTGGGGTAAACAGGGCTGAGTCTGGAGAAACAGCTTTGGACGTGAATAGTCAACGTGAAAGGGAAGGCGGCCCTGGAGCCCCACCGTGGGGCTGCTCCACCTGCCCTGTCCCAGACTCAGGCAGCAGCCGGAGCTGCCCTCCAGCCTGGGGACGGTGGGGGGGGGGGGGGGTAGCAGTGTGCCCTCCCGAAGGAAGGGAGTGAAGGACCCCTCACTTACCACCCAATTCCCAGTGGAGTTCTTCCAGCCCCCAGGATTTGCTGGCTCAGACTGGCCCTCTCACGGGACTCGGATCACTGTTGGGCAGTGCTCCTCCCCCCAGGCTATCTTTTCAGCTTCTAATGTCGAAATCACAGCTCTGGTGTCCTGTCCCTTCAGTAGCTGCTCCCTGCCAAAGGACAGATGCCAGGGTCAATGAAGCCAGCAGTGGCTCTCCATGCAGGCCCGTGGTTCTCAACAGGTGGTCCCCTGGGAGCTTGTAGAAATGTAGATTCTTAGGCCCTGCCCCAGATCTGCTCTAGGGGTGGGACCAGCACCTCGTGATTTTGCAAACCCTTCAGATGACCTAGGCTGAGATTTGAAAACCACTGATATAGACTTTTAGGAGCCATACTGGTGTTGGAGCAGAGAAGGTCATCTGTGGACAGAGGTGAATTTCTTGGTGGGAATTTGGGGGAACTGTGGCAGGTCAGTGGAGGAGGTAAAACTTAGGGGAGCAGCTGGGACCCTTTTCAGGGCTCTAGGTGACTCTCTGTTTTGCCCACGTGGGAGACCCACCCTTGGCATGTTTAGTGGAGTTGGCCTTGGGTAGGTGATGTCGCTGCTGATAACAGGGCTATTCTAGCTGTAAGAGGGTGCCCCAGGGAGCAGGTGGTACAGCCCACCCCACTGCCAACACTCCCTTCCCATCACTTCTCTTTATTTTCCAACGGGGTTTAGATGCGCCTTCTCTTGGGGCTGTCTTCTTTGGAGTGGTTCTTACTCTTCCCCGAAATGTCCTAGCATGCACACACACACACACACACACACACACACACACACACACCCACCCACCACACACCCACACGAGTCAAGGACACGGAGGGCATCCTTACATGCTTTCTCTTTTTTCTCTCCTGGGAAATGAGCCCAAGAGAGGCAGGCAGCAGTTTCTTTAATGAAAACTCTGTAAAATATTGCTCACAGAGCTGCTTTCCACATGTTTGGCTGTAGAATTTCCAATTGCAGATTAAATAGCACATGTGTCTGCTTAAATTAACTCCTCCTTGCCCTCAATCCTGAGTCGACTATACCGTGTTAGTGACCCCTGCCTGCTGCCTGGATGCTGATGAAGGCATATTCAGCCGAGTCTTAGGCTGGGTCTACTGGCCCATGGTGATCTCTTCCTCTTTGGGACTTGGGGTTGGGGTTTGGCTTTTTGGTTTTAAGGGCCAGACTTCCCTTGGGATGCCCACACATTCTGGGTCTTTTTAGAAGTGTAACTAGAAGAAGCTGATTACACCTTCTTCATCCCACATCTCTCTCCCTGGCAGGAAAACAACACAATTTAATCCTAACCTTTCTAGAATGATGTATACCAGTAACCAAGGGGCAGCCATTAAAAAAAGGTAAGAAGGCTCCTTTCCTCTTGAATTTGGCTTCCAGGATGGAGCTGAGAAGAAATCATACTGTGTTTTTTTTGGGGATCATGCTGGGGAAAGATTGTTACTGAGAACTTCAGCTGGCCTTCCCTGTTATCATTCCCTGTGGCAGTTTGTTCCAGCTCTTCAATAAAGAGCTTTCTATGAGGGTGAGTCAAAAATTATCCGCACTCTGGCTGTAGAATTTAATTTTTAGAAGAGACAAATACATCATTTTTTGACATAATCTCCTTGCTTTCAATACACTTTGTCCATCTGTCAATAAGCTTTTGTACTCCCTCAGTAAAAAATGTTTTAGGCTGATCTGTGAGCCACAAATGCACCGCTGTCTTCACTTCTTCATCAGAAGTGAATCTTCATCCTGGTAGGGCTGCTTTCAGGGGACCAAACAGGTGAAAGTCTGATGGAGCAAAATCAGGACTATAGGGAGGATGCTTTAACACCTCAAAATGAAATTTTTGCAGAGTGTCGACAGTGTGGGCAGAAGTGTACGGATGTGTATTGTCATGCAAGATCACAGCACCCTTGGATAGCAGTCCTCTGTGTTTAATCCGAAGTTTAGGCTTCAGCTCTTCAAAAAGCATCTCACTGTAATGAGCACTGTTGATTGTTGAACCTTTTTCCTGATAATATTCCAGTACTGGCCCTTGAGAATCCAAAAAACTATAGGCATCAATTTTCCAGCTGATGGTTGACTTTTTTTTTTTTTTTTTTCTTGGGCACACAGGCTTAGTTGCTCCGCAGCATGTGGGATCTTCCTGGAGCTGGGATCGAACCCGTGACCTCTGCATTGGCAGGCGGATTCTTAACCACTGCGCCACCTAGGAAGCCCTGATGGTTGACTTTTGAACTTTTTCTTGGTTGGCCATTGAGGATGTTTCCATTCCATTCTCTGCCATTCACTCTCAGGCTTGTAGTGAGGAATCCGTGTGTTGTCACCAGTAATGATTCTCTTCAAGAAACTTTCATATTCCTTAGAGTATCAGTCCAAATTTTGTTTGCAGATATCCAAACGCTTCTGCTTCTGCTCTTCTGTGAGTTGTTTCAGTACCCATCTCACACAAACTTTTCAAAACCTAAGTCTGTCATGGATTACCTCGTTTTGAGATGTTAAAGCATCCTCCCTATAGTCCTGATCTTGCTCTGCCGGACTTTCACCTGTTTGGTCCCCTGAAAGCTGCCCTTCTGCTGATGAAGAAGTGAAAACAGGGGTGCATTTGTGGCTCACAGCTCAGCCTAAAACATTTTAAAATGAGGGAATACAAAAGCTTGTTGACAGATGGACAAAGTGTATTGAAAAGCAAGGAGATTATGTCAAAAAATGATGTATTTATCTTTCCTAAAAGTTAATTAAAATAAATTCTACAGCCAGAGTGCAGATGATTTTTGATTCATCCTCATAAACACCTGCCCAGCCCCAGGTCAAAGTTTTGGGGAGATTGAATGGACAGAGTTTAAAGGGGTAGGGGCTGCCCCACCCCAAATCCTTGTTGATTTCAGTGGGGAGGGGCCATCCTAACTTTTGAGTGACCTACATTCAAGCTCAGTGATGGCCCACTGAGTCCCTGGGAAGAACTGGAGAAAGACTGCAGGTGGGGAGGAGAGCTTTTTGGTGAGAAAGTCAACAGAAGCAGTCCAGGTAACCTGTGTGTCACAGACATCTTGTATCTAAGGGAACAATTGCCTGGGAGTCCAGGCAGAGCCAAAGAGCCAGCCTCAAGAAGGGCAGGATTGAAGGTTGGACCACAAGAGTTTGTGAACTTGACTCTGTCCCCCATCATTTATTTCAGGGACTCTGCTCTCTGCTTCTCTGCTCCTTAGTTGCTTTCCCTATGGACTTTTTCCCCCCAACATTCACTCTGAATAGCTTTGTTTACCCCTCCAGATCCATCTTTCACCCTTCCCTACTCTGTTGTGTGCCCTGGGAGGCACAAAGACCATTAAAACATAGAAACCAAGGTTTTTTTTTTTTTTTTTTACTTGCCAGGCAGATGAACAAGCACTCCAGTGAATAAATCCACTGAGTTGTTCCCAGGGGAAGAAAAGTTAGGTTTTTTAGAGGAAGACTCCGTAAGAGTGTTTTAGGATGGTAATGCCGATTAAGGATCAGAAACTAGTCCTCTCCATAGGTTGGAGCCCGATCAGTTGAAACAAGTGCCATTGTTCACTGATGAGGAAGCAGCCTGCAGGGAGGGTCCAGTAAGGACCTGGCTTCCCTGAGTCACTCAGAGGTCACAGTCAGTGAACAACTTCAGCTGGTCAGAACCAGCTGTGACACCGCACAGATTCAGTGTTGATCTCTTTTGGGGCAAAGTGCCGCTGCAGGGAGGGCTCTTTCCCTCCCCACTTGAATGGATTGCCCACTGGCTCTGGTTTGGTTTGACCAGTGGAATCGGGGCTGGAGAGCAGGGGGCAGAGGAGGGTGGAGTTGAGGACTTATTCCCCCAGCTCCTTTCCTGCTGGGTGGCTGGGGGCTGGCTGCCACCTCTGCCCAAGGCAGCCTCTCCGTTCAGCTCCCCTCTCCTGGTTCTCATGACGTCAGCTCTAAGGGTGGCAACAGTCCTGCTGTTACAGGCTCTCAGGTACCGCATCATCCTTTGTTAATTTCCCGTAACCGTGCCCCCCAGCTTTGAACATAATCTCTTTATCCAGTCTTTCTCAAATTACTCAGTTTGAGCATAGAATCCTTTTCCTGCCAGGACCTTGACAAGTAGGTTGACAGATACAACTTACACTGTCCGATTTTTTTCCCTGCCTTCTTACTCATACTTTTTACATCCTCCCAACTTTAGCTTGCACGTGGTCCATCATGGTGCTGTTCTCTGTGTTACATCTTTTTCAGCTTTAGCTCCCACTGCAAAGGGCCCCAGTCAGTTAACATTTCTGGGCAAATATCAGATGGGCTCAGAGCCTGTTCTTATATCTGGGCCACATCATCCATGCCTGGCAAGGCTTTAAATCACTCGTTTGTTCAAATAGTCTCCGTTCCATCTCCCATGGCTAAGGGTGGAGGGAATCCTAGGGTACACAAAGTGCAGGGTGGGGGCTGGGTGGAGGTGCTCCCTCTAGGTGGGGAGTGGCCCTGGCAGATGCTGTGATTGACATAGAGCTGTTCGTTTGTTTCTGTCTCCTCTCCCTTACTTGTAGGCTCCTTAGGGGCCAGGACCATGTCTTGACTGCCTTTGTATCCACTCAGTTCTTTGCTCGGTGAATCTGGGTGAGTGAGGTCTCCTGTTAGAGACCCTCCCATCCTCCTGGTAGGATCAGCAGGCTGCCTAGTTCAGTTACAAGGGAGGAGGAATGACTTTGCAAAGTGTCTGTTCACATTATCTCTTCAATTTCTGTAATGTCTCAATCATCTTTCCGAGTGTTGGATCCAATTTCTCCCCACTCCCAGGTGATTCTTTTTCTCCCCAGCTCTGCAGCAGTGAGCAGGTGAGCCGACAGGCCCAGCATGGGCTGGCACTTTACGTTCTTGCTGTGTCCGGCTGCCCTCCTCCCAGACACGAGGGCGTGGAGGAGAGTCCATGTTTGCTCTGTGCCAGCGCTGAGCCCCTGCCAGAGGCTTTCATCGTGAAGAGAAGGGGAAGTAGCTGACATTGACGAGCACCTACCTGGCCTCAGGCACATTCCCAGCAGTTTGTGTGTTATCTTGTTTAATCTTCCGAGAAACTGCATGGGGTGAGTATTTCTCTCCCCATTTTACAGATGGGGAAGCTGAGGCTCAGATCAATTACATTGCTTGTTCAAAGCCAGGACTCAGATCCTCTTTTCTGTGACTAAACCTTTGCCATTTCCACTCAGCCTTGTTTACAAACACCTACGCTGTGAACGACCACCTCTCCTTGCTGGCCGACTCTCCACTTCCCACTTGCAGGCTGGTTACCAGCTATCTCTCCTTCACTCAGATGCTGGACAGTTTAGAGCAACCCGAGGGAGGAACCTGTCTTAGGATTTTTCCCTTGTAGACTCTACGGTGCTTAACACATAGTAGGTGCTCGTAAATCCACAATAAATTGAGTTGTAAACAGAGCTATGGGAGATGGTTTTGATTAGGTAATTTCTTTTTGAGCGGGGCCAGGGTGGAGGGGAAATGGCTATAAAATAATTTACCCTGGCTAACATCCTGGCATTGTTTCTCACTTTTCATCTCTTTGGCCCTTATATGAGTAGACATTTGATGGCCCCCATAAGTTAGAATCCAATCAAAGTGCTGCAGAACTCAGCCCTTTGCTATCCTCCCTCAGCAGCCTGTAATTTTGAGAATTGCTTTCTTGATTGGCTATTGTGGAGAGGTAAGAAGAGGCTGGTGCTCAGGTAGGGCGGTAGAGATGCTTCTGGAATTCCAATGGCAGTCTGCATTGGATGCTTGGTACTTATTCATGAGAACTCTTTTACACCTAATCACACTTGCCTCACAAATGAAAATATTTATATGATGGTATTCATGCAATTTGAAAAAAAATTGCAGCTTGCAATGCCTCCCTTGCCTCTGTGCCCCGGCATCTTCGAGTATTTTCTTTCCTCCCCCAATATTAAGGAAAAAGAAATCAAACTTTTGCAGGCTTCACTTAGTTCCTGACTTTCAATCAGATAAATTTGTGACCTGAATATTTCCTTCTCAACTCTTTCAGTATTCATGACGGATCATTTGTGGCCGGGCTGGTGGATGTAAGCATTTGTCTAGTTCAGGAAAGACAGATTTATTCCTTGGGAGTTGTGTGTAACTTACAACCTACATATTTCTTGCCCCTCCTCTGCTTTCCCCATCCTTTTTTTTCTGTTTTTAAATTTAGAGGGCATCACTTTTTTTTTTTTCTTCTGGTTTGCTGTTCATACAAAGTTAAGGAGTTTGAGCTTAAAGTATTGATCCAGCTTCTCCCACTGAAACTTCAGTCACTGAGTTTGGCAGCTTGGATGGCTGATTGAAGGCAGTCTTGGCTGAATTTGTTTAATAGGATGTTACACTTCTCTCCTGGGTCAATTTTTATCCACTTTATCAAGTTACTTATTGATTACAACTCTTGTCACATGCACATTAGTTTGCTGAGAAACTTAAAGATATGTTTTGTTTCTTGCTTAGAGCAGGCCAGGAATGTTGTGGACTCTAGCTCACCAGGGACCCCAGATGCCCCAATTTTGAAAACTGACTCCATTCCCTCTTAGTCACTTGGCTCAGAATTATGAAAATGACATTCGCTGTCGAGAACTGGAAAACAAAACAGATAAGAAGTCCCGGTGGGGGGGAGTCAAAGAAGGGAGGGAATACGGGGATATGTGTATAAAAACAGATGATTGAACTTGGTGTACCCCCCAAAAAAATAGTAAATAAATAAATAAAATTTAAAAAAAAAAGAAGTCCCCCTCCCACCCCCCTGTTTTTTTTTCTTCTCTGGGAAGATGTAGAGATAATCTCATCTTTAATAAAGGAAATAAAAAGAAAGTGCTGGGAGGGGAACTTGAGACTGGTGGGGAGGAACAGAACAGATGCAAGTCGAGCTAAGTGGTCGAGTTCAGGAGGGTATGGCTGGGTGTTTTCATGCCTATAAAAAAAATGATGTGGGAAAAGGAAGGAGAACACGCTTTATGCTCCTGTGGCTTGGGCCTGACCAGCCTTCAAGATATTTGCTTCCTTTAATTTGCAACCAGGTATAGAAAAGTCCATCATGAGAGCAGAACTCTAGTGAGCTTGATTCTAAAGATTTGGAACTCCTTGGCAGGTCATGGATGCCCCCCATTACTGGGATTATTGCTGCCAGGGGAACAAAGCACACCTAGGAACACACTTAAAATGGAAACACTTATTTTACTCTTGAATCCCAGCTTTGTATGTGCAAGTGGTTATTTCTAGGGCTAAGTTTAAGTAGAACTGTGAAATTGTCTTTAGTGACATCTTACTAATAACCTAGCTCAAAGTAGTGAATGATGTCACTCAGAGCAGATATAATTTGACACTTATTTATATTAAACTGAGATAACATTATTTTACATATAATTAATATTTTCCTCTATCAAAGTGCCAACAGTGCAGAAGGCAGGCTCCGTGCCTAGGTGGCACTTGCAATGGCCAGTAACTGTTATGGGCTGCCTAGTTTCTTACCATCTTTCCTTGTTTTTGGGAAACTCAAGCGTGGTTGCTAGGTTACAGGATAGCCACTAATGATCCCTGTTGCCTGTCTTCATGCCCTTCTGTAGTCCCCTCCATCATTGTATTAGGGTCAGTCCATGTGATGGATAGGATACAGGAGATGTGAAGGTATGTGATTACAAGGCTGGGTCACGGAACCCATTGCACTTCTGCTTTGCTCTCCTTTGAACCCTTGCTTTGGAGGAAGCCAGTTGCCATGTTATGAGCACACTCAAGCAGCTTGATGGAAGTCTACGTGGTGAGGCCTCCTGCCAGTAACTAGCTGACCATGTGAGTAAGCCACCTTGGAAGTGCATCCTTCAGCTTCTGTCAAGCTTTCTGGCCAACATCTTATCTGCACCTCCATGAGAGACTCTGAGCCAGAACCACCCAGGTGCTTCCAGATTCCTGACTCTCAGAAACTGTGTCAGATAATACATGCTTATTGTTGTTAGCGTCTAAGTTTTGGCATTATTTGTTACACAGCAGTAGCTAACTAATACCCAAAGGGAAGAATATTCTACTTCCCACAGTAGAAACCAGAGGGGGGTAGACATTTGTTCTCTGTTTCCTGGAAGTTTGTGCTTAGCATGTGACCTCTGCTGAGCCAGTCAGGTGCTCATGCCTGGGCTTGCAGTCTACACCTTGAGTCTGAAGAGACTCATAATCAAGCAGAGTCCAGTTTAGAATTAATTTCTTTAGGAGCAGCAATAGCAGCAAATGGTATCTTTTGTTGGCAGCAGTGAGAATAAGCTTCTGTACGTTGGGTCTGGCCAGCATGGGGGTCCGCAGTGAAGGGTGAGCTGGCCACCCTTGGGTGGTGTGTGGTGTCTATAGCCTGATTTTGCCGTGGCGTGATATTGGATGTTATTCTGCCTGCTTGGCCTCCATTGATTTCTCCCTGTTTTCAAAGATGCCCTCTCTACTCTTCGTAGTAATTGCTCTGATCTGACATTCTTCCAGTGAACTCTTTTTCTAGTTAAAAGTTAAACTGAATTAGTTTATATTTTATGCAACTAGGAACGCCGACTAGGACAGCAGTCAAGTACATTTTTATAAGGATGGTGGTATCTTCTTTTTAAATCTGCCCGTTGCCCGGAGTGTGGGTTAGACACAAAGCAGGTGATGCGTAGATCTTTATGGATTGTAGAGCTAATTAGTGAGCCTCTTTCCTCATAGGACCCTGTGTTCTATTAGCAGCTTTGTGGAAATGGCAATGTTAGGGGTAGTCCTGCCATTAAGCAGTTTATAATCTGGATTTGAGACAAGCCATCCCCACCCCCTGTAGTGATCTGACCCTCTGTTGTTGTGGGAAGAGGTCTCTCTTTGGAGGCTGCACCACTCCACCTATTAGCTATGTGATTTGGGAAACATTATTTGACATGTCAGAGCCTCGTTTATCTCACTGACAAAAGTCACAACCCCTACTCCACTGGATTGCTGTGAGATTAAATAACGTGTGGAAAGAACCTGGCATACGCGGGGGTGTAGGAAGGTCATGACTGCACACTTACTGCCCACCCTCTGGCTCAGGGCTGGCTGGGTGGCTTGGCTCTGACCAGTGGACGGTGGGATCTTGGCAGTCACTGGCCTTTACTTCTGCTCACTCTCCTCATCTGAAACGTGAGCAGGTTGGATTACAGCTGAGGCTCTCAAAACTTTCTGTTTTTCTTCAGGAAATCTAAAAAATAAAATCGTATCTGGACTTCAGCATAAAGAAATGTATTTTCGAAGTAAGTCAGAAAGAGAAAAACAACGTATATTAACACTTATATGTGGAATCTAGAAGAATAGTACAGATGAACCTATTTCCAGGGCAGGAATAGAGACGCAGATGTAGAGAACGGACATGTGGACATGGAGGGGGAGGGAAGGGGATGTTGGGGTGAATGGGGAGATTAGGTTTGACATAAATACCCTACCATGTGTAAAATAGAGAGCCAGTGGGAACCTGCAGTAAAGCACAGGGAGCTCAGCTTGGTGCTCTGTGATGACCTCGATGGGTGGGATGGGAGGGAGGTCAAAGAGGGAGGGCATATATGTATACATATAGCTGATTCACTTCGTTGTACAGCAGAAACTAACACAACATTGTAAAGCAATTGTACTCCAAAAAAAAAAAAAATCTGAAAAAAAAAGTCACTCTGATTAAAAAAAAATAGTATTTTGTTAGCATAAATATCCTCAGTTATACAGAACGGTGGAGCTATTCCAATGAATATAAACATTTGAAATCAGTTCTATGGGTAACATTTGCCATCCAGGCTTAAGTATCAGATTTAATTCTGCATATTTTTTTGGAGGTACATCAGTGAGAAAGTCCTGTTTCACATACATAAGTAGTTACAAATGGTGATTCTTTTTGATAGTGTATCGTGCAGTCTCAGAAGATTTCTAGTTAAACAAAGAAACTTTGGTGTGAGGCCTGCATGAACATGAGCTCCTCGAAGTACAAGTTAATGTGCTTGTGTGTGGCTTCTGCCACATTTGGCTGTGCCTATGGTAGCCTCGGGAAACCAATTTACAAACTCCCAGAGTAGACAACGCCAAGGTTCCTTGCAGCTCTCACATTCAGTGGTTCTACGCACTGACACAAGGGTGATGTCTGTGTAACATGTCAGTCATCTTTTTAACTTGCAGAAGTAGTGTATGAACATATGTATGAAGTAAACAATTCAAACAACATGGAAGCATATAGAATTAAAAGCAGGAGTTCCCGTTCGGCCATCTCCCCTCATGGCCCTGTTCCCCCTCCTTTTCTCCCAAATAACTACTCTCAGCGTTTGGGTGCTTCCTTTTGCTCTGCATTTATATACGCGTGAGGGTAGGTCATTTCTTTTTTCACAAAAATGAGATCATACTATCCATATTGCTCTGTGACTCTCTTCTCTCTCTCTCTCTGCCTTAACAACATATCTTAGCAGGCTTTCCATGAATATATAGCTCTACCTTATCCTTTAAAACTCTTATTTAATATTTTCTAACATAACTATCCATAATTCATGAACTGTTCCTCTATTTAACAAACACTTAAAATAGTCTGTGTTTTTCATGATCACTGATAGTGCTGTAATAATCACCCTTATGCATATACCTTTTGCTGGCCTTTGAGCAGGATAGGTCCTAAGAATTGGAATTGTCTCATCAAAATGAATAAATATTGATAAATACTGCCCAGTTGCTCTTTCAAAAGTCTGTGTCAGTTTATACCCCACCAACAGTATTTGTTGATTTAATTTACACTTCTGTGGTTACTAGTGAGATTGAGAATCTTTTCATGCTTATTGGCTGCTTATGTTTATATTTCGATGTGTTGCCCCTAACTACCTTTTCCCATTTTTCTATTGGGATAAAGTTATAATAATTATAATTTTTATAAAATTATAAATTTTATAAAGATTATAATAAAATTATAAAATTTTATAAATTAAAATTATAAAAATTATAATAATTTTTTCTTTGCTAACTAGTATCTGACATTTTTCAAGCAGTATTTGATATGAAACTACTCCAGAGGACCAACCAAGCCAAATGAATTTTTGGGGAACTTGTTGCAACAGCAGTTGATCCATTTAAGTGAGTGTTTCTATCTATCCATTTACTCAACAAACATTAAAGAAGTGTTACTGTGTGTCATGTATTAGAAATACAAAAATGCATGTCGTGCTCCTTATACTCAAGTGCCCACAATTTACTTGGGAAGACAGATACATACACAACTACAGTTCTCAGTGATAAGTATTCTAACACAGGTGTGTCTGCAGACCTGTGGGAGCACCAGGCCTACCAGGTATGGGTTATATGTGCAGGGTGTGCTGTCCGTCATACACTGTTAACTCTGAAATTGAGTGGTGGAGGTACCCAGACACTGCCTATGCCTTTTAAGGAAATACATTTTAGAAAGCTGGAATTTCAAGAGATGTTTGGAAAGCTGGAAAGAGGGCCTTAGCAGGCTTAGGGAAAGAAAATGACATAAGCGAATGCTTTGAGCCTGTGATGGGGAAATTACTTGAGTGAGTAGGAGGGATTGGGATGACTGAAAGCAGAAGGTTAGGAATAGAGAAAAAGGAGAAAGATGATGAGTAGGGTTTGATGTTAAGAGTATCTTTTTGTAGACGTGTATGGAGTTTGGGGTCAGGGAATCATAATGTCAAACAAGTCAGGAGAGAAGACTTCACAACGCCTACTAAAGATTTCCTAATGTGGCTTCTTTAGGAGAAGGATGAGACCCCGAGGGGAATTATATAAGCTCTCCTGGGAGGCAGTCGTGAGCATGGCGAAAGAGTTGGGTTTCAGGGTCAGGGAGAAAGAGGTGCATACACAAATATTTTTTTAAGGGGAGAAAAGGCAACATTTGGTGTTGGATGGTGGTAGAAAAAACAATAAAGATGGAAGTCAAGATAATGACTGTCTTAACCTAGAGAAAAATTCTAGAGTTCTCTAGAATATTCTAGAAAGGAGGGTTAAAGTGTTGACATTTTATTTGGGAGACCAAACATAGGGCAGCAAGGCTGAGGAAAAGGAGGATGTGGGGCAAGGAGAGATGTGAAAGCCTGGGAGGCGATGTGTGATTTTCCTGTTCATCGCTTCCCAATGAACTTCAGTGAATCACAGCAGTCCGCATGGCAGGCGTGTTTGCTTGGCACGTGGGACTTTGTAGGAAGGACAGGAAAGAGAAATCACACTTGAAGGGGAAATCACACCTCAGAGTTTATCCACAGAAGAGATAAAAGGGTGGGGAGTTTAATGGCCAGCCTCCTTCTTGCTCCCTTTTTTTCTTGGTCAAATTTCATTCTGTGGGGAGCTGATTGCCCTGCACTCCTTTCTACTTAGAAGAGGCAGCTTCTGTTCTTTGTAGTGAAGGACCCTGACTGACCCCTGCTGTCATGACCTGCTGTGGTCCCCATCGCTGTGGCTTGCCTCTCTCCACACCTGACTCAACCTGACTGAGGGTGTCCTTGGGAAACGTACTGAACTCAGGTGATTCACCATCAACTTATTCATTCTTCCAGCCACTCCCATTCTGACCACAGGCTCTACTCCTAGTAACTTCATTTTTATCTCTTTTGTAATCAAATCTCCATCCTATATGCCAGGTCCATAATCGGTTCTATGTCTTCATCCCTGCATCTCTTCCCTTATGACCTGGGTGAGATTTACAAGGAAGTAGGCTTGAAATTAATGTAATTGCAATTCAACCCCAAACTTGACCTCATGTGGTCCAGCTTTGTAGAGAATTGTACTCTGAGGAATACAGTCCAACAACTAAAAGAAATTAAATTAAAACTTTACTGGTAAGTCTGGGAATAATGTCAAGGGAAGTAAATATATATATATATGTTTTTTTTTTTAGAACTTTCGAGATACAGTTAACAGACAATAAACAGCATATATTTAGAGTGTACAATTTGGTATCCCAATCTCCCAATTCATCCCCCCCCCAACCCTCGCCGCTTTCCCCACTTGGTGTCCATGTGTTTATTCTCTACATCTTTGTCTCTATTTCTGCCTTGCATTTCCTCTTTCATAGTTGTTAGCATTTGCCTTATGGATTGAGGTGCTCCTATATTGGGTGCATATATATTTATAATTGTTATCTCTTCTTCTTGGATTGATCCCTTGATCTTTATGTAGTGTCCTTTCTTGTCTCTTGTAACATTTTTTATTTTAAAGTCTATTTTATCTGATATGACTATTGCTACTCCAGCTTTCTTTTGATTTTCATTTGCATGGAATATCTTTTTCCATCCCCTCAGTTTCAGTCTGTATGTGTCCCTAGGTCTGAAGTGGGTCTCTTGTAGACAGCATATATATGGGTCTTGTATTTGTATCCATTCAGCCAGTCTGTGTCTTTTGGTTGGTGCATTTAGTCCATTTACATTCAAGGTCATTATCGATATGTAGCGATATCCTATTACCACATTCTTAATTGTTTTGTTTTTGTTTCTGTAGGTCCTTTTCTTCTCTTATGTTTCCCACTTGGAGAAGTTCCTTTAGCATTTGTTGTAGGGCTGGTTTGGTGGTGCTGAACTCTCTTAGCTGTCGCTTGTCTGTAAAGCTTTTGATTTCTCCATCGAATCTGAATGAGATCCTTGCTGGGTAGAGTATTCTTGGTTGTATGTTCTTCCCTTTCATCATTTTAAATATATCATGCCACTCCCTTCTGGCTTGCAGAGTTTCTGCTGAGAAATCAGCTGTTACCCTTATGGGAATTCCCTTGTATGTTATTTGTCGTTTTTCCCTTGTTGCTTTTAGTAACATTTCTCTGTCTTTAATTTTTGTCAATTTGACTACTATATGTCTTGGCGTGTTTCTCCTTGGGTTTATCCTGCCTGGGACTCTCTGTGCTTCCTGGACTTGGGTAGCTATTTCCTTTTCCATGTTAGGGAAGTTTTCAACTAGAATCTCTTCCAATATTCTCTAAGGTGCTTTCTCTCTCGCTTCTCCTTCTGGGACCCCTATAATGTGAACGTTGGTGCGTTTAACATTGTCCCAGAGGTATCTTAGGCTGTCTTCAGTTCTTTCCATTCTTTTTCCCTTATTCTTTTCCGCGTCAGTGATTATCACCATTCTGTCTTCTAGGTCACTTATTTGCCCTTCTGCCCCAGTTAATCTGCTGTTGGTTCCTTCTAGTACATTTTTCATTTCAGTTATTGTGTTGCATATCTCTGTTTGCTCTTTCATTCTTCTATGTCATTGGTAAACTTTTCGGTCTGTGCATCCAGTCTTTTTTCAAAGTCCTGGATCATCTTCACCATCATTTTTCTGAATTCTTTTTCTGGAAGGGTGCCTATCTCCTCTTCATTTGGTTGTTTTTCTGGGTTTTTATCCTGTCCCTTCATCTGGTACAAAGTCCTCTGCTTTTTCATTTTCTCTATCTTTCTGTGGCTGTGGTTTTCACTTCTACAAGATGAAATACTGCTGATAAGGCTTGATACTGCTGTCTGCCCTCTTGTTTGAGGAAGCTATCTAGGAGGCTCCTGCGTGCTTCCTGATGGGAGGGACTGATCAAGGGAAGTAAATATCTTTTTTTTGTTGTTGGTGGTTATTTTTTTTTAAATTTTATTTATTTATTATTTTGGGGGGGGTACACCAAGGTCAAAAAATATGGAACGCTTCACGAATTTGCGTGTCATCCTTGTGCAGGGGCCATGCTCATCTTCTCTGTATCGTTCCAATTTTAGTATATGTGCTGCCGAAGCGAGCACAGTAAATATCTTTTTAATGTATAGCAAGACATTAAACTTTTCCCCATCTCTCATATTCTCTTTATCTTCCACTCCCTGCCTCACCAAACTCCTCTCTCCTTCACTTCTATTCTAAACCAAGAAATTTCCCCCCTTTTCCTGTCTTTGTGAATTCCTTATTTTCTTCCTTTTCCCCTTCCCTTCTGCCTTTATTGTTTTTATGTGAACTTCTTATACATATATCCCATTTTTGCATTTCTGTTTCTGCCCTTTTCCTCCCCATTACCCCAGAAACTGAGATGACAAAGACAGAATTCTCCCTCGAAAGGGTGAAGGAGGGGAACACTTACACATTAGTCATTTTTATTTTCATCACTTGAGAAAGAATTCTAGTAATCAGAGCTGTTCAGCGATGGAGTAGACTGCTTTGTTAGGTAGTGATCCTCCTGTCACGGGGTTAGTTCAAACAAAGGCTGGATGATCAGTGCTCAGGATGTTGGAAATGGGTTCTGGTATGGGTTATGTTGGGTCAGATGATTTATAAGCTCTCACCATGTCTAAAATTCTAGGTTTAGATTTGTGTTGTCCAAACTCTACCACAGAATTGAGGTTGAATCCTGTTAGCTGTTTCCCTCTTGATAAATCTCTATTCCAAGGATTGGGAGCCTTGAATACTGAGCTTGATCTAACTCTTGTCTTCATCTTAATTTCTTTGAGACAAGTTGTCTAAATGATCATTTTAGCATCCCGATCTTTCCTGCTGCAATCAGTGAGCACAGTTACATGTACTCTCAAATGGCTCAGATTGCCCACAATTGTGTCAACTACACAGTCTGGCTGGGCCAGGCCCTTGCTTAGTGACTCTTCATTTTGCTCTGAGACAGCATTTTCCAGGGGAGGAGTGGGCATGGCAGACGTTGGGTTGGTGGGAGGCAGCAGCTGGGAGTGTGGGAGTGGCTGGCTCCCAGACCCACCGTGTTGCAGGGAAGCAGTGCAGCGGGAGAGGGAGGAAAGCACGCATTTAGGGGTCAGATGGCATAGTCTGAATCAGCTGCTTACACCCAAGGAATGTTAGCCAGGACTCTTTGGGTTGCAAGTGACAGAATTCATATTGGCTTGAAAAAAAAATAAAAAGGGTTGTGGCGGCCGTGGGGACTTACCAACTTCCAAAGCTGGAAGTGCAGCCACAGCTGCACCCAAGGGCTTGAGAGCCTTGTGAGGACTTGCCTCTTAGTCTCTTTCTCCATTTCCCCACACTTAGCTCTTCCTTTTCCTGTGTTAGTTTGTTTTCTAGTAGAAAGAACTCCTCTTTCTGAATGTTGTGAACCAGATTCTCTGAGTTGAGTCTCTGATTGGTTGGGATCATGTGTTTGCCCCTGAATCAGTGTGGGTGGCCTGGGGAAGAGAGTGCACTCATTGGCCGTGAGAGGGTTTTCCCAAAGGGAAAGTGAGACTTGGTTACCAAAGAAGAGGACATGGTTGCTGGAAGGACAAAACAGCTCACGTTCACTGCAATACAGACTTCGTTATTTCTCTGCGCCCAGTTTCTTCAAGTGTAAAGTTCCTGCTTCCTAGAGCTGTTGTGAAGACTGTAAATAATAAATGCATAGCACCTTCACAGAGCAGGCCTCCACTAACTAGGAGCAGTTCTTATTGTCAGGTCCAAAGAAGCAGGTGGTGAGAGGGAGACTTCTACCCAATGGGAGGATGCACGTGTGCGTGTGTGCGTGTGCGCGTGCATTCCTGTGTTGCTCTCAGGGAGGCACAGGCTAATGAGACCTGGTTCCTACCATCCCAGCCTTTCTCTGCTTTCCTACCCCCTTTGCTCTCTGACTCACTCTTTATTTTTCCATCTTCCCTCCTCTCCTTTCCTTTTCCTCTCACTGGCCCTGTGTAAACACGTATTATAAAAATGCCGTATTTTCTTATTATTTGTGATGAGTCAAATTTATTTACATATTTTTTACATTCTGACTTAAGTGATTTGAGATATCTGATTAGCTCCATGCCCCAGGATTATATAAATAGCTGAGGAAATTGAATAGAGAAAATAAAGAGAAACAAAGTCAAATTAGAAAACAAAACGGAGGCCGCCATAGCTTATATGATTCCTCGAGGTGGGCTCTGTTTACTGAAAATTAAGTTTCACATTTCCTATTGTGAATTTAAAAACCAAGCAAATTGAAAAATTTTCCCTTTTCTCCAGAACAAGACAAGCACAACAAGTCAGTTGAGCGTGATTGTTACGTGTGGTCCTTGATCTCGTCGGTGGGGTGGTGGATCTTGATGGTGAAAAGGTTCCACCCGTTTATAGGGACCAGGGGGAGTATTAAAGGCAAATCAGGGTGCGGGGCTGCCAGGCAGACAGGAGAAGGGAAACAGCAACTCTCTCCTCTGAGGTCCATAGACCTTTGGAGAGAAAAGAGATCAATATAACAGAGATACAGTTTGGAACAGAAGTATAAATAAAGATGAAATGGAAAAATCTGCCTTGTTGAGACCCAGCTTCCCAAAGAATTAGACTCATGGGTTTGCCTCTGTGCTGGGGCCATGTGTAGGCACTAGGCTGGCTATTTTCTGGCTGATCCTTTGGGGGAATCTGTTGTTGCTGAGACAGGTCGTTCCATGTTGTATCAACAGAGTGTGGCCGTCTGGACAGCTGCTTAGAAACCAACTTACTGCTTCTTTAATGCCACCCACAAACACGACTGCGTATCATTTCGTGTTCAAAGGGACCCCAGCAATACTTGGGAAGATGGAAAGGGGAAGGGCATTAGGGAGGGCTGAGGAGTTCTGCCTTGCTTCGTGCAATAAGTGGTGAGGGGCGGAAAAGACTAGTTGAGAAAGCTGTTACACTTGAGACAGGGGGTTGGCCGTGGGGAGAGGCTGTGCACGGACAGGGAGGTTTGGGTATCACACAGCCATGAAGTTGTGAGATTGCAAGAGACCTTAGCCTGGCTAGAGGGGTCCCAAGCTCATGAAAGTACGTGAGGCTGTATGACATGTGCGTACGATGTGATGTTATCTGCTCTAATATCATCAGAGTGGATTCAAAATTCCACATCTTGGTTGACTTGGGGGACCTTCCATGGGCTTTGCCTTCCCCCTCTCTAAGTGGGAACCCTAATCCTTGCCTCATGTCCTTCCTGGGCCCATCCCAGGGATTCTCTCACTTGGAAGGAATTTACTGAGCTCCGACCACACATTCTGCACTGGGTTGGACACTTCGGGGAATAGGGAACAAGGTTAATTCTCAGCCTTTATCCTTAAAGAACTAACAGATGTGAGTGGCTTTATAGAGCCGTTAGAGGTGTTTGTGGATGAGTTATGCAGCCTGGGGTGGGTGATCCGCCCGGCCTGGCCTCCGGCTCAGTCCTGCTCTGCCCTTTACTGACCCGCTGGGGCGCCCCGTCTCTGGGCCTCACCTGCAGAACAAGGAGGTGAGAGTTGTCACTCTAGGGCGGGGGTCTCTGCTGGTCTGTGCCAGTCACCTGATGGCTCAGATCTTTTGCTTCTGAGGTCCAGAATAGAAACCTTAAGTGGATGCCTGGAGGTGCTGGGTTTTTACTTACGGCAAAACCAGATCGTCTCCCATGTCCCCAGACAAACAGTTCTGCAAAGTGCCGTGACTCTCCAAGCTCAAGCTTCATGAGCGCAGCCTGATTGTTCTGACCACAGGCTGTGGATCTGGGAGGGCGTGGGGTTCGTGGATCTGTCCTGACAGGCGAGGGGTGGGAGCTGAGGCTGCTGGTTCCCACTATGGGAGGACAGGAGAGCTGGCTCGAGTTCCTCCCTGGGGTCACGGGGAGGGGTGTCCGATGGGTGCCTCTGCCCTCTGTACAGGCACAGCCTTTGTTGTTTTTCTCCTTAGGGGTCCGATCAAGGCAGCTTCAGATGCGCAGAGCCTCTCCACGGCCAAATGTTTTCATTTTTCTCTTGGCTGGACTCCTGGCGCTGTCATTCTCGGTTGCGGTGGGCGGGCTAGTGTTTCAGGAGTGTTTTCTGCTTCACTCTGTGGGTCTTCTCCGAGAGCCATCTAAATGCATAGTCAAGGCCATTCCCCAAACTGGAATCCACATTGCCACTGATCTGCAAGCCAGAGGCAAATTCCTGCACCTAGCCTCCTGACAGCTTTTGCAGTCCGGCAAAAACCTAAGCTCCCCATTTTAAGGCAGTGTAAAGAAAAACAGGTGCCTGCTGGTCTCGTCACATCACCTATAAAACAGTTGGCTTCTCTACTTTTTTTTTGTGGAAACATAGCAGAGGGAGGCTGGGAGAGTCTGATTAAGGGAAGGCTGAGCAGTGTGGGAAAGCAAACCGCCATCTGCATGTCTCTGGGAGAGTTGAGCCCTTTGAAAGCCAAAGAGGCTGCCTAGAGGCAGGGTGAGCCTCCTGGCTCAGGCGGTGTTCAAGCAGGGGCAGGGTGGCCTCTTGGGAAGAAAATGCACTAAGGTGACTGATGAACTTGGCAGAGGTGGGAGCAGAGGACCCCAAAGTATTGCAGTGATGCTGAAATTGCCTTGCAAAAGCTGAAGTACAGGAGAGAGGGCAGCATTGTGTCTCTACTCTTTTTTTATTTTTTAACATTTTTTTTGGTGGTAAAATACACATAACGTAAGATTTGCCATTTTAATCATTTTTAATGCTTGCCGGCATTAGGTACATTTGCATTGTTGTGCAGCTGTCGCCACCATTCATCTCCAGAAGTGTATTTTCCCAAACTGAAAACCCACACCCATTAAACAATTTTCCCTATTTCCCCTTTTCCCCCAGCTCCTGGCAACCACCATTCTCCTTTCTGTCTCTATGAACTGGACTACTCTAGCCAGCTTATATAAGTGAAATCATACAACATGCGTCCTTTGGTGACTGGCTTATTTCACTTAGCATCCTGTCTTCAAGGTTCACCCATGCTGTAGCATATATCAAAATTTCATTCCTTTTTGAAGATTCATATCCCATTGTATGTGTATAGCACATTTTGTTTTGTTTATCCATTCTTCCTCCAAGCTGATGGCATTTTGGGTGGTTTCTACCTTTTGTCTATAGACAATAATGCTGCTATGAACATGGGTGTACAAATATCTGTTCGAGTCCCACTTTCAATTATTTTGAGTGTATACCTAGGATCAGAATTGCTGCTTCATGTGGTAATTCTGTGTTTAACCTTTTGAGGAATCCTGCTGTACTGTTTTCCATGGTGGCTGCACCATTTTGCCTTCCCACCAGCATTGCATGAGGGTCCAGTGTCTCTACTCTTAACGAGTCACTTCTTTGTAGTCTCCCAGCCCGCAGAGGAAGAAAGAGATGTGCCGCTGTGCTTGCTCCGACCTGGATCATCAAAAGAGAGAAGAAAGGAGGATCCATCTGCCTGGACTCATAGATGCCTGGAGGCTGGAAATGGAAACAGCCCTGGAAGTTGCCAGTTCTAATCAGTAGCTGGACCGAATCAAGCATTTAACGGGAAGGATCTAGTCACCATTACCACGGTAGAAGCGTGGGGATGTGGGCCTTTGTTTTAAAAATCAGAGCTGAAGGAGGGTCTGCAGCAATTTAAGGCACGGTTTGTGGATTTCAGGAGTTTCTTTCAGGGTAGGTACCAGAGTTTGGGTTTCTCTTATCTCTTCTAGACCCCAAGAGCCAAATGCATCTTCGGGAGCTAACATTTATTGAGCGCTCACTACGTGCCAGGTGTTTTATAGGTACTTTATGTTCACTGCTCATTAGTCCCCTCTAACACCTGGAAGGCTTATGTCCTGAGAACCACCAGATTAAAAATGACCGCTGTAGCCTGGCCCGCCTCCCCCATAAAGTGCGGCAGAGCATGACCAAACCTTCGAATGAGCACTAAAGGCTTTAATGAGCGTTTCTGAGAAGGTGACAGTAGGGGGACAATAAACTTCCATGAAGATTTGAAGGCCGAGCCTGAGCTCTGTCTGACCCTAGGCTCCTTCCATGCTTTTTATTTTTCTGCTTAATGAATCTTCACTGGTTATCTTGCTTCTGCAGTGACTCAAGGTTTTGTCAATCAGCCCTTTCCTAGCCTGGGCTTTCTGCCTAATTGTCAACCCAACTTCAGACAAAACTGTAAGTAGTGAGTTGACTCTGATCCTCTCTTGAGTCAGGAAGGGAAGAAGGAGCTGCCTTTCCAGGTCGGGAAGGGAGACGGGTTTCTCCCTGGTTTCTGGACAAGGACTCCCATCCCTGGCACCTGCACAACTTAGTGGGTGTGGTTCAAGTTATCTCTTCCTCTCCAGCCCTGACGTTTGTAAGGGCACTAAATACCTAGGCACCTGAGCACCGTGCCCTCTCCTGTGCTCCTGGCCGTGGGGGCATCCTGGCCTCCCTGGCATTCAACTTTGGCGTCCCCCTTGCCTGCTTCCTTTCTTGGTCTGCCCCTCTCAGAATGGGCTGGCAGTTCTATCTCTGGGCTCTGACCTTCTCGAGCCATTGACACGGCTGAGCCTCCCTTGGCGTCCAGGCTCTGATGGTCCCACATGCTGATTTCTGCTGCAGCCTCCTTCCTAGTGGGCCTTCCACCCGCAGCCTCTCCCCTCCCGGTCCATTCTCTACCCAACAGCTAGGCTAATTTTCTCTGAGCGCTATTTTGATTTTGTCACTCGTCCATTCGGAAATCGGCATGAGCTCCCATTTGTCTCCCACCTTTCATCTAAACCGCTCAGCATGTGTTTTAAGACCTTTGCAAATTCACATTTAACTGCCCTCATCTCCTGCCACCCCTGGCTTCTCCTCTTTGCTCTGGCCTCACAGCCTATATAAGTCACCGGCCTTGGGGCATGGCTCTGCCCTTGCCCCTCAGATTCATGTCTGTCCTTATTGAGACACAACAAAGATGTGGAGCAGGGCTGTACCAGGCTTGTGTGACACTGTATCCCTACATCCTAGGCAGTGCCTGTCACACAGTAGGTGCTCAATAAATGTTTGCTGAATGGATGAATGTTAAAGACATCTCTTCTTGAATAACATGACTGTACTTGGGTTAATTAGCAACTGTATAAAAGGCTTGTTGCTAAGTGTTTAGGATACAGAGTGAGGAGGCTCCTGCTCAAAGAGCTCACAATCTAGTCTAGACATATAAACAAATACCACATTTCCAGGACTTCTGGTGGCGCAGTGGTTGAGAATCCACCTGCCAATGCAGGGGACATGGGTTTGATCCCTGGTCCGGGAAGATCCCACATGCCGCAGAGCAACTAAGCCCGTGTGCTACAAGTACTGAGCCTGTGCTCTAGAGTCTGTGAGCCACAACTGTTGAGCCCATGTGCTGCAACTAATGAAGCCCATGCGCCTAGAGCCTGTGCTCTGCCACAAGAGAAGCCACTGCAATGACGAGCCTGTGCACTACAATGAAGAGTAGCCCCGCTCACCACAACTAGAGAAAGCCCATGAGCAGCAATGAAGACCCAATGCAGCCAATAAATAAATTTATTAATTAAAAAAATTAAAAAGAAATACCACATT
This sequence comes from Hippopotamus amphibius kiboko, assembly GCF_030028045.1. NCBI lineage: Eukaryota > Metazoa > Chordata > Mammalia > Artiodactyla > Hippopotamidae > Hippopotamus > Hippopotamus amphibius. The sequence goes on along the minus strand of NC_080193.1, from coordinate 87,342,563 downwards.
TCCTTGATTATATGACAGACTGTGAGATGCAATGTTAATTTAAAAACAGGTTTTGGGGATAAAAGAAATTCTACCACTTTAATGATACACAAAGTATGCTGAACTTTAATCTCAGAAACTTCGAAATGTGAAAAAAACATGCTTCTTAGAATGGAGAAAATAAAGTGTTGCAATATGGGACTTTAGATGTCATAGTAGGGTGATGTACAAAATGCCACAGAAGGATGCTTTTGACTGGATCTGAGTTGGGTCTTGGTTAGTTTCCCAGGTAGAGTGGGGAGGGAGGTAGATGTCAGTAGGCTTTCAACACGCATATCCTCGGCCCTTTCAAGCTGTGTGACCTGAGACCAATGACTACATCTCTTTTAGCCAAGTTCCCCCTTTTGTGAAACGGAGATAACAATAGAACCTACCTAGTCACCTGTTTTCACCATTTACTAAGCACTGACTATGTACCCAGCCCGGACAAAACACTTAAAACATATTATTTCATCTTTAGTTGTAGTATTGTTAATCCAACCCTGGGCACATAGTAAACACTTAACAAAGGGATGTGTTCAGTGCATATCAGCTTTGGCAGTTGTTGATGTCACAGTGTCTGCCCGCTCCGTGTTCGTTCCCTCTTTTCTTGATAATAGAACTCAGACTTCCCTTTGAGGAATTGCCTCTCCCACTGTCAGTCCATAATGGTGTGGCTGCCCCCTCGCCTCCTCCTTGTGGGACCCCGGGGCGGGCATATGGCCCAGGTGTGGCCAGTGAGACCACTGCATCCCCCGGTGGCGGTGACTGGCTCAGAGATGGCACCTGACCCCAGCCTGCTGGAGCTGTAAAGAGGAGCCCTCTCACGACGAGGGCTGCCGAATGGGTGTGATGTGAGCTTGAAGCAGTAGGTGGACGTCTTTGCTGTGGTGTCCTGAGCACCTGTCTGGGAGCGGGGCCAGCAGGGAGGCGATCGATCCTATTTGTGTATGGATCCAGTTGCACCTGTTTATCCTGAGGCTTTTCAGCACGCCCACACATCTCAGTTACTGCAGCCAATACATTCCCTTTTAAAGTTTGTTTTCTTTTTCTTCCTTTCCTTTTTTTTCCTGTCTTAAAACAGTTTTGCTTGGAATTCTATATTTTACAGTGAGAAGTCTTCTTTGACCCAAACAGAAATTGTGATTATAATGATGCTCAGTGTGTTCTAGGAGGGTGGAGAAGCTCATGGAGCTGGCGCACAGTGGGGTGTGTATGTGGGGAGTTGGGGTCACGTTAGGCACTTGGATATCTGACTGCACAAGCCTGAAAACGTGTTAAGAGAACAGGGCATGTGATAGGTACTGGAGGACTTCAGAGGAGTGAGGGGGCTTGCTGAGTGAGTGCATGCAGGGGGTGCTTGGGAAAGGTCAAGACTTGAACCTGTTGGGGAGACTGTGGCTGGCAAGGAGGAAGGAATGGGGCCCTAGGCTGGGGGTGAGCATCCTCATGGCAGCGGACAATGTGAGGTGTACTTGGGACAAAGGGAGTAGATCAGCCTGGATGCTTCCATTACAGGGAGAGGACACTGGGCAGGCAAACCAGTCTGGGAGCGGACACCTGGGGCTTTGGGCTCCAGACCTGGAGGGCAGGGTCAATACCTCCCTCCCCAGCAGCCCCATTACCGAAGCAGCATGGGTTTACTCTGTGGAGCAGGATTTCTGAGCAGCTGTGTGTTTGTTTTCTTTGGTCTTGCAAGTGTCTTTCACTTTTCTGCATTAGAACTTGAGCTGCTTCCTGGCAGTAGGAGGTCCTGCTTCCTCGTTTTATACCGTTAAGCATGGTGGTTCCACGCAGTCCACATGGGTTTGAACCCTGGCCCAGCACTTACAATCCATGACCCTTTGGGCAAATCACTCATTGTCTCTGAGCCTCAGTTTCCTGGTCTGTAAAATGGGAATAATAGTAGTAACTACCTCAGGGTGTTGCTGGGAAGATGAAATGAGTCAGTGAATGCACAGTGTTGAGAATCGTGCCTGACACAGAGTGAGGCTATATAAGGGAAAGCTATGTATTATTATTTTTGTTGTTATTCATTCCATTTCACAACACTCATTGTAGACTGTTGCATAAAATGGGTGCTCAGAAACATAGCTTTCCAAATAATAATCTCTTCTCCCCGCCCCAGTGTGGTTAAGTGTCTCCCGTAAGGCATGAACTGATCTGGGGAGAATAAGCATCTCTGTCTTAACAGGAGCACCTGTGTGTCTCTAACCAGAATCTGGCTTTTGTGTGTGTGTGTGTGTGTGTGTGTGTGTATTTGGGTGTTTTTTCTTGGCACCCCTGCCTGTGTCCTCTTTTGGGATTTCATCACTGGCCTCATCTCTTGGGGCCTCAGACCCAGGAGAGGCCCTGATTGGTGTGGCAGTGAAATTCCCCGCTGCTGCAGTCTTGTCTTGAGTTTTCTTTGTTACTTGTGCTTCTTTTATTTTGATTCCAGGAGCATCTGCTCGCAGGATTTCCGACACTCCTGGGCTCTCAGAGCAATGGGGTCTCACTAACGTACGGTCCCTCCGTTACTACATCGAAAGACGATTTACCTAACAGATGGGATCTTTTGAATATTGATATCTGGACACATCTGTTCTGGACTTGAAAGTTTAATAAAGCTTTTCATTTTCTGAAGCGCGGGTGAAGCCTGTCTGCGGTGAGCTGACAGCCCCACGGGGTCAGCCCCTCAGTGGTGACTCTGGGGCAGGGGGTACGGCTTGGGACACCCCAGTTGGCAGGCAGCCGTGATCTCCAAACCCCTCCTCCTCCCTCCTGCAGCACAGGCTAAGGGGCGGGGGCAGGTGGTAAGGGGCTAAATCTGTGGAGCCATTGAATGTGTTAGCAGAGAGAGAAGCAGCAGCAATTATAGTTGTCCCCTGCATATGAACGAATCCCGTTCCAAGAGCGCATTCGTAAGTCCGATTTGTTTGTAAGTCCAACAAAGTTAGCTTAGGTACCCAACTAAAGAAAACATTTTTAATTTTATAGTACAGTACCTTGAAAAGTCCAGTAGTCCAGTACAACAGCTGGCATACAGGGGCTGGCATTGAGTGAACAGGCAAGACGCGTTACTGACTGGAGGAGGGAGAGGAGGTGGGAGATGGCAGAGCTGAAGGATGGTCTGCAACAGGAGATGGAGGGCAGGCTGCAATTTCACTCACGCCTGACGCTGATGGCACAAGTTCTTTTTCCTTGCTGGATGCAATTCTGTCTACCCTCTTCAAAAAATGATCTGGTGATGTCTGGGTAGTATCCCTTTTATTCTCATCATAGATGACACCGGAGCACTGGACTGCATTCTGAATGGCTGCTGCAACCTCCATGTACCGTTCTACGTTTGGGTCCTGTGCCTCAAAAACTAACAGTGCCTCCTCAAATAAAGAAAATCCCCTTGCCATTTCCCGCGTTGTGAATCTCTTCGGTTCTTCCATTACTTCTTCTTTCTCTTGTCTCTCTTTGTCCTTTCTCTGGGCCTCCAGTTCCATCAGCTCTTCATTAGTAAGCTCCTCGTGTTGCCCAGCAAGGAGTTCAGTGTTATAAGAACATGCGGCATCTACCATCTTTTCGCCTTGCTCCACTCTCTCAATTATTTTCACTTTTGTTTCCATTGTTATCACTTGGTACTTCTTAGCAGTACCAGTTATGTCACCGCTGCCTCTATGCTAGTTTCCAGACGTCCTGGGCTTGAAATAAGGTTACTGTACTATTGTACTCTATACAGTACTGTACAGTAAAGTACACAAAAGCACACTTGTAGAGGATGCACACACGTGACAGTGCACACGTGAACTAACTTAAGTGATTGGACACATGAACGTACGCTCGCATCTTTTAAAGTTCGCAACTTGAAGGTTGGTAGGTAGGGGACTTACTGTATTTGTAAAGGGGGAAAATGTTTTCTTGTACTCTGTGCTTCCCTGGGGAAGATGGGTCCCCTGGTTTGGGTGTAGGATGGCACAGTCTGACCTTGTCTGGGCCTTTGCCGCTATAAACCACTGGGACTCTTGGGGGGTCTGGATGGATGTATAGGAGAGGGCTTTAACCATAGTTCTTGCAAAGCTGGGATGTGGCGGGGGGGTTTTCTTGAGTACCTTCAGCTTTTTAGTTGTAACTGCTCATTCCCTCCTCTCCTGACCTTGGTGGCATTCTCTAAAATCTCCACTCCATTAGACTCTGTTCCAATCCAAACAGCCTCCCAAGAAAGAATAATAATAGCAGTAATAACAATAACATGCAGTGCAAACATGCTTTGTCCTTACACGTGCCAAGCACTGTGCTTCAGTTTTTGTCTCTATTATCATATCTGATTATCCGCACAACACCAAAGTAAGATCTCTTGTCATTGTCATTTTATAAACAAGGAAATCGAGGCACAGAGAATTTAATTAACTTACCCACAGCCCCAGAGTTACTAAGTGGGGCAGCCTGGATTTGAACCCAGGCCATCTTACACCAGGGCCCAAACTCTCAGTGCTTTATTGCTTGCTGATTGGAACCTGTCAGCCAGCATTTTCCAAAATACGTTTTTTGGAAGCTATGGTACAACGACCAAATAACTTCATATATAGTTTCCCCTCAGGCCAATTTAAAATACACAACTTCTTAAAAGCTCTGAGGAGTCCCGCAGTAAAGAAACTTTGTGTAACTCAGTGTTTTCCACATTTCTTTAACCAAAAAAAAAAAAAAAAAAAAAAAAATCCTTTTCCTTAACACCAATTAACAAAAGTCTCATAGATCTAATACATTGCAAGCCACTTTGGGAAATGCTACTGAAAATGAGTGTTGGCTTAAAGTATTATCTCTCCCAGGGATACTTGCATTTTAACAAAGTTCAAAGTCTCAGAAAGCAAAGGGTGGGGGTAGGTAGAAACCATATTGGTGGAATTTTAGGTATCATTAGCTGGAGAGAATTTCTTAAGGGGGAAATTTCAAAAAGTAATGGATTACTCTCATATGAATTTTAAAAATATTTTATTTTAAAACTGTTTCATACTTATAGAAATTTGTGGAAATAGGACAAAGATCTCCTGTATACCTTTTGCTCTGAGACCCCACTACGTTTTGCCAGTGTTCCAGTAACATCGTTGCAGCACTGGGTCCAGTCCGGGGTCACATGTACCACTTGCCTGTCATGTCCCTTTAGACTCTTTCAATCTGGGATAGTTCCTCCTTTTTCTTTGATTTTCAGGACTCTGGAAATTTTGAAGTGTATGGGCCAGTTATTTTGTGGAATGCTTCTCAATTTGCATTTGTCCATTGTTTCCTCACCATTAGATCCAGGTTATATATTTTTAGCCAGAATATCATAAATGCTGTGTTCTTTTCATGGAAACCCATTGGGTGGTTGGTGCATGATGTCTGCTTGTCCTGTAACTTGTGGCTTTAATTTTGATCCTTGGTGTCTGCAGGTTTCTCCACTTAAAATGATACTTTCTCCCTCCTTGTATTTGATAAAAGTTTTGTGGTGAGGTGCTTTGATACAGTGTAAAATCCATTCCTCACTCCCCCTTTGCCCACTAGATGTAGCATCTCTTGCTGTTTCTTGCCTGAGCTAATTGTTACTACGGTACTACGTGGTTGCCAAATGGTGAATTTCTAATACCATGACTTCTACATTTTAGTAGTTGCCTTTCTACCACAAGGAAGAGCTTTCCTTCTGCTCATTTATTTATTCATTTAAAATTTTATATCTGTGTGTGGATTTATAGGTTCTTACTTTATTCAATATCTGTAATTTATTACTATCATAATTCATTTTGATGTTCTCATTTTTCCAGATTTGGCCAGTGGGAACCCATTCAAACTGGCTCCTGCATCCTCTTGACACATTTCCATCATTCTTTGAGCAACTCTTTACTTGTTGGCAGCACAAGGTGTTCCAGACGCATCACCTACTTTCCCTGCCCTCACCCTAGTATCAGCCATTTCTCCAGGAAGCTCTGGTTCCTTTTCGTGGAGAATGATATTGGGTTGGCCAAAAAGTTCGTTTGGTTAACAGATACATTTATTCAATAAAGTTCTTGGTGAAAATGAAAGATGTGTCTTTTATTTTTACTTAAAACTGAAGAAATTTTGGGCCAACCCAAAACCAAGATTTGGGCAGTAGGTGTGCTTGTCGCTCGTGGAGTGTCAATGGACAGAGCCAGGAGATGACACATTACGTAATAGACACTAATTTACATCTATATTGATTGAAAACCGTGAGTTCACATCGCTGGTTCTGATTCCAGTACTACCTTACAGAGTATCCTATGCTTTTCTCCCTTTCTGTGTTTGTGCCTCCTTCTTGATTGTGAGAAGCCTGGCTCCCCGCTTCTCAGTCCTCTTTAGGTAGTCGATCTGTGGACCCTCTGACTTCTGCCTTCTTGTGTGTGGATTCTGACACCAGCGTGGGCCTGCTCCCCGCAGGCCTCCCATCTCGTTCGGGCCTGTCTGATGGCATTTGGATGAAGAAAGGAAAAAAGGAAGAAGGAAGGATGGGACGGAAGCAAATAGGGAGAGCAGAAAGAAGGAATGAAGCTAGTAAGTGTTTTTTAAAGAAGGGAGAGAAGAGGCGGGTAGGGAATGTCATGGGGTTTTGGAACTTGGTTTCTGTACTCAAAATGAATAAAATTTGGGTTTGTGGAAAACTCAGTATTAATTTATTTTATTCTTAGTATTTCAATGGGCAGGACCAAAGTCAGGAAGTAGGAATGATATGGTGGTAGATTTCAGTTCACTATAAAAATATTTCTCCAGTCATTTGGGATTAACAGATACACACTACTATATATAAAATAAGTAAACAACAAGGACCTACTGTATAGCACAGGGAACTATATTCAATATCTTGTAATAACCTATAATGGAAAAGAATCTGAAAAGGGTGTGTGTGTGTGTGTGTATAACTGAATCACTTTGCTGTATACTTGAAACATCGTAAATCAACTACACTTCAATAAAAAAAATTTCTCCAGTTGGGGCTGCTTGACACAGAATGGTCTTGTTTGCAAAGGCGTGAGCTCCCTGTCACTTGAAGAGTTCATGTAGAGACTGGAGGACTGCCAGTCAGAGTGACAGTGAAGAGATTTCTTGCACTGGGAGAGAAATGTCTGCAGAGTTCAATGCTGACTCTGTGATAGCAGCCTAGCTGGGGACCAGAACTTGACCACACTTCCCAGGGACCAGTGATCCCATACTCCCCCATGGATAGCTGAGGAGGCAGGTGGGGCTCCAGAAGGAGATGCCTCGCTCTTTCCTGCTGGTGTTCACAGAGCCCTCTGAGGGTGCAGCATGGGAGCGGGGCAGCCCAGAGCTGCACCACCGTGAAAGAGCTGTAAGCATGTTTGCATGACAAATTTGCATCTCGAGATAAAACATAGCTCCAGATTGAGACAGCCTTTAGTTCTAGTGCCAACAATCTAATGTTGGCTTCAAAGGAGAAAGTAAAAATGTTCTTCTTGGAACTGGTTCTGGTCCTCATAGTTCTTTTATTGTTCCCAAATGGACCACATACTGGGGAGCTTTTGTGATTGCCCTAACAACAGTAACCTATCAAACAACAAGCAAAATCCTAAAAGGGATCCTTCTCAGGAGCAGTTTTGAACATCAGGTGTTTTTATACTCTTGACTCTTCATTTTTACTGCCCCCCCCCCCCCCAAACAATCTACCTACAACTCTATTATAAAGAAGCTGGAGTTTTAACATCTTTTCAAATGTTGAAATAAACTCAGGACTGCAACTTCTATATAATACCAGCAAGTGTGCCTTCAGTCACCTGGGACCAGCAACAGTTCAACAAACATTAGCTGAATGCCTTTTTTTTCTGCCAGCAACTGAACTACACAACAGCTAGCATGGTATCCATGGTCCCATCTCACAGGTGAGAAAACTGAGGCAGAGCAGGTAAAAGTCTTTTTCAGGAGCAGTAACAGCCTCCAGTGTCAGGCTGTATCTTTCCTTCCTGCTTCCCAGAGTAGAGTGGTTGCCTTGTGAATGGGGAGGAATGGAGAGGGGCCCGCCCACCTTTCCCTAAATAAGTGGCAGCATTCAAAACTGTGTTTTGTTTTCCTGGTGAAAGTGCTGTGAATCAGCACTGTTTGGGGATCATCAAGAGGAACAGGGGTCAAATCTTGATGGGATTCTGCATCCGGGTATTTCTTTAACATTTTCACAAAAACCTGACGCTTGCTCGCTGGTTTGCATTAACATGTGTGTAAATGTTTGTGTGCGTATGTATTTCTCAGCATGAGATCTTTGTGCTTTGGATGTGACTTTTGTGGATAGGCACCCACCTGAGTCTCTGTGAATCCTGTAGCACCAGCTTTTCCGCCATGGGCCATGGAAGAGTAATAATAGTGACCGTTTAGTGAGCAGATTGCTGCCTGCTAAGTTCGTATGCATGTGATCTCCTTGAACCTTCCCAGCAGCAGAATGAGGGAGATTAATTTACAGAGGAGGAAACTGAGGCTCAGAGAGGTCATGTATTCCATCTAAAGCCCCACAGCTAGAAAGTGGCAGAGTCAGGGACTTCCCTGGTGGTCCAGTGGTTTAAGACTCCACACTTCCACTGCAAGGGGCGCGGATTAGATCCCTGGTTGGGGAACTAAGGGAGGTGTGGCCAAAAACCAAAACCAAACCAAACCAAAACAAAGAAAATGGCAGAGTCAGATTTTAAACTCAGATTTTTCTGATTCCAAAGGGGCAGCTGCCATCATGCTAGGCTGCCCCTCACAGAGCACTGCCCCAAAGCCAGGTGGGCAAACAATGGGTGGCAGCTATTATGGGTGGCAACAGGTCACAAGGGGGTTTGAAGAAATAGGTTATGTAAGAGTTAAAAAAAATTCTACCAGGGAGGTTTTTCGTGTATCTTTTCCAAAGGCCAGGGTTCAGATTTATGGTGTTGGAATATTCATGAGTTGCCGCAGTGTGCAGTACTGGAAAGAAAAGTTTCCTCTGACAGAGATTAACCTTAAGGCAAGGGCTCTTCTGAATTAAGGTTCAGATATGGCAGATGTGATCAAAGCAATCATATAATGCACCAGGGAGGCTATGGGTTCTCAACTTAAAATGGTAATCAATGATTTGGAACGTGGCGGTGTCTATTTTCATATATCCATCCATCCATCCATCCGTCCGTCCATCCATCCATCCATCCATCCATCCGTCCGTCCGTCCATCCATCCATCCATCCATTATCTGCTATTTGCATAACCCCCATTGGAGCCTATAGAGTTGTACCAAAACCAAAGCAAACCAAACCCTCATAAATGGCTTTCAGTCATGTTGGGAAGAGATAGATTCATGCAAGAATAGACAAGCCGCAGAGCATTGAGGTGTCCAATTAAGTATCAAAATGGGTGATCCAGATACTGGGTGTTTTCCAGTGACCTGGAAGAAGGAGGTCTTTCAGGATGTGGTGTAGCTGGTCTGGCCATATTGGTTGCCTTCAGGGGCCATTGTGAAACTGCCAGGAGTCCAATTAGTTCCAGTCTTGAGACAGGCTGAGCTGCAAAATTGGATATATGGTCTACCCACTGCTGAGATACAGTTTGGATCTCTGTAGCTCTCTGTTTGAAAATGAGATGTCACCTTTAATCTAAAATACCAGTGTGATAGTCCTGCAGGACTGAAAGAAGATGAAACAAGCCGGGCTTCATTTGAGGAAGGACTGTTCCTTTCACTCCCTAGTTTCACCGCTAAAATATAATGAGAGTTTGTTTATCTGTCCAAAGCCGGAAAAACCAGCTCCAAAACCAGTTCTCCAGCCTCAGACTCCCCAGGCTTTTATGACCTCCAGGCCTGCAAGGTTGACAGTAGGGGACCCAGACGCTGAGGGGGCCTTGAATGTGAGGTTCAGACATATGTGACATAATTATTCAGCCTTTATGAGCAAAGCAGAGAGAAGTCATTAGGACTGCTGTTTAACAAAGGGCAACTTCCTCTCCCACCCCCCTGTTAAAGAGCTCCTTTGCGACTGTGTTGCCCTTCTTTGATCCCTGAAGGCCCCTGATGTTTCTCTCACATCCTGTCATGATATTTAATGAGGCCTCACATGTGCACCAGGAGCGCGGCCCAGCTCAGCATCCTTTGGGGAAAGGCGTTGTAACACGGCAAGTTTTTGATGTGGTTCCTCGCGTGGCAAGGTTCGCGAGGCAGCTGTGCACACGCTAGTGAGGGCTCCGATTCTCTGCGGTGGAGCAGGTGAAAGGGGTGATAGAACAAAATGCTGCCGAGTCCTCTGGCAGAAACTTTGTTTGTTATGGGGTCTGTAGCAGCAGCTGGTGCAATGCTCTGGAGAGGAAAGAAAGAATGTGGTCTTGGACAGTCTTCTTTCAAAAGGCGGGGGGATGTTTCGAAGAGATAGATCTTCTTCCAGCCTATGGTTCCCTGCGATCATACACAGGAACAGCTGCTAAAAGGAAGATTTATAGGCCCGTAGGGACCATCCAGCCCATTCCAGATCTATGAATCCTTCTACAGAATTCCTGGTAGGCAGCCTTCCCCTGTCTGCCTGAGCACCTCCAGAGGTGAGGAACTCCCCACGAACAAGGATGCCCAGAGCACTGTGGCTGCTCTCATGGTTCCAGAGTTCCTCTCCGTTTAGTTGCCTCTTGCAGCTTCTAACACTGGCCCCAGCTGAGCACTTGGCAGCTACACAGAACAACTGGACTCCTGTTTGGGAGAATTCTTCAACTCTCAGGGCCCCCCACCGAGCATTCTCATTTCCCAGCTAAGCACCCTATTGCTGCTACTGTACCTCCTGTGTGCCCTGGTTTCCACACCTTGATACTCGATGGCCCTTCTTGGAACATGCTGGCAGGACAGCACCCTTGTTCTCTGAATGCTGATCAAGTTTCCCTTGGCCTCTTTGGTCTCTGAAACAGAGCAATAATCTCAACAGACAAATGTGATAATTTGGGTTTCCCCTGAGAGTCCCAAATGGGTCCAAGTTCATATTCCAAGTGTTGGCTTGTGTGAATATTTCCTTTTCCTTCTTGGCTTGTTCAGATGAAACGCACCTCAGGGCTAACTGCTCAGGCCTCTCTCTTCTGTGATTTCACCCGGGGGACAGTCCCAGTGCTCCACAAATGAATGCCAGTGGGTTTGAAGTGAGCTGCTCCTCGCTGCCTCTTAGTGGTGATGCCTCTCAATCCATCCTCTTCTCTCCACACCCTGTCACTTCTCTCCAGGATTACAGCCAGAGCCTCCATTTCTCCCAGCGTTTATTCCTGCCCCTGTAAACACAAATGGATAACAGTGTTTCAGCAGCTTCCCGATCGATCGCATGTGTAATAAAACCCAGACATGTTGTCTGGCCCCAGCATCCTTCTCCAGGGTCACCTTTCTTCCCCTCGACCCTACATTCCATCCACATTGGCCCTCTTTCAGCTCCTTGGATGTGCTGGCTTCTTTCTCCCACCTGGGCTTTGCTCTCTCTGCCTTGTTCTTTGCCTGGCTGGGCTCCTTCCTATCTTTAGACCTTAAGTATCATAGGATTATATACTGCACCAACGGAGAGGCCTTCCCATAGCTTACATTGCCTGTTACTATTGTCTGACCCGCACTATTTACTTTATAGAATTGATCACAATGTGTAATTGTGTATTTGTTTACTTGCTTATTTTCTATCTATCCTTGACTTCCTTACCTCCCCCTGTCTCCTGTTGCCTCCTCCTACTCCTGGTCCTCCGTCAGGCCAGGATTTTATCTTCTCTGGTCTCCAGTGTATCCTCAGCCCCAGGTTCAGCTTCTGGTGCCTGATGAAGTCTTAGTGCATATTTGCTGAATGACTAAGTGGGCGGATAGATGAATGCAGTGGCATTATATGTCTCCAGCTGTCCATCAACCTGAATATTAGATTCATTCTTGAGTTATAAACTTCCAGTTTTAGGAGAAACTTTTAAAGATAGAACAATCTTGCTGAAGGAAGCATCCCTTTTGCTTTCTTTATTCTCCATGTCCCCACAAAATGGAGTTTTACTAGGATCTCATCACAATGTAAATGCAGCCCCCTAATTGTCCTGCTTGAATTATAGATCTTCCACTTAGATTTAGATTCCTTTTATTTTTGACAGGCTGAGAATATTTTAAAAATAGCCCGTTCTTGAGTGTCTTAGTGCCTCATCTAGTTGAAAAAAGGGAAAAAAATTGAAATTTTGAGCACCGTTCCTCACTGTAACCTCAAAACAGAGGATTCATGTCTTCATTTCTTAATGTAAATTGAGTTTCCCTGCAACTCCACCCCAAATCACAGAATGGAGAGAGCTGACTCTAAACAAACTGATGCTTTCAGGTGTAATCTCTGAACTGGATAATCTGTATTTGTTTCTTAGGGCTGTCATAACAATGTATCACAATCTACATGGCTTAAAACTACAGAAATGTATTCTCTCACAGTTCTGGAGACTAAAAGTCTGGAATCAAGGTGTCAGCAGTGTTGGCTCCTTCTGGGCACGTCAGGGAGAATCTGTTCCATGCCTCCTTCCTGGCTTCTGGAGGCTGCTGGCCACCCTTGGTGTTCCTTGACTTGTAGGTGTCTCACTCCAGTCTCTGCCTGTCTTCACCTGGCCTTCTTCTCTCTGTGTCTCTGTGTCCATGTCTCAAATCTCCTCCTGGCTCTTAGAGGGACACAGTCATTGGATTTAGAGCCCATCCTAAATCCAGGATGATCTCTTCCTGAGACCCTTAATTGCATCTGCAAAGACTTTATTTCCAAATAAGATCGCACTTTCAGGTACCAGGGATGAGGACTTGGACATATCTTTCTGGGGGACACAAGACTGTCTTGTGAGATCCAGAGAGGCAACGTGACTTGCCAAAGACGTACAGCTCCTTATTGATGAAATCAGAACTGTAACGCAGACCTTTTGGTCCTAGACAAATGCTCTTTTTACTCTGTTGTCTCTCAAAAGAATACAGTTTTGGCTTCTAAGGCATCGGTCACATATATCTTTGTTTTTCTGCTTTATAGCCCCTTTTACAACCTGGCAATTGACTGTGCGAGCTTCTATTAGCCCAAACCAATTTGTCAAAATAATAATCACACTGGTTTGTGCAGGTGATATTTCTCTCAGTTTGGAAAAGAAGATAAAGGGTCAGAAGATACATTTTTTGCTGAGCTGATTATATCTATCTGGCATAGTTTTATTTGTTGATGTTTGATGGCAGCCATTCAAGCTTTTGTAAATTAAAATGATAATTTCCCCGACTCTGCCAACTCTGTCTTTGACTGCATGAGCTGGAAGCATTTGGTAGAACCCAGTGAGTAGCTTCCAAAGTCAGAATGGTAGCTTGACCACAGGCCAGGGCAGTGGGCCTCCATCACGCTGAGCTCTGTCACATACCTTAGATGATGGTCGTACACCTGATAAATGCCAATGAATCCACCCGGGTTTTCACAAAATTCAAACCGTTTTGCAGGAAAATGAAGCAGGTAGCACCACAACAATTTCCTTTTTCTCATTTTCTTTTTTTTTTTTGGTGGGGGAGGGGTGTGAGGGGGAGCTTGATATTCATGAAAGCATTTTACAAGCATGTGAGTAATAAAATCCATCTTGTAAAGATGTAATGTACTTTACAGGCTTTCTTAATCTATCCTTGCCTTCCTTCTTCCTTATAAAAAATTCAGCAATGATTAAATTAAAAAGAAAATGTAAGTCATAATAAAGTTAAAACACAGAAGTACCATGGTACTTTGTAATTGCCACAAGTGTTAATGGTACATCCCTAACTGGCACTCATTATTCATGTGGCTTAGATAGGACAGGATATGGGTATCTGCAAATTATTTTTATCTAGCTGCTATACCATCCCTTCCTCTCCACTCAGAGCATTTGGAAGGCAAATGACGGGATAGATAACTACAAGTGATCCATTCTTTTTTTTTTTTTTTATCTTTTTATTTTTTTATTTTTTTGGGGGTACACCAGTTTCAATCATCTGTTTTTTATAAACATATCCCCGTATTCCCTCCCTTCCTTGACTCCCCCCCCTCGAGTCCCCCCTACCCTCCCTGCCCCAGTCCTCTAAGGCATCTTCCGTCCTCGAGTTGGCCTCCCTTTGTTATACAACAACTTCCCACTGACTATTCTACAGTTGGTAGTATATATATGTCTGTGCTACTCTCTTGCTTCGTCTCAGTTTCCCCTTCACCCCCCGCCCCCTCCCATACCTCGAGTTCTTCAGTCCATTCTCTGTATCTGCATCCTTGTTCTTGTCACTGAGTTCATCAGTACCATTTTTAGATTCCGTATATGTGAGTTAGCATACAATATTTGTCCTTCTCTTTCTGACTTACTTCACTATGTATGACAGATTGTAGTTCTATCCACCTCATTACATATAGCTCCATCTCATCCCTTTTTATAGCTGAATAATATTCCATTGTATATATATGCCACATCTTCTGTATCCATTCATTTGTTGATGGGCATTTAGGTTGCTTCCATGTCCTGGCTATTGTAAATAGTGCTGCAATAAACATTATGGTACATGTTTCTTTTGGGATTATGGTTTTCTTTGGGTATATGCCCAGGAGTGGGATTACTGGATCATATGGTAGTTCTATTTGTAGTTTTTTAAGGAACCTCCAAATTGTTTTCCATAATGGCTGTACCAACTTACAGTCCCACCAACAGTGCAGGAGAGTTCCCTTTTCTCCACACCCTCTCCAACATTTGTGGTTTCCAGACTTTGTGATGATGGCCATTCTGATTGGTGTGAGGTGATCCCTCATTGTGGCTTTGACTTGCATTTCTCTGATGATGAGTGATGTTGAGCATCTTTTCATGTGTTTGTTGGCCATCTGTATGTCTTCTTTGGAGAAATGTCTATTTAGGTCTTCTGCCCATTTGTGGATTGGGTTATTTGCTTTTTTGGTATTAAGCTTCATGAGCTGCTTGTATATTTTGGAGGTTAATCCTTTGTCCGTTGTTTCATAGGCAATTCCCATTCTGAGGGTTGCCTTTTAGTCTTGTTTATGGTTTCTTTTGCTGTGCAAAAGCTTTTAAGTTTCATGAGGTCCCATTCGTTTATTCTTGATTTTATTTCCCTGATTCTAGGAGGTGGGTCAAAAAGGATGTTGCTTTGATGTATGTCATAGCCAAAAGAATAAAATACCTAGGAATAAACCTGCCTAAGGAGGCAAAAGATCTGTATGCAGAAAACTTTAAGACATTGATGAAAGAAATCAAAGACGACACAAACAGATGGAGGGACATACAATGTTCCTGGATTGGAAGAATCAACATCGTGAAAATGTCTGTACTACCCAAAGCAATTTACAGATTCAATGCAATCCCCATCAAATTACCAATGGCATTCTTCACAGAACTAGAGCAAGAAATCTTACGATTTGTATGGAAACGCAAAAGACCCTGAATAGCCAAAGCAATCTTGAGAAGGAAAAATGGAGTTGGCGGAATCAGGCTTCCTGACTTCAAACTATACTACAAGGCCATAGTGATCAAGACAGTATGGTACTGGCACAAAAATAGAAAGGACGATCAATGGAATAGAATAGAGAACTCAGAAGTAAGCCCAAACACATATGGGCACCTTATCATTGACAAAGGAGGCACGAGTATACAATGGAAAAAAGACAGCCTCTTCAATAAGTGGTGCTGGGAAAATTGGACAGCAATATGTAAAAGAATGAAATTAGAACACTTCCTAACACCATACACAAAAATAAACTCTAAATGGATTAAAGACCTACATGTAAGGCCAGACACTATCAAACTCCTAGAGGAAAACATAGATCCATTCTTAAACTGTAAAACTAAAGCTCATCATTACATGGCCACGTAGTAGAGAACCCAACCTGAAATTCCTTTGACACTAAGGATTTACCAATGTCAGCACATTAACTTGGTGCTCAGACCAGTGTTCCTCATGGTTGCCAGATGGCTTCCGTGGCACCATGCAGGGGACATCCAAGAAAGAGGAGAGGATATTCTGCAGGCGAAGCAAACTTTCTTTCTTGTATCTTTTTTCCCTAAAG
Source organism: Hippopotamus amphibius kiboko (assembly GCF_030028045.1). Lineage (NCBI taxonomy): Eukaryota > Metazoa > Chordata > Mammalia > Artiodactyla > Hippopotamidae > Hippopotamus > Hippopotamus amphibius. The sequence continues at coordinate 87,326,571 of NC_080193.1, read as the reverse complement.
CAAGAAACTTTCCCTAGAAACCCCCAGAAGATTTCCCCTCCCACTTGACTGGCAGATTTTGGGTCACATTGGTACCCTAAACCAATCCCTGGTAAGGAAATGTGACTACCACCATGAGTTTAGCTAATCGCGTAGTCAATGTAGTGGTATAGAATCCCAAACAAAGTTGGGATTCTGTTCCAAAGGAACAAGGGGGTATATTAAGGCAATTTTTGGTTACAGGTGTCAGGACATCCAGATAAATATGGCCTAAGCAATAATGACAATTTCACGATCTTATATAACAGGAAGACCAGCATTAAGTGGTTCCAGAGTTGGTGGCTTCAGCAGCTCAGGTGTGCTGGCCTCTCCAGAAGTCCTCTGGCTTTATCAAAGTGATTGGCTTCACCATGGCTGCTGCTGCTCAAAACCCTGTCTGTAGTCAAATGCAGGAAGAGGACAAAGTCCCTGGCTTGTGTCCCTTTTTTAGGACACAGGAAACTTTCCCAATGACCCACAGCAGTCTTGTCCTCACGTCTTATAAGCCAGGGTTACATGCCATGCCTGGACCTACACCTATCACTGGTATATGAACAGGATCAACACGACTGGCTTAAACTGATCACCGTTTAATATTGATCCCTGATGGGAGGGGCGTGTCTTTGGCTGAAGACACAGGGAGGAAGGGAGGGTTGCTGTAGACATCTGGAGAATATGCCGACATCTGCCAGCAAGGTGAGAAGAGGTTGGGAAGACCCTCGGGTAGCCCACCACACATGAGAGTCTTTATTTCTCTAGTTGGAAGAATTAATTGTGTACTTAATGTGAATGAGGAGTGTCCATGTTTGATTAGAAAGAGTTTAGGGGCCACAGACTTCTCAGTGACTTGTCGTGGATACCTCATGGAAGCAGCAACCAGCACTGCTGCCTTCAGGGTTTCTTCTTCTGGGGCTAGGAGCAGGGAGGAGCGGGAATCCTTTGGGCGACTCGAGAGTTATTGAGATGGCTGCTCATGAGAAACTTCCCTCCCCCCAGCCCCCCGGGACCCTGCCATGTAGGGACTGGTGGCTGCACAGACTGCCTCCAGTCGCCCAGTGCCGTGATTTCCAGTTGGGAAGGAAGGGAGTTTCAAGTCCCACACCCTGACGCTGCCAGTACAGGGGTCTTTCCTCTCCCTTTCCCTCTGAGTTGTCCAGAAATACCTCTGGGACCTGTGGGTTCTTCCTCCTTCACTTTTCCATAAGACATCACTGAAAAGTAGCCAAGGTGAGCAGGGGGATTGTTGATAATATCTTGTCATCAGGATATGAGACAGCTGTGCGCCTTTTCTCTTCCTGGGGGTCAAATCTTGAAGGCATTCACCTTGACTCAAAAGTCTCAGATCCATCACTTCTAGTTTCTTCCCTGACTTGCTGCCTGGCTTTGTCATTGGCTGGCCTGTGTGCAGAAGGCAGGCAAAGCCTCATCACCGTTACCGAGGAGGCGTAAGTCTTCTGACAATTGGGAGGCCTGGTTTTCTGTCTCTAAAATTGGGATAATTACGCCTGCCTTGAAAGAGCAACATGCTACATTTGTGCTGTGCGAGAATCTCCTTCCTGTTTCCTTCCTCTGCAGCGTTGCTCTCTCACACCTGTGTTTTATAATCTGCCTGTTTATTTGGTTGTTTACTTATTTATTTGTGGCAGTGAAAGCTGGGCCCCTTTACCTGATGGCTGGGGGTTCAGAAACCACTCCTCTGGACTCATCCTTCATTGATATTCAACCCAGTACCATGCAGATGGCTCTGGAGCCTCTCCTTCCTGGGAGCTTTAATGTGGCAGTTATGAAAGCAGCTCAGACCAAGCTCGATTAGCATAATAATGAAGCTTCGGCTGCAGTGTTATCATCCTCAGAGGAAATTGCTGGAGTGGTCACAGAGCCCTTAACAAGTACTGCTTCAGGATAAAAAAGGACAGAGTGCGAAATGATAGATGGCAAATGTGGAGTATCGGAGGGGGGTTAGGAGGGGTGGGAACTAACAGGGGAAATGGGGGGGATCCTGTTTGCTGTCCTCTGCCTTGTTCTGAAGAGGTGTCGCTGCGACGACAGAACTCCTTTGCTAGGGGCCCTTTAGAAATGTGCTGATACGAGCATTTCCAGAAAATTTTAACATTAGCGTCTCTTCTGGCTGTAGAACAACAACAACAGCAACAAAAAAAGTCTACAACAATCGCAAGCTCTTTCAGATGTTCAGTAACCAGTGAAAATAGATTTGGTGGGCGTTATCATCTCCCTTTTACAGATGAATGTCCATCCGTCCGTCCATGCATCCATCCATCCATCTTTTATCTTGCTCCAGAAATGATTTAAGGTAGTTTCCAGATGAAGAATCCAAAGTCTCAGTGCTAGCAAGAGGCTTTGGGTGGATTTAAACTCATCTGATTCTCTGTAATCACTTAAAAATCCAAACCGAAGACCGTCTGTCCTAACTCTTGCAGTTAAAAAACAGGTTCAGCTGGATCCTCGCTGCTGATCCACATTTACTCCCTCCCAGCTGTGTTCTCAGCTGACGGATCCTAACGTGTATGGCCGATGCATCCATAGAGCCGTTTCAATGGCTATTGGCCTAATTTGGGCCAGTGTAATAGCTTCAGTTTGCACATTTAAGCTATTGATTATTTTGCTGGATTTTTAGAAAATAGAGATTAGCTGTCCCCTCATTACACAGACATGGAAAACAACAGGAAACCTGAAGCACACCCAGGCTTTCTCTTCCTATGTAAAATCAGGCACTAAGTGGAAGGAATAGTTTGGATAATTCAAGAAAATCTTCTCAATCTCCTCCCTCTCCTTCCCCAACACATAGAAGGCAGGAGGAAGGAAAATCTCTACTGAAAACTAGGACTGACTGTAACTGGTCCAACAGATGAGGCCAGTGGCATATTCACTTTGGGGGAGATGGCCCTTGGTTTAGAAAACTACCCTAATGGCATCTTTGGTGTGAAAAATGAAGGGCACCCCCCCCCCCACCAAAGGATGATTTGAAAATAGGGTGAGACAAAGGGAGATCAGAAATATTCTGCATAATAAAGATGAGAGAACACAGGAAAGTGAAAGAGGGGGAGTGATGCCAGCTGGTGAAGGAGTGAGATGCTGAGAAAGACAGTTGTCCAGTGAGGGAGACCCTGGGGTGGAAATGGCCCAGAAGCTCTCCTTTTAACTTGCTTGTGGTTCTGTGATATAATTCCACTTGGAATCCCCAACCTCTAGTTAAAAATCCTGTTCACAATATGCAGTGGCTTTAGTGTGGGTGGTGCTTTGGAGATTTAACAGGAAAAGGGAGGCATCTCACATTCAGCTGGGCACAGGACAGAAGGAAGAGAGTGACCACAGAAGGGGAGATGTGACAATTTGAGAGACCACCAGAAACAGGAAATATTAGGGAGGGGTGACCACATAAGACCCCTGGGAATCAACCCCAAGTCTTTTAATACGTGGGATGGGGCTTAAGTCAGATTTCCTCCCAGATCTAAAGGAAATGGGACCCTAGAGGTTTACCTAGACAGAATATATTTGTTTCTATTTTCTTGAAGTTTTGCTAGAAGTCTGAATGATCAATTCAGCAATTATGGTTGTTGCTTCAGACCTCTGCATCTTTTTACGAAGCTTGCCATTCAAGATCAATGGCCAGAGATGTCACATATAGTTCTTTACAGTTTATAAGCACTTTGCATTATTTCACTCAATCTTCATAGCCACTTTAGAAGGGAAGCTGAGAACCCGTATCACCCCGGGAGCATTGATTTATTGCCATTAACTTGTAGTTTACACACTTTAAATAACTCAGCTAGTTGTATATGCAAGCTCAATTCTCAACCCATTGTCTGTATGGGGAAGAGCATATTCACATTGCAAGGCTCTTGGTTGATGGAGGTGGGGGGTAAAGGGCAGAGTTTGCAGCTATGGAGCAATTTCTCTTCCAGTTGCTTTTTAAGTTTTAAGTATAAGCTAAGAAGGATTAGCACATGCAACCCTATTGAAGCTATGGCCACATGTGGTCCAGTCTCCAAGTTATAGTCAAAGAAATAGCCCAGGAACCAAAAGGCAACTTTATAGTATCTCTAGTTCTTATGATCTTTAAACATCATGAATTGGATACAAAGTCCACAGCAATACTTCTAAAAATTTGCCTTCTTTATTTGATTAATTCTCTCACATTCCATTGATTATCCAGAGTGTCTGTTCTCTAAAATCACTCCCTTGAGGTCTAGCCTTGGTGGTGTCTTTGTTCCTTTTGTCCTTTGCTATTCCACCCCAACCCCTCCTCCCAATTCTGCTTCACAAAAGCACCAGAGAACAAACTTGGCAATGGCAGAGCTCTCCTCAAAAGGAGAGGAGGGCAAGGAACTGAGGGGAGTTAGAATATGCGTCTGTGGTAGGGGGAAGAGAAAGACTAAGAATGCATTTACATAAACATTTCAGGGTTATAATAAATAAATGTTGAAAGTTAATATGGCAGTATGCATGATTATTGTATTGTTGTATATTAATTAGGCAATAAATGGTAATGGTTTATGCAAATGATAGCACTTATTTATTTTTAAGGAAGAAACTGTTTTTATTGTTGTTCTCTTCTGGCTTTGTGAGTTCTTTGGTGTTTTTAAATAAAAATAATGGCTATCCTGTCGACTCGTTATCTGACACCATGGATATAGTTTAATTCTCATCTGAGACAGACTTGTCAAAAGACCAATAGTTAGTCCGATTCCTCAGAAATATTGGTTCCACAGGAATATTGGTTCCAATAATTCCTCTACTAATCCTTTATGACTCAGGGCTGTAGATTCTTTTCCTTCTTTTTTTTTTTTTTTTTTTTTTTTAGGGCTGTAGATTCTTGAGCAAATGTTTTTTCTCTTCCCCAAAGTTCTTAAAATAACTAAAGCTGATTTGCCTTCAAGATCAGCCTTATGGTGACCCACAAAAGTGATGTGATTTGGGGGACAAAAAAAGTCCTCTTGTCCTCTGCATCACTACCCCCTATTTGCTAAAATTCACTGTTTGCTAAAATGATTTCACTATTCTGAGCATTCTGTTTTCTTAGCTCAAGGAGAGGAAACACTTTGAAGTTATTTGCACATCTCCAAGGAAAAGCTGAGTGGTGTTTTAGGTGCTAAAAGGGTTTAAAGGGACATTCATGTCTGGCTTCCTAGGAACCTGAAATCCAGGCTTTCGGTGGTTGTAGAAAATAGGCATGAAAGGACCTGACCACCACATTGGGTTGTATAGGTGATCAGATCAAGCTGGTGGACAGGTATGGGGAGGGAATTTGGGTGGTGTTTTCTATAGTTTGTAAGAGAGACCTCTCCCAGGACATCCCACATCTGTGGGTGTCTTGTAGCCTCGATAACTGCTCTTTTCTGTGAAGGAAGGACGTGTAGTCCCCTTCCAGGTAGGAGGTGTTCTGTATTTACTGTGATATTGTGGGGCTTTGAGTCCCATCATTTCCCACTGCCTGAAGACAGAAGAGAAGGACAAACAGTTGAAAGCCTCACCCAAAGCCCATTTTGGCCATGATTTTCTCACTTTTTAATCTTTAGTTCTTCTTCCTTCTCTGCAGGTAAACCAAGGCTGACTTTTCTTCCTCAACCTCTTCCTCTCCCAAGTTGTTATTTAAAGTCCAAGGGCTTCTGGACAGCTCCCCTCTGCCTCTGGGCTGCGTGGAGAGCGGGCAGGGATCGCCGGGGCAAGTGCTCACTGTCATTCTTTCTGACAAGGTGGAGGGGGTTTTCTCCTCCGAAGCCTCAGAGCTGGAGCTGATGAGCAGCCACACCAGCTGCTCTCTGCCAGGATGGCTGGGGATTCTCCCTGGAGTGAAACACCTGCACCTTGGTGGGCAGTGAGCAGAGGAGGCCAGGGAGGGGGATACTGCTGGAGGTCACAGGAGTCAATTAATTAACATCATATAGCCGAAGAGAGGAGGCGTTCTTGAACTTGGTATGCAAATTTAAGCAAAGTCGTATGTAGATTATCCTGGATTCAGAGTGAAGAATTCTGGAGGTCTGGCATTTTTCTTCAAAAGGTATTTGGTACTGCTGAGTTACATGGAGAACAAGTACTAGAAATATTTTGAGTTAAATAGCTAAGTCCATCATAATTTGCTTCTATAATAATAATGATTGTTTACAATTTGGTGAATATAGGTACATCTCAGTCCATCTACCTATTCAGCTGTATCACTCTCCCAGAAATGTGGATCTTGAGGGTTTCAACTGACTTTTCACCTGTGCTGGACCAGTATATTCAGTGCACCTTGGCTACCATACATTTCCATCTCTGAGTTTTGCTTAAACCTTTACAAAGTATCAAATAGCCGTGGGGGTGTGGTTCCAGAGCTAGATTTGGGTTTGATTTCTGACCCTGGGGGACGTTACATAACCTTAATGAGCCTTAGTTTCTGCTTCTGCAAAAGGAAGACCATAATATCAATCCTACCATAGCTTTTAGGACTAGTAAATGAGATACTGTATTTGAATCACATTGTTGCACGTAGTGAGTTTTGATTATTATCCAAATCTGATGCAAATTTTTAAGGCCCAGCTTGAGTCCTACCCCCTTCATGAAAGTTTTCATTTTCACCACAGCTTGAAGTGATCTCTGTGTACTTCTGAGGTATTTATTAGCTGTGCAATTCATATGGAAATTAAAAATGCATTGTTTCATGACTTGTCCTTTGTTGTTGTCTTGTTAATTAACCTATGTGGTTATTTAATTAGCTCTTCACATCTTTATTTCTAATCTTCTCAACTTGACTTTTCGGGCCTTGAGGAGGGAAACTGTCTCTAATGTTTTATAGCCTCCCAAGATGTCCAGAATAGTGCTTCACAACAAATACTGGTCATGTTTCTCTCCATAGATTAAGAAGCAGGAACACGACACATCATGAAGCACTCCTAAGTGGTCACCTGGACTGTGGAATGTAGTTCTTCCCACAAGGAGCTTATACTCTAGCAAGGTACCTCCCTTTGTGCTCACACTCGTGTTTTCTGTCTTGCAAACTCTATTCTAACGAAGAACAATAAAGTCCAATGTTAGCCCACGGATTTCAGCAGAAGTTAATAGCGGTAGGCACAAAAGTCTTGGAAAAACAGGTGAAGAGGTGGAAAGTCGGCTTCGTTAGATCCGACTTGTTGAAAAAAGTGGCATTTGGAATAGGACTTAGCACGCTCTACACCTCTTCACCTGATCTTCACCTTGATCTTCACCTTGAGATCACCTCTTCACCACTTTACCTTGACTTCACCCACTGAAGTCACATTCTTAGCTCTGGGTCCCCAGGTTTTAGGGTTGGAATACTGTCATGGCAGAAGTCCTACTTTTCCCTAGACTACACCAGATGATTTTAGGTGTAAAGATCAGGAAGTCACCTGTCCAGTAACCTTGCTGTGTTGCTTAGTGCTCTGGAGAAATCTTAGGTAGCCGATAAGAAGGTTAATGTAAAATCTGTCAGTGTTTTAAACACACAGACGCACCCAAAATTTCCTCTAACCACACTGTGATAAACAGGGTTATCTTGTGGTTAACGTGATACACTCAACATCTGAGGTCATGTTTATTGAACAAGGCTTCTTATTTTCCGTATGGGTTCTAGCATGAGAGCAGAAAATGTCAACGATTGTAAGAGTTTCATATTTCTCCCAGGGTCATCTTGAGGATGAACGAAATCTGCCAGAACTTCGGTTTATATATCCTTGGTAAAAAAAAAATGCTGAATGCACAAACAGTTTCGGGAAAACCTTGGGTTTTCCTTTTGAATGGCATTGTTACTGCTAAATACTCCATGTGCGTTTCTTATATTTGCATGTAAGTATGGGTTTGAGGATCTGGGTGAAGAATTCAGGCCAGAGAACAAAGTCATGTTGGTAAGTCTGGTGTCTTCTGTACCTTGTCCTTGGATGGGCGGTGTCCTTTCCTCTCCTCCTGGGGGTGGGGTGGTTGGCACCAGCTCTCAGGCTGCTGCCCAGTGGGTTCATTTTCTCTCTTTGCTCTCTTTCTCCTTCTTTTGCTCACTTTTCCCTTATTTTACTCTTTCTCAAGTCTTGCCTCCTTTTTTCCATTTCATCTTTCTCCCTCTACCACTCCTAACCCTTCACCTATTTTTATTATTTTTATTTTTTATTTATTTTCATTTTTATTTTTTTGGCTGCACTGGGTCTTCATTGCTGTGTGTGGGCTTCCTCTGGTTGCGGCGGGGGCTACTCTTCGTTGTGGTGCGTGGGCTTCTCATTGTGGTGGCTTTTCTTATTGTGGTGAGCAGGCTCTAGGGTGTGTGGGCTTCAGTAGTTGTGGCATGTGGGCTCAGTAGTTGTGGCACTTGGGCTTAGTTGCTCCATGGTAGGTGGGATCTTCCCGGACCAGGGATTGAACCCACATCCCCTGCATTGGCAGGCAGATTCTTTTGTCCTTTGTTTTTAAACTGTGTTTTTGTTTTGTTTTCCTTCACATCTTTATTGGAGTATAATTGCTTTACAATGTTGTGCCAGTTTCCACCGTACAACAAAGTGAATCGGCTGTATTTATATGTATATCCACATATCCCCTCCCTTTTGAGCCTCCCTCCCACCCTCCCTATCCTACCCCTCTAGGTCATCACCAAGCACTGAGTTGATCTCCCTGTGCTATGCAGCAGCTTCCCACTAGCTATCTATTTTACATTTTGTAGTGTATACATGTCAGTGCTACTCTCTCACTTCGTCCCAGCTTCCCCTTCCCATGCTGTGTCCTCAAGTCCCTTATCTACATCAAGGCAGGTGTATTCTTTTTTTTTTTTTTTAAATCTCATTTATTTTATTTTATTTTTTTTAAAATTTTATTTATTTATTTATAATTTTTTTGGGGGTACACCAAGTTCAATCATGTGTTTTTATACACATATCCCCATATTCCCTCCCTCCCAAGGCAGGTGTATTCTTAACCACTGAACCACCAGGGAAATCCTCCACCTATTTTTATGCTTTCCTTCCTTGACCATGACTTTTTTTTTATTTTCAGTAAAACACCGTTACGTTATGCGTTAAATAAGTGATACTTGCCAGGCTCCTTATTACTACAAAAATACTCTCTGGAATAAATAAACAGATCTCAAATTGAAGAGAGTTCTTGTAAAAGGGGAAAAAAAGTGAAAACAATTGTGACATCTAGAAACAAACTGCAAACATATTTCTCCTCAGTGGAATTATGGAAAGGACTGTTTATTTTGGAGAGTAAAGCTGTTCAGTGGACAGTGTCTGACCTTCATAGAGGGGCAAGTGGGAGGAAACATTTAGTTTTTCTCCCTTTGCTGCTGGCTGAACTCAGGGAAGTGTTGGGGAAGAGGAGACCTGGGTCTGGGGCCAGAAGGAGACCCCAAGGATCCCAAGGGTCTTTTCCCTGCTGTAAAAGGAATTGTTCCATTTTTCTGATTAATCTCTGGGGAGCGTTGGTCTGAAACAATCCAGTTTGTCATTGTCAGAAATGGAACTCACAGGCATGCGTGATTATCTCAGCTGCTCCTCACTATAAGGAAAGTAGTACAGATTTTCCCGCTGTCTGAAAGGAGAGCGGTCCTATGAAACGTTTTGTAAGCAGAAATGACATGAAGTGAAGAAGTATTGATAATTGCCTTAGGAACATCTTGCTAACGGATGCACAAATTAAATCAAGATAGAGCATGGATGCTCACAGACAGAGTTCAAGGATCCAGCGGCTTGATGCTGAGATGCTGAGTGTGGTTCCCAGGGAGGGAGCTTGGTGGTGCCACTCTCACTGCCTCTCTACGGGCTCACTGCAAAACAAATGCTGAACTCAGTTTTCACTTTTTGTCTTTATTCACAAAAAGTGAAAATCCTCTTTGGATTTCTTTCGGTGAGTGAAAATAGGTATTAATGTAGGTCTTTCATAAAAGCAAAGTGCTGTAAAGTGAACTTTCAAAAAGTGGGACTTCCTGTATTATTATTAATCTTTTTACAGGTGAGGACACTGCTCAGAGAGGGTTTAGTAAATTGCTAGGATCACTTGATTAGGAAGTGGTGGGGCTGGGAATCGAACCTGGATACTCTGACTTGAGAGCCCCTTCTTAACCTGTTTAAGTGAAACATACTGCCTCTGTATACATTGTAATTAACAGCATTTGTTTGTATTTATTTCACCTGCTTTGTTTTACATTTTACTTTTCCTCTGTATCAACTCCAGTATTGCTTGTCCTATCCATGATATCTGAATTATGTACATCCTTCGGGACTATACTGATGCCAGACAAAATTTTTGTTTATCAGATGTCTCTTTCTTTTTTCATTTGTTATTTTTTCCCTCCCTTTCTCTCTTTAGTCTTTCCTTTCTTCTAATATTTAGTCGTTTCAGTTCTGGAGGTATAAGTCATATCTGTAGTTTTGGTGGTTAGCTTATCTAATTAGAAAAAACAAACAAACCATTGTTTCAAACCTTATTCCAGGTCCTGCTGGAAGTCTGGAGCTATACCCAGGATATTTTTTTTTTTCAAATTCCCAGAGGGCTTATGTTCCTGTGGTTGCTTCTCACTCTGATTTCCTGTTCCTGCCGAAATTCTTGCTCACATGCATGTCTTGCTTCTTGAATCTCTTTTTTTTCTGCTCTATATCATCTTGAACATAGCATGAAGCCTCGGTTCCTTTTCACAAGTTCCTCCCATCGCAGGCTCTTGCATACAGCAGATGTTACCAAAGGTTTGGGATCACATTGCAGAACTAGGTGTTTTATTGAAGGTTATACACCCCTGTCCCAAATTTCCATCATGGGGATTTCTTTCTAACCTTCCTTCTTGGGTCTCCAGATTCCCTCATTCAATGCCCCCCCCTCCTTAATTTTTTCCTCCTTTTCATGTTCCCCAGGTCTGTTCCTTCAGTTACCAGTAAGCAGCCACTGATAACCAGCTCCCTGCCGCCCCCCGCCCCACCCCGCAATTCCTGTTACTTACCCAGCCAAAATGATTTATCTTCTCTTTGTCTAAACCTTTCCAGGGGGCCCATCTTCCGTAATCAAATATTTTAATATGTTTTTCTAACCAAAAAAAAAAAAAAAAGTTTTGTCTCTAAGAGAAATCCTGCCTTTCTCCTCAGTTTACTGCTTATAAAAATGCCTGTTTTCTTCTTTCCTGTTACCTCATCTGTATGAGATCTATATCCATGCTATATTTTTATTTTATTTTCTCTTGGCCTCTGGAAATCAGGTGACTTGATAGTATAAACTCCTTTTTATTCAGTTGGTGTTTAACCCCATTTGTACATTATTGTGTTTTTCTTTTAAAAATCCAATGAACTCTTCCACTGTTAACAAGATAGGTATAAAATCACTTTTCTCTTAATATTAGGTTGAAATCCACCCCATTTACCTTAAAGATAACTCCAAGATGAAACTATGAACTGAAACAATCAAGTTTCATAGCCATTTTAATTCATTTGCAGCCCTATCTGATGCTCCCCCAAGTGTGGAAGAGGTTGCAGGGGGAAATAAAACAGTGTTATCTGATTATGAACCCACAAGGGGTGCAGAACATAGGGTACAACATCTCTTTACTTTCACCATCAATTGCTTTTCGGTTCATATGGATTTATCTTGGATGAGCATCTGGAGTCTCTTCTCTCTCTGGTCTCCCTGCCTTTCCTCCCTGTTTCCCTCATGCCCACCTTCAAGTTCTCTTCCACCCCAGGATCTTGGTGTCATCCTGGTTTACCAGGTAAGGTTAAGGTCTTTGGAATGTTATTTCAGGCTCCATCCTAGTGGCTGTGGCTCCCCAGAGTCTACTGGATTGAGGAGGAGAAAGAACCAAGTCAGTGAAAGGGATGGAGAACCTCCTCCCTCCAGGCATGTGTACACCCGTGAACCAAGGGGGTTTCTAGATGGGGTGCAGTGGGCTCGCGGAAGAGGTGGGAGGAAAGCCAAGATCTGGCTTTCTAAGGGCTTTGTCCCTGGAGGAGTTCAGAGTCTAAGATGTACTGAGGACATTTATTCTGGAGTCACGTGGAGAAGTGATCCTGGATACTTGTTAGGGTGTCTGCCTTCAACTCTCCAATTTTTGTAACATCCTAACAAATTTCCTCTCTCCGCTGGTAATTATTGTGTAGGGTCCTAATTTTGCTTGGTGTCCAGACTGGCTTCTCCCTCTGGGCTGTGTCTGTGTTTGCTGTAATTGGATGATGCCACACAACCCACCACCGTTGCCAGATTTCATTATGACTTGGCGTTTTCTGTATTAATTCCCCCACTTTGGGGCTGTTTCGAAGCAAGTGAGGCCAATTTCCTTTTCAATAGCACAAATCTGGAGGCCCCATTTGCTCTGTGAGCTAAGTGGGTGCATTTGTGCAGCTCTGATTGACTGACAGTGTGCTCTTTGTTTGATTTGATTTTTTTTAAAAATGAGAGCTTGATCCTGAGAGGCAGCTGGCATTCACTGGAAGCTAGAGGACCCATCTTTGAAAAGCCAAAGAATATATAGGGGCAGCTGGTTTTATCTAGAATTATTTCTTGCTAAGGAGTGAGACCACAGGCCTGCAGCTCTGAGTTGGTGCTGCTTCTGGGCAGCGCCCACCCTAGCTGACTCTCAGGAGACTTTACAGTCTGGTCACTGGAGGAATCTGGAGTCAGAAGGATGTAGGGAGAAAACGAACAGATTTGCCAGATAAAATACAAAAGGCCCAGTTAAATTTGAATTCCAAATAAACAAATACTTCCTAGTCTAAGTATGCTCCTTGCAATTTCTGGGAAATATTTTTTCTGAAATTCAAATTTAACTGCTCATCCTGAATTTTTATTTGTTAAATCTGGCAACCTTAGATATCTGTGAAGAGGTAAGGGCGGTTGTGGTTACTGTAAAAAACCAAGAAGATGAAGGATTCAAATCCAAAGACGAGGGGAAAAGAAGGATCAAATCGATCATTTGAAAAAGGAACATGCCCATGGAAAACTCATTTAATTGGTGCAAAAATAAAAATAAAAAACGCATCTCATGGGAACCAAATTTGCTATTTTAGGCTCTCTAGCAACAGGAAAACAGGGTAAGTTCGTTTTTTAAGGATTCATGTCCCCCATTAGGCATCAGTGGTCGGATGAATGAAAAGCGGGTTAAGCATTTCTGATTTGGTAGCATATAGGCCAAATGGTTCTCCAACTCAAGTGAGCATCAGACTCACCTGGAGGGTTTTTTAAAAAACAAATAACTGGGCTGCATCCTGAGTTTCTACCTGGGTGGGGTGGGGCCTGAAAATTTGCATTTTTAACAAGTTTCCAGTAGATGGTGATGCTCCCGGTCTGGGGACCACCTTTCGGAATCAAGAGATGATCCTGAGCTATTTAATTCGGTTTCCGCTGGCGCCTGAACTATGGCTGCTTTGAACTGAGATGTTTTATGTGTAAATGCACACTAGATTTTCAAGACATAGTATCAAAAAGGAATGTACAATGTCTCATTAGTAATTTTAAAACATTGATTGCATGTCAAAATGATAGTATTTTGCATATAATGAGTTCAATGAAACTATTATTAAAATTAATTTTACCTCTTAACCCCTTTTAAAACTGTGGCTACTAAAAAATGTAAAGTTACATCTGGACTCAATATTTGTGGCTTGTATGATATTTCTGTTGGACAGTGCTGTTTTAGGCCATCATTTGAGTCTGAATTTGGGCATCCATGAATTAGTGAGAGGGAGACGGGTAAAATGCCTTCTTCGATTTTTTGACCTGTTCTTGAGTGTAGTATCCCTTTCAAGATTTACTAAATCCTCTCCCTTGGGTGTGACTTTTGCTCCCATGTCCTGGTGCTTGATGCTATTAGGATTTGGGGTATGCCCTGGTGGTAACAGGGCAGTCTGTGAAAGCAAGGACCTCTGTTGGGGAGGTACAGGAAATGACCAGGCTGTCACTGATGGTCAGGAGGCCTTCTGCTCCATTTGTAAAGGAGAAATGCTCACAATCAGAAAGGTGACTGCTTCTGTTCCTGCAGTTGGCTCCTTGCCCCATATTGGCTATTGGCTGGATTAGAAAGAGAGCTTGTAATAAAAAAAATTAAAAAAAGAAAGAAAGAGAGCCTGTAATGGTGAGATGTATAAATAACCATGCGATGCACAGATCTTAAGAGACCCCTTTTCTTCCCTGTTTTCCTTGCAGTCAAAACTCAGCAAGAAACCTGGACCCAGGTCTGGGTTCTACAGCTAATAAGGACATGTAGAACTTGGACAAGGTTAGAAAGAAAGCCCCAGAGAAGGTTAAAGCATCAGAAAATTGAATTTCTGACAAAAGGCCAACCTAACTTGGACTATTTCCTCTGGAGAAGAAAAGCCTTCAAGTATGTGAAAGGTTACTCTACGGAAGGTTGTGGATAATTGCTATGTCTCCACTAAAAATAAAACTGGTGGAAAAACATTTAAACTGCTACATGGGGGATTTGATTTTCAGGGAAAGAAGAATTTCCTGACATTGAACACAGTTTATTATTGGAAGAGTTTCTGTTAATGTCTGCCCAGCCCTTTTCCTCAAATTTCTTACCTGGACTGCAATGACATTCTCGGGTGATCTTCATTCCCTAGTTGCGGGATCAGGAATTATGCTTGGAGAGGTGGGGGAAGTTTTAGTATCACTTTGATCAGGAAAAGAGGCCAGAAGTCATATCTCTGATGCCAGACTTTGGTCTTTGCCCAATTCCTGATTCCCTACCTGCCTAATCTTCCCTCTTGCCACTGATTTTAGTTGCCTAGGCTTTTAGTTGAAAACATTGAGTTTGAGCAGAGAAGGACTTTCTTAAAAGATCTTAAGAAAGGGTGAGCTGGCACCAGCTCATACCGGTTCTTGAGAGTCAATTGTTAAATTTTTAGAAACTTTGTGAGCTGGCTGTGCCACGTGGGTAGCTTGAAATCAGACATAGTTGGAGTATTTACACCATGAAAGTTGGTAAATAATACAATTCAGAGCCCCTGCTCCATCTTTCCCCTGGGGAGCCGGTTGTTAAATATTTACCAGCACCTGGCTGGATGTTAGCTAGCATAGCAGATGCTTTCTGTGCTCAT
This sequence comes from Hippopotamus amphibius kiboko, assembly GCF_030028045.1. Lineage (NCBI taxonomy): Eukaryota > Metazoa > Chordata > Mammalia > Artiodactyla > Hippopotamidae > Hippopotamus > Hippopotamus amphibius. The sequence continues at coordinate 87,311,542 of NC_080193.1, read as the reverse complement.
GTCTCAACTTCCTGGACCGCTTGTGATTCCAGCTGGGACTATAGTGGTTGGTTCCACTGCACACAGATTGCATCCCACCTCAAGTGTCCTCTGCTTCCGTTCTGTTTTTTGATTCAGGGCTTCTCCTGAAGTCACAAAGTTTGCCTAACCCTCTTTTTTTTTTTTTTTTTTTTTAAATCTGATTCTCTGCCTGGGCCTGAGAATAAACAATTCTTTTTTTTTTTTTTAAATTAACTAATTAATTGGCTGCATTGGGTCTTCATTGCTGCATGTGGGCTTTCTCTAGTTGTGGCGAGAAGGGGCTGCTTTTCATTGTGGTGTGTGGGCTTCTCATTGCGGTGGCCTCTCTTGTTGTGGAGCACAGGCTCTAGGCATGCAGGCTTCAGCTGTTGTGGTACGTGGGCTCAATAGTTGTGGCTAGCGGACTCTAGAGCACAGGCTCAGTAGTTGTAGCTGTGGCGCATGGGCTTAGTTGCTCCGCGGCATGTGTGATCTTCCCAAACCAGGGATCGAACCCGTGTCCCCTGCGTTGGCAGGTGGATTCTTAACCACTGCGCCACCAGGGAAGTCCCTGCCTAGCTCTTTATGCAGGATAGTCTGGGGGAATCAATGCTTCCAGATGCAAACCTCAACAAATGGGGGCTGAAAATCAGGGGATGGATGCCTCAGACCTTCATCCTTTGGAGAGAGAGAGCTAATTCTGCACTGCATTCTGCATGATTCCTCAGCGGGTCTCCTGTAGGACTGAGCCCTGGTTACTCATACTTACTGACTTTTCCTCCTTCTCTTTCTCTCTCCTTTCCTTCACTTCTTATTCCTGAGATCATCTCCCAGTAAACTACTCACACCCATATTGTTGCCTTAGGCTGTGCTTTTGAGGGAACTCAAATGAAGGTGGATAGCTCAGAGTCCCTAGGAGGGTCAGAAAACCAGGCTGGGAGGCCACATGGCCAGAAATGATGTTCCACATCCTCCACAGAGCTGGTTCATTGCCAATAACACTGCTGCCTCTGTTGGACCACAGACACATCAGTGCTGATCCTGGGCACTGGACATCATTGATAGATGCTCTGCCACTGTCCCCTGGAAACCAGGCATAGTTGTCTTTACTCTTTCCAGAATGTTCAAGCCACTAACTTCTGATCAAAGCCTGGAGTGTCTGTCTCATTCGTGGACCCTAGAGCCCGTGTTTTCTTTTTAGCTATAAGGAATGTTGGAAAGTAAATTTTTCAGTTATTTATTGCTGTGTAAGAAACTATCTCAAACAGTGGCTTAAAACAACTATTTTCTTTGCTCATGATTGTATAACTAGCAGATTGGACTGGGCTGAGCTGGACAGTTTTTAAAAATTGTTCTCGCCTGCTGTCACTCATGTGACTGTACCATCTGGCCATTCAGCTCAGCCTGGATGATCTACTATGGCCTTATGTACGTGACTGTTGATTGGTCTTGTTGGCTGGGCATCTCTTTCTTTTGCCTGATCTTTCATCCTCAAGGAGACCAGCCTAGGGCTCCTCTTGGGCATCAGGAGTTCCAAGAGGTGACTGTGGAAGTTGCAATGGCTTTTGGGGCATAGGCTCCAAAGCACCAAAACACCACTTCTGCCCAGACTCCAGGGGTCGGGAAATAGATTCCAGTTCCTGATGAGAAGAACAGCAAAGTCACATTGCAAAGGGAAGGGCAACAGGGATGAGAGGATTATTGTGGTCTCTTGCTAACAATCTGACTTAGAAAGTATCTGACTTCTACAGTGGGAGATGGGAATTTATAAGGTGGGGAATTCTTCAGACACCAAAGAGGTGTTCAGAGGTGCTGGGTGGCTCAAAGAGTGACAGAACGTTCACTCTGATTGGCTTGTTCCTGAGTTGGGAGATTACGTCTCCCATTCTTATTCCCAGGCACCTTCCAGGGCTGTTGACCTCCTAGGATAGCTCCTTCCTGGTTCCATTCTCATAGGTGCCTGGCCAGGAGGGCACTGAGCCTGGCTTTGTGACCAGTGTAACCCTGAGGGGAGGCACCACAGATACTGGACAGGATTGAAGTCTGATGCTGAATTTAATTATTGAATAATTAGAATGAGAGTTTTTCATAAGGCACTTTTTTTTTTAAAGAAGAAATGCACTGATTTCTGCAAACATGTACTATTTATCAACATTCATTAATTCAACAACGTGTCGAGCACCATGTATTTTTGGAAGGCCTGAACCATACCAACTCCTGTTTTAATTACTGATTTTCCTTGGAGAGTATGAGGATGAGACAGGAAGAGGAAAGGAAACAAGGGAAAGGGCTTATTGAGGACCAAGATTGTTTTGGTGGGTGTTAGAGCATTCTGGTACATTTGCACTTCCTCTGTCCTCACCTCAGCCTTTGAGATGGGGAAACCGAGGCTCAGAAAATTTCCCAAAGTTGACCAAGGTCATGCAACTAACAAAGACTAAATGACAGAGTCAATCCAGATTCAAGTTTGACTCCAAAACCTGTGATTTCTGCACCTACTATGCTTTCTAGCCAGATACAAAGTTTTAGGATATGCCAAAAATTTCTCTAAAGAGGTGGTATCATGTACGGGTGTGCTTGCTATTGGAGGGCTCATGCTCTGGAGTCAGAACAGACCTGGCTTTTGAAATCCTGATTCTGCTACTTAGGAACTCTGATCATAACTAAGTCACTTGACTTTTTTGGTCCTCAGTTTCGTCATCTGTAAAATGGGGCTAATGATAGTAACTCTCTAAAATGTTAGCATTTAGCATGGTGCCTGGAGCTGGTAAATGAAGCAATACCAACTGTTAATGTGCAGCAGATGGTTTTTATTATAGAATGTGTTTTATATTCTATCTTCAATCTAACTGAAAAATACTGTAGATTTACTTTGTGGGGTAATTGTAAGTGCTGACTATGGTACAGTTGATGGGATTACTGAATAGATGATCTAATTTGGTTATTAGGTGTTTAGATTCTTATTGAAATAAATTGTGAAAAAAACCCTGAAAGCACTGTTTCGGCTGTTTAATGATATGTTTAGTAGAGATGTGATAGTGACTGAATTGGATTAATTATGGGGTCCTTCAACGGATTGTTTAGTAGTAGATTTGCAGACTTAGATGAATGGTTTGAATTTCAAGTTTACCTGCAGCAGCCTGAGGGCGGGAATAGGTCATTTCTGAAGAAGAACTTGTAAAAACTAATATTTTGGGTCTTCCAGGGCGTGGAGGTTGATATCATTAAGACCGCAAAGACAGGAGAAGGGAGGGTTTGGGCACCACTGATTTACATTTATTTCTGTGTTTGCAAAACCCACACAGAGCCTGTGTGAGACTGTTCTGCATAATCATCATCACCAGCATCTATTTAGTGCTGGCTGGTTTCTAGGCACCATGCTAAGTACTTTGCATGTATTTTCTTATTTATTCCTTACATTACATAGTACTTGTGCCAGTAGATGCTATTAGTTTACCCATGTCTACACACAAAGAAACTGAGGCTCAGAGAGGCTAAGTAACTTGCTCAAGGATACACAGCTGGAAAAGTGAGAGGATGGATATAAAATCAGGCAGACTGCCTGCAGAGACCTTACTCTTAGCCTAGCCCAGAACTTGTGAATGAAAGCCCTTGTTGGCAATGAGATGCCTGTTGGCTCTGGGACAGGGAAAGGTATTCAGTGTGTATCCAGTGTAGTTTAGTGTCTGTGCTTAAAAGTGGCTTCTTGCTTCCTTGCTCCTAAGAGAGATGGACAGGAAGCCAGAATCTCTTGCTGGATAGGAACGAAGAGGCATGTAGCCTGATTGTATTGGCAGCCATCCCACGAAGTGGAGGAGAGCTGGCCTTAGGCTGAAGTCTGTGCTATGAATGGTAGAGTGGAAATTTCTGGGCCTTTGATGACATCATGGGATTGACCCAGAAGCTTGCTCTGCTTCTGGACTTTAGCTCATGTAATTGATTTACTTGTTGACTGTGGCAGAAACATCTAGTTGCCTCTCCAATATCATTCTTTCCTTACTAACCACAGCCCAATTTTGTTCAGGGTGGCCGTTGCTAGTTAAAAACCTAGCATGGTGCCTGGGCAGTCACCTCCCTTCCATGTGCAGGGCCGGGGGCCAGGAAAATCTGTGCTGGGGTGGTGGGTGGGCAACGGGATTACTGCCTGCCAGATCTTCAAACTTTTATATATATACGTATATAAATGCCATGATCCTTGTCTGGTGAATAAAGGATCTTTTGGAAATAAAAACAAAAAAATACAAAAAAACCCTAACCTCAGTCTCCCTTGTATAGGGTCATCATGCAACATGGTCCTAGCCAATGAGATGGAAACAGAGATCCCTGCTGGGGAGTTCTAGTAAAGCTTTTCTTTTCTTTTTTTTTTTTTTTCCCCCTATGAATTTATTTATTTATTTATTTGTTTATTTTATTGGCTGTGTTGGGTCTTTTTTGCTGTGCGTGGGGCGCGGGCTTTCTTTTTTAATTGTGGTGAGTGGGGGCTCCTCATTGCCGTGGCTTCTCTTGTTGCGGGGCAGAGGCTCTAGGCGCGTGAGCTTCAGTAGTTGCAGCACATGGGCTCAATAGTTGTGGCTCACGGGCTCTAAAGCTCAGGCTCAATAGTTGTGGCACATGGGCGAGTTGCTCCACGGCATGTGGGATCTTCCCAGACCAGGGATCGAACCCGTGTCCCCTGCACTTGGCAGGTGGATTCTCAACCACTGCGCCACCTAGGAAGCCCAAGCTTTGCTTTTCTGATAAAGGCATGTCTCTTCTTCTTTCCTGATGCACATAGAATGCTGGTTGCTGGGGCTGGAACAGATATCCTGGTTGCATGAGGGAAAGACTAAGAGATTTGCAGAGACCTGGGCTCTGAGCTGCCAAAGCAGCGCTAGGAGGCCTGACCTTCTTATTATATGAGAGAAAATAAAACCCTAATGTGTTTAAACCAGTGTTCCCTGGTCTTTGTTATTTGCATACAAATGTGGCTCCTAACTCAGAAATTGACATCTTTCATTGACATGGATCCTTTCTTGGTGTCTGGTTACCTACTGCTGCATAACAAACTTATGACTTATAACAGCAATCTTTTTATTATTTTTCATGTGTGTATCTGTGGGGCAGAAATTTGGACAGGGCACAGGGGAACAGCTTATCTCTGCTCTGGGATGTTTGAGGCTCAGATGGGATAATCTGAGTGGATGGGAACTGGGACGTTATTATTGACTCACCTACCTGGTACATTAATGATGCTCCCATGTGGCCTCTCTCTGTAGCACCATAACCTGGTCTTCTTACATGGGGGCTCAGGGCTCCAAGAGGGAGAAGCAGAAACTTTTAAAGGCTATGCCCAGAACTGATATGGTGTCATGTCTACCTTATTCAATTGATTAGAGCTGCCCAGACTGAAGGGAGTAGAGGTTTAGACTTCACTTCGTGATTGAAGGAGGAAGAAATTGATGATGGCTTTCTTTGAAGACAAGCTATCACACTTGGTAAATTGACAAGGATTTATGGATTTGCAGGCAACCCCTCTTCTTTAGGTATAAAGGATGGTCTTTGAATTTACCTTGTATCTGAAAAGTGTTCAATACTTAAATGTGGGTTGTATTCTGCTGTGTAGGCACAGTTGAAAAATTGCCATTTTGCCATAGTATCTTTGCAAAGTCAGTGGAGAAGACCATCACATGAGCAGGTAGGAGAATGTCAGTGGTGTGTATTGATTAGGATATAAGGGTCGGGGAGGTGAGTGAAAGCAGCTTTTCTCTAAGAAGAAGAATGATCTTTTAGGATTGAGAGTGTTGAAGTGAATTAATGAGGAAAGAACTTGCTAGTTGGTACCTGGGCTCAGACAGAATGAGGACTTGATTGCCATCTGAGAGACGTTGCATCAAGGGATAGTTACTGGTCCCCTGTGGCCAGCCCGGTACTGTGCGTCTGTGAGCCTGCCTGACTCCAAATCCTTTTGTTCATTATGTGCTTTGGTCATTTTGAGGCATGAGGCTAACAGCCTCAAACCAAACTAGAGGAGATGGTTGCTGATGTTCACGTCATGAGGAGATGATCTTGGGGCAGTCTGTGCCAGCTGCTATCTTGGTACCAGGTGACAGAGAGGCTCAGAAAAGGTCGAAAGATGGTCTAGTGGAGGGCTCCTCACTTCTCCTGCATGAAGAAAGGCAACTCAATGCTTACCTCTCCTGAGCTTGAAAAAAGGAAATAGATACTCAGTTTTAGGAAGATAGTCTAGGACCAGGGTTGGCCCAGGGGCCACATCATTGTGGGAGGTGAGAGTAGATGGGGGAAATCTCTCCAACAGTATTATCCCAGCCATTGGTCTTTCTATCATTAGAGATGCGTTCCTTTGACTCTTTCAGTTTTTCCAGCTTCAAGAGACTTCTACTGAAATACAGCTACCTTTGAAAGGGTTGACATTTTAAATCTGTGCCTCTCCATCACCATGTGAAGTGATATCAACAAGGATGAAGAAGTCCAGGGGACACACATAATGTGCAGAACCTGTCCCAGAGAAGATTGCCATTTACCTGGTAAGAAGTGCACAGTATCCTTTTCACATGAAAATTCACCCACAGATAGTGTGCGAGGGCACACAAAGTGTGTGAGTGCTTAAGATCCATCTTTGAAGAACCCAGTAGGCCAGGATCAGGTCAGCCTCCTCTGTGGTGAGGCGTAGGCGTTATCAGGCTTATGTCATTATGAGCGGTTACATTTTGAATTAGTCCTCTGCTGAGAGCCAGGCTTTGTGCAGAGCCTTCCACAGACCGTGGTGGCCGTGGTGGTGGGGGCGTGGGGGGTTGGGGCATCGGAATGGGAGTTGCCTGAGTGGGAGGAGGCGAGGCAATGATTCTGCCTCCTTTTTTTGGTCACCTGTGGTAAATTTCACTGGCTCTCTTCAGGCTGGTCCAGATGAGGAACACATGTTGGTTTTCAAAAACCCTGTTACCTGGTATTAGCTATTTGAATATATATGCATGCAATTTGCCTTTTGGTTGGCTCATTGCCTTGCTTTCTGTCTCCCCCCTGTAGAATTCCGGAATCCACTGTCTGAGCACAGGCCCCCCTTTGCAAGTCCCTTCCTGTGTATGTGGACTCTGTGGCCACTGCTGGGTGGCTGACCCGGACTCATCAGTTACACTCTTGACACTTCATTGCTGCTGACTCTGCTAATCGTAGGTACTGCTCCAGCCTAGGTTCCGTTTGTTCCGTTTCGCTCTTTTCAGCTGAACCCTCAGGGGGACTGATTTTGTCATGTTGCTCATTTCCATTTTTCATCGCTTTTCATTATTTCTGTGGCAGACACAGTGGCAGGCTGAAAAGATGTGCATTCCTGTTTTTAACACTATCTGGGGAAATCCAGAAGAGAAGGAGCAAGCGTCATTTTTACTGAAATAGATGCTTCACTTTCCATGTGGTACTTATTTATTTATTTATTTTAAAACAAAGCCTTTGGGAAGTCTTAACAAATCTAGAGATAAAACACAACAAGGGACTTGCATGGTGGTGCAGTGGTTGAGAATCTGCCTGCCAGTGCAGGGGACATGGGTTCGATCCCTGGTCCGGGAAGATCCCACATGCCATGGAGCAACTAAGCCCGTGCGCCACAGCTACTGAGCCTGCGCTCTAGAGCGTGTGAGCCACACTGTTGAGCCTGTGTGCCACAACTACGGAAGCCCGTGCGCCTAGAGCCCGTGCTCCACAGCAAGAGAGGCCACTGCAATGAGGAGCCCACGCAGCACAATAAAGAGTAGCCCCCACTAGCTGCAACTAGAGAAAGCCCGTGTGCAGCATCAAAGACCCAACACAGCCAATAAATAAATAAATAAATAAATAAATAAAAAAGAGCTTAATAGCTGCTTAAAAAAAAAAAGAAAAAAGAAACATTAGGAAAAAAATCACAACAAAAACACGAAACCTGCCCAAATATTCTCCAGCAGACGATGGGAAAACAAAGCAAAGCAGTGGAAGCAGTCACTGCAATGGATCTCTACACCTTTCTAGATACTGTAACTACTTGGCTATAAATATGACTGTTGGGAGGGAGGTGACTTGAGAGTCTTGGATTAAAACACAGCAGCAATAAACAAACCAAAACCACCTGACTGGTTGAGGAATTGGCATATAGAAGATTCTAGAACAGAAGTCAGGGATATGAGAAGACATGGTGAAATAGGGCAGTGCCATCATGGGCCGTGGCTCCCAGCTTTTATATGTTTTCGAGTTGCTCTTCCATTCTTGTGCGGTCATGTGCATAGGGCAGTGTGGGTTGCTGGTATCCAGAGACTAGCAGAGGTGCTGGTGTGAAGGTGTGAAGGCCCGGCCCGTGGCTGGTGTGGTGCAGGTGTTGGGTGTTCTGTGTGTGGAGCCTCACGTGTCTTGGAGTGAGTGGACGTGGGGGAAAATGACCCTGGAGAGGCAGGGTTGGGGTCAGACAAAGGAAGTCTCTGAATGCCACACCAGCTTTGCAATGGCGCCCATGTTCTGGTGACCTTTGTGTCAGTTAGGGTACCAGCATGCTCATGTGAGGATTAATTAAGGAGAGTTAAATAAAAGGTTTATTTGTGAAGTGGAGAGCAGAGTGTAGAGAAACCATTAGGGTTTAATGCAGTCCCCTTGGCTTAGTAAGAGAGGGCTTGGCTATCACCTGCAGGCCTGACAGTGCCAGGGGAGGGTGTGGTCACCTTACCCAGAGGTGGTCAGGGCTGTGTCCTGACAGTGCCTGTCCGGAGTGAAGACCTTTGTGATGACCCCACAGGGGAGGAGCTGGCAATAAATACCCGCTTCTTTTCCTTGCTCTGATTTCCTACCATTGCTGTTTGTTTTGGCCAGGGTTCTCCAGAGAAATGGAACCAAAATGATGTGTACACACACACACACACACACACACACACACACACAAATTGATTGATTGATTGATCATTTTAAGGAACTGGCTCACGTGATTATAGTGACTTAGCAACTCCAAAATCTGATGAGGTAGGCCAGCAGGCTGGAGACCCAGGGAAGAGTTGCAGTTCAAGTCCAAAGGTAGTCTGCTGACAGAATTCCATCTTGCTGGTGGTAGGCAAGTCTTTGTCCTAGTCAGGCCTTCAACTGATTGGACGAGGCCCAACCACAATAGGTAGGGTATGCTGCTTTACTCAAAGTCCACTGATTTAAATGTTAATCTCATAAAAACAAAAACCAAAACAAAAACTACCTTAAAAAAAACCTCTAGAATACTATTTGACCAAATATCTAGGTACCATGGCCAGCCAAGTTGATGCATAAAATTAAGCACCACACTGCCCAGCGGTCAGTGTCAGTCAGAAGCCAGAGGGCACAGGAACCTCTTGATGCCGGGCAGGTGGATCAGCCTCCAAGGCACAGAGCTGGGGAAGCTGGGCCTGGAGGAGGCAAACCATTTATCTCAACGTGATGTGGAAGAAAATCAGGTCAGCATTTTGCTTTTACACCCTCACTACTCTGTCTAAAAGCTCGGATTGAGGTGGCAGGTCTTTCTGAACTTTAAGAGTTTCCAGAGTCCCTGTATAATCTGATACCTCCTCCTGGCCCCCAGCAAATGGATACAGGCATCAAATAGAAGTGAAATCTCTTAAAATGCTGCTGGTTTTTCTTTATGCTTTTATTTAACTGTTTTCTTATAGTACAAGCATAGGGATATAAGCCATGTGTGATTCTGAAATGCAAGCACCTGGACAGCCTGGGGAAACAGAAAACCTTAACATCAAGATCTGTATACCTAGTTCACTGTAAGACTCCCCCCCCCACCACTCCTTGCCCCCTCCCCCTCCAGCCCGTCACAGTGCATGTGTGAACGCACAGACACACAGACACACACACTGGCTGTTCTGTATTTCCAGAGGATGGCACAGAGGACTTAGCCCCAGAGAGATTTAAGTTAGACCCAGTAAGGAGCTTCATTACCGAGGCTGTGAAATACCAGGAAGAATTTCTCTGTTGGGTTGTTCTGAATGTTGGACTTTATTGAAAAGTAAATACACTGGGGTCAAATTTACATTAAAAGAACATGTAAAACAGAGACTTGAATTATTTAGCCATTCAAGTCAGAAATGGATTTTAAGAACTGATAATTGCCACAGTTCTTCATTTTGTGTGATGGAGTATGTCTATTGAGTTCTGAAATGTTCTGTAGAAGTGACAGGAATCTGAAGATGGCTGTCGTGGATAAACAGAAGACAAGGTTCTGTCCTGGAGAGACCATGGGGTCGAAATTCAGGTGACCTAAGGGACGGCTTCTAGATGTGGAACAGTGTGACCACAGGTGCTGCCCGGATAGGGGGATGCAGACCAGCCTCAGTCCTGGTTAGCCAGAAAGTAACCGGCTCCTTTATTTAGTCAAATCTCTTCCCTCTCCTGGGGTCTTCCTCCCTGAAATGGATTAACAGTCAGGTTTTAGCAGCTGATGTGACCACACATTACCTCCATCAGATAACATCCCTCAGACCACTTCTTGCCTGCATCTCACCCATGGCTTAGGTCATGGGTCTGAGGGAAACAACTTTTATTCTGGCTACGGCTGATTGGATGGACAGATGTACTTACTGAAGCTGCAGGCAGCTGTGTCTGTTAGATACAGTGGATGTTGAAGGAGTCTGAGGTGCCTGGTGGAGAGTAAGCTTAATCAAAGTGATTAGCTGACTTGTGGAAATCTGGTCAAATCAAATTTTCTCTCTTCAAAGGGAATGCCAAGAAACTAGGTAGGTCACTTGAGTTTTGTACCACCAAAAGATGTTGAGTTGCAAAATGGCCGTCATCAAAAAGTCTACAAACAATAAATTCTGGAGAGGGTGTGGAGAAAAGGGAACCCTCTTGCACTGTTGGTGGGAATGTAAACTGGTGCAGCCACTGTGGAAAACAGTATGGAGGTTCCTTAAAAAACTAAAAATAGAACTACCACACGATCCAGCAATCCCACTCCTGGGCATATACCTGGGGAAAACCATAATTTGAAAAAATACACCCATGTGTTCATTGTAACAGTATTTACAATAGCCAAGACATGGAAGCAACCTAAATGTCCATTGATGGATAAATGGATAAAGAAGATGTGGTATATATATACAACAGAATACTACTCAGCCATAAAAAAGAAGAAAATACCATGGAGCAGCTAAGCCTGTATACCACAACTATTGAGCCTGTACTCTAGAGCCTGTGAGCCACAACTATTGAGCCCATGTACTGCAACTATTGAAGCCCATGTGCATAGAGTCCATGCTCCACAACAAGAGAAGCCACCTGAATGAGGAGCCCGTGCACAATGAAGAGTAGCCCCCTGCTCGCCACAACTAGAGAAAGCCTGCATCCAGCAATGAGGACCCAATGCAGCCAATAAATAAATAAATAAATAAATAAATAAATTTATAAAAAAAAGAAGGAAATAATGTCATTTGAGCAACACGTACTAAATGAAGTTAAGTCAGACAGAGAAAGACAGATATCATATAATATCACATATATGTAATCTAAAGAAAAATGTGATACAAATGAACTTACAAAATAGAAAAAGACTCACAGACTTTGAAAACAATTTATGGCTAACAAAGGGGAAATGTGGGGGTGGGGGTTAAATTAGGAGTTTGGGATTAACATATTCACCACTATATATAAAATAGATAATCAACAAGGACCTATTTGTATAGCACAGGGAACTCTACTCAATATTCTCTAATAATATATACGGGAAAAGAAACTGAAAAGGAATGGATATGTGTATGTATAACTGAATCACTTAGCTGTACACCTAAAACTAACACAAAGTTGTAAATCAACCATACTCCAATATAAAATAAAAATTAAATTAAAAAATAAAAGTATGGTAAACTGAAGAAGAACAACAAAGTTGTTGAGCTGGAGCTGAGTCTGCATGAGGTTGCTGTATGTCTCAGAACTGGGATGCAAAGTCAGCGAGGCATCTTCCTGTGACACCCCATTTTCCTATGTATCCTTGGAATAAATCCCCATCACCCAAGGTGACCTGAGTGCCTTTTCCTTGTCTGCTTAACCAGTTTGACTCACAGGTCAAAACATTCGAAACAGTTAAAGGAAATACTTGTAAAACCAGTGCAGTCCCACCTGGCTCTAACAGCGTCGATTTGAATTCTACTCTGATATATTGCCAGGGAGGCAGGGTAGTGCAGGGGCTAAGCGAATGGGTTCTAGGGTCAGATGCCTGGATTCAGATTAAGCTGTGCCACCATTAGGTAGGTATGGCTTCAGTTTCTGTAACACGGACGCAAAATAACAGAGTCTTTGACAAGCAAGATGGAAGTTTCACGTTCGCATAGCAGTGTGGGTGTAATCAGTACAATCCTGATTTCTGTAGTTCTGTGACCAGAGAGGAATGAGAAGAAAGATATTGGGGCTAACACAGTAACTTACTAACCATCTGGCTTGTTGAAGGCTCTTGTGAAACAGGAATAAGCATAGTAACTCACTCCTAGGGTGGTTGTGAGACTATGTGTAGAACAGGGTGCTGTGCACATATTAAAATACTCTTAATGGTTGGCAATTCTTTTTCTTCTTATTCATTATTCTTCTTATTCAAAATCAGGTAAGATACACAGAAATAAAACATGGGCAAAATTCAGGAGCTGTCAAAAAACATAGCAATACCTTTAATGCCTTGTGGGTACAAAAAAAAAGGCTTGTTGAAGTCTCTCCGGTTTTTAGACAACCGCTAGGGGCAAGGGGAACCTGCAGGATATTCCCAGCACCCCTAGCTCACCATTGCATCATGAGTGACATCATGCTGTGGAGAAGCCCCCTCGATTACATCATATCCTGCAAGGAGGAGCCACTGTGGCATCAGAGCTTGATGTGCGTTTTACCAGGGAAACCAGAGTTGCATGATTTCTATGAACCTGAAAGTTAACTATACCCACTATGGACGTGAAGCATGTATGCATGTGTGTGTGGTACGCCTGTGTGTGAAATTGGCCACATACTCATTAAACCTTCCTATATGCTGAGGGGATGGAGTGGTTTTGAGAGCCATTGGGGAAGCAAAACAATGAACTTATCATGTTGCTTGACTCCACGAGCTCTGGGATTTAGAAACGGAATCTGAGCCATTAGTTTGTGGCTTTACTTTTTTAATAGGAAAATGTTCCACACAGGTCGAGCAGTGTTCGCGTTAGGGTTGTTTAACACTTTCACATGCTTCTGAGATACCGAATGTGGAGTGTTCCTTGGGTAACACAAAATACAAACAATTATTTCAGACATTCCAGAAATGAAGTGCTACCAGCCTCATTGTGTTCCTCTGCTCTGGCAAGTCATGAAAGACATATTCTTAATGGGAAACAAAAGAGGATTGTGAATATTAAAAAAGCAGCCCAGCCAGCTAGAGTTAAACCGTCGGGATAAGATATTAACTGAAACCACATGTGAAGTGCAGCTGTTTCTGTTGAAGCTTTCATCAGGCTCAAGTGGAAAGATTGGTGGGTTTTAATATGTGGTTTCCAGCCAAGCCAATAGGAATCTGGGGAAAATGTGTGTGAAATCAGGGCTCTGCTGGGGGGTCCTGGGCTTTGGGCTTGGCTTTTCTTTCTGTTAATGTAAACAGGGGTAACCCAGTGCTGAGGGCAAGCCTGCTGCACCCAAAGGTTTAGCTAAAAGGATGACCACCCTCTGTGGAGTTTTGGGACTCTTCACACTCCTTTTCAAGAGAAAGGAAGTAGGTCCCCTGGTGTCAGCAGTAGGGATGAAGGGAGGAGTCTTCCTGTATCTTTCCTCTGCTGCTTCCTCTCAGAAACACCTAGAATTCATTCAGTTTCTACTAACTTATAGCATCGAGAGATGCCAGCCCTGTGCACACTTCCCGATATGCCCATTGGGTTCAATCTCTGAGGATTTAAACTTGCTAAGGAAAGTGGTGATAGGTACGTATTGTATATCAGATACGTATGATATCTGTTATATGAACATGAAGACATTAGAAATTAACAAAAGAATATCAAAGATGAGAGACGATTGCAAAAAAAAGGATGGATTGCACAGTATTTCTTTACAAGGACTCCATTAGTTAACTGCCTTAAGGGTTGGTTGGGGTGCTGCCTGATTTTGTCCAGCTTGTTCTTGGGGTCTTAGATTGTTGCAGAAATCTTAGATGATTACTTCTGGACTGACTGCTGGGTGACATCAGCCTCCTACCATGTGCCTCCAGCATCCCAATATTGCTTTCAGCCTAAGAGATGTGTATCAGAAATAATCTCTGTGGGTCCACAAGTTTAGGAGATGAGGGAGGAAAATGAAAATATTCAAATGTACCCAGTGATCTTAGTTGGAGGACCACCATTTATATGCATTGCTTCATGTGTTCAGCAAACATTTATGAGGCAGCTGCAAGATTCAAGGGAATGGCAAGGTGCTCTGGCTCTGGGGGATACAAAGATGTATGAGGAGGAAAGGAATTGATATTTATTAAGCACATACTATGTGCCAGGCATCATGTAGGCCCTTTAATTACATTTTCTCATTTAATTCCCAAAACTGAAAGGGAGAAATTGTAAGACATGATCTTTGCTCTCAAGAGCCTTCAAGTCTGGGGTTAACTAGTAGATAAAAATTATATCCAATACCCATGAAATAAGGTAATTATAATCGTCTGCTAAAAGAGAGGTTTCAATGGGAGCTGAGGGCCTGTGTGATTACTTGAAATGAAAGAAAGTTTATTGGAGGAGACGAAATTTGAATCTAACATTGAGGGTTGGGGAGGATTTGGATTCATAGAGAGGTAGGCCAGGGGAGGATCCAGGAGAGGGAGAAGACGAGCAGGGGAGTGAAGAAGGAAACATAGTCTGTGAGTCACAGCTACTCAGGGGTTAGGCAAAAATCACTTACAACCAAGTTTCCTCTTATTATTGCTTCTCAGGTCCAGCACAAGGGGCGGTAGGTGGCTTGCCCTCAGGGCCACATTGTATGAAACATGCTGATCTTTAAACACTAGATGCACATTCAGTGTGATGAGATGCTTGAACCATCAGAGACCTGTTCAAATTAAGACCTGCTGAGCGGAGTGCAGGTTCTCCTTTCCAAGCTCACGTCCAAGTGCACACAGTGGGATGGCTGGCAATGTGGCCAGCGCTGTTGAACTTGTGGTCATCTCTCTGTCTAGCTATGCTGGGACTGGGTCATTGGATTTCAAAGGTTACCTCCACGTATGATTTGACTCTGCAGATTGAGAGTGACCACAACACAGTCAGGTCCGATTTAATTATGTGTAGGTGAGTGTGTGTGTGTGTGTGTGTGTGTGTGTGTGTATGTGTGTGTGTGTGTGGTGTGTGGTTGAGATGGTGATCGAAGGTAAATGGTAGGGCCAGGCTGGCAGGAACAGAGAGCCAGGGGCAGGAGTTTGGACTGCATTTGGTGTAGAGTTTGGTGAGGGTAGGTGGAAGGAAAGGATTTGGGTAACAGCTGGGGCTATGGAATTGCAGCTGGAAAGCAGGGCTGTATTTTCTGAAAAATAGTCACCCAAATTCTGCTTGGCCACGCTGCTAAAACTTGTTCAGTCTGAGTAGAAAGCAAATATCCTTTCTAATGCAGCCCCTGTTCCTGATGGAACGTTGAGAGTCACTGTGCTTGAGGTTACATCTATCAAGCTGCTAGGCATGAGGCATTGGGGGGACTACAGAGGCATTGGAGAGGCAGTTCATCCTCAGGCAGTTCACAGGCCTATGGCATTTTCACGAGAAGGTGACCAGTAGTACACGGTGAGTCAGGTGTGCACAAGCTTAGGGAACGGCCTGAGATGCTGCATTGGTTTCCTAGGGTTGATATAACAAAGTACCACAAACTGGGTGGCTTAAAACAAAAAATAGTTATTCTCTCACAGTTCTGGAGGCTAGAAGTCCAAAGTCAAGGTGTCACCAGGACCATACTCCTGCTGAAGGCCCCGGGGATGAATCCTTCGTTGCCTTGTTTAGCTCTAGTATTTGCCAGAAATCTTTGGTATTCCTTGGCTTGTGACAACTCCAATCTTTGCTTCTATCCTCACATGGCCTTCTTTCTTATATTTTCTCTGTGTCCTCAAATCTCCCTCCATATAAGGACACCCGTCATCGGATTTAAGGGCCACCCTAATTGAGCATGACCTCATCTGAACTTGATTATATCTGCAGAGACCTTATTCCCAAATAGGGTCACAATCACAGGTATTAGGATTTAGGACTCCAGCATATCTTTTTAGGAGATACCATTCATCCCACAGCAGATGAGAATGTGTGGGTTGGCTGGAGGAAGAAGAGATAGACTGTGATTTGGGGCAGTCAGGGACATCTTGGCAATGGCGGGACTTATGCTTTTTCTCAAGGATGTACGATATCTGGATGGAGAAGTGGAGGGCTGGGCTTCAAGGTGGGTGGAGGGGAAAGAGGGAAGAATGATGTGGATGGAGTCACAGAGGTTGGCATGTGTTTAGCATATCAGAGGATGGTGAGGAGACTAGCCTGGAAGGAACAGAGGAGTCCCCTGGGAAGTGATGGAGATTGAGACTGGAGAGAGAGAGTGGGGCCAGTTGTGGAGCTGCCCAAGGATTATAGAAGAACTGATGGCTGGGCTTGGACCATATTTCTCATATTCTGGAAACCTTTGCTTAGCAGCCCCAAATAGGTTCAGAAGACAGAGGTAGGCCTGTATGAGGGATCTTACACCCACATCTGCCCCTGGAATGTATTCCATTTGAGAGAAGCTTATGGTCCACCCAGTGAAGTGCATGCTGCGGATTTAGCCTGAAGAAGATGTGCCGATTCTGGCAAGAGCACCATGGACTTAGCCAATATGTCGTCAGCAAGGTGAAGCAGCGAGCCGGAGGCCTGGGTTCTATCCTTCTTCTCTTTAGGCTGTAGTTTTCCTGTCTGTAAAGCAATGGCTTTGGCTGTGACTCATTGTAGTTCCTCGACTCTATATGAAACAGTGGTATAACTTGTATTTGAATAGATTCATCTGTAAATATTGCTTCATTTGATATAGTATCCCCATAAGATGGATACAGCAAAGGTGTTTTTTTTCCCCTCATTTGGAGAGATGAAGATGTAGACTAAGAGAAAGTTCACTGACTTTTGGAGACATGACTTAGCTGGTTCACGTCAAAGCCAGAACTTGGCTGGCTTCTGATCACTGGGGTCTTCAGATCCCTAGTCTAGTGTTTTCCATTCCACATAAATGCCTCTTATGTCATCAGAATCTCTGTTCATTTGTTCACTCATTCATTCATCCATTCATTCAACAAGCAAATATGCATTAAGGGCCCATTATCTGCCAGGTACTCTGCTGGACCCTAGGGACATGTGGGTAATTTGGGTAAGGTCCCTGCCCTCAAGAAGTTCACAGTCTGGTGGTCCAACTTGAGGTTGAGATTAGAATCCAGTTTGTGTGTCCTCTTTAAACCAAACCAAGCTCACAATGAGATCAAGGGCCTACTGGGCAATGCTCTTGGGCCAGTTTTTTGTTTTTGTTTTTCTTTTTTCCAGTTTTTAAACATAGAACTGCTACTGAAGGCACATCTGACTTCTTGTGTAGTTTAACCGGTGTCTACTTTTAGCAATATGATGTTACATAAAGAGAGGATCATCTAAAAGGAAGCTCTGACATTGAGTCAGCTGTACTACTGAAATAGTAGCTAGTGCAAAAAAAAAACCCTTCTCAGGCCACATCCCTTGTATTTGCATTGCATTTCTCAGTTGACAAAGCCCTTTAATATGTGATTGGCACTTTGTTCGGTGTCACAATCTGAGGCAGCATCTACTTGAGGATCAAGCAGACCTTGGACCCTTCTACCTGTAGGTGAGTGACCTTTACAATTGCTCAGCACAGCGAAACTTCTGTTTCTTCATTTACAAAATAAGGAGGTGTGGCGGTGGCACCAATTTTTTGGGGGGGTTTCTGCTGAGAAGCTGTGTGTGAGGTGCCTGGGCCTCAAGAGACCCTCAGGAAATGCAAGCACCTTCTCCCCCCACATCTCAGTCAATAGCTCCCTGACCTGATGAAAGTAACCCAGGCTTTTCTTGGCTGGCCAGCTTTTCTTTGTGTGTGTTTTAGACTCTGTGCTGGCCTTTGAGAGAAGACATGGTTTTCTGGATCCCATCTCTTCTAAGATTTTCACATAGTTTTCCATATAGAAACCAGTAAGGTAGACAAATTAGTGAGGTGTAACTTGCAAGACCTATGATGGGTTCTACTATTTTTAATTGCTTTTAATTTGGTCAAATTCATGTCTGAATGCATACAATGATGTGCCCAAGGTCACAGTTTGCTGATCTTGTTGACTCCAAATCCAGAGTTCTTCCCATTAAGCCAGTTTTCCAAGATATAGGCTGCAGAAGTGAGGACATCCCAGTGTATATGAGAAAGGAGATCATTGGGCACCCAGACTCAGGTGCTGCCCTTTCTCAAAGATCAGCCTGGGGGCGTGGAATGAAACACATAGCTTTGTTTTACAGCTACTGTTTCCACTTAATTTGTTCTGTTCAGCGTGTCTGAATTTCAGGTTGCTAATGAATAGGGATGCTTTGCTCACATGCTGGTCCCATCTACCAGTGATAAAAGTGTTCCAGAAATATGTGGAAACCCAGGGAGCATTGAGATAGATTCCTTAAAATATGATTCTCCACCAAATTACCTTGCTAGGGTTGAAGTGTCATAAACAGAAAAATAAAATTTAAAGGAATTCCCTGGCGGTCCGGTGCTTAGGACTCCACGCTTCCATTACAGGTGGCAGGGGTTCAATCCCTGGTCAGGGAACTAAGATCCCACAAGCTGCACGGTGTGGCAAAAAAAAAAAAAAAAAGTGTTGATTAAAAAAATAAAATTTAAGGCTGCTAAAAAAAATCCAACTGAGTGAATTTTAAAGGTCTCATTGGTTGTATTCAACAATTCATGGATTGGACAGCATCTCATCCAGCAGACAGAAAGGGGCTCCGAAGAGCTGTACAAAATGAAAGACTTTTCTAGGCAGAAGGGGGCAGGGCAAGGAAGTTATTAGCAGAGTGGATTGCCTGTGGCAATATCACCTGCCTTTAGGGGGCGGCAGGGGTCTAATCAGGCAGATTTCCTCGCTAGTGCTGACCAGGGAATTCCACATTGGCTGGTTGAGGATTCTACTCCTGGGAGAGGTTGAAACTGTGATTGAGGTAGGTATTAAGTCTTGGTTTGGTGACTCGGGCTTAGCGCAGGTGACCCCATTTTTTGTCTGTCGTCTCTTTTTTAACAGGACGATGAACAGTTAAGTCTAAGAAACCGTAGGCAATAGAAGCGGGAATTATATGTCCTTCCCCATCCTGGCACGGTGTCCAGCGATTGCTCGCCATCTCATACATCTCTTCAGAAGGAAAAACAACTAGAATTTGCCACTGGGACGCAGGCATTCTTTCCTGTATGGGAGCCAATGGAGCTGTTGGAAACACTCTATAAATCTCATCTCCTGTACCGTGACCTTCAGCTCTTTGGGGACTGCACTCACTTTCTGTTCCTCCTGCAAACCACTGTAGATGAGACTTGCAGCAGGACCCCAGGGCTCTGCATCCGACATCTTTGCCAGGTGAACAAAGGGAAAGTTGCTGCCGAGGGCCCAGCTGATGCTAGGAGCCGATGCTAGGCTTAGGTTTTCCCGGCTTGAAATCAAGCTCACATTCCAGCCGCCAGAGAACAGCAGTGCTCTAAGTAAGGTCACCATGCTCTGAAGAGGGAAACAATCATGTTTTTCTTCTCACCCTTATTACTCTCTGTACTTCATAGGGAAGCCGCAGCATCCCTTTTGTCAGCCCTGTTAGGAAGCTGTGTCCATTACCCAATAAAATTGGGTGCAGAAAAAGGCTGAATTTGGAAGAGGGAGTCTCATATTTTATTGGCGATAAGGTAGATACCTTTTGATTTTATTTTTCAGTTTCATGCAAAGTGTGCCTTGAAAAATTCTTATGTTAATTCGAAACAGGACTAAAACAGTGCCAGCCCCTTGAGTGGCAAGGCCCAGTCTGTCTGATTACTGTGGGTACCTGGACTATAAATCCCCGCCAGATACTGGCTCCCAGGGCGGCAGGAAGCAGCGTGATGCTGGGAGTTGTCTGGTTCACGGACCCGGCATCCCTTGCTCCCCCACCGGGCAGTGTGAGAGACATAACCTGGGATGGAGGATGTGGAGGGAGACATTGCAAAGAGATTTGTAGCAGAAACCACAGTCGTCTTGTCATCGGATGAGGAGCGGTGTTGAAGGCACTCGGGGGCTTTGTGTTTACAGTTCTGAGCTGCACCATATGCTTCTGGGTGCAGCTCACTTGCGCCTGGTTCATGGTCTCTTCCCAGACGTCCCCGTGGGGCTTTCTGTTGCCTCAGAACCTTGATGTTCTCTGGGTCGCCTGCTGCTCATTTCTGGTGCTGGCCTGTGAGTTTTAGGGTTTCCTTGGTGAGACAGCAGATTCTCTGAGGGCCCCTTGGAAGGTTCTTGCTTGTCTCCCTGACCTGAAGCAGACCCAGGCAGAAGTAGGCCCACATTGCAGGTCCCCTGCCTCTGTCCTCCACGGCTGTTTATCTCTGGTCCTTGGCTAGTGACCGAGCATTCTCAAGGCCGAGAGGATGGACAGCACTGAAGAGGGGGAAGTGTATCTTTCCTGTGCATCATGTCCTCCGGCAGGAGAGTGGAGTGGCTGGAACACAGAAGCTTTGTCCCTCTGACTTCACAAAAGCCTGGCTGGGCTCCCTGGAGACAGTGTCAGCCGTGGCCACCCCGGTGTCTCAGTGGGTGTCTGCCACGGCTGCCAGCTCCACTCTCGTCTTCCTGCCACGAGGCACCATTGTCAGGTGAGACTCAGTCCTAGTCGTGGCAAACCCGCTCTCTGATTCTGAGCTTGACTGAGTGGCTTAATCTGTCCAAGTCAAGTCATAGCTCCTACCCTCCAAGCCTCTCACGACAAGAGCGTCAGGAGACAGGAAGCCATGTGGAACGAGGGTGTGTTTCACATATAGGAGATGGATGGCATATAGTGGGTAGCACCCCTCCTGCACTGGGTCAGGCCAGGGAGTTGGGAAT
This sequence comes from Hippopotamus amphibius kiboko, assembly GCF_030028045.1. Taxonomy (NCBI): domain Eukaryota; kingdom Metazoa; phylum Chordata; class Mammalia; order Artiodactyla; family Hippopotamidae; genus Hippopotamus; species Hippopotamus amphibius. Next base: position 87,290,502 of record NC_080193.1, on the reverse strand, counting down.
CCTTGTTCAACCGTCTCTTGACTGCATAACTCCAGCATGTGAGTACAGTCTCTGAGCCTCGGTTTTCCGATCTGTCAAACGAGCTTCATCAGGGCACCTTCCTTGCGGGGTTGTGGTGGGAATGAAGTGAGATGTGTCCAGCAGTGCTTGATGCCCCATAAGCACACAGATGTTCGATCTCTCTTGAGGAGGGCGCTTGGCTTCTGGGCTGGGTCTTCGGCGCTTGGCTTCTGGGCTGGGTCTTCAGCGCCTCTTCCTAGCACTGCTCTAGAGCACGTCACACTGTATCAAGGCCACCTGCCTGCTTGACTCTTTCCTCTGGTAAGCTCTGGTTCCCTCTGGGGAAGAAGCCATGTCTTATTCATCCTGGTGTCCTGACGAGTCCCATGAACAGTGCCTGGCATAGAGAAGATGCTCAATGTGGAGAAACGTCAGTGGGGAGGCTGGATGTCCGTGGTGAGTGTGGTGCAGACAGAGCTTGGCAGAATGCAAGCCGTATCTGTAGCCTAGTTACTGAGAACATGGGCTCTGGAGCCAGACTGCCTGGCTGTGTTCCCCTCTTAGACCCTTGCTATCTGTGTGACCTTGAGCCAGATACTTAGCTGCCTTTCCCCGCATCTCCTTATCTGTAAAAATGGGGAAAATAATGGAGCCTAGCACATGGGGCTGTTCTGAGGATTAAATGAGATGGTACATAAAGCATGTACCATGTAGCCTGGCTTGTAAGTTCTCAGTAAATGTCAGCTGTCATCGCTGCTGTGACGGGTATGATGAATTTTAACTCATCTAATTCTCAAGACAGCCCCCGTGATAGATTTTGCTACCCCATTTCACAGATGTAGGAACTGAGCGGGAGTGGAGTATGTGCACATCTAGTATGTAGCTGAGCTAAGACCCAATGCTGGATCTGCTGGTTCTGAGACAGTTTCTCCCACTGGCCTGAGCTAGGAGGGGCCAAGTGTGCAACTTCTAGCATCTGCTCTCCGTGGGGGCACAGAGTAAGGCTGGCAGGTGACATCCCTGAAACCAGCTACGGGTCCACCCACCCGCTGGCTTGTCCAGGCTGTCTTTGTTCCAGCTCACTGGTGAGCAGCCAGCGTGAGGCAGGACAGAAGCCAACACGAGGGAGGACAGATGGATGGATCTTGGCTCACTTGTTCTCAGTGGCCAGCTCCCAGGTCCTGTGCTGGCCTCCGAGGAGCCTGTGTTAGGTTTCCAGAAGCCTTCGCTGAGGAGCACACGGTCCATGATGATGTGCCTTGGGGTCTGCAGATTATTTGAGTGAAGGTTTTCCCAGGTGTTTCCTAGGTGGAGCAAGCAGGCTCACTTCCCTGCAAGTGGCAGAGTTAACACAACAGCAGCAAACGAAACCAAAATCGAAACTAAACTCAGGCCCCATGCTGGCTACCTTTCAACTCCACGTTCATTTACTGCCACTGTTCTGGTTCTTTGAGAGCCAGTGGCTCTTTCGGTATTCTAGAAGCTTCTAACATCATAGGATGCAGTTTTAGCAGACACAGCCTGTCTAGTTTGTACTCCAGCTCAATTTCCCTCCTCCCTTATTCCTGTTAGCTGTCTGGATTTCCAATGTCATGATTTTGGGGCTGGGAACAGTGTATTTGCATAAAAACAGTATCAAAAGATCTGTCTCTGAGGTTACCAGATAGTTGCTTTCTGTCACCAATTGATAAAAGAGCAATAGTTTTCTTTGGCTACTTTCCTGTCTCTGATACGTTTGGTGGGGGTGTGGTGGAAGGGATGGATTTGGAGTCAGTGAGATTTGGGTTCGAATCCCTCTTCCGTCACATATTGAATCTGGGTTGGAAGCTGCCTGTGTCATTGTAAGATGGGGGTGGCAGCACCATCCTCACGTGTTTGTGGTAAGGATCAGAGACGCCCTTGAGAGACACGCAGTAAATGTGAGTTCCGCTGCCTTTAAGGTTTTAGCAAGGTGAATCCAGATTTCCCTCTTAGCTCTTCTAAACTTACCGATTTGTCATTACTATTTTTCAAAATGTAGCCTTCACTTTCTGTGGGTTTTCTAATAATTGGAGCTTCTGTAGGGGAAGGAAGGGACTTTTCATAACAAAGGAGGGCTGTAGCACCTTGTCAACAGCCTTTACTTAGGCTTGCTGGGTGCTTATTGTACAAGGAGAATAAATTTCTCATTTATTATTATTTTTTTTTCTAGTGATTCAGACAGAATAGTAATAAAATACCATCTAGTGCTTGTTAGGTGCTAGAAATCATCTATTCACTGCTTTGATCCTCGTAAGGACTCTGTGACGGAGATACTATTGAATATTATTATCTCCATTTTAGAGACAATGAAATTAAGGCTTGGAGAAGTTAAGAAACTTGCCCAAGGTAACCCAGCTCATAAGTGGTGAAGCCAGGATTTGAATCCTAGTGGATTTACTTCTTTTATTAAGAGTTTTTCCTTTGTTTTAACTCTTCTAATATTAAGTTCTAGTTTTACCCATGGAAAGAAAAGTGTTAACAGTAGAGGACTGGGGACCCACTGATTAAAAAAAATTAAACCGAAGGACCAGAAATCCACCCCTTCTTCTGTCCCCCAAGAAAAGCAGTATAACATGGATGTTCGTGGAATGGCTCTCAGCTGTGGCAGGAGGGAAGGTGAGAACAAAGTTGGAGGCATCAAAGACTGTTCTCTGTGGCCACCCACTGCGTCTCATCCTAAGCATTACGAGGAATTAAGGGGCTCTTCTGAGTCTTAGGACTTTGGTTCTAGTCTCTCCTTGGGACCGCTGGAGATAAATTTGAGTTCTCTGTCTTTATCCTTCATCACAGAGACCAGCTCACACTTGGTTGAGTTCCTTCAGCTTGGTTGAGATCCAGAAAAATGGAACTAAAGTTGGCTCCCTGTTCAATGGCTGGATCATAAACACCCGAAGGTCTCCTTCCCGAGTCATGGTGATAGTACAGTGTGACCGTAAGTGGGGAATTTGTACAGGAAGCCTCCTTAGAAGCTGTAATGGATAAACAAATATAAAGGCTTATTGTTACAAGTGTAGTAGATGTTGGAGGTGGGAGTGTTGGGGATTTGAAAATAAAGGGGAAGTGTTTGTGTTCTCCATTAGAAAGAAATATTAGGTACGTGGACAGAAATCATTTGTAGGTAAGCGATGTTTGGAGGTGTTGCTCCAAATTGTGCACCAATGAGGCCAACTCTGCATGGGTGTGATGCTTGGGAAAAGACATCAAGGCCTGAAATACTGGAGGAATTTAGGAAAAGGGAGGGTAGAAAAGCACCTGAACATTATGTTAAAATAAAAATACAGCGAGGAAGCGTGGGGCGAGATCAAGGAGAAGAGAGTTCTTGGCAGAGATCCCTTCTGTAATTTATCCCAGACCCTTTAATTCCTGACCACGACCCTGGGGAGGAGATTATCACCTTCCCCAGCCAGCACAATTGGCTGGTACTGAGGTTGTTAACTTGAGAAAATCACCAGAGATAGTACTGGGCAACTTCAAAAGTCCACTGTCTTTTTCAATGAGCTTGTTGTGAAAGGGCTTAAACAGAATACTAATAACAGCTAAAGATCTAGCTGCAGGTGGCTGTCTAATTCCAATCAAAATGATTTTCCCTCAGTCTTGGTGGATAAAGGAAGGCAGAATTAAAAAGGGAACTGAGAGTGATTTTTGGCACGGGCACCGAGCCTATTGTGGAGGAAGACGATTGGTGTTGGCATTGCCCACTTAGGTTCTTTCTCGGCAACAAATTTCCTTTCCCCTCAATGGCCTGGAAGGTATGGACACAAATGCCTTGTGTCAGTTGTCCACAGCTGCACACACCACGTGGCACTTGCTTTAGCTCAGGATACAGTGGAGGGAGGGTAGGTGCTTGGGTTTTGAAAAATCAGACTTGTTAGAAACCGATATGTTGCCTCCTTTTCTAGAAGCTTCCATGCTGACTTGAAAATATTCCATTTGAGGGTTATAGACTTGATATCATTAGAGCTTCTTTCTTTGTGGTAGTTTGTGTTTAATCAGTGTTCCATCAGCATTTCTAAGACTGTTTCTTTTTTTTTTAACTTTTTATTTTATATTGGAGTATAGTTGATTAACAGTGTTGTGTGAGTTTCAAGTGTACAGCGAAGTGATTCAGTTTTACATATACATGTATCTACTCTTTTTCAAATTCTTTTCCCATTTAGGTTGTTACATAATATTGAGCAGAGTTCCTTGTGCTATACAGTAGGTCCTTGTCGGTTATCCATTTTATTTTATTTATTTTAAAGATTCATTTTTAAAAAATGTTATATGCAAACCTTATTTTTTAAAAAGTCTTTATTGAATTTGATGCAATATTGCTTCTGTTTGTGTTTTGATTTTTTTATTTTTTGGCCGTGAGGCATGTGGGATCTCAGTTTCCCAACCAGGGATCGAACCCTCACCTCCTGCATTGGAAGGCAAAGTCTTAACCATTGGATTGCTAGGGAAGTCCCTATCCATTTTAAATATAGCAGTGTGTACATGTCAATTCCAAATTCCCTAACTACTATCCCTCCATCCCACCCTTCGCCCCTGGTAACCATAAGTTTGTTCTCTAAGTCTGTGAGTCTCTTTCTGTTTTGTAAACAAGTTCATTTGTATCATTTTGTTTTTTAGATTCGGCATATAAGCAATATCATATGACACTTCTTTTTCTCTGTAAGACTGTGTTTCTTGATAAGACGTGTTCCTTAAATAAAACTTATAGTCGCCAAATAAGATCACCAAGTGCTAGGTCAGACAAAATTTAACAACTATCTTTACTGCGAGATATTCCATAGCCTTTAATGTGTAAATTTGTCTTGAATCCCATAAAAAGAGATGGGCTTTTGCTCCCTAAATTATCTGATCCTTCGTTGCACAGATGCATACTGGGAAATACTACTTTGTCTAAAAGGGCAGGAGTGGTTCCCAGGAGAAGCAGGTTGAGCCGGCATTTTCTCTGTGGTCCACAGCATTCCTGCTAGGATGCCAGGCTATCCGTGAAGGGGAGTCCTGAGTCAGGTGTCATACACAGCACACAGCATAGGGTGTGTGTGTGTGTGTGTGTGTGTGTGTGTGTGTGTGTGTGTGTGTCTGGGCTGGTGGCTGGAATGGGGAAAGTAGAAAGAGGAAAGTGGAAGAATTGAGGAGAACATGTTCTCTCCCCACAGGAGCACCCAGGCGTACAGATTTCCTCAAGAACTCTTTCTTCCTAGGCTTCAACTGCCAAGGCCTAGTCCTAGGTGGAATTGTTGTAAAAGCTGCTCCCAAATGGCTGGGTATTTATAGCTTGTCATTGACGTAAGCAGATTTCCGCGGCTGAAAATAGTGACATCCCAGCATTTAGGCCAATGTGTGAATTTTCCTTAGGGACATGTGTTCAGGGAAGTAATTTTATGGCAAGAAGAATTTCTCTGGAAATTGTTGTTTTCCAGAGAAGTTACACCCTCTTATTTACCCTTAAAAAGGACACAGGACCTTTCAGGATGGCTCCAGCCCAGGCACCTCTGACACAGTGGGTGAATACTCCTCCCTGGCTTTGTGGATTCCCAGGGGGTTGGTCATTTTGCCAGGACTCTTGCATTACTGTCTAAAACGGTCTGAACCCTGGAGGTTTCCTGGGTCTGTGAAGACTTCCACATTCTCCATCAGAATCATTTTTGTCTCCCTGGACTTGGGGCAGAAACCACACCAAAAGTCCCCTCCATTCCTCTCAGACTGCCTGGGCAAACCCCAAGAACCCTGGGAACAGTAGAGCCAGAGAAGCCGTACAGATACGTGTTGTGAAAAACAACTGGAAAGAGAGCTTACCGAGGTTTTTCCTAAGCCATACCCATGCCAAATAGGTTCTCTTTTAGTGCTTTAATAATTAAAGAAGAAAAACCTCCCCAGCCCCCAAGAGCTGAAGCCAGCAGCTATATCAAGTCAAAGGACCTTGGGAGGAGAACAGGCTTGTTTATTAATCTTACAGTATCTCTTTCCTAATAAAACCCCAGCAGTTGGCCTTGTGCATGTTACCATTACATTCAATCCAGGCCTGGTTATTTATTTATTTAAGATGTTTGGCCTGTTTGGAAATTAAACACTTTCTTGGATTTCATCTCCTTGGGCCAATGGCAGACCTGCTGGAGGTGATCCTAAGAGGATACATTGATAAAAACCTTAATAGGGCAGCGCGAGGGGAGGAAAAAGCCAAAATGAGTTAGCTTGCTGTGACATGGCTAACATCATTGAGTTTATATATGTTTCATTAAGCGGGGGCTTGACAGCTTTATGAGGAAGCAGTGGGGTTTGTAATGGAGGAAGGCCCTGTGCCCCTGCCAAAGCTGATCTCGGCCTGTGCCATGCGTGCTCTTTAACAGAATAATATTTGCGCAGTGAAAATGTCATTTTAAATGACTGGTTTGATAATCCTTTAAGCTTTTAAATGATCTGCAAAGTCTGGAAACTCTACCCCAGTGTTTAAAATTGACGGGAACATTAATGAACGCACACATTAAAGGATGGTCCCCAGCTTTGCTTCCGGAGTCAGACGTTGCTTACTGGGGTTTGTTCCTCTTGTCTCTGCGCCCTGTCTGCAGCACTGCGCTGGGCCTTTGCTGCGGGCATGTTTTTGGGGAGGGGAGCTAAGCCTGTGGTGGGACTTGGAGGTACCAGGGTTGCTGCGAGCCCGAAGTTCTTTCACGCAGCGTAGAAAAGGCACCCGCTCTAGGAGGGAGTTTGCAGAAAGGGCCCCCTCTGGGCAGAGCAATTAGCAAAGGCTCGCTTCTCTCCAGCTGGTGCCTTCTGAGCCAGGGTCTTAGCTCAGTGAGCAGAGAGGAGGAGGGATTTCGGGCAGTTCTCACAGGGTGTATCCTGCACAGCCATGCCCAGCATCCCTGGTGAGGTCTACCTAGTTTTGCTCAATCCTCCTTCGGATCAGGATAAAAGCCTCCCTCTCCCCAGAGAAGTACCCTGTGCTGTAGGAGATGCTGGGAGGGGCTTTCCCTGGGGTGTACAAAGCCCCACTCACTCCTTCCTCCTTTCGGTGACTCTGGAATAGAATAGGAAGGCAGACATAGAGATTACCTTCTCATGGAAACATGATGCAAGATGTACCAAACTACAGCCCCGGGGGCCCGAAATCTGGCCCACTGCCTATTTTTATAAATAAAGTTTTATTAGAACACAGTCATGACCATTCATTTCTTGTCTGTGACAGCTTTCCTGCTATAGTGGCAGAGTTGAATAGTCACAATGGAGACTGTATGGTCCACAAAGCTTCAAACATTTGCTATCTGGCCTTTTATAGAAAAAGTCTGTGGACCCCTCTCCCAGAACACTAAGCAAAATGAGGTAGAATCCCTGGCTTAAGTCCTGGCTCTGCCAATTTCTGTGTGTTCTTGGGCAAGTTACCTAGTATCTCTGTTCCTCAGTTTCCTCATAAGTAGAATTAGGATAATATTTCTGTCCTGCCCACTTCATGCAGCTGTTTTGAGGATTAAGTGATTGAACATAAGGGAAAGTGCAGTGCATGTATGTTATTGTCCATTTGAGGTCTGTCACCATTGAGCCATGGGACCTTGGGGAAAGCCCCTTGATCTCTTTCTAACTGTATCCTCATCTGTCAAACAAGAGGGGCGCTCTAGATCAGTACTTCTCAAAGTTTAATGTGTATATGCTCACCCAGGGAGTTTGGTAAAATGTAGATTCTGACTCAGTGGGTTCGGGGAGGGGGCTGAGATTCTGAATTTCTAACTAGGTCCCAGGTGAGGCTGCTGTGCTAGGGCCCACACATGGAGTAGAAGGGGCTGATTTTGCCGACATTCCCTGGTGGTATGATCAATGAGCTGTTTTGCAAATGCCATTGTTAGCATACCAGGGACAGTCACTTTCCCAGGCACGCTTCTCCACTGTAAGTCTTGGCAGAGGGGTCCTATACTTGTTTCTGTTTGTAGCTTAATGCTGCATCTGTTTTAGGGTACTGGTGAGGTGAGATGATATTTTTTCTCTTCTTGAGGGCTCTGGCCAAACCCTTCTTCTGGCAGCCAGGTGGTTTGACAGATCCGCTGGTGGCAGGCCGGACATCTCTGATTGGCCTCAAGTTGGCCTGAGTTCAGCTGAACCCAGGAATGATGGAGGAGCTGGAGGGTGCCTGACCTCCCTGCTTTCTGCCCTGGACAACAAGACTAGTCATTTATACTTTGGTGTGTGGATGCTGCAGAAGTCTCATTCTTTTGCATCAAAATGAATTGCCTTCTGTGCTCTAACTGGCTGCCAGCGCTGCTGAGGAATTCTCTTGGGGTTTTGTTCTCAACCACATTTTCCACCAGCATGGAGAAGCTGTTAGTCCCAATTGCCACCTGAAGCCACTTACTGACCTTTTTAGAAAGGGGAGTGTCCTGCAGCTGGAGTCAGAGCCAGGGTTCCCCCTATAGGGTGGGGCAGGTTGGAGAGCATAGAGCTGGGAGTATGCATCTGGAGGGGGGAGGGTGGAGGAGGGGGAAGGGTGGAGGAGAGGGGAGACAAACATCAGGGGGACTGTTCATCGACAGTTGCCCATCAGGTCAGGGTCCTACATTAGTCCTAGATACACTGGGGGGCACTACACGCTTATGATGTAAGAGCACATATTTTCAGATTCAGTTAAACCTAGGTTCAAATCCCACCTTCACCTCTTTTTCCAGTGGTGCTTGGGCAAGATTCTTTTTTTCTTTCTTTCTTTTTTTAAAGAATTTTTATTGAGATACAGTTAACAGACAATAAACAGCATATATTTAGAATGTACAATTTGGTATCCCACTCTCCCAATTCATCCCCCCCCAACCCTCCCCACTTTCCCCACTTGGTGTCCATATGTTTGTTCTCTACATCTGTGTCTCTATTTCTGCTTTGCAAACCGGTTGATTTGTACCATTTTTCTATAGTCCACATAAATGTGTTAATATACAATATTTGTTTTTCTCTTTCTGACTCATTTCACTCTGTATGACAGTCTCTAGGTCCATCCATGTCTCTACAAATGTCCCAGTTTGTCTACTAACTTTGGGTTTTGTTTGCTCTTCTTTCTTTAGCTTCTTTAGGTGTAAGGTTAGATTGTTTATTGGGGATTTTTCTTGTTTCTTGAGGTAGGACTGTATTGCTATAAACTTCCCTCTTAGAACTGCCTTTGCTGTATCCCATAGGTTTTGGATCATTGTGTTTTCATTGTCATTTGTCTCTAGGTATTTTTGGATTTCCTCTTTGATTTCTTCAGTGATCTGTTGGTTATTTAGTAGTGTATTGTGTAGCCTCCATGTGTTTGTGTTTTTTACAGTTTTTTTTTCCAGTAATTGATTTCTAATCTCATAGTGTTGTGGTTGGAAAAGATGCTTGATATGATTTAAATTCTCTTGAATTTACCAAGGCTTGATTTATGACCCAAAATGTGATCTATCCTGGAGAATGTGCCATGTACACTTGAGAAGAACGTGTAATCTGTTTTTGGATGTAATGCCCTATAGATATCTATTAAATCTAGCTGATTTATTGTGTCATTTAAAGCTTGTGTTTCCTGATTAGTTTTCTGTCTGGATGCTCTGTCCATTGGTGTAAGTAGGGTGTTAAAGTCCCCCACTATGATTGTGTTACTATCGATTTCCTCTTTCATAGCTGTTAACATTTGCCTTATGTATTGAGGTGCTCCTATGTTGGGTGCATATATATTTATAATTGTTATCTCCTCTTCTTGGATGGATCCCTTGATCTTTATGTAATGTCCTTTTTTGTCTTTTGTAACGTTTTATTTTAAAGTCTATTTTATCTGACATGACTATTGCTACTCTAGCTTTCTTTTGATTTCCCTTTGCATGGAATATCTTTTTCCATCCCCTCACTTTCAGTCTGTATGTGTCCCTAGGTCTGCAGTGGGTCTCTTGTAGATGGCATATATATGGGTCTTGTTTTTGTATCCATTCAGCCAGTTTGTGTCTTTTGGTTGGTGTATTTAGTCCATTTACATTCACAAAATTATCGATATGTATGTTCCTGTTACCATTTTCTTAATTGTTTTGTTTTTGTTTTTGTAGGTCCTTTTCTTCTCTTACGTTTCCTGCTTAGAGAAGTTCCTTTAGCATTTGTTGTAGGGCTGGTTTGGTGGTGCTGAACTCTCTTAGCTGTTGCTTGTCTGTAAAGCTTTTGATTATTCTGTCAAATCTGAATGAGATCCATGCTGGGTAGAGTATTCTTGGTTGTAGGTTCTTCCCTTTCATCATTTTAAATATATCATGCCACTCCCTTCTGGCTTGCAGAGTTTGTGCTGAGAAATCAGCTGTTACCCTTAGGGGAGTTTCCCTGTATGTTATTTGTCGTTTTTCCCTTGTTGCTTTTAATAACTTTTCTCTGTCTTTAATTTTTGTCAATTTGACTACTATATGTCTTGGTGTGTTTCTCCTTGGATTTATCCTGCTTGGGACTCTCTATGCTTCCTGGACTTGGGTAGCTATTTCCTTTCCCATGTTAGGGAAATTTTCAACTAGAATCTCTTCCAGTATTTTCTCGGGTCCTTTCTCTCTCTCTTCCCCTTCTGGGACCCCTGTAATGTGAATATTGGTGCATTTAACGTTGTCCCAGAGGTCTCTTAGGTGGTCTTCAGTTCTTTTCATTCTTTTTTCTTTATTCTTTTCCTCATCAGTGATTATCACCATTCTGTCTTCCAGATCACTTATTCATCCTTCTGCCTCAGTTAATCTGCTATTGTTTCCTTCTAGTGTATTTCTCATTTCAGTTATTGTGTCTCATATCTCTGTTTGTTTGCTCTTTCATTCTTCTAGGTCTTTGGTAAACTTTTCAATCTCTGCATCCAGTCTTTTTTCAAAGTTCTGGATCATCTTCACCATCATTCTGAATTCTTTTCCTGTAAGGGTGCCTATCTCCTCTTCATTTGGTTGTTTTTCTGGGTTTTTATCCTGTCCTTTCATCTGGTACAAAGTCCTCTGCTTTTTCATTTTCTCTATCTTTCTGTGGCTATGGTTTTCAGTTCCACAAGATGAAATACTGCTGATACTGCTTGATCCTGCTGTCTGCCCTCTTGTGGAGGAAGCTGTCTAGGAAGCTCGTGGGTACTTCCTGATGGGAGGGACTGATGGTGGGTAGGGCTGGGTGGGCAGAGCTCAGTAAGACTTTAATCTGCTTGTCTGCCAATGGGTGGGGCTGTGTTCCCACCCTGTTGGTCGTTTGGCCTGAGGCCACCTAGCGCTGGAGCCCACAGGCTCTTTGGTGGGGCTAATGGTGGACTCTGGGAGGGCTCACGCCAATGAGAACTTCCCAGATCCCCTCCCTCCAGTGCCCCCGTCTCCTCAGTGAGACACAGCTGCCCCCCCACCTCCGCAGGCAACCCCCCAACACCAGCAGGTAGGTCTGGTTCAGTCTCCTATGGGGTCACTGCTCCTTCCCCCTGGGTCCTGGTGAGCACACTTTTTTGTGTGCCCTCCAAGAGTGGAGTCTCTGTTTCCCTCATTCCTGTGGAGGTCCTGCAATCAAATCCTGCTGGATTTCAAAGTCTGATTCTCTGAGGATTCCTCCTCCCATTGCTGGATTCCTAGGTTGGGAAGCCTGACGTGGGGCTCAGAACCCTCACTTTAGTGGCTGGACTTCTGCCGTATAACTGTTCTCCAGCTTGTGAGTCACCCACCCAGCATTTATGGGATTTGATTTTAACGTGATTGCCCCCCTCCTGCCGTCTCTTTGCGCCTTCTTCTTTGTCCCTGGATGTGGGGTGTTTTTTTTTTGGTGAGTACTAGTTTCTTTCTGTTGATGATTGTTCAGCAGTTAGTTGTAATTCTGGTGCTCTTGCAAGAGGGAGTGAGCGCACGTCCTCCTACTCTGCCATCTTGTTGGGCAAGATTCTTAACTTCTCTGAACTTCAGACTTGTGAAAATGAAATGAAATGATACATGTTTCCCTGTTCCGAATCCTCTGGGGCTCCCTGTTCACATCTCATCAGCTCAGAACATCTTCTGCATGTTGGATCCTACTTAGCTCAGTCTCTGGCACTGATAGAAAGTCAGAAATTCAGTGGACAAATATTGTATGAAGACTCTATACACAATATGTTTTCACAAAGGAAAATAAGGAGACTCAAACATTTGTTTGATCAATTCACATTTTAGTCTTTTTCCTCATAAGATGTGGAAAGTCGCCTAATTCCTTAACTTCCAGCGTCTCGGTCTCCTCGAGAATTGGGCTTGTTTGGTGGGATTTTAGGGGAGGATTAGATAATACAGCCAATGTGTTTGTGCAACCCTGGCACACAGTAAACACTCAATAGCTCTTAGCCCTTCGTGCAATTATTATTTCAAGATCCCCAGGAATGCTTGGAATGTATACAGAAGTAGTGTGTACAGAAGTTGAATTTTAATATTGTACACATGAAACATATAATGTTATAAACCAATGTTACCTTAACTGAAAAAAGAAAATGCTTTAGGGCAGTGGTTGTGGAATCCTTACACAATTATAGCCTGTAAGGTGCTTTAAAAACTAGCTGGGGGATCAGGACGAATGCCATGGAGAGTGCTGCTCCTTAAAATGTTGGGAGAGAAAGACTCAAGGCAGACCTGACCCATGCTGTTCAGCTCTTCTTTTGAGTCCTTACCTTTCTTGCCCAGCATGGTCTCCACAATGGCAGTACGAGGGTTTATTGCTTCTGTCTTGAAGTCATCTTTGATGCTGTCTTTGAGTGTCTCATCAGGACCCAGATTCTTCCTCTGCCATGGTCCTCAGGTCCGGCTATGCCTCCTTGTTTCTGTCGACCCCAGCTTACCTTCCCCTCTCATCCCCGGTTTGCCTACTGCAAAGCTGGAGGCCAGTGGCTTTCAACCCTGACCACACCAAAGTCACCTGGAGCAGCTTTACAAAGAAAATACAGTCCTAATGCCCTAAGCCGCTAGATTCTGATTCAGTTAGTCAGGGATGGAACCTCAGACATCTGTGTTTTAAAATCTCCCCAGGTGATTCCAATTTGCAGTCTGGGTTAAGAACCTCTGTTAGAGGCTTTTCGTATTCAGCTGGAAACTCAGGAGCCCAACAGCTTTTATAACTTCACCTTTCTCACCTGCAGAGAGGAGACAATGCAGTTGGATCAGATGCTTTAACTCCAGCTCAAATGCGTCTCCCTCCATAAACAAACAAACAAACAAAATTTCCTTCTGTGATTTCATTGTATTTATTTGAGCCCTTATCTTATATCCTTCATTAGATAATAAACTTCTTGGGAAAGGATCAACAGCTTGTTTAACTTTGTACCTCCCATAATATTTAGTACAGGGCTTCTCACATAGTAAATATTCAGTATGCAACCACTGGATTGATTTATAGTTGTTTCCTGTGCCCCACAGGGTCTAGAACCGTTCTGAGAGCATAGTAAACACTTAATAAATATTTCTTGATGGAATGATTAATGTATCTACCTACCGAGGTAAGGGAAGACACAGAGCAATTCCTAGCCCTGTATTGACTAAATGGCCATAGGTAAGTAATTGAACTCAGTGCCTTTGCCTCTGGTGGGAGTGCATGCAAGATCCTGTGGATGGACACACACACACACACACACACTCTCTCACACTCACACCAGTTCTTGGAAACGCAGGAACTGATTATCTACTTAGATGAAAACTGAAATGTTAAATGAGAACAATGTTAAGCTTAGTTTCATCATGCTCAACATAAGATAATTTCATATAACAGTACTTTGAAAACTACCACCCACACACAAGTTAGTACAAAGGAGTTGGGAGTGAGGATGGCTGGCTCCTTGTCTTAGAGCTGCCACTCACCTGTTAGACAACATTGGTGACATCTCTGAACTTCCCTGAAGCTTGGTTTCCTCTTCTGGAAAATCAAGCTTTGGATTATATCAGCATTTCCTATTTCCTGAAGTGCTTTTCAAAGAACTTTGGTTTCTTGAATATGAAAGATGTTAATAGATGTTCAAAACCAAGCCAGAAACAAACAAAAACTTTGGGAAACAAATGAGCATTGCTTGGGAAATTCTGGTCAAGTCAAGAAAACTCAAGACTTCTTAGAACCTTTAGTTTTTGTCTCCTGTGACTCACCAAGAGGATAGGAACAGGTTTCCCCCAAACCTTTTGGCTCTGAAAGCCATTTTCCCCACATAATGCTTACTAATGATCTGAGTAAGTATTGCAAACTGACCCTCAGTGGCGGTGGCCGGGTGTGTCCTGGTGTGGAGCCAGGACAACTGTTCTGCAGGTTGCCTTCAGGCACTGACTGACATGAAGAAACTCCCTTTGCCTGTGGTGCTTTTACTTTTGTTTCCCCGGCATCCAGTGATAGTCTTTCCTGTTGTTCATAAACTTACCTCTTCCAGGAAGTCTTCCCACCCTGCTTCATCCCATAGTGATGTCCCCTGGCTTTGAATCTATGAGGACAACAGTGTAAGAAGAGGAAGGACTTTGCTGTCAGGCAGGAGGGTTTGAATGCTAGCTCTACCAGTTGTGCGCGTCCCTGAGATTAGCTTCTCTGAGTCTCATTGTACTTATCTGAAAAATGTGGATAATACTCTGTGGACATTTTGGTTTGTCCTGAGCAGCATCCATTTGTCCTTCTAGTAAAAAATTGAATGAAATTTCCCTCGGGAGCTCATGCTAGCCACACTCACAACCCAGGGGTAGGTAGGTGTCCACACCCAAGGCAATCAGTCCATCACATTAAGCATGTGGCCACCACAATAAGCATGTGACCCAGTCAGGATCAATGGGTCATAAGTATAACTTTGGTGATGTTTCTAGAAAAGAGGATCTTGCTCGTACAACTGTGAAGGGAGAGCCTTTCTGAAAGCAGAATCAACAAAGTGGGATATAGATGCAATGGCTGGAATTTCAGCAGCCATCTTGGACCATAAGGTGACCTTGGGAAGGAAAACTATAGAAGATGCCTGGGTCCCTGACCCCATGGATCAACATTCCAGCTTTGGAGTATTTCTTTTCTTTTTGAAAGTGAGAAATAAATTTCTGTTACATTTAAGCCACCATTTTTTGTTTGTTTGTTTTTTGTTATTCACTACTGAACTTAATCCCAGCACATAGTTTGAATCAGATTTTTCTTTCTTTTCTTTTTTTTTTTTGCATGTTCATTTGTTTTTTAAACAGAGTACTATCTGACAGAATCCCTCACCTCCATGGTGGAGTTATATATTATGGACTAAATTGTGCCCTATGCCCCACAATTCATATGTTGAAGTCCTAACCCCCCAGTATGTGACTATACTTGGCGATAAAGTCTTTAAAGAGGTAACTAAGTTAAAATGAGGTCTTTAGGAGGCCTTAATCCAATAGGACTGGTGTCCTGATAAGAAGAGGAAATTTGACTACAGATATAAGCATGCACAGAGGAAGGACCATGTGAAAACAGAGGGAGGTGATGGCCACCAAAAAGCCAAGGAGAGAGGCCTCGGAATAAAACCAACTCAGCTGACGCCTTGATCTTGGACTTCTAGCCTCTAGAACTGTGAGGAAATAAATTTCTGTTGTTTAAGCCACCTGGTCCGTGGTACTTTATTATGGCAGCCCTAGCAAACAAATATAGATTAAATGAAATAATAATATATATAGGGCATCTAACAAAGTATTTGTACCCCAGAGAGCTTCAACAAACGTTCCATCCTTTTTTCCACATACTAACTCACACTGTCAGGAAACCCTCTAGGAGGCAATGTGCTCCACTTTCCTAAGTAGATCTTGAAGGCACCACAGCATCTGACTCAGGACTATTATTTACATTGGAACACTCAATAAATGCTTATTGATTAATTAGGACTCCCCAGGCCCCACTAAGCAGGCAGAGATGGATTAAGTTGTTTAATAAAGTCTGTCCTAATGCACCAAAATCCTCTGGCAGGCTTTTCCTTTAGAGGGAAAAAAGAAGGAGAAGGCAGATTTTACAGCTGGTTGAAATATATTGGAAGAAGGTGTTAGGGGAAATAGTTGTGAGATGAAATTGACAGAGTGATGGCCAGGCAGTTCTTTACTATTAGTTTCAAGCTACCAGTTACGTCTGTTTTAATCTGGAGGATGCTTTGATAATGAAGTGAGTGTGTGAATCTCAATAATGCAAAGTTGATGTTGCTAGTATTTGTGGCCATCGTTACTTCACTTTTGTCCAACAGGGAGCTTTTATTTTTTTTAGCTTTCTTCAGAGCTGTAATAGGATGGAAATATTCTTGCTCGCTGTTATTTTTGAGAACTATAAGTGATTGTTGGCCCTTCTGCCCCTTAAATCCATAGCAACAAACCTATTCCTTTTAAAACCTAATTTCAAAACGGTGGCTAGACCTAGAAATCTATCCTTTAAAGCTCATATGTGGCATGGCAGAGGTTATATCTTCACTCCTGTAATTTTCCTCTGGGGAACAACTAGACCTTCACTAACAAAGTATTGGTTAAATTTCACCCACTGGGAAAAAGAAAACTGACAAAAATGTGTCACATTGCCTGGGTTCAGGGCTGCAGATTATTTTTCCCCCAGTAGCTGGTAAAGATATGAAGACGTTACCTGATCCTTTGGCCGTCCCAGAGTAAAGGGGTGGATAACGTATTTATCTGGATAATTAAGCGAATGTGAAAAACAAAGGCGAAAACAAACAGAAAACATTTTATCTGAGCCCTCTGAAGCTTTTCTTGAGATAAGATGAAGGAGGAAAAGTGAGATGGAATTATTTAAATAATTGCCTCAGTTCTCTAGTTCACTTTGTGCAGGGGAATTGTCTCAACCCCAGAGATCCAGCCTTTCTTTGGGGTTGGCTCTTTTCGTACTATCATCAGAATAAGCTTTTTGAGAATATTGCCTATAAAACCATGCAGTTGTCTTCTGAGGGATGCCATGGAGAGTCCATTAGATGAATAAGTCCTTATAAATACATTATAGGAATAATCTTGCATCTTAGGGGCTACTGGCTGACTCGATACTTCTTAGTTTTTTAAAAAATATCCTTGCATCTGATTCTGCTGGAAGAAATATTCTTTTAAAAATATGTTGATTATTAAACATTCCATTAAATGTTCTACAGCTGAGTGATTTTCTTTTCTTACCAATTAGCATCAGATGGCATCAGATGTAAAGGTCCTATATCAAGAGAAATTTTTGGAAAAATTTTCCATTATTTCTACATTTCCACCTTGAGTAAGGTGAGGAGCATCTCACAGTTAAATGTTACTTTTTTTGGTCTATACGAAGAGAATCTACCTACGGATATTGGTGTATGTGTGCATGTGTGTATAGAAATAGAGAGGATTAGTTCAGTTTTGACTCAGAGATACCCCCTGCAAGGTCGTTAATTTAGTTTACCTGTGCTCAGCCAACCCTGATGGTCAGAGAGAGGTAAAGATTCCTGTCTTCTCTGCCTCGCACATCCAGGGTGTCCCTGGGGCTGACGTGTAGATCTACTGCTGTTGCCAACCCTCAGGCTCAGGGGCTGCCCAAGTGTCATCTTCAGTAAGAATTCTTCCCCTGCCCCAGCATCACCCAGCGGCTGAAAGTCAGATTGTCTATGGGGGTGGTGAAGGAATTAGCGTGGAGGCAGCAGTCACCGGTGGGTGATGGCGGTCTCTTCCAGGGGAGATGATGGACACCACTGTACTAAGCAGACAAGCATGTGTCATATAAATGGGCCAAAGATGGCCTCTGGATATTGGCCCCCAGGCTGTTTATTTCTTCACTGCAGACTGAGACCCATTAGCTCAAAAGCCCGCCTGTGCCAACCTCAAATTTCGGTACATCCAATTATTTAAAAAATAGCCCAAACAAGCATAATTTTAATCATTGAGGGCCTGACTGCTTTGCATCCCATGAGAAACTTCCCACCACATCTGCTGGCCATTGATAGATAGAGTCTATGGTTATAGGACCCCAAGCCTTGAGGGCTCTCTGAAGTCCCTGACATCCTGCTATATGTAGACATCACTGAGACATATAATCCCCCTCTCTGGTCCCCTCTCTCCCAGAAATTCCCTTATCCCCCTCCCCTTCTGAGTAGCAGCCTCCCGTGGACAGTCTCATGCTGTAAAGGAAGTCCCTTCTCACACAGCCCTGTCCAGCTGCCTCCTAGTGAAGCTTATGTGTTACTGTCTTTCATGATTATGTCTTTTTCCTTGATCAGCCTCATTCCTCAAACCCTCTACAGTATGTTACAATCAAGGCCCTGTAGCTCTTGGCTGTCAGTCATACTCTATCTCTGAACTGAAAGGCTGCCCACAGGAAGCATATGTTTGACTGCACTGTTTTATGTTTTCACCTTTTCTCGAATTGGAAGAATGTGCAGTCTTGCAAAGTCTGTCCATTCTGAAACACCCACGCAAACAAACTATTTCATCTACTAAGAGGCAGTCATCAACTAGGAACGTTTGTATTGCTGAAGTAGAATGGAAAGTATGCAGATGTTTATTTTATTATTGTTTTGTAAACGGAAGTTATAGTTGTCTTTTCGTATAATGAATGTAGTAATGAAATATAAAAAAATCAACTTTTTAATTTTTTTGTGACCGAACAGATAAAGGAAAGTGGGGTTTGTGGTGGAGAAAAACAAAAATTAGCATCTGATAGTTGCATGTCTTTTGCCAGTCTTCTCTCTATAACTAGATTACAGACTTTTTGAGAGCATGAATGAATGTCTCATTCCTTTGCCATTTGCGTCCTAGTACCATATTGGATCAATATTTGCTCTTAATGACTATTGCTAATGAGTGAAAAGACAGAGAAGAGGAAGAAGACTGGGAGAGAAGAGATAGAGGAAGTAAGAGGTCAAGGGCTTAGACAGGGAAAGAGGAAACTATAAAAGGAAGCTTAGCCATGTGATCTCAGGCCAGTCTTTGAGCTTCAAACGCCTAACCTGTAGAATGGGAATATGATGGTAGCTATGACTAGACACGGACAGTCCTGTGGAAGTGGAAGAACTTTCACTGCAGCAGAGGTACATTTGGGTATTTTCTCTTCTCCTCTGCCAAAAAACCATGAAGGGAGCCCTCACGAGAGCAGGTGGTACGTGGACACCTGGAACCACAAGTCTCAGAGAGTTAGGAGGAAGGTCCCGGGAGCCCACTTTAGGAGACAGAAGAGCAGACTCTTTGCTTGGGGGAGATCTTGTCTAGTTAGGTTCTTTCTATTTTTAGGGTTCAGAAGGCTAAGCCTAGACCTCCAGGCACGGGTCCTAGGGGAGGAAAGTGGCTCTGGGACTCTGCTCTCTGGGCCTAAGTATTATCAGGATGTGGCCACGTTAGTGAAGCAAAGCATTGAGGGCACCAACACGGATGCTCCCTCAGAGAAGCTGAGCCCTGAGGAACTGGGTGACACTCCCGGGAAGAGTTGTGCTCATCAGCACAGGAATCGTCATCTTGGAGGCATGCCCTCAGCCAGTTTGGAGTATCAAAGGGTGAGAGGAGTCACAAAAGAGAGGCTTCCCCCTAATAAGGCATGTGGGGAATAGAGGGATTGATTAGGCAAACAACAGACAATTGCACTTAATACGTGTGGAGCAGTTCTGATTGGTTATCTTATGGTTAAACATATTGCATGCCTCCCACAGATGATGAACTGAAGACGTATTCCAGGGCAAGACAACTATAAAAAGATTTAGGAAGATGCCAAGGTCATTGATTGGAAACATCCCTTGTTCTGAGTTACGTGGTATTGCTTGGGTTTTTCCCCTGGTGAAATTATATTATGTACAGACTATCACTTTCATACTGATTTCTACAGCATGTGGGCAAAACCAGAGGGTTTAAAAAGTCTTGATAGTTGCAAATCAGGGATGGAACCCCATGCAACTGGTTTCAAAAAGTCAGAAAAAAAAAAAAATGAGAACTTGAGAACTTCTCACAACTGTTTTAGATTTCAGTGCTCCTAGGATTAATAACTCACCTTTGGCTGTACATTGGAAGAGTGAGAAGTTTCTGGAAGGTTGTGGGGACTTTTCCAAGGTAATTATGTCACCTTGGCCTGAACAGGGTAAGGGAGGTACGTCTACCTCTGGAGACCTTCCTCCTCAGCAGTATTTAATCAGGTAACCCTTTATCCCAGGCACTGTCATATATCGTATCATTTTCTAAGTTCTTTCTCTTTAAAAAAAGAAGGAAAGAAAGAAAGAAAGAAGGAAAGAAAGAAAGAAAGAAGGAAAGAGAAAGAAAGAAAGAAAGGAGGAGAAAGAAAGAAAGGAAGGAAGGAAGGAAGAAAGAAAGAAAAAGAAAATCTCTTAATATTGGTATGAGAAATCTGGACAAACTATTTTTCAATTTTTTTAAACAAAGTCTCCCCCCCGGTTTTTTCAATTTTCTAATTAGAAAATTGAAAAAATTGGCACAAAGTAGAAAGATTAAAAAAGTCTCCCATAATTCTACCATTCTGAGACAATCAAGGTACATTTTGGCATACATACATACATACATACATGTATTTGCATGTAGAGCATATATATTTGTTAACTTGTTTACATAATTGAGATCATATGGAACTGAACATATGAATACTTTTTGCTTTTTGGCTTAATATTTGACATAAGCAGTTACCCATATTACCAAAAACTCTTTATAAACATTGAAAATAAGCGAACAACATTTTCTTTTGAATGCACCATAATCGACTTATCCAATCTCCCATTCTGAAGCATTTCAGTTGTTTCCATCCTCTTTGTTGTCATAAATAGTACTAAATTGAGCATCTCTGTGCGTGATTCTTTTTTTCCTGTTTTTAGGCTGGGTGGCTTGACTGATAGGAATATTTTTCAAGCTCTTCATACGCATTGCCAAAACATTTTTCAAAAAGATTACACCACTTACAATCCACCCAGCAGGGAGTTTCCTTTTCACTCTACCTCATCAGCACTGGGTAATCATATTTTTAAGAAAATGGCTAATTTTAGAGCTAAAAAGCTGCAGCTTATAACTTGAATTGTTGCCTATTTTTCCTTGTTGGTTTGCCATTCTATTTTTGCTTGTGACTTTTCCATGTACTTTTTCTATTTATCTGTTGATCTAGTCACCAATACGCTGCGCGCGCACACACACACACACACACATATAAAATTCATAATTTTTGCATGGTATTTACTGTAAATATTTTTTGTCCTATTTTAAATTCATAAATTGTAAATTTATTGTTTCCTTTTATTTTTTTCATTCCTTGTAGACATTTAGAGATTAAGGTTCACTTATATGTTCTCATAGTTTTGTTTTAATCATTTAACTTTTTAGTTTGTCTAGAATTTACCTTGAAATATTTCTGAGATAATGTCTTTAAATGAACCTTCTGCCCTAAATGGGGAGATTTTCACAGCTTTATTGACTGAACATATCTTCATTTCTCTACCAATTTGTGATGACTCTTTTATTAGGTAGTGAAAATTTACATATATGAGTGTTTGGCTCAAGGCTAAATATGTGTGTTGTTTTATTAATTGTTTTAAAACACAGTAGAGCTAGTACCCTCTCACTACATTCGTTTTTAAAAAATTGTTCTTGATTATTCTCAGATGTTCATCCTTAAAGATGAACTTTAGAATTATTTTGCCAAGGTAAAAAAAGCCTTACTGGAATTTGTTTGATATTACTGTGGAAATAGAAAGACCAACCACATGAGAACAAACAAAGGCTATTTATTCAGAGTTTTTTATAGCATGGAAATCAGCCATCATCACTTGCATTTTGGCAGACACTCAAAGGCAGAGAGAGGAGTATGAAAGCTTTATCGTGGGAAAAGGGAAAGGCTTCAGGTGTGCCCTGGTTGGAGGCTGTTGGCATGGAGAAGCTGGAGGTGGATGAGCTAGAAGTGGGGCATCCTGCATGATTGGTTAGGGGTTCATATTTAGCTTTTCCTGGTTGGTCCTAAGTTGTAAGTGGGGACAACGATTAGGGAAGCTGTCAGTTATAAATCAAGTCTTGGTCATTTGGGGCTGATTGTTACGAAGTTATTATTTAATTAACTTCTTGGATCATTATTGGAGATAACAGTCTGATTTCCTACAAGTCTGACTTATAGCAGGCTGGCTTCCTGGGCTGTTTTTGTAGCTAGGGGTGGGTTTCCTAGGCAGGTTTGCTGTAGGTTGTGAGTCAGAGTTCTGTTTTTACACAGGGTCTGGCCATTGTCCATTTGTATAGTCAGTCTCTTGTTATATTAAAACGATAAATTAACTCAAGAATTGGTAGCTTAATATTTATTCAGTATTTTCATCCAAGAAATACTTCAAGTTTTTCATATTTCAAGAGAATTTTGAATGTCTTTCTTATGGATCACTCATGTTGCTTTTAAAAGTTATTTCTAGATATTGTGTAGTTTTTGTGGCTTTTGTGATGGTCTATTTCATTGTTCTATATTTTTAATTACTGATAGGTGGTACAAAGGAAAGCTAATAACTTCTTAAAATATTTTTCTGATATTCAGATAATTTGCCAAACTCTTGAATTTTCTAGGCATGTAAGTTTCTCCTTTTATTTTTATTTTTTTCTCCTCCTTTTAAAAATACCAGTACTTCTTATTTTTGTTTCAGATTTTATGGCATCACAAAATTTCTAGACAATGTTAATTGTAGTAGTTATGGTGGGAATTCTTTTTTTTTTTAAAGCTCTTTATTGGAATATAATTGCTTTACACTGTTGTACCAATTTTTGAGGCCCACCAAAGTGAATCAGCTGTATTTGTACATGTATCCCCATATCCCCTCCCTCCCACCACTCCCCCCCACCCTCCCTATCCTGGCCCTCTAAGTCATCACCCATCATCGAGTTTATCTCCCTGTGTTATGCAGCAACTTCCCACTAGCTATCTATTTTACTTTTGGTAGTGTATATATGTCTATGCTACTCTCTCACGTCATCCCAGCTTCCGCTTTGCCCCCCCCCCCCCCCATGTCCTCAAGTCTGTTCTTTACATCTGCATCTTTATTCTTGTCCTATCACTGGGTTCACCAGTACCATTTTTTTAGATTCCATATATATGAATTAGCATGAGGTATTTGTTTTTCTCTTTTGGGCTTATTTTGCTCTGTATGACAGTCTCTAGGTCTATCTACCTCATTAAAAATAACTCCATTCCATTCCTTTTTATGGCTGAGTAATAGTCCATTGTATATATGTGCCTCATCTTCTTTATCCATTTATCTGCTGATGGGCATTTAGGTTGCTTCCATGTCCTGGCTATTGTAAATAGTGCTGCAATGAACATTGTGGTACATGTATATGTTTGGTTTATGGTTTTCTCTGGGTATATGCCCAGGAGTGGGATTACTGGATCATATGGTAGTTCTATTTGTAGTTTTTTAAGGAACCTCCATACTATTTTCCATAGTGGCTGTGCCAAAGGTGGAAATTTTTATTTCAGTAGCAATTTTAAATGCGAATGGCTTTAGGAACTATATTTTACTGTTTGTATTTTCATGGTGGATGTTTGAGGATATTCTTCATTATATTCAGGTTAAAGGAAACAGTAAAATATCCTTATTTTTTAGTTTAAAATATTTGGATTTAATGTTAAATTTTATTGAAAGTCTTTTCTGATAACATCATGTTTGAAAACAAATACATTGATATGAGCTACTGTATTACTAGGTTATTTTAGTTCTATCACTAGATTTTTAGTACTCATTTTACTAAACTAAAACCTGGCTTTGAAAAATTACTATTTTAACATTCAGTCGTACCTTAGCATTGTTATCGTCAGCACAGGAGGGCTATTGCCTGTGGTGTTGACCATGCTCAGGTTTGTTAGTCGCTGAGAAGGACTGATGAGACTCTGCATGTGTATAGTCACACTCATGCTATGATTTATCACAGTGGAAGAATACAGAGTAACATCAGCAAAGGGAAGAGTGTATGGGGTAAAGTCTGGGGAAAACCAGGCACAAGCTTTCAAGAGTTGTCTCCCAGGGGAGTCACATGGGATGCATTTAATTCCTCTAGCAACGAGTGTCACAATGCATGTGAAATGATGTCCAGTGGGGAAGCTCATTAGATTCAGTGTCTAGGGTTTTCACTGGAGACTGATCATGAAGGCAGCCTCTGCTAGGCAGGTACCAAAATTCCAGACTGCCAGAGGGAAAGCTGGTGTTCAGCATAAAACATATTATTTGCATAAACAGTTTAGGCGCAGTCAGCCACTCATATCAATCAGGAGGGTGCACACCTCCAGAATTCCAAGTTCCTGGATGCCAGCCAAGGACCAATCTTGTAAGCAGGCCTTTCTAAGAGCAGCCTTGGGCCTGCTATATTAACGTTTCTCTGCACACCTCTATTTGTGTGTATGTGTATGTGTGCATGTATCATTTTGTCAGAGTTTGGTATCACAGTTAAGATAACTTTATGAGATAAATTGGGCAATCCCCCCCCCCCACTTTTTTTTGTATAATGGAATGGCTTATAAAGTATGGGGTTTGCTGCTCTTTGAAGATTTATAAGAGCTTACCTCTAAAATTACAGGGCTCCAAATTTTTTATGGGGGATAATTAAAAATTAACTTACTTCTTCTTGAGTCAATTTGTTATCCTTCACCCATCCCTGCCCAGGCTAGAGCTGTCCATTTCACTGAGATTTGCTAATCTATTTACATACCTGGTGAATTTTTCACTTATAATTTAAAAATCTTTTCTGTATCTATTTCTCTATCATCTTTCATTACTAAATGCATTTATTTTTGATTTTACTTTCTGTTTTTATTGATTAGCTTATCCAGAGATTTGTTTGTTTTATTGAATTTTCAGAGAACCAGTTCTTGGTATCATCTATCAATTTTGCTTTTCTGTTTTTAAATTCATTTATATATTTATTTATCTTCATTATCTTCTTTCCTTGCTTGAGTTACTTTTTGTCATTTTTCCCCTACTTTCTTGAGCTGAAAAAACTTTATTATCTTACTTTCTTTTAAAATAGTACCGAATATTTGAGGCTACATATTAAAAAAAAGTACAGCTTTAGCCGTATCCTATAAATGTATATGTATATGTATATAATTATCTGCTGTTGTACTTTTTATTTCTACCTTGACATTATCATTATTTAGGAGAGACATTTTTCTTTTTAATTCACAAGGGTTTAGAAAGGTTTCTTTTGGGTTGTATTTATTTAAAATTTTGTTATTAACTTGTATTTTTATTATACTGTATTAAGAGAATTTGGCCTAAATAATTTCTGATTTTTAGAATGTATTAAGGAGTTTTCAGTAAAATGCTTAAAAAGAAGGTGTGTTCTCTGTAAGGTAGAGTATACATATATGCCAATTTAACCTTGCACATTCAAAAAATCTGTTTTTGGTTTTTGATTACTTGATCTGTCATAGATTGATAATGGTGTGATAAAGTCTTCCACTATAAGTGTGTGTCAAAGGCAGCATGATGTATTAAGAATTTGGAGTCAGGAAGACCTGTTCTCAAATCTCAGATCCATAACTCACTGGCAACGTGACTTTGAGTTTTCCAGAAGCAGAGCTGAGACGAAGATTTGAACACAAGTAGATTATTTGGGAGATGTTAGCAATACTGGTTAGGGAGTGAAGAAATGAATCAGAGAAGGAAGGACAGCAATAATTTAGGAAAAATAGGTTCCTATAGCACTTGCTATCGGTCTATCATCTATCCATCCATCCATCCATCCATCCATCCATCCATCCATCCATCTATATATCATCTATCTATTTCCTCTCTTTTAAACTGAGGTATTATATGTACATAATGAAAACCATAGGTCTTAAATGTACAGTTTGATGCATTTTTATAAATGTATACATCCATGTAACTCGCACCCCAGTTAAAACATAGAACATTTCTATCACCGCAGAAAATCACTTCCCAGTCAAACCCATTCTTCTCCATGGGCAATCATTGTTCTGACTACTGTCTCCATTGATTAACTTCTCCCATTCTACAACTTTATATAAATAAAATCATATATACATGGAAATGTGTAAAGGGTGTACTCTTGTGTCCAGCTTCTTTCACTCAGCATAATGTCAGTGAGATTCATCCATTATTTTGCATGTATCAATAGTTGCTTTTGATTTCTGAGTAGTATTCTTTTGTATGAATATGCTACAGTTTGCTTATCCATCATTCTGTGGATGGTCATTTGAGTCATTTCCTGGAGAATATGAATAGAGCTGCTGTGAACATTCTTGGACATATGTCTTTATTTGTCTTGAGGACATAGCTAGGGATGGCATTGCTGGGACATAGGGCAGATGTACGTTTCACCTTATAAGAAACTGCCAAATAGCTTTCCCAAATGGCTGTGCTACGTTCCACTCCCACCAGCAACCGGTGAAGGTTCTGGTTGCTCCACATTCTTGCTGACATTCGGTGGTGCTAGTGTTTTTAATTCCAGCTGTTTGAGTGGATGTGAAGTGATATCTCATTGTGGTTTGTCATTTGCATTTCTCTGAGGATTTATTAATGAAAGTGAGCACTGTTCATGTGCTAATTGGCCATTTTTACATCTTTCTTTGTAGAATGTTTATTCAAGACTCGGGTTGTATACCTTTTTATTATTAAGTGGTAGGAGTTCTTTACATACGCTTCATACAAAGTAGCTTTGGTATTACCAGCAATATTTGTTAAAATATATATTCCTGGGCTGCACCTCAGACCTCCCGTAAAGATTCTCGGT
Source organism: Hippopotamus amphibius kiboko (assembly GCF_030028045.1). Classification (NCBI taxonomy): domain Eukaryota; kingdom Metazoa; phylum Chordata; class Mammalia; order Artiodactyla; family Hippopotamidae; genus Hippopotamus; species Hippopotamus amphibius. The sequence continues at coordinate 87,263,893 of NC_080193.1, read as the reverse complement.
CAGGGTGGGCCCTGGGAATTGCCATTTTATGCCAGGGCTCCTGATGTTTCTGACGCACAGTCAGGTTTAGAAACTACTGTAGTAGAAGGAGCACTGGATTGGGCATTGAATGACCCAGGGATGACCCCAGTCCATTTGCTAACTCAGCTCCTCCCTCTGGGTCTGAGTTCCCTCTGGGTCTGAGTTCCTGTCTTTTTTTTTTTTTTTTAAATTTGTTTGTTTGTTTATTTTATTGGCTGTGTTGGATCTTTTTTGCTGTGCACGGGCTTTCTTTTTAGTTGTGGTGAGTGGGAGCTACTCTTTGTTGTGTGCGGGCTCCTCATTGCCGTGGCTTCTCTTGTTGTGGAGCACGGGCTCTAGGCGCGTGGGCTTCAGTAGTTGCAGCACATGGGCTCAATAGTTGTGGCTCATGGGCTCTAAAGCGCAGGCTGAAGAGTTGTGGCACACGGGCTTTGTTGCTCCGTGGCATGTGGGATCTTCCTGGAGCAGGGCTCAAACCCGTGTCCCCTGCACTGGCAGGCGGATTCTCAACCACTGCGCCATCTAGGAAGCCCTGAGTCCCTGTCTTTCTAATGAGGGAGTCTACCAGTTGGCAGCTGAAGTCCCCTCTGGGTTCGAGGTATCCGGTATTGTCAGCTGCACTAAGATCCTCCAGCTTGGCAAGCTGAAGACGGGTCAGCGTGTGTGGCACCAGCCAAGCCACACAGCATATTTGACAATCTAGCGGAGGCAGGAGAACTGAAAGCAGGAAGTGCAGCTCCAGCCTGGGAGCAGTCTCTGAAGGACCCGATGGAGCAGCCGCAGGCTGGTAGCTGTTGGGTAGCAGCTGGGTGGGTCTATGAGCTTCTTGCAGCTGTTTGTGATATGTCAAATGAATTTCTGTTTTTATGTGTTAATGTACTCTGAGCTATTTTACAGTGTGTTTGACATTTTACAGTCTAGTAAAGTGTGTACATGCCTAATTAAAACAGATGTGCATTTGATAAAATAATTACTGGATATACTGAAGAAAAATGGCTAATTATATATACAGCATACACACCTAAACATATGCTATAAATATGTACTTGAAAAGCACTGGAAAGTAGGTATAATTGGCTGGATTCTCTTTTTGTGCCCAGATTTAGAGTCATTCCTTAGACTCTCCTGGCTTTGGGATCCACTGACATCAGAATTTTCTCCCTAATTTTTTATCCTCCTCCCCCATCTTATCCTTCTTTTCTCTCCTGGAATGAAGATGGGGAGAAATTTTCTCTCCACTGAACAGAGGTGGAGTGAATTCAACCAAAACATAAAGGATAATTGTATTACTATGTGCTGGGCTCTGTGCTAGACTCAATTATCTCCTTTAATCGTCACACTAGGTCTCTGAGGCAGCTGCTTATTTTATTTTTCTTTTTATACCACTTTATTCCAACCTGAGCACCTCAGTAGAAAACTAAACACTGGTGAACTGTTTTCCTTACTAATTCTGAATTACTGTAAGTGTACAAGTTCTGCTAGCAGTTCAACACTTAAATAGATTAAATCATCTCTGACACATGGTAGATGTGATATAATGAAAATACCTAAAACAATTAGTGCAATATACTGAACTGATCAAAATAAAATGAACTTTGGAAAACACGGCTGTGAGATCATTACTAACATATCCAATACTTTCCCTTTTACATGTGGGGAAACTGAGGCTGACAGAGGTTAACAACTTGCCCAAGATCTCTAAGTGTGGAAAAGATTTAAACTGAGGTCTGAGCCCATTCTCTTGACCCACTGCCCTAGACTGCCTCTGTAAGAATGCCCTTCTGGCCAGCCAACTTCCGTGCTCCCAGATGAGGATGATCCCTGGCATAGGGAGCTCAGCTCAGACATCTCTGCTGCCACTTTATACATTTCAGAACATCCCAGACCAGACTTCTTCAACAGAAAGTCTGTACATCCTCTTCCTCCAGATGTGTGGGGTAGGGTTGATGTGCAAGTGAGTGGAACGTCTGCTCTGGATCCCCCAAGGACCCCGGGGGTGGCTGGTGCATGGGGGCCTGGTTCTGAGATGCTGTCTGCGGGGTGAATGTATGGGTATTAGGCTTTCAAAGGCAGACATGGATGCCCGTGCCCGCTGCAGGTGGTAGGGTAAAAAGCATTTTGGAGGTGATATAAATGTATGCAGAAAATGTTGAGAAGTTCTTTAGATACCAAATAAGTGTTTGTTTTCTCAAGGTTATGTCACTTGGACTTGGCCTTTCTGTAGACAATCCAGCTTGCTTGGAGCTTGGAGAACTGAAACACTTAGTCTTTCAGACCCTACTCATGGGAAGGCAGCTGCTATCTCTTTTTTGCTATTTTGGTGACATGGATTATCTTGGTTCTCTCTAATCACAGAAGACCTGCAGGGATCCTGGAAGTAGTTAATATAGTGATGATTCAGGATGTGCCTAGGTCACAACAGGAGTGCAGATGTCATCGTGTATAGAACGTATGGTTGAAGGAGTGGGCTCTTCTGTTCACTTGCTATGTGACCTCCAGCCAGTGGCTTAAACATGCTGCAGGGTCTTCATCTCTAACCTGGGAATAATCAAAGTATGTACCTCATAGGATTGTTGTGAGGTTTAAATGAACTAATCTGTGAAAGGCAGTCAGCACCATGCCTGGCAACAGTAAGCACACAACAAATATTACGTTATTATTATTATTATTATTGGTTTGGTAACTTATAGCTATTTATTTTGGGAGATAAAGGGAAGAAGATGTACTAAATCAGCTTTAGGCCACCAGATCCATCTTGGGTAAGCCACACCTACCCTTTCTTGCCCATGGTGTTTTCATCTGTAAAACAAACTGGCTGGATGAGAGGACCTTTGAGGTCACTCTGGCTCTTAGAATCTGAGACTCAGTGTTGCACATTCCCTGGCCTCCTTCTGCCTTCTCACTTCATTTCTAAGCTTGTGAGAACCATGAGTGCTTAGAAGGAGCCCAGGTGGAGGGAAGGACTCGTGTGTGGTCGTCAGTGAATGCTGGGGGGACCCGCCATGGAGCAGTGTTATCAGAAGTGTCGTTTCTGAGCTGTTTTCCTTTCTCTCCTTTAAGTCATTTCTACCTGATAGTTGTACTTGGCAGATAGGGAGCGTGGAGGTGGGAGAACCCAGAGATCTTTATCCCTGGGCTCCGTGGTGAGCAAAGTCTAGCTAAGCAGGAAGAGGCCTGACCTTTGTGAACCTCCAGGGTTCGGAGGGCTGTGCTGTACAGTCAGCGGGCTCATCAGCAAGTGTTTATTGGCAGCACCTTGATGTAAAAGCTGTCCCAAAGTGGCCAGGTCACAGCCCTGCTCTACTGATGCGAGGAGGAGGTGAGGAGGAGGGCAGCTGTTGGCATGTGTGGGCTGAAAAATTCCAAGGGGGCCCACCCTTGGAATGCCCCAGGCTGTGGCCCTTCTCGGGTTCTGCATCTGTGACTCTAGGGTGGCGTGAGCCTCAGTGCATGGATGGGGTAGAGGGGAGTTCTTCCCACCTGCCCCCATTGTATACCCACAGGTGGACTTATTGTTAAAGGGAATAACCTTGCTTTGGACCTATATAAAAAATGGTATTGGGAAATCGTTACTAATGACATGGTTTAAATAATTACCATGTATGGTGAATTTGGTAAAAAAGGCAAAAACCAGTACTTCCGCTTATTAAGATGGTGCTATGAGATGCAAGGATTCTGTTTTCAGGTTCCCTCACTCCCCCTGCTGCTCATCGTGTTGTGAATTTGCCTACAAGCAGACCAAGACTGTGAGTCACAACGGGATACACCCGCAGAAGTGGATTGGCTTATGTTTTTCTTCTTCCTCTGACTGCAGAGATTAAGGGAGTAAAGGTGGCTGAGGTCTTGGAACATATTGGGGATAGCAGTGAGGGCAACTATTGAGAGTTAAAAGATCTTGGGGCTGGACCTAGAGATGCATTATGGCAAAGGACTTCCATGAGAAAACAGAGAGAGCAGCTGTAATTGTGTTTATCACTCTTGCTGAATTTTGCAACTGATTAGATGACTTAGATTTCCACAAAAGGACTAATTGATGGATGTCAAGCAAAATGCCTTTTGGGGTGGGGAATCAGTCCTAGTTGGAGTAATTAACACCTAAGTGTGTGAAATACCATGATGTTCTCATTTGATACCCAATTTGTTTCTTGGCCAAATTTCAGGCATTTAAATTTATATTTGGATTTAATGTGGTATATCTTACATTGAAAAATATGGTTGTTAAAGAAATAAGTATTAAATATCTATGCAAATGGAATATTCTCCTTATCCTAAAGATGGAAACTAAAATCTAGTTTGTTGCAGATGTAATTGCCATCACTCATGGTTTACAAAGAGGATGGATCCATCCAGTGTCCCTGAAAGAAAGACTCTTTCATTTCATCCATGGTCATACTTACATACCCACAGAGTCAAAATGTAGGCTGGCCAACTAAATTCTTAATCTCAACCTGATACATGTCCAGATTAAGGTTACAGAAGAATGATGCAAATTAATGGATCTCAGCTGTAAATAGATTTTTGCCTCATGTCTTTTTTTCTTTTGCTCTTCTTTTCTGATGAAAAAAAGTAGATTATTATATAAATTACTTCCGAAGAGACTTTCAGCTTTTGAAAAGAAGATCCAATTTATTGAGCTTGATTCTCCAGCTTAAAGGCTGGGGAGCAGATGTCTGAGTATACAGTTGGAACAAAGATGGAAAATTGGGAGGAGATACTCTCAGGGTTTATGCCAGTTTCTAGTAGAGGATTTGGAAGGATTATAGAGATAAGTTTTCTATGGCTTTTTTTTTTTCCAGAACTGTTAGTGATGGAGAGGTTAATTGTGTAGACTGACTTTATTCTTTTCCTAAGTAAAGGGATGACATTTTTTGATGTCCTGAATGTGAGTAATTTACTGTACTTTAAGTAGATGGAAAGCTACATCTCATCTGAAAAAAAAAAAAAAAAAAAACCAAAAAAAAAAAAACCCACAAAACAAAACCTTGACAAATGATTAGGAGTTGAACACATTTTCTATCAAAACAATGTTCTTGCTCATAAAAAAATATATCCCTGGTGGGTGTTTTGAATCCTACCTAAAAATAATAAGATGAAGAGAAAATTGAATGCTGTAAGAGACTAACGACATGTGTGGCGTAGCTTAACATTTGGTTCTTTTTGAGAAGCAAATTGAATGTTCTGAAGCCTTCAGATCTCAGATGGCCATCTGATAGCTAGTGATATACCATGTGGGGGTGTCTGTTGCAGAAGGAACTGCTGTATCATTTCCAGATCTTTCCATTTGTGAGTTGAGTGTTTTTCCTTTTTTTTCCCCTCTCCCCTAAGGAAGGAAAGGCAGATAATTAATCTGGCTGTTAACTCTTCAACTTTAGTTTTGAAAGATATTTTCTGTGAAGTGTGGATCTTCTTAAAGCGTGTATCTTTTCTAGGTGTGGTCTTATCTTCAGACAGTTGTTCCAGAATCTGCCTAGCTCTGGATTTACAAGTGGCTATGTCCAGGGAGTAAACGTTTGATCCTTCTGATTCTATTATTAGGAATATACCACATGAAACCTAGATAATCAGAATTGATCTGTCAAGCACATGAAGAGGTGTTTGATGACATGAGTCACTAGAGAAATACAAATGAAAACTGCAAAGCGAGACCCCACTCTGCACCCACCAGAGCATCTAAAATTAAAAAGACTGATCGTACCGAGTATTGATGAGGATGTAGAATAGCTGGAATTCTCATATGCTGCTGGTGGGAATGCAGAATATTACAGCTTCTTTGGGAAAAAGGTTGGCAACTTATTATGAAGTCAAATATACACTTATACCACATGACCTAGCAACTCCACTCCTAAGAATTTACCTGAGAGAGCAAGAAAACACATGTCCATGCATGTACTTGTGCTTGCAGATCTGTAGCTACTTTACTCATACTCTTCAAAACTGAAAATAATCCAAATACCCATCAATTGTGGTACATCCATACAATGGAATACTACTCAAAAATAAAAATAAATGAACGTTTGATATGCGTGTTGACTGAAAAAAAATGCACAAGCTAAAAGTTGAGAGTTATGTTTTATTTGGAGGACAAATTGAGGACCTAAGCCTGGGACACAGCATCTCAGATAATTCTGAGAAACTGTTCCGAAGAGGCAAGGGAGGTGTGTGGCGGGGGAGCCAGGATATACAGGACTTTTTGCAACAGAAGACCAGGTAGACGGAACATCAAAAGATGACTGTTAATGAAAGAAAACAGATATCTCAAATTAAGGAATTTAGTGCTTTTCTGTGTGTGGGAAGATGCGAGAGTCTGGGCTCAGTGAAATCATTCCTTTGATATGCACCCAGCTATCTGGGGCCAGTATCCTGTGTTTTCTCATCCTGAGTTTCCTCAGGGTGCACTGTCAGGGGGTGGCAGCAGCAGCTGACTGCAGATGGGCTTGGCAGGGGGCAGCCCATTTGTCTCCATCCTGAGTTCCCTCAGGGCTCATCATCCCTAGGCTGTAATATGATGGCTTGACGGTAAACAAGCAAACAACATGCTTTGTTTACTGATACAGCAGGCAATATTTTAGTTCTCATATACAATAACATGAATACATCTCAAGTACATTATGATGAGGGAAAGATGCCAGACACAAAAGACTACCTACTGTGTGATTCAGCTTATATGAAATCCTAGAAAAGATAAAATAATAGTGATAGACAGTGGTTTCCTGGGACCAAGGAGTAGGGAGATGAAGTTGACAGCAAAGGAGCAGGAAAAAACTTTTTGGATGATGGCAGTTTTCTGAATCTTGATTGTAACAATGATTGTAAGTGTTTGTTAAACTCACCTAATTGTACTCTTAAAATTGGTGAAATTTGTTTTTTGTAAATTACAGCTCCATAAAGCTGATATAATAAAAAATGGCTCAGTGTGCCACTTTTGTTAGGTGCCGTGGAATGAAGGTTGGGTCCTTGTTAGAAAAGGAGAAACCTGTCATCTTATTGAGGGAAAAAAGGCTTCCCCTCATGTTCCATTAGAGAACAAAACCATCTCTTAAAACATAACTTTACACATTCATAAATTCACTTATCCAAAACATGTACTGAGACACTACTCAAGCCTACCTCTAACCAAACCAGGAAGTGATTGCTGAAGATATAACTGGTGTTCAAAAAATAATGAATTGAATTGAAAATGTGGATGTTTCATGAGAATAATACGCAAGTTTCTCCAAAATATGTAGATCCTTCTTGCATTCAGTGGCAATGTTGGGTTAAAACCAGTGGGTTTTGGGTGACTGTGATGATGAGAAAACACTGGCACTGACTGAACTCTTGATTCAAGTTCGAGTCTGGAGCCAGAGAAATGGAATTCTGCCCTGATTGCATTTCTCTTTGGGCTTCAAAGACGGTGTGCCCTCCCTGTAGGAGAGCCATTCTGTTTAGCAAGAGGATGAGTCGAGGTATTTGCACTCTGGGTATTCTTAGAACTTTATGGTTGGTTTTCAATGTGATTATATAATCTCCATGCAAATGCCATCTGCCATGTTTGGCACTTATGATAAAATATTTGAGATATTTTATTCATTTTGCTTGAAAAACAGATTTTGAGAAATCAGATCTCTCCCTTCCTGAGAATATGGCGCTGGAGAGCCTGCGTATGAGTTTCTTCCACGCATGACTCCGATTGCTATTTTTATCCATGGCTTGGGCTGTAAACTTGGTTTAAAATTTAAGTTTTTGTGTGCCATTTTGAAACCATAAATTTAAAAATCAACTTTAAGCTCTGCCTGCTTTTTGTTTTCTTTTTGGTATGCATTTTTACTGTTCTTTTCCAAGGCAGTTTGCACTTTTAGAATGATGCCATGAAGACTAACTTCCAGCTTTGGGTAATCAAAATCTCCAAAAGACAAGACACAAACCTATTATTATCTGGGTAAAGAAGAGCCTGGTTTTCTCTAACACAGTGGGTTCCTGATTCATAGGCACTCAATTTAAAAACAACCTGTATGTGTAAACTATCGATCCAGTCACTCCAACAGTTGCTGCCTACCCCTGCCTCCATCCTACATTCTTCCTTCCATTCCTGGATTCTTTGGAGGGAGAAAATCAATAAACAATAACAACAGAATTTGAATATTATGGAGAAGCCATGGATTCATAAGCAGAGGAAGAAATAAACAAGTTTAACGTGTTGGGGAATGGCATCCTGGAGAGCCACCAGGCCAGCCTGACCTCTCCGTATGGTGGGTTCTTTAAATAAAAACATTTCTTTTTTCCAAATTTTCCAGAAAATTTTATTTCACTTCCCCCCTACTTATTGTCATTTTACCAATAAGGACAATTATAAATTCTAATGACTAATTAGGGTTCTACTTAACACTTTCAAATGACTTTGGGAGAATTGGGAGGTTGTTAGCCAATCAGATATTAGTGTTACAAGTTCAGTTAGTTTGACTTTTACCTAATTCCTTCCCTTGGTCAAGGGGAGGTTTTTTTATTCTTAACTTTAACATATTGTCATGAACATTTCCAAATATACAGAAAAGTTGAAAGAACTGTGACTAGACATGTATCTATGTATGAGTTTCCTGTTGTTGCTATAACAAATGACAACAAATAGTGGCTTAAAAGAACACAAATGTATCGTAAGTGCTGGTGGTCTGAGGTCTGAAGTGAGTCCTATAAGACAAAAATCAAGGTGCTAGCAGGGGTGGGTTCCTTCTGGAAGTTCTACGGGAGGATCTATTCCTTGCTTTTTCCAGCTTCTAGAGGATGCACTTAGTTGGTTTGTGGCCACCTTGCTCTGACCTCTACCTCTGTGGTCACACCACTTTTTCTGCTTCCGGCCTTCCTGTCTTCCTCTTTAAGGACTCTGTGATTACATTGGGCCTACCTGGATAGTCCAGGCTAATCTTTCCATGTCAGGATTCTTAATCACATCTGCGAAGTTTCTTTTGCCACATAACGTAACATATTCACAAGTTCCTGGGAGCAGGATGTAGGCTCTTTTTGGGAAGGGGAGCATTAGTCAGCATGCCACAAACTACCACCTATATTCTAAAAGTGGCATTTTGCTTTATCATGCATCTATCCATCTATTCATTTTTTTAAAATGGTGATATTGCCTTCTTTTAAAAAAATTTTATTTATTTATGGCTGCATTGGGTCTTAGTTGCTGTGCACGGGCTTTCTCTAGCTGCGGTTAGCAGAGGCTACTCTTCTTTGCGGTGCACAGAGTCCTCATTGCCTTGGCTTCTCTTGCTGTGGAGCATAGGCTCTAGGCGCATGGGCTTCAGTAGTTGTGGCACGTGGGCTCAATAGTTGTGGTTCATGGGCTCTAAAGCACAGGCTCAATAGTTGTGGTGCACAGGCTTAGTTGCTCCGCAGCAATATGGGATCTTCCTGGAGCAGGGATTGAATCCATGTCCCCTGCGTTGGCAGGCAGATTCTTAACCACTGTGTTACTAGGGAAGTCCCCATCTGTTCATTTTTTAAACCATCCATCAGTTCATCTCTCTCTTTTTTTTTTTTCTTTTGGGTGCATTTCAAAATAAGTTGACATCAGTACACTTCCCGCTCTATACCTCAACATGGATGTCATTAACTAGAGTTCAATATTTGTTTATGCTACAACATATTATTTGTATATAGTAAGTTTATATATAGTGAAATTCACAAATCCTAAGCATGCCATCCATGAGTTTTGACAAATGCATACGCCTGTGTAATACAGACTCCTATTAAGATGTATAACATTACTGTTTCCCCAGAAAGTTCCCTCATTCCCTTCCTCAGTCAAACCTTTTCCAGTCCCAGTTTTTCCTTTATTTTCACTAGAGATAAATGTAGTCTCTTCTAGAATTTCACTCAGATAATGTATCTGAGGTTCATCCACGTTGCATGTATCAGTAGTTCTTTCCTTTTCTTGTCGGCTAGTATCGTATGTATCCATTGTCTGAATAGATCACGGGTTGCTCAGCCACTGTTCTGTTAATGTCCACCTGGGCTATTTCCAGCATTTGGCTGTTATGCATAAAGCTGCTGTGAACATTTTGTAGGATTGCCTCTGTGAAATTACGCTTTTATTTTAGTTTTTTGAATGGGTACGAACACCACCTTCTACTTCATTGGGAGTGTGTGTGGCTCTTCTAGGGGTTACAATAGATATCCTCAGCTTTTCACAGCCTATTTATCTGGAGTTAAAATAGTACTATTTTGCAAAAAACAGAAGAATCTTGCAGACTTTGGGTCCAGTTACCCATGCCCTCCTCTCTTTACGCCGCAGTTGTCACATGCATTTACATCTATGTGTTATAAACCCCACAGTAATAGTTTTCATATATCTGAAAAATATCTTTCTCTTCATCTTTGCAGGATATTTTTATTATATGGATTCTGAGTAAACATATTTCTCTTTCTGAACTTTAAAGAAGTTATTTTATTGTCTTTTGTCATCTTTTGTCAACCATTTTTTCTTCTGATTGGGAGTAACAGTGATTCATATTGTTGTTCCCCTGTAAGTCATGTGTTGTTTTCCCCTGGCTACACTCGAGATATTTTTATCTTTCGTTTCAGCAGTTTGACTGTAATGTACCTAGCACTGTTTTTATTGAGTTCATTGAGCTTCTTGAATTTATATCTTCCCCTAAATTTGTGAAATTGTGTTCATTATGGTTTTAAATATTTTTTTTTTCCTACCCTGTTTCTCCTTTCCTTCTGGAACTCCGATGACATGTATGTTAGACCTTTTGATATTGGCCTTTTATTTCAAAACACTTTCTTCCCCTCCGATTTTCATATTGGATTATTTCTATTGATTTATCTTTGAGTTCATGGACTCTTTATCCTGCTATCTGTAGTCTTTTGTTAAACCCATCTAGTGAATTTTTATATTTCATATGTTGTATTTTTCAGTATTAGAATAGTAGTTTCTGTTTCTCTACTGAAGTTACCTATTTGTTCCCTCATTATAAACTATTTTTTCCTTTCTATCTGTGAGCATAGTTATAGAAACTGCTTTAGCATCCTTGTCTACTAATTCTAGTATCTGAGACACCTTTGGGTCAGTCACTCCTGATTTTCATTTCTTTTGAGTGTAGGTTACATTTTCCTATATCATGACATGACTAGTAGTTTCAGGTTGTATTCTGGACAAATTTCATAGGTAATATGTTGTAGAGGCTCTGAATTCTGTTATGTTCCTCTGAAGAGTATTGATTTTTTGTGTTAGTAGCACTAGCTGGACTCAGACTCCAAACTCTCTCTCTCCCTTGAAGTTGGCAGGAGCTGAAATATCTGTAGTTCTTTTAGCCTTGGCTGGGTGCCCTGGAGCCTGCCCTGTGTACACGCAATTCACTGGTGAGCAGAGATGTGGGCAGAGCATGCAAAATTCGGGGCCCCTTCTTTGGTTCCCTCCTTTCCAGAATTTCCCCTGCCACTATCCAGTTGCTTTGGTCCCCAAAACTCTGTCTACTCATTCTTCAGGCAAATAGACTGCTGATTCTCTCTCCTAGTTTCAGCTGCCTGGTCCCACTTTAACTGGGTCCTGAGGCAGAAAGCTATCAGCACTCAGGGCTCTTCTAAGTGAGACTCCCCCACCATCCTTCCTTTTCTCACTGCTCTGGTTGCTCTCCAGAGCCTTGCGGTTTATTTTTATATTTTGTCAAGCATTTGTAGCTGTTAACTATGGGAGGGTTAGTCTGATAGGATCTTCTCCCCTGTTCCCAGTGGAGGTCTTATTTAAGCAGATACAGGTGAGTTTTTAACCCTTGCTGGGGAGGGGGTTAGGCCTGATTTTTATCTTGGGCAAGAATTGGGAATGTATTAATAGTTTAGAAAGTGACATAAAGGAATGTCAAACATAAATGTTTAATTTTTCAGAATTTTGTTTCAGGCCAAAATTTCTCTCTCCCCCTCCCCCTCCTCTTCCTCCCTCTGTCTTCTTCCCTTCTTCCCTTCCTCCTTTCCCTGTTTTAGTATCCCATGCCACCGCCCTCATCTCAGGACCCAAACTTGAGCAGAGCTAGTACCTATGCTTCTCTTCAAGGGCATTTAGGATTAAATAAATGCACGTAGGCTGTCTAGAGAACGTAAGCACAATCACCTGTGAAATTGTGAGTTTTGAACATTGAGGAGTAGCCTCTGAGGGAAGACTGCCCGTACTTTAAAATGCAACTTCTCCAACTCATAGCTGGAGTTGATTGTGTATTCCATCCCCTCCTTTTACCAGTTGCTCCTGAGAGTTTACCTCTGTTAGGCCCCGAGGCCATAACAGCTGTAGTTGGTTGCTAACTTGTAGGATAAATTACTTTTTACTTATCTTTTTGAAGGAACATTCTGTTCTGAAGTGTGCCTCTGTCTATTTTTCCATCTGTGGTACAACTAACTAGAGTGTTCTTAGCTCAGTTAGGTTTCCCTTGTGTTACTAACAGCACAGAACCATCAGTTGAGTTCGGGATGGTCCATACTGTTATTTTAGCCAAGCAGATCACCTCAGCCTCTCAGCAGACAGTCAGCCTATTTGCCACGATGATGGAGAGTTGATTATAGAAAGGCCATTTAGGTAGGATGGAGAGATGTGGTCTTAAATTCTGTTAGACTTAGTCTTTCCTCTTAGAGGAAGAAGTGAAGTTTGCAATTGGAAAATTGGAAAAACTTCTTTATCATTATTATTACTATGTCAGAGGGCAGAGTTTGGAAGCTCATGACTTCTATTCAGAACACTTATTTTCTTAAATCTTCTCGGACATACACACTCTTTGGGATACGCCTTGGAAACAGATTCAGTGTGCTGTGAAGAAACCAGCTCTGCGATTGCCACGCCTAACTCACAAAACAGCTACATTAAGAGCTTAGTGTTCACATTGCTAAAGGGTTATTTGTTTTACAAAAAGGTTCTCTGAAGTGTTCCCTAAAAATACCAAATTCCCTGAGTGCCTTTAAAATGAGAATCGCATTACAAAAATACTATTTAACAGAACATTTTGGGAACATACAAGGTGTGATTGTAAAAGATTATGGCTGATTTTAAGAAAAATTCCAGAACTTACCAATGATTCAGAGGAGTGAGTGGTGTTCCCTTCAAAGTCATCACCTGTAGGTCTTTACACTTAACTCATCTGGAATGGAGATGACAGTATCTTCCTCCTGGTATATTGCTGGGAGAATTAAATGAGATAACTAAGAAAAGTGCGTGGGTCCAATACATGCTCAAAAATAGTAGTTTCTGTCTTCGATTCCAAAGAGGTTATAATTACTCAAATATTTATCACTAAACTTTAGCGTGAGTTCTGTTCTCTAAGCCTCAGTGAGGGTTTATCTTTGGTCTGTGGGGGTGAATTTGGAGTTAATCGTGGAGTAAGATGGCTGACAGTGTGTGCGTGCTCGCGCTGTGGTTTCTTTACTCATATTTATGAGCTCCTTAAATTACTAACCTCACAGAACTCATATATATGTGTATGTATATGTATGTATATATGTATACACATATAACATCGATAACATGAGGTTAATATATGCGCTATATATGTACTGAATTTGTCAGGGTGGAGGGACGAAGATAAACAGGTGCCCTGTTTCTGTAGCAGGGGATGTAAACTCAAATGCCTACGGCAGTGGTTCTTAATCTTTGCTAGATATTTAATCACCCAGCAAACTTTAAAATATCCTGATATTCAGCCTTAGCCCACACCAATTCAGTCAGAACCTACAGGAAGAGCTATCAGCAGGTTTTAAGCCCCCTCCCGCCTAACCAGGTGATGTTGATGTGTGGCCAAGCCTGAGAAGCACACCTCTGGGCTGGTGGACCTCAGTTCTGGGTGTACATTAGAGTCACCCAGGAGCTCTTAAAAATAACCAATGCCTGGGCTGTACCCCTCAGGGATTCTGGCTCAGTTATCTGCAGTGGAGCCTGGGTGTGGGATATTTTTTGAGAGCTCTGCCCGTTGGTTCCAAAGTGCAGCCCAACCTGGGAACCAGCGGCCTCCGGAGGCCGGCTGGTAAGGTAGGTGTGTGGAGTGGGGGAGGAGGTGGCCACACAGAGCCGGAGAGTGTCTGTCCTGTCGGAAGTCAGCAGCTGCTCTGTGGATCCCTGTGGGAATGTGGGCCCAGTGTTACCAGATTTTCTGTTTTCCAAAAGATACAGGAAGTCAAGATATTTATGTGGACACTTCTATTTTTCTTTTTTTTTTATTGTGGTAAAATATACATAACAAAATTTATCATTGTAACCACTTTTCAGTATATGGTTTGATGGCGTTAAGTACTTTCACATTGCTGTGCAACCAGCACTACCATCTGGCCATCCAGAACGTTTCCATCTTCCCCAGTGGAAACTCTGCACCCATTAAACAATAACTCTCTATTTCCCTCTCCCCCCGGCCCTGGTAACCACCGTTCTACTTTCTGTCTCTGAATCTGACTACTCTAGGAACCTCATGTAAGTGGAATCATATAATATTTGTCCTCTTCTGATTGGCTTATTTCACTTAGTATAATGTCTGCAAGTTTTATCCATGCTGTAGCATGTGTCAGAATTTCCTTCCTTTTTGAGGCTGAATAGTATACCATTGAATGTATACAGCACATCTTGTTTATCCATTCATCTGTTGAAGGACACTTGGGTTGCCTCTACCTTTTGGCTACTGTGATTAAAGGTCCTATGAAGATGGGTGTACAACTATCTCTTGGGCCTGTTTTCAGTTCTTTTGGGTGTCGTTTAGGGGAAATGCACCACTACTTTCCTTTATTCTCACGCTGTAACCTTACACACAGCATTTCCCTTCACTTCTGATGTCTGTTGTGTGGGTTTTTTTATGCCTATAACCAAGTAATTCTCTATGACACCAGCCGGAGTCCTACGATTCAATTCATTCTGACACTAACTGGAGTTAGTGCAGACCCCACAGGTGAGGGGCTCAGTCCCGTAAGGCTGTCCCTCCCACCTCAGACACAGTCACAAATCCCACCTGTCCACTGTACTTTTGATCGACCAGGTATAAATCAGAGGTTCGTAGGAACCCCACCTTGGGTTTGATTATTTGCTTAAACAGCTCACAGAACTCAGGGAAACACTCACTTACATTGACTGGTTTTTTATATGGAAAAGGGTACAGATGAACAGGCAGATGAAGAGGCACATGGGGCGAGGTCCAGAAGGGTCCCTGGCATGGGAGCTTCTGTCTCCTGGAGTTGGAGGCACTACCCTCCTGGCACGTGGATATGTTCACCAACCCAGAAGCCCTCAAAACCCCATACTTTTGAGATTTTTGGGAGCTTTCTCATGTAGTCCTGAACAATCGTTAACTCAGTCCTTCCCAGAGGATAGGGGGTAAGGTGGAACGTTCACAGTTTCTAATCATGGCTTCATCTTTCTGGTGACCAGCCCCTGTCCTGAAGCTATGGAGAAGCCCACCAAGAGTCGCCTAATTAGTATAGAAGACACTGCTATCACTCAGGAAATTCTAAGGGATTTAGGAGCTCCGTGTCGGGAACTGGGACCAAACCCCAAATATTGGAACAAAAAAATATGCCTAGTGCTCTTATCACCTAGGAAATTACAGGCATTTTAGGAGTTCTGTGCCAGGAGCCAGGGGCAGACACCAATATATGTATTTTCTATCTCCCAGGTATATGCTCAGAAGTGGAATTGCTGGGCCATATGGTAATTCTGTGTTTAGGAACTGCCATCCTGAACCTCCTAATTTGAAAATGTTTGCAACCAATTCCTATTTAAAACAACAACAATAGAAACAACAAACATAGAACATCTGCTGGATTGGCATCTTGTGGGCTCAAGATCTGCTGTAATGCCGTCACTTTTCTTGCACGATTCATGAGGCCACAAGTCACTTCTCTCTGGGGTTCAGTCTCCTCATCTCCAAAATGAGGACATTGGGCTGAATCATCCCTGGTTCTGTTTTGTGTGAACAGTCTGTGAAGTCGGGAGTCAGTATGATTCCAATTTGACTGTGGTTCTTTTTCTTGCTTGTAGATCTTGAACCTCAAGACCAGCGTTCTGCATTCTGGTGCTCAGATCACAAAAGCCCACATGATCCAGCGGTCTAGATAAGATAAGGGGGGGATCAGAGCAGACCCTTGTTTGGGTCCAATCCGACCCAAGTAGAGTCTAAATCAGCCAAGATAAAACCTGTGTGCTAGCCACAAAGCGGTCAATTTGCCCTTTTAAGGAAGGAATAATCTATTTTCCAGTCCCAGCAAATTTCAACCACATTTGAACAGAAAAGATCACATTTCCAAGCTGTAGGTAAAAGACTCCTGTGGTAGTAACATGAGTCTTTGTGTGTTTGTGATAATCTCTTAGCAGGAGCTCCTTGTTGGCTTTTTAGAGGAAGATGTAGGTCCAGGCTTTTGAAAGTGTGTTTACTTATTTTTATGAGCCTCTTAACTGACTAATCTCACAGGACTAAGGCACAGAGCAGACAGCCGCTCCCAGAATCCTTTGGGTCCTGCCAACTCATGGACAATGTTCGGCTCTCCCTCTTTGTTTATGTCCCTAAAAGACTTCAGCTTGTGCCTTCATCCTATTTAAACAGGTACACAGGGCCTCCAAGACTCGCTTTTTTCTCTCCCTTCCTTCTTTTCACTTGAACCTGATTTTTTCATAAAATTCTCACTGAAAGGAAACAGATTTTCAAAAAAATGCATCAACAATTTATTAGTCATGTCAGGATCTTATGCTTTCAGGGTTCATGCTGGCAAAGGCATTGGTTTCTGTTGATCAGAGGGAGGCGATTCACGGGGGCTGAAAGCGTGGGATGTGGGACCAGTCTGGTCTAGGTCCACCGGCCAGCTCTGCTATTTCCTTGCTCTCTGACTTTGGACAAATGGGGCCTTTGGTTTGGCATTTCCAAAATGGGGACTATTTATCTTCTAGGGTTGTAATGCAGACTAAGTTAACAATGTACGCATAGTACTAGGCTAGGGGACATGACACAGGACGGGTCCTCAGTCAGTGGAAGCCATTATTAGTCATCTTTAACTCCTTTCAGGGCATGGAGAAGGAAGCACAGGGGACTGGGAACTGGGAGACTTGAATTGATTCTGTTACTAATTAACTGTGACGTCTTGGGCAAGTGACAAAGTCCCTGGGTGTCAGATTCTACATCATTTACTTAATAAACGTGTATTTGTTGCCGACGAATTGGCAGGTTCCGTCATAGGAGGTGAGAATAGAAAGGTGAATGGGACATGCCCAGCTCTTAGGAGCTCACCAGCTAGTTGAAGAGGACAGATACCCCAAGGTTGTGGGATATGAGGTAGAAGGGTTCCTTGAACCTGCAGGTGGGAGCATCTGGGGACCAGCAGCGTGAAGGTACGTTAAGATTTGCCTCGAGTTACGACAATTTTAGGTAGAGGCAGTTATGGGGCTCTGATGTGCTTTTTGGAGTGTGGTTACCTTTTTCTAATTGACATCACCTTCTGTGTGTAGGCAGTGCTCTTCTAACCCCTATAGCGAGGCACAGGCGCCCCCACTCCCTGAGCATCAAGGTAGAAAATACAGTTTTGTACAAACTGCTATACATAAGCTTCTCGTTGGCTGGCACTGATAGGAACACCAGAGTCAGCCCCCAATGCTTTGTTATTCGCTTTGCAGCAGTTTTGCCACCAAGAGTGACTGGCAGGGTGTCTGTGTTTCATTTCTACTCCTAGTTGAAAGAAAATCATTCTTTGTTAATCGTTGTATTTTAATTGTGAAACACCATGTTCAAGGAAGAGTTTCAAGGCAGAAATGGCCTTGAGGTCTCGTTCTCTTGTTTTTTAATTTGGAACGAAGGAAATTCTCTCACCCGAATTCCCTGATAGCCTGCAGGCATTGGCATTCTAAACAGCCTGCACACAAGAAAACAGATCATATTTAAAAAGGGTCTTCCTTCTTTCACTCCATTTACCTCTATACCATTCAAGGGAATGTGCAGAAAAAAGGGACTCTTCAATTTTTTAAAAATGCCTTAACAAAAACCATCAAAACATTAGTCTTTGCCATTTCCCACTGCCTGGGGAATTGGCACGTGTCTTCAATGCTAAAAGAATGTTCTCTTTGTATTGCTTTGCATTGCAAATGAGCTTCATTCTTGGAAGACCTAGCAGGGCAGGGTGGCACCTTCATCATTTGGTTTCCTGCTACCCAAAGGGATATGGCATTCATGGAGTCCAGAATGGCGGCTTGATAGGATGCTTGGGGCTAGAAGGTGATAGCGCTGGTCTGTCCCGCCACCCCTCAAAACCACTCTGCTCACCACATTTACAGGAAGCAAGGATCCAGGACTAGTGTAGGGACAGGGACTGCTCCCTCTAGGTGTAAACAGAGAAACAAAAAAGCTGGCAAGTTTCCACCAGAGAGAGAGAGAGAGAGGGACAAAACAATTCAAAATCATCTATAGCAATTGAAATACCCAAGAAATATATGTGTCTTGCATCATTTTAAAGTTATTTATTTGCTAAATGCCACTCCACTGAGCCTCTTCTGACCTCCTGCTGCTGCTCCCCCACTCTCTTGGAAGAACTTTCATGTTCTAAGTCCCAGAATACTGGCTCTTCCTTTGTTGGTCTGACCTCCACCTTGAAAAGAGTGGCCGGCCCTAGGGTCCTTGTGGGGAGCTGGGCTGGGGAACAGGATGCCCTGCGGTTGGGTTAGTGAACCTGATGGACAGCCTCCAGCCTTTCACTGTCTTTGTACACATCTCCAGGTCTTACTTTCTCATTACTCCCTTTACATTGTTTTCCCCCTTTAGAGTCCTAGCAACTGTCATGTCTACATATCAACCTCAGAAAAACATAGAAAAGGCATCACTCTTGGAGGCAGTGCTCCAGCTCCCCCGCGTCCTCCCAGCCCTGCTTCCTCTGACTTATGTTACAGTCATTAGTTGCTTGTCCAATTCCCCACCCTCTGGCTCAGCTGCCTCTCAGCATGCCCCCAACCCCACCCCTCCCCACGAGGTGTTCTGTGGTCTTGTCTGTCTCCCCCATTAGACTGTAAGCATCTTGAGCAAAGTGGCCGTGCCTTTCAGCTACATGGTCTTGGCACCCGCGGATACAGTGAAGTGTACCTAGTAGGCATTCAGTAAGCGCTTGCTGCACGGGGTTGCACATATGGTTCACATTTTCCAGGAATGTCTGTTTGTTCTGATTATCTGCCAGCCAAGTGTACTCTTGGGTAGAGAAAGGGAAATGGACTAAAAGATGTGGTTCAAGGAGTAGTCAATAGCCTGCTCATAATTACTAGTGGGAATGGAATAAGCATAAACTTTCTTGCATAACTAATCAATATCTTAATATATCTCCATTAGTGAGGGTGTATTTTATGTTATTGATATTAAATATCTACCTATTGTGTCAGAAAGGTTTCAGGGTAATTGTTATTGATGGTTAAAATCTTGCTGGCTGCTGAACGTAGACTTTTTTAAAATGAATGATGATTGGCTGAGATTTATTTTTCCTGTATTGCTATAAGCCAGATTCTCCATTAAGCTATAAAATATTATGATACACTTGAAGCAATGTAATGTGATCCAAACACACAGTTATAACTCATTTCATTATTAGTCACATGTGCCCAGACATTAGCATAACAGTTAACTAGTCCTGGGATAAGTGTGGTGCTTAGGAATATTTTTTAACAACCCAATTGCATTAGTGCCAGTTATAGTTTAATTATCCGATGCTTATAATCGCACACTTAATGATAATTGGGCAGTGGAATGACTTGCTGACATGGAATTTTGAGGCAGAATCTCTGTTTTGGTTCTAAATTCAAAAATCCAATCTAGGGAGCAGTGTGATATCGGCCATTATTTGGTAGATTTCAGTTTGTTAGATGAGGCTCCAGGCGCCGTGGTTGGTAGTACCTGAGTTGTAGCCATTTGGAGATGGATTTCTCAGCAGTCCAAATATTCTGCACTGTTCTCATATTTCCCTAAACTACCTCAGAGGTATGAAACCACAGCACCCAGGCTGCCACATGTTGTTCAGAAATCCTTTTGCTTTAGGCACTTACCACTTCTTCCATGGAATGCTGCTGTGGTAAATCACATGAATGGCCCCAATTCTTCACCCTCCCAATGGCCACATCCTTTACAATGTGACTTGGCAGTTCCTGCCACTACAGAGGAGTGATGTTTCCCTGTCCTTGACTTTGGGTGTGGCCATGTGACTTGCTTTGGTCACTGAGATGTTAGAAGGTCACGTAACTTGCCCTCCACTTCTCTGACCTTCCACATCTTGAGTTCTAGCTGTGCTAAATTCTCTGACTTTCCAGAATGCATCATGTACTCTTGCATTAAATAGTCCCTAGTTCTAAAATAATTCTCTCTTGAATATACACCCCACCATAGCCCTGGGGCTCCTTCTATTTCTGGGCAAGACTGACTCATTCTTCAGTGAACAGTCAAGAATCATCTTCTTCAGGAAGTTCCCTGCACCCCCACCTCCCATGTCCCCCACCGTCCTTCAGGGCAGCCCTCAGTTGCTGCACTTGTTGCCTGATCTTCTAATTGCTGTCTTCTTTTCCCTGTGCATTCCTGGAGGACAGGGACATACTCGTCTATGTATTCCTGGTGCCCGGCACACTTCCTATCTTGTAAGAGGCAAGCCAGCCAGTTTCATCCTTTTTCCCTTTGGTTGTCACTTGCCTCATTCCAAAACAGGATTTGAGTCATGCCAAGGACATTGAGAACAGAGGATAAAGATTTAGTGGATGAAGAAATTGAGAGGGAAAGGAAATAAGGGACAGAACAGATGACGAAACCAAGGTTTAGGTTGGAGTCCTCAAAGGCCGGGAGGTCCTATATAGTTGTTATATTTCACCCTTTAAGTTGTTATATTGAACTCAAAGCCTCCAAGTAGCCAAAGCAAATAGGAAGATAGGAATGTTTTAGATATTTCATAAAAGAAAATGTACGAATGGCTGATAAGTACACTGAAAGATGCTCAATGTCATTAGTCATCAGAGAAATGCAAATCCAAACCACAATAAGATATTACATCCTACCCACTAGATGGATTTATGTTTTTAATTGAAGCATAGTTGATTTACACTGTTGTATTGATTTCTGATATATAGCTAAGTGATATACATACACACACACACATATATGTGAAATTTTCATATTCTTTCCCATTATAGTTTATTATAAGATATTGAATATAGTTTCCTGTGCTATATAGTAGGATCTTGTTGTTTATTTTGTATATAGTAGTTTGTATCTGCTAATCCCAAACTCCTACTTTATCCCTGCACCCCTCCCCCTGCCCTGCATTAGATTGATTTAAACTAAAAGACTGACAATATCAAGCACTAGTGAGGAT
Organism: Hippopotamus amphibius kiboko; assembly: GCF_030028045.1. NCBI lineage: Eukaryota > Metazoa > Chordata > Mammalia > Artiodactyla > Hippopotamidae > Hippopotamus > Hippopotamus amphibius. The sequence goes on along the minus strand of NC_080193.1, from coordinate 87,242,563 downwards.
GTAAGAAAACTGGAACTCTAATATATTGCCGTCAAAAATTCTGGCAGTTTCTTGTGAAGTTAAGCATTCACTACCTTATGACCTAGCAATCCCACTAAACATTTGAGAGATTTGTATCTGACTTTTACGTAAAAGACTTGTGCATGAATGGTAGCAGCAACCTTTTTCATAATGGCTAAGAGCTGGAAACAACTTAATTGTCAGTGGGTGAATGGATAAAAAAATTGTGGTATATTCACACAGTGAAATACTACTCAGTAATAAAAGTGAACAAATTGCTGACGCCTGCCACAACTTGGATATGTTTCAGGAACATTATATTGAGAGATAGAGGACAAAAAGGATATATGTCTCTCTCTCTCTCCTTTGGGACATGTGTGTGTGTATATATATATATGGACATCATATATAATATATACTCATATATAATTGTATATATATAAAGGATATTACATATATAAAATATGATTTCATTTATATGAGGTCTAGAACAGGTGAATTTAATCTATATGATAGAAATCAGACCAGTGGGTCCCTGAAATGAGTATAGAGTGTGAAGAATTTACTTTCGTAAAGGGGCATGAGAGAATTTTCTGGTGTGATGGTAATATTCTAAGCCAGAGATTGGCACACTCTTAGCACCCTTCTGCTAAGAGTCAGCTAGTAAATATTGTAGGCTTTTCCCATCATATGGTCTGGGTTACAACTACTCAGCTTGGCCATTGCAGCACAAAAGCAGCCATAGATAATATGTAAATGAATGGGCATGGCTGTGTTCCAATAAAATTTTTTTTGTGGACATTGAAATCTGAATTTCATATGTATTTTGGATGTCAAGAAATATTATTCTTAAAAAACTTTTTCTTCAACCATGTGAAAGTATAAAAACCATCGCTAGCTTGCTAGCTATGCAGAAACAGGCATCGGGCCAGATTGGGCCCACTGGTCATAGTTTTCCAACTCTGGTTCTAAATCCCAGCTGGAGTGGTGGTTACATGGGTATATCCATCTGTAAAACTCATCAAACTACCCTTTAAATCTTTGCATTTATTTCATACTTAATTTTCAGTATAGTGTAAATTATATTTAAGAAAAGCTTCACAGTTTCCATAAGATAAAAAGATATCTCTCTCAATCAATTGAAACTCAGATTTTTAGGATAGAAATATCTTCTCTGGGTTCTAAATAAGGTGACAGGTAGGTGGTCACTGGGTGGCCGCTGGTGGGCTGGCTCTTGCCAGCAGATAGGTTTTGCTTGGCCTACAGAGTGTTAAAAGCATGTACTTGACTTAGACTAGCCCTTGCCAGGCAACACTCTCCAGTTCCACAGACCCCACGATTCCCTGAGGTCTTCACTGGGCCCTCTGCCTTCCTTTACTTTCAGCTTCTTACTACTCTTACATTTAAGTTGTTTCCCCATAAGCAGTATATATTTGGATCTCTTACTCATTTTTATTCCTTTGTATTGCTATGTGTATTTCAGCATCTTTAAATCATTTGTAGAATAAAACGTGAGGATAGGAATCTGTTTTGCTCACCTGTTTCCCCAGAGCCTGGCATAGCGTCTGCATAGTAGGAGCTGAGTGAATCCTTTTGGGTGATGAGTTAAGTTCGATGGATAAATAAGTGTCCTTCAGAAGGTCCACCTGATGCTCATCCGTTCAAGGAAGATTTGATAAGAATTGAGAAGCAATGAGTCTGAGATTCTATTTTCTGGCAGGAAATCAGCGTGATAAAATAAACGGTTGTACTCTTCCTAAGTGTGGATGATGGAAAGCATAGACACGTGCGGTTCCCATGTGACTGCTTAAGTTTAAATGAACTCAAAACAAAATTAAAAAATTGAATTCTTCCATTTCACCAGCCACATTTCAAGTGCTCACCACCACATGTGGCTCCTCTGTGAGATGGCACAGACAGAGAGGATGTCCATCGTCACAGAAACTTCTATTGGACAGTAGTTGTCCAAGTGTCTAGACATGTGTCTATGTGTCCATGACCTAGACACATGCCATTTGTCTGAAAAACTACAGAGAACAACAATAACAAAAAGAGTACACAAATAATTTCTATAGCTTCAATGCCAGATATCAGTATATGATAAGGATTGGAAAACTACGGCCCCAAATCCAGCCTGTTTCTGTAAATAAAGTTTTATTAGGACACAGCCATGATCATTTGTTTACATATTATCTGGCTGCTTTTGCAATGCAGTATCAGAATTGAGTTGTGACAGAGACAATATAACCTGCAAAGCTAAACATATTTAATAGTTGGCCCTTTACAGAAGAAAATTGCTGGCTTCTGATATATAGCATGAGATTGATTTATATTATGGTGTTTATATTTGTTTTAAGTGTCTTTTGGCATAAACTCTATCTGCATAGTGAAAAGCAAGTGGAAGAAAATAAAATTCTCATTTTCAGCCCAAAGATATTCACTGTTAACCTGATGGGGTATAACCTTCTGGTCTATTTTTTTATGCTTATATTTTTTAATGCTGTAAAATACATAGTGCATAAAATGTTATATTTTTTAAATTGGGATTACAGGGCACAAACTTTTTGAAACTTCTCCTCTACTTCTAGTACTCTGCATTTTCTTTCTCAAGACAATATAGTCTATGATGTGATTTTTTTTAATGGCTATATTTTATTCTCTTTATGGTTCTATATATTTATTTAGATAAATAATTTATTTAATCAATATCCTATGGATAGGTATTTGGAATGCTTACAGTAATTTCTGAATGCTAAGTTTTCATTGTTTCATCTTTTCCAGGTATGTATTCTCTTCTCACATTCTGTAAGTGAGTAATTTTAAGTTCTTAAAAAACATTCTTTAAACTGTATCTCTTTAATTGTAAAAATCCAGCCAAACCAATATCTTTGAATCACTCCTAAATAAGAGTCGAGATTTAGCATAGTTTTACTTTCTCCTCCCACTCTTCTCCAAATTTGCTTATGTTGTCTGGGTTTTAAATCCCAATAACTGCAATCCGGTGTTTTTACATTATGTAGTTTTGCATTTAAGAATAAATTTTGACATTCATATTTGGCTTATAACAGATTTACAGTTATTTAGATTTATCTCTTTGGTTAACTTATTTCAGTGTGCATCTGTTCTTTTGTATCTTGGCTTCTTCATTCTTAAAACCTTAATTTTGTTTAATCACTTGATTGAATTACATGAAGTAACTTTCTTTAGAGGAAAGATAGGTGAGTAATATATATATGTATATAGATTCTTTGTGTATGAGAATAATTTTATGTTGTACTTACACAAAAAAGGCAAATGGGCTTTTCCCTTTAGAACTTTATAGATCCGATTGAATTATTTTTGTCAATTAGAGTTACAGAAGGGAAGTCTGAGGTGACTCAATTATTTTTTCTTTCATAGGCAACCTATTGTTTCTATTTGAATGTTTAAAGGATGTTTTCTTCATTCATATACTTTTTAAAAATTGCAAAAATTAATCTAAGTGAAAGATCCTTTTTCATTGATTTTTTTTCCCTAGTTCATGATGAATCTTTTCAAGTGGAGTATAGCATATCTATATTTCTTCAGCTTAAGGTCATTTCCTTTATTTTTTATTATTGCTTTTGTGTTACTTATTCTAGTATTTTCCTCAGAAACACTACCCCTATTTTCGCTACCCCCATTTTTTACTTTACATTCTTTATTTTTCCTCTCCCATTTTTTTCTTTTAGGTTAACTCTCATTGTTTTCCCCTCTGTTCCACTGCATTCTGACAAAGCATCTTAAGTTAATTCTGCTCTTCACCGACTTGACTTTAAGTTTTATTCTTTCTGCTCTTTGTCACTATCACTGTGAATGAATTATTGTTTTTGTTTTCCTGCAGTCTTTCCTTATCTTACTGTCTCTCTTCGTATCATCCTGCTGTCTTCTTTGCATGTTGTCTTTCTAGTAGAGGCCTTATCTTGTATCCTTTTGAGTTTCATCTTTTCTTCTCTGTCCCTAGGCAAAATATTTTCAGAAGTCTGTCTCTTAGTCTTCAAGATGCTGTCTCCTTTTTCTTGTTTGGCTGCATTTGCCCATAGACCTTATAATACATAAGTATTGTCCTTGCTCTTTGAATGAGGCAAGATCTATATAGACTCAGAGTTTGCCAGATGACAGTGTTAATCAGTTTAGGTGCCCTTGGCCCTTTTCTCTGTCCACTTGGCAGATGGTAACATTCCTCATTTCTTCCGTTTCTTCAGAGTGGGGCATACTGAGGGGTACAACTCCAGCGTAAATCCCCTTATCTAGTAGGCACCTCAGCTCTGGAGATTCTGAGTTCATCGCTCAGTTTATTGGTACTTTTAAACAATGGAATGCATAGAGAAAACTACAATTCCCAGAATGCCCATGAGGGTTCCTCTCTCTCTGCCCTCTCCTCCCACAAAGCACTACATTCCCTGTGGAGACCACACGTCCCAGGATGCAACGCTCCACAGGTACCTCTTCTGTATTATTTTTTGGGAAAATGATTTTTAGAAAGTTGCTTTTTTTGAAGGGGCTATAGAAAGTCAGTGTTCCTGAAGGGAATGTAGAAAGTTGGGGAAGGCTGCACTCTGGCTCCGTGAAAGAGCAGCATCTACACAGTTTTCTCGTTGATATGTACGCTTGATTTCTGGATTTGGCGTCGGGGAGAGGTAAAAGTATAGTCCTGTACCTTTTCTGGCAATCCCTCCCTTCTAATTCTCTGAAGTCTCTTGTTTCATAGAGGTGGAACCTGTGGATGGTGCAAAGTGAAATTTGGATATCTAGTTTAGTCTCATTTAGTACATAGTGGAGCTTCTTTCTGGATTCTGAAATTAGATTAACCTCCACATTGGTTTTTGCTGTTGGGAGTTTTGACGTTTCCCAGTGCCATTATAGTCTCTTAGTGGGAAGTCAGGAGAGGCTGCAGTGGGTGGGTGATTACTAGCTCAATAATATTTTCAGCTGAATGCTTGACTTATTTCTTCTAAATTAGGATTTCTCAGGTGGCTACTTGTTTATCACTTGATCGCTCCTCCTTCCAACACCAGCAATGCTTTTGCTGAGACGCTCCATGATTTCAGCTTTTCTTTGAATGGGGTACTGCCGACGCTTGCCACTCAAGGGGCCACCCCTTTCTCTTCTCTCTGAACAGTTCAAACCACATTTGAAAAGAACATTTAAAAACAGGGTTATATAGTGATTTTGTCAAATCTGCAGTCTTTGGTGAGAAAGCATAAAAGAAACCTCTGATAGCAAGTAAAAAAGTGAATATTTTCCTTGTATGCTTCAGCTTGACAAAGAGATCACAAAGCTATTGTTGGACCACAGGCAACTCAAAACTAAGAATTTTCTATTTGTCCTGCTGAAGTTTTGAAGGGCTTTCTGAATCAAAAAGTTCAGTTTTACATCGAGGCCTTGCTATTTATTTTAGAATTTAATTACACAATGTGGTGACATCTTGACTCAAGAGACCTGGTGGGTATAACCAGTTTTGACCAAAGTGGGAGATCAGCGAAGGAGAAAAAAAATGACATGAGGGCTGAATTTAAGCTGCAGCCTCTACTTCATCACCATGGAGCACTTACTAGGAAATAATTTCTTATTGAGAATTAATGTTAACATACAAATGCCAAGAGAGGGGTGCCAGTGAGGCTTGGTAGTTATGGAAACACATATCATTAGTGAGAAATGTAAAGTTATTCATAGATATGTACACACAGCACTGCTTACTAAAAACCTTGAATGGAGCCATGATACTTTACTTCAAAGTTAGCAATGTAGGTCTAATCAATGGATTGCTCTCTGGTTTTACTTTACCTGCAGGTTTTTATTTTGTGGTTATGACAGAAACAGCGAGGGATAAATTGGAGTCTTACTCCAGCTCATGTCATCTCTCTGAGCCTTCTCTCATCTGTAGAGAAAGGAGACCTTGAAGGCTCCTTCCAGCTGACATTGTCTGATTCCTTTTAAAATGTACTTTGGACACAGGGAAAGGTGGAGAGGCTTGCCGTTGTGTGGTCAGTTCATGTTAACCAGCCCATGAACAGCAGGGATCTAGAATTATTTGCTGTGTCTGTTTTCTGGGGCTTGCTAATGAGCTGTGGCAAACTGGAGCTGCTGAATCTTTCAGGCAAGGCCTGTTCCCCCCGTGATATGTTCTGAGATAGCACATTACAGAAATGAAGATGTGTTTTCATGAACTTTATGCTATAAAATATTTATACCCTGCCTTTGGTTATAGAAAGGATTTTGTAGTGTAGGTCATCTTCTCAGAAAAAGTGTTGTACTATGAGAACAGCTTCTAGAGCCCTTGTGGATCCTTAGGGCAGGTGCATAAGATGGCCCTACAGAGCCAGACACTGTCAGGGTGAATGCCTGAATATAAATGGATCATGCATGACTTAACCCTAAAAGAAGATTTGGCATGAATAGCATTTCCAAGATGTATAATTAACTCTTTTATATTAATGAGAAATATAACCTCCAATGATGTTAGCTGTCTCAGGGTATAGTCTACTAAAATTTAACTCTTTCCTTCCTCCACATGGAAGAATGTTCCACTATTCAAATCTACCAAGGTGCACAGGGGAAGGAATGATCAGACCTGCTGCTCCCTTTGTCTTGTCATTCCTTTCCCTTCTCTATGTGCTCTTCTGGGACAGCTGATGTCATAACTATTATTGGGTCTCTGCACTCACAGTCCGGCCATGCTGCAGGAGGTCTGCAGAAATGTATAACATGATTTCTGCCCACAAAAGACTGATCATTCACTTGGAGAGATAAGACATGTCTTAAAGAAAGAAACAAGTTAAAACAGTGTACAATGAGATGTATGTGCAGTATGGTTGGATTCTAATTTATATGATGTTGATAAAGAGTATGATTGTGATTACAGTAAGTAAGCATTAAGGCCAGGCTCGGGGAGTTAAGGAAAGATTTTTGGGCAGGTGGGATTTTAGCTGGATTGTGAAAGATGGAAAGGTTTGGGGCAAGTAGGAAAAGGGAAGAACTTATGTGACTAACTGGGTGAGGTTTACTGGCTGCTAGAAGTAGAAGAAAGACCCTTGATGGCCATGCCAGTCAGGATGGACTAGGTAATGCTGCAATAACAAGCATGCCCAATTCATAGTGGCAAATCACACATATGCTTTCAACTTCAAAGGGAAATACATTTCTCCTATGTGTCTGGAAGGAGGAGAACAGGCAATGTCAGAGTAGCTCTGAGAACACCAACCACATGCTGAGGATGAGAGAGGCTGTGGAGATGAGTGAACAGCACAAGGACATTGCAGACAGATGCCCAGATTTGAAAGTTCTGTCACTGACTAGCCGGGTGACCTTTGGCAAGAGACTGTGTCTACAGAATGAGAAGAATTGTTTTGCTCTAGCAAGGCTGTTGTGAGGACTACATGTGCTGGTAAATATTGATTTATTTAGTTATTATCTCCCCCTCTTGACAGCTTTCTATTTTTTGTTCTAATTCTATATGATATCTACTGTTCCTCTTGCTCTTGAGTCCCAAGAAATAAACCTGTAACCTTGCAATAAATTTCCATTCTTTGCTTAAGCTAGCCCAAGTGGATTTCAGCCAAGGCCTCTGTTGATCCATGAGGTGCCTTTGCAAAGTAGAAAAAGATATCTCCTCTTCAGTGGGGCTGCCTGGGTTCATGGGCATTCAGTTGCTTCATGTGATTTAAGAAAAGATCCCTGATCTTCTTGATAGCCCTATGCCAGAATGCATGGTTTGGTAGCAGAACATGGGCCAGGTTTCAGCCCCACTTCTCTTTGGTGGATGCCTTTGTAGGGTGAACAACTTCTACAGCCATATGTGGGGCCTTGGCTTTAGCTCCATTTAACAGATTCCTGAGAAAGACAATGGCCCATTTATGGTCCAGCTTCCCTTCACAAGAGAAGAGAGAACTTTTAAACAGTGTGTCATCCATTCTTGGGAAAGTACACTGCACATAGATTCTCAATATATGAATTCCCAAGAAAATGACCAAGAAGCATTATGCTCTGATGATCTGAGAATATCCTCACTGTCTGCTGTGTTTCGAATCAATAGTACAGTTATTTATAAGCAATTCCCACTGATCTTAATGAGTTTAATGAGTAAAGAATGAGCATAATAAGTGAGCTTAACTTCACCAAGAAATAATTTCTTATACAAAAGAAGTTTGATATTAAACTACCACCAAATATATAAGATAATTAAATCACATGAATTCTCTTAGGTATAATGCAATTGTCTGTGCGGTGCTTAGATAAGAAGCTGAAAGCAAATTTCTGGTATGCCTTTGAGTAGAATTTATGTAACTTTAAAAATAACCCAGGGGAAAACAAGGCCAATATTGAGAAAATTTTCTAAGGTATAGGAGTTATTTTCATTTGCATTACTTCCTGGAGCAGTGTCTAATTTACTGGTCATGATTCATAGGATAAGGTTAGAGAGGTGAAGGTGGGAAAATACTGACCTCAGCTTTCTCCTTGGTCTGTGGGGGCCAGAGAGGAAGGGAAGCAAACTTTTTGTGTGGACACAGGTCCACATGCCAAGTGGTGGCACCTTCTCTTTGGATGCACTGTCCCCTGTGAAAGCCTGAGAGTGTGGTAGCCTGAATAAGAGACCTCCAAGATGTCTACATCCTGATCCCAAGAACCTGTGGATATTTTGCTTTACATGGCAAAAGGGACTTTGCAGATGTGATTAAGTCATGGCTTTGGAGATGGAGAGATTCTCTTGGATTATCCAGTGGGGCCCACTGTAGTCATAAAGGTCTTAAGAGAGAGGAGGGTCAGAGTCAGAAAAGGAGATGTGACAACGGGAGAGAGATTGGAGTGATGTGGCCACAGATGCTGTAGCCTCTGGAAGTCAGCAGAAACAAGGAGAAGATTTCCCCCTGGACCCTTCAGAAGGAACTGTACCTGCCAGACACCTTGATTTTAGCCCAGTAAGAGTCATGTTCCACTTCTGACCTCAGGAACTGTAAGAGGATACATTTGTATTCTTTTAAACTACTGCGTTTATGGTGATTTGTTACAGCACCATAGGAAACTTTTAAAGGGAGCTAGGATGGGGCTTTTTTGAGGACTGAGCTATAGGGAGGGTGTGTGTGCAGACACAGTGTCCTTGGGTCAGTTCACTAACCCAGGAGTTGGAAAAACTATGGCCTGTGGGTCAGATCCAGCCTGCTACTTGTTTTTGTGTAGCCTTGAGCTAAGAATTGTTTTCACATTTTTTAATGGGTGAAAAAAATTAAAGAAAAATCGTATTTTTGTGATGTGAAATGATATTAAATTCAAAATTCAGTGTCTATAAACAAAGTCTTACTGGAACACAGCCACGCTCTTTCAGGTACGTATTGTCTGTGGCTGCTTTTGTGCTACCGGGGCAGCCTTGAGAAATTGTGACAGGGACTGGATGGCCCGTAAAGCTTAAAATATTTATTATGTGGTTTTTTTTCAGAAAAGGTTTGCTGATTTCTGTACTAGAGTCAGGACATCAGCTTCGGGCTTGGGGTCCTAATGTTTTTCTGAGTCTTTCATGAGACTGAGTCCACCGTCACCCCACACTGCCCACCGAGTTCACTTGGGCAAGTCCTATACTTCACTTAATGCTTCTCTGACTCAAGCTCTGCCTCTTTGATGAGCCCGGCTTGCCGTGTTGAGAACGTACCATGTTCCATGCACTGTGTTGCATGTTGGACATACAAAGGGGACTAAGGTACGATTTGTCCCCTCGAGGACTATATACCCACATACCACAATCAACAACAAGAAACCCTATTGTACATCAGATACATTCAGTCACTGTTAACATTCCTAATAGTCACTTGAGGTAAATATTACTAGATCACTTTTCCAGATGGCAAAGTGAGGCTCAGAGTTGCTAAGTAACTACCCATAGTTAGTTAAGCAATTCTATTTAATGCCTAAACCCAGTCTCTTTCTACAATATCACATGGTGTTCCCAGAGTCACCTGGTCCTGCCCCCATTCCTCCCACGTCCTTCCATCAGCCGAAAGCTATTGTGACCTCTTCTCTCCATACCTCAAAATAGGTACCTGTTTATGGAATTCACGGTTTCTAGGCATCTAGTAGAGTTTGGGAAGACCCTCCAGAGTTTTGTTATTAAATAAGCCGTAAGAGCCAACAAATTAGGAGGTTGATAGCAAATATTAGATTAAAACTTAAAACTGTAGGCATGGTGGCCCCCAGCCTTACGCGGTGACACACTGAGCAATGGGGCAGATTCATTTTTACCCATGTGCCTCGAGTCCTGTGAGGCAGACTTTCTTCTTAGATCTCCTTTGATATTAGACCCTTGGATGCCATCTGTGTATCTAGTGTAGGGAGAGCAGGAAACTATATATTGGTTGTTTGGATTCTTCTCCAGGCATAGGTGGTAGCATCAAATGCTGGGTACCTTCTTATGCCTAAGTATGGAGTCAGAAAGGACAAAGGACTAAGGATTAGTTCAGGTACCATGAAAGAAAATCAGTTTTTTGACATATTTTTGACTCAGGTGCTTTGCCTACCTTTCCTCATAGGATTGTGGTGATCCTCTAATGAAAGTGTGCATGTGAACTATTTTATATGTCAGAAAATGTTTTACCAATATAAGACTTGGTATTAGATTATACCAAACAGGATGTATTCTTATTTTCAGCAAAATTTATTTTGTACTTTCTGTGTTCTTAGCTCTGTTCCGTGGATTCCTAGAGGACTATTAAGAAGCATTGGCAGGTAATACAAATTCTTTTTCTTATTATTAGTGTTTTTGTTTGCCTTGCATGACAGATAAGTCATATTTTATGTCACTTTGACCCAACTTCACTGCTGTTGACTGCGGTTCATACGTTTATGAAATGTAATCTAGTAAAGGGAAAAAACAGACTTTTTTCTTCCTGAAAAGTTCTGTTGATTTGTCACATTGCTCTGGCAATGGTTGTAGAATTTCCAAATTCCCATCAGTGAAGGAACAACTTATTTTTGGTGGGAGGAGGGGGACTAGAGGGAGGAAACCTTGGTCAAAAATGTAGAAGAAAAGAGACAAAATATAGAATACCAATTCTGGAGGTCTTTCATTACAACCCTGCTAATCTGTGCATGAGTGGAGTATTAGAAGCATTGTGTGTAGGAAGATTGCTTTAATAACCCAGCTGTGAATCCCACCAAGTAAGGTCATCTACCCAAAAGCGGCGGTGTCGGGCTTGGCCAAGGAGCTGAGACATATAAAAATAGTTATGGGGAGGTTTTAAAGAAGAAAACAGATGTAGTTTTGAAATTGGGATGGCATCTGTTTTGCCAATGACTGTTTATATGGGTGTGGTCAAATCAGACACGCTTGAAAGATTTGCTATTTATAATTCACCACAACTTATTACAGCTGGCAGGGTTACACCAGTATGGGTATGACTTGCTTTAAGAAAATGCAATATTTGGGGGGGGACTCGAGGGAGGGTGGGGGGGGAGTTGAGGGAGGGAGGGAATATGGGGATATGTGTATAAAAACAGATGATTGAACTTGGTGTACCCCCCAAAAAATAATAAATAAATTAAAAAAAAAAAAAGAAAATGCGATATTTATAACCCCACAAATTTATAAACAGATGAGTTAGGGGATGGGTATTTCCATTGTCAAAGGATTCACTTGTGGGGTTCTCTTCCAGGATATTTAAAATATGACTTGATTTACAAATATAGTTTGCCCAAGTGTTTTCAGAAATGCATCTGAGAAAAGAATGAATACACACACAGGTGCTTTACTGGGTGTAGATTCTTCATTAAAGTAGGTAGATGGCATATTATGTCTCAGGATGACTATACCTGCTGCAGGCTTGCTCTTACTGCAATTAGTCAGCTCACTTACTCAAGAACTAGTTATCGTTGGGAGAGGCAGTCTCTTGTGGGCTCTGAATGTCCTTGTACTTTTGCTGGATATGCAGATCTCAGACTCTTCTTTACCTGGACCATTTCTCAGGGTGGTGTTCACTGTGAGTACACTTGGGGGACACGGTAATGTCTCTCTTTGGGATAAAGAACAACTTTGCTTACTGCTTACCAGCAAACAGCATGGTACCTAAGTTCAGTGTTCCTTATCTGTGTTGCAAATCCACTGTGTGCACAGCATCCATCTGGGCCCCCAGCTTTACACTAATGGGACTTGAGGGCAAGAGGAACTGACACACATGCTGATGCTCAAGCTTGTTGCTGGGCCATGAGTAATAAAGCACCCACGAAACAGTAACCAGCTAACTTGTTAGCTTGTATATAGGTAAAATCAAATACCAGACTTAAAGTTATTTCAGTTTGATTTGCTGGGTATATATCTGTGGATTTGGGGTTGTCTGGGCACTTTGTTGACTTGATATAAAAGGCATCTCTTACTTTATTTTCCCATCTTTTATTTGCTTAGGACTGTATGCTAAAATAATAGTTATTTTATTGTCATGGGTCTCAGCCATAGCAGCTGGTGTTTGGCTTTTATTTTTACTGCTTTCTTTTTTTTTTTTCTTTTTTAATAAATGTTTATTGAACTTAATTGATTTTTATCTTTTTTTTAAATTTATGTATTTATTATTTATTTAATTGGCTGTGTTGGGTCTTTTTTGCTGTGTGCCGGCTTTCTTTTTTTTAGTTGAGGTGAGTGGGGGCTACTCTTCATTGTGGTGCGCAGGCTCCTCATTGCCGTGGCTTCTCTTGTTGTGGAGCACGGGCTCTAGGCACGTGGGCTTCAGTAGTTGCAGCACATGGGTTCAATAGTTGTGGCTCACGGGCTTAGTTGCTCCACTGCGTGTGGGATCTTCCTGGAGCAGGGATCAAACCCGTGTCCCCTGCATTGGCAGGTGGATTCTCAACCACTGCACCACCTAGGAAGTCCAATTGTTGTTTTCTTTTATATTTAGAAAGGAAAATTTTTTGGTGCTATTGAATTGACATCATATTCTCCAAGTGAAACTCTCAATTATACATGGAAGGGAGAAATTTATGATTATTAAGGAAACTGCACATTGGGACTGAGATTGCATGTGGAATTTATGAACTGATTGCATATGTAGGCTGTGTATTTAAAGGTATCTTTAAAGTGCTCCATGTGTGGTTACCTGTGCTGTGTGTGCATTGGTAGGATGTACATATCTACCTGGACCACATGACGGATGGTGCTTTGTGTTCTGAGAATTAGAATTCAGCCTCCAGGGGTAGGTTTCTTTTTTATTCCTGAGTTGGGGTCAAGTGCCTCATTGCTTAGATGGATTTATACCAGTATATAAAAGACACTGCTTTTGGGGGTATGTTCAGAGTCTGAGGTCCAGTAGTGATCAACCTTTGTGCTTTCCCATCCTCTTACATTTAGCTTCGTGGCCGAACCACCCTGGCATGTCAATACTCACCTGACTCTGTGTGGAATGTTGCCAACCGCACACCTGATTAGAATTGGTCCCAACCAGTTGATCTTTATTATTTAATTCATTGCTTCAAGCTCTGCGGAAAGCCAGGTCCTTTAATGCCGGTGAGGCTATTTTAATGACTGGTGACATGTTGGTCTCAGAATTCTGCCATGTTTCTGGAGACATGTCCTTTTTTTTTTTCCCCATGTTCGTGATTATAGAGCAGGTGCAGGGACTTTGAATATCATTTGGTCCAGTGTTTCCTAGATTTTTGTCATTGTGTGTCATGATTTTGCAATATCTATGAGCCAACTGTGTTATTATTTACTTATTTTCTTAAAAATAACTCATAAAATTATAAATTTATTTAAAAAGGAGACTCTGTATTACCACTAGAAATTATAACCCATTTGACATGAATATGAGACAGCCATAAAATAAATACGCTAAAGGTAAAATAATGCTGTTAAATCTTAACTATATTCCGATTCTCTGAACGTGAGTTCTAGTTTTTGATTGCTAACAAGATGATTAGCAAGTGCTGAATAGATGTTAAAGGCATTTTAAGCCTGTGATGGATCATTGCATCTGAATTCCTTTATGCCTCCCTGTATCTACACCCTTGGATAGTGCCCTCCCGCAATGACTCTGGTTTTGGCCATGTGGTTTGCTTTGGCCGTTGGACAGCAGCACATTGTCAGGCTAGCAGTGATTTGAAAAGTGCTTACACGTTGGGGCTTTCCCACTGTTGCTGTTCTTGGAACTTTTGACCTGCACATGCACAAGCCCAGGCTAGCCTGCTGGATGGTGAGAGTCACATGTCCCAGTCACCCCATCACCCAGCCAACAGCCAACCAATGACCAGACATGTGACCAATGACCAGTCTGCTGGCACTAAATGCAAAGTGAGCTCAGTCAAGATCAGTGAGCCTGGCCCAGGTCAGCACAACCAGTAGACTCACAGATGTGCGAGCACTAATAAATGATTACTGTGTCACCAAAACACGTCAGAGTGGTTTTTTATTCAGTGAAAGTTGACTTACACAGACCCCAGACTGTGGTGCTGCAGAGCAAGTCGCTCAGACAGGATCTTTCCCGGAGTTCATAAAATATGTAGAAGTTCAGTCTTCGTGGGTAGTTAACATTCACCAAAGTATTCTCTGTAAGTTCATTTTATTTGGGGGCATGATGAACGTCTCTATCTTCTGTCAGTGAAACCATCTTCTAGGAGTGCAGAGAGACACACCCAGAGTTGAGATTCCCTCCCTTCTTCTTCCTCATCGTACTGTGACCCTAATGCTGGTTTTCTTATGCAGGGGTGAGTGATGTTGGCACTCAGAGAATTACTGCCTTCTGCCCTTTCAGCAGTCAGAGCAGCACGTCCTTTTCTTGGTTGTGTTAGTCATTATCCATTTACAGTCATTTGCATTTTGAAATCCTTATCTTGCCGCATCAAAGTACCAATGGGGAGAGGGTGCAGGGCAGCTCCGCCAAGGCAATTTGCTTGGCTTCTGAAAACCTCCTCCAGATAGTCCCCCCAAATCTGTCACTGTGGGGACTCCAATTTGTCTGATTACCTTTTCCCAACAGATGCTAGGGTCATATCCTTAGACTTCTATATTTGTTGCTTTCCTTTGGTTAATTCTATTAGTGGCTTATTCTATTACTCTGGACATAAAAGTCTTTTGCTATTAAAAACGAATGTCATCTCAAAAGGAAAATCCCAAGGCTGCCTTTCCTTCTGACCTCTGCATCAGCAGCAGCAGTCTGGATGTTCAAATCAAAAGTGCTGCTTTGCATTAATTGTCTTCTCTCTACCCGTACCTCTTTAGTATTTGGGAAATAATGCCTCAGACTGAAGAAGAAAAAGAGGTCATGATTAACTTTGGGGATTGGATGAATTTGAAGCTGTCACTTGGACTGTATCTGGATGGCACAACCAAACATGATGCCAACTTTGAAAATCTGGTTGGTGAGTTTGTCAGTGACTCCCAGGTGCCTTGGAATAACATTTCACTCTTTCTTCCTCAAGTGCTAATTTGTTGAAGGCACCAATGTGCTCATCTACAAAACCACATTTCCCAGCTTCCCTGCAGCTAGGTGGCCATGTGGCACAGTTCAGTTCTGGCCAATGACATGTAAGTGGCAATCTCCTGGGGATTTCTAGGAAAATCTTTTCTTCCTTAATATAGGCATTGTTTTTCCCTTTTTCTAGCCTCATTTCCCCCCCACCCCTCTGCCTGGAATGCCTGTGAAATGTCTGGAGCTGGAGCAGCCCATCTTGTGACCGTAAGGGAAAGAGCAAGAGAATGACAGAAACTTTTCTCCGATGCCCTTAACCACCAAACCAATGCCAGGAACCTTCTACCTCTGGACTTCTTTCACAAGGAAGAATGATCCCTATTTATCCACATTGCTGTTAAGTGGTATTTTTATGTGCAGCCAACTTGATCCCTGGGTGATCAAGTGTGCTACTGTGTCTTGAGCTAAAGAGTTATCTGTAGCTGGAAGGAAATATGAGCCAGAGCAGGGAGGGAAGCCCAGCATGGCAGAGAGCCCTGTCGTTTCTGTGTGTGTGTGTCAGACTGGGCCTCTTCTCATATTCTCCCGTGGCTTAGTGCTTTATTGGTGTTCTGGATAACTTCTCAGAGGGATTCCCTGGGTTTCTGTGCCCTTTTGGGGAATCGCATTTAATGAACATCTGCTTTGTTCATTTCCTAATTTTCCATTTCTTGAGAGAAAAAGGAAGCTCTGACTGAGATAATGATATCCTACTGTTTATTAGGAGAGAACTGTGTACTTCTAAGTAAGCTGGGGAGGGGGAAGGATACATTTTTGTGAATTGAAAATGTCATTTTGTACACATGAAGTCTTTCCAAGTGAGGATAGACACACTCACAAAACCTAGAAATGTGGCTGGGTGGGATAATCTCTTTTCCTGAGGTAGTTTTAAAAAATTTGTTTCAGAATGTTCAAGTTATTATTTCCCACTGCACTCTGCACTGTGAAGATTGGGAGTCAACGGTGGTCTCTTGAAATAGTCTCTCCTAGATGTGGGGGTCAGAGTGTCAGTGAGGAGGGGCTACTTATACTACAGCATGGTGGGGAGCTCTGTGCTTGCTCCTGGCTTTGGGGGACCCTTTGTGGAATCCCCTCATGGACTTGGGTCCAGATTTGGACAAAGACAGCTGGTGTGGGCATGAGCCCTGGGGGTGCAGAGGTACCAGCCTCCTCATGAGGAGAGCAGGGGACCCCTCTTTAGATTCATTCCTAGCATCCCTCTGGCTAGCCCCGGAGACTTCTTATTTACTTCCAATTGTGTTGGCTACTTTCTTCATACAGCTTGACACAAATGCACCTCCTTAGCAAATAGGAAGCAGGACAGCATAATGGTTGAGAACATGGTTTTGATTTGTCTGGAAGATCTGGGTTCTGCCCTATTTCTGCCATCTATATGCTGGCTGATCTCAGGTAAGTTACTTAACCTCTCTGAGCCTTGGTTTCCCCATCTGTACAATTAATTATTCATAGTATCTACTATTGCTGCATAATAAACACAGTCTCAGTGGCAGTCGACAATAAACATTTATTTCTTCCTCACATACGTTGGTCAACCAGGGCAGGGCTTCTTCAGATTGCTGAAGAGTAAGCCTTGGACCCAGGTTGTGGGACTGCTCCCTGTGGGTTATTCTGGGGCCCAGGCTGGAGGACAGGGGCTACCAGAAGCATGTTCTTCTTACGGTGGAGTTCTGAAGCTTTCAGGGTGATAAGCGGGAATCTGTGATCCTCCTTAGGCTTACAACACACACACTGTAATTTCTGCCACCGTTCCATTGGCCAAAGTCGGTTACATGGCCGACCCACATCTCTGGAGTGGGAAATGTATTTCTGCTCTAAGGAGAGGTGGGAAATGAATGTTTACTGAAGAATACCCCAGTTACCACTCCTGGCTTAAATAGATGTCTGGAGACTTAGTGAGATGAGGGTGTGAGGCATTTGGCATGGAGCCGTGCACGTAGTAAGTACTCATTAAATGCTACCATGATGTCTGTCACTCCTACACCCCTCTCGAGAGAGATGTGGGTTCTATGGAGGAATGCACCGAATAGGCTATGCACTGTTGAAGGCCTTGTTGGCATGAGAATCAAAGCATCGTTCAGCATGCACCATTCTCCCCTTTGACCTCCAGTGAGCCCATGGAAGCTTCTGGAGACTTCTGGTCGTTATGACGTGCGGCTGCTCTTGTCCATCGCATTCCACGTAAAGCATGTTCCTGCTCACTCTCACGTGACCCTCTCAGTTATCCCGTGGAGTAAACTGAAAAGCCATCGCCACTGTCATTTTATGGAGAAGGGTGCAGGTTGGGTTGAACCCAAGGTCCCTTTGGCCTTTAGAATAGCGATTGGATAACAAAGTGTCATTTCCATGACAAGGGCGTTAGTCAGGTGTATAGTATGCAACCATAAAGATTTGGAACTTCAGCACTTATTTCTTCATTCAGTCGTTCACTCACTTAACAAGTGGACATTTATGGAGCCCCCACTGTGCGCTCTGTAAGCTTTGTGGTGAATGCCTTAGATGCATCCTGTAAGGAGTGAAGGCTCAGCAGACTCCGGTAGCTCCAGGCCCATCCGGGGTTCAGAGACTGGCAGGGAGTTGGGGGTGAGTGCCTGAGCCAGGAAGCCCGAGCTAGCGTGTCCCTCCTGTGTCACTCATCACTGTGTGTCCCTCCTGAGCCACATGCAGTCTCCTCCCACATCTCCTTAGAGTGCACACTAGGTGCAACTAAGCCACTCCTTCAGGGGGTGTTGGCGCAGTTCAGGGTCCCCAGAGGGGTCCCAGACAGTTCCTGTTCCCCAGGGCCACACAGTGACCTGCTTGGAGGTGCACATCGCCTGTCCCTCTAATAAGCACCCGGAGACAATGAGTAGCAAGGTCTGAGGCCTAGAGTTGGGGGTCAGGAGTCTGGGTTGCTGCACTGACTCTGGGGCCAACTGGGAGCTTGGGAGGCTATTTGACCACACCCCTTCCCACTTCTTTTCCATTTTCCTGTCTCGGAGATGGGATTTGTGGTACATTGGCTGGAGAGGGTCTTGATTAATTAATTCCTTATTCTCAAACCTTAGCTAAAGCGCACAACAGTTGAAGCCTCAGGGGTTGCGAGGGACTATTTATCCCATTTTACAGATGAAGAAACAGGCTCAGGGTAAATGGGTAAGTGGCTGGTTCACTATTCTGCTAGAATCTCTGCTGACCCCACAGATGCTTTCTAGTCTTCAGGTTCCACGGTGCATTTCAGATCACAAACACTCACTGTGTGTGTTCCTTGCAGCCCCCGAGCTTGCCAGGGCTCCCTTGTCAGTGGTCTTGTGAAGAGGCTTGAGGTGGAGGGGCAGACAAGGAATGGGAGTCTTCCCTTCTCTCTCCAGGGAGTCCTGATCATCTATCACAACTTCTTTGGCTCTTTACCACCCTTATAACCCTGAATTTTGTAGGGGAAGGAAGGTCCAATCCAGGACCTGAGCCCATTGGAACCCATCATGACCTGGGTTGAACTGGATTCAACAGGCATGGCTGCTCTGTGCTGGGTGGGCACCTTTACATCTCCGCCAGTCTTGGCCCCTTGGCCTTTGGTCACCTTTGACCTTGGCCTGCTGTGGACCTGAGATCTCTTGGTTGCTTTGTCTCCCTCCTACCCTCTTGCTGAAGGTCTTGACTTCAGAGCTTCAGAACTTAATAAAGGTATCTGGGCTACCTGGAGTGTGCCCTCTCTGTCGACAGTTTACTAAATGCTTTACATCTGCTGTTTGCTCTGAGTGCACTTCATCCCCGCTCCTGTGATAGAGGCGGTGTTCTCTTCCTTTTTACAGGCAAGGAAACTATGACGCTCAGAAAGGTTATTTGTCTTTCTCAGGATTACACAGCTGGTAAACAAAGCTTACTCTTTCCATCATGTATTTCTCATCTTGTCGATAATAGCTGCTGATATGGGTCAGGGATTTCTTATATGTTATTTGCAACCCTCGTAACAACTTGCCTTTTTATCCCCTTTATTTGCCAGGTGATAGAATTGAGGCACAGGGAGGTTAGGTAACTTACTCTAGTTCACACAGCAATTAAGTTACAGTTATGAGGTTCAAGCCTGAAGCTCCCAGCCTCCCGCACTCCTTTTTATTTTCTTTCTTATTAAGAAAGACCTCTTGGACTTCCCCATGATCTCACTGAGCTCTTCTCAAACACCCATGTGTGGTAGAAACTAATTAAAATGCCATCAAGAAAGAGGCAAGGGGGAAAACAGGTCTCATTTAATGGGGGCGCATGTGTGTGCAGTGTGTGGAGGGAGGTAGATGGTGGGATGAGAAAGCTCAGCCCCAGTTGTGGTGGTTGGTGGGCTGATTGGAAGACCCTCACACCTTCTTTTTGAGCCTATCCTGTTGGCACTGTCTCCTTTTCAAGCCTTTGACTTCCTGAGTCTCTGGTCAGCGGCCATCACTCTAAGGACTGGCTCTCCTCTGGCTGAGCCTCTCTGACCTATGCCCCCAACCCTAAACCATTTGGGGTCCGCCTTAGCAAGGCACACACAATAAAAGAATAACAACAGCACGCATGGCTTCTAGCACGAGGGAGTGATTCAGACTCTTGCCTGGACCCCAGCCCAAGCCCAGAATATGAAGCAAAAAGAGATCACTGGGAAAGGGTATTAGCTCATGGCAACCTTTAGCAGCATTGCTGTGAGTTTTTCTCCTGCATTGGGAAAAACTGCTTATTTTTCCTGACTACTCCCCATCTCTTCTGCATAAACTCAGATGCTCAGGGCCAAAATCTGTCAGGGCGAAACACACCCAGCTCACCCTGTGCTATGAAACTCACTAGACTCTGTGCTGCTTCTAATCTGATTACATTTCCAGTCCAAACCATCTTCATTTCTCACCTCCTAATTGATTTCCCTGCTTCCACTCCTACAATTTATTCTTTACTCAGCAGCTGCCCTGATCCTTCTAAATTGTGAGTCTGGTCATGTCACTCCTCTGCTCCAAGTCCCCTAATGGCCTCTCGTGTTCCTCCGAGAAAAGCCAAGTCCTCGGTCACAGTGGCCTCTGTGATTGAGGGCAGGCGCCAGCACGCTTTTTCTGTAGAGGGCCAGATAGTAAATATTTTTGGCTGCCGTGGGTCACCATTTCTGTGGCAACTACTCAACTCTGCTGTAAGCAGGAAAGCAACACTGAAAATGGGTAAGTGAATGGGCATGGCTTTGTCCCAACAAAACTTTATTTACAAAAACAGGCATTAGGTTGGATATTGTCTTTGGGCTCCAGTCTGCTGAGCTCAGCTCCAGCTCATTTGCCTCTGGTACCTCTTGGTCCATATTACTTTCTGCCCTTGCCCTCTGCTTCAGCTCCACTGAGCTCTACAAACACTCCAAGCCTTTGCTTGGGCCCTTGCAGCGGCTGTTCTACAGAGAAGATTCTTCCCCGATATATACGAGTGGCTCATTTTTTCACTTCCTTCAGGTTTCTGCTTGAACATCATTACCAGGGAGCCCTCCCTGACCACTTGATCTGAAATAGCAACCCACTGCATTTTCTGAGCCCCTCATCCTCTTCACTCTGCTTTATTTTCCTCGATGGCCCTTGCCACCAGCTGGCATATTTATTTATTTATTGAATGATTTAATGATTTCTTCAGTAATTATTACCAAGTGCCTCCTTAATGCCAGGCAGGTGCCAGAATTCCATCAAGAACAGAACAGACAAAGGCCTCACTATCACTGGACTTGAAGTCTAGCTGGGAAAGACAGATAATAAAAGTAGTGAAAATAAATACAAATGTGGTAGGCGGAGATAAGCGCTATGGAGGAAATTAGGCTGGGCCAGGGGACAGGTTGTGGGGGCCCGCCTCTCTGCTTCTCTGTCAGTATTTGCTGCCTGGCATCATCGCTAAGGTTTCCCAAGTTACAGCTGCAGTGACATTAACTCCCTTTGCTCTGCTTAGAGCCTGGCGTTTGTGACAAAATCCCAGAGCCAATAGGGGGCACCACAGACTGTGAAGAACTGACTCTGCAAAGAGGTGTGATGGAGACAGAGGCAGCCAGGCTTCTGCACGGGAGGGAAAGGGAGGTGAAGGCTGCAGCAGAGGGATGGGGAAGTTGGAAGTTGTGGGATGTAACAGGATCTGAACACAACTGCTTGCACCGCAAGTGTTTTTCATGGAGCGCTGCCTGAACTCCGAGGCATTACGGAACAATGCCGTTCTAAGTCGGATGCTTAATAAGTCAGCCAGCCGTGCATTATTATGCAGCAATGGAGCGCTGGTTGTGTCTTAATGCTCAATTATACTGCGCAGAATCTGGGTCGGGCTTTCTATCACCTTGGACGTGTGGCAGCAATGGCCTAGCTCTAATTGCTCTGTGTGGGGATGGATTCATTTGTGTCTTGGCAGAGGGACTCACTCTGATTGACGTTTAGAGCTAAGGGGCCTTCCCTAGAGTCACAGGCTCAGAGAACTCTAGACTTTGAAAGAGACTTAGAGGTGATCCTAGTCCAGTCTACTCGTGCTACAGATGGGAAAATTGAGGCTCACAGAGAGGAGGTTACTTGCCCAGGGTCATAAGATAAATTGCAACTGAGGCTTCAAGTCAGGCTACTGATTCTGAGTCAGATACACACCTTACCACCCCAGACAGAGTCTCAGGACAGCCACTGCTGCTCTTTCCATCTTTGTCTGTGTTTGCAGCAAATGCCACGGACTGACAGCCTCCTGCTATCTGATTCTGAAGCTAAACACCAACCAGAAAAGGCTGTGCCTCATTTGCTTGAATAAAAATGGACAATCAGTTAAAAAGCCACAGACTTCCATATTTTATGGGTCCCTAGGGACTTAGTGCACTCATGCTCCCAGATTAAAGGAAGGAGGAAAACTGTACCCTTCTTGCTGAACTATGCTGCCTGCTGTTTCCCTAATGCCCCCGTGGTCTCCGAGATGGAGATAGTCATATATTACAGCTGGAGAGCATTATCACTTGAAGGTTTGCATTCTGGCTTTTATATTTGATTTACATAGATCTGTATACTGTATGCTCTGGGCATTGTTTTCTGTTTCATTCCATTTTCACAGCCACCCTTCTCCAAGCTCAGTTGGTATTTTAGCTTCCTCACTCTGCTGGGTGAGGTGAGTGCTTGGCTAAATTTGATCTGGAGAAACATCTGAAAGTTCCATCTTCCAGGAACTCTGGGGCAGAGAGTGTCTGCTGAGTCAGCAATGTATTATTTGACCATCAGTTCCCTTAAAGTTTCACTGTAAAGATCTGTTTATTGCAGTCCTTATCTGTCTCTCATACCTAGGGCCATCTGTATATATAAACGCCTGTGTGATCAGAGTGACCCTCCATGTGTCAGGGGCAAAGTGGCGCCTTCTAGATGCCATGGAGAGATGACCACCTTTTGGGTGGTCAGTCCTAGGTGGGAAATAGTCCTAGGTGAGAAATGCAAATTAAAACCACAATGAGATACTACTACTCACCCACTAGGATGACTAAAATTAACAGGTCTGATAATACCAGGCATTGACAAGGATGTGGGTCAAGTAGAACTCTCATGCAGAGCTACTAGGAGTGTAAACTGGTACAATCACATCAAACCATCACTTGACAAACCTTCTAGAGGTAAATATATACTTCTCTTGTGATCAAGCCATTCCATTCCCAGATCTTTCACCAAGGTAAATGAGAACACATGTTCACCAAAACACACATACAGAAATGCTCTAGCAGATAACAGCAAAATATTGCAAACTACCCAGATGGATAAGGAAGCTGGATATGCTCACACAGTGGAATAGCGCATGGCAGCCAGAAAGAATAGACTGCTTATGTGCAACAACACAGGTGAGTCCCCCCCATGTAATGTGCAGCCAAAGAAAACAGACACAGGAGTCCATGCTGTAGATTCCATGTACATGAAGTTCAAGAACAGCAAAGCTAGCTGATGGTGATAGAAATTAGAATTATGGTTACTTTTGGGGAAGGGGGGTAGGCTAGGAAAGGGCATGGGGAAGCCTTCTGGGGTGTTGGGAATGGTACCTATGTGAAAGTTAATTCAATCCCTTAAGGTTTGTGCACTTTACTGTGTATCTATTATACCTCAGTGAAACAGAAGGAGGGGACAAAGGAACTCAGGAAGGAAAGTCTCTAGGGTCATTTGGGTAATGTCACAGGTCTCTGGCTTCCAGGACTTGGCCTCTATTTCTAGACTCTTGATACCAGTTTGCTTCGTGGATTAGGCTCTTCAGCATTTCCTGATGCTGGCTTTGCCACCCACCTAAAGGCTTGATGTTCAAACATGCCCCAAGCCCGCAACCAGCCTCTGTGTTTGTGCAGTATACATACTCTTTCAGGTTTGCCCAACTTCAAGTTGAGTGGATTGTGTTAGAGTTTGCCTGCAGCAAAAGAGCTCTTCTGTGGCCTGCCTTCCCCATGCCCCAGCCCCCAATTCCACATGTAGTATAGTCAGGGTGAGATAGGAACTCCCCACACCAGGCCCTCCACCAGCTACCAACTGCTGCCACAGTTCCTAAGGGGGATCTGCAGAGGGAACACTCCAGGTCACATGTACTCTCGTATGAGCTGGGAAATAAACCCTGGGTGGTCCTAGTGAGCTGGACTGCGTAGACCCATCGGACTCCTTTGGGCTAAGCTAGTGGCCTAGAATAAAAACAGATGCCCTCTCCTTGGGCCCTCTCTTCTGGGACAGGAATGGCAAATCCTTCATGTATGGGCCAATCCATCCTCCCCCAGCTCCTTCCTACCTTGTGGCAGACATTAATAATCAATTACAGCACTTTTTTAATACTTCTGGATGGAAGAGCACTCCTAGGAAACACAAAAGACAAAGTGATCATGCTCAAGTTTCTGGAGAGGAGCCTCTCTCTTGAGTCCTAGCCAGGGCAGCACCTCCTCCCAAACAAAAGGCCAATGCAGGCCTCTTTTACTGCACTAGATAGGGGAGACACAAGTTCTAGGTTCTTATAAGTAGATGCTGAAAGAAGGATTTGCCTGTGAGAGACTTATTAAGGAAGTGCCCCCAGGCTATGGAAGGGGATGAAGGCAAGTAAGGGTGCAGTCTCAGGCAAAAGGCCCCCAGAGGTGGCTTCGCTCTGATTGGCAGGGCCATTCTGGAGTGTAAGTTACTCTGGGAGTGGTCCAAAGGAGCTGGGCTTGCACACCTTCTCACCCGCTGTCAGTCAAGGGGCACCGGGAGAGGGAGATTCCCAGGCACTGCTGGCCATCTATGTACAGGGAGTGCTCCAGTGGCCTGAGGGCAGTCTTCTGAAGATGAACCTCGGGGTGGGTGTGGGATGCATCCAAACTGGGGCACACACAAACAGTAAAACACAAACACTCTCTACTACTGAAGGCAAGTCAAAAAGACAAATCCGATGAGAGAGGCTTCGTGCCAAGCAGCAGGGTCTCCAATCCTTCCTGACTCTGGGGAGGGGTGAGGTGGGAGGAAGGTGATTGAGTTCCTCACGGTCAGGCCCATCCTAACCCCCACCGTAGTCGTCCCTAACAGATGAACAAGGTTGGAAGGGGCTGGGACACGGTTACAAAGACACAAAGGGATCTCCTTGGGAGAGGCTGCTGGCTCCTGGCCCTCATGCAAAATCCATGGGAATCACGATCACTTCTGTTTTCACAGCAACATACAGTTTCAGTGCTTTCACGTGCAGGACTGTATTTTCATGCTCTGTGAGGGGGCAGGGGCTTTTATTTCCATCAGTCATGTAACATAAAGGGTTGGTGCTCTTTCCAGGATACTTCTATGTGCTGCTTCTCCAATTAGTTTGTATTTATGTCTAGAGCTGACCTCAACTACACACATCCACAGCTGAGCTGGGGGGGCGCGGAGGTGGGGGCTGGTGTTATTTCCCGTCCCTACTCTAAGTAATAGATTGATTTTTTTTTCTTTTGTGAGAAAAAGATGGGGACCCTGGACATCTGGCCTGAGTGTTGGCTCAGCCCACCTGCTAGCTGTTAAAATTCTTTAACCTCTCTGGGCCTCAGTTTCCTCATTTGTAGTATAAAGAGCTTGGCCTAGATTACAACTCCAGTCTTTGTTCCGAAGTTGTGTGCACACGTGGCTCCCGGTTATGGGAATTGTGTTTCTTTGTTCATTAGGAACAAAGAGCAGGACTCAGATTGTAAAGGTTGCTACTATTTTTTGACTCCAGTACCTTAATTTTTATGTAGCATTTTTCTTTAAGAGGAGGGAGCTGACGGGTGTTAGGGAACCTGTTTTTTCTTTTCTTTTTTTTAAGACATTAAAGCCCCTGTCTTCAGGGAAGAAGAGGCTGTTGGATGTGTTTTGAATGTTTCAAATCAAAGCCTGCCAAGGGATGGAGAGCTATAGGTTTCAATAAGCACCTTCTTTCAGTAGTTTTAAGAATTTCACTTATGAGGATAATGAAATCTTCAGAAACCCTAGGAGACATACCAGGAAAAAATATGATTCATCAGTGGAATTTTCCTAAATGCTCTCTCTCTCCTACTTTGTTTGTCCATCAAGAGAGTCGCCTCTGCAGATTCTGATGTTTTCTACACCCTAATTGGATCTTTGGAAGTTTGAGACCTTGAGAGTTTGAATCCCCTTCCCCACTTCCAGCTTCCCAGTCCCTCCCCCCCCCGCCCCCCCTGCCCCCTGCAGTATCCAGGCCCACTGTTGCCCCCCCTGGCTCCTGGGGCCCGAGTTGCCATCATGGGTTGCTGTGTCTGCTTTTGGCGAATGTTTCTACCAGAAGCCCAGGCCTTCCATAGCAAAGGTTTGTTGCTTTGCCTCCTGCTCCTTGCAGTCTTGCTTTAATACAAACAAAGGTGCAAATGCACTCTTTCTGTGACAAGATGTGTGGATTTCTTTTAGCTGTAGAATCTGCACCCACCCTGGGGTTTGTGGGCCTCAGTTAGGGGATAAGTGCCCTGAGGGTGGTCTGTACAAGCAGACCCTGCTGTATAGAGTGTGCCTTGCTCCTAGTTGGGAGACTAATGGGTATAGAGCTGACTTCTTCCCTTTGATAGGTTTTGTTGAGATTTTGCCAAAATTCATTCCTAGCTATTTAAAGATTAAGAAAAGAAGTACATTTTTGAGAACTTAATTTGATGTAATTTCAGGCAAAAAAAATGCATACATTTAGAAAAGGCAATGTGAAATCCTTAAAGACCCAGTTGAAAGGACGAGTTGATGTTTAATTAAAAGCAGTGGGCATGGATAGAGTCTGTACATTTTTCAAGGATCAGGTTACCTGGAAAGAAAGAAAAATTGTGGGATGGGTATAATGTAAACAAAAAGCAGAGTTCAAATGAGGACTTTAAGAAATTAAAATCAAAAGAAACTCTTCAAAAAGAGTGTCCATCTTGGGTATTAACCTCCAACATTGAAATGAAAACAATTTTGAAAAGCTTTAAAACAAAAGACAACCCACATTTGGGCATCCTTCAGATCTCTTGGCCTCCAGCTTTCTGTGGGAAGTTATGGTTTCCCATTGTTTGCTTGCTGGGTCTAGCATGTGTTCTCTGCTTACTTTCTTCCTCTGAGACTCAGTTGTCTCGCTATAAAACGAGACCCTTTTCAGTGCGGTCCTACAGGACTTTCTGTGCTAATGGAGATATTCTGTATCCACACCATCCAATGGAGTAGCTGTGAGATACATGTACTATGGAGCCCTAGAAATGGTGCTAGTGTGTCCGAGGAATACACATTTACATTTTATTTAATTTTAACTAAGTTAAATTGCCACATGTAGCTAGTGGCTAATATATTGGATGGAGCAGTTTCAGATGGTCACTGAAATCCCTTCCGGTTGTAAACTTCTGTGATTCCATCCTCAGTGCTCATTGCTAATCAATCACAAACAATCCTCAAACCATTATTTGGGGGTCTTGCCTGATCCACGCACAATTTTAAATTCCTAGGGAAACAAAGATGAGTAAGGCAGAGTCCTTGTTCCTTAAGAGCTCACAGTCTTGTGGCAACGAATCATAAACTTCTAGAAACCGTAGGCTGTTAAGGCTTGGGACTCCTGGGAAAACTAAGAGTAAGGAGAGCCAGCCTTGATCAATATTCGTTACACGTGAGTCTTCCATGTCGGCTGAGCAGGGATGCACCGTCAGGCAGTTTGTGCCATCTAGATCTGGCTTACTTTTCCTCCCTAACCTTAGATACTAAAAGTAAACCTGGACATTTGCCAGCTGCTGAGTCAAAACTTGGTTATTTTTAGCGTCATGAGCCTTGAAACCTAGTTAGGGTAAAGATCTAAAAGGATGGACTGATTCATTCTTTCATTCAGCAAATAATTACTGCACACATTTTGAGTGTCAGGTGATGGGCTAGACATGGGGATACAGCCACACAGGAGACAGAAATGTGCCTTTCTTTTGGGGAGCTGGCCTGGCTTTCTAGGGGAGACCGCAGACCTCGCTCAAGCAAATAGAGAAAATGATTTTAGATAATGTTAAGAAAAGAAGAGGTTGGTAACTAATAAAAATAATAATTTAAAAAAATCGTTAAGGACAACTCAACTAAATCTGCTGGCCTCTAGCTGTGGTCTCTGCGTAGCTGTTGGTGCGGGGATCTTGGTCTTGAAGTTAAAAAAAAATGAGTTCCAGACCTGGCTGTGCTGCTCACTTTGGTGTAAACTTGGGGAAGCCAAGCTTGTTCTGGGGATGGAATAATACACTGTGCATGGAAGGTCTTCATAACCATTTAAGCGCTCTACAGCAGTAAGAGTCCATTATCATTGCTTAGGTTCTAAAATCTCCCTGTAGATAGTAATTGACTAGTTCAGGACCTCTGATTCAGCACACAGGAAGGGGAGATCCAGGAGAGAGATGGAGAACATCGTGAAGAACATCTAAGGGATGCTGCAGGTCAGGGGTCTTCAAATACTGAGCTCCAGAGCCCTTGGCTTCTACAGAGGGGCTTCTGCTGCTGTACAGCGTACAGGCTAAAAGCCCAGCCCAGTGGGTCTGACCCTACTCTAGCTAGAACTACCTGGTCTTAACTATCCTCTCTGCAGGATATATGTGTAAAGTGTTATTAAAAGTATCTTTTGGCAAAGAAATGTGTTTGAAACTGGTTGGGTGGCTTCTGAGAGTGAATGGGGGTCACCAAAGGCTCTGGAGCATTGGAAGAACTGAGGCCAACTTCCCTCCACTGGGGACAAAATGGGAGTGACCAGTAGGAACCTGGGAGAATCCTTGGGACAGGATGAGAAAGGAGCAGATGGCTTCTCCAGGCATCGAACCTTATTTACAGAGCAACTGTGGTTCAGACCTGTTGTCCACATCGTGTCATTCATGTTTTGCCTAAAACAAATAACTAGTAACATGAAGGAAGCGGTTAATATATATTGATGTGTGCTCCAGGCACTGTGCCCCAATGCCTCATTCAATTCTTGGTACTCAGTAGTTTCCATTTGCCCCCAAAGATTTGCTCTCCACTCTTCTCCGCCCTGCTCGGTGCCCCACGTGGAATGTATGAAGTGGCTCCCCTGCCCTCGGGTTTCTTTTGGTTTCAGCCAATGGGAGGGATGGAGGGAGGAGAGGGAGGTCAACACTTTTATTCACATGGCTCCTTCGCTGTGGAGGTTGCTACCAGCTGGCTGCATCTCTGCCTTGAAGGTCATAGCTCATATCAGGCATCCTCTTCACGGAGATCTTGCTTTCTTTGGGTATAGCTACTTACATTTGTCCTGATGCCCCTTCAGACCCACCCACTGTAGCTGGCCTGGGGGCACTGTACCCTCTCTTGTGGTTTTGCTACATTTTTCACGCTCTGCTGTAAATTGGTCTTTTGTTTAAGCCTCCTTGGATTATCCCAATTTGAAGGCACTGTTTCCTCCTGGGGTTCGGATTGGATGCACAGCACAACAGCTGTGTGAAGTATGTACAGTTACTACCCCATCTTGCTGATGAGGAAATGGAGAAACAGAAAGGTTAAGATATTTGTCCAAGGTCACACAGCTAATCAGTGAGCCCAGAGGATTCAAACCCAGGCAGTGTGACCTTGAGCAATGCATTATAGCACCTCTTCAAGTGACGGGGGTGGGGGTGAGTGGAGGGAAGGGTGAATGGGGAAAAGACCTAGCGCTTGACTTCCATCCCAGGGAGCTTCCTACTTGCTGCCCTAAATTCCTTGGAGATCCAGCCTTTCTCATTAGCCCCTCTTGACTGTCAGCCCAGCCAGGGCCATTAAGTGCTTGCAGGAGGGCAGCCTGTAAGAGGTGGCGGTGGGGTGAGGTCCAGGGAAGGGTGGATGACAAAGTTTGTTTCTGAGATTACAAAAGACACCACCCCCCAAAACAAGACCACCCGTAATTAGTTATACGAGCAGAAAATAGCCTCCTGGATGTGGCAGGGGCTGACAGCTTCCCCTCCGTGATTTCATTTGGTGGTGAAGGTTTTGTCAATACAACATGCTACCTGGAACCACACACTGTCTGATTCTGTCTGAGAACATTTTTTTCCCCCTTCTGACTTGCACAGGCTCTGGCTGAGAGTGACAGAAGCCAGCCTCTGACTTCGCTGACCTACTTCCCGGCTGCCTCTCCAGCCAGCAGCCCACGCAGCATCCATTTTAACCAGCTTTTTCAAGGTCGGGACTCTTCAATGCAGAGGCTGGCTTTTGCTTGACACAAAGCCAGGTACCATCAATTGTCCTGTTTACTAAATTTTCAGTGTTCCCTTTCTTTAGCTGAGTAAAAAAGTATGGATTGGGCTCCTGTTTAGGACAGATAACAAATGCAGTTGCTTTGAGCCGAAATTGGCCACTTGGTCTATACCTCAGGTGCTTTAAAAGGCAGGTTTTCTACTATTATGGAGAACCTGAGCCAGTGCAAACAGTGAGGATTTAGGCCGTCCCAATAGATGGTCATCCTCCTCTTTTTTTTTGTGACGCAGACAAATGTATGCTCCACATAAACACAATGTCTTATTTTTCACTTTTATGAAAGGATCATACGAAACCAGCTCTTCACAGATAAAAAGCAAGTGCTTTGTGTATCTATTACTGTACCTTTCATCTCCCAAAGCTTTGTGAGAAACTTCCAGCTGGAGCTACATTCTTTTCTGGTTTGATAAAGATAAATTGTATTCAGTGGGAGAGAAAGGGGAAACCTTTTCTTGATTATTCTCTAAATAAAAAGTCAGGGAAAATGTGATTTTTTTTCCCTCAGTTCTCAAAGAAGTTAGTCCTCCTTCAAAATGACCCCAAATTTTCTGTGCTGCTCAGCATACTAAAACTGTTTGATCTTTGAAAGAAGCTTGTTATATATTGGGTCCTGGGAACTCAATAGAGAATAAAGAGGACAGATCACTTTCTTGACTAGTGTCTGTTAATGATCAACACTCAGGTTCAGGCAGTGTGGTGTAGTGGTTTCTGACATAGGCTCTGGAGTTAAACCTCAGCTTTCCCCCTCGCTGATCTGGTAATTTGTTTGTGCCTCAGTTGCCTCATTTGGGGCGTTAGATACAATATTAGGTCTCTCATAAGATGTTGTGAGAGGTGAATGGAGTAAACCATGGAAGCTGTTCTAAGTAATGCTTGGCACATAGTTAGATTTTAATAGATGTTCACCATCATTATTCACCACAGGAAAGATAGAAAGGTGGGAAGAAACCCAGTCCAGTGTGTGTGTGTGCATGCGCACATGCACGCACGTGAGTGCATGAGCAAGTATGGAATTGAGTTGCTGGGAGAAGGGAACTCAAAGGAATAGGGAGCAGAGCAAGAGGAGGGTAGCGGGGATGCTAGAGAGGGCTAAGTGGGTCCAGGTGTCCTCAACACGGATTCTCTTTTTATGTTGGCTTTCAACACAAGAAGGAAGACGCAAAGCAGCCAACTGCCTCTTGGGTTGCTGTCCTTGCCTGGGCAGGGCCATCATGAGCTCTGAGCTTTGCTTTCAACAGAGCTACAAGTGTTTGGGCTTGCAGTCTCCTGAGGCTGATCGGAAAGGGGCACGGTGGGGTTGACTCTTGATGCTTGGTATGATGCAATGACCTTTCGTTCTCCAAGAAGTCTTCTTTCACCAGGCCTTGGGCCACTCACAGTCCAGGGAGCTGCTGGAATGGACCCAGCAGGCTGCAGCTGTCTATGACATCATGGTATGGGGGTCCAGAATATTCTGACCTTCCCATTTTGTTCCTGGGACATTGTGCATAAGACTCTTGGTAGAATTGTACCAATATTAATTGCTTTTTGTTGAAAATGTATTTTTCTTAAGCAATCCCATTAATTCAGTTTAATTTCTTGATTTGTATTCTGGCTAGCACAGTAAATACTGTTGTATATTTTTCTATTTTTAATGAAATTATATTTTCATTTGGATCTGCTTCAAAGAGAAACAGAGAAAAGAGGGAAGGAAAAAGGGATCAAGAAAGGGAGACAGAGTGGAAAGCAGAGAGAGAGGAAGCAGAGAAACACAGAGAAATGTATACACAAGCCCATTTACACAAAGACACAAAGAAAAGTACAGAGACAAAGATTCAGACTTAGAGAAGTTGGAGGATTTACAGAGGCCGTCACACAAAGAGAGAGGAAGACAGAAAAACACAGAAGGAGAAAAACACCGCACACAGACAAGGAGAGAGAGCAACATAGAACAAATGTTCAGGTATGCACACGCGTGCACACACACATGCAAGAGAATCAGAGAGAAGACGTGCCCCCCCCCCACATCCAAAGAGGCGACCACTGTTCTGGTGTGTTGATTGCCAAATTTTTGGTCACAGCAGGATCAGAATACTGTTAAGATCAAACAGTGGGGTTGAACTTATCTTCACGATCAAAAAGGCAGAATTAAGATCAGGTATATAAAGTTCTTCACAGACCGCTTGATTAATAGAAGTTATTAATTTTAATAGAATATTAGCCCAGATACTTGCCGCAGAAACCCCTTTCCTGGTTGGAAGACCACTTTCAGGTGACCTCACAGAGTTTTTCCTTCCAGGGGTGGGAGCATCCCAGTCCAGAGCCCCCTCCTTATCCACTGACACATTCCTCACTCCCCTCTGCTGTGCTCCTGAGATGTGTGGCGGGCAGGCAAAACAGAGCTATTACTCACTCCTGTTCAGGGAGGTGGCAAACCTTGCAAGGACTGGCAGGATGGGCAATGAAATTTGGTAGGAGAACAGACTGAAATAAAATGTCTGGGACTGCGGGCACCAAATACCGTGAGACTCATTCTAAGCAGTGTTTTTTTATGGCTGTTTCAAGATCTCAAAATCCTTACGGTTTCTTAAATCCCAAGGAAATGGGCCTGAAGACACAGAGAATGTAAACTAGATCTTTGAAATTCCCTCCGGTTATTCTCTGGAAACTTATTTCTGCAGAAGTGCCTCCTGATTGACAAAAGCTCACTTTTATATTCACAATCTCACCCTGTCAAGGTCTAGTCTAAAATCACCCTCAGAGAATATTGTGCAGTAACTTCTAAAAAGCCCAAATCCTCTCGATTTATGCATTTAATTTATTGTTTTTCTCTCTCAGAGCTTTCCTTTGTACATAACCAAATCCCAATTTTGAGTGCCTGTCGTACACCCCTGGGCCATGATGTTGGAAGGTATTTTTAAAATTTAGAGCTCGGAATTCCCTTCGTTTATTTTCAAGTCCCTTGTCCTTTGGAAATTTATATAAAATTTCCCATCCCTCCCAATCTCCTACTTTATGCTCCCTTTGGAAGCAGTTAATTAATTTCATTTCTCAAAGATGCTTTGTTTCCTTAAGTAGTTCAGTCTGGCTAGCCTTCCATGGGGTATCACTTTTCGCCAGCACTTTACACGGATTCATTCCAAAATGGCTTATTGTGGGCCAGTTGTCTGGGTTTGATGGGACAGTTTCTCAATAGGTCAGGGTCTGTACACATCACGCAGTCATTCAACAGTCATTCTTGAGTCCTTGATACAGGCCATGCGGTGAGGATAAAAAAACCTG
This sequence comes from Hippopotamus amphibius kiboko, assembly GCF_030028045.1. NCBI lineage: Eukaryota > Metazoa > Chordata > Mammalia > Artiodactyla > Hippopotamidae > Hippopotamus > Hippopotamus amphibius. The sequence goes on along the minus strand of NC_080193.1, from coordinate 87,209,211 downwards.
ACCTTTGTGAATCCCTGGCCCCAGCCCGTAAATGCCTCAGTGACTGAGCTGGGTGGGGACCTCACAGCCACTTTGGGGGATTTTATACTGAAAGTAGAAGACATGAGAGCTGGTGAGCGAGGCCATGCCAGTGCCTTTGACAGGGCATTGAGAGACTAGGAGAGTACACGCACCTGTCAAGCCAACAGGACTATAAATGGGAGACAGAACCAAGAGTCTGTAGCCAAACAGCAGATTAGAAGGGGCTTAAGGTGGGTTGGTTCCAGGATGGCTGCCCAAGAGCTGTTTGGGGTGTTGACAGCTCAGGTTGATGGTTCTGAAGGTACACAGTGCATGGGTGTTTCTGGCTGAATTAAAGGTACAGGCTGTGGGTGGGGTCTGCCTACCATCCACCATCCTTCAGGCCTTCCATGCAGTGTAATTTGGGAGAGCCCCCCTTTCACTCAGTGAGAGAACAGAGGGATATTCTGGGATATTCACACTAAAGGCCTGATTACTTGAATGTCTCCTCTGCGTCAACTCCTTCGCATGGTTCTAGGTACTGGAGTTGGAAAACGTGTCTGTGATAATCTTGTGTTTCTTTAATTGCCTTCTCTGGCTTCATGTCTTGGGCTGGAGGTCAGGATGAGGAAGTGTGGGGAAAGCACTGGTGCAGACATGTCAGGCTGGCAGGGGCCAGTGGTAGATAAGGTGAGTATGCAGAGATGGTGTAGCCTGGGGCAAAGGTCAACATGGTCACTTGCATGACTTAAGATGAGTCTAAGAAGGGCCTGTGAGTTTAGGGGAGGGGCAGATGGTAAAGACAGAGCCATAGAGGATGAGTGAACTGATGGGAGCAGACAGAGGTCCAGTGTAGAAGTTTATTCTTTTGGTGAGTGTTCCTCTTATTGTCAGAATCACATTGTGGCCTTAGAAGGGTGGTAGCTCCATTATAAATCTAAAATTATGATTTTTCAAGGAGTTTTCAGGACTGAGAGTGAGAGAGCTTATCCCTAGGGAGTGTCACACTGGGGAGAATTGTACTGGATTCCACATTGTGCATGGATCTCAGAGAACTCTCTGCTTCTGCTCACTTCTTCTGCCCCTTGCCAATTCTAAGCCCTGGGGCTAAAGTCCACATGGCTACTTGCATGACTTAGGGTGAATCCAGGCTTCCCCCATGGCATATGAAGCAAGATGTTTAGGTAGAGCCAGGTCTTTTGGTAGAAGAGAGCCACTTACACTCAGTCTATTTAGGGGATGCCCAGAATGTCTCAAGCCATGCCAGACATGATTGGGCATGAGCAACCTCTGCCTTTCACACTAAATTACCTTAATTAATTCCACTGGTGGCTGGATTGAGGCACCAATTTCTGGACACAGAATTTCTTGGTGTAGGATGTTTTACTGTCACCTCGTAGATTGAGAAATCTGCTGAGCAGTTTGAATGTGAAACATTAAAAATAATTTCATCTCATCTGAAGGTCCAGAAATAGGAAAGTTGACATTCTGACACAGGCTAACATGGGGCACAGATTACATGGTCATAAGATGACAGATGAGGAATGAGGTGCCTTACCAGTAGAATGGGACAGAAATGGCAGTGCTGGGCCTAAGCTTTAAAAAGGCAAGTTCATTTCCCCTTGTGCTTTGGGGAGTGCTGAGTTGCCATGTAATTTAAGAGGCACAGCAGCTGGGGTTTAGACCTTTGTGGGTTCCAGCTGAGTCCAGTTTTCTGGTGAACCCTGCCAAGGTGCCAGGAAGATGTGAACCATCTTGAATGTTCCACCCAGTTGATACTCTAGATGCCTGCAGATGCAGCCATTTATCACATAGAGCAGAAGAATCACCCATCTGAGCCCAATCGATGGACAGAATCTTTAGAGATAATAAAATAATTGCTGTTCTAAGCCTAAGATTTGGGGTGGTATGTTGTGAAGCCATAGGTAACCAAGACAAGAGACATATCCTTTATAATTTTATTTATTAGAGAAGTTAGCAGATTATGACTCATGGACCAAATCTGGCCCACTGACTATTTTTGTAAATAAGATTTTATTGGAACATAGTTCTATCTATTTGTCTAAGTATTGCCTATGACTGCTTTTGCAGAGTTGAGTAGTTGCAGCAGAGAACTTGTAGCCTGCAAAGCTAAAAAAGATTTACTCTCAGATCCTTCATAGACAGTGTTTGGTTTGCTTGCCCATTATCTATTGCACTAATCTACGAAAAAAGGTGAAAGATGAGCAGAAATGATCTTTTAAAAAGTGTGCAAAACTCAGTGTGCAGAAACCAGTGGTATATGGGAAATTCCTTGTCTTTCATGGTCAGAGGTTTTAAATGTACTTGTGTGGTTTGGCTCAACTTCTTGAGCCCATGCTGTCTGCCATGAGAAAAACATGCTCCAGATAGCTGTAGCTGATTTTGCCTGGGTCTTAGAATGAGTGACATATAGAGCAGAACTAAACCCAACCTGCAGTCTTGATGGTAAGCTGGTCCAAATCCAGCTGAGTCCAGCAGAGCCCAGCAAACCCTGCAGACCTGTGAAACATAAATAGATGTTTCTTTTTTTCCTCCTTTTTCTTGTAATTGACAATAACAGTCCTGCTGTTGTTGGTCACTGAATGTTTTGGAATTGTTTGTTACACAGCATCTTTGCAACTATGCCTAGCTAATACAAAGTTCAAGAAGCATAGAAAGAAAGGAAATTTTCTTTACGCTGGCATGCTGCTAGTCTGTATAGCACCACTGTGAAAATTGGAAAAAGGTGGTCCTCTGTCAAGATACTTTATTTCCCATCTGTCAGAAAGCTGCCATATTATGACTATGCTATAACAAGACCCTTGATTGCTAACATCAGATGTATTATACTGGATAAATGAAGTGATGAGATCCATGATGTGAAGGTCACCTAATCAGATGTGTCACCTGTGTGCAGTGTACAACATACGAAACCAAGTGATGACTCTATACTGTGAGAGAACTCAATGAGTTGTGTCCTCCTGCATTAACCCTTGCTGCATTAGTGGTAGATACAAGGGTATCATTGAAGACATTAGCTTGCTGTGTAATGTTATGTTTCAGTGGCAGAAGTTGTAAATTATTTTACATGTGTCTTTGCATCCTTTCATGGACAAATTCTATTCTCCCTCCTTGCAGATGAGAGCAAAGGTGGATCAGGGCAAAGGCAGTATATTAAGAAAGAGAAAGAAGAAAAGCTCATTAAAAATGTTAAAATATTACCATAATTACATATGCTGGTTCTATCTGGACAAATGCAAGAAAAAAGCCTCTCCTTTTTCCTCTTTTTCTCCTTTATTCCCCTGTAGGGTGGGGAAGGAATAAATTGACCCTTGTTTACTGGCAAGTCAGGAGTGAACTGGGTGTGAGTGGATGAGTTTTTCTGGGTGACTTATCTAAATTAGTTCAGGTTGAGGTGTGTAACTTTGCAAACTGCTCCTGTTATCTAACATAAGTTCGTACATCCAAAGCTGTGGCAGCCACACCATATATAGTAATGGAGAAAACATAGGTTGTATAGGAAACAAACAAACAAAAAGACGTCCTTTGAATTCTGTCCCCTCAATTTTTTAGTGACCTAAGTTTCAGTTTTCTCATTTATAAAATGGTGAAACTAATTCCTGCTTCAAAGGGTTGTTATGAGGATTAAATGAGATATTGCATAAGAATAATCTAGAAGAGTGTGCTACGGAGTCATTATTTGATGTTGGGATTCCTTCCATTTCTCTTCAGGCTGAAAGGGAAAAAAAGTAAAGTGGAAAGCATGTGTCTTTGGTGTCTTCTCATCTCCCTTCTTTCTCATCTTTGGTGCCCTTTTATCTATCATTTCTCTATCTCTGACTTCCTTGCTCCCATTTTGTGAGTGCCCAGCTTTACATTTTTGCTTATGTAAAATTGCAGAAGCAAGTACATGATTGTAGCATGTGTGCTCTTGCTCAGTGAGATCCAGGCAAGCCTCAGCCATGTCTGCATCTGTTACTGAACTCAGGTTTGACTGCTCACTGCTCGAAAGCCAATTCTCGAGAGGCAAGTGCTGATAGGTTGCTTTATTCAGGAAGCTGGCAACCTGGGGAGAAGGCCAACTCATGTCCAAAAACCAACTCCAAAGATTCTGCTCAACCGTGCAAGTTTTTAAAGGGAGAATCATTTGGGGAAGGGGTCAGAGTCTTTGTTATCTTTCACTGTGTGCAGACTTTCTTTAGATCGGTTGATGGTGAGGTAACAGGGTGGTGTTCCAGGAATCGTGTTCAGCCTGAAGTTACCATCCTTCACCTGGATGGGGTATTGTCATCTATATTCCTTGAGGAGGAACCAGGATTCTGCTTTAATCACTGCACTGTTGGTTCTTGATTGCTCCTCCTTTGTTTCTGCATTCCCTCTTTTCCCTGGTAAGCAACGATTTGAATCTGCCCTTTGGAACTCAGGGAAGGTCAGGGAGGCTGAATGAAGCCCATTTCCTACAAACAAGAAACAGGATATACAGAAAGGATTTGTACCTGGGAGGGCCCCACAGGGTCCTGCTCCATTTCACATTTCTTACTAGATTGTAAACTCTCTGAAGACAGGGGTTTGTGAATCTTATTAACATGGTATGCACAGGGCCCTGCCAGCACCAAGCACATTGTGAGCCAAGCAGTGATGCTTATTGAATTAAAATTGTATTGTGTAATATGTGAAAGTGTGTCTGTGTCACATTGTGAAAATTCTTTCATCTGTTCGTTTAATATTTATTGCTTGTTCACTGTCTGTGTGTCTGAATTTTATGGCTCTGGGTAGAAATGATGATATTGTTGGAGATTTAACTTGGGAAGGAAATGCTTCCTAGTGCTCCTTTTCGAGCTTCTGGGTCAGCTTAAAACATCCTTGGAAAAAAGATAAATAGAAGTATAAATCGTACACCAATACTGGAATAAGACTACAACTAAGCTCTAAAAACTTCTTACTTTAAAATTTTGTGTTACGCAAAACTAACTTTCAGAAATCTTATTGATTGAATTTCCAATAAGTAAATGTTATATAAATTTGAATTTATAAAATGCAGTACTAACAGCAGTTGGCTTTTTAACTGTTTTGTATGTATGTTGGGGATCCTGATAAGATTTAATTTGAGAAAACAGCACAACTGCTGAGAAAACTACTCTGGAGTGGAGATTGGCAAACTTTTTTGGCAAAGGGCCAGATATTACACATTTTCCGCTTTGCAGACTCCATGCAAAGTCTCTGTTGCAATTACTCAACTAGGCTGTTGCATCTTGAAAGCAGCCACAGAAGATAAAGAAAGGAATGGGTGTGACTGTGTTCCAATAATATTTTATTTGCAAAAGCAGACAGTGGGCAAGGTGTGGCCCTGTAGTTAGGCAACCCCAACCTAGAGGAGAGAGGATAATGGGCTTTATAAGTCATAGACTTGGGGTGGGGGGGTGTCACTTATTCTCTTTTATCGTCAGCATCCACATCTATAAAAGAAGGCTAAGGAAACCTACCTTGCTGAGTGTTGAGAAGGTTAAATAAGATAGGATATGAAAACACCCAGCAGTGCCATCGTTTTCTTTCTTGACTTTCTTTCCTCCCTTTTCTCTTGCCCCAATCAGAACAGTTGAATTTCTTTGGTGCAGCTACTTGAGCTAGTCATTGCTAGGATTTGATACCCACGAAAAAGAGAGCTAAGGCTTAACTCTCCCAGGGGAATTTGTGTTAGAAACAAGAACTTATCAGCTGAACTGGTACTCCAGAGAGAAGATTCTGGAGCCAGGCCCTCTCTCCATTCTCCCTTTTTTAATTCTTTTCTTTGGCTACCCTGAGCAGCATGCGGGATCTTAGTTTCCTGACCAGGGATCGAACCTGCACCCCCTGCAGTGGAAACACAGAGTTGTAACCACTTGACCGCCAGGGAGGTCCCTCCATTCTCTCTTAATATCCTTATTTTGGAGGTGAGTTATTTCTTCACCTTTGATCACCTACTCACCTCCACCGCACTTGATTAGTCCTCCAAATAGTAAAACATAGACTCAGATTTGCTCTGTGCCTGGCCGAGTCTAACAGTACTCACCCACCCTTGTCTACAGAGCAGGGAGTTTTGCACTGCAGGGCCTCAGTGGATGTAATTTTGGGGTTCAGTCGAAAAAGAGCTTGGATTGACATAACTAGGCAGTTTTGAAAGTAGACAGACCTGGGATTGAATTGACTCCTGTCCTAATAAGTGATGTGATCTTGGGCCAAAGAATTAACTTCTCCAAGCTTTCATTCCTTCATAATAATTAAAGTGATGATAATACCTACCTCACAGGGTTGTTGAAGTGAACTATATGAAGTGTATAGAAAAAAAAATCTTAGAAGATGGAGAAAGCTAGGATTATGTCTGGTACATAAATACTGTTGAAAATCAATATCATCATTACGATTTTTATCATGATACATATGGTGGTAACTGAGATATTAATTTCTGTCATCACCACCATGTACTATTGTCTTCAATCTCTCCCTTTCATATTACCACCATTGCTAGAAACAAGTTATAAATCATTACAAAAAATGCATTGCCATTTTGAATCCCAGTCACGAATCTCAGGATATTCAGACTGTGTGAAGCTGAGGGATTTGGGAGTCAATGAGCCCTGAGCTTAAATACCTCCTCCTTTCTTCAGTGTATGAACTCTTACAGACTAAGTGAAATGGGGTTAATACAAATTAACTTACAGGGCAATTGGGAGGATTAATTACATAGTAGTACCAATAAATAAATAGATATGGATAGATAGATAGATATGGATAGGTGGAGAGTTGCTTAATAAAAATGAGTAGTCAACCCCTTCTCATTCTCTTCTAGGCAGAATATAGAAACTAGGCTAAGTCTCTTTGGTGCCCCCAGAAACTCTCATCTTCCAAACTATGTCTTCTTGGAGTCCTCAGAGTGTAACTCCCATTGTTCATCAACACCAGGTATGAAGGGCTATTGGCAACTTGAAGTGTGGTCACTCTGGGATGGGGAAGTAGGGTGGATGCGGTGGTGGTGGTCATTGTAACATGTGTTTAGGCCATTATTGCAAACTCAGATGGCTACAGGGACCACACAGGAAACTCGTTTAAACTAGTGATGCAGGCTAGATGTTCACTTCCAGTTTCTTAAAGACATCATCCTCTGAGGTCATCTTTTATTTTCCTGATTTTGACTTAGAAATGAACATGGAGAAATATTTCTCTACTACAGCAGTTCTCAGATGTGATCAGTGGACCCCTGGGGGTGCCTGAGATAATTTCAGGAGGTCCATGAGGTCCAAACTATTTTCGTAATATCCAAATCATTACTTGACTTTTTCCTCTGTATTGGTATTTGCTCTGATTGTGCAAAAGCAATAGTGGTTCAGCAGGAATCAAGTCAGTGACACCAGACCATTCTAGTAGTTATCATATTCCAGACCGTTCTAGTAGTTGTAGTAGTATCCACTGCCATACACTCACATTTTAAAAAATGCCAATTTCACTTACAAATGTCCCAGGTGAAATAGTAAAAATTATTAATTTTATTAAATCTCAACCTTTATTGAGTACGTATCTTCTTTCCTATTCTGTGACAATATTGGAAGTGCACATAAAGCACTTCTGCACAATGAAGCATGGCAGCTGTCTCAAGGAAAAACACTTGTGCAATTGTTTGAGCTGCAAGCTGAACTAGCCACTTTTTTTTCATGGAACACCGTTTTTCAGACTATGGTTATTCAAACTTGGGCATCTGGCATTCATTCAAAAATATGTAAAGTTAGCTTGTCACTTCAAGGAAAACAACTGTCAGAATTTATTGCCAGTGGTGAAGTTGGAGCTTTCAAACAACATTACTATTTGGGAAAACTTGTGTCCACAGCTGTGAGCAGGATAGCATGCTAATACTTTAAAGACTTTTTCCAATAAGATAACATTAAAAACAAATGTGATTTTTTGGATGTTATACAATGGAATGTGTCAGCATTTGGAAGATCTGCATAATTCATTGAACCAGTATTCTCCAAATGACCAATGCATGACATTATAAAATCTTCCATGGCTAGAAGATACTTTCAAAGTGTAAGACCAATGGATTTTAATGTAATAGAGTATGAGTTTCTTGGTATGGTTGCAGATTCCACCTTGCAACTAACCTTTAAGAAGTTACCACTTGTTGAGTTTTAGTGTAGTATCAAAGAGTCATATTCACAATTATATGAAAAGGCTGTGAAAACATGTGTCCATTTTCCAACTTCTTACACAATTGTGTGAGGCTGGTTTTCTTCATTTGCTTTAACCAAAAGAACATATCACAATAGATTAAATGCATAAACAGATATGAGAGTCCAGCTGATTCTGTTAAGCCAGACGTTAAAGAGATTTTCAAAAATATAAAAACAATGCCATTCTTCTCATAATCTTTTTTTTATTTTGGAAAAATAATTTTTCATACAAACATGTTATTGATCTCTCAGTGGAACAGAATAGAGAACTCAGAGGTAAACCCAAGTACATATGGGCACCTTATCTTTGACAAAGGAGGCAAGAATATACAATGGAAAAAAGACAGCCTCCTCAATAAGTGGTGCTGGGAAAATTGGACAGCAACATGTAAAAGAATGAAATTAGAACACTTCCTAACACCACACACAAAAATAAACTCCAAATGGATTAAAGACCTACATGTAAGGCCAGACACTATAAAACTCCTTGAGGAAAACATAGGCTGAACACTCTATGACATACATCAAAGCAAGATCCTTTTTGACCCACCTCCTAGAATCATGGAAATAAAATCAAGAATAAACAAATGGGACCTCATGAAACTGAAAAGCTTTTGCACAGCAAAAGAAACCATAAACAAGACAAGACGGGAACCCTCAGAATGGGAGAAAATACTTGCCAACGAAGCAATGGACAAAGGATTAATCTCCAAAATATACAAGCAGCACATGCATCTTAATACCAAAAAAGCAAATAATCCAATCCACAAATGGGTGGAAGACCTAAATAGACATTTCTCCAAAGAAGACATACAGATGGGCAACAAACACATGAAAAGATGCTCAACATCACTAATCATTAGAGAAATGCAAGTCAAAGCCACAATGAGGTATCACCTCACAGCAGTCAAAATGGCCATCATCAAAAAATCTAGAAACAATAAATGCTGAAGAGGGTGTGGAGAAAAGGGAACTCTCCTGCACTGTTGGTGGGAATGCAAATTGGTACAGCCACTGTGGAAAACAGTGTGGAGGTTCCTTAAAAAACTAAAAATAGAACTACTATATAATCCAGTAATCCCACTACTGGGCATATACCCAGAGAAAACCATAATCCAAAAAGAAATATATAGCATAATGTTCATTGCAGCACTGTTTACAATAGCCAGGACATGGAAGCAACCTAAATGCCCCTCAACAGATGAGTGGATAAAGAAGATGTGGCACATATATACAATGGAATATTACTCAGCCATTAAAAGGAATGAAATGGAGCTATATGTAATGAGGTGGATAGACCTAGAGTCTGTCACGCAGAGTGAAGTAAGCCAGAAAGAGAAAAACAAATACCGTATGCTAACTCATATATACAGAATCTTAAAAAAAAAAAATGGTCCTGATGAACCCAGTGACAGGGCAAAAATAAGGATGCAGATACAGATAATGGACTGGAGGATATGGGGCTGGGGCGGCGGGGGGGCGAAGGGGAAGCTGGGACGAAGTGAGAGAGTAGCATAGACATATATATACTACCAACTGTAAAATAGATAGCTAGTGGGAAGTTGCTGTATAACAAAGGGAGATTAACTCGATGATGGGTGATGCCTTAGAGGGCCAGGACAGGGAGAGCAGGAGGGAATCACGGGAGGGAGGGGGTATGGGGATATATGTATAAATACAGCTGATTCACTCTGTTGTACCTCAAAAGCTGGTACAAGAGTGTAAAGCAATTATATTCCAATAAAGAGCTTAAAAAGAAACAAACATGTTATGGATCTTAATAGGAAATATCTTTATCTTTTAATACTTTCTCAGTTTCAATTTTTAATACAGTAAATATTTATAGATATAACATACAAAACAGAAACTCTTTGAGTGGTTAATGATTTTTAAGAGTATAGAATAATACCAAGATCAAATATTAGCCACTGGAGATAAACTCAGTGATTGTTGATGACCTAGAAGGATGGGATAGGGAGGGTGGGAGGGAGGCTCAACAGGGAGGGTGTATGGGAATACATGTATAAAACATAGCTGATTCACTTTGTTGTACAGCAGAAACTGGCACAACAGTGTAAAGCAATTATATTCCAGTAAAGATCTGGAAAAAAAATTAAACATACAAAGAAAAGAAAGAGAAGAAAAAAGAAGTGCAAGAGCTTAAGAATGGTGATAAGTGGCAGCAAGAGCTTGGCTTTGCCATTGGGGAGGGTGGAGCCCGCGGCAGCCTGCAAAATACCTGCTCTGTCTAGTGACGCCCGCTGATTCTTACTCTGAAGGGAAGACAGGTCCAGAATTGCCAGATGTTCTGGTTTTTAAAGAAAAGCCAGAATTCCACACCTCAATGTGAGATCTCTCAACTTTAATATTGGCCGTACATTCAAGAACATTTTAACACCCGTAGGGGCAGAAGAAAGTCTACCTGGAGACAGGACGCTACCCATGAGACAGCCTCTGGTCCAGGCTTGTGTGATGACAAAGCTCTGTACCAGGGGGAGCAGTATATGACTGTGATGTTAGTATAGTCAAGGCTGAATAATAGTAAGGATTTAAATAATTAGGAAGGATTTTAGAATTATGTGTGTATGATAAAAAAATTCTTTTAAAAAAATCACAAGAAGCACAGATTCCTAGAAACTTACCCGGGGATTGTATTCTACATGGCAGACATTGTGTTCAGTCCACTGGGGAGCCTGGGAGAAGAAATGAGGGCTTTTTCTTTCTTCCTTTTAATTCCTTGTCTGAAAATGAACGCTTTTTGTCTCTACCCCTCACTGTAAAGAAAACCAACTCCAGACAACATAATAGCTCTTTGTTTTATTACAGTGTGGTTGCACACTTCTGTTCTCAATGGTTTGCCTCCTTATAACTCGGCAAAAAAAAATGAAGCGATGCTGGATTCCTTAAAGTTCAACAGCTTGTAGCTCCATTTGTAACAAAAATGAAAAGCAACTCAAAAGTAGCACAATCGGAAAATTTGTCAGGATTGTCTGAATAAAAATGCTTTTAATTTACTATAACAGACTAATTTCAAGAGCAAGCCAGTTCATATAAAATGTGCTTTTATGTTTCTAAATCAAATGATTCTAGATCTGTAAAGGGTATGAAATAAGAACTGCATATATTTAAATTTACTTCAACAATTTTGACTTTCTGTTTACTTAAAACAAACATATAAACAAACAAACAAACCCTTCACAACCCAACCATCAGTTATTATTTTACTCATGGCAATTTACTCACGGCAGCCTTTTTTTCAAGCACTGAAATAATCCATCTTTTTCATTTGTGTGAAGTGAGAACAAAATCAATTTTTGAGGTTCGTGATATAATGAAAAGGAGTAGAATGGGTCAGATATTCATGGACTTGAATTTTCCCTCTATCATTCATATTAGCTATGTGATAAGGTTTTGAGCAAATTTTGAAGCTCTATTAAACCTGTTTTGTTATTGCAACATGAGAATGATAAGGCTGGTTATGAAAACTCATTGAGGAGCTAGCAATCAACACAGCTTGGCAGGAGGGCAAAACAACTACAAGAATATAATAAGAGCTAACCTTTACGGAGAGTTTATCACCATGTGCTAGGTATTGATCTAAACATTCCATATGAACTAACTCATTTAATACAGTGGCTTTATGAGAGAAGTGCTATAATTATTCCCAGAGTTTAAGTAATTTACCCAAGATGACACAGCTAGAAATTTGAGGAGCCAGGATTTGAACCCTGGTAGCAGCAGCTTACGAAATTCTCCCTTCTTTTCTTCTGCCTCTCTGCTTTAAACAGTCCCACGATAAGACTACTGGGTCTGTAATGCTTATGTATAACAAAAAAAAAGAACAGAGAGCTGGGGATGGAGTGAGTCTGTGATCAGGTAGCACCGTGTGGTCCTGCCAAGAGCACGAAGGGTTGCTTGGTGCTGAGAGCTCCATTCGCTAAATCAGACTCAAATGCCATTATGATTATTGCTCTGCATTTAATAAACCATTCAGAAATCAGTTTTCAGGGTCTCGCTATAAGAAAGAGAATACAAAATATGCTCAAAGCTGAAGAGTTATTTAGAATGAGAGAAGTCATCTATTTTTAAGAAGCTGATATCACAGGCACTACAAACTGCAGAAAAAATCATGTATGTCTTCGTAAGACACGATTTTATAAAATCGTCTTCCATAATAAGAACATAAAGATAATTCAGTTTGTTGGCATTTACAAATATGTAAATAGTTTAGAAGAATTCCTTTGAACTTCATAATTTGTTCTTGGTAATGTCATTTACATTCAGGTTGACTGTCAGATTTGAGAAAACCTCTAGTGAGTTTCATTTGTAATTGAGTTGTTACAGATGAGGGATGCAGTTTGTGGTACTGCTCTGGATTTTCCCCAATAGATCCAGGAATTCTGATAAATTTATTTCACATGTTTCCCATCAAAAAGAAAAAAAAATCATTGGTGCATTTATAATTGTATATGCTGCATTATTGAATATACTTCCTCAATAAGAAAGAACTTCTGTTCTTATTAGGCATTAATGAGAACCAAATCTTCTACTTACAATTTAAAACCTCTGATGACTGGAAGAATTTTCCACAGGCTGGCTTCTGGTTTCACACATTTCAAATTATATTTCTCATGCAGCACCCACATGCTTCCATGCTGGGTGCCACAGGACCGGTGAGTATCTCCATATGACCTCTGGCCATGGCCCTCGTGCCAGGTGAGTTGGCACAGTGGGCTGTAGGAATGTTCTTAAGAGCTGTTCCTACCCCAGGACAGCTAACAATGACTTTGCTATGCACAGACTTGACCATGAGCTACTGAAATATCTCCTACTGAACTCAAACTAACTGCAACCCATCTCAACCTGCCCTCAGCCAGATCTCTCAAATGCCTATACCGTCCCCCAAACACCTCCAAAACATCAAGGGGAAAGGTTGATGGAGAGTAAGTTAGAACAGAAAGGCATGGTGGTCTTAACATACTGCAGTTAAAATATCTTACTTTCGCACATTTTCCAAAAATGGTTGACTATATGAAACATTGCTTGGACTCCTCAGCTCAGCTTTGTGGTAAACCCACCAGGTAACTGGAGAAAGATCGGGTCACTGCATGGCAGAGAACAGTTTGAGAAAGACATTATCTTGAAATGACCTTGCTTAATGCTAGCTAATCACCTAACTCAACTGGTAAAATTTAAAAAGAAGGCAAAATATTGAATACAATTTAGTAATTAATCCCGTTTTTGGCCTCATAATTACAAGTGTTGGATGTCACTTTAAGCCAGCCTTTTAAAGACTGTTTGAAAAAGCAATAGGCAGGTTGTCCAGGCTTCAGATAGCTAATGTACATGGGGACGATCCTGAGTCCCCATTCACTAAAAGCGTGGGTCAAATCCTTTGATGATTAATATATGTTTTGGAAGCCTTTGAGAAACTACTGACCATTTTAAAAAGAAGGCAATACATCTCTGGAATGGTTATTTCTCATATTTTGAAATGCAATACTTATAAGAAATTAATTGGTTCATGAGTTAGTCATTAGGTTCATTTTTTGTTTTTGCATTGTGTAAAATATACATAACATAAAATTTTTATGTGTACAAAAAAAAAAAAGGCAATATACATTACATTATAGGAATTGCCATGAATGAAAAATACTAAAACCAAAACCGAAACCTATTCTACTGTTGTGAGTCTGGGTAGTTGTGTACTGGGATGAAATTTTTGGTGCAAAATTGGACAGTAAATTCCTAACACAACTTAGATGTAAATGAAGATGCTGTGCTCTGGAGAGCCGTACAAGACTAAGAAGCTGCTGTCCAATTTATCTGTGAACATTTAATACGATGGTTTTGGGAAGTGTGAGAATGGAAAAAAGCAATGTGTTCATGTATTATTTTATGTAAGCCTCTTAAGTACATGTTCATAACTAAATTAATAAATTAAATATTATAACTAGAGCTGATGATTTCAACCATCTGCCCATATAACAAGCAGCCATGAAATCTCAGTAGGATAAACAACGAGCACGTACTTATCACCCCAGCATGTGCAGGCTGCCTGGGGTTGGGCTGAGCTAGTCCCAGCTCTCTGGGATGAGTTCCAGGCCGCAGGCTCTGTTCAAGTTGGAGCCAGGGGCTCATTCTTCTGAGACCAGCAGGCTGTCCATGGCATGTTCTCCCCTGGCAGTGACAGAAGCACACGAGGACAAGCCCAACCTTGCAAGCACATCTCAAGCCTCTGCTTGCATTGTATCCACTAACGTGCCATTGGCCAAAACAAGTCACATAATTGAGCCCAAAGTCAAGGGACAGAAATATACTTTCCATTCATGCAGAGGTACCAGGCAGTCTCTTGGCCAAGCCCTGCATCAATGGGCAGCGACGTGTTCCCTTCTCATTGAAGTGAAGGGGAGAAAATGAATAGATGCTGGATTAGTTTTCCATGGCTGCTGTCATAAATGACCACAAACTTGATGGCTTAGAACAACACAAATTTATACTCTCACAGTTATAGAGACCAGAAGTTCAAAATCTGATAGGTGCTGATAGGGCTGTGCTCTCTCCAGAGGCTCTAAATGAAGATCTGTTCCTTGACTCTTCCAGCTTCCGGTGGCTGCTGGCATTCCTTGGCTTGTGGTCACATCATTGGCATCTTCAAGGCCAACATCTTCAAATCTCTCTGTTTCTTCATCAAATTGCCTTCTCCTTTGCATATGTGTCAAATGCCCTGTGCCTCTCTCTTATATGAACACTTGGGAGGGCATTTAAGGCCTACATAGATAATCCAGATAATCATCCCCATGTCAAGATCCTTAACATAATCATATCTGCAAAATCTTCACGATGTAATGTAATATTTACAGTTTTAAGGGATTAAGATCTGGCATCTTTGGTGGCCATTATTCTGCTTACTACAACCACATTTCCTACAAATGTATATACTCATGTTGACTAAGAATTTTTTAAAAATCTTTTTTTTTTTTTTTGAAAAATAGTGGATTGCTGTATATTTGGAGTGACTTCATATTTGGTAATTTAGTTGCTTATGTGGGACTAGAAAGATTGGGAATTAGGGCTAATACCCACATTTAGTTGTTCAACTCTGAAATTCAGTCCTTTAACAACTCACCTGCTCTCTTAGTCAGCTCAGGCTGCTATAACAAAATACTATAGACTGAGTGGCTTAAACAACAGAAATTAATTTCTCACAGTTCTGGAGGCTGGAAAGACCAAGATCAAGATGCCAGTTGATTTGGTTCCTGGTGAGAACCCTCTTGCTGGTGTGCAGATGACCACCTTTTTGCTGTGTCCTTACGTGGTGGGTGGGGGGATAGAGAAAGAGATGGAGCTCTGATCTCTTCCTCTTCTTATAAGGGCACTAATCCCATCATGGGGGCTCTTCCCTCATGACCTCATCTAAACCTAATTTCCTCCCAAAGGCCCCACCTCCTAAAACCATCACATTGTGGATTAGAACTTCAATGTGAAATTTTTGGGGACACAAATATTCCGTCCATAGCACCTGCACAGCTCAATACACCCCCTCCCCACCCCCAGCTACCTTTAAGTCCCTGCCCCCTTGAACTTTGACATTTCCTTTCTGAAAAGATAGAGGAAAAGGGACAATGAGAGATTAATTTCAAGATAGGTACTTAGGGCAACCAGATGGACAAGGAGACAATAAAATATATATTTTATTGGTGTCAGGCTAGAATCCTGCTTGGCTAGCTCAGCCTCTGGGAAGAAGGCAACGTGACACATTGGGAATGATAAATACACTGTGGCTTTCTAAGAGGAGTCCCTGGTGCTACAGAATCCAGAAGCAGTGACACATGGAGAATGGCAGTTGATGGTGCTGGGTCACCTGGTGGCCATACTCTAAAAGAAGGCAGCATGTAAGAGCAGTGTGGAGTCTTGACTCTGCTACTTATTAGCTTTGGGACTTTGGGCAAGTTATTTAACTTCTATTTCCCTAGCTTCCTTATCTTTAAAATGGAGATAGTGGTACCTACCTCATGACATTGTTTTGAGGACTAAATGAGAAAACACCTTTAAAATACATAGAACAGTGCCAGACACACAGTAAAATATTCCATGTATGTCAGTTACTTATCTCCTGTTGAGGGCCAGGAGATGCCCTGGGCTCCTTTGCTTTCTGAGTCTGGTTATTCAGTTCTCTTTCTGATTTTAAGTGATCTTTCTGATTTTAAGTGATAACCTGGGATCCTTTCAATAACTGCCTTTTGTCCTCTCCTTTATTTAAGCAAGTCAACCAGCTTCTGTTTCCTGAAACAAAAATAACTTAAACAATATTGATGTTCATGCATTACGGCTCCTACATTATTAGGGAAATAACACATAGTGTGTTGATGCTCAGCTGGGGGTGTGTGTGTGTGTGTGTGTGTGTGTGTGTGTGTGTGTGTGTGTGTGTGTGTGTGTGTGTGTGCATGGGCCCTGACAGTACAAAATGAGAGCAGACATTCTGTTTGACAAAAAAATTAAAAATCAATATTTGAGGGAAGCAGTACTAAAAAATAATGTGTACTGCTGGTACTTTACATCTGTGAATGGAAGTTAAGCCAGTTAGATCTGTATAAAGAAGGGGTAGACAAATTGATCCAGATCATGATGTGTAGTGAAATGGATCATCATTAATATATTCAAGAGCTGGTTAGAAATACTTAAATTGCCAAAATATTGACGTAAGCAACTTTATCTGCCAATACTAGTTGAGAAAATTGTTGCATTCCACCATATTTATTGGATTACATAGATCTTAATACATATAATATGCAACCATAAATAAAATCCAGCTGATATATTTAGGAGAGGAAGATAATTTGATAGCCTATATTCCATAACATTAAAGGGAGTGATTCCTAATATTATGCACCAAATACACTTTTGTTTAACAACTTGCTGTCTTTGTACTTTACATAAATTAGATATATAGCAGCAGGTTCAATTAACTCTACAGAATAAAAATAGCAATTTCTAAAAGCAACTTCAGGACATTTCTGTGTGTAATTCTACAAGATGCCTTCGTGCCATTCAATGAATGTAATAAAGATGCTGGTAAAAATAGCATTTGCATTGAATTTGGAGTAGAAAATAGAATCAGTGGGGATATTAATAAATGCTAAATCTCCAAATGAATCTCCAAGTCTATTAAGAGTTTTAATGCTGCATTTGAAGCTCATAACTCCGGGCAATTCCCTGTCTAACTTAGCTTCAGCAAATGTTTATTTTGAGAAATGCTCAGTCATCTGTTTTACAAGCTGATTCTCTTTACACCTGAAACTTTCCATAGGAAAGTTGGCATAGAAATTGACTCAATTTTTATGAAGGGTTGAGCCCATCTGCTTTAGGGTTGGGGACATATACACAAAGAATATTGACTATTTGAACTGGAAGGAAACTGAGAGTCTCTCATACCTAGTCCTTCATTTGTGGATTGTATCATAAATTGAGGCCCAGAGTGGTGGAGTACTTACATAAGATCACACAGGAATTTGGCAGAGCCAGGGTCATGACCATTCCCAGTCTAAGACTCTTTCTGCCACATCCATGTTAACTCTCATTTTATAAATGAAGAGGTTGAACCCTGAAGAGGTTAAGTGACTTACCAAGAAGGTCACATGGCTAGTTAATGGAAGATGGTGACCAGCAGGCCTCTTAATGCTTTTCTGCTGGTTTTGATCAAAATCTATAAGGATATGACCCAGTGGGCCCTGAAAAATGTTCTGTGATTGAGAGATTATTTCTCTTATGTCCACCCAGGTATTTGAAGTTTTATGTTAATCAAGGAAGAAACTCCTTTTGTTCATAATTAGACATTAGGCTGAAAAAAAAAAAAACCCTTGGGAAAAGTATTGGCTCAGATTTGTGCCAGAGTACCCTGGATTTGACCAGGTCTCACCAGCGAGTGGGTACAGATAAAATCCCAGTAACATTAGGATCTCTGTGTTTTTGACTCATAGTTCCCCCTGGCATAGACACAAGCAGGCTAGCACTCTTAGTTTAGGCTCTAAGATACCGGGCCACATAGGGTGTAAATGATGAATAGGAGTAGGAAGTAAAGGCACTAGAATCAAACTCTGTTTGTCATACCGTGTTCCCTTTAGACAGTTCAGCTTACACCCAACGGAGTTTCAACAACCTGGTGATTGCTTGACTTAACCTTGTTGCTCATTAGTACCAATGACCAATTTTTTTTGCCTATCGAACTTGTCATTTTTCTCCTCCAGTTCATTCATTCAACAAATTTTTATTGACCCCTTCCTACTGTTGTTCTAGGAACTAAAGAAACTGTAATGAATAGACAGATGTGGTTCCTGGTCTCATGGAGCCTGTGTTCTGGAGGGAGACACAGGCAATAAATATGTAAACAAACAAATATACTAAAGGTTTATAGATTATAATAAGTGCTAGGTAGGCAGTATACAAGGTGCTATATAAAGAATAATGGTGGGTGAGAGAAAGCCTATTTTATGTAAGGTGCTCAGGAAGGTGTCTGGGGAGATGACATTTTTTCTTTTTAATTTGCTTCTTTAAAAAATTTTACAATCAACTCTACTCTGAATTACCTTTGACTTTTTTTTAATAAATTTATTTATTTATTGGCTATGTTGGAGCGTCATTGCTGCGTGCAGACTTTCTCTAGTTGGATCGAGCAGGGGCTACTCTTCATTATGGTTTGTGGGCTCCTCATCTCAGTGGCTTCTCTTGTTGCAGAGCATGGCCTATAGATGCACGGACTTCAGTAGTTGCGGCACATGGGCTCAATAGTTGTGGCTCACGGACTCTAGAGCGCAGGCTCCATAGTTGTGGTGCACAGGCTTAGGTGCTCTGCAGCATGTGGGATCTTCCTAGAGCAGGGATTGAACCCATGGCCCCTGCATTGGCAGGTGGATCTTTTTTTTTTTTTTTTTTTCCGGAGGACTGATTTTTATTGATTACCAAGAACAAATACATTCAAAACGGTATACAAAACACCAACTAAAAATAGAGTCAAAACCCAGAACCAGAGCAATTCCTTCTGAAACCTGTTCGCCCTCTACCGCAGTCCCTTCCTCTGGTCCTGGCAGGTCCCCTCCGCCACTTCTCCCAGCTGATGCAGGGCATTGGTCCTCCACTGGAAGCCCTCGCCGCAGGACACAGAAAGCTCTCCCAGGTGATGAAGCATCCGGCCTTGCCCCGCCCCGCGCGGCCTTGCCCCGCCCCGCGCGGCCTTGCCCCGCCCCTGCCTGTCTCGTCGCCGCCGCGCTTGCTGGCTTTCTGTGGGTTTCTTTCACCCTCCGTCCGAGTGTGACGAGCCGGGGCCCGGAGGGGTCTATTGCGCAAGCCCAGGGCGCCTGGCGGCTGTCGGGGAGAAGCTTGGGTCGCGCGCCTGAGACTATGAGGCGCGGCGTTCGGCGGGGTCCTTCCCGGAAGCGGAAGCTCGGCAGGTGGATCTTAACCACTGCGCCACCAGGGAAGTCCCTGGGGAGATGACATTTTAACTAAGACCTGACAGATGGGGAGGGGCCAGTAGGACTGGCTCATGTGGGGATTTAAGAGTGGGGTCCTTGACTCAATTTGGGATAATTTTCAAAGACCATTTCTGCTCCCTATAGGATTAGCTGAAGTCTCTGTCCAACCCCACATTTCTTGCTCTTTTTACAGGCTTATCTCCTGTAGGCACAACCCAATCAACCTTCAGCATACAGCTCTCCAGTTGAAAGATTATTTTTAGGTAACTAGACCTAATATAGTTAGTACTAGGTGTTCCCAGAAAGCTGACTCTTAAATGGGATATTGGATATGAATTACCACTTACTGACCTCTGGTAACATCCAGCACAGCTGGAATATCCTCTAGAAAAGCCCATTAGTGAGGAAAATGGTAACTTTCAGAACGATGGAGTTGAGTAACTGTTGCTGAGTGCCATTAATTCCTTGAAAGAGCAACAGTGATAGGCTTAGATGATTAATCACCATTTCAAGGCAAAATGTGAAAGCCAGAGGGCTTTCTTGACAGTATTTAAGGAAACTCTAATCTCCTACAGTTGGAGGGCAGAGTGAGTGGAGAACTTACTCTTAAGAGTAGCTGAGCTTCAGAGAGGGTTGAATTCTAAGCCTTGGTTGGTCTCCTAATCCAAGGTTGGGGACCTAACTGGGAAGGAGAGGGACCTCTCACTTGAAATTGGGATATCTGGGTGGATGAATTTTAGAACTTTGAACCCTCATATTCTTCCAAACCTGTCTGATCTGCAGAAGTGGCCCACCCACCTTGTTAGAAAATAACAAGTTACTTAAAACTTGTCAGTCACCTTCCCTTACTAGGAGATCATGCAGAGGGTTCAAACCAGGCAGGTGACTTTATAAGACAGTGCTTGTTCTCTCTTGGATCTATTCCTCCCTCCCCCTCTTTACCATTCTATCAGTAACTAGGGTCAAGTTACATTATTAGTAGGCTGGGAAAAACTAGACCTGCTAAGGAAAGGGAGGAACTAGTACCCTAAAGGAGCTGCAGGATCTGGGCAACATGGGGGTACATGAGAGCTGGGGAGAGGGTACACAGGACTGGATCCCCTAAGAACCAGATGGATCATGGCAGATAGTGGATGACTACAAACTTTACTAACTAGTTACCCCAATTGTAGCTATGAGCCAGAGCTGAGTTTCTTTGTTGGAGAAATGAACCCAGCCTCGGGTTATGCTCTCTGGTCATTAATCTTGCAAATATGTTCTTTTCCATCTTTATTAGAAAGGATGGTCAGAAACAATTTGCATTCAGTGTAACAGACAAGGGTAACCATTTTTTTACTTTGTTCCATGGCCATACTAACTCTGTCCCTTCCCTCTATTGTATTCTAGTCCAAAAGAACAGGAGTTGTCTGGACATTCCTTAGAACATTACAATAGCCCACTATATTGGTGATGCTGTGTTAATCAGATTAGATTAACAAGAAATGGCAGGTATGTTGGAAGTTTTAGTAAGGTACACACGCTCCAGGTGGTAGGGAATAAACCCAGTGACGATTTAGGGGCCTGTCACATTAATGAAGTTTTTAAGAGTCCATTGGCCTGGACCATGTTGGGAGATCTATAAGTAAAGGAAAACTCATTGCAGCTTTCATCTCCCATTACCAAGAAAGAAGCAAAATGCTTCAGATTCTGGAGGCAACATATTTTGTACTTTGGAATGCTGTTCCTACCCATTAATAGAGGGGTCATGGAAGGCTGTTTGCTTTGAGACAGGCCCAAAGAAGGAAAGGCCCAGGCTGTGATGGAAGCAGCCCTGCTGTTTGGGTCACGTGGCCTAGCAACCCCTGTGGCACTAAAGGCATTGGCGGTAGAAAAAAAATCTCTGTGTGATATTGATGGAAAGCACTGATAGGAAAAATCTCAACGTGGACGCCTAGGATTCCAGAGCTAGGCCATTCCATCTATAGCAGAGAAGCATACGTCATTCAAAAAAAAGCATCTGATACACCTCTGGACCCTGGTTAAAACTGAGCATCTGACCGTGGGACATCAAGTGGCCATGCAGCCAGACCTGCCCATCATGAGCAGGCTGGGTCAGATCCTCTGAGTCATAAGGCTCAGTGGACCCACCAGTTCTCCATTGTAAAATGGGAGTGGAATACTCATGATAAGGCTCCCATAGGACCAGAGGGTACAAGTAAGCTGTAGGAGCAGACACTGCAGACTCCATAACACCACCGATGTTGTACCAGCCTTGCTCCTGCACTCACATCTATGGCCAATCAGCAGTCCTTCATAACCAACCAGCTGACAGAGAAGGAGATGCCTGAGTTAGGTGCATGGATTGGACAGCTTGGTATGTGGATACAAGCCAAAGACAGAGAGTAGCTGCACTCTAGACCCACTTGGATATCTCTGAAAGACACCAGGGAGGGGAAAGTACTCCAGTGGGCAGAGTTCCAGGTGGTGCACTGGATCATCCAGTTTATGTGGAAAGTGAAGTGGTCCTAGGTAGGAGTATATATAGACTCATGGCCTGCATGCTTGGTTAGAGGATTGGAAGGAGAAAGGTTGGAAGATCAGAGACAAGGAGTCCTGGACGGATCTATGGAAATGGGCATGAATTTTGTATTGCATGTAAATGATCATGAGAGTATCACAAAAGAGGCACAAAACGACGAAGTTGTAAAATGACTCAGCCAGGTGACATCAGCCCGTTTGGCATGGACCATCTCAGTGCTGGCACAATGAGTAGAAGAAAAGAATAGCTATGCTGTCAGGATCAGGGCAGTTCACCAAGGCTGATCTAACTACATCCATTGCCAAATGTCCAACTGGCCAGCAACAGAGACCAATGCTGAGCCTTTTCTGTGGCACTATCTATTGAGGAGACCAACCATCCACTTGGTAGCAAGTTGACTACATTGGACACCTTCTACCTTGAGATAAGTGTCAGTTAATCTTGATTGGAGTTGACACATACTCCAGTTATGAATTTGCCTTATTGCTTGCAGGCTCTCAGCAAGCACTACTACTGCATAACCTACAGAGCATTTAATCTAGTGACGTGAGACCCTAATCTAGTGACTAAGGGACCCACTCTACAGCAAAAGGACATGTGGCAGTGGGCACATGGCCATGGGATCCTTTGGTCTTATCATTTACTGCATTACCCAGAAGCCACAAGAATGGTAGCGTGGTGGAATGGCCTATTAAAGAAGTTGTGTAAACACCAGCTTGAAGATGATATATTGCAAAGATGGGACATCATCCTCCATTTGAGTTGTGTGCCTTAAATCAACAATCATTCTGTGGTATTCCTTAATAGGTGGAATACATGTGTCCTGGAAACCAAGGAGATGAGAAGTAGGAGTGGCCCCTTACCGTCGTTCCCAGTGACCCACTTGGGGAATTGTTACTTCCTTTTTCTCATAACTCTGAGTTCTGTGAATCTAAAGATCCTGGTCCCAGAGGAAGCATGCTTCCCCAAGGGGACACAGTAAGTGTTCCATTGAACTGTGGCTACCACCCGAGTCACTTTGGGTTTCTTGTCTCGAGACCAGCAGGCAAGGAAAGGAGTTACATATTGTTATGAGTACTTCACCCGCATTGTTAGGAAGACGAAGGGCTACTGCTACACAAAGAGAGCGGGAAGGTGTTTGACTTCTAGGTGATGCACGGGGACACCTTACCCAGTATTAATAGAAAATTAGAAAGTACGATAGCTCCCTGCCTGAAACTGACATGGGAACCAGGAGCTCAGAGCCCTCAGAGGTGAAAGTCTGGGTCATCCCACCAGTTATTCCATTTAGACCAGCAGAGGTTCTAGCCAAGAGTGAAGGGAATCTAGAATGTGTGGTAGAAGAGGCAAATAATGATTATCAGTTTCAGCCTTGAGATCAACTGTAGAAGCAAGATTATTCCTTGCACAAGTCTTTGTCTTGTAAGTTTATCCAGGAAACAAGGTTAACCAGAATCATGGAAAAGCTGTTCCTTTGATGGGGTGAACTTACTATAAAAAACAAGTGCATAAGGGGTGGGCTATCACGGGCTGTAAAGCTCCATCCAGATTCCTCTTGAGAACTGAGGCATCTGTCCCTAGCTCCTGGGAACACTGGCTACTCGTGGCTCACAGTTTTGCCGCTTAATGGGAATTGCTCTCAGCCACAGAGAACCACCTCACCCAAGATACGTACACATTCCTAGAGGACAACCTAAGGCCAGTACCTGGCTAGTAAGGGATTAAAAGGCCTGGCCTCCTCTCTCAATTTGGGACAACTCCTACATGCCCTCCCAGTTTTAGAACACCCATCAGATTGCCTGAAGTCTCTGTTGCAACCATACTGTTGGCTAGTTTCTGTCTCTGCCCTGCCCTGCTGTCTTCTCTTCCCTATGTCCCGAGAGCATTCCCCAGTAAACCATCAGCAGGCAACTTTCCATCTCAGAGTCTGTTTCCAAAGATCTCAATTTAAGACACCATCCAAGTGGAAACATAAACTCAAACCAGTTCTTTGATGCTTGTACATGCAGCAAAGGCCTAGAACCATGATTGGATGGAATGTATCTATCCTCCTGGGAAAAGGGTATAAAAAGTTTTTAACCATTTTGCTCTGAGCTGTTTGCATCTGGAGCACAGGCCTCTGTTGGGGGTTGAAATTCGTGAGCAATCATAATTATATGCCGAAGGGAAAATGTGTTGGTTTGGGGAACAGGGGAGGTAAGAGTTGGGGAATGTAGAGAGAACTTGAACTGAGCCTTGTTGTAAAGGAGAGTGTGTGCAGTTTGTAACATGGGGGCCATGGTGAAAGAAACTCAGAGTAAAAGAGAGAAAGAGGAAGAGGGGTTCCCTGTCAAAGATATCCTGTCCTGCCTTTATTTTCGGTTTTATCTTTAACAAAGGGTCTTACCCTGTATATTCAGGTAGCTGAATAGTTAGAGAAATGCATATGGGGCAGGGACCCCTTCTGAGTTATAAGGTATGGCTACTCTGCTTTCTACCAGGAGGGTAACCTTTCTTACGTCATTCACCAGACTCTCCTTACTGTGGTCAGCTGGATAAACAGAGGCCTCTGGGGATGGGAAGTACTGGGGAGTGCTCAGGGCAATCTTATTAAACTCACTTGTGGGCTCTTGGTGGGGGAAGGAGGTTTGTATGTGAGGAGGGGCCTGGGTGTTGGCACCACTTCTTGAGAGGCTATGGGTGGTCAGATGCCATGGCCTGGGGCTGGAACTGCAGCTGGGTCCTCTCGTGAGCTTCATTCCAGCTGGGTGGTACTCTGCCCCTAAGGCCATGAGGACCACTCCAGGTTGTGCAAAAATGGGTTCCCTGCTCAGGTCTGTAGTTGGATTGCCAGGCAGAAAAATGCAGTCTGCAGCAGGGTCTGCCAGCTGCAGCTTGTGGGTTTGGAGGGGGTGGGGTGGAGGGAGGCCTGCTGGGTAGACAGGGGTTTGTCATTTTTAGACCATGACTAATAAGAAATCTGGATTTTCTCGGTTGTAAAAGCTCTTCCCACTCTTCCCTTTCCCTCTCCACAAGGTAATTGCGAAAGTCTAGCGCTCTGGAGCTATTTTATGTTCTCTTTTGATGGCCTAAAGTGAATTAGAAGCTGGAAAGCATCGTACATGGGAAACACTATATGTGTATTGTGTATTACATCTTGAGCTAAATGTTATATGAGAACAAATGGTTTAAGGGCGTTTGAGCACACAGAAGAGGTTGGCAATCATTTTAAGCCCAACATTTGGCCCAAATTAGCAATTTTCAAATATTCATGTTTATATTTAAATACAAAGATTTCTCATTTCAAACCAATTGCTGCTGATCAGTAGCATAACTTCGAATTTGTTACAGCCTGCAGGAATGGGGAGGGGGGGGCCAGAGTCAAGTGGAAATTTTGAACTTGAAGTTAGAAGACCTTTCATCTCAGCTTTTCCGTCTAATAGCTGCATGGCCTTGGGCAACTTACTTACTTGTCTGTTTACCTGTCAATAAAATTAGAGTAATAATTTTTACCTTATAGGGATATGCGGAGGATCGAGAGAGATATGAACGTGAGTGTTTAGAGAACCATAAATTCTACACAGATGCTAATTCTTATTAGTGGGAATGTGTACGAAGGTGGTGTGTGAGCTTAGTAGGATTCAGGTGGCTTCCGGGAAAGCGTCAGATAGGAGGCACAAACAGGAATAGGTATATAACTCTAGGAAACATGGCTGTCATTGAATCCAATCGCTAGTTCCATTGAATATTTTTCCATGAGTCCTATATCCCAACAAAATGACATTCTTTTTTCCCCACATTCTATGATTGTTATGTAGTTATGCATCTCTAACCTGCTGGCATTGGACAAGAAAGACTTCTGTTCCATGGTCTACTTCCCTTGGAAATCTTTACTGTAGCTTCTAGGTTTATCTCTTAGGACTTTTTCAGCCTCTGGGACTTCAAGCCATGCCAATTTTTTGCTAACAAGACCCAACAAGATTCACCCCTAATTCTACAACAGGCCAGTTTCACAGAATACTCCGCTGAAGGCATCAAGTCTTGAATCTACAGGCAGACCTTATTTTATTGTACTTTGCTTCACTGCGCTTCACAGATATTGCATTTTTTTTTTTAACACATTGAAGGTTTGTGGTAGCCCTGCATAGAGCAAGTCTAATTAGTGTCATTTTTTCCGACAGTTTTGCTCACTTTGTGTCTCTGTGTCACATTTTGGTAATTTTCACAGTATTTCAGACTTTTTCATCATTATTATATTTGTTATGGTGATCTGTGATCAGTGATCTTTGATGTTACTATTGTAATTGTTTTGAGGTACCCTGAACTGTGCCCATATAAAAGCGAGCTTAATCAGTAAATAGTGTGTGCTTTCACTGCTCCACTGACAGGCCGTTTCCCCACCTTTCTTTGTCTTTCGGGCCTCTATTTCTTGAGACACAACAATTTTGAAATTAGGCCAGTTAAAATCCTACAGTGGTCTCTAAGTGTTCAAGTGAAAGGAAGAGTCACACATCTCTCACTTTGAATCAAGAGCTAGAAATGATGAAGCTTAGGGAGGAAGGCATGTTGAAAACCAAGTTAGGCTGAAAGCTAGGCTTCTTGTGCGAAACAGCCAAGTTGTAAATGCAAAGGACAGTTTCTTGAAGGAAATTAAAAATGCTCTTCCAGTGAACAAATGAATGATGAGAGCAAAACAGCCTTATTGCTAATATGGAGAATGTTTTAGTGGTCTGGATAGAAAAATCAAACCAGCCGCAATAGTCCCTTAAACCAAAACCTAATCCAGAGCAAGGCCTAATTCTCTTCAATTCTGCGAACGCTGACAGAGGTAAGGAAGCTGCAGAAGAAAAATTTGGAGCTGGCAGAGACTGGTTCATGAGATTTAAGGAAAGAAGCCTTCTTCATAACATAGAAGTGCAAGGTGAAACAGCAAGTGCTGATGTAGAAGCTGTACCAAATTATCCAGAAGATCTAACTCAGATAGTTAATGAAGGTGGTTACACTAAACAACAGAGTTTCAATGTAGATGAAATAGCCTTATGTTGGAAGAAGAAGCCATGTAGGTCTTTCATAGCTAGAGAGGAGAAGTCAGTGCCTGGCTTCAAAGCTTCCAAGGACAGGCTGACTCTCTTGTTAGGGGCTAATGCATCTGGTGACTTAAAGTTGAATCCAGTGCTCAGTTGCCATTCCAAAAAACCTAGGGTCCTTAAGAATTATGCTAAATCTACTTTGCCTGTGTTCTGTCAATTTAACAACAAAGCCTGAATGACAGCACATCTGTTTACAGCATGGTTTACTGAATATTTTAAGTCTGCTGTTGAGAGCTACTGCTCAGAGGAAAAGATTCCTTTCAAAATATTACTATTCGTTGACAGTGCACCTGGTCACTCAAGAGCTTTGATGGAGACGTACAATGAGATTCATGTTGTTTTCATGCCTGCTAACACAACATCCACTCTGCAGCCCATGGATCAAGGAGTGATTTTGACTTTCAAGTCTTATTATCTAAGAAGTACATTTTGTAAGGCTGTGTGTAGCGTGATTCCTCTGATGTATCTGGGCAAAGCCAATTGAAAATCTTCTGGAAAGGATTCACCATTCTAGATGCCATTAAGAACATTTGCGATTCATGGGAAAAGGTAAAAATAACAACATTGTCAGGAGTTTGGAGGAAGTTGATTCCCACCCTCATGGATGACGTTGAGGCCTTTACGACTTCAGTGGAGGAAGTAATTGCAGATATGGTGGAAATAGCAAGAGAAGTAGAAAGCTTGATAGAGACTTATGACATAACTTTCTTGTTTCCTTTTCATTTAAACTATACAGAAGAAAAGTAGAGTTCTGAGAAAACGGCTGAATGTTGTGAGAAGTTATTTAAAAATTAAATTGTAAAAGAGGAAAATCACAATTTTCTAGGCTGAAACAACCACAGCTGGCAGTTGGGAAAAGCAATATAGGTTTTTGATTCTAAGTTGGCTTAAAGTCCAAATCAATCCCAAAGAGGCTTTGGCGCAGAATAATTGTAAATCTGGGTGATTTGGGAAAGAATGCTAAACAAATTCCAAGAACAAGGCTACATTTTTAAAAAGCTATGATTGATAAAATAAATGTTATGTACTCTTTTTATATGTGCTTAAATGTGGCTTATATAAAAGCTTGACCCATAAAAATTGCTGACCTTATTGGTTTCTATTGTTTAGGTGGAGAATTAATGTTAGACTTTTAAAAAACAGTTTGGTAGAAGGCTTCCAATTGCAATAGCATCTGAGTGGTAAAGACCCTTCCGGTACAGCAATTCTACAACTGGGAAGTGAGGCAGGCATCGTAGGGGTGGGATGACACCTCAGCCTTCTCCATTTCTGTTGATGTTCCTGTCTCTTGATTTGTGTCTCTGATACTTCGCAGCACAGGCGATCTGCTTCTACTTAGGAAGGGTCACCGCCCCACCAAAACTCCCTGCTCTGGCTCAATTTCTGTCTGCTCTGGCTAATATGTTATGCTGAAGATGATGTCCATGGAATTTTAAAGCATCTCTTCTTACTGCTCATCACAGTTACTCTATAAATTGTCCATTTATTAACTTTTTGGGACAGGCCCTGGGATCCCTCTACCTAGCATATGTCATTCGAAGCAAGGCTGTTTCCCCACTTAACCTCATTTCATTTCTGTCTGTGAGACAGATCTCTTTCTGCAACCTGAGCTAGTCTCGTCACACCTTGTCATCAGGCCTTGCTCATGAAACTTCTTAAGAAAACAGGTGAGACAGTCCGATTCAGACATGGGCTGGCAGAGGAGGTAGCCATTCATATGGCATATTCTTAGGGTTCCCAAAGGTCTTTGTGCCCCCAGAACTATCAAGTGATTCTCAGATTTTAATGCTGCGGGTAAACTCTTGCAGTCCCTAAGCAGGGTCCCTGTGAAATTTTTAGATATGCATGCTTGTATCCTAAGACATAGAGTCCTATTCCTAACCAGCTGTTGAATAAAATAAAATTCCCTGGCAGTGCTATAGGCTATGGAGTGGAGAGTGCTGAGGAGAGGGTCAAGTTCAGGGCATGACTGTGGGAATCCAGGGCCAGCCTTGGGCCAGCCAGTTGAAGATGCCACACAGAAGGGAGTGGAGGAACCAGATGAGTTTTAATAAGATGGCACTAAGGAGGAATGTGGCTGAATTTGTTTCGCTGGGAATGACCAGCAGGGTTGTGTCTTGTCCTGGGTATTTAGACACAGGCTCTATAGGTCTTTAGAGAGGCATACTGATGGAGGCTGCACATTTTTTGTCTGTCTCCTAATGATGATATAGGAATTTGTACCTTAGTTTACTTTCTTATTCTCAGTGATTGCTCTGTTGGGCAGATTTCACATCAGTTTCATGGGAGGTTTTGTTATGGAGGTTGTTGTACCACAACCCAGCTCTTCCATAAGTTCTAAATATCAGTACTCTCTTAGATGGGTCTTTTACTTTTGATGCTAATAGTAATAGTATCATTTATTGATTTTCTTCTGTTTTGTGTGAAGTGTACTTTATATGTCCGTATATACCTACATCTTTTTAACCCACACAAAAACCCTATAAGATATTATTATTTCCATTTTATGGGGTGAGGAAATTGAGGCTTAGAGACTTGAGTAAGGTCACACAGTGAATGGTGGAGGGGAAATGAACCCAGGCCTGTGATTCTCCAAAGCCCCAATCTACCCAATGCA
This sequence comes from Hippopotamus amphibius kiboko, assembly GCF_030028045.1. NCBI lineage: Eukaryota > Metazoa > Chordata > Mammalia > Artiodactyla > Hippopotamidae > Hippopotamus > Hippopotamus amphibius. The sequence goes on along the minus strand of NC_080193.1, from coordinate 87,179,335 downwards.
CCATGCCATCCCTCCTCAACCATGAGCAAAAAGGAGCTTTTGATCCTTTGCAGCCCCCCTCCAAGGTGACTTAAAGGATAGTGAATGATGATTATGTAAATTGGCCTTTCACAATTTAAAGATTCCCACATAACCTCATAAATGGCTCATAATTTGATTTTATTTTCATGGAGGACTGTTCTGATTCTATCACTTTAAGACATCAACATTTCTGTTTAAGAAATATTATTTCTCTCCAAGTCTTGTGGCTGAGGGGCAGTCAAATCAACATATCCTAAATTCTATTTTAAAGCAGTGATTAGATCCGATCCTATATAGAACAAAAGGAAGTGAATTTAGAGTTAGGATTGATGGGTACCATATGGCCTGAAAAGAAAAAAAAAAAGTAACTTTCAGCAGGAGAAAGTTAAACTTGAGAGTCATCCAAAGTTGTACAAACCAAAATTTCAGTCTTGACCGCTGCTCTCATGCAGATTTCTCTCTTCCTCCTACCCCGTAATTAAGTAGGGTTTGGGCTGAGGGAATGAGGGGGGAAGTATCAACCGAGTAGAGCAGATGAAGAGCGGAGTGGAGCCCTCATTGAGGTTTGAGTGAAAATTTGGCTCGAAGTTTCTTTACATTATTTGTGTTTTGTTTCAGACTTCATGGTCCTGGAATTAAAAAATCTGTCTGTGGGTGGTGTTAATGTATTTAACAGCATGATTGATTTAACAGAGACTCAGTGAGGCCGACCAGAGGACTGCTCTCTCCATAGCAGAATGTCAAACTTGGGGAGCGCGTTCCGTTTCTAGTAGCCAGTGTGTGAGTGAAACAACGACTTCCGTGGCCTTGCTCCTGCTGCCCCTGCCCCCACTTGCTGATGAGCTGTGTCTGATGCCTGGCAAAGGCGCCATGACGAGAGGGGGTGGCTGGGGAACCCGCAGCGCCATTACACCTCTTACTCTAAATGGAAGTATTGGAAATATAAACAAAAGATTGTCATGCCTTTCTTGGTTTTGGAAGAAAAAGGCTTTTCAACAGCCGTGTTATTCAATTCAGCTCCCTTTCTTTGCCAGCGGCTCATTGAGGAGAATGGGACTTGAAAGGGGGGTGGGGTGGGAGGGGTGCCGCCAGTGGAGGCTCGTTAGTCAGCAGCTGGAATCATCTGGGGTCAATATGTGGCGTCCCCCCCCCCCAGTCTCCATTGCAACAGGAATAGTTGAGGCCCCCAAACACGGATCGAACCCTCAGATATATCCAGAGGAATGACTTAAAGACCTCATTTTCAATGCACAGAAAAGGACTTTTCTCTCTCTTTTAGTGCAAAGGTGATGTTTCTTCGGTTCAGGAGGACCCACAGGTATAGCTTCCCATGTTGGAAGTGAGATCATCAGACACATTCTGCTACATCTCCTGAAATCTAAAATACATTTTTTCAGGCATTGGCTGGGAGGAACAATCGTCAATCCTGTTGTGCACTCAACCTCCACTTGGCTTCTGCCCCGCGCTGAGTGTCTGGAGTGTCCTGGGCAGTGTGGTCGGAAGCTGGGCTGGGACCGAGTGTTTGGCATTGGATTGGGTGTCATAGGAAGAGCTGACGGCTCCCAGTGGTCTGAGCCAGTCTCTGCATTACCAGCTGGCAGGGAGGCTCACGTTATCATCCGTGCTGTTGGCAGAGCTGTGCCCACTAGTAAATCTTGGGATAGGAAAGCGAGACAGGACTCTGGAGATTATTTGGATTCATTCTTCTCACTTTATAGTCAGGGAAGCAGGCCAGGGAGGGTGAGGGACCAGTCTAAGACCGCAGAGCCCTTGGTGTAGAACTGGGGCCTGGCCTCTGCTCTCCTGGCCTCGGTTCCTTGGCTGGCTCACTGCACCGCTTCTCCTGGAGTCCTGACTGGGATGGGTCCTTGGGATTTGCTGAAAACTGGTTGTGCCACAGCAGGGACTGGCTGAGGGTGGGGAGTCCTCGGGAAGCAGCTGCCTTAGAGGGGACCCCTCCCCTTTGAACAGCAGACATGCTTGTTTAGCACCTTCTAGGAGGTAAAAGAGAAGGAAGCCAATTACGCATCCAGAATACTGGAACCTTCTTTTCCACACTCAATTCTCTGGTCTCCCATGGTGTATGAGTTGCTTGTTAAATTAATGTTTGCCTGTCTGGAGTGCTAGAGGAATAGACATTATAGGCCAATTAGAGATAAAAATCAAACCAACCAGAGTTGTCCTTTTAAAAATTAAAAGTCCTTTTTATGTGCTGTGGAGGTGTCGGCATTATCATAAAGACTAATTAGGACATTTTACAACATCCTGGTAACGGGAGGAAACAATCTTGTTGGTAACTTTAAAGATTATTAAGCATCTTTAACACTTGAGGTCAGATATTTAAGACGCTTTCTGTGCTCACCTGCTGTTGCTGCAGGAAGTATTTTATTGTCTCATAAGAAGAAAGGAGCATTTTGAAGGTATAAATGCCCAGCTGTAATGGACGGTCCTGCACTTTGCAAAGCCCTAAAACAGCATCTCCGGGAAGAGCTGGCTGTGACTGGAGATGAGATTTGTCACACTGTGTTCCATCTGTCTGCACTGAAGGCAGTTTCCATCTTGGCCTCCTGGAGAAAAGAAAGCTCCTCGAGGGCAGACATTATGAGGAGGGTGTGTTCTGATGTTGGCAGCAGAAACAAGGAAAGTGGACAGTGCATCTTCCTATTAAAGGTGCTGTTTTTCACGTATGGGCAGACGCTTCTCCTGCATTCTAGTAAACTGGTTCAAAAGCACTGAAGGAAGTCAGGATGGGGAGGACATGGGGGTTCCACGGAGTGTTTGGGGGGAGATTCTGTGTGTGATTTGCCCAGTCCTCGTAGAAATCACTGTGATTTGGAACACACTCTTTGGAACTTGATTGAGGACAAAAAGCACATGGCAGATGTGGGTTTGATGCTTAAATTGTGTGCCATTGTCACTTAAAGAACTGTGGATTGTCTTGAAATTCAAATATTCTTTAACAAATAGGGAAATTATATCAGACAAAGCAGACGGGTAAATGTAAATGTCATGGAAGTATCTAGACCTTGTAAGATCTCTGTGCAGAAATTTCCAGAAAGCTAAGGAAATCTTAAAGAATTCTGATCGAAGGCTGTGTGTTTAAAGTGTCTTTTATCTTTGAGTCTGTTGGAAAGGCTTTCACATTTTCAGCAATTTTAATTGATACTAAAACCACACAATTAGGCTTCACTTAGTTATCAGTGAGAACACTAGCTGTTTACTTTATAGTCGTAATGATATAACAAGTGTAAAGAAAACACAGGGCAGAGTTAAGACTTAATTCTCAGCTTTGTGCTCTGGGATTTTGCCACATGAACTATTCACATTAATCAAGGTTTTTATAGTAAAATTTCAGAATATGGTTCTGAAACTCTACCATTTCCTGCTGACTGGTCTGCCACACTGCAGTTTTCAAACAACAATTTTTCTTTTTAGAAGGTTATTTCTCACTGTAAATGTAATGCAATCTTATTAAACAGAATCTGAAAAAAATCACCAACATACACCACCCACACAAACATTGTTTCTGTCTTTGTGGATTTCTTTTAACCTTTTCCCTGTAATTAATCAGTTTATTTACGATTTATGTCATTGTAACTACAGTATTTATGCAATTTTATATCCTGCCTTTTTCACCTAATATATTGTAACCTTTATCCATGTTATTTTATGGTATTTGTAAACATAATGTTTAATGGCCTCGTAATCTGTTATTAAGTGAATATATTATAGTTTGCTGGAACCAGTCCTCTGTAAGACCTATTGGTTGTTTACAGTTTTTTGGAGAGTTTACGCAGCTAGTCAGAGGAGACATCTGGCTTGAACCCCTTCTCTAAATTTGTGTTTTTCTGCCATTCCAGACTGCAGATATGCAGTGTGAGTGTGTTTCATACTCTCCAGCCACCACGAGTGCTGCTTCGTATTTGAAAAGCCTTGGCTAATTTGATAGATCACAAATGGGATTTTGGATTAACTTGCATTTCTTTTAGTTACTACTCAGACTCTTTTTTTTTTTCTTCATATTTTGTCAACTAGTTGTACTTCCTTAATTATGCAAATTTATATCTCAGTTTACCTCTTCATTTCAGTTATTTTATCTTATTATATACAGAAGCTTAAAACTTGTATGCAGTTAAATCTATGCAGTTTCTCTTTTTGGCTTTTCTAAGCTTTTAAGCTTAGAAATTTCTTTTCACTCCAGAAGATTGACAGATATTCAGTTTGATTGCCTTTTAGTTTCTTTCTATGGCTTAATCCTTTTATGTTTTACTCTTTAGTGCACCTGGCATGTGTTTTGGTATATAGTGTGAGAAATGGATATGAATTGTTCTTGTTTCTGAATTGTGAATCTATTTTGTTGATTGAATACCTCTTCTCTTCTGTTTTGTGATGTCTTCTCTATTATGTATCAAAATTTTTAAATTGCATGTTTTCATAAGAAATATATCCAAATTCATTGGGATTAGTTACTTCTATATTTATGTGTTTATTTTTGCATTGTGGCAGGTTATTTTGACTAGACCATTATGTGACTTGCTTCGAAGTAAAAGAAACGGGGTAATTGTGGAATAGCCTGAAGTATGTAGGGAGCCCCAGGAATGTCTAGAGAGAGCGAAACCTGGAGCACCCTGTCTAAATTAGGGGTGCTTATCCGAATCACCCGTGGAACTTAAAAAATTACAATCTTGGATTCTGCCACCAGAAATTTTCATTCTGTAAGTTTTAGGAGATGTCTGAGCATCTCTGTTTTTAAAAAGTTGCACAGATGATTGTGATGTGTATCCCAATGGAGAACTATGGTCTAGAGCAGGAGTCAGTAAACTATGGACCACATACCACATCCAGTCTGCCACCTGTTTTTATGTGGCCCATGAGCCAACCATTTACATTTGTAAATGGTTGAAAAAATTTTTTTTAAAGAATAACATTTCATGGCATATGAAAATAATGTGAAATTCAAGCTCCAGTGTCCAAAAATGTAGTTTTATTGGAATCTACCCATGCTCATGGGTTTATGTATTGTCTATGGCTGTTTTCCCACTACAGTGGCAAAGTTGAGCAATTATAACAGACTGTAGGGCCCACAAAGCCAAAAATATTTACCATCTGGCATGTTACAGGAAGAGTTTGTGACCCCTGGCCTAGAGTAGTGAAGTGAGACTCAGAATTCCTTGATTCTAGGGTATTACTGAAGTGCTGTCCCAGAATGTTTAGTTGTCCATTTCAGAAGCAAAATTACTGTAGTTGTATCAAGATTCTAAAGGCAAGAAACAGAGCTGAAAGAGATTATAAATTGTAGATCTTCCATTTGTGGCAATAAGGTGAATTCCACAAGGGTGAGTCAAATATTATCTGCCCTCTGACTGTAGAGTTTATTTTAATTAATTTTTACAAAAGACAAATACATCATTTTCTGACATCGACACTCTGCCAAAACTTCTTTTTGAGGTGTTAAAGCATCCTCCCTATGTCCTGATCTTGCTCCATTGGACTCTCACCTGTTTGGTCCCCTGAAAGCAGCCCTATGAGGACGAAGATTCACTTCTGATGAACAAGTGAAGACAGTGGTGCAGTCATGTTTCACAGCTCAACCTAGAACATTTTTTAATGAGGGAATATGAAAGCTTGTTGACAGGTGGACAAAGTGTATTGAAAAGCAAGGAGATTATGTTGCCAAATGATGTATTTGTCTTTTCTAAAAGTTAATTAAAATAAATTCTACAGCCTGATTGTGGATAATTTTTTTTTTTGCAAGACAAAAATCAATTTATTGCTTTGTTCTCATCTCGTCTCAAATTTAGTGGATAATTTTTGACTCACCCTCATATATCCTGAAATCCTGCTACAAGATAGCCAAAATTGCTGTGTGGAATAGAAATACACCACTGTTTAAATGCATGGCTGAACTGGAAAACAAGTAAGGAGAAATTTCAGATGCATCAAACAAAGAAGAAAAGCAAACTGTATGTAGGTATAGCTGAGTCACTTTGCTGTACAGAAGAAATTAATACAACATTATAAATCAATAAAATTTGAAAAAAATTTTATAAAGAAGAAGAAGAAGAAGGAAAACAAACCCAGGTAGCTGAGAGTGCTATGAAGCTGGCAGCTGCCCTAAGGGAATCTTCTGATCTCTGGTGACTATTGCAGGGAATAGGACCCAAAGCCTTGGGCCAATGCAAAGTAGAGAGTTGAATTGTACCATCCCTTACACGCCTCACCTCCCGTAACACTGGGACTGTTGAGAACAACATCGTTACCAAGAGGGTGACCTGGAAAAACAAGGCACGCAAAGGGAGACAGCGAAGAAACTTGCTGTCTCAGTCTTTGGTTCAGGGTAAGGAAAAAAATTCTCCCCTGAGGACTCATAACACAAATCTAGCTCCCGTGCAGATTTGGGGCCTGGGTTTACACAATGTGCAAGGTATAAAGACTCCAAGAATTTAATTTCAAGTAGTTTCAAGTTGGTAGTGCCCCCGGTAGCTGGCAGCAGCAAATCTATATCCTCTCTGGAAGAAGAAGCATTCAACACATGCCTTATATAACTGCCACATAAAAAGTTCCAGAAGACATGAACTCACACAACAATAAGTATACAAATAACAAAACACAGGAGGGACTAAGGCACCGTGAGTAAGAGTCAGAACAAATAACAGAGGACATCCCAGAAAGACTACAGATAAAGGAACTACTGGATACAGAATGTAAAGTAGCCATGTTTGATCAGTTTAAAGAGTTAAAAGAGTAAATCAAAAGTATGAGTAAGGAGCAAGAGACCATTCAAAATGACCAACAGATTGGGAGAAGAATGAAGTAGAACTTCTAAAGATGAAAAATATAATACTTAAAATAGTGTACAATGTGAATTTAATCCACTGTCCCACCTTTCAGGAGAACAATTGACTACCTGAGATGGGTTGTGTAGGTGGTAATAAGATAGTTTTGGAGTGGACTGTAGAGAGGTCTGAAAGACAGGCTGAAGAGTTTGGAACTTATTCTATGTGCCATGGGGAACCACGGACATTTTTTGAGCAGAAACAGTGCTGGTGGTCATGGAGGGATTCAGGGTCCCATCAGGTTTAATCCCAAGCCTACCATCTTTCAGAACACACAGATATGACCCTTCTTAAGAGACTCAGGAACCTTAAATATTGCAACTAAATTTCAGGGTGAGAGTAAGTGGCCACGTGGGGCAGGTGGCAAGTCTAGCCTATCACCAAAAGGACAGACCAGCAAATTAATGGATGTAAGCATGGCTACGGAGAGGCAGGCAAAGGAAGAGCAAAAACCCAGGAGAGAGACACAGTGGGCTAAGAGCGTAGAGAAGTTTTGTAGGCAAAGGGGGATTGTGGCAAGGTGAATAGGGAGATCAGGTAATAATGGTTGAAGGTGAAGGTGGGAGGAGGAACAGTAGAGTGAATACATAGAAAGGTAAGTGGTTGCTGACTGGACCTAAGGGCACATAGTATCCGCACTAGGGAGTTACCAGTAAAGCAGTGTTTTGCGGCTCTGGGAGCTTAAGTGGCCAGGAGGGGAGAGAGTTTCGCATTTATTCTCTTCTTTCTGAAGATCAAAGCCTTGATTTTATGATCATTCCTAAACTTTGTTCGTATTATTTCTCTAACATTTCTTATTTTTCAAAGTCCCTTATGAACCTCTTTCTGTACATTCATTGCTCTAATTGATGTTGTTACAATTATGATACGGCAGCTCCCCTGCCCCTAAGTCTCTGCACCCACCTTCTGAAGTCTAATTTTTGGAAAATTTGCCCAGGTAGCTCCAGAGAGATTCTCAGATTCTGCTTACATCCTATGTTTTCCGCCTGATCTTTGTAGGTTAATTTCATTGTGAGATGGCATGCAATGAATGAGACATTATGTTAATGAGCACAGAAGTTATTATTTAATAATGTTAGTGATGAAAACAGTTCTAGGTTAATTGTTACGATTACTATTAAAATAACAAGCTGAGGGTTGAATTTATGTCTATAGTTCAGTTAAAAAGAAATTTAAACAGAATTGTGAGCAAGTGACTGGTATGTAGGAGACAAAGTATGTGTTTACATGTAAAAGTTAACGGCTATCAACCTCACTGGTAAATGGGGTACAAGATTTTGACACAAAGAGACTTGGTACAGAGCGATCTTAGGTATTTTTTAAGAAAAGCAAAACTGTGAGAAAAACACCCCAGTTCAGAAGAACACCAATGGATAAGATATTGGGACCTTATGGTAGACTCTAATCTCAAGGTCAAGAAAATACCAACTAGGAACAAAAGCCATAACCAGATCAGGTGACTTGCCTTCTTGGTCACTAAATAGCTATTGACTTTTGACAATTCATTTTACCCTCTTGGTATCTCAGTTTCCGCCTCTATCAAAAGAGGCTTTAAATTCTATGGCAATGAATATTTGTAGAGGCATTGACACCCACACACCAAAGCAACCAAAGCTATTCTCTAGAGTTGGTCTAAATATCCATGAAGTGTGCGTGTGTGTGTGTGTGTGTGTGTGTATGCTTGCCATAGACACATGCAGACTTGAGACTGGGCAAAATTCTATACTTAGTCTGTTTGCAATGAGAAATCTTTGTCTGTAAATGATTTGTCTTACAATCTCCTTCTCCAGACATTTGCATTGTGCATTGCAAAAACTATTTGTGGTTAATGGCAAAGCAGGCTATGAGGGCCTGAGTTCTGGGAAGCAGTGTCATGATCAATAAACCATGTCTACCATGGCCAGCCCTTTACCGTCACTTCTGATTTTTTGCATTGTCTTTATTATTATTTTAAAATTTAGTCTAAAAATTTTATTTTTTGACACATATCCATTTCACATCAGTTTTCTTCTTTTTGTTTTCCTTGGACTCAGGGACTCTAGAGCGCGTCTAGTCCAACTGTGTCATTTTACAGATGACCAAGCCGAGGACCAGAGCGGGGAACATATTTGTCCAAGCTTACAGGGCTGATTTGTAGTAGATTTGGAACTCGAATTCCAGTCTTTGACTCCTTGTTAAATGCTTTCTCTGCTGCAAGCTTTCCAGGACTCATCATAAGGCATGTCATAATAATATATCATTTTATACTGGTAGAGCATTTTACAACTTTTAAAACCCTTTTGTATATATCATCTCACTGGGCCCTTATAGCATCCAATAAGATAGACTCAGGCAGTTTTGTCTATATTTTAGCTGGGTGAGAATCCTGAAATTCCCTTGTTCAAGGTCACACGATGAGTAAGAGTTAGCAGTGCTACTAGAAGCCAGTCTTTCCAGTTCTGGCTTACTGGTCTTGCATTGCTCCATGATATAGGAAAAGATGGGATGAGATGATTGGGATTTATTTCAAGAACTCAAAATCTGCTTTAAATTTACCTTGTAAGTATTTTTTCAAAATATCAATTCATCACATCTAAGAATTTCCCTTTGGCATATTTTGCACTGACCCTATACAATCTCTGCAGCAGCAGGAAGAAGCAGACTAACACCGGGGATGTGAACAGCACCTCTCTATAAGAGCTGCTTCATGCATTGTTCATGGATCAGAAACCTCAGCCTTGTGATACCGAGCAATGCTGCTAATGAAGCCCTAAGGCCTGTGGAGGGAGTAAAATAAAGGTAAGAATTAGGAAGAATAAGAATGGAGCATGTGACCTAGGACACAGAGATAAAAGAAGAGGACCCAAGGTAGGGATGGGTGTTGTGCTACCAGCGAGGGCCTTCAAAGGCTCATGGAGTGTGGGGGTGGGAGGTAACTGGTGTCAGAGGCTCAGAGTTGGCATTTAGAATGGTTCCTTTTCCCAGGTCTTTACTGACCTATTTCCTGCTCCATTTAATATGGCCCAGGGTAGTAGCCAAAATGAATGAAACTTCATTTAGGTTTTTCCAGGTCCTGGTGAACATGCCCAGAATTAATAAAAACAGCTAATAGGTACTAAGATTAGCTTATAATGACAAAGCTAACATTTATTGAGCTAATAGTTATTATAATTAGCTTATAATGATAAGTAACATGTACTGAGCATTTATTAAGTGTCAGACCTGTTCTAAACACTCTGGGGATATTAACCCATTGAGTTCTCACAACTCTATGAAGTAGTTCCCTTTGACAGATGAGAAAAATTGATGTGCAAAGAGGTGACATCTTGCTCAAGGTCACACAGCTAGAAAGTGGCAGAGTTAGGATTCAAAGCAGGGTCCTTGGGATGAATTACCAGGCTGTACAAATAAATGTCAAGTAAATAGTGATACCAGAAAGGATCGACTGCTTGGGCCCTCTAATGCCATCATTGCTTCGTAGGCATGCAGTTGCTCGAGGTTCAAGCTGTGTGCCCAAGTGCAGAGTCAGCTGCCGAGGGTGACTGTGCAGACTGGCCATTCCACACCCAATATCAGTTTCCTGTGCACCTGTGAAAACTACTTAGCTGAAAGGTGTACAAATCACAGCCTCACCAGTGAGCGGTTCTCCGAGAGAATTAGAATACACCAGTCTCAACAGAAATGTGCTGAAAAGTGTGGGTGTGGCATTTTCAAGCCCGGCTTCATTGCTAGGTTTGGGGGATATACAGTATCATGCCCTTTCAAAGGCAGAGAGAGAATTAGTCACCATAGATGTTAGAATCAGGTCAGGGTTATTGGCAGCTTGCTGTGGGGGAGGAAAAAGGGATTAGGAACAAGAGTAATTCTCTGTCTTCGTTGATTTCAGAGGTTGTTTACCTGCAAGTGTTTCTGCAACTTTCTTTCTCCTTTTCAACAGATTCACAGTGGAGGGAAGAGATTTGCTCAATGGTGGCTCCCAGAGAGTCCTGCAGAGTTTAGAGCTCCCAAGGTCAGGAAATAGAGCACATGCTTTTTGCCAAGGCAATTTTTTTTTCTCATCAAATTAGTGGTCATGCAGGGAAAAGGGCCATTGATAGGTCCAGAGGCAAGTATAGTGGGGAAGAAATAGCCACAGCCTCCAGTGTGTTATAGCTTAGGATCAGAGCAGCTTGAAATAGTCTATTTAGTTAAAACAAGGGTCTGCTCTGGAGTGTTGGTTTCTGAGTGCTGGCTTGAGGAAGGTCAAGTAGAATCTATATCTTTGCTTTTACTGCAGCTGTTATAACCCAGCAGAGGAATCATGAATTCAGTTAAAGCAGAGCAGTAGGATTTAAAATAAGTAGAAATGATCTACGTTCAGGGTGAGGACATGTAAGATTTCCTGGGTTCTCCCAAGAGAATTTGTCATTTTATGGATTACAGGTCTGTGATGATGCTGAGCATTGTTTGAACCTGTATAACTGCCTGGCTCTTTTAGCGGACAGGTCCCTGGGAAACATTTCCCAATTAAAAACCAATCAAGCAACACAATAAAACTACTTTTGAAGAATCTGAACCTTTCTATCAGCAAAATCCCACTCTGTGGGAGCATGAGTTTGGAAATACAATTGTCCCTCAGTATCTGTGGGGGGTTGGTTCCAGGATCTTCACCTGCACCAGGTGGATACAAATATCTACAGATGCTCAGTCCCTTATGTAACATAGCTTAGTATTTGCATATAAACTGTGCACATCCTCCCGTGTACTTTAAAATGTCTAGATTACTTATAATACTGAATACAATGTAATTGCTATGTAAATAGCTATAAATACAGTGTGAATACTATGTAAATATTCACCAGCAAATTCAAGTTTTGTTTCTTGGAACTTTCTGGAATTTTTCTTTTCCTGAATATATCTGAACCCAGGTTGGTTGAATCCGAGGATGCGGAACCCATGGATAGAGGGTCGGCTGTACTTGTTTTTTAAATCCAAAGAGAGTGAAAGGTGTGACTATTATCTGGGAAATCCAGGGCATTGTTATTAGCTGTAAATATGAAAAACATTTAATAAGTTTACTTTCCCCTTTGAGTACAGCTAGGGGAGAGTGGCTTCCCCCAGGGTGCTGTTTATGAGTAACTTCAGCAAAGGAGGAGTTCCTTGCTGCCAAAGCCTAATGGGCTGCTGGGGAAGGGGTTTGCTCTGCTGCTTTCAAGTCAGCGCCACATAAGGAGGTAGCACAGCTGGATGGCGGCTCCCATGGGGGGCTGGGTCCCCACTCACTCTTGCCCCTGGCTCTTCCTTTGAAGCGTCCCCTTTGAGAAATGCTAATAAGAGCTGTTCCAACCACTGCAGTTCGTGGAGGGGCATGTGACAATCTGTGTGGCAGCTTGGTGATTTAAAAAGAAATGGAAACATAACTGACCCTGGACAAGGTCCTTGCTGACTGTTGAGACTCCGGAGTGAGATGTGTTTCTATTTGAATAAAGTCCTCCGCCCCAGCCTAAAGGTGGATAGCTGTCTCTGCTAGAGGAAGAGGAGGAGCCTGTAGGGTGAACTGCTTATGATAGATCCAGTGCAAGGGGGGTTTCTCCAGGAGGCTTGTGGAACAGAATGTCTTGCTATTTGGAGAGTGTCTCTGTGGAGACATTGGCTCTCTGCTATTTGGAGAGTGTCTCTGTGGAGACATTGGCTTTCTGAAACATTGGATGCTGGAGTCTTGTTCAGGGATAGCTGGGTACCCAAATGGCCTTGTCTTCTCCGACAAGGATAAGGCATGAAGCCTTGGCTGACACTGCATTTGGTTTAAGATCTGGGAGGACTTGAGATTCCTAGGCATTCTCCACATGGAAACTCACAGATTGGTAGTGTCATGGTGATATAAGCCTGAACATAAATGGGCAGGAATTTGTGTTCTCTCCCAACTCTGGTGGAGGGAGAAGCTGGGGCAGAGTCTCTGTACCTGCTCCTGGGCCAGGAAGCTTTCTTGCTGCCTCCTCTTCATCCCTGGTTACACAGTAACAGAAAATGATAGCTGTGCATGGATGTGACTTCGTCTCCCCATTTGTGATGCTGCAAATAATTTCTCCATTTTAGCTCTGTTTATTTTAAAGTGTGTGTCTGTGTGTGTGTATGTATGTGCGTGCTTGCCCAGGGGGGTGGTGGTGGGAGGCTTAAATTAAACCAAATATAGAAATTAAGAGTACTAAATTTTCTAAATTTGAGTTTGACCAAAGTGTTATATAATGACTAAACTGTTAAATGAATCACAATAAAAAATACGATGAATTAATTTGAATCAGAACTAAAGTAGTATTGTTTTTAATTGTTTATTTTTTTATGTTATTTCAGACTTACAGCAAAATTGCAAGATTAGTACAAAGTCTTTGCAGATACCTTTCACCTAGGTTCCCCCCAATATTCGCATTTTACCATTTTTGTTTTATCTCTGTCTCTGTTACTTTTTAACTATTTAAAAGTTGCAGACATGATGCCTCTTTGCCTATAAATTCGTCAGTGTGTGTTTTCTAAAAATAAGGAAATTCCATTGTGTAACCAGACTATAGTTATCAAAATCAGAAAGTTAATATTAACACAATACCATTATTTGATCTATAAACCTCACTCAGATTTTTCCAGTTGTCCTAATAATGTCCTTTATAGCAGAATAAACCCCCAGATCATGCGTTGCCTTAAGTTGTCATGTCTCCTTAGCTCCCTTTATTTTGGAACTGTTTCCTAGTCTTTCTTCAAAGCAATACATATTTAAAAGTTTCTAGAGTAGATTAAAGGAGGGAATCAAAATGTTGTGGAGCCTGCCAATTTTCCTTTAATCTTTGTAATGGAATTATACAGTCATAGAATTTTTTAGCTGGATACATGATCACCCACTTAAAGAGTACATTTCCCAGATGATGTCTCGTTGTGACACTATGACTAAAATCTTGGGCAAAAGGAAGTGAGTAGAAGTAATGTGTACAACTTCTAGATCAAGCCCTTAAAGGGAAAAAGGTGCCTTATTTATTTATATATTTTTGTAAGATGGGATAAAGCTGTGATGGTGATATCAGGAGAGTTCTCTTGGGCCATGAGGCTCATCAACAAGCTGATAATTGTGAAGCAGCCATACCAGTCTTTAGCAGTCTAGATGACTACCCTTACTCCCCTCATTCCTCTAAAAAATTTAAGAACTTGGAAAAAAACCCCACCATTCTGTTTTGATTGAGTCATTATTATTTTGGGTCTCTTTCTTACAGTATTTGTACCAGTGTGTAATTGTCTAAGCTGCTATTTATGGAATTGTTCAAATCTTTGGAATATTTCTGCCAAAGGAGAAAAAAAAAAAGCACAGAATTTTACACTGTAACAGTAAAACAAGGAGGTGAACTTGTGTAGAAATTTTTTATTGGTAATTTTATCAAGACTGGAAAATGGTGTCCCCTTTATGCTTTTATTAATTCTTTTAGTAATTACATTTTCTCATTTGCCTTGGCGTCAGTCAAAGCTGTATTCTTTGTGAAATTACAAAACTGTCTTTCTTATGCAAATTTAAAGCCTTACACCTAGAGGAATTTTGGATTGAAAGATCTGCCCCTGCAATTTCCATATGTTGGCATCAGGTGGCAGTAGAGTTATATGTTCTGAGCAGCCTAGTGTAACAGGACTTTCACTGATGACATCAGCATGAGTTTCTGAGCTAAAACACTGGATAAAATATGATCTATTGATCTGAAAAAATGCAGTACAAAGTAAAGAAAGTTATTTCATAGAAAATACAAACAAATCTTATATACATTTTTCATGTGTTCTTTAGCATGACCAAGCTAAAACATGGTCTTCATATTAAACCATCAATAGGCTTTATTTCCCATTTTCTGTTTCTCATAGGACCACTACTAAGAACACCCATTTCTCTTAATTGCTTTTTCAAGGAAGGTAGTTCTCTCTCTCTCATAATCTAGACAGAAGGGTAGCCTTTCTGGTCAACTAAAAGGGCCTAGAATTACACTTTTCTCTTTAAGTTCTTGCCCAAATCATCTCTTATCCCTACAAATTTAAGTAGAGGGAAGAAATTGTAGATGCTACCTCTTTAAGTCTATTAAAATCTTGTGTTCATCATGGGTTAAACTACATATGGTATTTTGCCACTTAGAATTCTTTCCAAAATTTTCCCTCTTAAGTTAACATAGCTTGGGAACCTACTTGACCTAATATGCATCAGTAGGCTTTTAAAAAACTTAGTTAGCAGACCTGTTCAGTACCTCTGTTATCAAGGTAACACCCAGAAGAAAAAAGGAAAGTTGAACCAAACTGAACAATATTTGGATCAATTTAATGATCTCAGTTGAATTCCTCTTTCCCACCAACAGGGGCTACAGGAGAGAATGGGAAAGGAATTGTCTATGTCCCCAAGCAAAGATGTTAAGAAGCCAGGAGTTGTCTTGGTCATAAGGGAGGGTAAGTCTGGTGTAATGATGTCACTTGATCTCTGTCCTGTGGCTGTTACATCGTTGTACATGGGACTGGGCCATCTGCTCCCTGATGCATTTTACTTGGAATTCCCAGTGTCAATTGGACAAGAGATAGTATAAATTTGGGGTGCACAATTCTTAAGTTTGGGTTCTGAAATCATCGCGGGAAATTAGAAAATAAAATATGCAGCTCTTTGGCCTACCCAGGGGCAAAAACATCCCTGGAAATTTGCTTCCTTTTTTTAGATGGATTTGGGCCTACAGCTCTGTCCACAGTCTCAATTGTGGTCCCTTTGAGTCTTTTTCTTTCTTTCTATACAGACTTCTATAAAATGGAAAGGAATTACACACACACACACACACACATGTGCATATGTATATATATGCATCAATGTAAGTCATAGCTTCATTTATATCAAGGAACTGTATAAAAAATATGAGCCAAAATAAAATGAGCTATTCATTCATGAAACATTTATTGAGCATCTACTATGTGTCTGATACAGTGTTGGGTGATATGTCATCAAAGATAAAAAAGATATGGTTTTTACTTCCACAGTGTCCTCCATGCAACACTCAAAAAATGTAGAGAGTAAACTAGTGAGAGACTCAAAATATTATTGAGGCTGCCAGTTTTCCTTTAATTCCTATTTTTTAAAGGTATGACTCACTGAGCTATAAAACAACTGCTTAGTCTTTGTTATAGTTTTCCTTTAACACAAAAAAGTTAAGGGAGAAACTTTTAAAGCATGGGACTCAGACTCAGCTACCATGTGGCTCAGACCCCAAAGTGGGCAACATTCTGGGAAATGGTAAATCCACTTATAACAGGAGGCAGTTTTCCTGGGATGTTTTTGCCCCTGGGGAGGACAAATTTGGCAGAATTTCCCCACTCTCAGTTGTTTTCCTATACTCTTTCCTATATATCAAATACATTTAGACCTCACAACAATGCTAGGAAGTATTATTTCTGTCCTCATTTTATAGATGAGAAAACTGGTGCACAGCATGGATTAGTAACTTGTCCCAAGGTTACATATTATGTGTCAGTCAGGATCCAAATACAGACAGCCAGACTCCAGGATCTGCACTTTTAACCACTTCTCTATATATACATTTATGGTCTTAAGTGAGGGGGAGATGGGAGTCTGTAACAAGAAACACATCCCCCATTTTGGAATTTTATTTCCATTCAACTATCAGTAATTGAGAAATCAACATAACCAGTGAGTGATTTAGGCACCAGGGACGCAGAATTCTCAAGAACTTACTATGGAGCAGGGAAGATGGACATATCTGCAGATAGCTATGGCGAAAGGCAGAAAGCAGCCAGTGCTGTGAGAGGTTGAGAGAATACTCCGTCAGCACAAAGGAGGAAGCAAGAGAGGACGCAACCGGTCCTGATTTTAGTGATTGGAAAATCTGACCTGGAGATAATTCTTAATTCTGTCCATGTTAAATAGAACTTTCGTTGCCCCTCTTATTTGGAATGGGCAATTCTTGGTTCTTTCCTTGTTGGATAGACTTTTTTTTTTGCCTCATTATTTGAGGCTAATGTCCATCAACAATCAGCAAATTCATAGACATATGTGTGGGTTGATGCCTCTGTCCTCAACCTAAAGGCCCCCACTTCATTCAACTGTCTTCATTCAACTTACAGAGTCTCAGGGCACTCATCTCATTGTTGGGTAACTGTGAACTGGTAATGTTACTTACCCACTGAGCTTGAGCTCTTTTGGGGTACAGGGAGAGCCTTTCAGCCAGTGGCCTTTATCCGGCACTCACATACTGAGAAACAAATGTATATGAAATGAATGAAATGCAAACAATTGACCCTGGAAGTGAGGAAAAAAATCCCACCACCTGTTTATCTTATTGCCCTGTCCAATACACTTTTGACCCTCTCAGTGAGGACAGAAACTATTCATTAAATAAATTAACCATTAAGTTGAGAACACGAGTGTCAATATAGACACAGCCTGTTAATTTGTTGGTCACTGATGCATCCAGTGCTCGGAGGGCCTCAGCCACTGCGCGTCTGTTAAACGGCAGGTGATTGAAACATGGCTGAAAGGGACAAGGCCAGCACGGATCTCGCACAATTCGATAGAATTATCCGAAATGAGATCCTCTTCCCCTATGAAAAATGAATGCTCCTTGGCATCAAACTTTGAAACTATCTAAGTGATTAGGCCTATCCGTTCCCTTTTGACTGTTTTATTTCCATTTTAAAATAGATTGTACCATTTCTTACTTGTAATTTGCCCTAATGTTGCCTTGAAATAAGCGGGTGATAAAGAAAGGGAGAAGAAATCTTTGATCATTCGTCATACTGTGGAAAATCTGACAGTGGCTTCAATTAACGGATGGGACCCCAGAGAATTTCTCAGGCTGATCTTCCCCCAGCGCTCTGTCTAATTGAGTAGAGGAAAACAGCCTTAGCAGGGACCTGGACAGCTGCCGAATGAAGCCATCGCCGTTTCACTGAGGCTAAAATCTCTGTCACGGTCTGGGCTTTCTTTTTTTTTTTCTTTTCTGTCTTTTTTTTTTTTTTTTGCATGCTGATCTGGCAGGCTGCTGGAGCATTGCAGTGAAGGAATGATGGCATTAGTGAGATGCGATGGAAAAAGCACTGGAATGGAACCTGGGAGACTCAGCCTTGAGATCTTGGAGGGGCTCCTTCTTCTATCTGGCCTCAGTTTCCACATTTGTAGCATGCATTGGTTGGAGTCAATAATCTCCGGGGTCTTTCTCAGTTCTGACATTTAGGAAGTCCTTCTCGCCTTTCCTCCAAAAGGAGCTTAAAAGGATAGGTTTGGAAAATCCTTGCTTGGGGCATACACAACTGTCATCATAGAAATGGAATTTTTATAAGTGTGTCTGGCAAATATGAAGGCAGGGTGAGATCAGTGGGAGGATGGAATATGAGGATGTCTTTGCAAATGCATTTGGGAAACTCTTTTATCTCCCTTCCCCCTCCCATGCCTATCCATCCCCCGCACAACTGCTGTAGGGAATCTATTGATACCTAAAACACCAAGTCATTAATGCAGTTTTTTTCTTCTGAATGATACATGCAACAAGGGCAGGGACCACATTTGTCCTGTCCAGTGATGTATCCCTAGCTGTATCCTAGCACAATGCCTTTCCCAGGATAGATGCTCCATTAATGTTTGTTGAATGAATAGAATGCATACATGTTTCAAACTTTTCAATGGTTAACCATAGATGTTATTTTCCAGGTTAAAATGTAATACTTTAATTCATGAATTCCGTCATGATTTTACCCCAGTTATCTAACCCCTCTCATACAGCCCTCCTGGATATAGTCTTCCCTCCAAGTATACTGTAATCTCTGCAGTTCTCCCAGGATATCACAACGTTTGACATTTCTGTGCCTTTATACATTGTGTTTGCCGTGTTCTGGTAATTAACTAGTTCATCAAAACTCATACCAAATCCTGACTACTCTGGAAAACCTTTTCTGATCTCCCTCCTCCATTCTGATTTATGAGGTCTCTTCCTAGGTTCCCATGGCATCCAGTGCATGCCTGTAGGTGACTATTTATCATGCTATTCTGTAGTTACTGCCATCCCTAGCACACTGTCCAGGATATGGTAAGTGCTCATTTAATGTTTTTTTTTTTTTATTTTCCTTAAGTGAATGATTCAGTGAGTTAAGCTCTCAGCCCCCATTTCAGGCTCATATCATGTCAGTATTTTGTCCTTTTCTGTCATCCATGAGGTCTCAGAGGTTCAGCCTGCTTCCTTGTCTTGGGGTTCTTCCACCCCTCAAAACTTGGCAAAGGCATAGAAGTCCAATTTTCTCATTTCAGTCCTTTTTGTTGTTTCAGTAAAAAGTCCACAGGTCCTTTTTGTTTCACGTGTTGATCACTTCATGGAAACACAATAAAAATAACAAGCTGATTCTCGAAGCTTATGAAGTTCTTACAGTGGCTTTCTCCTACTGCTCTCCATCCTTTCCTGTGGTGATAACTAGAATCTCAGCTAGACTTTGCCCTCTGATGTATGCCCACAGTTGGAGTTCCCCAATCCTTTTAGTTCCTTGGACCTCATCTTCAAATATCTTACGAACCCCATTTTTTATGGTTGAACCCTCTTGGGTCTGAGGATATGGTTTAGACAATCTACTGCTGCATAGCAAATTAATCCTAAGTTTAGCAGCTGAAAATAACAAACGTTTATTATCTCACATAGTTTCTGAGGGTTATGAATCCAGAAGTGGCTTGGTTGCATGGTTTTGGTTCAGGGTATCTCATGGCTTTCAAGCATTGGCTGAGCTGTCGTCTCAGCTGAAGCCTTAACTGGAGAAGGGTCTTCTTTGAGCTTACTCACATGGTTGTTGGAAAGCCTCAGTTCTTTGCAGACTCCTAGGCTGAGGTTCTCATTTCCTCACTGTTGTTGGCTGGAAGTGTCCCTCCATCCCCTGCCATGTGGGCCTCTCCATAGGGAAGCTCATAACATAGCAGCTAGCTTCCTCGGAAGTGACAAATCATCACTTCTGCCGTATGCTGTTGGCTATGCAGACCCAGTCCTGGTAGAATGTGGGAGGAGACTACATAGGGATATGAATACCAGAAGTTGTGGGGAGGGGTCATTGGGAGCCATCTTGGAGGCTGACTGCCACAGGCAGAATTGGGGCTTTTTGTCTGTAATGGAAAATAGCAGTTTTGAGAACTTCCACGCTGGCTGGGGCTCAGTCTAGAGGGCCTCTGGTGTATTTGGGAATGATTTTCTCTATGCGTTTCTTTATTGATGTTTTGGGATTTTAATCCAAACACTTTTTGTGATTTTAGAGTCATCATTTCAGCTGGTGTAGCTTTTGACTATTTAGAAGAAAGATGAGCATCCCTTACAATTAGGAGTGTGGAATGCAATCTTGGCCTGAAGCCATCATACTTCCCCAGCTCCAAGTGGCAAATTAGAATAAACGTTTCTAATTTTTGCTTTATAAGCATGGCATTATTTTCAGCACATTGAAGATGGGTGTCAGGAGGGCAGAGAAGTGCCTAAGGCATGCTGAAATGATTTATTTTTTTAAAAAAATAAAATCACCTGCTTGGTGGTTGCTTCTACTGCTTATAAATTATACTTATGTATTATTCACATAAGTGAGTTTCTAATTAGTTGGAAGTCATCAAGAAAAGACAGTCAGTGCTGTTGTTCTCAGAACTTAGTAGATAAATTGACATGACAGAAACATTCCCAAGGGAATGTATTTTGGGGTCAAAGGGTCAGATTATTTTGTCATGAAGTGAGCATACAAACATGCAAGGTCTCGTGGTCCTTGTAGTTCTGCACTTTTCACAGCTCAGCTACTGGGCAGTGGTTTTCAAGGTAACACGTGTAGAGTCTTGGGGGGAGGGTAGAGTAGGGGGAGGTGGTGATGGTAAAGTTTGGCCCTGCACTAGGAAGTTTCCAACCCCTCCTTTCTTCCCTTTCTGTGAGCAGAGTAGCCCTGTGATTTTTTTTTTTAACGTTGGGTTCCACATAGCTACAATTTCATTGTGAGAAAAGATTTAGCAGATTCAAAAAGAAAACTTCAGCCTGGGGAGACAGTAACTGAAGCATCCAGGGAAGACATCTCTGAGCAGGAGTGACTTTTTCAGTGACCAAGAGAGTGAGCAGAGAGAGCAAATGGGTGATTCCTCTTTAAAAATTCTCCTTTGGGGAAACTGAATCTTTTTCTTATGATGTTGCTTCTATTCAAACTGCTGGCACAGCAAAGGAAACCATAAACAAAACTAAAAGACAGCCTACGAAATGGGGAAAATATTTTCAAATGATGCGACTGACAAGGGCTTAATTTCACAAAAAAACCAAACCAATCAGAAAATGGACAGAAGACCTAAATAGACATTTCTCCAAAGAAGACATGTAGATGGGCCCAATAGGCACATGAAAAGATGCTCAATATTGCTAATTATTAGAGAAAATGCAGATCAAAACTACAGTGATGTAGCACCTCACACCAGTCAGAATGTCCATCATTAAAAAGTCTACAAATGCTGTTGTGATCAAAATAAAGATATTAAATGATCATTTAAAAAAAAAGTCTACTGATAATAAATGCTGGAGAGGGTGTGGAGAAAAGCAAACCCTCCTATACTGTTGGTGGGAATGTAAGTTGGTGCAGCCACTATGGAAAACAGTATGGAGGTTCCTCAAAAAATGAAAAATAGAACTACTATATGATCCAGCATTCCCACTCCTGGACATATATCTGGAGAAAACTGTGATTCAAAAAGATACATGCAGCCTTATGTTCATAGCAGCACTATTCACAGTAGCCAAGACATGGAAACAACCTATACAAGTCCATGGACAGATGAATAGATGAAGAAGATGTGGTACATATATACAAGGGAGTACTACTCAACCATAGAAAAGAATGAAATAGTGCCATTTGTAGCAACATGGATGCGACTAGAGATTATCATACTAAGTGAAGTAAGTCAGAAAGAGAATGACAAATACTATATGATATCACTTATATGTGGAATCTAAAATATGACAAAAATGAACCTATCTACGAAATAGAAACAGAATCACAGACTTAGAGAACAGACTTGTGATTGCCAAGGGGGAGAGGAGGTGGGCGAGGGATGGACTGGGAGTTGGAAGTCAGTAGATACAAACTATTACATACAGAATGGATGGACAACAAGGTTCTACTGTATAGCACGGGGAACCATATTCAATGTCTTGAGATAAACCATAATGGAAAAAAATATAAAAAAGAATGTGTATATGTATATGCGTATATATATATATATATATATATATATGTATGTGTATATATATATGTATATATATGTGTATACATATACATGTACAGTCACTTTGCTGTACAACAGAAATTAACACAACATTGTAAATCAGCTATTCTTCAACTAAAGAAAATGCTGTTAACTGTTAAATTTGCTATGAAAAGGCTCAGGATACTCTTCCGAATAACACAATCTTCCAAGGGAGGCTTTGGCATCCTGAAGTCACTCAGGGCTTACAGGTGTAGGGTTTCTCGATGGAGGTACTGTTGACATTTTTGGGTGGATAAATCTTTGTTGTGGGGGCTGCCCTGTGCATTGCAGGGTGTTTAGCAGCATCACTGGCCTCTACCCACAGGATCCCAATAGCACCCTCCTTCCCCCAATTATACTGTCAAATATGTCTCCAGACATTGGCTAATGTCCACTGTGGTGGTGGGTGGGAATCACCGCCAGTTGAGAACCACTGATCTGGTGAGTGCAGTGAATGACCAAGGTGACAGTGCCATTTTGGGCCCCCAGTTGAGGTTGAGAGTGAAGCACTGTCCCTGCTTTCTGTCTGGTTGGTTCAGAAATGGACTCTGAAGGCATTCTCCAAAGAGAAGTGATAAGATATTTGCAGTCAAGTTCTGGTATAGCTGGAAGAAGTCCTTCATCTCCCAACATAACTTCTTGGAAGGTAGCAGACTCATTCAGTTGTACCAGTTCTGGTATGTTTGTTATAAACCAGGCCTGGTTCATTACAGGTTTGTCTTGTTCTCAATCCAGGTGTATCTCTCACCCAAGGAGAAACTGAAATGGGAAAAACATAGATAGTGCTATCTACCTGGCAGTGCTTTTAGTAAAAGTTGGGAGGGAAAAGTGGGGGAGGAACTTGGTTTTGAAGTCAGACATTGGAGATCCAGAACATGTTTGTGATGGAGCAGAGATTCCTACCTCAAGCTTCCTCCTGGACATTCCAAGGGTGTCTCATCTTAGATATCAGTGTACTCTCTTATTGTCAGTTAATCATCAAATATATTTTGTTTGCTTACCTGATGCTTTAAAAAAAATTGCATTTCCCCCGCCTGTCTCCAGGCACGATAAGAGCAACAAAACAATAACAAAACAAAAGCTTCCTTTGAAAAGAATTTGTTCCTAATCGATTGCAGCTGTAACAGCCAACACCACCAATGAAAAAGCCTGGCCTTTGGCTTTGCCCACAGGAAGCAACCACGTGCTGACCTGTGATCAGTCACCTTAGGGGCACTGAGGGTCGAGGGGCATCTGTTTGAAATTTCCTGTCACAACAGTGCCATTTGCAGAAATGGCCAGGGAGCAAACAAGGATGGCGTGGGCTTTCTTCATCAGATGCCTCCTCTGATCATTTTTGCAGAGGGGATGTAGGAAAGGAGGTGATTGCAGGAGCCCAAATAGCATGTGCTTCTGGGACTGCACTGTCCTTGGAGGGGCAGCCCGTGGGGACCAAAGGCAAGAGCAGAAATTCCAACAGAAAAATGCAGGTTAAGAGACTTGCTGGAGCCCCCAGTTGTACTGGGGTAACAAATAAATAGAAAAGTAGAATTTGTATTGGTTGGATGCTGCCAGTGGATAGGGCTGTATAAATGTCTAGAGGAATAAACTGAAATTTATTTTCAGACTGTCTTTGTTATGGGTTAATGTCTTCAAAAAATAGGGTTGGTAGTGATGGAAACTGGTATGCCTGATAGGAAAGAGAACGAGGCAACCTATGGAAGTAACCAGAGCTTGGCATCTAATAAATGGTGGGTAAAAGGATAAAAATAAGGATTGTCATTATCATTAATTGCACGGGGGCTATTACATATCCCTATACAGGTCCAAAGTAAAGGAGAGAACCGAGGTAAAGATGGGGATAATTTAGGCTTTCAAGCTAATTGTGGCCCCAGTTACCTATTTTAGGCAAGCTTTTGATTATCTGGGTAATTCTGTGCCCTTGTATGAGTTTCTTTTGGCTGCTGTAACAAAGCATCACAGACTGAGTAGCTTAGAACAAGACAATTTTACTCTCTTAATTCTGGAGGCCAGAAGTCAAAAATCAAGGTGTCGCCAAGGGCCATGCTCCCTCCCATTTGGCCCCAGAGCAAATCCTGTTGCAATAGCCTGTGTCCTCAAAGGCAGAAGAGAAGCCTATTGGAGGTAGGGAAGGCTGGGACTATGGTGGTGATACTGGGCGAGATGTCTTAACAGTAGCATTACTTTGTAGTTGTTGAGACTTAAAAAATTCTTCCCTGTGGCAAAGAAAGGGTGAATTGAGAGGCTCTGAGTGGAGACGATGGGGGCTCGGTCACAGATCATGGATAGGGGCTGAAGGCCAGAAACGGGCTGGTGCTGACTGATTTCTCACTTGAGAGACAGGTGGTGTGACTGACAGATGTGAGGAAGCTGGGAAGGTAACCTGCTGGGAAGGCAGCTGGTGAATTTGCTTTTAAAGAGTGGATTCTGGCCTCATTCAAGTGTAGAAAGCTCCTCCCTCATCTGTAGAGTCACCATGAGTTACCATCATCGAGGCCAATTTCACATGTGGCTTTATTATTACATTGTGTGTGTGTGTGTATGTGGGTAACGTGTCTGGGTTTCACGTCTCTAGGATATCAGTAGTTAGAAAAGAAAAGCAACTTGATTCCTTAACAAACTAAAACTAGAACTACCATATGACCCAGCAATCCCACTACTGGGCATATACCCTGAGAAAACCATAATTCAAAAAGCTATGTGCACCCCAATGTTCACTGCAGCACTATTTACAATAGCCAGGACATGGAAGCAACCTAAATGTCCATCAACAGATGAATGCATAAAGAAGATGTGGCACATATATACATGGAATATTAGCCATAAAAAAGGAATGAAATTGAATTATTTGTAGTGAGGTGGATGGACCTAGAATCTGTCATACAGAGTGAAGTAAGCCAGAAAGAGAAAAACAAATACCGTATGCTAACACATATATATGGAATCTAAAAAAATAATACTGATGAACTCAGTAGCAGGGGAAGAATAAAGACACAGATGTAGAGAACAGACTTGAGGGCACAGGGAGGGGAAGCTGGGACGAAGTGAGACAGTAGTATTGACATATACACACTACTAAATGTAAAATAGATAGCTAGTGGGAAGCAGCTGCATAACACAGGGAGATCAACTGGATGATGCGTGATGACCTAGAGGGGTGGGATAGGGAGGGTTGGAGGGAGGCTCAATAAAGAGGGGATATGGGGATATATGTATAAATACAGCTGATTCACTTTGTTGTACAGCAGAAACTAGCACAACAGTGTAAAGCAATCATACTCCAATAAAGTTCTGGAAAAAAAAAGTAAAAAAGAAAAGAAGAAAAGCTCCTTGTAGCTTGTTTTTGATGGGTTTGCAGAGCAATTTCTACCAACCATTTAGAGTGATGTGTGGAGCTTTGTATGATTTATTATTTTCAAAGCTAGGAAAATATACAACTTATGCTTAGTCAATAAGTAGTGAATAATCAACTCCACTAAAGAACTTCTGTAATTTTTCAAGTACCAAATGTTTTACTTCTCAGATATCTGTTTTTCTCAGTCATTGACTGCTGTTCAACCATTTAACAGGTTAATATGAGCACCCAAGATAAATAAATGGAGACCTTTTAACCCGTAGACTTCGAATGACAGCTTGGACTAAACCATCAGTCTTCCACCCAAAGAAAACACAAAAACGACCCTTAACGAAGTTAGACACAGACATATTTTAAAGGTCAGGTAATTTATTTTTTTGAGGGAGAGGAAGGGTAAATAATTAAATTTTATTAATTATATGTATATTTTCAGTCCCATTTAGTTTTGCAATACTGAAGACTTGCATAGAATGACTCAAATTATTATAAATTACAGAAGAGATCTGGACATTGTGAGTTTTCTAAATTCATGTTGTTTCTCTCTATGTCCTGGGGCTTTGAGTTCTGTCACAAAAATGCTTTTCTATGCAATGATTTTGTACAATTCCGTATTTCTGATCAGAAGTAAACACCTAAAAACATATATAGATTTTTTTCCTTCTCTTAGCATAATTTGGAAACCCTGTCACACGAATTCATGGTTTTCACAGCCCAGGAAGATGAAATACTGAAATAGCCTAGTGGAGGTTTAGTTTTGCAAACTGTAAACTCTCTCTCCTACACACGTGTACACACACGCGCGCACATCCATGATCACTGAGAGAGGATTCCAGCAGAAAGGCGGAAGAGTAAAAGTGAAATAAAAACAACAGGCGAGTTGAAGAAAGCTCCCAGAGGCAGGTTGCCTCACCAGTGAGATGCTTTCTCGTCATTTCTTCAGTCCAGTATTGAATTGTTCCACTGTTCTCATGAGATTGATTTAATAGACACTTTGGAAATATTTCTCCCTCAGTCGTGCTGATTTGCTTTCTCTCTGCCTCATCATTTCTTCTCTCTCAAAGTGAGTCCTGAGAAACGTAGGGTGCGAGTCCACACTTAGTTGTATTGAAGAGTCAGTCATGAAGTGATATGAAGGGCTCTTTGTCTGGAAAGGAGATGCATTTCTAGTTGGGAAAGAGGACCAATGGTTTAAAATGAGGGGGTGTGACTGGTTTGCGTTTGCTCCCTGGCATTATCTCAAACGAGAACTTCACTCAGAAGAGCCCAATGAAGGGGCAGGCCTGCTGGGCGATTGCTCAGAGTGTTGACAGCCCCAGAAAAATTGGAACTAATGGCCCAGTCAACTCAGGTCATTATAAGGAAACAGAGAAGCAGACAGTGCCCCCAAATGGAACTTGGAGAATAAAACACTTCCAATGCCTCCTCTACCCCACTAAATAGATACTAAACTTAAAGAATATCAGTCTGAAGTGACTCCAGACTGTTGGGCTGCCTGGTGTGCTTACATGTCTGGGTACCACTCTAGCCAGGGCCACTCAGTATGTTCACCTGTTTCTCTGACCACTGCCCGTCACAGGTCACGGCAGCCCAAGCGTTTCCAAAGCAGGCGACGTGGCAGGGAAGCACTTCTTGCTTATGCCCCAAATTAATTCAACCATGGCCCCCATCTCCCAGAAATGTCAATCCAGTCTGCTTAAAATTATTTTCCCATTAAGTAGCAATGACTAATACCATTATTTTCTCCAAGTCTGTTTCATTGCTTCTGCCTGGAATAACTGATCATCCTTTCCTGCTTTCCTTAGTCCTGTTCTGTGTTCGTGATGCTGGCCTCAACACTGGCTTCCCTCTCACCCATCTCTCTTAACTCCATTCTTCCGTCCTCCTGCCCAGCCCTCCTGTCTCTCCATCCTCCAGAATCTTCACTGCACTGCATCACCAGCTTCCACCTATGCCCCAGCCATGGGGAGGATGAGCTCAGCTGTGGAGTGGAGCTTGGCTGGCAGGCTTTAATCAGGGTTGCATTTCAAAAGAACTAGATTCAGACTTTGATAAGAAGCTGCTAGAGTAAAAGTGTGAGTTGTAAATTTTTATCTCTGTGGCTGTTGAACTCTATGGAATTTTATATAAACTATGAACGAATATTTTCATTGTAAAAGAAACTTAGGAATAGTCTCAAATTGGTCACAGTAAGAAAAACAAGATGCATTATGTGCGATTATAGAACCCTTACTAAATTCCAGGTAAAGTTGACCTGCTTTGGAAAACTGCTATTCACTGGGTGAGGTTTCTGTTTCAGACCCTCTGCCTCTTTCAGCTTCAAGTTAGGTTTCAAAGCAAGTGTCACATCCTAGACCAGAATGATTTAAGATGCAAATGATCAGAACCCTCCCCCAAATATTATGTGATAATAAGCTTAAGGGTTAGACCCAGTCTGTACATTTAAATATTCCTGGAAAACTCTTGCAGGTGTGTAGCAGACGCATGAATGGAAAGGAATTGACCACTATTGAGCTGTTATGACTCAGGCGTTTTATATGTTACGAATATTGTATATTAATGCATGCATGTGGAATTTAGAAAAATGGTACAGATGAACCTACTTGCAAAGCAGAAATAGAGAGATATGTAGAGAACAAACATATGGACACCAAGGGGGGTGGGGAGTGGGATGGATTGGGAGCCTGGGATTGACATATGTACACTACTATGTATGAAGTAGATAGCTGGTGAGGGCCTACTGTATAGCACAGGGGGAAAAAAAGAAGGTACAGTCTATTTGCAGACCATATATAAAGTTAACCTTAAAAATGCTTTCCAATATACATTGGGTGCAAATACTGGGTTTTTTTGTTTTTTTGTTTTTAAGCTCTTTATTGGAGTATAATTGCTTTACACTCTTGTACCAGCTTTTGAGGTACACCAAAGTGAACCAGCTGTATTTATACGTTTATCCCCATATCCCCTCTGTCCCGTGACTCCCCCCCACCCTCCCTGTCCTGGCCCTCTAAGACATCACCCATCATCAAGTGGATCTCCCTTTGTTATACAGCAACTTCCCACTAGCTATCTATTTTACAGTTGGTAGTGTAAATATGTCTATGCTACTCTCTCACTTCGTCCCAGCAGCCCCTTCACCACCACCCCAACAATCCTGTGTCCTCCAGTCCATTCTCTGCTTCTGCATCCTTATTCTTGCCCTGTCACTGGGTTCATCAGTATCATTTCTTTTTTTTACATTCCGTATATATGAATTAGCATACAGTATTTGTTTTTCTCTTTCTGGCTTACTTCACTCTGCATGACAGACTCTAGGTCTATCCGCCTCATTACATATAGCTCCATTTCATTCCTTTTTATAGCTGAGTAATATTCCATTGTATATATGTGCCACATCTTCTTTATCCATTCATCGGTTGAGGGGCATTTAGGTTGCTTCCATGTCCTGGCTATTGTAAAAAGTTCTGCAATGAACATTATGGTACATGTTTCTTTTTGGATTATGGTTTTCTCTGGGTATATGCCCAGTAGTGGGATTACTGGATCATATGGTAATTCTATTTTTAGTTTTTTAAGGAACCTCCAAACTGTTTTCCATAGTGGCTGTACCAACTTACATTCCCACCAACAGTGCAGGAGAGTTCCCTTTTCTCCACATCCTCTCCAACATTTGTTGTTTCCAGATTTTTTGATGATGGCCATTCTGACCGGTGTGAGGTGATACCTCATTGTGGCTTTGACTTGCATTTCTCTAATGATTAGTGACGTTGAGCATCTTTTCATGTGTTTGTTGGCCATTTGCACGTCTTCTTTGGAGAAATGTCTGTTTAGGTCTTCCGCCCATTTGTGGATTGGGGTATTTGCTTTTTTGGTATTAAGCTGCATGAGCTGCTTGTATATTTTGGAGATTAATCCTTTGTCCATTGCTTCATTGGCAAGTATTTTCTCCCATTCTAAGGGTTCCCTTCTCGTCTTGTTTATGGTTTCTTTTGCTGTGCAAAAGCTTTTCAGTTTCATTAGATCCCATTTGTTTATTCTTGATTTTATTTCCTTTATTCTAGGAGGTGGGTCAAAAAGGATCTTGCTTTGATGTATGTCATAGAGTGTTCTGCCTATGTTTTCCTCTAAGAGTTTTATAGTGTCTGGCCTTACATTTAGGTCTTTAATCCATTTTGAGTTTATTTTTGTGTATGGTGTTAGGAAGTGTTCTAATTTCATGTAAAAGAACATGTTGCTGTCCAGTTTTCCCAGCACCACTTATGGAAGAGGCTGTCTTTTTTCCATTGTATATTCGTGCCTCTTTTGTCAAAGATTAGGTGCCCATATGTGCTTGGGTTTACCTCTGGGCTCTCTATTCTGTTCCATTGATCTTCCTTTCTATTTTTGTGCCAGTACCGTACTGTCTTAATCACTGTGGCCTTGTAGTATAGTTTAAACTCAGGAAGCCTAATTCCACCAAATCCATCTTTCCTTCTCAAGATTGCTTTGGCCATTCGGGGTCTTTTGCATTTCCATACAAATCATAAGATTTCTTGCTCTAGTTCTGTGAAAAATGCCATTGGTAATTTGATCAGGATTGCATTGAATCTGTAAATTGCTTTGGGTAGGATAGTCATTTTCACAATGTTGATCCTTCCAATCCAGGAACATGGTATGTCTCTCCATCTGTTTGTATTGTCTTTGATTTCTTTCATCAGTGTCTTATAGTTTTCTGCATACAGATCTTTTGCCTCCTTAGGCAGGTTTATTCCTAGGTATTTTATTCTTTTGGTTGCAATGGTAAATGGGAGAGTTTCCTTAATTTCTCTTTCTGCTCTTTCATTGTTAGTGTATAGGAATGCAAGAGATTTCTGCACATTAACTTTGTATCCTGATACTTTACTAAATTCATCTATTAGTGCTAGCAGTTTTCTGGTAGAGTCTTTCGGGTTTTCTATGTATAATATCATGTCATCTGCAAAGAGTGACAATTTTACTTCTTTTCTAATTTGAATTCCTTTTATTTCTCTTTCTTCTCTGATTGCTGTGGCTAAAACTTCTAAAACTGTGTTGAATAGTCATGGTATGAGTGGGCACCCTTGTCTTTTTCCTGTTCTTAGAGGGAATGCTTTCAATTTTTCACCATTTAGAATGATGTTGGTTGTTGGTTTCTCATATATGACTTTTATTATGTTGAGGTAATTTCCTTCTATGCCCATTTTCTGGAGAGTTTTTATCATAAATGAATGCTGAATTTTGTCAAAAGCTTTTTCTGCATCTATTGAGATGATCATGTGGTTTTTATCCTTCAGTTTGTTGATACGATGTATCACATTGATTGATTTGCATATATTGAAGAATCCTTGCTTCCCAGGAATAAACCCCACTTGATCATGGTGTATGATGTTTTTAATGTGCTGTTGGATTCTGTTAGCTAGTATTTTGTTGAGGATTTTTGCATCTATATTCATCAGTGATATTGGCCTGTAATGTTCTTTTTTTTGTGACATCTTTGCCTGGTTTTGGTATCAGGGTGATGGTGGCCTCACAGAATGAGTTTAGGAGTATTCCTCCTTAGCTATATTTTGGAAGAGTTTGAGAAGGATAGGTATTAGCTCTTCTCTACATGTTTGATAGAATTTGCCTGTGAATCCATCTGGCCCTGGACTTTTGTGTGTTGGGAGATTTTTAATCACTGCCTCTATTTCCGTACTTGTGATTGGTCTGTTCATATTTTCTATTTCTTCCTGGTTCAGTCTTGGAAGATTGTATTTTTCTCAGAATTTATCCATTTCTTCCAGGTTATCCAATTTATTGACATATAGTTGCTTGTAGTAGTCTCTCATGATTTTTTGTATGTCTG
The DNA here is from genome assembly GCF_030028045.1 of Hippopotamus amphibius kiboko. Classification (NCBI taxonomy): domain Eukaryota; kingdom Metazoa; phylum Chordata; class Mammalia; order Artiodactyla; family Hippopotamidae; genus Hippopotamus; species Hippopotamus amphibius. The sequence goes on along the minus strand of NC_080193.1, from coordinate 87,148,034 downwards.
CGGTGTCAGTTGTTACTTCTCCTTTTTCATTTCTAATTCTGTTGATTTGCGTCTTCTCCCTTTTTTTCCTGATGAGTCTGGCTAATGGTTTATCAATTTTATTTATCTTCTCAAAGAACCAGCTTTTAGTTTCATTGATCTTTGCTATTGTTTCCTTCCTTTCTTTTTCATTTATTTCTGCTCTGATCTTTCTGATTTCTTTCCTTCTGCTCACTTTGGGGTTTTTTTGTTCTTTCTCTAATTGTTTTTTTTTTTAAGAACTTTTATTGAGTTGCAGTTAACAGACAATAATAAACAGCATATATTTAGAGCGTACAATTTGGTATCGCAATCTCCCAATTCATCCCCCTCCAACCCTCCCCGCTTTCCCCACTTTGTGTCCATGTGTTTGTTCTCTACATGTGTGTCTCTATTTCTGCCTTGTATTTCCTCTTTCATAGTTGTTAGCATTTGCCTTATGTATTGAGGTGTTCCTATATTGGGTTCATATATATTTATAATTGTTATCTCCTCTTCTTGGATGGATCCCTTGATCTTTATGTAATGTCCTTTCTTGTCTCTTGTAACATTTTTCATTTTAAAGTCTATTTTATCTGAGATGAGTATTGTTACTCCAGCTTTCTTTTGGTTTTCATTTGCATGGAATATCTTTTTCCATCCCCTCACTTTCAGTCTGTATGTGTCCCTAGGTCTGAAGTGGGTCTCTCAGAGACAGCATATATATGGGTCTTGTTTTTGTATCTATTCAGCCTGTCTGTGTCTTTTGGTTGGTGCATTTAGTCCATTTACATTCAAGGTAATTATCGACATGTATGTTCCTGTTACCATTTTCTTAACTGTTTTGTTTTGTTTTTGTAGGTCCTTTTCTTCTCTTATGTTTCCCGCTTAGAGAAGTTCCTTTAGCATTTGTTGTAGGGCTGGTTTGGTGGTGCTGAATTCTCTTAGCTGTTGCTTTTCTGGAAAGCTTTTGATTTCTCCATCGAATCTGAATGAGATCCTTGCTGGGTAGAGAATTCTTGGTTGTAGGTTCTTCCCTTTCATCACTTGAAATATGTCGTGCCACTCCCTTCTGGCTTGCAGAGTTTGTGCTGAGAAATCGGCTGTTAACCTGATGGGAGTTCCCTTGTGTGTTATTTGTCATTTTTCCCTTGTTGCTTTTAATAACTTTTCTCTGTCTTTAATTTTTGTCACTTTGACTACTATATGTCTTGGTGTGTTTCTCCTTGGGTTTATCCTGCGTGGGACTCTCTGCGCTTCCTGGACTTGGGTAGCTATTTCCTTTCCCATGTTAGGGAAGTTTTCAACTAGAATCTCTTCCAATATTTTCTCGGGTCCTTTCTCTCTCTTTTCTCCTTCTGGGACCCCTATAATGTGAATGTTGGTGCATTTAACATTGTCCCAGAGGTCTCTTAGGCTGTCTTCAGTTCTTTTCATTCTTTTTTCCTTATTCTTTCCCGCATCAGTGATTATCACCATTCTGTCTTCCAGGTCACTTATTTGCCCTTCTGCCTCAGTTAATCTGCTATTGGTTCCTTCTAGTGTATTTTTCATTTCAGTTATTGTGTCTCATATCTCTGTTTGTTTGCTCTTTAATTCTTCTATGTCTTTGGTAAACTTTTCGATCTGTGCATCCAGTCTTTTTTCAAAGTGCTGGATCATCTTCACCATCCTTATTCTGAATTTTTTCTGGAAGGGTGCCTATCTCCTCTTCATTTAGTTGTTCTTCTGGGTTTTTATCCTGTCCCTTCATCTGGTACAAAGTCCTCTGCTTTTCCATTTTCTCTATCTTTCTGTGGCTGTGGTTTTCAGTTCCACAAGACAAAATACTGCTGATACTGCTTGATCCTGCTGTCTGCCCTCTTGTGGAGGAAGCAATCTAGGAGGCTCCTGCGTGCTTCCTGATGGAAGGGATTGATGGTGGGTAGGGCTGGGTGGGAGGAGCTCAGTAAGACTTTAATCTGATTTGGTGGGTGGAGTTCAGTAAAACTTTAATCTGCTTGTCTGCCAATGAATGGGGCTGTGTTCCCACCTTGTTGGTTGTTTGGCCTGAGGCTAGTTAGCACTGGACCTTCCAGGCTGGGAGAGTTCACGCCAATGAGCACTTCCCAGAACCCCTGCTGCCAGTGCCCCTGTCTCCTCGGTGAGCAATAGCTGCCCCCCACCTCTGTAGGCAACCCTCCAACAACAGCAGGTAGGTCTGTTTCAGTCTGCTATGGGGTCTCTGCTCCTTCCCCCTGGGTCCTGGTGAGCACACTATTTTTTGTGTGCCCTCCAAGAGTGGATTCTCTGTTTCCCCCAGTCCTGTGGAGGTCCTGCAATCAAATCCCGCTGCCTTTCAAAGTCTGATTCTCTGGGGATTCCTCCTCCTGTTGCTGGAATCCTAGGTTGGGAAGCCTGACATGGGGCTCAGGACCCCCAGTTTAGTGGGTGGACTTCTGCTGTATAACTGTTCTCCAGCTTGTGAGTCACCCACCCAGCATTTATGGGATTTGATTTTAATGCGATTGCGCCCCTCCTGCCTTCTCATTGTGGCTTGTCCTTTGTCTCTGGATGTGGGGTGTCTTTTTTGGTGAGTTCCAGTGTCTTTCTGTCGATGATTGTTCAGCATTTAGTTGTAATTGTGGTGCTCTTGCAAGAGGCAGTGTCTCTAATTGTTTTAGGTGTAAGGTTAGGTTGTTTATTTGATATTTTTCTTGTTTCTTGAGGTAGGACTGTATTGCTATAAACTTCCCTCTCAGAACTGTTTTTGTTATGTCCCATAGGTTTTGGGTTGTTGTGTTTTCATTGTCATTTGTTTCTAGATATTTTTTGATTTCCTTTTTGATTTCTTTAGTGTTTCTTGGTTGTTTAATAGCGTATTGTTTAGCCTCCATGTGGTCGTATTTTTTTACAGTTTTTTTTCCTGTAATTGATATCTTGTTTCATGGCATTGTGGTCAGAGAATATGCTTGATATGATTTCAACTTTCTTGAATTTACCGAGGCTTGATTTGTGACCCAAGATGTGATCTATCTTGGAGAATGTTCCGTGTGCACTTGAGAAGAATGTATATTCTATAGTTTTTGGATGGAATGTCCTATAAATATCAATTAAGTTGAGATGGTCTGATGTGTCATTTAAAGCTTGTGTGTCCTTATTTATTTTTTGTTTGGGTGATCTGTCCATTGATGTAAGTGGGGTGTTAAAGTCTCCTACTATTTTTGTGTGACTGTCGATGTCTCCTTTTATGGCTGTTAGCATTTGCTTTATGTATTGAGGTGCTCCTATGTTGGGTGCATAGATATTTACAATTGTTATATGTTCTTCTTGAATGGATCCCTTGATCATTATGTAGTGTCCATCCTTGTCTCTTGCAACAGTCTTTAGTTTCAAGTCTAATTTGTCTGATATGAGTATTGCTACTCCAGCTTTCTTTTGACTTCCATTTGCACGGACTATCTTTTTCCATCCCTTTACTTTCAGTCTATATGTGCCCCTTGGTCTGAAGTGGGTTTCTTATAGGCAGCATATGGAAGGGTCTTGTTTTTGTATCCATTCATCCAGTCTGTGTCTTTTGGTTGGAGCTTTTAATCCATTTACATTTAAAGTGATTATTGACATGTGTGTTCCTATTACCATTTTCTTAATTGTTTAGGGTTTTTTTTTGTAGATCTTTTCCTTCTCTTGTGTTTCCTGCTTAGAAAAGTTCGTTTAGCAATTGTTGTAAGGCTGGTTTGGTGGTGCTGAATTCTCTTAGCTGTTGCTTGTCTGGAAAGCTTTTGATTTCTCTGTCAAATCTGAATGAGATTCTTGCTGGGTAGAGTATTCTTAGCTGTAGGTTTTTCTCTTTCAGGACTTTCAGTATATCCTGCCATTCCCTTCTGGTCTGCAGAATTTCTGCAGAAAGATCAGCTGTTACCCTTATGGGTTTTCCCTTATATGTTATTTGTTGCTTTTCTCTTGCTGCCTGTAATATTTTTTCTTTGTGTTTAATTTTCATTAGTTTGATTAATATGTGCCTCCGTATATTTTTCCTTGGGTTTATTCTGTATGGGACTCTCTGCGCTTCTTGGACTTGATGAATTATTCCCTTTCCCATGTTGGGGAAGTTTTCCACTATAACCTCTTCAAATATTTTCTCAGACCCTTTCTTTTTTTCTTCTTCTTCTGGGATGCTGATGATTCGAATATTGGTGTGCTTAATGTTGTCACCAAGGTCTCCGAGACTGTCTTCCATTCTTTTAATTCTTTTTTCTCTTTCCTGCTCTGTGGCAGTTATTTCCTCCATTCTGTCTTTCAGCACACTTATTCGTTCTTCTGCCTCAGTTATTCTGCTGTTTATACCATCTAGAGTACTTTTAATTTTGGTTATTTTGTTGTCCATTACTGTTTGTTTGCTCTTCAGTTCTTCTGAGTCCTTACTTATTAACTGTTTCTTGTATTTTCTCTGTTTTGTTTTCAAGATTTTGGATTGCAAATACCATTTAATTCCACTCATATGAGGTACCTAGAATAGTCAGATGCATAGAGTCAGAAAATACATTGGTAGATGCCAGGGGCCCGGGGGCGGGGTGTGGGGAGGGGGAGTGGAGAGTTAGTGTTTGATGAGGACAGAGTTTCAGTTTAGGAAGGTGAAAAGTTTAGGAGATGGATGATGGCAAGAGTTGCACAACAATGTGAATGTAGTTAGTGACACTAAACTGTCCAGTTAAATATGGTCAAAATGGTGTGTTTTATATTATGTGACTTTCACCACAATCAAAAAAATTTAAAAAAGAGGTTAAAAAAAACACTATGTACATGGACAACTATTAGTATCTGTGTTAAACTGTAAACCCCCAAATGTAAGTGACTTAACAGAATAGATCATCTTTCCTTTTTAAGAATAGTCCAGTTTGGTTCCAGGACAATGGTTATCAAAGATGGGGGTGAATGAAGAGAATGGGACCTCTGCTCCATGCAGAGACTAGGGGACCCAGGCTGAAGGAAGCTCTGCCTTTTACAATGTGGGGCTTCTAAATTTTCCTTTAATGTCAACCTCTGGGGGAGGGAGTGAACAGAGTGTGAAGAGTGTTGGAGGGGCAGTTTAAGATTCTGGCTTCAAAGTTACAGGTTATCTTTCCTGTACCCATTTCATTGACTAAGAGTGAGTCTCAGGGACATCCTTGACTTCAAGGTTGACTTGCAAATGTAGCGTAGCTGAGTACCCAGGAAGAAGAGGAAATGGAACATTTGGTGACTAGGTAGTGATCTTTGTCATAGATACTAAATGGTAGAATTATGCATTTTACAGGTGAGGAAGTTTTAACTTATCCCAGATAACCCCGCTAATAAGTGACTGAGAAAGGATTTGGGGGTGCAGGTTGGCACCCCCAAATCCTTTCTCTTGGCACCTCCGAAAATTCCTGATTAAAGCACTGCAGTAATTATAGTTGCCATCTATTGAACCTTTCCCTTGACAGTGTTACTAAGATAGAGATTTTATTATCCTGTAAGTGCCAGTCCGGGTAGTTGAGGCTCAGAGCTGTTCTGTAACACATCCAACTAGAGCCAGGTAGGAATGAGATGCAGACTCCTTTTTTTTTTGACTTTATCACCTATCTCTAGCCATACCCCTATAAGGCTTCCTACCCTGACCCCTTAGAGAACCAGCCCTGGATTCGTAATGGCAACCCAATGGAGTTTGGGAGGGTTGGGTCAACTAAGTTAGCTATAAACTTTCCTTGAGTACATTTTGCCCTCTGCTAAGCATGACTTTGCTCTACTCCTGCTGTTTTAAAAATCAATTTTCCATCTATTCACGCAGCTTTGATTGGGAGTCTAGATGGCAAAACAGGCCTTTACATTGAATACTATTTACAGTACTACTTTCCCCCACATATTCACAGACATTATTCTGCTGAAAGAAGGAGGGATGGAGCTTATGATAATAAGCAAATGTTTATTGAGTACCGTATTACTGAGGAACTCATGATGCTGGGAAATGGGGAAATATACTATGAGGTCCCTGTCCTCCCTGGGCTTACAGATGAGTTGGGGAGTTGGAAAATGGCTATATAAAAAGATAAATGACAACACATGGTGGAGTTTGCTGGGAGCCACAGGACTGGTGCCAATAATAAGTGCTACAGGGTGGCTGGGAGATGGTTTTTGAGCAGTGGCTAATGTGCTGGCCTCAGTCCTGGGTGATTTCATATGTTATCGCATTAATCCTACAGGAATTCAATGGTGGGAGGAATCACTGGGGACTGGGATGGTCAGAAAGTCTTGAGAGAGGAGGTAAGACTTGAGCTGGGTTGAATTATATGGTGATATTTCTCAGCAGTAATGAAAGCTGGCTGAGCTGAAACCCAGAGCATAATTTCTCACTGGCTGGCTGCTCCAGATAGTTATAGCTTCAGTGCCCTTCAGAATGGAATTTTTCTGAGCCTGTGAAGATGCGTGAGGTGTGCCTGGCAGGTAAGCATTCTTCCATTTACCTTCCACCCATTGCTTTAATTAAATACACTATTCTCTTGGTTAGCTCTTCAGAATCTCCAGAAGTTCTGGAATGTCACTGCAGAGCTGAAATGGAAATTATGCAGAGAGGGGGATAATGTCTCCCTCTCCTCAGTTTTATTGTGAAATAATTAACATACGTCACTGTATAAGTTAAAGGCGGACAACATGATGGTTTGATTTACATATATTGTGAAATGATGACCATAATAGGCTCGGCTAGCATCCATTTCCTCATATAGATACAATAAAAAAAAAAGGAAAATATTTTTTCCTTGTGATTAGAACTCTTAGGATTCACTCTCTTAATAACTGTTTTTATATATCATACAGCAGTGTTAGCTGCAGTCATCGTGTTGTACATTATATCCCTAGTACTTATTTATTTTGTAACTGGAAGTTTGTACCTTTCTATCACCTTGCCCCAATTCCCCTTCCACCCTCCCTCTGCCTCTGCTAACCACAAGTTTGATCTCTTTTTTTTCTATGAGTTTGGTTTTTCATTCGTTTTAGATTCCACATGTACATGAGATCATACAGTATTTGTCTTTCTCTGTCTGACTTATCTCACTTAGCATACTGCCTTCAAGGTCCATCCATACTATTGCCAATGGTGAGAGTTCCTTTTTTTTTTTATGGCTGAATAGTATTCCTTTGTGTGTATGTATATGTGTGTGTGTGTGTGTGTGTGTGTGTGTGTGTGTGTGTGTATCTCCATTCATCCATCTATAGACATTTAGGTTGCTTCTGTGTCTTGGCTATTTTAAACAGTGCTGCTATGAACATGAAGGTGCAAATATATTCTCAAGTTAGTGCTTTCCCTTCCTTTGGATATATCCCCAGAAGTGGAATTCCTGGGTTATATGGTAGTTCTATTTTTAATTTTTTGAGGATCCTCCATAAATTTTTCCTTAGTGGCTGTACCAGTTTACAAGGGCTCTCTCTTTTCCACATCCACACCAGCATCTGTTATGTCTTGTCTTCTCAATGATGGCCATTCTAATAGGCATGAGATGATATCTCATCACAGTTTTAATTTGCATTTCCCTGATGATTGGTGATGTTCAGTATCTTTTCACGTATTTGTTGGCTTTCGTATATATTCTTTGAAGAAATGTCTATTCAGGCCCTTTGCCCGTTTTTAAATTGGGTTATTTGTTGTTTTGCTATTGAGTTGTATCTATTCTTTATATATTTTGGATATTAACCTCTTATCAGTTATATGGTTTGCAAATGTTTTTTCCAATTCTTTAGGTTGTCCTTTCACTTTATTGATGAAAAATACCTTTAAATCCTTTTCCACATTGGTGGTGGGAGGTTGGAGGCAAGTAGAGAGCAGGGTCTGGCTGAAGTACAAATCTCCATTAGAAGATTTCCTCTTATTTCCGAGTCCCTTTTCTTTTCCTTTTTTTTTAAGAACTTTTATTGAGATACAGTTAACAGACAATAAACTGCATATATTTAGATTGTACAATTTGGTATCTCAATCTCCCAATCCATTCCCCGCCAAGCCTCCCCGCTTTCCCCACTTGGTGTCCACATGTTTGTTCTCTGCATCTGTGTCTCTATTTCTGCCTTGCAAACCGATTGATTTGTACCATTTTTCTATAGTCCGCATATATGTGTTAATATATGATACTTGTTTTTCTCTTTCTGCTGAGTCCCTTTTCTGATGTTATTTCTACTACTTACATAAAATTCGGGTGGGTTTATGGCAGGAGGCTTCCAGATTTACACCCTTCCTCTAGGAGTTAGCAAACATAGTTAATATTTATTGAGAGCTTTCTGTAAGTTTAAACCCTCCACATGGATTATTTTACTTAATCCTTATAATAATGCAGGTCCATTTTACAGATGAGGAAACTGAGGCTCAGAGAGCTTACACAAGTGCTCAAGACCACACAGCTAGTAAGAGGTATATAGAGGGATTGGAACCCTTGATCTTCTCTTTTGAAACTTCTAAAAAAGTAGCAGCTTTACTGAGATATAATTCACATACCTTATAATTCACCCATTTAAAGTATACAACTCAGTAGTTTTTAGTTTATTCAGATGTGCAACCATTACTACAGTTGATTTTAGAACATTTTCATTTCTTGACAAATAAACCCTATACCCTTTAGCAGTCACTCCCCATTTCTTCCCAACCCCTCTCTCCCCTTCAGCCCTAGGCAACTACTAATCTACTTTCTATCTCTATAGATTTGCGTATTTCATATGAATGGGATCATATACCTTGTAGTCTTTTGTGACTGACTTCTTTCACTTAGCATAATGTTTTCAAGGGTCATCCATGTTGTAGCATGTGTCAGTACTTCATTCCTTTTCATGGCTGAACAATGTTCTGTTGTGTGGATATACCATATTTTATTCATTGATTCATCAATTGATGGACATTTGGGTTGCCTCCACTTTTCAACTATTGTGAATATGGCTGGTATGAATATTTATGTACAAGTTGCTGGGTTGGTATATGATATACCTAGGAGGGGAATTGCTGGATCATGTGGTAACTCTATGGTTGACCTTTGAAAGAACTGCTAGACTCTTTTCCAAAGTAATGCACCATTTTACATTTCTACCAGCATGAAGTCCTCAGTGTTAACTACTAACAAGATAATTTATACCTTGGTCACTTATTTGCACAGAAAATATTCATACAACTTAGTAAAGCTCTAACAAAACCGATTAAAAATCAGAGTATTTTCTTAATGAGAAATCTTAAAGCTGAGCTATGGGTTTGGAAGTTTGGTGCTTTTTGAAGACATCAGTTGAGCCAAGTGCCAAAGAGGTAAATGAGGAGAACTGCCATATTTGTATTTCCCTTTATTCCCTGAGGCATTAGGGAGATTTTTCTGCTTATTTCTAAGACTGAGTAGTTTCTAGCAATACACATGCAGGTGCTGCAATAGCCCAGGGTTGTCTATTATTCTGAAAAGCCATTGACATTTGGTGAAAGACAGCACACAAAAGAAGACATGCTTAATATCTATGCATATGTCATGTTGGTCTCTTGAAAAGTTGGGTACTCTGGGCATCAAATTCACTGTCACTTGACTGTAAGTGACATAAACCTCAAGGCTATTTCTTAAAAAAATGAAGTAGAAAAAAAGAGAGAAATACAGAAAGTAATTCTCCCTTTTTTTTTTCCTCCCCTTGCAACAGATATTTGAAAGGGGCCCCAAAGGTGATTTTCAACAAGGTATACACTTGAATGAGTCTTGCGGCTTGCTATCTGGGAATGGAAGAGCCTTTGTCGAGTACTTACTCTGAGTGCATAGGCAGATAGGAGAAGAACATAAGCCATGGTCTCTGCCCTCTGGGGATTTCTCTCCTGTGTTATTACAGAATAACTCAATGCTAAACTGTGACCATAAGAGGAAGGAGGAGTGGCATGTGCTTGAGTGGAGGTTGAGAGAGCTTATGCAGGAAGTGGAAACAGCCTAAAGGAAGCTAAGCCAGGACTTAGTTAGACTGGAAGAAATGGCATGGCTCTTCCAGGTGGGGGCAGCGGCACCAACATGACACAAGCCAGAATGAATTTAGGGGTCAGTGGACAGGTGGGCCCAGCTGGAGGAGAAGGTGTATATGAAAGTTGGTGTATATGAAAGCAGCAGAGCATTATGGGAGGAGCCTGGGTCATGGATTCTGCTCCCCGTTCTGCCACTAGCTAGCTTTTGTTGCTGGTTCCATGATCTAGCAACTTGGAGGTGTTTGTTTCGCAATCTCTGGACTGTGGAAGTTGGACTAGCTCTGGTTCTCAAACTTGGCTTCACATTACAAGGTCCTGTGTGTCTATTGAAAATACAGATTCCAGGATCCCACCCCATAGGTACAAGGTGTGTCCCAGGACTTCTCTTAGTTGCTCATTGAAATTGTCTGAGGTCTTTTCTTTCTTCTTCTTCTTCTTTTTTTAATAAATATTTGATTTACATTTTTGGCTGCATTGGGTCTTTGTTGCTGCACGCAGGCTTTCTCTAGTTGTGGTGAGCAGGACCTACTCTTCATTGCTGTGCACAGGCTTCTCATTGAGGTGGCTTCTCTTGTTGCAGAGCACGGGCTTTAGGCATGTGGGCTTCAGTAGTTGCAGTGCATGGGCTCAGTAGTTGTAGCTTGCGGGCTCTAGAGCACAGGCTCAGTAGTTGTGGGGCACGGGGTTAGTTGCTCCGCAGCATGTGGGATCTTCCCAGACAAGGGATCAAACCTGTGTGCCCTGCATTGGCAGGTGGATTCTTAACCACTGCACCACCAGGGAAGTCCTGTTTGAGTTTTTAAAACTAGTGATGCCTTGGTTCCGCCTACAGAGGTTCTGATTCAGTGCATTTTGGGTGCAGCCAGGCTTTGGGAGTTTTCAGAGTTCCCCAGGCAATTCTAATGGGCAGCTAGGCTGAGAATCTCTGGTCGATTCTGAAGTACTGGAGGGCTGGCTAGAGACTTCATTGGAATGGAAGGACTCTAAATCCTTCCTAACTCTCAAGGACTTTGATTCTGTGAAAAATATGTTGGGATCAGGCGGTAGAGGGCTTTAAATGCTGGATGAAGGGATTTGTACTTTGTTTTATAGGTGGCAGGAGACATGTTAGATGTTCTAGCAGAGGAATAATTTAAGACCTCTCACCTGTGTACATTTCATTGTTTTGGAGCATGACATCCACCATCAGGAAAAGAAAGGAAAAGAGCAAATGGCCTCTTCATTCATACTTTTAGCTGGAAAGGGGTGACCATTGCCAAGTCCATCATGACAGGGTCTAGTGTCTCTGCATAGCACAAACAGAAACAACCAACAAGGAGATGTGGCAAGAGTGAGAACATGGCCTGGGGCAGCAGGGCAGTGGAGCATGGACTTCACCAAAATGTAGGTGTTCTTAACCAAAGCGTGGGCCCCACTGGTGGGCCAGAGACAGTGGTAGATAGGGTGGATTTTAAATTACATTTTAAATTATCACTCCTCCTCACTTCCAATTCTCCTTTTAATCCTCGATTGAATCACATTGTGTCTCAGTTGAACAGTAGTATGGCTGTAACAGTCCTCTGACCCTTGCCAACCTCTCCTTTTGACAAAGAGAGCACAGGCTCCAGGCAGATGATGTCTGTAGCTAGAGTTTAGAAGACCATCCCTCCTTATCTGTCTAAATCCACCTGGTCCATCAGGTTCAGTGAGTTTAGACAAGGAGAGTTGGGATCTTCCATTTACAGTACTAACTCAAAGTTTGCTTCTTGAGTAAATTTGAGTAAAAACATGAGTTGATTGAAAGAGAAATGTTAACAATAGCATATATGGAAGGTGAGGCAGAAAGGAGGTAAAATTGTGAAGGATTATACAAATCAATGACCTTCAGGAGGTCATTGAATTAGTGAGTTCTAGTCATTGAACTAGTGAGTCCTTTCCAAACCTAGACTGGGAGAAGGAAGCCACAGTCTGGGTTCTTAGTGCTGGCTGGTCTCCTGTCTCTAGTTTGTAACTGCTGAGGACTCCACTGGAAAATCTTTGAAGCTCTGTGTCCTGTTGTGTGCTGAGAGCTTGTGGGCAGCTCCCTGGCATGAACCCTGGCATCATTCCCGCAGGACCACCAACTCCAGATTTCCTTGGAAATTGCAGGGCAAGAACATTTTAAGGAATGTGGGTGCTGCAAACTAAAACATCAAAATCTTTCAAGAGGAGAATAACCAAATCAAAACAAACAAAACAAAACAAAACAAAAAGCTAGCAGAAACAAACCAAGTAACCTTATAGTTAACAACTGTATCTCCCTCCAGTTTCAATTTTTGGGGGAATAGGTGTGTTTCTTTTCTTTTCCTAAAAATGTCTTGTCAGGGAACAGATAATGAATCCTATTTCAGATGTGTTTGCTGCCACTACATCTATGTATGCTTTGTTGGACCAACATGGAAGAATATCCCTCTAATTCCCCCTCAACCCCCCAAAAATTAGGGGCAATAGATATTGTTCCGTGGATCATCTGAGAGCAGTTTGTGGTTCTTAAATATCAGTGTATGTAAGAATCACCTGGGGAGCTTACTGAAGCTGCAGGTCTTTGGGCCCCAGCCTCAGCAATCTGAGCAGATGTGGGTTAGGGCCCAGGAGCAAGGGTCTTTAACAAGCTTCCCAGATGATTTTGACACTGATGGTCTGCAGACCACCCAGCCAGAAGTCTGGTGTAAAGGAAAGGTAGTAATGTATGCAGCAATCTCCTTAGCATTGTGATGTGAACCTACACTTCCCTCCACACCCCTCCTTTTTAAACAGCTTTTAAATGAATATCAAGGGCAACTGTGATGTGATCAATATCTGAACAACAGGGGAAGGATAATGTAATGGTATAAGGGCATAAGTTCAGGCAATTCAAAATCTGCTTTCAAATCCTTACTTTCTAGCTTTGTGATCTTGGGCAGGTTGCTAACCCTCCAGTCTCAATTTCCTCCTCATTAAAATGGGGATCACAACAGGGTTAATTGAGTTAACCCATGTAAAGCTCCTGGCATGAGGTAAGCATTCAATGGAGGTTAGCTGTTATTAGTATGGTAGGAGTTGGGAGAAAGCAAAAGGAAAGGGGGCCAGAAGGGCAGGATATGGGAGGTGTGAAAGTGGAACTTGGATCCCCAGGGTGGACCAGGACCAGGGAGAAACGTGGAGTTCCTTCTAGTGAGGGCTGTGCATGTGTAGCATCTCATCCCATCCCAGACCAGCTTCTGTGTCTCCCTGGTGCCTTGAGTGGCAGCAACAACCAAGTGTAACATGAAGAAGGAGTCCAAAGCATGGAGCCTGGAGCTGGCGAGAGCTTGAGCTGTTTCCAGGCTGCCACATAGTGGCTCTCAGCTTGGCACTCACACTGCAGAGAGGACTCCATGGCAAGTTTCTGGGCATTAGAAGGTACTCAGTGACATCATGGAGCTCACAGCCAAGTGCCTACCAAAAGCTGGTGCACAAATAGTGCAGGCATGAGGAGTGTGAAACATATTCCCCTTATCCTTTTCCGGTATGCCAAAGTATGGTGCCTTTGGCAGAGAATGCAAACCTTTCTCCCCAAGGTGTGTCTGGAGTCTCAGAGCCTGGATTGAGCGTGTTTGAGCTCTTATGATGTTTTGTTTGAGGGGTAAATCTGCTGACAAGGAAATATGGATATATTTACAGGGTAAAATGAGGGGAATTTCACACACAGAGGATAGAAAATTCGAGGTAGTCAGTCTAGCTGCTGACACCTCTTGGCACTGGTGACGGACAGGAGGAAGAAAGCTGGCTCTCTAAGCCTGCCTATTCTCTCTTTCTCTGCATCTTTTTTTTTTTTTTCTTTTCTCCAACCACTCAGTTCCAGGAAAGGAAAAGGAGGAAGAGGACAAACACAAGAGCAGAGCAGGGAGTTGCCATTTTGGTATAAACCTTTGATTTTTTTTTATCACATTTGGAATTTCTAAAGTTACCTTCCAGCCTTGGAATCCAACTTTATGATTATCTCCTAAAGAGTAAGGAAACCATTATTCTGACTTCCAAAGTGGGATGTTAATTTACATATGAAGAATGATGACTTTTGCTGAAGGTACAAGTTGTTTGTTTGTTTGTTTGTAAATTTATTGAAGGTACAAGTTGTGGATACTGGCAGATAAACCAGAAAGTGCCACCTTCGGAAGCCCTGAGCCACGCCCCCTGCCCTTTGCTCCCCCTGCCCCCACTTTGCCGCTTTCTTGTCTGGCCACCAGGATCCACTCTTTCCCTGCCTTGCAGCAGCTCCTGCGGTTTCTCCTCCCACCGTCAGCCCAATGTGAATCCAATCAGAGGCCTCCCTCTGTGTCGCCAGACAAACCCCAACTCCTGATGCAGGGGAAAGATGCAGAGCCCTGACCCCAGCCAATAATAACAATGTTATAACATGTTCTAGATTTGCCTCTTAGGCGCTTCGCTTGCTTTCCCCACCTGCCTTTAATTTTTGCCCTTACCACAAGCCGACAGAGATAGGCATCAGAGACTTATCAAGATGCGTGTGCTCAACAGAACTGAAATGCTCAGTGCATCTAATTTAGCAAATTCTAAATAGCTACCTTCAACGAAGTTCAAAGAATATCATTGTTATGTTCCTTCTTCAGAAAAAAAAAATATCTTTGGCTAACCGAATCAAGGCAAGCCACTAGGAGAATGTAGCAAGGTATGAAAAAAAAATAAAGGAAAATACAAAAAAATTGAAAGTTAACAGAACATTTTCAAGCAGTACTTTAAGTTTGCACAAAGCCTCAGGGTTGGTCTGTATTCGGATGTCACTGAAATATCCCCAATTTAAACGTAAGTACTTTAATAACTAGTTGGGGAAAGAAAAACTTTCTTTCCCAGGCAAGCGGCAATAGAAAGCTTTCTGTTAGATTCCTTTGATTACAATAGTCCTTTGTTAACAGATTGTAACTTTGCCCCAGGACCGTTGATAAGCTCCTAAAATCCAGAAAACCTCTCCTTCCTGTGAAGAGATGGGTTCACCTTGAAGATGGATTGAAAAGAAAATAAACGTCTAGCGTTTAAACTTGATTCTTATTTGTCTCCACGCGTCTCTTTGCCTGAGAAGGCTGCCGAAGTCAACATCACTGTGGAAATAACGTAAAGCCAAAGCACACGGACTGGAAAAGATTATTCACACTTGTTGCTTGGAAACGCTTCTCCAATTAGAAAGTATCATCATCTTTAGGTGTGTCCCTGCTGCTCGAAGCAGAAGTTAGGCAGTTATTGGATTTGTTTGATAAGTAGGCTATCAAGAGAAAAAAATACCCACTTTGGAAGGTCTAGATTATCTTGGCTAATTTTACAATGATCAGTAATTAAACAATAACCAGGTCAGTAGTTAGATGGGAGAGTCTTTGGGTCTCACTCATCGGAGAGTGGACCAATTATTTTTTAATATTATTATTATTTTTAACACTATTATTTTTAAATACTAATTATTTTGTAATACTATTTCCAGCTGCAGAAATTTGAGGGTTCAAAAACGAGAGGGAACGTGAAAGATGGTTCTGTTGTCTTCCATTTTATAGTCAAAGAAATAGAGGCTCAAGTTCACACACCGACTTGTGTGACCAGAGCTACTAATTCCTAGGCCAGTGGATTTTCTGTCCCCTCCCACTGTCTTGTTATTTGATTAGCAGAGTCTTTCACTGGAGGAGCAAAGGAATGAGATGCAGTGTAACCTGATCTTGTGCATTTTATTTTCCCTCCTCTGGGTACCCTTCTATGTGTGTCACCTTCCAATCCATTAATTACGGTGATCAGAGCAAAAAGAGTATAGGGGAAAGAAGACAGACAGACAGAGAAGGATTTAGAAAGATTGGGCCAAAAAGCTAGGGAAGGACCCCAGGACAATGGCCAAGTCAGATGGGATGGGTTCCACTCCATCCTCCACAAGGGAGGAGGGGCTGAGCTCCCCCTTCCTTTTTTTCCACACCAGCACTGCTTGCTAAGCGTTTCTTCCACACTTCATCTCCACTTCCCCCTACAGTGGATGAGTGTTCTCATTCCTGTTATGCCTGAGAAAGTTCCAAAAATACACAGAGAAAGTCTGGTTATATGGTGTTTAGAGTTGGCCCCAGAAGAGAAACTAGTACTTTGAGAAGGAGCTTGTGTGCAGTGTCTGTTTGTTTGCCAGGATACAGCCTCATTGTGTAGGCTTGGAGCTTGAAATTAGCACTCCCACATTTGTGTCTTGTTCCATCCAATCTCAAGCTTTTGCGTTTTTCTCATTGCCTAGGCCTGTTTTAATAACACTGCCATTAAGCATCTAGGACTTTTAATCAGGCAGACAGGAGTTGCATTCTGGCTGGACCCGTATTTAACCATGGGCAGATTTCTTAATCACGATAGGCCCTGGGTTTCTCACCTGCTATGGGAATAATAATAATATCTACTTCTGAGTTCATGAGGAGTAAATAAGATCATGTTCACGGTGTGTGTGGGGGGGAGGGTGCCACAGCGTGTGGCGTGGAGTCAGAGCCCAGTAAGTGCCGATTCGCATCGCCGCCTTCGTCGTCAGTTGCAGCCGTGCACCGGGGCTTGACGTGTATGTGTGCTTAACAAAATGTTCACCTAAATCAGAGGTTTCATGGAGTAATCTAGAAAATCCTCACTATTTTGTTGAGGGTGTAGCTGTGAGTATCAGGTGAAGTTTCATTTCCCTTAGATGGATAGTTTTGAAGGATTTGGACAGAAACAGAGTCTGGGGGCATGCTGGGACTGTCCCTGCTGGGAATGAACAGGCTTTATTTAGGTTTAGTCCATCATCTGAGAGGCAGGGTAGTAGGTGTGGGAAGAGAGAGGTCAGTCACTGGGTTCACACTGAAGTCCTGAGATCTGTTCTGGGCAAAGACAGGACCTGGAGGTCCCTGTGGAACCTGGTGGCGATTGGAAAGGATGTCCTCACCCCCCGTGACAGGACCATTCCAAGTGCGAAACTGCTTCTCTCTGGGGAATCTTTAAAGGCTTGCCTCCTGACACCCATGCTTGGCATAATTATAACGTTCATGAGTCCTTTTTACTGCTGATAATTCTCAACTCTAATGTGATGTACACACAGAATGTAACTTCCCAAGTGGTGTCATCATGGATTTCTGGGAACGTTTACTTCACCATGCCTATGATAAGACCTGGATGATACCTTGTTTGGCGTTCAAATCCTGGCACTACCACTAACTAACTGTGGGCCTTGGCAAGGTTCTTCATCTCTGTGGGCTCCACTGAGAATGCCTTAGAGGGAGTTGATGTATTGGGTTACTTGGCCATCTGCGGGCTGGCTGAAGAGGTGGGTGAGAACGTATAATCAGATACTCTTGATAGGTATTGATGGTATTGGGGTTGACACTGGGTAGGCCGGGGATCCAAAGGGAGGAGAAGGGCACAGCAAGGAGAATTGCTCAGAATCTCCAATTTTGCAAGAAAGCCAGAGCCAGGCAAGTCTTCTCGCGTAGCTCTTCAAAAAAGTGACAGGTGGGACCCAAATGCAGGCTGGACAACGTATTTGGAGCTGTGAATCATCAGGACATGGAACAAGTTCCTTAACTTCTCTGATCCTCAGTTTTCTTGTGTGTAAAATGGGGACAGTGACTACTTCCCTGCTTGCCTTGCAGCGTGTGTGAAACTCAAAGTCATTACATGAAAGTGCTTTGTGAAGCTAACAGGCAACTGAAACATATCCATGCCTTTTTCTTACTGAGTAATGATAGCTCACTTCCTTTCACTCCGCTTTTCAATACCCCTCCCTTTATTTTCTTTATCTTCACTTGCTTGAGGAGGGTGCTTTGTGCTCCTCAGTGCAATATAAGAAAATTGGTTGAAATGGTCTGATCTTTATAGGACTCATTAGCATGCAAAGAAAAAACAGTTCCTATTTTAATTATATTAGACAAAGGTAAATAAATGATTGAGTTTTGACATTTGCTGTCTGAAGAGGGTTTTACTCTTTCCTAATAATCTTTATATAAAAGACTTGGAAAAATTATTTCATAGGACAGGTTTGGGGGTTAGGGAGCGGAGTGATGATGAAGACTTGGAATTGAAAAATCAGCTAGAGAAATTCAAGTCTGGAAAACGCCTAGAGAACCTATTCAGTTTTGCAAAGGAGATTTCCATATCAGAAGAGCTCACTTGACCACATGCATTATAGCTCTGCCTGCCGCTGGTTTTAACTTTTATTAGGTTATTCCATCTGGCTCCTGATCGCCATCAGAAAGCATTATATGTGAGGAATCTCTACAGTCTGAGGTTTTAGTTCACGGAGAACTTTGATACCTCTACTTATCTTTATTGGGCGGCTTGTAAAGAGATTGAAGTTCTTTCCCCAAACATTGTCTCTAAGTCCATATGGAGAGAAGATGATGGGTAAGTGATTAAGTTGTTAAAATAGAGAAAATGCAGGACCCATTAATGGTCAGAGGGATGCCATCAGGTGGTACACTGAGCTGTTTGGCTGCTTGTCTGGGCTTCTTAATGAGTATGTGGGGCGTGTGTGTGTGTGTGTGTGTGTGTGTGTGTGTGTGTGCGCGCGCACGAGCCCGCACATGTGCATGTACCATGTCCACCTTGGGTAAAATTCTGATGGAGAGGCTAAGGTAGCGCTTGTCGTTCTTCCCTCTTCTTTTCTTTATGTTTGTTCTCACTCCTTCTCCCTACTGGCCCAATGCCTTATTATTCTCTCCTTCTCTGCTTTAACATTTCTCTGCAAAGTCTGCTGTAGGGGCTCTGCTCTCCTACATCCCAAGGGTGATTGATCATTAACAGCTTAGAGTGGTATTAAAGGGTGTGTGGGAGGCATTTGCTTTTTCAAGTGTGTGCTTCAGAGAAACTCTTGGGCTAAAAAAGGGTGGAAATGTTGACCAGGATATCAGGGGCAGGGGTCTAGTGCTTAGATAAATCACTTCACCCAAGGACCTGATAATGTTTTACCTGGAAGAGATTCGAGAAGGAAAAGTGAGAGCTGTTCTGGAGAGTAGCAGAACTGGGGCAGGGGAGACTTTCGTCCTGGTTCATTGCAGCACGCAGGACTGGGGGCAGTGGCCGCATCTCTAAGAGGAGCTCTTTCATCTCAGCTCTCTGGGTGGGGAACTCTCGACGGGAGAGCGTGAGCTCCGGGGCTCTGGCAGGGCTGGAGGGCGTTCTTGCAGTGACTGCGAGGCAGGGAGGTGACACACTAAGGCCCTTCCAACTCTAAGTACTATGATTCCACCATCTCCTTCTACTGGTTCTGTGGGGAGGTCAGCCCTGTGGTCAGCATCAACCTGCATTTGCACCGGAAAATGCTGTTTTCATTCTATTCTGTCGTATTGGGAAAGCAGTATCAGGCTTTTAAGAGAGTTTAGCCTGTGTCCCCTTTTCCAGCCAAATGTTAGTCTTTGCTTCTTCCTCAGTGTTCTGTATTTTTCAAATTTGCTCAAATTTGCTAATGTAGACTTTCACAATTTCCTGGAGACGGAATACATTCCTGCCTCGTGGTTCTCAAGTACAAGGTCGCTCAGATGACATGAGATACAGCGGAAAATGGCATCATTCTCGTTTTCAATAAACATCTCTTGATTAGTATTCATTTGAGATATTAACAGCCCTGAGAGTAAACACCAGGGTTTTATCCCCTCATCTAAATGGGCATTAACTCAAGGTATGTCCCTTCTGTTTTGTCATGATTCATAAATCATCTGCCTATAAAAATCAAAGGCTGGGAATATTTGGTTACCTGTGGCCATGATGGACTTTCTATCAATGACATTTGTCTTCCTGCCCTGGGTTCTTCTTAAGTACTGGAGCCTTTCTCCCTCCACCTTTGACCTGGACTTCCTGTCCCAGCATAAACATCTCCTCTCTTTTATTCTGACAGATGCCTGTAGGAGCACAGTGAAACGTTACGAGACTTGGGTTTGTTTGTGTTTATTTGGTTCCTCCGCAAAGTGGTCTGCCTGGATGTAATCAGTGTGGTCCCTCTGCTTTGTTCAGGGGGCTTCAGTAATGATGTACAGATGCCAAATGTGATGTGTTTGGGCACAGGGTAGTTTAACTCTTGTGTTATTTGCACCTCATGACTTGATGTCACTGGGGGCTTTGTCTCCAAGAAGCCAGCTCAGATAGAGAAGTGGCCACTGTAAATGTGAACACACACTATAAAAAGGCTGAAGTGCTCGCTTTGCTACAGGTCCTGAAGAGGAGCATTTAAGAACTGAGCTAAACCACGGTGGCTTTTCTTTCCTTTATTTTTTGTTTCTTTTCTTAAATGACAGTTATGAGTCTGTCCCTCAGTCACACCATTTGACATCAGGAGTTTAGAAGGCTGGGTCATTTAAGAAGTCCATTTCAAAGGGTCTTGAGGTTGGGAGCTTGGACTGAAGCTCAGCCTGTAAATACCTTGTTAAAATTCCTGTGATGGAGTCTGATGAGTGGGAGGTCGATACGTTCCTCCCTTGGTGACTTCCTGGCATTAACTGCCATTCCTACAAACACGAGTCTCCCCTTGTCTTCAGATGTTCCACACTGGAAATGAATCCTGTTGGAATTAATTGTATTAATCAATTTTTTAAAGTTGTGGCAAAATGTACATAACATAAAATTTACATTTTAACCATTTTTAAGTATGCAGTCCTGTGGCATTAAGTACATCCTCATTGTTCTGCAACCGTCACCACCATTTATCTCTAGAACTTTTTCATCCTCCCAGAGAGAAACTCTGTACCCATTAAACATTAACTCCACATCCCCTCCTCCCTGCAGCCCTTGGTAAACACTGTCTACTTTCTGTCCCTATGATTTTGATTCTTCTAGGGACCTCTTAGAAAGAGACCGTGACCTTGACGACGACTCTTCTAGGAGACCATGAAACTTGCCTCTCACTCCCGTGTAATTACCACTTTTCTCCTTAGAGATGTCCTCTGCCAGTCGTCTGATGCTTCCTTCTGCTTCCTTTCTCTGTATTTACATGCTCACACACCTCTGCATATGTGTTTCCTTAAAAATATCAACGGGTGCACAGTCATCTAGCTGTCTTGCAACTTGCCCTTTTCATGTAACAGCGCGTCTTGGAAATCATTAGGGCTTAATTCATTCTTTTACTCGCCGCACTGTATTCCGGAACACGGATCTATCCTAATGTATTTGCATTGCTCCCCAACTGAGGAACATGTAAGTCGTTTCCAGTTTTTCACCATCATCCGTGATAAATGGCTACACACAACTGTTAACATCCTCCTTTTGTGCATATAAACAAGTGTTTTTTTAAAGCATGGTTTCTGGAAGTGGAATTACTCAGTCCAAAGGCATGTGCATTTACAGGGTTTACAGGTGCTGCCGAACTATTTTTCAAAAAGGCATCCTTAAGTCACACACTCCCTAAGTGAACGATGACATTGTGTGTCCTGGCATCCCCTCCAGCGTTTGATAGTGTTAGTCTTTTCAACTTCTGCCAATCTGACCAAAAAAACCTTAAAATTTACTATTCACATTGATCTACTGTGGTAAGAGAAGAACTTAAAGAAGGAATAATAAAGAGCAGAGGGTCAGAGTAGAAAAAGGGAAGGGAAGATGGGAGGATTGGTCCTGGAGGTGCTGGATGTGCAGTGGGTGGATTAAGGCCAACAAGAACAGATGTTCCCAAAGACATTTGGTGGGCTCTTTTCTGCTGCATCCACGAGCCACATGGCGTCTTTCTGTGGCTGGGGGTAGGGTGTGACCCAGAACTGTCTGTCCCCCATGAGTTGGCCACAGTTATCTCTCTCCAGGGTAGGGGCCAACACCTGTGTGGTCTGAAAAGCCGCAAAACTGTAGCTGTCCCTAGACTTATCTTGAATCTGCTTCACCCATGGAGTTCCCTCTGCCTGGAGCACTCTTTCCCCAACCCCTTAACCCAACTCACTTGTCTTTAAGTCAATTCGAACGTCACTTCCTCAGAAAGACCTTCCTGAGATCTCACCAGTTCAGTACTTTCCCTTCAAAGCACTTGTCACAATTGTAGTTAAATGTTTGTGTGGTGGTTGTCGATGAAGTCTATCTCTCCCTCTAAAGTGTAAGCTCAGTGAGGGTCAGAAGTGAGTACACTGTAGTCACCATTGTATCCCGTCACAGAGTAGGCACTCAACAAAGACTTGTGGATGAATCAAGGGAAGCCAGGCACTCTAGTGTAGAGCATTGTTAGTTTTAATTCACAAATGAGAACACTGAGGTCTGTAAAGGTTCTAACACTTAAACACATAGAACCATCCCTATGTGCCCGACAGGTTTTCAGCGCTCTGATTAGTGCTCAGAATAGCATCTGGTGCCTCAAAGCCACCCTATGAGGTAGTTATTATCTTTATCCCCATTTTACAGATGGGAACATCAAGATACAGAGCTCTTCCTGGGAGCAAAATGAGGCTGATTTACTTTATCGTAGCTAGGGTTGGCCCCTGACAACTGTGTAAAAGTTCTGTTCCCTTCTCTGGGAGGGGTTTCACACCCTGAACTTGCTTGTCTTGGTTTACTTCTTTTAAGAATGAGAGGTGATTGCCTCACTGCTCTTGAGTAAACCAAATAAGCCAGGGTATTAATGATCTAAGTACCTACTGGGGTTCAATGCATTTTAAAGGAGGATGCCTGGGGGAAATAGCTTGACCACAAGGCTCTCTGCTGGTGGAGACTGCAGGCTGGGGAAAGATCTGTAGCATTTCCTCACCCTTCCTGACAGCACATCAGAGAGGGCTCAGTCCCAACTCTCCTGGGTGAAAAAGTCTGGCCTTGCGTGTGGCTCTATTTGTTTCACTCCTTGTCTAAGCTAAAAAGGCTCTTACAGGGGGAAATTCAATTGCTTCATGGAGATGGATGAAAGGCCTTAGGACTTTTTTTTCCTTCTCTCCTGAGCTTCAGAAGGCATTTAGGAATCATATTCCCAGTCTCAAAATAGAGACCAAAACCTACTTTAATTCATTTAATTTACTTATTTATACCTCAGATTTTCCACAAAGGGAGTCAGCCAGAACTTTTCTTGACAGCTTTGAGGCAGCATAGGAGAATGAAAAGGGTATGGACTCTGAGATCGGACTGGCTGGAGTTTGAGCCCCAGTTGCTTATTAACTGTGTTTTAAGTTTCCTGATCTGAAATGGTCCCTTCTGGGAAATGGGAATGATGTGTGATGTCTACTCTGTGTGATGATTGGCAGCGTTTGTCAAGTACCTAACAGAGAGCAGATCTTGGGCAAACATCAATTGGTAGCTACAATTTTCAGATTTAAAGGAATTTACAAAGTCAAGTTTTCGGGCCAGTAAAATCTCCTAAATCCTGCCCTTATTAAATTTAGTAGGTTTTCCAGGACTTTTAGAAGCGTTGGTATGTATATGATATATGTGCTTTATTTCTACTTCCTCTTAATTCAGTTTATATTACAACGTTATGAAAAAAATGTGTGATTCCTCTAATAGTCACATTAGTCCTGGGGAATGATTTTGAAAATTAGTATGTATCTTTCAATTATTTATATATCTTGAAATCCTTACCTGAAATTTCTCTCTTTAGCTACTCATAAAACCATAAAGAATTTATGGAGAGTCATTTCCCTGGGACCCTAATCAGGATACATCTCTGAAAGCATGACAATGGCTTTTAAACTTTTAATGATGTAGAATGATTTTTATTTCTAACATTACGATTTTCAAATAATTTGTGTGCAATAAATGTAAATAGCGATGCTAAATAAGTATCACATTGTTGGAAAAATCTCCGTGACTGTTCGTACTTGGGCCAAAGTAGATTGGAGATTGAATATAATGAGAACAAGGAATACGGTTCAATTAGAGGACTCTGCCTGCAA
This sequence comes from Hippopotamus amphibius kiboko, assembly GCF_030028045.1. Lineage (NCBI taxonomy): Eukaryota > Metazoa > Chordata > Mammalia > Artiodactyla > Hippopotamidae > Hippopotamus > Hippopotamus amphibius. The sequence continues at coordinate 87,124,277 of NC_080193.1, read as the reverse complement.
AAGGATTGGCTTGACACCTGCCTATCTTATTTATCTGTGTTCTCGGGATCTAGCACACAGTAGGTGCTGAATAGTGTTTATTGTGTGAACATGCGAATAGGTAAGAATCATTTCCATATCTGCCAGTCACATTGACCTGTGTGGTTACCATAAATCTTAGGGCCTTTGCTAAACTTTTGATTCATTCTGCAAACTTATTGAGTGCCTACTTTATGCCAAGCTCTGAGCAGAACCAGGCATAATTCTTCTCTGCTTTCTTGGAGCTTACATCTTAGGAGGGCAAGGCAGCACCTGGATAAAAATAAAATCACAACTGCTGAGACACTGGTGCAGTCTAATAAGAGATAAAACCAGAGTAGCTGGAGGGTAGAGACAAGTTAGTGATATGTGAAGGGTCTGGAGAGGTGAGCAGAGAACAGGCCAAGCAAGGCCATTGTTACGGACTTAACTGTGTTCCCCCCAAATTTGTATTGGAAGCCCTAACCCCCAATGTGATAGTATTTGGAGACAGAGCCTTTAAGGAGATAACTAAAATTTAATGAGGTCATAAAGGTGGGCCCTGGTCCAATGGAACTGGTGTCCTTATAAGAAGAGAGAGAGACACCAGGGATGCACTTTCACAAAGGAAAGGGCATGTGAGGACACATGGAGAAATCAGCTGTCTGCAAGCCAAGGTGGAATTAACCTTGTTGGCACTTTGATCTTGGACATCCAGCCTCCAGAACTGTGAGAAGATAAATTTCTTTTATTTATGCCACGTATTCCGTAGTATTTTCTTACGGCATCCCAAGCAGACTAATACAGCCATAGAGGCCATATTAGGGAATCTGGTTGTTACTCCAAGAATAATGAAAAGCAGGCCATTGTTACAGACAGGTTTTAAAATAGGGGTCAGCTTTGTGTTTTGGAAAGATTCCTCTGACTGCAATGAGAAAACAGAATGGGGAGAAATACAAGTAAATGTGGATTCCTTTGGGGAAAAAAAATCACAGCAGTCGTGGTTGAGAGTATAATTCTCTTTCCATGATGCTGTTCAGAGTTGGTGTCAAATGACTTTCCATCCAGGGAGGATTCTGGAAAGAATGATCATAAAACTCCACAGTCAGGTCACCTATAGTGGTTGTTACAGTTTATGGAAACCTCTTCTTTGACTCTCTGGAACTAGCTGACCAGAAAGTGTCCCACAGGAAGACAAGGGACATTGGTGCAGACCTGACTCATGTGCCATGCTCTTGTTAGGTCTGGCTCCTTCCTCTCTGCTGCCAAGGTTATTTTTGGTTGAATACACAGGTGATGAGAGAAGGGGAGGAAAGTCAATGAACTCCAAACTGGAATGCTGCAAGTTACCTTTCCCGTCCAGCACTCCTACCCTCTTCCAGATGATCTCAGCTTTTATTTCAGCCCTGAACCAACTAAGAGCAACTCTGATGGAAAACAAAAAACAAAAAACTGAGATTTGGGAAACTGTTGTAATCACCAGTGAAAATAAACAGAAAATTGATGAGAACATTTAAGTGGTAGTTTTAAACAGCAACCATTTCTTTTCCTAGCTCACATTTCTGCATGTTGGCAGTTTGGATTGGGCTCAGCTGGGTGGTTCTGCTGACCTAGGCATGGGGTTTGGCGAGTCTGGTCTGGAGCTCAAGTCATGTGCCTGCCGACGGCAGCTGGTCCGCTTGGGGCTGACTGACCATCAGCTAGTTTTCTTGTTCTGCTTCCTTTGGTCTCTCATCTTTCAGCAGGGTAGCCTGGGTAAGAGGGCGAGCCCATGTAAACACACAGTTTTCAAGCTTCTGCTTAAGGCATACTGGCTAATGTCCCATTGGCCAAAGCAAACCCCAAGGCCAGCCAGATCCAAGGGGCAGAGGAACAGACTCTACTTCTTGATGGGACGCTGTCTATAGAGAGGTGGCAACAGGGAAGGAAAGAATTTGTGGCCAGTTTTATAATCAACCTCCCTTCCAGTTTCAGTCATTCCTTGTACAACTTTGCAATGTTCTCCTACCATCCTTGTTAATTTTCATTAGCTCAACTTAAACATAATACTTATTTTAGCCTCCTCCTAAGCAGTCTTATCCTTGAAATCACAGTCTTAATGTGTTGGTTCTTGTTATGGGTTGAATCGTGTCTCTCCAAAACTCACGTGTTAAAGTCCTAACCCCCCGTTCCTCAGAATGTGGCCTTATTTAGAAATAGGATCACTGTAGATATAATTAGTTAAGATGAGGTGATACTGGGGTGGGGTGGGCCGCTAATCCAACATGGCTTTTGTCCTTATAAGAAGATGGCCATGTGGAGATGGGGACACTTAGAAGAACACCATGTGATGTCAAGGACAGCTGAAAAACAGGGATGCCAGAGATCGCCAGCAAATACCAGAAGCTAGGAAGAAGAAAGGCTTTCCCTAGGGTTTCAAGGGGAACATGGCCCTGCTTATGCAATTTCAAATTTCTGGAATCCAAAACTGTGAGACAATACTTTTTTGTTTTAAGCCTGTCAATTTGTGGTATTTTGGCATGGCAGCCCAAGGAAACTAATATAGTTATCTTTTTAAAAAAATAAGATAATAGCTTAAACCATATGAAATTGCCACCTTTGTATTTTTCAGATACAAAATGGTTGAATAACAGCAATTTCATATGAAATAAATATCTGACTATTAAAAGAAAGTTTGTGGGCTACCTAAAATTAGAGGTATGTAATCTTTGGTACATTGCTACACTTTTGAAGATGTCAATTTAAAATGTTCTATTAAAAAATTTGGCATTTAAATTTCAGTGAGAAGGTCGGTTAATGTTTCTTCCCCACAATGTTGTCTTTCCTGCTTCTACACCCTTGCAGAGACATTGGAATAAACAGCTGTATAATTAATTTGCAAATTTTCTAAAAAGTTTTTTATTACTGAACTTGATTTAAAAAAAAAAAAACATAAATTAGTCTCTGACCTTGGGATACTAAAAAATCAAGGTAGATTTTCTAGACCACACAAAATGTGCCTTTTGGCTTCTAAATAAGATATGTGGATTGACTCAAATTTCCTTCATCGAGACAGTCCAAATTAACTTGTAACTATTTCAGAAGAATTAAATTTCAGTTGCTTTTGCATGGAAATAATAATAATAAAAAGTAATGAAATCTAAAATTTCTGAATCTTGCAAATACTAGCTAATTAAGAGACCTTATCTGTCATGATTATTTTGAACAACTGTTTTTTTCTGCCAATCAACCAAGCAGCCCTGATAAGCCAATCATTTTTTAATCGATGTTGAGCCACTGAAAAGTTACCATAGATACCACATTCTACAGCCATCACAACAGAAAGTCAGGTTAGAATTGGAAGTGACAGGTGTATTCATCACATAGTTAACCAGCCTTTGAAGGGAAAGAGAGAGTTTGTCAGAGTCCTTAGGCTGGGTATAAAAGATTGCAGAGAACACTCAAACAATTCCCAAAGAACACTTCAAAAGCTGGGGACAGGATCCGTTTTTCATTAGAAATGCAGGAAGATGTTTGCTTGAAATTCAAGCTCTAAGTAACAAGTTCCTTGAAGTTTTGCTTGGCTGTCATTTACCAGGGGTCACCAGTAAGTTATCTTAAGAGCAGAGTTTCCGCTTTTTTTTTTTTCATTTTTCTTTCTGCATCAGAAGTAATAAGGATGGTTGAGAGCACGGGGCAATGATTACTGTAAAAAGCAGTCCTGATTGCACTGTTTATACACTTGGAAATGTGAATATATATACATTTATATATACATGTATATGTATTTACCTGTGGTCAGTGCTGTCGGAATAAAAGCATAGAACCAAGAAATGTATTTTGAGAGCCATTGGACATAAGCCAGTATCTATTACTAGTAAAAATATTGCATACTCGGAATTTTAGAGAATAGGTGGGGGAAAAAAAGTCACAGTGGGTCTGGAGTGAAATAAATGAGTACATTTCAAAGGTAGAGCACACACCTTCCAGTTTTGGGGGCAGCTGAGGCAAACCTGGTTCCAAGTCTGACGAGCTGGTCCTCCTCATGCACGTCAGCAGCTGGGCTGTGTGGAGACAAAGCTCCCACCTCAGGCCCTGGAACGAGCGCTGGAAAGGGAGTCAGGAGAGCGCAGTCCTAGCCGGCTCTGTGTTTACTTGGTGTGAACACTAGGCTCTCCAGGACTGTACGGACCAGAAAGGGGGCAGGGTCTGCCTCGACTGCTGAAAGTTTCATCGGGGGCTAACGTTCTGTGATTGTCGGGGGTTATTCGTGTCTCCAGCCAGCTGTGGCTTCTGGGGACTTGTCCACCCCACAGTTACGTCAGCTCTCCTCCGCCCCTTGTGTATGTCACGGGGAGCCCTGCCGCAGTGTTTTGGCTCCATGCTCCTAAAATGCTGGGTTTGGGAGTCATATAAGCACACCCGTTGAAATAATTTGATAAGTAAAGGAAAGGGGATTTGAGGCAGTTCCTGAGGCTCGGAGGCAAGGGTGGGAACTCGAGTGTGTGTGTCACCACCCAGGGAGGACTCTGCTCCTCCTGAAGGAGGGAGGCTTCCCTGGGCACCAGAATCTTGGCTTCAGTGCCCAACTGGTCCAAGTGCTTTGTATCTCTCTCCTTTACAGTCCCTGAAGGGGGAGCTTTATCAAAACAACCAAAAGGTCAGTGGAGAAGAGCTGAATCCATGTCAGAGAATATACAGTTTACTAGACAGTAATATGACCTATTTTTAGTTATATTATCTATTTGCTATCTGTCTATATCTATATTTATATCTGTCAGTGAAAAACAGTAACCCAATGTGGGTCTGATATAGGTACCTCTAATTTCCCTGCTTCTCCCCGCTTTCCAACACCTTAGTTCATGACTGTGATTATAATTGATCCTTGGTAGCTTCTTTCTGTTTGCTTGCTTTTATGCATGTAGTTCCTTTTATTCCAACCCCTCAATCCCTTGCCTTCCTCAACATAGTCAGTAATTTTAATGCTGTACAAAATATATTAATGCCTTTTATGCCTATATTTCTAATCTACATAAATGGAAATTTGTTATAGATCTCATTCTGTTTCTTGTATTTTTTTTCACCAAACTGTTGCTCTGTGTCCTCGTCTCTTTAATTTGATATTCATTCAGCAGAATATTCACTGAGAACATATTATGTACCAGGAACTATTGTTGGCTGGAAGATAGAGTGATGAAGTCTGCAAATAAGACCTTTGCTCTCTTTGAACCTACATTTTACTGGGAGGCAATAAGCAATAAACAAGTAAACACATAAATAAACAAGATAATTTAGGGGAGTGATCAGCCCTGTAAAAAGAATAAAATGGGGAGAAGTGGTGGTGCCTGGAGGTCAACTGTACATAGGGGGTTGGTCAAAGTCATTCTAAGGGGTAATATTTGAGTTGTGACCTTAGGGGAGATCATTCCAGGCAGAGGGGACAGCAGTGTGATGCTTGCAAAAAAATCACCTGTTCCGAAGCAGAACTGTGTAACCCATCAAGTGACTGGTGAACCCTTTAGGCAGGACTGAGTGAGGACACTCGGATGCACTCTCAGCTTCTTCAATCCTTTGTCTCCCTTCCTGTGCCTCATTCTCCTCCCTGATCCAGGACAGGGGGATGAGTGGACAGAGGCCATCTGCCATGGGACAGAGTCACTGAGTTCCCACGTGCTCTTCTTCAACAACAGTGAACTCTTCCTTCCTTCCTCGCCCCTTCCTTCTTTCCTCCCTCCCTCCCAGCAAATATTTGTTGCGTACCTACAATGTGCTGAGTACTGGAGGGGACACTGGTAAGCAGTCTTTGTGCTCACAGAGCTTATACTCTAAGCATTTTCCCTTTCGTGTTACATCTTAGGATGTCCTGCTTCCTCCCTGATCACTCCAAAAAGTTTAATGCTAGCAGAAGAAATGGCTGAATCCTTTCTTCTCTCTGTTTCCCATCAGGGAAACTCTTCCACACCACTACCTTCTCCTCTTCTGGTCACTTCTCATGTTTCACAATCTGTCAAATGTGATTAGGAAGGATTTTATTTAGTTTTTTTACTAGAGCAGTTGGAAATAGATCAATTAATAAAATTATATTTGCTAAAAACCAAAATTGAAAATCCAGCTGTGTTTCACAACATTAAGATGTGCTAATCATGATGCCAATAAACAGAAGTGTTTGTTAGGAGAAATATGTGTTTTGTTGGTCTAGAGGATGGTAATCTGTTATATACAAACAGTACTTCTCTGAGAATGGGCTGGGTCCAAATGTTCATTTGTGTAGAAGGCTGTGTACTTTCTCATGGCCACAGGGTTGCTATAGAGTTAGGTCTCTAACCCTAACTGCAAAACACTGGTTAACCCTTAATATACTTGATAAGTTGTCTAGTTGTACTGTAAAATCTAACCAGCCCTTAGCAATGTCAAAGGCATTCACTCCTCTCTTTTCTGCCAGCCGTTGTTCTGGTTCAGCCTCTTGCCTCTCACCTGAATCATCTCGATAACTTCATGCCTGGTCTGCTTTCTCTGTCCCCATGTTTGTCATCCATATTGCAAGGATAAGATTTCTAAAATGCAAATCCATTTGCAGCCCTCCCCTATAACCCAGCAGCAGTTCCACTGCTTGCGGAACAGAGACCAGACTCTTAACCAGAAGACCAAGGTGTGCATGGCCTCTCTGTCCCTTACCTTTGAGCTCACCTCTCACTGCTTCCCTTCTGGAGCTCCTCAGATGCACCTTGCTGCATCAGGCCTTCGTCTCTTTGTTCGTTGGCTCCTCTGCTTGGATGTCCTCCCTCTCCTTGTCTACTTGGAAAATTCCTCCTTTCTTCTTTCTTCATCTGCTCATGTATGTAGATCAGGAGTTCTCTCTTCCCTGATCACCTCTTCCCAGCCCTGGCAGTCATCTACTCCTCTTCTATAACATGATATCACACAGTTTTGTGATTGTTTGTTTGCATGTTTCTCCCACTGGATGTGGAACTCCTTGAGGTTGGGAACTGTGTCCTGTTCACTTGTATCTTGGACTTGGCACAGCAAAGGTGGTCAACAAATGCTTACATAGATGAATGTTTAGAGTCATGAGGCTGGGACAGGAAGTAAAAGCTATAGGAATGGGACTCCTCACACTCATTTCAGGGATGAAGACCTGAGGTGGGCTCTGGGACAAGGAACTTGGTGGTGACTTAGGATGGGCTGGGCTCTCTGTGGTCAGTCATATGTGTGTGTGTGTGTATTAGCTCTTGTAGGCTGAACCATAGGGTTTGTGTAGGGCAGTTAAGGGAAATAAGCCTGGAAAGTCAGGTTAAGATCTTGAATGCCAAATGAAGGCATTTTTATTGCTTTCTCTGTAATAGGGAATGCCAAGTGTTATTTGAACTTGGAAATGACATAATCTGAAAGGCGCTTTGGAGCACTCATTAGCCCGTTGTGGCTGGGCTGATTTGGGAGAGAGTGTAGCTGGAGAGACCAGTTTGAGGATGACTGGGGTAAGTGGGGTTTGAGTGGATAGGAATCAGCAGAAATGTCAGTAGGAATGGAAGATGAGATCTGAAAAAGTTTGTCCTGATTATGAGGCTATATTTAATATTGACTTTGTAAGATGTCTGACATACCTTCAAATATTTTACTAGTGAGCCATGTCCTTGGCGTGCTTTCGAGCTCCACTAGGGTGAGTCTGTGACTGTTGGCTCTCCAAAGCCAAGAAGAGTCACGAGTGAGGAGGATGGAGCTGAAGTTTTCACCTGAGAATACCATGACCCATCTGAGGATGGTGACCTTTCCTTCTGATTTGAAATGGAGATCGGTGTTTCCTTTTGCAGCTAACAAGAATTTCATGATCGGCAATGCTTCTTCTTGCAAATTCAGATCTTGTTAGGCTTGAAGATAGCAGCTCAATTGGGCTTGACTTATAGGCTTCATTTGCTCACATGCGTATGGTGCCATCCCATATGAGACTCCAATGTCCTCTCCCCCTGATTAGGTAGTTCTTGGGGCTGTACCTCTCAACCTGATGGCTCTTGAATCTTGATGATACATTGACATCAAATTTATACCCAACGATAGCATAGGGGCATCCTGATGTTGGGGACTCTGAGAAATCTCCATTACCAGCTAAATACATTCAAGACCTCATTGCTGATGGATATATGGACCTCAGTAATCAACAAAACAGGCAGAAATATTTGGGAGAAGTAACATGTTGGCTTAATTTCCATTGAGGTGATAACAGTATTGTGCCCCTCTCCTGCCCCTGGCTCTCATCCTCTCTGCCCTCCTTGTATTTCTGTGGCACAGCTTCATGTAGGTGTGCCCCATAGGACCTTGTCCAGCTATACTATGTATTCCTCACTTGCTTCTCTGAAAATGTAGGACACTGAAGGAGCCCACCCAGCACTCAGGCACATATCACCCAGAAGTGCAGCAGGTTATTGTCTGCTGTGGTGTGAATGCTTGTGTTCCTCCCAGTTTCATCTGTTGAATCCCTAAACCCCCAGGTGATGGTATTAGGAGGCGGGGCCTTTGGGGGGTGATGAGGTCATGAGGTGGAGCCCTCATGAATGGGATTAGTGCCCTTATAAAAGAGGTCCCAGAGAAATCCCTTGCCCCTTTGGCCACAGGAGGACACAGCAAAAAGATAGTTGTCTATGAGCAAGATTGGCCCTCACCAGACATTGAATTTTCTGGAGGCTTGGTCTTGGACTTCCCAGCCCGCAGAACTGCGAGAAATAAATTTCTGTTGTTTATAAGCCACCCTGTCAGCATTCTGTTATGGCAGCCTGAACAGACCAAGGCAGGGTCCCCTGGAGAGATCCTTGCCAGTGGGGGACAGGAGCTGGTGGGTCAGCGCTGTCCTCTTCTGTCCCTTAGGTAGACAACTCCTTAAAGTTCTACACAGAGTGAACCCCAGTTTCCACAGTGGTGCCCAGCTCAAGAATAGGCCCTTGTATTGTCTTTCCTTCCTTCCTCCCTCCCTCCCCCTCCCTTTCTCCCTTCCCTCCCTCTCTCCCTCCCTTCTTTTCCTTCCTGGTTTCACTCTTCAATCCATTTCTCCTGTTCCCTGGGGACCACTTCTAAAAATAAACTACTGGTGTGAGATCTTGTATCTCAAACTCTTCTTTGTGGCGGCCAGGGCAGGGGGATTGGGGGAGGGGGTGCTGGGGGGAACAGGTTAACACCAGGACTGAGGAGGTTATCCTTTGTAAGAATGGGTTTAGGTGAAGGGTGAAGGGTGGGATGACATTAGGACTGAGTATGTCTCACCTACATGCCATGTCTTAGCTTCAGCCTTGTCTGCTTATGTGTTTTCATGAGGAGTACAGGAAAGTGAGCAAGAAACTGTGCTTTCCATGTTTTTGTGGACAAAGCCATTCAATCAAGCTGAAATATCACTCCCCCACAGCCCTTACTGGTAAGTAATTATGTCATTGTGCTTAACTTACCACCAGAGTCGGTGATGAAGGGTGGGACATGGAGAGGCCATTGGGCTTTGGCCTTTAGCTCAAGTGGGCTGTTTAAAAGTCTAATTGATATTTTTGATGTTTGTTGTCACTGTGCAGTTGTTATATTACACTATAGTAGATTTCCCCTCAATAAAGTATCTAAATATTAAAAAATTGTTTTTTTGGGTACATATTTTATTTCTGTAATTCTCCTTCTCTTCTCTCTTTCCTCCTCTTCCTTTCGTTTCTCCTCATCTTCCTCCTCCTTCCTCTGGCTAGGAGATCAGTGCCTTGGGTATCTCTGACCCTCAGAGAGAGTCAGTGCCTGACCTCATATCATGGAGTGTGATACCTCACCACTTTCTACCACCTTCCCTTTATACTGTGTCACTCCTTCCTGGCTTCTTTGTCCTGAGTGACCCCAACCCCTTACCACTTGCAATCTTTAATGGTAGCAATAAGAGAGATACAAAACTCCTGATGCCTTCTACTACCACCCCAAATTTGTTTGCTTTTCACCTTCCCATCCTGGGTTCCTGGCTGCCAGCTGCGTATATCTTCTGTAAGAGGAAATTTCTCAAACAGTTCAAAGCAGAAAGTAAAAAGGAATATGAATCCACTTGTACAAGAGTTAAGATACAATCTTTGTGAACAAGTCTCAGGAGAAGTTCAACTTCCATCTATACCAGACTACATCTTTAACACCTCTCTCCAGGTCCCCCACCTGGAGGATCAGCACTCAGGACTGGTTCCCCTCATTAGCTCAGAGGAGGACTCTGATTCTGGCCTCCCATCTTCTTCTCCAAATCCCAGGTTCCATCCTGCCAGCTCGTACCTGGAATCTTTTTCCCAGTCCAGCTTCTTTGGATGATGACTCATTCAATGAATGTGACACTCTCACTGGCAGAGATACACCCTCTCAGGGGAATCTTCTGTGCTGGTGGCTGCTGTCTTCCCTGGGCCTGGCTGCCAAATGGAAGAAGAAGCACATGGAGATGGGGAGTGGGAAGAAGAATTGAACTATCAACTCTGCTGTTCTTACCACAGTGTCCAGGGCTGTTCTTGAGGTTCCTATGGAAACCAAAGATTTTCCCCAGGTACCACTGAACTTTCTCTAACCTAGATGCACATTGAACCCTGGTTCAGATGGGGCAGATGTTCAGTCTACTCTAGGAGAATGAATCACACAGATGGGGTGAACTGGACCTTAAGTAATTAGGAAGATGACACAGTTCCAATGGCTGGACTGTTTTTTATTATTAGGGGAGAGATTAACATCAGCCATGGCAGAAGACAGGGCTAGTAAGCTCTATAGTAGAGATAAGACAGGTATAATAATCATTTATGGCCAAGCAGGTGAAGAGTAAGAGGCCCAAGGCCTCCAACCAACCAAGGCCTCCTCATCCTCTGCCCAAGGGCAATGCCTCCAGCACCAGGATTTCTTCTCATGCCATCTTCTAACTCACAGACCATTACTTTTATTTATTTATTTATTTATTTATTTATTTATTTATTTATTTATTTACTGGCTGTGTTGGGTCTTCATTGCTGTGCATGGGCTTTCTCTAGTTGCAGCGAGCGGGGGCTGCTCTTCGTTGTGGTGCTTGGGCTTCTCATTGCGGTGGCTTCTCTTGTTGCTGAGCACAGGCTTTAGGCACGTGGGCTTCAGTAGTTGTGGCATATGGGCTCAATAGTTGTTGCTCGTGGGCTCTAGAGTGCAGGCTTAGTAGTTGTGTCTCATGGGCTTAGTTGCTCTGCAGCATGTGGGATCTTCCTGGACCAGGGATTGAATCCGGTTCCCTGCATTGGCAGGTGGATTCATAATCAGTTCCCCCCAGGGAAGCCCTCACAGGCCATTACTTTTGAACACAAGAAGTCTAGAATCCATCCTGCTCATTGGCTCAGGTTGAAGACCTTCAGTACTGACACTGGGAGAGGCAAGGATAGGTGGAGATATTGTTTCCCTTTGTCCTTCTATTTTTTATTAACTCCTTAAAGAATATCCAATGTGTTTGTGGGTTGTTACTGTTTTCTTTCTAGTTATGCCCCTGGTTGGGACATAGAGTGGCTAGACCCTTTCTCATGTGTCTTTGACTTAGTTTTCAGAGACTGAATGGACCCACCAGGGTTAACTCTTCTGACTCTACAAACTAAGGAGTTCCCATTTTACCTATTTATAGCATTGCGCAGTATTCACTGAGTATGATGTTCTTTGGAGATGAAGCTGTTTCCTTGGCTCACCCAAAAGTGGGGAAGGCAGTCAACAGAGCCCAATCCAAAGATTCTCTGCTGGTCCCTAGCCGTGTCTGGGACTTGAATCCTGAAACTTGCCCACAGCAACAGGCCTGACTCGGCCACAGTTGAGTGGTCTGGGAGAAGATCAAGGGTGGAGAAGATGAATTGTGTGAAAAATGCTCACATTATTATGAACCAAACAGACAGATTAGAACAGTTGTTCTTAAAGTGTGGCCCCCAGACCATCAGCATCAGCATCACTTGGGAATGTATTAGAAATGGAATTTGGGGCCTCACCCCATAGCTACTTAGTTAGAAACTCTGGGGGTGAGATCCAGCAGTTGTGTTCTCCCAAGTCCTCCAGGTGATTCTGATACATGGTCGAGTTTAAGAACCATTGTATTAAAGGGACTAGAGCAGTGATTCTCCAAGTTGGCTGCTCTGTTGAAATATATTGAGAGGGGCTGGTTTTTAGGACTCCCAATGCCCAGCTGGCATGCCATAACAATTAGACTAAAATCTCCAAGGATGGGATCCAGGCAACAGTATTTTTTTTAATACTGTGTGATTCCAATGTGCAGCCCAAGTTGAGCATCACTGGGCTAGGTCCCCGGGAAAAAGGAAGACAAGTGAGCTAAAGAGTCTGTTCTGACCGCATCCTTTCCTCTTCCTTGTCCTCCTCCATCTCTCCAAACTCAGGGATTACTGGAAAGAACTTTAAAAATGTCCCCACTGTTGAATAATGTATCTCCTGTTTATCTGTTTTATCACAGTCTAAATATGCATACATTAATAACTTGTTATAACATCTTTTCTGGAACTGCGTATTTCTGGCTACTAGACGTGGGCTGGCTGGGGCATTTCTCAGCTCGCGATTGTCTGGCTCTGTCAGGTACTGGAGGGGCTTTTGGATTTAAGTGCCTGCATCCTGTAGACTAAGGAATTCCCCACATCCTCTGCCAGGGTGCTCAGAAGTTCTCTGAAAATATCTTTGGACTTAATCCGAGATGGTCCTGGGAGTTACTTTATAAAATTGGGCTCTGCCCAGGAGAATATCACTCTATTATGTGGCCCTCATTTGAACCCTTCTCAATTCTGTAACTGGGTATATAGGCAAAGAAATAGGGAGAAGTTAAAAATGCTTTTGTTTCAAAATTTGAAAATCACTAGGTCATGAGCACATGTTCTAGAAGGGTCTCCCCCTGAGGAAGCTTTCAAAATCATAGCCTGTCAGCTCATGCAGGGGCCTTGAGAGCATCCTTTCAAATGCCTTCATTTCAGAGATCTGGCAACCAAGGCCCAAGGAGGGTTAATACTAGCCCCAAATCACATAGCAAATTAGCCGCAGAATTAATACCAGAAGCCAGATCACTTCACTCGCACTCAGTTGTCCCCACCCTGCTATATCATGTTGCCTCTTATATTTAATATATATATATATATATTTTTTTTTTTTGCCAACATGGGCTTTCTTCCATTTCCCTCCCTTACCTCAAGGATTTTTATTAAGGAAATATCTGTTTTATTTTTAAGTGGCTGATAGAACTCATCAATTAGATCATTGAGATGGTTTTGAAGATGCATTAAGTCATTTTTATATGTGCTGGAAAATGAGTCTGTGAAAGTATAATGCAGGGTAATGAGATGTCAAAAGTCATGGAAATAAGAGGATCTGAGTAGAATCGTAAAGACTCTGAAATAGGCTTTGGAATTTTCCAGGGTTTTTGGAGCCCTTTCATTGTTTATGTTTTATTGGTTGTGTAGTAATTGATGTGAAAAACCCAAATAGTCACATTTTTCCATTTGGGCCCATGACTCAGAACACCGAAGATCTTTTTTGAACATTTTAACCATTTACCACACCTTTAATAGGAAAAAAAGGGTTCAGAAATTCCTTTATTTACTTTTTCACATGTTTTATATTTTCTGGATTTCTTAGTGGCAGCTGTAAAAAGGGCTTTTCATGTCATCATTTCATTCAGTAATTTGTCTAAACCGAGGCCTTTTCCCTTTTTTCTAATGCCTGCCCAGCTGTCACTGTTGCCTGCTAAAGTGATTTTTCTCTATTATGTTGTCACTTTACACTCCCACAGGGTCCAATCCTGCAAGCCTTACATGCATGGAACTCACATTAAAGTCATTGGAAGCTTTAACATGTAAGAATGTGGGTTTGGGGCCCAGAGAAAGAGCCTATTTTGAAACCTCAGGCTCTGGAGTGTGGATCCAATTGTAGTTAAAATGCGAGGATTCTGCCTTATCTCTGATTTCACTGGATTATCGATACACAATTGACTGATATGGTAAATTGTTGGAGGAATTTAGGGGTTGGAGAGTTTTATATTCCAAGTTTTATATTCCATCTTGTCTCCACTTCGACTCTACCATTCAAAGTTGGTACAAAAGCAGGGAAATGGGGTGGGGTTGGGTCACAAGGAGGATGAGGATGTATTACATCAGATTTAGTGTTTTCTTTGGTGCTTTCCTCGAGGAGAGGCCAGAAAATGGATTCAACAAATATGAAGAGAAATGGAATTGTACTTAGAGAAGGAAAATACCCTGGGCGAGGGGGGAGAAAGCTGGTCAGCATGGGGTCTGATAGTGAAGTTTTGTTTTCTTTTTCTTCTGAATTGGATGCTTTGGTTCTGCCCTCTTACATATAAGGTAACTTTATGGTATGGGTATGATCAGGACCAAGTGATTCTTGGGCCTGAGATGTTCTATTTTACCTTTTTGTCTGAGTCTTACTTCTTTAGGAGTCAAAAGTGCTACTTCCTAACAGATACACAACACTACACTAAAATAGAGAAACAACAAGGACCTACTGTAGAGCACAGGGAACTATATTCAACATCTTATAATAACCTATAATGGGGGACTTCCCCGGTGGCACAGTGGTTAAGAATCTGCCAGCCAATGCAGGGGACAGAGGCTCGATCCCTGGTCGGGAAGATCCAACATGCCATGGAACACCTAAGCCTGTGTGCCACAACCACTTAGCCTGTACTAGAGCCTGTGAGCCACAACTATTGAAGCCTGCATGCCTAGAACCTGTGCTCCGCAACAAGAGAAGCCACCACAATAAAGAAGCCTGTGCACTGCAGTGACGTGTAGCCCCCGGTCTCAGCAACTAGAGAATGCCGCCGTGCGGCAACAAAAATAAATAAATAAATAACTAAATAAATTTATTAAAAAAATAAGCTATAATGGAAGAGAATCTGAAACTGAATCACTTTGCTGTACACCTGAAACATTGTAAATCAACTATGCTTAATTAAAAAAAAGTTGTACTTCCTCCAGGAAGCCCTCCAGGAATCCTCCAGGCCTCCCTGTCTTGGCTTTCTCCCACCTCTCAGAGCATGTATGACTGGAAGGGGTGGCTTCACCTGACCCACTTCTGGTTGTAGATCTGGTGGCTCAGCGATGTTTGCAGCGATGTTTGCAACTGACATGAGTTATCATCAGGATGGGGTAGGGGATGTTGGGTTGAAAGGGGAGAGGGGAATTTTCTTATCGAGAAGGAGTTCTCTGAGAGATGAGAGGACTATTTCTCCACCTTGCCTGAATTTCGGGCGGGAAGAGCTGGGTTTCTGGAGGCTTTGTGAAACCCTGGGCACACACAGGGTCAATTTAGAGCCCAGGTGACAGAGAGATACACCCTGGGGACACGGCTCCTTTCTCCCCACTCCTCACAGATCTCCATGTGGCTTTGGTACTGAGGGTTCCCCAAGTGGACACCAGATAGGCCCCTGGGGAGGTGGCTGAGCCCAGCAGGACTTCACTGAGGGTCCGGGACCACAGCGGGAGGTCTGAATCCTGCTGAGGGGCTGGAGAACAAGAGACTCTATGGACTTATACAGGAGCATGGGGGACACCCCCATGTCCTCCATGAAGTAACCAAGGGAGATCTTGAGGGGAGGCTGCAGTGCTTGAGAACAGATGTGGGCTCAAATCTCTACTCATTGGACCTTAATATGAACAGGGGCGACATTTGCACCACACTCCCTTTAGAGAGGGGGCCAGAGGAACGTGGCTTCTCTAGAATGAAGGGTGGGAAGACCTGGGAAGGGTGAGGGGCCCAAAAGGAAGACCCCCCCCCACCCCATGCACACACACCTACACTTGCTCCTCAATCAGATTGTTTCCCAGGGTCCCTCCTGGGTTTGGGCTGTGCTCCTGTCCCTACACACTCCTGCACGCTTCTCACCATTCTGGATGCTAAGTAAGCACCTTCCCACAGGGAAAATTTCTTTGTTGTTTTAAATATTTATCCATGTTTCCAGAGCTAGTGACCATGAAACTTCCTGCTCCCAGGGGACTTATACCAGTGTGAGGTTTGTTTGCATGCGGTTTTGTTAGACATTTTGTTGTGGGCTGTCCAGTGACTGCATGGAACCAGGATACCATGCCTTATTTAGACGAGCCACAGGATAAGTTTTTGAGACCTCTGAGTATGTCTTGAGTTGTCACCTGAAAACATGAAGAATCATGGAGAAAAGAGCATTGGTCATGAAGTCAGAAAACCAAGTTTAATGGCCCTGCCATTTCTAGTTATATGTCTTGAGGCAAGTCACTTAGATTGACTCTCAGTTTCATCTATCTGCCTCCTAGAGTTTATGTGAAGGTAAAGTATTTTATATACATATACAATATTATATATATATGCATAGTCTATAATATTAGTGTCTATTCTATATAGTACATATTATATAGTATATTACATACATGTATATATACTTACGTATTATATACATGTATGTAATATTTATGTATATTTGTTAAAATCTTATATAGATCAATTTCAGAAAAGCACTGACCTGCATGTGTGTTTGGGATTCTTATTTTTGAAATACTGTCGTTCTCATACCTCCTGTTATGTTTAGTTCTGCTGGAACATATTTCCAGTGACGTTTGAATTTTAAGCAAGAAGCAGTGTGATATAATAGCTCAGTTGTTTTACATGGACTGTCCCTTCTCCTCTCGGGGAAAATGAAAGTAACACCAGAAAATCATCTAGTGTGCTCCTCTTGTTTCCAACTGCAATTTACTGTGGAGGCAAGGAACAAAGAGAAAGGTAAGTCGATCAGCTGTAAAGGGAACAGTGACCTTCATTCATTTTTACTCTCTCTTTTTTTGTGTGACTGAGGGACAACAATAATAAATTCCCTTCCCTTGCCTCTTTCAAGACAGAGAGATCTTAGGGGTGTTTTATGACTTTGGCTTGTCTCAACTCCATCTGTTCCACCCCTAGTGATGAAATAACCCTTGACGGCCATTAGCATAAGTGAATGTTACTTTGTTAAGTCTGATGAGGTCCTAATCAGCGCTGATTCTCCCTCTGGCATGGCCTTTTGGAGGGTGCAGCCAGGTGCTCTCCCAGATGTGAAAGGGAGAGCGCTCTGCCTCCCTCCCTCCCCACCCCACCCCAGAACCTTCAGGTGCGCACTAGTTCATGCCTGACTGAGAACCACTCAAGTGTTTCTTGAGCCATGCTCCCTGCTGCATCTAATAAAACCTCTCCCTTCCCCAGCCCTGCTCTAGGAAAACAGACACGACTGGGAGCTGGGAGAGTAGAAGAGGCTGGCAATTGTGTCCCCTGGCATCTCTGCCGAGAGAGCAGGTCCTGCAGCCTGGGGTCTGTCACCGTCGACAGAGTTTAGTGGTTCCAACCTCTTCTCCTTTCCCTACAGAGGGACTCCTTGCACTGTGTAGCTTGGTCCTTTCCCTGGCAGGGTGTGGGCTAGTGAAGGAGTGTTTTTGCCAGTGTGCTTGAGGATGTTGTGTGGGACAGGAGGAAGGAGACATAAAGACTTGAGATGCTAAGCCACAGAGAGGAAAAACCACCCTGGGTCTGTACTTAGCCTTCTGGGGGACCACGTGGGGTGAAAAAGCAGTATCCAGGAGTTAGAAGACCTGAGACGCAACTCAACCAGAGTGTTCCCTGGACATTACTTGGCTAATAGTCTTGTCTCAGACTATTAATAATCCTTGTCGCAGAGTCTTGATCTGTAGAAAGGAAAACAATGCTTGTCCTCCATCCCTTCCAGGATTCCTGGAAGCTTTCAGTGGCAGCTTGCCTTTGTATGGAATTGCTTCATAATTTAAAAAATGCATTTAAAGGTAACAAAGTGAGCCGTAGTGTCTTTCAAAGTATGGGCCACTGATCCTCTGAGTCAGAATTCCCTACGAGACTCCTCTAACGGACCCTGGTCTTGGGCACGTGACTCAAGGTAAGCCAGCAAGACGCCCTGTCCTGGAGTTTCCACTGATTCTTGAGCCATGTGAGGGCAAATTGCAGTGAGACCCTGGGTGTCCCCGTGGATCTGCCCCATCACTGGGGACCATCACTGATCTCCGTCACTGAGACCATCACTGATCTCCTATTCTCCCTGCAGCCTGGGGCTCCAACTTCCTTCAGTTCTGTAAGTCTCTCCATGTTCTTCTACTAAATGTCCTGTTTGGCTTAAGTTAGCCCCAAATCTCAACTGATAGAACTTCCAAGCTTTCTCAGCTAGAAAGACTCTACTGTGAGGACTCTACTCCAAGTCAGCCTGTGTTGGGGAGTTTTCCTTGTGACCCTGGATTTGGTCTCACTTTGGGCTTAAGAGGAATGGTGCCTCCCTCTCTGAGCAAAAGCGAGGAGACACGACCACAATCTTTAGGGGGTGTCCTTAGTATCAGGGTGGAACATTTCTGGACTGTCGTTTAGAAAAGAGTCACGTAATGATGCAGTTGCCATCTTTGAGCTTCTTGACCAACAGGACAAAGAGGTGGTTAAGATTGCAGGTTCTGAAACCTGTTTACCTAGCTTCACATGCTGGCTCTGTTGCTTGCTAGCTATGTGACCTCTGAGGCCACTGTGTCTCAGTTTCTCTATCTGTAAAATGGGGACACTTGTAGTACTACTTCACAGGCTGTTGTAAAGATTAAATGAGTTAAGATGCATAACATGCTCAGAAAGGTGCTTGGCACAAGGCAAGTGTTAGCTGTTACTGCTATTTTCCTGAGACTGTTTACTCTTCAGTTATTATCAAGGGAGCAAACCCACAGGAGAAAACCTAAAGCTGGGTTTACAGAAAAATAAAAACCTTTTTTAAAAAACCAAAGAATGAAAAGAAGGAGCTACTACTTGCTGGTGCCTAAAGAGATGGAAGGATTTCTTCATAATATTGATTCCAATCTGGACTGTTCCATCTAATGGAGGAGAAGTTTCTAGCCAATCTTTCCGTCAGCTGTTAGGGAAGCAGCTATGATGGAGCTAATACAGCCAGATGCAGAGATTGCAACATGGGATTTTTGCTCACCCGGGGTCTGCAGAGCAGGCTCTGAACACATGGGACTCTCCTTTAAGGGAGAGAAATGGACTAACACACGCTAAGGGCTTCAGGACACCTGGGCGGGGATGGGGATTGATGACACACAGCATGCGTGCACCACAACATCTATGTAAAACATGTCTGCTTGCCCAACAATGACAAACTACTCACCTTGGCAAAACAGGCATGATATTCATTTGGAGGCTTGCTTCTAAGAAAGATAAATCCCGCTGTCATTGCACAAAGAGATAAGAAAGACTGGATGACAGCTTTTCATTGATAAAAGATTCTGTCTGTATTTTAAAAGAATTCACTTTCTTCCCCTCTACTGATACCCACATGAGTTAAGGCAGAGATACACTATCTTTCATGTTTTTGTCCGAATGTGTTATTACTGCGGGTGGCAGTGACTCAATTGCTTCATTTAGTGATCGGACACAAGTGGAATGTTGCCTGCCTGGGGACTGCAGCACCCAAACGAAGTACAACCCTCAGAATTAAGAAGCAAGCTCGGAAGCATTCCTGGCTGGAAGGGAAGCTTACAGGAGTCAACCTAACATGGAAGAGGTTAACTGTGTGTGAAAATCTTCCCTAAGAGAAGTTTTAAAAATTTGCAGCTGACTAGGGTATTTCTGAGAACCTCTTTGGGGAGATACTATTGCACAATAATTAAGATAAGCAGTAATCTAATTAATTGCTGCAGGAGGTGATGTTGAAACAACACGGTTGAAAGAAAAGAAGGGAAGGAGAGAGTATCCATTTGTCAATGTCCTGGATGGGGTACAGGTGAAAGTCTTGTATCTGTTGGTTGGTCTAAATCTGGGTAATTAAGCACGGTGCTTACAGGTAATCCTAAGCAAAGAAACTTCTGATCTTTTTTTAAAATTAATTTATTTTTGTCTGCATTGGGTTTTCATTGCTATGCATGCGCTTTCTCGGGGCTACTGTTTGTTGCAGGCTTTTCACTGCGGTGGCTTCTCTTGTTGCAGAGCATGGGCGCTAGGCACTTGGGCTTCAGTAGTTGTGGCACATGGGCTCAGTAGTTGTGGCTCATGGGCTCTAGAGTGCAGGTTCAGTAGTTGTGGGCTCAGTAGTTGTGTCACACAGGCTTAGTTGCTCCCAGGCATATGGGAATCTTCCTGAACCAGGGCTACAACCCGTGTTCCCCGCATTGGCAGGCGGGTTCTTAACCACTGCACCACCAGAGAAGTCCGAAACTTCTGATCTTAATTTGGTTTCTCAGGTAGACTTTTCTGTTGGGAAGAGAATATACTGACCAGTTGACATGAGTATTCCAGTCAGCTTATCACTTTTAGTTATTAACTGTAGGCAATCCTCATAGCAACCTAAAGACATAGGTGCTTCTATAAACCCCATTTTATTTTTGTTTATTTTAAAATGTATTTTGTTTGAAGTATAGTTGATTTACAATGTTGTGTTAGTTTCAGGTTTACAGCAAAGTGATTCAGTTATATGTATATATATATCTATTCTTTTTCAAATTCCTTTCCCTTATAGGTTATTTTAAAATATTGAGTATAGTTCCCTGTGCTATACAGTAGGTCCTTGTTGGTTATCTATT
This sequence comes from Hippopotamus amphibius kiboko, assembly GCF_030028045.1. NCBI lineage: Eukaryota > Metazoa > Chordata > Mammalia > Artiodactyla > Hippopotamidae > Hippopotamus > Hippopotamus amphibius. The sequence continues at coordinate 87,103,743 of NC_080193.1, read as the reverse complement.
TTATATATAGTAGCATGTATATATTAAACCTAAACTCCTAATTTATCCCTCTCCCTGCCCCACTTTCCCCTTTGGTAACCATAAGTTTGTTTTCTATGTCTGTGAGTCTATTTCTGTCTTGTATGGAAGTTCATTTGTATCTTTTTTAGATTCCACATATAAACCCCATTTTAAAGATTAAGAAACTAAGGCCCCAATATGTTAACTTTATCTTTATAGCCTGCTAGAGTGAAAGAATTTATTGTCTCTGACAGATGAAAACACTGCAACTCAGCACGCGGTGGATAAGCACTGGGCTCTGGAGTGAAAGTCTGGAATCCAAAGCTCCACCTCTGACAGCCTAGGTGGCCTTAGGAAGGTACACGGCAGATTGCATTGTCCGATAATGGTCACAACGGTATTCCTGGTCCCACATGCTCTTCTAGGATCTTGTCTATTACCTGTGAAGGGGTGGAATCTGTTTTCCCCCTCTTGAACCTGGGTAAGGCTTTAGGACTGCCTCTGCGACTCCAGTGTGGTAGGAGTGATGCTGCATGGCTTCTGATGGTGGGCTGTAAAGAGGACTCATCTTGCACCTGGGCCTCCCTCCCTGGGGACCCTACCCCTGAGAACCCAGCCACCATGCTGTAAGGAAGTCCTCAGAGAGAGACCTCATGGAGAGGTCCCTGTGGAGGGGAACCGAGGCTCCCAGCTGACAGCCGGCATCAGATGATTCCACCAGCCTCCGAGTCTTCCAGCAGAGGCACCAGACCATGTGTGGCAGAGACAAACAGTCCTTGCTGTGTTCTGTCTGAATCTCTGAGCAACAGAATCCACAGGCTAAAAAATGTCTTCTTTACATTGCAAGTTTTGGGTAATTTTCTACAAAGCCACAATAATTGGAGCAGAGCTTTAACCATCCAAATGTTAATTTCCTCTCAGCAAAATGGGAGTAATAGCAGTACCTATTTCATGGGTGATTGTGAGGACTTAACAGGTGTGAATTGCTCAGTGTACTTTCTGGGACAAAATAATAGCTAATGCTTACATGCCACTGTAGGCTAAACACTGTCCTAGGAACTTTACCTATATCAACATTAACTCCTTATGACAACCTCATGATACAGGTACTACTACTTTAAAGGAAAATTTATTTTATTGAGGTGGCATAGACATAGCATAAAATTGATTATTCTAAAGTGAACAATTTAAGGGCATTTAGCATATTCACAATGCTGTGCAACCTCTATCTAGTTCCAAAACATTTTCATTGCCCCAAAAGGAAACACAGGCACTACTTTTAAATCCATGTTACAGATGAGGAAACTCAGGTAAACAGAGGTTAGGTAACTTACCTGTGGTCAGACAGATAGTAATGGCAGGTCTGAGTTTAGGACACGCTTGGGTCCGTGGCCTTTGCTGCCACTCCACACTACCTAGAATTCACGAATGTGAACCACTCTGATGAAGCGATGAAGTGTCCTGTCCAAAGTGGCATAACTCAGGTGGCTTAGCCCCAACTGCTCTGCACCCCCAAGCTTGTGTTTTCTCTGCTGAGATAAAACTTACATTGAGGGGCTTCCTTGGTGGCACAGTGGTTAAGAATCTGCCTGCCAATGCAGGGACACCGGTTTGAGCCCTGGTCCGGGAAGATCCCACATGCCTTGGAGCAGCTAAGCCCGTGTGACACAGCAGCCCAGAATTCTATATGTAGTTGCCACAGAGCCTGCACTCTAGAGCCTGCAGACCACAACTACTGAGCCCGTGTGTCACAACTACTGAAGCCTGTGCGCCTAGAGCCCATGCTCTGCAACAAGGGAAGTCACCGCGATAAGAAGCCTGTGCACTGCAATGAAGAGTAGCCTGTGCGCAGCAATGAAGACCCAACGCAGCCAATAAAATAAATAAATAAATAAATAAAATAAAAAATAAATAAACTAAATAAGTAAATAAATGAATAAATAAAAAAACAACAACATCCTTACATTGAGCTTATCCATCAACTTCTGCAAATAGTCACCATTTAGACGCATGGAGTCAACAACCAGTGCCTGATCACCCTATAAACTCACTGGGCTGAGGGTCAGACCCCAGCCTTGCTACACATCATCCCCTCCCCAACAAGGTGTAGATGGCCTTGAAATGGGCCGCTCAGCTAAACGTCTTAATTGCAACATTGATCTGTCTGAAGTGAAAAGTATGTGCTACCACTCTGCAGGAAAACGCCTATTTGGCAGAGAAAAGAATCTCCAGTCCCAAACTCATAAATCTTTTACTCTGTGGCCTACCAAAATATTTGGGTAATTGCTCAGGCTAGGGCCGTCCTGCACTCACATTTCTGTAGCTGTACTCACCCTGTGTGCATAAAGAGAGATTCATGATCCTTGGCCCTGGAAGCTGAGAAGTGTGCTGTCCTCATAAGAATAGTGTTCTATGCTCTTTGGGCTCAGGGTCCATCTGATTGCTTGTCCTTTCCTTCACTGTGTCCACACTATGGAACAGCCCAGAATTCTATATGCAGTTGCACAGGAGTCAGGGCTCAGGCGTTGGGCAGATTCCAGGAGCTGTGCCACACTCTGGGTGCGGCAGATGTACCCGGTTAGGAGATAGGCATGCCCGTTATAGAACAGAGATGGCAGCCAATTCTGACTGATATGGGTGGGGCGGGTGGAGGCTATTGACACAGGCCTGGGAACCCACTAAAGCCCCCCAAGAAATAAAGGGGACATTGCAACTGGGAACTGATGTTAAGTGTGAGCTAATGGTAGGCAATGGACTTTCCCAACGCTGGGGCCTGACGGGATAGCAGAGTGGAAGCTGTGCCTCTTTGTAAACTTGGGCCTTGAACCTGGACTGTCTATACCCCATGTGACAGGGAGAAGGATGTCTGGGGTCCTAAGGGCAGGCACTCTGTGTGCTAAGAATAACCATGATGTATGTTCTGTAGAGAGACGTCACTATTCATCCATCACCAGCAAAGCGTGCGCTCTGAATGGGTTTGCTTTCTCTGGCAGGTGCGCGTGACACTGAGCTGGCCAACACTGGCTCGACAGAGAGGAAGGAACAGAGATTTGGGGTTCATTCAGCTCCTGGTTTGAGTCCTGCCTGTGTCGCTTATTGGTTGTGTCACTAGGTCATAGTCTTTGAGTCTGGTCTCGATTTCCTCATGTGTATCCTGGGGCTCATCATATCGCAGGTGACTTTTTGGAAACTGATGCATTGAGTTCCCATGAAGTGCGCGACATGTAGTAGGTATTCAACATGCGCCATGAAGTGTGCGACATGTAGTAGGTATTCAACATGCGTCCGCTTGGCAGGCACACGCCAGGAAGCGGAGATTCCTTGACCAGGAGCTGAGCTAATTAATTAGGTCCACACTGAATGTTACTCTTGGCCTTTGAAGCATTTTGCTGTAATCATCTGAGCTAGGCCGTATGCTTACCTGCAATGCTGGGTTGATACAAACCTTTGGGTTGATACAAACTTTCGGTTGGCGGGGTGGGGATGTGAATCAACATAAGCGTTTGATTTTGTTGGCATTTTGCAGCTTTGTAGTCACTTTGTAGATCCAGTTTGCACTTGCCTTTTGAGTTGGGGCTGACATCACCGGGCTTTATTCTGGCGGGTAACTCTTGCAGTCACCCAGTGGAGCTGCATTTAGTAATAGAAGAGTGTTTCATTTTAACTATGAAATTTAACACAAAGAATACAGCTGCTCAACCGGGCAGTGACAGTGTATGTTAATTTGATTTATATACACGCGATGTACCATGCCTAATGCTGAACGCTGAAAGACTCCAGTGAGGCCAGTACCAGCATCGTAAATGAGGGGCTACTTCGATGCGCCGCCTTCACGTGTGCAGCAAATGAAGCTGTGGGAGCTGGTCTGTGGAGAGAAGCAGGGGGCAGTGTTCTCCTGCAGGGCAGGCGGGGAGGGCCAGGCTTTCCCAGAGAGTGTGGCTTTCCTGGAGGTGTCTATCAGGATTCTCTCCATGCACGTGATCCACTGGCAGGTCCAAGTGTTGCTTGCAAGGAAACCAGGAGTCTGTGGAGTGGGTACTGGTTTTGAGCTCCCTTACGGCTTGTGGGGTGCTCTGCTGGGAGAGCAAGCTTCAGTTTCCCGTGAGGGCAAAGAGAGAGCTTCCGCTGCTCCCCAGCTCACTGGAATCCCGAGAGCAAGTGCTTTCTGAAACTGACACACAGGAGCTTGGCTTTGTGTGTGTGGTGTATGGGTGTGTCATGTGCATAGTATGTATGTGTTGTGTGTGTATGGTGTGTGTTGTGTGTGTTCATGGTGTGTGTGTGGTGTGTGTGTATTGTGTGTGTTGTGTGTGGTCTGTGTGTGTGGTGTATATGGTATGTGTGTTTGTGGGGTGTATGTATGGTATATATGGTGTGTGTGTGTTGTGTGCATAGTATATATGTGCTGTGTATATATGGTGTGTGTTGTGTGTGCATGGTGTGTGGGTATTATGTAGTGTATGTTGTGTGTGTTGTATGTATTGTGTGTGTGGTGTATTTGGTATGCGTGTGTGCTGTGTTGTGTGTGTGTGTGTGGGTCTGGTTCTCACACTCACTTTGGACACTGTGTAGTCACCCAGGCACCTCAGGTCACAGCTAGACCACTTTCCTCACTCACCTTTCTGCATCATGATGAAACCAGTCTATCAACTGATAGAAAATGTAGGAGGTAGAGGGGGAATCGCCCATAATCCTACAAGCCCTAACGCTGCTATTTTGAGATCTTCTCTTCTAGTGTTTATCCACCCAAATAAAGGGCACATTCACGATTAGCAGTGGTGATGCATGTTATGATGACTTTCCATGTTGCTGGTTAGTCTTTGTAACTAACATACTTAACGGATGTATGATCTTCCATCCTGTGCTGGACCATTACTTACATACGCATGGCTTTAGAGCTTTCGGTATAACAAATAGCACCATCCTGCCTGTTTTCCTTTCCATCAGGCCTGGTCCCCATCGTTGCCTTTAACTCTGACCTTAGCTGTGGCTGTGGTGGCTCATCTCTCAGTGCCGACTGGCTCTGCAGGGAAAAGGGGACCTTCAGCATACCCAGCACATCTTCATCAGCCCTCTGCTGGGGCCTGGGGTGGACAGCCACAGGATGGGCCTCCAGCTACCTCCACAGCCTCCCTGGAAGTGTGCAGCCATGCTTACCCTGCCCCATGGCTCCGTGCTCCCGCTGGGTCCTTCCCAGCACATGCTGGAAAGTAAGCATGCTGTGTTGCAGTGTTTACCTTTTGTTTCCTTCTTTTCCCCTCCTCACAGATTCCCAGAGGCATGTTTCCTTTTTATCTGGAGATGGGTAGGACTTCCCAGAGTTGTGAGATCCCCAAGAAATGATGCATTTTTCAGGCGGAGCCGTGAAGGTAGACTTTCTAAAGGATTGTCGCACAATCTGTGTTTGAGGCCTGGGCCCCCTGTGGACCCCGGGTTCTCAGGAGTTTGTATAGGCTTCTGAGCCACCAGAAGCTTGCTGCTCAAGCCTTTGGCTGGGACTGCACTTGAGTCCTGCATCTTCCCTGAAACTTCTGACTGCGTCCTTTGTACTTCCCATGAAGCCTCTCCTCCACGTCACTTTTCTAGGGCTAGTCTCTCTGACAATCCTGCAACCTGCACTGATCCCCGAGCTTGCACCTCATCATCCACATCCCCTGTGTTCCTTCTCTGCATCCTTATTCTATGATCGTTGGTCCCTGAAATCATCTAATTGTGGGGGTATGAAATTACTTTACAAGGTAGTCTTCTGTACTCTGGAGCAAGGGGAAAACTTTAGGAGGAGGGAGATCATGAAACTGATGCCTTCCCACCACTTCTGGTGTCTTGCCAGGCTCTCAGTAGCACAATCAGGAGATGTCTGGACTGGGAAAGCTGACCTTCTTCTCCCTCTGGTCTTCCCTGTTCCTCTTTGGGCTAATCCAGCTTTGTCTTCTTTTCATTGACTCAGGAAGTACATGACTCTTGGATTTATGCTCTCAGCATCTTCTTTCTCGACCTTCTCTCCTCTCTAACTGGTCTTTTCCAACACCCAGTGGCCATTCTTCTAGATGAAGCCACTCTCAGGAATGAGTGTAGCAGAATTAGTCCACACCCTACTGTGAAGTTAAGGGGTGCTGTTACCCTTCCTTGTGCAGGCAGCGGTCGTCTGGTCACATAGCGCTGAGTTCAGATCCTTACTTTGCAACACGCTTGTTTCTGGCTCCACTTTTCTGAACCTTACTTTTCTCATCAGTAACATGGGAATAATACCTACCTCCAATGACATAAGGCATGTAACTATTTAGCAAAGTTCTTTACATCTAATTACTATGTATTGATACAGATTATTTTATGTGGACCTTAGCACTATTGGGGGGAAGAAAATATTTAAAGGGATTTTAAGCTTCAGTAGCAGAATCTGAAGTGTGAGTGTGCATGTTTGTGTGTGTGTGTACATGTATGTCCATGGATGCATGCATGGGTAGTAATTTAGAGGAGGCTGGGGAATCTCTGAAATCATACAAAGGAAAGAGTACCCTTCTCTTAGTATTAATCTCATCCTACCCATTTCACGTGGATGCCAGTTCCCATTGTTTGTCTTCTTTTTGTCTTTAACCAGATAATTGTATATTTCTTCTAAGCACTATGCTCTCCGTGAACTTACCTCTTGCTTTCCTGATGCCCATGTCCCTGCTTCAAAATGTCCACTGCCCTCCAGGCAGAACACGTTAGGCTGTGCATCTCCAGGGAACCCAGAGTACAGAGCCCTGCTTAGCAAACAAGGTAAAAGCTGCTGTCAGGGCAGGAACACTTTAGAGAAAGAATCCTTTTGAAAGAAAATTTGGTCATAACTATAGAAATAAAAAATATTGATATCTTCACCTGATTATTCCAGCTCTCGGAATCTGCCCTAAAGAAGATTTACATACTTTGCATAAACAAGGATACCTAAAAATGCCTCTGTAGCACTTTTGCCAGGGTGGAAAACTTAGATGCTCACCAATATGGGAATGCTTAAATAAATCTCACATATGATGGAATTCTATGTAGCCATGAAAAAGAAAGAGGTTGGCTTATATGTGTTGCCACAGAAATCTCACTGAGATTATTATGTTTAGGGAAAAAGAAGGACAAAAGCAGAGATGTGTGTGGGCGTGTATATTTGTATAGAAAAAGGCATAGCACAGGAGCACGAAGAAGCTTGGATTAAGGAATTTATTGTAGGAATGAGTCCTGACACAGCTGTGGGAGGAGCTGAGTAGGAAAGAGTCTGTAAAGGTGAGGTGAAGGATCTGGAAGCCAGCACATCCAGCTGCTGGAGCAGGGTTGCAGAAGGGGCACGTGGCAGGTTGTGGAGTGTGTGCGCCCCCATCTCTGAGTTTACGATGAAGGATCTGGAGGTTACCTGGAGTCACGGCTGCTCGGCAGGCTGGTGGTTGGAAGATGAGCTGGAGGTGGAGAAAGGAAGAACAGTGATAAACTGGACCCGGCCATCGCCTCTGCCCTGTCTCTCATCACCTTTGACTGACACGACTTTCAGAACATGATGGCTGCTGCCTCACTTTTGCCTCCCAGATATCATACAACTTCACTTTTGGCGAACTCTAACCCAGAACAATCAGGGAAGGAGGATTCTGGGATTTAGGGTTCTCAGAATAACCAAGTTGACAACAGAAGAATCCAGCACAATCATGTTCCTGTCTGAGGAAGGGAGCAGGAGCTAGGAGGTCAGAGGTTATGTGTCTATTAGCATTGTACATAACATACTGTCCTGAGTTTTTCACAACAAAAATGTGTGCGGAGTGCTCGCATATGAAAACAAAGCAAAACAAACAACAAAAAAATGAAAAAGTTTTGTTGCAGACCCTTAAGGGGCTGTCCTTCCATATACCTCCTTTCTGCTGCCCTCACTGTTAATTTCCCCTTGCCGTGAGATTGCCAATGATTTCACTTGTTAAAAAGAGAACTAAAAAGTGCATGTCTCTGCAGAATGTTTGTGTGTGCACGTGTGTGAGTGTGCATGTGGGTGCATATGTTTGAGCAGTGTGTGTGTGCATGTGTGTGTCGGGTGTATGTGAACCCCTATCTGACTTACTCCTGGCCCCTTTCCCTTTAATGATGGGCTTCAGATTATGCCACAGACACCCAGAGGACCGGAGAGCCCAGAAGGAGGGCTTGGGGAGAGAATGGTGGAGGCAAAAGCTCCCTGGGAGAGGAAGCTTGTGCAGCACACAGGGGGCTTTTGTTCCATTAATTTTTATTGGGAGAGGCACATCCCCTGCTGCTTTAGACCTCCTCTCCCTTGGGCACAAAGCCATCTGTGTGTGCTCCTGTAGCCACCTCTTTTGCAAATAACTTGGGAAAGAAAGAGGCAAGGTTGAGATGTCTGTATCCAGCATGGAAGTGACAGCCAAAGAAAGACCCTTGGCTTGCTCCTGGGGGTATAGGAGAGTGGGGAGAAATGAGGGGGGCCAGAGTGTGAGCTTCTGGAACCCCACTAGTGAGAAGCACAGGCCCTTCAGATCCTGGCTGGGGGTGGGTAGGAGTGATTGGATTAGCATCACGAACATGAACTTGGTGTGATGGCCTCTTGTTCTCCTTGAGCCAGACCCTTTGGCATTTGTGTTTCACCAGGCTGAGCATCACCAAAGAATGGGAGAAAGACCGAGGAGAACGTTCTCTTTTCATAGTGCATCACCGGGGGACCCGTGTGCAGGAGGATTCACCATTTTCTGGTGGTGGGGGAGGGAAGGGGGTGTTTGCACAAGACTCTGATGCCATCCAATCTATACGTGAATGAAGAACTCAGTCACGGACTGCTGACCTCCTCATGCCTTCCAAATTAGTCTTAATAAGGCCAAGGATTTGGTCAAGCTTTCTCAGAGCCCCCTTGTTCCTTCCTCTGGCAGCACTGTCCCCTGGCGGCAGGCCAGCTCCTGGCGGCAGGAACCGAGTTTCTGGCTGTGGCTCCCCAGTGCCTAGCATGATGCCCGGCATGGAAGAGAGTTCCCTCCATGTTCCTCAAGTGCCCAGTTCCACCCTCCAGCCTCTGGACCCCATTTCCTCTTTCCTGCTCCCTTTCCTTTGCTCACCCTGCTCCAGTCACCACGCTTTCCTGCTTCTGGGTGTTTTAATGCATGGTCCAGCCTGCGGACCTTTGCATTGGCCATTCCCTGTGCCTGGAATGCTCTTCCCCCACAGCTGCACTGCTGACCCCTCACCTCTGCCCACATCTCACTTCTCAACCAGGCTGCCCCCTTTAAGCAGCACATCGACCCCCTCCCTAAACTCACATTGAGACCATGTCCTTTACTTCATCTTCTAGCATTCTGTGCACCTTACTTTTTATTATGTTTTCTCTTTGTTTATAGTTTATACCACACCCCCTCCCCCACCCCCATTTAAAAAAATAGGCCTTTTGAGGGCAGGGATCTTGGTCTATTTTGTTCACTGATGCATCCCAAAGGTACACAGTAGGTTTAAATAAACATTTGTTGCCATTTGTTGGAATTGATGGATAGTCTTTTGTAAAGAAATCGCTTGGAGATGTCTCACATTTTTGGTGAAATTAAGCAGAGAGAACTTCTGGTGAAGTTAGCATTGAAATGAAAGTGTGCTGGTCTTTGAACATTTCCTCCAACTCCTGCGGTGGATGTGTTAACACAGAGATGGGGCGCTGTGGTAACAACCGTCCTCATAGGTAACGGTAAGCATGTGATGCCGGACCATTGTACAGTGCTCTACGGATGTCACAGGCCTTGCATTTGAGCTGCACAATGATGCATTGAGAAAGGCAAGGCAGATAGCATTACTCTCATTTAGCACTTGAGTTAACAGCCTCAGAAAACGTAAGTGATGCGCTCCAGGTCATGCAGCTAGTGAATGAGGTAGGGGGAGCTCCAAATGGGGTATTCTGATCACTAGCCTCTTTTTTTTTTCTCTTTTAGAAGGACTGACCTCCACATACAGCTTGTTTTGGGGAACCACTTGGGAGGTTCCAGCCAGAGAGGCTGGAGTGAGGAGCAGAAGCTGGGAACGTAAAATTGACCTTGTACCACGGGTTCACCCAAGGCCAGGCTATCAGCTGGAGCTTTCAATACCTAGATGCAGGATTTCAGAATGCAGCAGGGTGGAGTTGTCTGTAGAGGTTCTGTTAGTTTTTAAATTGCTTAAACAGCATAATTCATGCTGGGAGTCTGACTGAAGCATCAGTGTGGAGGGTAAGCAATGTTCCCTTCAGCCAGCCTGGTTTGTCTGGGACCTTTTGTAGGCAGACCATTCTTTGAGTGATTTCAAGAGGGGGAAGTTTTGGGGACATTTGGGAATGTGTGGAAGCAGTTTTGATTGTCACGCCTACGCAGGGGGTGTCACTGGCTTCTTGCGGGTAGAGGCCAGGGATGCAGTTAAACATCCCACAATGCACAAGGCAGCCCCACAATGAAGAATTATCGAGCCGCCAATGTCAACCTTGCCAAGGCTGAGAAATTTTGCTTTAGAGTGAGGTGGGAATGACTGTCCCTGGTCCCCATCTTGCCCTTGTTTTTCTGCCTCTCTATTTTCCCCCAGAAGGAGTGAGGTGAGGTCTGGAAATCTCTCTTCAAAATGATTCCTCCTTGACTAAGTGAAGTAAGTCAGGCAGACAAATACCATATATCACTTATGTGTGGAATTTAAAAAATGACACAAATGAACTTATTTACGAAACAGAAACAGACTCAAAGTCATAGAAAACAAACTTATGGTTCCCAAAGTGGGTAGGGGACAGGGGAGGGATAAATGAGGAGTTTGGGATGAGCAGGTGCAAACTGCTATGTATACAAGAGATAAGCAACAGGGTCCTATTGTAGAGCACAGGGAACTATATTCAGTATCCTGTGATAAACCATAAAGGAAAAGAATATAAAAAAGAATAAATATAACTGAATCATTTGGCTGCACAGCAGAAATTAACACAACATTGTAAATCAACTATACTTCAATTAAAAAAAAAGATTCCTCCTTGGGAATTAATTGGCAGAGGGAACAAGGAGTTACAACCTCCCAGGGCCTTCAGCTCTCCATGTGCTGCAACATCTATCATGTTCTGCCTACCCCAAGCTGGAAGGTGAGCAGCTACTGTGTTGGACAGTTGGTGTGGGTCTGTAGTCTTCGCACGCTCTCCCTGAAACAGGATGAGCCAATGAACAGCTGGGTGGGAGGGTAAATGCTCTGTGTTCTCTAGAAGCTCAGGACATCGCTTAATCCAGATACACTCCTGGGCTTAGTCGGGGCTCTGACAGTTTTCTGGTACTGCTAGAATGGCTGGGGATATTTGTTCTAACTCATCCAATTGGTATTGAAATACTTTCCAAATGAAGGATAACGCTGTCAACTACTGTTCTGGAAATTAGTGTAAGCCAGCCAGTGTTTACTTCCCTTACCAGTAAAGTCAAGTTACAATCTCTCTCTTTTACATAGTGCTTTCCATTTCTGGGAGAACAATATTGGGTAATGGATTGTTACGTACACACACATATTCACATAGATAATTTTTAATAGAACGTTAGGGATGATAAAGGAAAAACAACTTTAAAAATTACTTATTCTGATACTCTTACTTAACAGATAAGGAAACAGAGACCCTTCCAATGTAAATTATTTTCTGAGACTCCTGAATTAATTAATAGTAAACTAGGACTGGAACCACGGTGTAGCAAACTCCTAGCTGTGCACTATCGCCACTAGTCTTTGAAGATTAAATAGACTATTAGAGTTACTAGGAAACAAGTACCCCTTGTTTGGATGAAACTCATTTTGCAGACTGAGTTTACAGATCTGAGCCAGCTGAGCACCATTCACATCACAGAGAATTGAGGCTCGGCCACTCCTCTTGCTTGAGGACGCCATGTCTTTGCCTTAAGGACTTGAGGCTCTCTACTTTCTTCTTTATTTTAGGGAACCTGCCCTTTAGTCTCCTTTGCAGGTGCTTCTCCCTTTGGCAGTCCTTAAGTCCTGGGGTTCCTTCACTTATTTTGGATCTCCTCCCCTTTGCACTTTACATGTTCCCTGTAGATGATTTCAGCCCTTCTTGGCCGTCAGTTGCCACCCAGTCCATGTCTCTTTAATGGTGCCTAATCAGTCACGCCCAAGGCATGTGTGTGGGGTGAGTCCAAGCTCTGTTGGGAAAGGCGAGAATGTTGGGAAAGGCAGGGATGGGGCTTTCTGGGTTGGATGTCTCTCTGGGTAAGCGTCTAGTCTTCCTCACCAGACCCTCAGCTCCACCAGACTCATTTCCCCAGAGTCTAGCACAGTGCCAACAACTTTATACATAATAAATGAATGAGTGAATACACAAGGAGAATTCAGAGTTGCTGAATGATGGGAAGAGCTTCTAGTACTAGTAGACAAGAAATGTGTTTACCTTCTCTAATTATTTACCACCCAGTGAAAGAGTTCTCAGTCTTGGTTATATATCAGAACAATCTAGAATTCTTTTGCAGCTGAAGATACTGTCTTAGTCTATTTGGGCTGCTCTAACAAAAATATCATAGACTGAGTGGCTTATAAAGAACAGAAATTTATTTCTCACAGTACTGAAGGTTGGGAAGGCCAAGATCAAGGTGCTGGTGGATTCAATGTGTGGTGAGGGCCCACCTCCCTGGTCACAGTTGGCCAAGTTTTCACTGTATCCTCACATGGTGGAAGGGATGAGGAGGTTCTCTGGGGTTTCTTTTTTAGGAGCACTAATCCCATTCATGAAGGCTCCATCTTCATGACCAAATAAGCTCCCAAAGGCCCTGTCTCTAAATACCATCACGTTGGGGATTAGGTTTCAACATATGAATTTTCAGGGAACACATTCAGTCTATAGCAGACTCCAAGGCCTCACTTCAGACCTCCTGACTCAGACTCTTGGGATGTGGAGTCTGGGTGTTTGTGGTTACAGGAAGGTCTGCTGATGATTTTGTTGTATATTTGGGTCAAGAACAAACAACTCACAAATTATATACTGGGTGATTTGTTTTCCTGTGAGAACACATCTTTACTATTTGGTAGGAAAATAGGAGGCTCTTTCTGGTCATTATTCCTGCAGAACATCTGTGGTAGAATCTGCTTCATGACCAAGTGTAATTGTCTTTTACCCAAGTGGTATAAACTCTGGCTATCTCTGTAAGTATGTGTCTGAGTGTTGCATTTTTGCTGATCCACTCAGGTATGGGAGTCTTGGATACCCAACTTATTCATTATTCAAATAAAAGATTAATTTTAAAAAAAAGAGATTAATTTATTTTACATAGTCAAATATCTCTGCCCTCACAGAAATTGCACTCCTTAGGGGAGAGAGTCAATAAACAGGATGATAAACTATGGTATATAAAATATTGTTAGATGGTGATAAGGGCTGTATTAGCTATCTGTTGCTGTATAACAAATTACCCCAAAACCTACAGGCTTAAAACAACCAAATTTATTTTATCACAGTTTTTGTGGGTCAGGAACCTGGGAGAAGCTTCACTGGGTGTTTCTGGCTAAAAGTCTTTCATGAAATTGCAGTCAAGGTGTTGGCCAGGGCCGTAGTAAGTTGAAGGCTTGACTGAGACTGGAGGATCCACTTCCATGATGGTTCAATCCTAAGGCTGTTGGCAGGAGGCCTTAGTTCCTCCCCTCGTGGGCCTTTCCATAGAAGTGCTTGAGTGTCCTGTCAACACAGCAGCTGACTTCCAAACCCAGGGCAACTGAACGGAGAGTGGGAGAGAGGGTGTGCAAGGAGAAATGCCTTTTTATGAACTGGTCTTGGGGACAGCATCCTGTTACTTCTTCCACTTTCTGTTTGTCAAACGTGTCACTAAGAAAAAGCCCAGACTCAGGAGGAGAGGAGTTAGGCTCAACCTTTTGAAGGGATGAATATCAAAGAATTTGTGGATATATCTTAAAATCACCACAAAGTCTAAGGGAAGAAAATAAACTAGAGAAGGAAGATACGAAGTGCTGGTGGAGGGGGTTGTCATTTTCGGTGGGATGACCAGGGAAGGGCTCACTGAGAAAGTGAGACTTGAGTTAATGTCTGGAGGAGGCCGGGGGGTTGGAGCAGAGTATGCAGGAAGTGGGGTGAGGGTGTCACAGCAGACAAAGCCAGGGAGGTAATGGGGTGTGGTGGGGCAGATGGGGGAGGGCTTTTAGACAAAGTTAAGGCCTTGGCTTTCATTTTGAGTGAAATGAGCAGTCAATGGAAGCTTTTGAGGGTGATGATTTTTCTGTTCTATGGAGGATATGGTGTAAGGAGGGAAAGACAGAAACAGGGAGGACAGTTAGGGGCTCTTGCAATGATCTGGATGAGAGAGGATGCTGGCTTGGCCTGGGAGGGGCTTGGGGGTGTGTGTGAGGGAGACTAGCAGAAGACGTGGTGAGGAGTGGCTGCATTCTGGATGTATCCTGCACATAGTGCTTCAAGATTTGCTGATAGATTGGCTATGGGGTGTGAGTGAAATAAAAAGCAAAATTAAGGCTCACTGCAAGGGTTTTGGCTGATGTAACTGAAAGAATGGAGTTGGAGATGTTAAGGAATTAACATGTGTCTCGACAAGCTTGATGCACAAAACTGATTCAAACTTCTTTAGTGAAGATGAGCGTTTTCCCTTTAGCATTTTAAAACCAGCACAAAGACTCAAGAGCAAACAATGGTTATTGGATCCTCTGTTATCTATTTTTCAAATTAATATCCAAGGAGTTTAGAAAAGAACATAGACTTGCTTATTTTTATTAGCCTTCACTATTGGTAATCCAAAAGAGTAGAGAAGATGGTTATTAACAGTGTCTACAAATGCTCAAAGTCCCTGACGCTAGTGAGCGTAACGTCAATGATGGACTAAAAGAAAAAGTCATCAGGGTGGATGAGAGAAGGAAACTACCACAAAGACTGCCCCATGTGCAGCACCAACCAGAAAACTCTTATTCATTCAGTTAAACATTCTCACTTTAACTATTTGAAAATTCCTTTATTCATTTACCCATCCTACGAACGAATATTTGTTGATTGTTTAGGATGCACCAGGTGCTGTTCAAGATTCTGACCTAAGGCAGAAGTTTTAGGGTGAACCACTTGAAGTTGCCGCTATTTGTCCAGTTTTGGTCTACCAAAGTGACAATTTTATATTGTTCAAGATAATGTTTTCTGAAAAAGTTTTGATATACAGGCTGATTGCTCAAATCAACGTGTCACTCTCCCATGTATATGTATGTGGACAGGCAGTATTGTAATCTCCATTTCTCTCGCACTCTCCTTACACCACTTAATAATGTTTCCCTTCATTAATAACCTAGTTGTCCTCATTTCTGTCTTTTTACACCTGTCACACCTGCCTGTTGTAATTTAAACTTCGCTTTCTCTTTTCCTGTCCTCTGTGTAAATGGAGCACAGCTGTTTCCTGTGACCTGTGTGTCCAGTGTCCTTTCATGTACTTGAACCTATCTGTAAGGCCATATTATGAGCTATTACCAGGCCTGAGGATGTACTTTATAACTAAGCATATTATATCTCAGCCGTTTTTGGCATCTGTGTAGAGTATTAAAGACCGGTCTCAGCCAGTTATAGCCTGACTCTGAGCCCCAGCTGTGTGGATCTTGCGTGGTGATGCTGTCTTGCATGTAACGTTTGTGACAAGCTTAAGCTGCTGGTAATAGTGTCCCAGCCTTGAGGGCGGGTTTAGCCATGGCTAGTTTATGGTGATGATCATTCATTGATAATGTTCTCCCATTTCTGATTTCAGAGCTGAATGTCTGTGAACCTAACCAGAACTGTCACTAGGTATACAGGCAATGTTATTTAAGATTGCAATAAGAAGTGGTTGTGTTTCTCAGTTCCCTTGGATTCACCTGCATTTTTTATTCCAATGCAACATATGCTCAGCTCTGTACATCGCAGAAACCCATCTTATCACTCTGTTGGGAAGGTCCTCTCTTCCTATTATGTGGCTTCTCTGGTGCTCTCTCATTTTGCATTGTCTCTTACTAGAAAACAATACCCTCCCTGCGTTAAGTAATACAATTACATTGGAATAGCTGCAGGATGTGTCCAGACTGGGACAGGATGATTGTACTGTGTGAAACGGAGAGGCCATTATTTTTGCCTGTCTTCCTTAATTAGTATTACACACAGCAGGACTTGAGTCCTATCCATACCCGGTTTATTGGAGAGTAACACCATGAGGTGGAAAGAATGTCGGTAGATATTGAGAAAGGAATTTTTTTGTGGTCCATAAACTGCTGGATGAATGGAGAGAGCATTACCCAGCACCTGCATTCTCAGAGACTCATCTGATTGCCTTGAAACTCATTATACTGTTTTTCTCCCCCTTCTTTATCACATTTGGCTACAGGCACAGTGGCTGTCATTTACTACGTCTATTGTTTGATTGCATCCGTTGCCTTTAAAAATCCAGATCTGCGAGCCCAGTTTTGACTTCAGATGAAATTGGTGCAGAGGGATGGAGGGTGGAGACAAGCAGAGCCTTGCCAGGCACGGAATGATGACTCCATTCCAATCACATTTCCCTTTAATGAGGGTCCTGATGCAGCTCTCATCCCTCCGCGAGTGCCATGCTGCATCCGGTGTAATGGCTGCACTTGATGGATAATTTATGCAAACAGAACACAAACAAGAAGTCATTAAGCCACCCAACGAGGGTCCTTGACTTTTGCAAAACCAAACAGTTATTCTGATCCTGATGAGTTTAATTTTACTTTTGGTTGAGTACCGATGAATACATTATATTTAAAATAAATATTATATTATCAATATTCATGATCAAACTGAATGTCATTTGGTGTTTCATATTCTTTTTTTAAAGAGTGATATGCAGAGCTTGATTTTCATCAGGTCACAAAGTGTTTCTTTAATCCTATCTTAAGTCTGTTTTTAACGGACTCCAACAGAGCTGGAGGTAAAAAGAAGGAGGAGGGGAATCTGTTATCTGGGTATTTGTAAACTCTTTCATTTTTCATTTGAATAGTTCTTGTTTTGTATTTGCAGCTCTGGAATGTATGTAAATGTGAATTTGAGAATTCGACACAAAGAAACAGTAAACCACTGGACGAAATAAAGGAAATTGGTATTGAATATGATTTGGCTACCTAGTGATTAAAATCCACTTACAAGGAAATTAAAATTTAAAAAATAAGGCTTTAGCATGCATCATGCCTTTGTTGTAACTCAAGGGCCATGTAGGTGTACAATATTTGGATGTCAGTTTACATAATATGTTGTGTTCTTGGTGCTTTCCAGATGCCCGGCAGTTTATTTTAGTAATTTTAATTTTATTAGAACAGCGTCCTATGACTTGGTTTCTGGGAGCCCTCACATGAAGATCATTAAAGCCTAAATGGTCCTGGCAGGTAATCTCACTGTCTTTTCATCTTTTATCTCCAGGAAAGTGGCCCCTGTAGATTGTTTAAAGGAAAAGAAGCACCGTTACACCAGGCGCAAGTAACAATACTGCAGCAGGTCCGTCCCCTGTGGAAGGGAAGAAAGGGAGGCTGTAAATCTTGGAGTGGAATCCTGCAGGATTTATTACCTGTGGGGGAACCTGGGAGAATATTCACCTCCCGGGAGGAGGTGCAACATGACACCCACCCTCAGGGCCGTTCAGCCACAGTTAACCCCAAAGGGGACTGAGCCCCCAGCACCTGTGATGGGCAGGCCTCCCAGACCCACAGCTGGGGAAGCTGTCTACCACAGCCACTTGCTCTGCCATTTCAGAGTAACATGGGAAACAAGAGGGGTTGGTAGCTTGGGGGCCCCCAGCTTCAGGGGAGGGGTTTTCCAGCGGAGCTCAGTGTGACGCCAAAATGAGAGGGAATTGGGGAGAATTGCAGTGGAGAAGGGAAGCAAGCTTTTCCCCAGGGAAGGGGGAAAGAGAAAAGAGAACTAGAAATACATAATCCAGAGACGGAACAGATCCCAAGGAATCCAAGTTCTGGGCAGTGGATAGGCCTTCTTGTGGATGGTCAGACAGAACAAAACACCCTTGGCAGCTATTATAGATGACATATGTCATGAAAAGCTATCACTAGCCCACCTGGGAAGGAGTACTGATGGCCACATCTTGAATTTCTTGTTGATGTCAAGGATTTCCTTGTCCAGGAACTCCTATTTCCCAAACATCTTGGAGACTGTACCCAAAATGCAATATTCAAGTTCTATCTCTAGGTGTACTGCTTCTATGGGTCTAGTGTAGGGTCTTGAGTTCAGATCTTTAACAAGAGTCTCAGAGTGGTTCTGAAGTAGATAGCCAGGACCATGGTTTGGGAGTCATTGCCTTAGACTCTGAGGTCAGTGATCCAGAAGCTATAAAACTATCTCCAGTCTGTAAGTTTGAAGTCCTCTTCTTTTAACTTACAGGCCTCTGAGTACAGCTAATTTTCCTGGGCCTCCCTTCTTGGTAATTTGCTTTTGCTCTCAAGGTCTTCAACCTTCACATAAGAATTGGAATGATCTGGATAGGAGATTGTTTTTATTTTGGCATCAGTGCAAACTTCCATCAAGACTTCTATATACAAATCTCTACCCCTTGACTATCAGTCTAGAGTCAAGAGACTCAGGTATGAGGAAAAGATCTTTTCCTGCTCCATTTGGGAAAGGAGAGGTATTTTAGTATGTTAATAGTTATAAGTTAATGGATTAAGTAGAAAAAATTGGGCACATCCTTGGGTATGGATGTAGCCTTTTAGTTTTACCTTATGTCCTGAAATCACGCCTATGTGTATCTCTTATCTACCTATATATTATTTTGTCTGTGCTTGTCATTGCTTACAATTCTGCAACTAGGTTTCTCAGGCTGTCTTGCTAACTGGATTCTGAGTAGGTTTGGTCAACGGAGACACTTGCAGATGACTAGAGGTGGGGGGATGGGGAGAAGCCAGGGTGTTTCTCCCTCTCTGTGCCTTCATGCTTCATTACCAGTTGCATTTCTTCCATGGTTGCAGCTCCCCACAGTTTCCTCCATAGGTCTTTCCAGCTCTTGCCAGGTAGCCTCAGAAATGGTTCTGGGGACATCACCTCCTCCCTGTGTTCTTCCGGTTCAAGAGTGATAGTAACTTTCTGTTGTTACTAATCGGTAGGTTGCTTCATCTGTTTTGCTTCTTAGCTCTTTAGTTATCTGTGTAACTAATTCCCTGATTAAATTTACTCTGTTTAAAATACCTAGAGAAGAGAGGTTCCTACTTCCTGGCTGGATCCTGAATGATTCATTCACCACAGGTAGCCACCCTCTTGCGCAGAGCTCGCTAGAATGTAAGGAAGGTGGTGTGGTAGAGTCTAATGGGTCTGGATTCAGAATATGGGGGTCATAGGCAAATCATTTCATCTTTTTGGACCTATGTTTCTTTGGCTGTGAAATCCCAATGGGTGGACTCCAAACGTCTCTTTTGTCCTTACAATGACTCTCCCACAGAGGGAATAGGATTGGCTTTAATAGGCTTATTTAGAGCTACAGAAATATCGTGTATGATCTGCCTCATGTTATAACTTATTATAATTACTCATTATAAATGCTCACTATATATAAATACTCATTATAAATATAAGCACTCTTTTATGCTGAGCCCAGGCATAGCTTTGCCGATGCTTTTCAACATAATGATCCTGGCAAAGGATAAGATTTGGCAAGCAAGTTGAAACCCATTTTCCACCCATGATTCCAAGTCTTTACTTTTTTTTAGAGTCAGAGACTGAGGCGGAGAGAGGCTAAATGCATGTCAGCTGCAAAGGAAAATGCGTTTTTACTTTAAAATTATCTTGACCTGTTAGCATAGCTTATATATGTGTATATACATATATATTTATGTACAGACACAAATGTATTTTAAATATATGTTGTATATGTATGTGTATATGTGTATTTAAAATCGTAGAATTTGTTTGAATGGGGAAGGCAGCTGGGAGACCACCAAATCCAACACATATTTTATGGATAAGGAAAATGAAACTCACTCTCTGGAAGAAGAGATATATGTATGAGTTCTTTGGGGAAATTGAAGGAAAACAATTAAAATGAGAGATATTTGTTTTTCACTTTCAGCACTCAGTAGATCCTTTTTTGGTTGGCGAGCAGCCCTCCGCTGCTAGATGTGCTATAATTTTTGTACCTTTATTTTGATGATTAACACGTATATCAACTTTGTATTTTTCACTTTCAGAATTTAGGGAATGGAAAAATTCATCTACCAATTGTCACAGAAAATAGAGGGAATGAGAAACCCACAAATGGCTTTTAATTTCTCATAAAATTGCCATATCTCAAGTCTGGTGAAGTCAGCTTGTGTGAAGTTCCATCGAAGTTCTATCCTTGTGGTCCAGCATAAGGGTTAGAAAACAAAAGGTGGCAGACAAAAATATAAAACTTCTGGGATTTATTTTAGCAGCTCATTTTTGGCGGAGACGAGATTGCAGACTATATGAGCCTCTGTTTTATTTTCTATAATCTGTCTACCTGCTGATTTTTTTAATCGTAAATAGTATAACAGCAATTGCCAGAGATTCCCCATTCATTGTAAAAACCAAAGTGTTTGAAATAAGGAGCAGAGCAGTTGATTTGTTTGGTTACATTTCGCAGGGACCGTCCATTTCTGGTGTATGTGCTCCAGATGTTGGTGGGCCATAAGGTAGAGCTTTCCAGAATCCCGAGGTCAAGATTTTTCCTTGCAGTTTTGTCCAGTTCATTATTTGTGCGCCATATGTTCTCTCGAATTCAGCCCTCTGCTCTATCAATTAAAGCCTTTGACTTTTTGTTGTTATTGTGATGGTCTTTCTCTCGAAGCATTTTCATTTCAATGTTTATCGTTCGCAGCGCACGGCTCCTGAGTCATACCCACCGGAGGGAGGTTGGAGAAACAGGACATCCGTCTTACCAGCTGGGTTTACAGCTTCATTGTCTGGTCTGATTTTATGAGAAGAAAGCACATGGGGGTGGAAGAGAGAAATTGCTGGGGGGTAAACGTGTCTTTTGAAATGCCACTCTCGGTTTCCTGACAAGGTAGAAAGGAAAAAACCTATAGCGCATGTGTTAAAATACAGTGATGAAAAAGAAGCCAGGGCAGACGTTCTGGCAGGGAGCTAAATTTTCCCTTTTCACGTAGAGGTCAGCTTTCACGGAGGACACATCTAACATAGGAGCATCAAGGAACATCACTGAGTATCTGCTCAGCCAAATAGAGAGTTTGATAATTAGTGGTGCCACCTCAGAGAGGGTTAGCCAGACCACAGGGAAAGCCGGAGAAGCTCAGGGGCTTCTGTAGGGTCTCGTGGGCCAAGCGGCTTGATGTATTATTAGCTCTGTATCCTGAATATTAGGCCAAATTCAAGTGCCCAGTTGACCCTCTGTGTATTGAGAATGATCTCAACCATCAACCAGCTCATTACTCATCTGCTTAGGGTGGGGAAAGGGGCAGTATCGTGTGGTTAAGGATGATGCAGTCTGGATTCAGGTTGCCTGAGTTCGAATGTTCCCTCTGTTGTTGATCAGCTCTATGAGTTGAGCAGCTTTCTTCATTTCTTTAAACCTCAGTTTTCCCATCTGTAAAATGGGGACAGAAATGGCACTTCAAGAAGATCATTTATGTACAGAGATTTGCACACTGATTGACCCATATTAAGTACTCAATAAATGTTGGCTTTTATTATTTTTAAAGCGATTTTGACATGCATTAATGGCATTATCTATGCACTAAAGATGTGACCAGGCAACTCAGATGATCCCCCAACTTCCAGGCCTGAGGGAGGTTATAATGTGAAGACAGAGGGGAAATCACTACTGGGATTCCAGAGGTTTGCTTTACCTTGACGTTCTGACTTCTTTCTGAAACAGGAAGTGTACATTCCCTATTCACAATGGTGAAAGGGGATCTGGGGTCTTCTGCTTGAGAGGCACCTTTGGCTCTGGAAGGCTGAGCAAACTCAGGTATAAGGAGACACACAGAAATGCTCAGGGCTGGTTTTGACTACCTCTGAGGGGTGAGGGGGATGAAGGGAACCCTGAGGTTTCTGTACTACCCTGTCCATCTCAGCTGGGCATTGCAGACAGGGAGTGAAGCATGAGGTCAGTCAGGACTGACATGAAGTCAGTGGGAACAGCACTTGTTTTTAAATTAATTCCTTCATTTAATACACGTTTACTGCACATGTGGTGTGTGTCATGACGTGTCACAGGCAGTGGGTATGCAGCCAGAAACCTGATATTGACCTCCCAGCTTTATCATCTCCTCACAGACCAGCTCTCTGTGGTGGCTTGTCTGCGAGATAACTGCATCAGTGCCTTCACTCCCTTTACTCAGATGTCAATGCTTTGACGAGTAGAATATGTGTTTTCAGGGAAGCCCAAGTCTTTTCTGCAATTGGGACTAGGTTTGTGAAGTTTTTTCTCTAGAACTCTTCTCCCTTCTCCAACACCCACTTACTTCCAAAGACCATCCCACTCCCTCCTCCATCCCACCTCACCTGCTGCAAGCCCCCTTCTCCAGCCCATCCAGAGGAAGCCCTTTCTTGGGCTGAGCTCGCAAAGCACTTGGTTGCTCTCTCTGGTGGTGATCTCTGGGCTGTGCATTGCAGATATCTGAGCACAGTCCTAGACCTGCTGGCAGACTAACCTCCCCAGGTACTGGGTACTCTGTGCACAGGGAGAGCTGTCTCAACATCTGGGAGATTGAACCACTTGAGTTCAGTTGAAGCTCAGACTATCCATTGGTCAAGATGGGTCAGATCTCTCTCAACAGATCTTTTCTGCTGTCTTCCACCTCCTCTCTCTATGTGCCCTGGAGGCCAGCCCTCTGCACATACTTTGGGTTGCATACACTTCTCTGCCTGCCTTCTAAGGCAGTGAGCCTGGCTCCCAAGATTTCCCTTCTTCTTTGCTTCCGCCAAACTTACCTGTTCTGGGCTTTTCCCCCTCATGGTCTCACTGCATACAGGAACTAATCTTATAAACTGGTGTGAGCAGAAGGGAACATCAGTAGAAACGGAACCAGAAGGGATTTGCCATTTGTTGGAGGGATCACGGACTGCTAATAGGCTTAGTGTTTTCATTTTTCCCACTGGCCCATGCTGGTTCAGGCTCTCAGCATGCTCTCCTGTCTCTGTCACCATCCACAGGTCCCAGGGGCTTGTCTCCTTTTGCTCACTCTCTCAGCCCTGGAATCCTACTCATTGATTCCTGATGAGTGTCCACAGCATTTCTGGTCATTTTTGCTCAGCTGGAATTTCTATGACCCTCCACTGGCTGTAGGCTGCATTTCAAACTTTTACATCTATTTTAAGTCCTTTGTATTCAGACTCCCAGCTACCCTTGCTCTCCTCTCTCTCATGATGTGGCGTGCCTTTTGCGTAACGCCTTGGATTTGGTCAGACTCACTCCTGCACTCATGAGCTCTACCCCTGCATCACCCCCAAACATGCTCAGCGGTGTCCTGTTTCCGTGTTTTGGGTTATGCTCCACTCTCTTCCTGGCATGCCCCTCTGCTCCTCCCTGCTTTTCAAAAGCCATCCCATCCTTGGTGCAGCGTCCCTTGTTTCCTTGAAGCACTCCTGGATCCTCCCCACTCCCCAACCATCTTTGTGGCCTTTGGATGGCTCTGATCTTTCCCTGCATCGCTATTTGGTAATTAATCACACACTGGCTTGTGACATTTCTTGTACAGCATTGAGCTGTTATTTATCTCTTGTATATTCTCTCGCTTTCCTCTCATTTATGTCTTATCTCTTCAAGTTTCCTGAGAGTGCAGAGCATTATCTTCGGCGTTCGTTTTTATCCTCCTCTGTGCTTTGCCTGTTTGTCGTAGCTGCTCTGCAAATATTTCTGGAATATCAAGGTTTAACCTTCCTCAGGTGAGTCCTGCCTTTCTTTTCTAACAGTGATCTCTGAGACCTTAAGCCAGGTAGTAACTATTATCTGATTAGTGGGGAGGTCATGGGGGAATATTTTCTGGCACCTGGGGACCTTTGGATGCCTTTTAAGTCATCCTATAATAACAATGACAGACTCATCCTGAGGGCCACCCATGCCAGGCTCTGTTGCTAAGCCGCTAATACATTATTTTATTTAATCCTTACAGTAGTCCTATGGGTATAATTATTATTATGATTCCAGTTTTACATGTTAGGAAATTGAAGTGCAGAGAAATAACTTTCCCAACTCTCAAAGCTTGTATGTGTGGTGTGCCAGGATTTCAAGCCCTGTGGTCTGACTCCAGAGTGTGCAATTTTGGCCACTGTTCATAGTACACTCGGACTACATATGCAAAAAAAAAAAACCAAAAACCCAAAACCCCAAAACCCCAAAACAGCCCTTATATTTGTATATTGTTACCCTGTTTACAAACTACTTTCATACGTAGAGTCTTATCCAGTTGACTCAACAGCCCTATGAAGAAATTGGGGCATTCTTATTTTATCCATTTTATTTATTATTTGTTTTGGATTTCATCTTTGTAATCTCAGGCATTTTACGCTGCTGATAATCCCTCTTCTCTCTTGCAAAATCAATTTCTCTAGCTTGGCTTTGGTCAGTACGTCACAGGCACTTGTTTGGATTAGGAATGAATTTAGCTGTTAGTAACAAAAGCTCACCTTACAGTGGTTTAAACTGATAGGGTTTATATTTCTCAATAAACAAGAATTTTGAAGGTAGGCAGCTGCTGCATTGGTTAGTCACTCAACAATATCTGGCCTGGCCTGTCATACTTGACACCTCATGTTGGCAAGATGGCTGCTGCTGTTCCAGACATCCTATCCCTTCAAGGCAGGGGGAAGAGGTATCACCTCCTCCCTCCCCTCCACAGCACTTCCATTTGTGTCTCATTGGCTAGATTCTATCTCCTATTGGCTATTTGGAACTGCAAAAAAGATGGGGAAAGCAAATGGTTAACTTGGAACATGGCATCCCTGAAAACCAGGGTCATATTAGCAAGGAGGAATGGGGAATAGATAGCAGAGAAGCAACTAACTTTCTGCCAATGCACCTGTTGAATCTCAGGGGAATAATTAAATCAACAAATGAATGAATCAACTTAAGCTTATTTATTTTTAAGTTATGTAAGCAATACGCAAATTCATTCTTATTGTTAAAAAAAAAACAAAAAAACAACCCAGAGTGCCAAAGAACACAAGATAAAGACAAAATTCCCCTCTTTACTCCATCAAAACCATACTCCCCTCCCTGGAGATGCACACTGTTATCAGTATGATGGGCATCCCTTTAGACACATCTCTTAGCATGGAGAGGAAGGTCACACACACATCTGTGTGTATAGTTGTGTATATATACCAACACACACGTGTTTGTATATTTGCATTTATTTATTTATTTACATGGCCTTGCCATATGACTTGTGGGATCTTAGTTCTCCAACCAGGGATGACCAGGGATTGAACCCGGACCCTTGGCAGAGAGAGCATGGAACCCTAACCACTGGACTGCATAGAATTCCCTATTTGCCCATATTTAGACATAAACTTGTGATGCGTTTATAGTTTAGTTTTCTACATGGGATAAGATTTTTTTTTGGTAAATTGGGAATATCTTGTAGGTTTTGGTTCTGTGATTTGCTCTTTTTCTTTTTACAGTATGTCTGTGTGTCTTGGAAATCTTTCCACGTCAGCACCAATAGTCTCTCTAATTCTTTATCCTGACTCCAGAGTTTTCCCTATATTGGATGTGCTGTGGCTCATTTAATCTTTCCCCTGTTTTTGAAAATTTGGGTTGTCTGGAAGAGAAGGAGTGTAGCTCTATAGAGAATCAGTGACTTTCACTGGTCACACACCTGCTCGGGTAGAGCAATTCAGAGCGGGGTGTCAGGATTCTCCCCCGTGCCCATTTCCCCACAGCTGCCACGTGGCTGAGGAGGGCTGTGGCTGGAGCCACTTTCTGGGGCTCCACGAGGAACCCGAAGTTGGTAGAAATGACCCCTCTGGCGCTACTGATTGGTGTCGAGATCACACATCAAAAGGCTTCTAACCAAATAGCTGCCAGAGACATAGACGTAGTTTTAGCCTAAAAAACTCCCTCAGAAGTTTTTCTTCCTGAAATGATGTATTACAAGCATCCATGGTTTCTCAGAAGGAAGTGATTTTGATTCTGTTCCGGCATCTGTTTCCTAGGTAAAAGGATGACAACAAAGCTGAATTCCTTGCGCTTTCCGCCGTTCTGAAGATCACAGTAGGGATGATCATGCCACATTAGGGCAGGTCCAGGGAATCATCAAAGTCTTTTCCCCCTTGTCTTGGGGGAAGCGGGGGTAGATTTGAAAAAGGGCTCATATTTGAAAGTGTAACACATATGTTAACATGTGTAAAAGGCAATGTGATCACATAAGTCTTCTGAAAGTCTTCTTGATCGTTAAAGCTTCTGGAAGATCAAATAAAAGCTCAGCCTATCTGTGTTTTCTGGGGGAAAGTTGTGGAAGTTTCCATGATGTATCTGCATAGAATGAATGCAGAAGGCTTGATGCCTTGTACAGAAATGCTCTCTGATTGCCTTTAGGAATGGAATGTCACTTGGATGGCCAAAGCATGGTTTGTCAGCTGTTCCAGATATTAATCAAGGTCAAGGTAGGTGAGCATTGGAAGGCAGGAGAAGATTTTCTCTTGACCTCAGCTGATTCAGACAAACCAAAAGGAGGAAGTTCTGTTGCAGGAAAGGCAAAACATCATTTCCCCTTCTGTTTCTTTCAAAGACAAGGCTTATTTACATAGACTGAAATGTTAATTTTCTCAGAAATCAAAGCCACTGGTAAAAGTATTAAGTCACATTCATGTGTGTATGATTAATATTGGATGCCCTCTTGCTCTAGTAGAAGCTTCTTTTTCTGAAAAACATATGGAATTCATTCATGCTTGTATTACACGTATCTGTGTGTTCATATAGATGTTTGACTCTGTGTTCAGTGAAATGTCATAATTTCTTTTATAACAGATTCGGAAGAGAAAATGCTGCTTAGAGCAGGACATTATAAATGGGAAAGGAAATGAAAGTGTGTGTGAGTGAAGGGGGGATCATGAAAGTGACCTGTGTAGCAAGGAAGCAATTTTTGTGTGGGATAGAAAACTTTAAATAAAAACTGGAAGGCAAGGAACAAATTTTAAAAATGGGATTTGGCCATTGATTATATGACATTCTCTGGATTTAGTTTGCCATTTGAAGTCCTGTTGATGAATGTTTGCTTTCATATCAGCATTTAATAGGGGAATTTTGTGTGTGCTTGGGAACTACCATCCTTGTTAATTCACTGGTTTGCAGATGTAATCAAAGAGAGTAAGTTTGGTTTGGAGTGGCACAAAAAGCAGTTCCTCTATTGCTCCCAGCAGAAAAAAAAATGAGTCCTCTTAAGGATGATTCTCAATGGATAATTTTATGAAATGACATAAGTACCAGAATGTTCAAAGATTTAATTATTTTCATGCTAAATACCCTTATATTAAAAATAAATAAAATCATACCTACTCTTAGGGAATTCTCTGGTTACAGAGAGTGTGCAATTACGTAATTCAGGCAATGAAGCTTTCTTATTACCTCAATAAAAGCATATGGTATTGGAATAATTTAGTAACCCCTGATAATTAACTGCTCTGGTAGTTCAGACAGTTACAGCTGTACTGAGGCTGGGCCTTGACTGGCAGTGCTGGGCAGATGGGTAATTGGGGCCGTGAGAATAGGCAGTGTTCTGAGAAGTGAGAGCAGTCTTCCTTTTCCTCCTGGTCTTCATGTCGCTAAAATCAACACCAACTGGGGTTCACACTTTTCTGGTCACTCCTTCTCAATCTCTTTTGTTGATTCCTTCCCAGGTTTCTGACCTCTAAGTACTGGAGGGTCCCATGCATCAATCCTGGACCGTTTCTCTTTTCCATCTACACCCACTCCTTAGATGATCTTCTCTAGTCACATGGCTTTAATTCCATCTGTCTGCTGATGGCTTCCAAATATATCCTCCAGTTTGGACCTCTCCCCTGCACTACACACCCACATAGCCAACTGCCTACTTGGTAACTCCATTTGGTCCAGTGAGCAGCTCACAGTTGACATTTCTGAACCTGAGCTTCTAAAAATGTCCTGTAAGCAGCTCTATTGGCAACTTCCTCATCTTGGTTAATGCAACCTCATTCTTCTAAAATCTTGGCAGTATCCTTGACTCTCTTTTTCTTGCACACCTTTCATCCAGATCATCTGCACATCCCGATGGCTCTTTTCCCTCAAGTGCCACCACATTTATCCCAACCATCATGATCTTTTGCCTCCTAACTGGCCTTCCCCTCTGCAGTCTATTCTAAACCCAGAAGCTTGGATGATCTTGTTAAAACAGGTCACTTGGTTTTCTATCTTATTCAGGGTAAAAGCCAAAGTCCTTATTGGACTATAAGCTCAATGAGATCTTGCTCCATGCCACCTCTCAAACTTCATCTCCTACCACTCTCCTTCTTGCCATTCTTTTCGCTCCGGCCATATTGACCTCCTTGGATTTCTATAACATACCAGGCACCCTTTTGCTCCAGGGAATTTGTACTTACTCTACTCTTTTCCCAGAGTGCTCTGCCCTAAATAACCACATGGCTTGAGGTCTTCTAGCCCCTTATCTAAAATTTTCTCCCTCCTCTTATCAGACTGTTGGTTTGAATCTTTGCCCCTCCAGTTACTAGCTGTATGACCTTCAGCAATCAAGTAAGATGCCTTGATTTCCCCATCTTTTAAATGGTGATAATGATAGCAGTTCAACCTAATGATTGAACCATGAGATTTCCATGATCATAGGTCAAAATGGTAAGAGTATTGGTAAATTTCTTATGGTTCAACCTCATACCTGCCTCATGAGAATCTGATAAGGATCAGACAAAGTAATGCATGTGAAGAGCATCATGCAGGGCCTGGCCCATTGTAAACCTTAAAAATTGTAGGCTATTAATATTGATAAATAAAGTCCCCCGTGGGTCATGGAAGACCTTCCAAAATCTGGCCCCTGCAGCCTGCTTGCCCTCACATTCTTTTGTGCGTCACACCTCACATATCACACTTTGACCATGGAGAACTTACTTCAGTTTCCTAAATCCCACTGACCTTTTCATGTCCTTTGGGCTTTGATTGTACAGCCCCTCTTTCTGGAGTCTCTGTGTCCTCCCTTCTGGTTCTTAGGATCTAGCGCACTCACCCCCTTCTCCTCCATCTCTGTGTAGATGATTCTGTTCCTCCCAGTTTCACCTTCCTCCATGCTATTTCTGAGCTTTAAACAAGCTTATTGCATACATTACAATGATTGATTTACATGTCTGTCTCCTCTATTTGACCCTGACTTCCTCAAATACAAGGATGACATCTTATTATTTGCGTCTTCAATATCTTACACAGTCTGACACCTAATAAATATTTGATGAATGAATGAATGAATGAATGGACAAGCTGAGAACATGGAGACCATGTTTTAAGATGGCGCTCACATACCAGTGGCCAAGGATAAGCTAACAGTTAAGATGTGGAAATGTGAAGGCATGATGAAACAAACACATTTCAAAAATCAAGGTAAATAGGACTTAGGAATATAACAGGGCAGGGAGAGAGAGCAGAGTTGGGAAGCAGAGATACTGAAATGAAATTGATCTGAGAGGATGGCTGCTTGCCTTTTGGCCCCTTTATGGTTCCTGAGAGTGTGGCTGGCTTCTGTCCCATGGATGACAGTGGGAAGCAATTACCTGCCAGAGGGTGAGCTGGAGGCCTGAGGGGCTGTACCCTCATTCTGAGTGATGTGGCACAGAAGCCCCAGGATGGCAAGCAGCTTCGTACAGCTGTCCTTTTAGAGGCCCCAGGCTACACTGGCTTAGGAACAGAATCTCAAATGATTTTTAATTCAAACGAAATGATGAAGGAAAATGCCCCGGCACAATGGAACATTCTGGCCTGGCATCAATACCTTTAGAGCTCCACACACACCTGGGTTATCAGACAAATAGAGGCTGGTGGCTTGGGGCTGAGGGTGAGCAGAAGGGCCTGCTAGGGCTTGTTGAAATGATACAACCTGAGTCCTCTCTCTGTGGGCCATTGACCTTCTTTTTGGATATGAAAAGTGTTAGTCTGGAGAGAAACCAGCTTGCATGATAGCTGCATTTTCCTCCAGGCCCTAGGAAAGAAGTGAAGTGATAATTATAGGGACAATAAAGTTAAATGATGCTAATATCCTGCTCAGTTAGATTCTTTACCCTGCTAGGATGTTTCATCACCGTAGTGCATAGGTTTAGATTATAACTAGACTACGTTGTACAGTAAGTCTCCTACATACAAACCTTCAAGTTGTGAACTTTCAAAGATGTGAACGTGCGTTCACATGTCCAATCATGTAAGTTAGTTCCAATGTCTGGTGTACTTTTCAAGTACTATACTGTAAGATTAAAAATGTTTTCTTTATTTTTTGTGTTTTTTAATGTATTATTTGTGTGAAAAGCATTATAAACTTATTTCAGTACAGTGTTATATAGCCAATTATATACACTATAGTATCTAAGTACTATAGTGTTAGTTGGGTACCTAGGCTAACTTTGTTGGACTTAGGAACAAATTGGATTTATGAATGTGCTCTCAGAACAGAACTCATTCATTTGTAGGGGACTTGCTCTATATCTATCTTTCTTCTGTTGCCTAGTACGGCAGCCTGCAGATGAATAGCATTTGCTGAATTATGCTACTAAACTGGGTCTTTCTAACTACAGAACTGGCCAAGAATGAGGAATTCGGTTGGTCCCATTTGCTGGGATTCATCTAGGATAAGAAGACTAAAAGGGCAGGATCTCTTACAATTTTGTTTTACAGCTTGTCTGTGGAAGATGGGACCACCCAAGAGTTCCCAGGCTGGTCTGATTTGGTGGCTCTTAAAATATGTGTTACCGCTAGCGCGGGGATGAGAGTGACTCCATAGCAAGTGGGCAGTTAAGGGAAATGGTTAAGTGCATGAATTTTTGGATTCAGATTCCCTGCCTTCAAATGTTGTCTCTGATACATAGTAGCCACATAATACAGAGTTCCCTTTTGAGCCTCTGTTCCTGTTTGTTACATGGGAATCACAGTGGTACCTGTGGCTCAAGGAAAGTTATTCTGGCTCTTGTCAACGTGGTAATATTTATTCAGGACTATCTCAAGAAGGGTGTGGCAGTAGAGGAGAGAGATAGTGCTCAACTGTGACTATAAATCCCCAGCAAACATAGCTGGGGATTTACAGCCAAAGAGCAGGGTGAGGTGGTCAGTGGATGGACTATTACTAAGGGGATACTTCGAGGGTAGAGGGATTCTTGCTAAACCAACTTATCAGGAGTCTGGTGGAAGGCAAGCCAGGGTGATCAGATATCAAGGGTGAGAGATGAGGAACTTGATCAGATACCAAGGAGGGGGTGGGGGGGGGATCTTCTCCAAAATGACTTAGCAGGAGTCTTGCTAAAACTGAACTCT
Organism: Hippopotamus amphibius kiboko; assembly: GCF_030028045.1. Taxonomy (NCBI): domain Eukaryota; kingdom Metazoa; phylum Chordata; class Mammalia; order Artiodactyla; family Hippopotamidae; genus Hippopotamus; species Hippopotamus amphibius. The sequence goes on along the minus strand of NC_080193.1, from coordinate 87,072,322 downwards.
GCAAAGCTGGACGTGGGAGCTCAAGGTTGATTCATCGTCGAGAAGAGGGCTGAGAGGAGCCTGACTAGAGTTTGGTCAAGGGGAGGGCATTTGTCAATATGTCTTTGGGCTAAATAGTTAACCTATGTGAAGTGTCTGGCACAGTACAGGGCGATGGATAAATGGTAACTAAGAAAACTGGGCTTGCTTTCTGCGGAACAGTACATGTGGGCTGGGAGTGTGAGGCCCCTTTTGTCTAGGCACCTCTGAGGCCTCCAATGGGTTAGACGCTAAGAAGAAAATCCTAGTCTGGCTCCTGATGGGGAGAAATGAGCCAGGAGTCCGTGGTCTTTTGTGTGAGTCTGATCTCCAGGATGGTATATGGTGGGCAGTTTGCTGAGGGGAGTGGGAAGGGGGCACAGGGGATGGCACGCCTTTTCCTTCTCTAGAGAGTCTGCAGGTCTTTGGGGGGATGTGCTTGATCTTTTCTGAGCGCCCATGACAAAGAAGCCCTTATATATACAGGACCTTACAACTTTTAAACAACTCTGTGTAATGAGCTTTCCAAAGCGACATTTGGCTCCCCCTTTCCCAGGAAGGAAGGGACCTTCACCCCAACAGAAATGGGAAGGCAGTGAGTGCTCTAGGAGCCTGGGAGATATGTCTGGGGTTTAAGTCTGGGGTTCAGCCTTACTGTGGAATCCCTAAGCCCTGATGACAACAGGGGCGGTCCACTGAAAGGTCTGCCTATGCATCGTGCTTGCAGCTAAAGTCATTTCCCAGGGCAAAACAAAGAAAAAAATCTACAGGGAGAAAAAAGTTGAGGTCTCCCATGTCAGAGGTGATGGTCAACCCTTGGCTTCCGATATAACAGATTCCTGGGACTTTAGCTCGATGTTTCTGAACCCAACTATCCTTTGGATGGGTTTTTCCACTGGGGCCCCAGGTATGACTGGGGATTAGGGATGGGAAGAGGAGAGCTCACCAAGGCCCACCCTATCACTGTCTAACAGGGGCGAGAGTGAGGAGAAAGAGGACAAAGTGCAGGCATGTAGGGGAGGAGCTGCAGGTGGCAGAAGCCCATCGAGAGCAACTGGGAGCCGTCTCACCACTAACTTTCAATCCCATGAAAAAGAACCGAGGGTATCAATAGGCTCACAAAATATTATTATTTATTGGAGTGACCTTTGTTGCTAAGTAACAGCAGGATTTTCAGACTGTATTAAAAATTATAATTGGCATGATCTTAAAATAATGTGCACCGGCATTGGAGACATTAAGCCGCGTGGTGGGGTTGTAAATTAGCCAGAAAGGTTCATGGGGGGGTCAGCGCAATTGTTAGATAATGCTGAACCAAGTCAAATTAATTTCTAATAATTTGTAGGAGGTAGGGAGCCGAGAACCACCAAGCCCCTGGAATCTGTGGGAACTGCAAAGCTTGGGTGTCAGGCTAGAAATATGGGGCCTCGCCCATGCCAAAAAGCATTAAAACCAGTCGTTGGGATTCAAGGAATGACATTTTCTAAGTTCAGACTTAATCTCATTACAACTTCTCTTTTCTTGACTTTGCTGAGCAGAAAATTCTGTAATGACAGAGGGCCAGAGAGTGTCTCCTACCCCCAGGCTGCCGGCCTAAATGCTGTCCCTGAATTTTAACCAGGGTGAGAACACATTCAAGTGTCAGCAACAGGTTAAGTGCTGAGCTGATCATTAAGTTAGGCACAGTTCCTTCTCAGCAGGCTGAAAATCTAAATAAGGGAGGTAGGCAGAACACCAGGTAAATTAAGATACATCTTATCCTTTCTCCCCACTGTGAAATGGAATCTTAATGTACAGAGACTTTCACGGGGAGAGAAAGAAACTCTGGCTGTGGAGCTGGAGTTGGGGGGTGAGCCTGAGAAGCAGGAACGGGAGCTGGGTTGAGTGGGCGTTGCTGCCATTGCCTGGGATATAGACCCTGTGAGGTTATCATCGGGGTATTTACTGGTTAATTCTTGTGAACTCGTGAAACTAGGAGAGACAAAACTGGGAGAATTTTATGATTGGGGGCTCTTTGAGATGTTTTAATGTCTTGTTTTGTAACATGCGGCCCAAGGCAACTGGAGCATCTTTGTGGGGCTATTCTGTAATTGTGCTGGGAAGGTGAGCGGAGGTTAAAACTGGTCCATTGCTGGGCCATTCTACCTGCTCTTTCTGCCACCCAGAGATGAGCTCTGGGCACTGAGGACTCAGAGGAAGAGCCGCTTTTCTGTCTGTGGCACAAACAGCTAAGGCTCACTGATACCTGTGTTTTTCTTGGGCACACAGGCAGACCACATTTTCTAGCATCAAGAAGCAGCATCTCACACCACGGAAGGGAGCTACACAATAAGCTGATGTTCTTGTGGTAGGATTTTGAGCAGCACTCAAGCCCATGGGGAGATATTATTATTAAAGACTAATAAGTCCTGCTGATTTATGATTCTGTGACTTTCTCAAATAAGTTTGGTCTATCTCCCCATCTAATTCATAAGCGCCGAGAGACTGGAGCTTTTTTGGTCAGACAAATCTGTGATCACAGCACAGTTTCCCGCTTACTTATCTATTTGATCTTGAGCAAGTTACTTAAATTCTCTGGGACTCAACGTCTTTCTGTATAAGACAAGGGTAGTCATAGACTTGTCCCAGAGTTCGTTTTAAGAATAGGATGAGTATAAAAGCACGCTGCTCAGTGCTTCGCATGTAGTGTGTGCTCAATGAGTCTTTTTCTGTATAATCGTTGTTATTCATAATGGGGAACCTTTGACTGGACACTGAAATCAGCAAACTCCTCATTCTATAGATGAGGATTTGATGAATGGAACACCAGACCAAGGCTTGTTCTTTCGTGCTCCCTGGACTTTCTCAATCTTCACTGTTAGCTCAGGATGCCCAAGAGCTGCTTGAGAAGTGTCTGCAGGAATACAGTTCTATAGAGTTGTGATGATCAAGGACAGTTGTGTAGGACAGGGCTCCTGGGAGTGCAGTAGCCCCTACTAGGGACATGGCTCAGCTACCTGGAATCACACTGACCTTGGAATCAGACAGTCTGGCTCAAATCTTGGCTCTGTCACTTAGCAGCAATGTGACCTTGTGAATCAAAATCTGTATCTCTCTATAGAAGGAGGTGAAGACTCTTTTCACAGCATTGTTATGGAGATACGTTATAAATCAAACAAACCTGACTTTGAGCCATCCCGAGAATACCCAACATCTAATCTGATATCAATTCAGGAAAGGATGATTTTTTTCTTATATTGAGTGTCAACTAGAGTCAAGGATTTCTAACATTTTGTTCTTCAGAATTTCTAAGGATTTGAGAAAATTTGCTTTAAGTCAATATATGTATTTTCCAGGTTTATAATGATAACATGTGTTCCTTATAGAGCATTTGGAAAACAGAGAAACATACAATGAAGAAAATGGAAACAACTACAAAGTAACTCTACAACCCAGAAATAATACCCAGAGTTGCTGACATTTCTGTGTCTTTCCTTTCAGCTTTCCTTTGTTTCAGGCATGTTTAGAATCATACTATCTGTGTAGTTTTTCTTTTCTTGTTTTAAATCTGGTTTTGGTTTTTACAATATGAGCATCTCTCTGTTGTCAGTATTCTTTGAGAACAAAAATGATTTTTAATGCTGTACAAATATTCTATTTTTTGTGGGAACCGTATATATTTAACTATTCTTCAAATGTTGAGCATGTAGATTGGTTTTTTAATTACAAATAACGCTTTGAATATATCTTCCATTTGATCCTCTCCTTACCTTTTCCAAGCTGCTTTCTGCTCTGGGAGGCTCAGATGTATGGTTAATCCAACTGTCCTTTTGTCTTCTGACTGCTGGTTGGTTTTAGCTCATACGGGACCCAGGCAATTGAATTATCTACTTCCTTAACTCACTCCCTGCTTGGATGGAAGGTCGCAGCACCTCTGAAGCTGGATTCTCTCCTGGTTTTGCCTCTTCTCCAGGACTCTCCAGCCTAGGAAGGTAGCAGTCCCACTGTTACTAGTCCTGGGTACTGGCCTATCTACACCTTTCACACTTGTCTCTTACTTTTGTAAATAGTCTCTTGTTAAACTTCTTAAAATTATTCTGTTTTGAGTTTGCTATCTAACTCCTGCTAGAACCCTGACGTAACATTTTTGTGTTGTAAACACAGTTGTATCTTGTAGCAGTCTTTATATACATCTGATTATTGTTTCTAGCTAATTGCTACAAGCCAGTTTCAAATTTCTGATCCTTAGTTTCCTCACCTGTAAAAGTGTGATTAATAATAATACCCAACTCACAGGGTTGTTGAGAGGATAAATGTGATAATGTATGGAAATTCTTTGTTACCTATAAATTGCTTTACACAGGTAAGACACAGGTTATTATCACCACCTATTTAACCCTGAGGGAACCCAAAAGGGCTTTGGTCTGGTTCCAAACTGAGGTTTTGAAATATGCGTCTTTGAAATGTTTCAAAAACCCAGAAGGAGCTGTGGTTAACAGGTTCCTTTGCTTTGCCACCATAAACTTCCCATTTTTGAATTCCCTACTCCAAGAAGTGGCCTTAGGAACTGCTCCGTTTTGTCTTCACACTTGGAAGCCCATTGTTTCTGTGTGGAGTTTAACAAGATGTAGGCGATGGACTCCTTTGGGTGGCAGAGCCAATGTGTGGTTTGAAGTACAGCTTACCTGGGAGAATTCACTCACCTCCCCGAAGTGAGCAGTCTCTTTTGAGCTCCTGAGCTGATCTCGTTCACTGCCTTCGCTATGGATCTGCTTTTTTTTTTTTTTTTTAAATCCATTCAAACACGTAAGGTAAAAATTGCCTTATTGGCTTTTTGTCTGAAATTTTGGCGGAGCATAGACAGATTTCAGCATTTATTGCCCTTTGAGTGATTTCCAGCTTTGTTCCAGGAAAAATACAAATAATCTTTTAGCAGCTGCTATATTAATCCCTATAAGGGATGAGTTGTGTTAGCTCACAAGTGGAGTCTCTCACTTCTTTGGTGTGCTCATGTATTTTGGCTAAGGGTATGTGTAATGCACACTAGGGGAAACCTCTTGCTTCCATTTGTGTATTTGTCTGCAAAATCCCAAACTTGTAACCGGTGGGGCCTTTGAGCATCCAGCCATGCTCCATCAGCCCAGCTAACACATCTTGGGAAGTAGTGTGAGGACAGAGGCGCAGTATGTGTTCTGAGGAGGTGGGAGCCAGGTCCAGTTGACTTGCGTTTGTCCTGAACTTGATGCTGTTTGGCTCTTGGCTGGAGGGAAGGAGGAGAGCTGGCGTCCTAATATCTTGAGACAGTGCCACTGGCTTCCTTCTTTGCACCATCTTTGTTCTGCTAGTGGTATGCTGCATCACGTAGCTTTATCAGGTCCAGGCCAGCCTAGTGCCCGAGGGCCACTGAACACATTTCCTTTCTTTCCAACAGCTTTGCAGAACCTGGTACTGGCTTGACTGTGAACCTGGCCTAGGCTGATGTAATTCCTTCACTTTGATTATATGCCCCTGTACTCATCCTGGGGCAGAGAATATGCCTCACAGTCTGAGGTTGCTAAGATCTATGGTAAGAACGAATCTTCTGTGAAATTGTAAAGGAGGAAAAAGAAATTCATGCTAGTTTTGCTGTTGCACCTCAAACTGCAAAAGTAATGGCCACAATGCGTGATAAGTTCTTAGTTAAGATGGAAAAGGCATTAAATTTGTACAATACGATATTTTGAGAGAGAGAGAGAGATCAAATCCACATAACTTTTATTACAGTATATGGCTATAATTGTTCTATTGGGTTGGCCAAAAAGTTAATTTGGGTTTTTCTGTTAGATGTTACGGGAAAAACCTGAACGAATGAACTTTTGCCAGCCTAATATTTCATTATTCGTTATTGTTGTTAATCTCTTACTGTGCCTAATTTGTAAATTAAACTTTATCATTGGCACGTATGTGTAGGAAAAACATATTAGGGTTCAGTACTATCCGAGGTTTCAGGCATCCACTGAGGGTCTTGGAATGTATCACCTGCAGCAGATAAGTGATTTAATTTTTTTTTGTTTCCCAATAAAAATTGAATTCATCCCCTTGTTAATTTTATCTGTTGAAATGTCCATTTCTCCCTACCTCCATGGCCACCACCATGGCCAAGCTATAGGGGCTCCTTTAACAGCCGCCTAATTATCTCCTGCTCTCTGTTTGCTCCCATCCTGCAGACAGAGTGCTCTTGTCAACTCCCCTCTCTGCTTGGCTTACAGCCCTTTAATGCCTGCCTGTTGATCATGGGATAAAGTCCAGAATGTTACATGGATGACCCACAGGCATTGATCTGCCTCTTCTGTGTCACCTCATGCCACCCAATGTCCCCTCATTCTCTGGGCTGGCCACCTTGGCCTTAGTCCAGTAGGAGCTCTGTATAAGCTATTTCCTCTGCCTCGTCTTTGTATCTTGTGGGTCAGTTGTCCAGATGGGGTCAGGTTCCTCTGCTATGGGCTCCAAAGCTGAGTTCATTTTCCTTCGTAGCATCATTTCAGGGGGTCATCATGTTGAATCTTCCTGCAGACCGTGAGCTGCCCCTTGGCATGGCACCCTTAGTATTTAGCACAGGGCCTGGCACTAGGTACCTCTTAGATAAACAGTAGAGGAAGAAAGGGAAGAAAGGAGGGAGGAAGGGATGCCCAAGAGCGTAGTTATTCTGGATAAAGGCCCAGTTTCTATTTGGATCTTTGAAATTAGTGAACATAACACAAAGTGCCCCATTTCCAGGGTATTCGTAGTCAGGTTGGAACCAGCATTGAACACTCTGTGGGTGTGGGCAGAGGGGAAGGGGCATCTTCCCCTGCTTCCTCTGGTACCTTCCCTTTTAACCCTGCTGTGGTGGAGGGAGGTGATGCTGGTGCCAGTGGCAGCCTATAATCTGTCCTTCTGATTGATGGGCACTGGTAGGGGTCAGGCAGAGCAACACACAAAGTAGAACAAAGAAGGTAACAGGTTTTCTTTTTTCCCTGCTGCAGAAGAGCTTAGACATCATCCAGCCCAGTGCTTGCCCAGTTTCCCCATCTGTCCGCCTCTCCTGGAAATTGTGCTAAAACAGGGGTCCCCAACCCCCACACCGCAGACCAGTACGGATCTGAGGCCTGTTAGGAACTGGGCTGCGCAGTAGGAGGTAAGCGGCCAGTGAGCGAGCGGAAGCTTCATCTGCCGCTCCCCAATCGCTTGCATTCCTGCCTGAACCACCCCCTCCCCCCTCCTCCGTGGAAAAATTGTCTTCCAGGAAACCAGTCCCTGGTGCCAAAAAGGTTGGGGAGCACTGTGATAAAATACAAGTTCCCAGGTCCAGGGCACAAATTCGAATTCCGCAGGTCTATGGCAATTCTGATTCAGTAGGTCTATGCTGGGCTTTAGAGCTCTGTTTTATTAACTAGGGATCTTCAGGGGTTCAGATACTCAGCCAGATTTGGGAACCACTGACTTAGAGTCCAATCCCTTTATTTTATTGCCTCTTCATTATAACAGCTTTGAACCATAGCAACATGGAACTACAGGTTCCTGCTTTGTTTTATTTTGTTTTCTCTCATTAAGAAATGTTGCACCTTTTATTTTCACACCACGTTAGATTTTCAGAGTGTTCTCACTGCTCTTCACTCCTTTGATTCTCATAAAAGCCCTTGAAAGCCAGTGGCACCGGCACTGTGGCCCTCTGTAGCCAACGTGGATCCCCAGGGGCCAGGTTGCCAGAAGTGGCGCCGCTGGCTCTACAGTCTTGACCCGTGCATCCCTCTCTGCGAGATGCCCAGGTGTAACTCTAGAGTGCCGCACACCTTAGGTCCTATTTTGTGATATTTAATTTCTGTATTAAACGTTTGCAATTCACCTTAAAAGAAATGATTGATGGCCTTTCTTCATTTTTAAAGAGTGTGCTTTACAGATACATAAAGGTAAGACGCTGTTAGGGGAGGTTTTATGGCGGATGGTTCTTGGCAGCAAACCCTTTTCTTTTTATGGCAGTCTGGAAATTTTCCTTGGTAATAACTTTCTTTTCTTTTAACAGGCATAAAATAAAGAGGTTCTAGATAGTTGGATCATTATCAAGTGATTTTCCAAAGACCAATTCAAATGGTTTTCCAACAATTGTCAACACGATTTAGGCAAAAACAAAAGAGTTGTCCACATCTGGAAATCTAATGCATAAAGTTTTGAGTTTTCCCTTTTTGTTGGGAATGATATTTGGCTACTCCAACTGTTATTCCTTAAGTGGCAGTTCGACTGGGGAGCTGGGAGAACGAAGTTTGGGGAAAGGTATTCATAGGGCTTCCGCAAATGGTAATATTTCTCTTGTGAACACAGAAATGTGCGTTTGTTCTTGCTCTCCCCGAAGACTGAGAACAAAGCAAGCTTCAGTATAAGCTGAAGAGGCAGAAAATTTTAGCTGTGGAAATTAGGACTGGGAGAAATTGATGGGACTGAAAACAAAGCAAGCTACTCATGTTCATTAATTCACTCAAGCAATATTTTGAACCTTGGTTATGTGATTATATGCTGGGATTTGTGCAAGGCATTGGAAATTCAGGTGGTAAAGAAGGAATTGTGAGTTACAGTCTAATAGGAGGATGACGTTGGATAGATGCCTTGTATTGTATAATGTAAAGAAATCATCACGAAAATCATCATTGCTAATTTATTGAGTGCTTTCTTTATGCCAGGCACTGTGTGTTATCAACATTAACTCATCCCTTACAATAGCCCTGAGTTGTAGACGCAGTTATTGGTTTCATTTGATCACTGAGGCAGGTTTGGCAGACGGAGGCTAAGTGACTTTCTCAAGGTCACACAGACAGTAAGCAGCGGCACTGGGATTTACATCCTTCGGTCCAACTCCTAAACACATGCTTTCATCAGGGTAGATCCTCCCTCAAACATGCCTACTGCCTAAGTGAATGAATACATGAATGAAGTAATTGCATGTATGATGAGACTTTTCAAAGGGAAAGCACAATATAGCAGAGGGGTTCAAACGTCTGAGGGTCTGAGAATGGCATTTCAGCTGAGTCCTAGATAGGTCAGGTGGATGGACAGTGGGCAGAAGTGGTAGGATGTGAAGGTCAGGAAATCACTGGAGATCTTGACCCAGGAGAAACCTTAAAGACCATCAGGCACAGTCCTCTAATTTTATAGATGAGAATATGGGGATAAAGATGGGAGTATAGAGAGCCGGGATGCCTAATCAGATTTTCTGGCTTCAGGAAACATCCGGAAGTGGTTCACTCTAGTAAAAGTAGAGATTTTTTAAAAGACCACTTGCTCGGTTACCCCATTAGGCTGTAGCAGGGCTTCCTAACCTTTTCCCCATCATGACACACATAGAAAACAATTTTTGGATGGTAAAAGTAGGTTAAGTGGAGGCAGCTGCAAAGGCTGTGGGTGCTTCAGGCCCCACCTGGACAGGTGAGCACATCTGTGACCATTGTAGCATTTAGCTTTTGGGAGAAGACCTGGGCTCCAAGACCCACCATGGAGGTGTGTGAATGGCTCCCCCTGGAACCACCCATTCCATGCTTCCCTCTCAGATTTTGTTGTCCCCTCACCCCACCCCCCGCCGCCCCCGCCTCGTCCTATCCCTTGTACCTTCAGTGTATATGTCCATACGGGTTCAACCTTACAGATGCCTCTGAAAGTCTGGAGTCCATACTTGGAAGTCCCTTCTCCCCTCACCACCCCCAGCATTAGCTAGACCTCTAAACTGACCTTTTTCACCAACCCATCCAAATGGCCATTCTTTCATCATCAATATTTTACTTTTGGACATAAATATTCTAATTAAACTCATATTAAGTTTTGAATGACTACTATGCTATCTAGTCTCTTAAGAGGGTAGAGGATTTACCTTGTAAAAGAAGAGTTAGTTAACTAAAAGGAGTGGATCCTGTAGATCCAAGAGCAACAGTGATGTTGCCTGGGAAGGAGCCAGGTTCCCTCCACCAATGACATGAGAATACCTGGGGAACAGAGGTCCTTTCCCCAGCAATGTCAGCAACACACTGCCTCTCCTTTCAGCTCCAATGTGGATGTATTTCCATCAGCCTAGACTAGGTAAATGTCCCAGGATGATGGCTTGTGTTTTCTATCTGGGAATCTGGGTGCTATTAGTGGCAACTAGGTTCTCTTTGTCGCTAGATTGTTGCATGGGGAATGCTTGATGAGACAAGGGGAAAGATGTTGACAATGTGAAATTGATCTGGTACTCAAGGTCTACTTGCATATGGATGAGTGTCTGATTGCAGGTGTAGCCTGTTTGTTTTTTTATCAGTTCCAGGCTGGGCAGAATATTAGAAAATACCTTCATATCCTGGGCTGGGCACCCCTTGTTACACCCACCTCAAACTTCTCATCTCTCCCAATTCACTACCTTGCTGTCTTGGTGCCAATTTCTGATTGATAAAGACATGTCTGACCTTGTCTCTGTCTGTGCTTGATTTGTCAGATGGGGCACACACAACTCTTCCTGATGGAGCTTTCTCTAGGCAATTAAATGTTCGGGTGATGGCCGCTTAGCAGAAGTACGATTTCTCTTAGTAGTGTGGACCTGGCCAACAGTTATCTCATCGGCAGTGTGGGTGGTAAGGCCTTAGGTGGAGGGCAGGGCAGGTTAGTAATTAGTCAACAATTCAGCCTGACTGCACTTGCATAATGTAAAGTGTGAGGAGTCCCTGGCGTGCCTGTCACACCTGAGCAAGGAGGGCCCCGTAGCCGCAGCCTCCATAATTCACTAGGCTGCAGACTGAGGCTGTTACTCAAATTCTGGGGGAGGAATCCTATGGGAGATTTCTTAGCTATTGTACCTTTAAGAAGACTACCATGAGAGACTGGAAGGAAAGAATAAATTGGGCTTCATTTAGCATATGTCACTGTTTTAGTTTCTGGGGTACCACTTCGTTGGGACATTAAGATACTTCTTTAGCCTATATCTTCTCAGGCAAATGAATTGTTTGGATTATTTAAAATATGTCATCTCCATCAATTTTAACAAATACCTCAGTTATCTGCCTGGATATGTATATTTAGTCACTGCTTTAACGTGTGTCCTTTTAAGTCATACAATGACCTCTAAAGAGGAGGGTTTTCTCTCCCTCCTTTCTCCCTCCCTCCTCCCATCATCCCCTCCCTCTACCTACCTTCCTTCCTCCCTCCCTCCTTTCCTTTCTTCCTTTCTTCTTCCCTCCCTTCCTCCTTCCTTCCTTCCTTCCTTCCTTCCTTCCTTCCTTCCTTCCTTCCTTCCTATGTCTTTCTATGTCTTTCTATTTACTTCATCTTTCAAGGTATCATACCATAATTCTTTGTGTTCAGCTGTGTGAGTTTCCTAGAATAAGAAATTTATGGGCATTTGATTCTTGTAGTGCCTGGAAGACCATAACAGCTACTACTAGTTCTCATTTACAAATGTGAGAAGGAAAGCACTGATAGAGAAATGTCTTCCATATCACTCAGAATATGTTAGGATGAAACCTCTTGCTTGTTGAATTTCTGAGCAAATCTAGTATATCTTCTGGCTATTGCTGTGTAATAAGCCACTGTAAACTTGGGATAAAACCAAAAGCTATATAATAATAGCATAATAGTTATTATTATAGCTATAATATATGAGTTATTATTACTATAGTATTATTATTATTCACCCTCTCACCCTGCCTCCAGTCCAGGGTCCCTCTCCTCCTTCCCTCTGCTAGACCCCCAGTTAATGCGATGTCTGCCCCATGCACTGTGAGTCAGCTCCTCTTGACTGGGCTTCACTGGGTGGCTCTGCTGATATCGACTGGCTTGCTTTGTTAATCTATGATGGGCTTGACCAGACTTGTTCTGCTGTATGTGACCCTCATCCTCCTCCTGGACAAGGCTGGCCTGGGTAAGTCTTCACATGCTGGCAGCAGAGGTGCAAGAGGGCAAGCAGAAACTTGCAAGACATCTCAAGGTTTAGGCTTGGAACTGGTACACTTTCATGATTATTTCACTCTACTGGCCAACTGATCACATGGCTGAACATAAATCAAGGATGCAAGGAGGAGGGAAGAACTGGTTTAACAATGCAACTCATCGGGGCTAGTGGACAACAAAGTTGCAAACTGAAGTTCATTTTTTTCTTGGTAGAATGTTAAGGAATAAATATGGGAGGTGCAGGATGGGGACATAAAAAAAGAGTTGTGATTCCAAGGCCTGAATTACATCCTCTTTTGTGTACAACACACACACATATGCACAATGTTAAATAAAAAGGAGATACAAACATTTAAAAGAGCAAACAAATCTTTCTGCCCTTTTACTGAACACCCCTATCCTCCATTCTCCCACATATTGTCTTTACTTTTATGCTATAATTTTCTGCTTTCATTCTCACCCTCACTTATTTACTCAATTAAAAAAGAGCTTCAACCATGGAAAACTATCACTCATCATTTAATAAGACTTGCTCTGGGAAGGGGTGCATATAATTTGGCAGGCTCATTAACCATTCATTTTTTAAAATTGCATACCCTGGATACTGTTGGTTTATGTAAATGTTTCCTTGGTGTTAAAAGTGACCTTGTTTATCACCTCCTAGGCTAAAAGAAACAACTGCTTATGAAAAAATGAGAAGACAGGTCACCTCTGCCTTAAGAGGTTTTCAGAAAGGTTTGTCACTAGATGAACTAGAAAGGTAGGTCAGTGCCAACTGGTCCTTTGTAGTTGTGGTTGTGGAAGGAACATTTATTTAAATAAGTGTTTGCAGGGCTAGACCTTTTCTCTAAATACAATGATGTAAGTATTAACTTACAGGCAAATTTGAAAAAAAAAAAAACAAAAAAACGCCAAAACTGAATCTACTGAGGGGAGAATTAAATGAAATTCCTTCAACAGATTTTTAAGACTGCTGTGAACTTCTTTTGTCTGTCTTAAGTAAGTGTATTACTCTTTAATGAGATTATTTTGATGTTTTCACCAGGCTGGAGTGTAGCGTCTAACAAAGCTTTCTTTCTCTTACCCTCCTCCCAAGGAAATGTCTTTCTATTGGGCTTACAGTTGATAGCCGAATTATTATACCCAATTGTTCTGATTTATACTTTCCAGGTCTGCCCATAGGATTTTATATTCTGATGGCCTCTGGGTTATGTCGACACTAGGTAACCAGACCAACTGCCTTTTTTCTTTTCCATCTCTAGCAAGTCAGTTGTGTGGACTCTGCTGTGACGGCATCTTTCCCTGATACGTGTGCCACTCCTGTCACTGAGATGTAGCAAAAAGGCCCACTGTACTCCAGAGAAAGTGTTCCCAGTTCTGGCTCCCTGAGGAATAGTCTATGATCTTGAGAGAAGCAATTTCACTCACACAGTCCCAATTTTCTTACTGCAAAACAAAAGAGTTAGATGAGATAGTCTTTTTTCCAGCTCTAACCTGCTTGGATTGTGAGATCTCCAGTCTCTGCTCTGACCCAGTGATGCCAGTTGAGTGTTTCAGGAAAGTTAGGAGACTTGCTGAGTATCCAGAGAAGGTTGGAAGCAGTGTAGGGATACCCCCTGCACCTCTACAGTCCAGAGCCCCTCCACCCTCTCACCCTGCCTCTAGTCCAGGGCCCCTCTCCTCTTTCCCTCTGCTAGACCCCCAGTTAACGAGATGTCTGTCCCACACACTTCAGCACACTTCTTCTTTCTTAACTTCAGTCATCATTTCCTGAAGTTCATGTGAGCTCCTTGCAGGCGAGACGATGGCTTCCCTTCTTATTTTCATCTGACAGTAGTTTATTCAACACTGAGCACCTACTGTATACCAGGCACTGTGCTATGTGCTGGGAACACAATGGTGATGGGGAAAGACAGACCTGTCATGGCAGAAGCTGGAGGCAGGTTTGGTTTCGACAGTGGATGAAAACTTTTCTTTGGACCTGGTTTCATGTTACTTTTGCCTTGATTTCCTTTTGAACAGACACATTAGAATAGAAGATATAAATGAGACAAAGATAGAGGCTGGTGATGACATCTCCCAAGTCTCTCATGTTATTATACGGACAAGTGTCTGAGCTTTAGTGGCCTTGGCAATCTATGTGAAAGGGGTGCTTTTTGTATTATATAACTACAGCTACTTTAACATCCACAGATGATTTATCTATATCTGTATCTATATCTATATCTATATCTATATCTATATCTATATCTATATCATCTATATCTATATCTATATCTATATCTATATCTATATCTATATCTATATCTATCTATCTATCTATATATCTGTATCTATATCTATCTGTTTGAATATATGTGTACATGTATACAGTTGACTCTTGAACTATGTGGGGTTTAGAGGTGCTGACCCTCCATGAAGTCAAAAATCCACATATATCTTGTATCCACGTCACCATATTGTATCCTTGTTTCCCTCCATATCCACCATTCTGCATCTGCAGATTCAACCACCTGTGGATGGTATACTACTGTAGTATTTACTATTGAAAAAAATCCATGTGTAAGTGGACCTTTGCAGTTCAAACCTATGTTGTTCAAGGGTCAACTATACATATATACATATGTGTATATATACACGTATATATATCTCAATAATTTTGACACTCAGTGAAGCCTGCCATCCAGATCTAATACATAAAGCCCAGATTCTAAGCCTGGAAAAATCTTGCTGAGCCAGCATGAAGCCAGGCTCTCTGGTCTCAGACTGATTTCAAGGCCAAAGGTGTTTTCATTTATATCCTTAAAGAATCTTTCCACAGTTCCTGCCCTCAGGGAGCTCCCATTTTCAGTGATCGGGAGCCTGTGGTATACTGATTCACAATGACTACAAGAAAACCCCAAGATTCCCAATTAATCATTTGTTGCTCTGTCCCTCTAAATGGCCATTTTATATCCTCTAGATAATTTACTATTACTTAGTTTTATGCTCTATGTGTTTTTCTACAATTTGGCCAAATTCTAGTCAAAAGCTGACATTCTTTGTCATGCTGTCAATATCCTACTTCACACAGGTGGGTTTTCTCACTGGAGGAGGTCCTTGACTTTTTGTCGCTATTTGAGATGATTTTCTCTGTGGCATTTCTACTTCCTATGTGGATTTATGGAAGGTTGTAGGGTTTACTTTCTTTTGTTTGTAGTTGAGGATTTTACAGTTAATTAGATAACATAACTATTATTTTTTAATATCTAAAATAAATATCAATAGTCCCAGTGGCATTAGATTCTTACAAACATTTAGTGAAATAATGCCTGTGAAAGAATTTAGCTCTACACAAGAGACATAATGGATGCCTTATCTGATGTCATATCAAATGTTTGTCACATCAAATTATAAAGACATTAAAAGATTTCCTATACAAAGATGGAAAAATCTAATAGTCCCATTCCCTCATATGACTCATAGTTTCACAGTAATGGCTTTAGTACTAAGGACTTGGAGGTCAAAATACTTGAGCTCTGTCACTTGCTAATTGGACAGTTTACTTTAGCTCTTTGTGGCTTGGTTTCCTCATCTGTAAAATGGAGTTCATAATACTCTTTACCTCCTAAGATGGTTGTGTTAATTTGTATAAAACACTCAGAACAGTACTGGTGTGCAGTGAGCATGTAGTGTTAGCTATTCTTATTCCTTTTAAGTTTTTGTCCACTTTCAGATGCATGTTTATTTCATTGTAATCTTAATGTCTATATAATCTTGTCTCCTGAGACTTTAAACAAGTTTGCACAAAAGCTTAATTTTAGTTAATTTTAAAGATTTTTGTGTCAATCAAACTGATACACTGTCCCCTACTATTGGACATTTAGGTGGCACCCACCTGTTTTTTTAAAGCAATATAGATATGTTTACAAAGTACAAGTCAATACATTTGATTTTCTTTTTCCTGTATTGAATGATAGTCTTACAATAAATTCTCAGAAATGGATTACTGCATTAAGGGATGTAAGTGTCTAATGGATCATTATCTGTTGCTATATTGCTTTCCAAATGGATGGCACCAGTAGACATGGATATTTAAAGGTTTGACAGCATAGAGGAGGAGGGTTTTTAGCAATTCAGCCATCAGGTCTAGTCTTTTAAGCAATCACCTTGAGAAAGTAGTGAGCTAGGAAATTAGAGTGCTGTGTGCTTCAAACCCTTTCTTTACTGGCTGCTCGCCCACCCACTACCACACTGCAGAAAGCAGAGATGAGGCAGGTGTTGATGGGTGACTGCCCTAGACTCAGGTATTGCCCAGCTGCCTTCCCACTGGTCATTCTGTAGTTCCCTCCAACTTGCTCACTCTCCATTTGTTCTTTGGTAACTGCCCAGGCTGTTCTCATGCGTTAAAGTCCTGTTTTTGGATTTTGTGTCCTGGTGTCCTGACCTGACTCTTTTACCCTACTCCTCCCATTCCTTTTCTCTGATCAAATCCTCACTCACTTGTCCCCAGGAGGCTTCTGAAGCCCAGGATAAACTATACTCTCCACTCTGAGGATTCCTACCAGCTTTTCAGGGGAGTGCATGGGCTCTTGACTTGGTGCTGGCTTTGTGGACCTGCCCAGCAGGTAATAGAAATGGTCTCCTCTGAGCACCAAGAGCAAACACAGAGAAAGGAACTCGAAACACAGGTCCTAGAATCAGCTTCTTAGATCTCACAGAGTCTGGCCTCCACAAATGAACTGCTGTTTCTCTAGAATAGCAATAACTTTAAAAACACATGTAGAAGAGAAAAAACATTTAGAAATATCTATTAAAGTTGAATATATGCATTTGCTATGACCTAGCAATTCCACTCCTAGGTATAAACTCAACAGAGAAGAGTGTACAAGTGAACCAAAAGACGTGTGCTAGGATGTTTACAGCAACATTATTCATCTTACTGCAAACTGGAAACAAAAGAGACGTTCTTGTAGGGAGAATGGATAAATAAAGTG